>NC_067422.1:17997102-19334602 GCF_009764475.1 Pristis pectinata | reverse complement strand
CAATAATCAAATATCCTGCCATATCTCATTGGTAACCATTCAGACAAGTTATGGAACTATACCTCGGCAATCTTTGGTAGAAAGGAAATAGAATAGGAAATATGGATAAGGTGCAAAAAGGAAAGGTGAGTTAATTCTTTCAATTGAATTTGCAAAGTCTAATTTTTCTGATTTTATCTACAGGACCAAGCTGTAGCTATAGTGAAAACTGCACTCAGCAAAGCAAAGGAATGTGAATTCTCAGACAATGGTCAGTCATATCCACCCGCACCAGAACCCAGCCAGTCACAGCCCATTATGCACAGTCCACCCACCCATTCTGAACAACTAATGTCATCCTATGGAGCTGATAGTTCTATTCAAGGTATCTGGAGGATGTTGGAGGGAGGACCCAGTCCACCTATATCTACTCCACAGAGCAACACTGAACCAGGTGAAGAGTGAAGAATGAATGTGTGGAGCATTAGTGTAATTCTGTGCCCAACAGTGAACGTGAAAAATAATACAAGACGAAGGTTATTTAAGAAAATATTATTCCTTTCAATAGAAAATGCCAACAAAATATGGGGTTCACATCAGGACTCTTTACTGTCTATATTGGTTGCCCTTATGAGAGAGCTTAGCTAATGCTACTGGGGCAAAACCTTGGGAGTCTGAATTATGTATTTTCACATTTTGCAACATTAATTGACCACTCCACTGTGATAGGAAATAATCACAATCAATTTCTGTCCTACCAATTGTCCAATGTTTCTAGTTTCCCTTTTCCCTACCTCTTCCACTCAGCTTTTTTGGAGGTCATATGTAAGAATATCTCCTTGCTATCCCCGTGTGATTTGGTCCTTGCCTCTCCCTATCTGCTAGGTCCCTCCACTAACTTCTCTTCCCCTCCCCCGTATTCTGAATCTCTTGCTCTCTCTTTTTCATAATCTTATACATGCACTTCTCCTTTATCCCACTCTGTTCTTCGGGAAAAAAGATCTTCCTTTTCAGGACCAAGTCAGCATTAAGGCAGCGGTGATAGATGTCATGGGATGCACAAATCCCCAGGGCTGGATGAGATCTATCCCAGATTGCTAAGGGAAGCAAGAGAGGAGACAGCTGGGCCCTGATGGAGACTCCTGCATCTTCAACAGCCACAGATGAGATGCCAAAACACTGAAGGATAGGCAATGTTGTTCCTTTACTTAAGAAAGGCAGCAGGGATAAGCCAGATAACTACAGGCTAGTGAGTCTTATAGCAGTAGTAGGGAAATTTTTGGAGAAACTTACGGGATAGGATTTATGTGCATTTTGAAAGGCAAGTGCTGATCAGGGAGAGTCAGCGTGGCTTTGTGTGGGGAAGTCCTGCCTCATTAATTTAATTGGAGTTATTTGAGAAGGTAACCAAAAAGATTGTAAACATTGTCTATATGGTCTTTAGAAAAGGCATTTGACAAGGTCCCAAATGGTTGGCTGGTCCAGAAGGTTAAGGCACACGGGATCCATGGCAAGCTAGCTAATTGGATCTAAAATTGGCTTAGTGATAGGAGGGAGAGGGTAGTGGTGGAAGGATGATTTTCTGATTGGAAGTCTGTAAGCAGTGGTATATCACAGGGAGTGGTGTTGGGACATTTATTGTTTGTGATATATATTAATGACTGTAAAAGTTGGAATGTTATGTTGCCATATCCTGCTGAATCTCCGTTGCTCTCCCTCCAGCGCAACCACATCCCTCCTACAGTTAGACCGCACTTGAAGTATTGTGTGCAGTTCTGGTTGTTATATTATAGCAAGGTTGTTGTGAGGAGATTCACCAGGATGTTGCCTGGATTAGAGACTCCAGTTATGGGGACAGATTGGATAGGCTGCGTTTGTTTTCCCTGGAGTGAAGGAGGCTGAGGGGTGACCTGAGGCATAGATAGAGTAGATGGTCAGAATCTTTTTCCCTTGGTAGGGATATCAAAAATAAGAGGGCATAGGTTTAAGGTGAAGGGAAGGAGTTTTAAAGGGTATTTGAGGGGAATTTTTTTCCCTTTTCTTTTTACACACAGAGAGTGGTCGATAAATGGAACTTGCTGCCAGAGGAGGTGATGCAGTCAAATGCACTCACTCTGTTTAAGAGACACATAGACAGACACTTAAATAGGTAAGGTATAGAAGGATACAGACCAATTCGGGCAAATAGGATTAGTGTTGTGGGCAAAGGGGTCAGCATGGACATGGGGGGCTGAAGAGCCCATTGTTGTACAATGACTCTCTGTGATTAGAGCCATAGTGTGATTGGTAAGTCTTCTACCTTTAGTTCTAATGGGAGCTTTGAATTTAAATTCCTTATATTTATTATCACTACTCACAGTCTACACTCAGGAAGAATATCACACTATTTACATGCTGGTTGATAACTGATCCTATAAAATTGTAGCACAGGGTAAATCAAAGTCTGCAGAGCAGCTGGTGAGGCAATAATACTGATGGAATATTTGCCTTTTATTTCCACAAAGTTCAATGATATCTGAAATTCAGTGACATTTGCTTTTGCAAATATAACAACAATCAATTTGTTTACATTGCTCGTAAGGTAATCACTAAAGATGTTGTATGCTTTCAGACATTGAGTAGAATTTGTTATATCAGGCTCATGTCATTATCAGACGCTGCTTATTTCAAGCTTAGTTCAACAGTATTGTATTCTTCAATTTTCAACAATCCCACTAGCTCTATACTGAGGTAAAGTCTCGGAGAACCACACAATATCTTGTTTGTACCTGTACAGATTTCAAAACTTTCCCACTTTTTTGTTACACTCCCCACTTTAAACTATATGAGTGCTAGATTTCACCAACAGGAGGGGAGAAAAATATAAAGCAATATGTCTTCTTTTTGCCTACAGGACTATTAACTTATTGTAGTATCTCAAAGAGTTTCTAGGAGTTACAAATGGATTTGAACATACTGCAATCTGCAGTGAATATTTCATTTCTAACCTTATGATGGAGGTAAGGTCATTCCTGAAGCAATTGAAGGTGGTTGAGTCTTGGATACTGGCTCAAGGAACTGCAAGAATAATGTCCTGGTACCCACAGCCACAACCATCATTTGTGCTACATATGACCCCAGGCAATGGAGGCGATTTCCCTCAATTCTCATTGACTTCAGTTTTAACTAAGATGCCATGCTGTCTTTTAACCTCTCTGGAGTAAGGCAGCTCAGAGTGGTCCCAGCAGAACCCAAACTGAGCATTGGTTGACAGGTTATTAATAAGTAAATGTCACTTTAAAGGACTATCAATGACACCTTTTAATCACTTTACTGATAACAGAGCAGATTGATAAGGTAAATTGATTTATTATTGTCACATGTACTGATGTTTTGCATGCCATCCATACAGATCATTTCATTACAACAGTGCATTGAGGTAGTACAAGGAAAAACGATAACAGAGTGCAGAATAAAGTGTTACAGTTACAGAGACAGTGCAGTGCAGGCAGACACTAAGGTGCAAGGCCATGATGAGGTAGATTGTGAGGTCACGAGTCCATCTTATTGTGCTAGGGGACCATTCAATAGTTTTATAACAGCGGGATAGAAGCTGTTCTTGAGCCTGGTGGTACCTGCTTTAATTAGCCAGATTCTCTTTGTCCTGCTTTTTGTGGCAAGACATAACTGGACAATTTTACACACTGTTGTTTAGATGCTACAGTAGTCAGTGGGAACTTGAGAAGCGGGTGTGTAGAGAAATTGTTCATAGTTGTAGGAAAAATAGGGTTGTATTAGTGGGAGATTTTAATTTCCCCGGTATTGACTGGGCCACCCAGAGTGTTAAGGGCCTGGATGGGGTGGAATTTGTGAATGTGTCCAGGAAAGTTTCCTTTGTCAATATATGGAGGGACCTACTAAAGAGGGTGCGACACTGGACCTCCACCTGGGGAATGAGGTAGGGCAAGTGGCAGGAGTGTCTGTCGGTGAGCACATTGGGTCCAGTGTCCATAATTCTATTAGTTTTAAGATAGTGATGGAAAAGGATAGGACAGGTCCACAGGTTAAGGTCCTAAACTGGAGCAGGGCTAATTTTGGGGGAATTAGGCAGGATCTAGCAGAGGTCAATTGGGCGAGCCTGTTTGAAGACAAAGGAACAAATGGCAAGTGGGAGACTTTTAAGAGTGTGGTATCAAGAGTCCAAGGGCAGCATGTTCCTGTTAGCATGAATGGTAAACCTGGCAGGTTTAGGGAACCTTGGCTGACGAGAGTTATTGAAGCTCTGATAAGGAAAAAGAAGGAAGCATACATTTGGATTTAGGAGATCGAGGATGAGTGAATCCCTTGATGACTATAAAAAGGTTAAGAATACACTTAAGAGGGAAATCAGGAGGGCAAAGAGAGGGTATGAGATGGATCTGGCAGGTTAAGGTGAAGGAAAGGGTGGCAAGGGAGAGAGTAGGTCCCCTTGGAGATCAACAGGGCCACCTTTGTCTCAATCTGCAGGAGATGGGTGGGAGTTTTAACAAATATTTCTCTTCAGTATTTACTGAAGAGAAAATCATGGTTGCTCAAGAGATAAGAAAAACAAGTATAGATGTTTTGGAGAAAATTCATATTGCCATAGAGGAGGTATTTACAGTCTTACAACACATTAAGGTGGATAAATCCCCAGGGCCTGACCGAGTGCATCCTCAGACTTTGTGGGAGACTAGAGAAGAAATTGCGGAGGCCCTTGTGGAGATATTTGCTTCATCGGTAGCTGCTGGTGGAGTTCTCGAAGACTGGAAGGTGGCTAATGTTGTTCCGTTCTTTAAGAAGGGTAGCAAGGACATGCCAGGGAACTACAGGCTGGTCAGCCTGACATCAGTAGTGGGGAAGTTACTTTGGGGGGAGGGGGGGGTGTAGTCTGAGGGACAGGATCTACCAGCATTTGGATAGATAATGTCCGATTAGGAGGAGTCAGCATGGCTTTGTGCGTGGAAAGTCGTGCTTGATGAATCTTTGAGTTTTTTTAAAAGATAACCAAAAGGGAAGATGAGGGTAGGGCAGTGGATGTTGTCTATTTGGACTTTAGCAAGGCCTTCAACAAACTCATGCATGGTTGGCCGGTCTGGAAGGTTAGGTCCCATGGAATCCAGGGAGAACTAATTAGGTGGATTGAAAATTGGTTCAGAGGTAGGAAGCAGAGGGGGGTGGTTGAAGGTTGTTTCTTGGAATGGAGGCCGGTGACTAGTGGTGTGCCAGAGGGTTCGGTGTTGGACCCTTGTTATTCATTATTTATATAAATGACTTGGATGCAAATACACAAGGTTTGATCAGTAAGTTTGCAGATGACACGAAAGATGGAGGTGTTGTTGATAGTGACGAAGGTTATCATAGATTACAGGGGGATCTTGAGCCATTAGGGAAGTGGGCCGAGGAGTGGCAAACGAATTTCGATACAGATGTGTGAGGTGATGCATTTTGGAAAGTCAAACCAGCATAGGACGTACTATAAATGGTAGGGCACTAGGGAGCGTAATGGAACAGGGGGACCTAGGAGTACAAGTGCACAGCTCGTTGAAAGCGGCATCACAGGTAGATAAGGTGGTGAAAAAGGCATTTAGCATGCTGGCCTTCATCAGTCAGGGCACTGAGCATAGGATTTGGGACATTATGTTACAGTTGTATAAATCATTAGTGAGGCCGCACTTGGAGTACTGTGTACTGTTTTGGTTGCCCTATTATAGAAAAGGTATGGTTCAACTGGAAAGAGTGCAGAGAAGGTTTACGAGGATGTTGCAGGACTATAGGCCTGGGTTATAGGGAGAGGTTGGCCAGGCTAGGTCCTTATTCCTTGGGACGTAGGAGATTGAGGGGTGACATTATAGAAGTATTTAAAATTATGAGAAGCATAGAAAAGTGGATGGTAACAGTCTTTTCCCCAGGGTGAGGAAGTCCAAAACTAGGGGGCATAGATTTAGGGTGAGAGGGGAAAGATTTAAAAAGGGACCTGTGGGGCAACTTTTTCACCCAGAGGATGGTGAGTATATGGAATGCCCTGCCAGAGGAAATGGTTGAGGCAGGTACAATAGTATAATTTAAGAAGCACTTGGATAGGTAAATAGAGGGGCGAGGCTCGGAGGGATATGGACCTAATGCAGGAAATTGGGGCTAGCTGGGCAGGTACTGTGGTTGGCATGGACTCGTTGGGCTGAAGGGCCTGTATCTGTTCTGTATTGCTCCATGCTACTGTTGTAACTGTACAGGAAAGCTTATGGAAACATTGAAAGAAGTGATTCTGTGAGGACTAATGCCAGGGTGTTGTCTGAACAGACCTCCCAGTTTATGCAGTAGTTCTTAGATGTTTGTGAGGAGGACTTTCCTAGAATTGTCTGGACAAGTATACCTTTGCTGCATCCACATCCACTGCCTAGGTCTATCCAGATTTATTACTAATATTACATATTGACAGTAGTTTCATGCAGCTGTTAAATTCGTAGGTCAGTCAAGAGAGCACTTGGAAGTTCAGTACATTGCTGTAGGTTTGAAGTCATCTAACCCCATGGGATAAGGATTATTGATTCCCTCCCAGAAAGACGTTAATGAACTAGATAGGTTTGTTGACAATTTGCTGGTTTCCATTCCTAGTCATCATTACTACTACCATCTGCAGAGGTGTACATGATTCCCTCCCTCCAACCCTTGTGGGCACTCAAGCATGAATGTGCACAATGTAACTGGACGACTTGACTGCAGAGGAAATTATCCCTGCGCTTTGCTGGTGTCAGCAGCCAAAGCCACGCACATACTTTTCAGGAAATGGTAACCTTTGATGACTCCTGTTAGTTCTATTTCATAGATTGCTGGAGGAACCCCACAAAATTTCTGACCAAGATTACCTAATTATTGAAAGGCACTCAAGTCCTCCGTGGTCCAGAGTGATTCATTACTCCATTGGAAGGTGCATTAATTCACTTTGCCGTTCATACATGAACGTACAGAATATTTCATGAAAATTCAGCAAAAAAGTTGTAGCTTTATTTCTGGGAATGGATTGAATTTTACTTTGTTGCATTTGTTTGTTTTAGGTCTGCAGGGACTTTTATCTTGGGAACAGTCTGATTACACAGCACTTTCCTTCGTCTGGGTGGAGAGGTTATCTATTTTGTGAACCATTTGAAATAATCAGGTAGCAATTTGCATTGCCATATCAGCAGACAACCCAAATGAATAGATGATTAACCAAAAATGTGGGACGAGCAGAATTCAGGTTCAATACACGAGCTGTTGGCAGTCTGGCTTTATCCTTGTTTCCCCTGGGTAGATTATGCAACAAATATCAAACTGTAAGATTACAGGTAAAAGAAATACAACATTGCAAATGCAAACTAAGCAATTTTGTAACTGCATAATTTTGTCACAAGCAATTGCAGCTCTTATTTCAAAATTGCTATTTCATAAGTATTAGTTTTTGTACTCCAGTTTTGTTCTTTGTTAAAAGACCGAACCATTTCTATTTAACACCTTAAAAAAATCAGCCACTATATTCTCCAAATTCCCACATAACTGGATCCCAATCAAGAGATACATTTATTATTTTTGCAACCACAAGGACATCAATTTTAAGATTTTGGTACAAATCTTTAACTAAAAAACATTGAATAGATGATTACACAATTTGGTGTAAATTCTGAAATGCTGTACATTCTGCTAATAAGAATGAATCTAGTTTGAAAAAATATCATGCTTGGTTTGGGTTAGAAATTTCCAGTAGGCACCATATGAGAGAAGGAAGACAATAAAAAAACAAAGTGTTTTTGACCTGAAACATTGACTCTTTTTGTCTTCCCACAGATGCAGCCTGGCCTGCTGAGTATTTCTGGCACTTTCCATTTTTATTTTGGATTTCCACCATCTGCAGTTTTTTTTCCATTTTCAATTTCAAAAAATGTGTCAACTTTGAGTAATATATGGCAAAAGGAAGTAAAAATGAAAAAAGACATTCTATTAAATTCAGACCTGTTTTTTGGAAGTGAACTTGTTGCACCTATCAATTTTGTGGATGTGAAAACAGCTGAAAACAGAACTAATTAAGAAATCAAAAAAGATTAATGTCCTTAATGATTGAGTAATCAGAAATTATGAAAATTGAGTTCTCTGGAGTAAATAATTCAGTGGTAACTGGTTATAAGTGGTGAACTGTAGTATATGGGGCATGCAGAAAATATCCAGAGGTTCACAATAAAATCAGTGGATCCCATATTACTCACTATTAATTCCCAAGGAAAATACAGAAAAATGAGCCCAAAGCAAAATACCAAAGATACTGGAAATCTGAAATAAAAAGAGAAAATACTTGAAATACTCACCAAGTCAGGCAGCATCAGCAGAGAGAAGTGCTTCAGATCAATAAGCAGGAAAGTGATTAGTGGGCAGGCCCAGAGTTCGCTACCCAATCTCTCATCATTTAAAAAAAATACCCTGCTTTTCTGTTTTGAGCACATCTTTCCGTATATATTCCACCTGTTGATCCGTATCTCCCCGAAGCCTCTTTACGTCCTCCTCCGTACTTACAATCCCACCTAGAATTACCAGCAAACTTGGAATTATGACATTTGGTCCCCTCAGTTAAATCGTTGATTTTGTTTGTGAATTGTTGAGGCCCAAGCAATGATCCCTTGGCACCTAATTAGCCACAACTAGCTAACCTGAGAAGGACAGCATCTCATATTCCACTTGGGTAGCCTACAGCCTAATGGCATGAACTTTAATTTTTCCTATTTCAGGTAAATTTTCCTATTTAAGTGATAGGGAAGGCAGAAAAATTAGTTCCACTAGTAAGCAAGTCCAGGATTAGGGAACTGTCAAAAAAGTAAAGCTAGACTTTTGTGGAGAAAACTTTGCATCATCTCAGTGAGGGGGGAATTGGATATTTTAAAAGCAAAGGGAGGCAGTAGTTTGTAACTCTCCTGCAAACAACAATTGGGATTTTTTTTTAAGAACACTTTATTAAAAACATTAAACAAACTACAGATACTATGCCCATTCAACTGAGTGGGTTCTCACAAGGTTAGACTGCAAGTTCTGTGAGCAGATTTCACAATTTAGATGTCAGGGAATCCCAGTGATCTCCCTGCTTAATCAATGGATTTCATTGGGAGTCTAGTCCAGTGATTGCATGCAGCTTAGAAATCACCAGTGGAACTCAGATAGTAAATCTGAAACTTGTGTTTGCAAGGGAGTCCCAAAACTTACTAGTACTTATTCTGACAAGAGTCTAATATTTGGGCCATTATCTCATTCCCACTCAGGTAATGACTGTTTTTCACCAGTGAGGGAAAGGTATTCCTGGGCTTGTATGTTAAGGACAGTACTTTGCAGGGGTCAGTCTCAAAACAAGGGTTTGGCATTCATGACAGAGAAAGGGACAAATTTCTTCAACCAGACGGTGGTGAATCTTTAGGATTCTCTCCCAAGAGGGTTGTAGAGCTCAGTGTATATTCAAGATAAGATTCAAAAAAATGTTGTTGCCTAAGTGAATCAAAGGGTTAGTGCAGGAAAGTGGCGCTGAGGTTAATTGAGTGACAGAGCAAACATGAGGGATTGAATGGCCAGTTTCTATTTCTTATGTTTTCTTATTTATGTCACGAACCAGCAACAAAAGAAACACACTGAGCATGATTCAGTGTTAAAAACTATTTTATTAATTACTACTTATGATAATACGTAAAATAAAAGTAAAAATGTTAGTATGTTAGAATTCAAAAATGTTAAACCTTGAACGTTAACCCCTAAAACTAAACTCTTCGTGTGTGTGTGGCAAAGTCCCAAACTCCAAGTTCAGGAATGGTTCTTAAAGTTCAGTTCCGCAAGCCATAAGGTGAAACATGAGCAAAGGCTTCTTCAACAACCACCGTTGTCTGGAGATAAGACGTAGATGTAGAGAACATAGGGAGAGTAATTACGAAATCCAAATGTTCCACGATGGAACCCAAACGACACCTCAGTGTTTACTCGGTAGTGACTTCCTCACCCCGAAAAGCATCCGAATAGTGGTCGTCCACACAAATACCTGTTTCCTTCTACAGGTCAGCAACAAAGTGAACTCCACCGGATTACTTCCAATTTCCATGCATGGATTTCAGTGGCAAACACAGTTATTGTTTCCCATCCATCGATAGAGAAAACTAGCAGGCTGGTGTCTCTCTCCCTTCTCTCTCTCCCTTCTCTCTCTCTTCTTCTGACTTCTTCAACAACGTCATTACGTCCTTTATCTTCTGTTGACGTAAGCACGTCCCACACACATACACAATCTTAAAAGGACATTCACTGAGTCCGTAACATTTAATTCGTAGACTTTCTTTTTATTTACAGCACTTCTGATATATCAGTGCCTCTTTTAAGCAATTCTCTTACCTACTACCCTGAAGGAAATTACTTCACCTTAGTGTGCAATTCAGCCAATCCTATTAAATTTTGATAGCTCAATCGAGGTTCCTTTATTAATTTGAGTTTTGACAGTGAGTGTATATAGTAACATTGATCAAAGCAGATACAGTCCAGCCTGATCCTTCCCCAAGGTCCTTGTATATGCAGTTGAGTGGGTTGCTCAAATATAAGTTAACCAGTTTTCCCTTGGTATTGAAGCAGACATGTATCACCTCAGTGGGATGGAGAATTGGATATTTATTCACTCTCTGCAGAAACTGAGCTAGTAGGAAACCTTAAATCTCCTTTAAAATTCCATTATTAATTTGTAACAGTGATATGATCTATATATGGTTGGATTATATTAATAAAAATATTTTGTTGTCAGAGACTGCAGTAATAAAAGTGATGAGAGCTGTGTGTAGAATTGCTGATGCTTTTACTTTTTCTAATTAGAGTAGGAACTTGTAATAAAGGTAAGTATATCTTTTTTGATGGTTTCTGGCAAGAAAGAAGTAACAAACAATTTAAGAGGTATCAATACAACTTGGCTTTTCCCTGGAAGAGAGGACTATCTGGCAACTCATAGCTCTGGCTGATCAAATAGTAGTTGGCATAGTGCATATAACATAGTTCTTCGTAAGGATGCTTATCAAATAAATTGCATTTCAAAGCAGTGACCAAAAGCCATGTCAAGAGGCAAGTGTTAAGAAAAGTCTTAACTAGAGAGAGGGAGAAGTAGAAAAGGTTTAGGGGATGGATTTTTTTTATGATTATAACCTGGGTAACTGGGTATGGCGCTCAGTAGTATGGGAAACGAAGTAAGGGATGGCAGAGGAGGTAAGGTCAAGCTAATGGAGAAACTTGAATTTTAGTGGCTGGCAATTGATGTACATTCACAATCATAGAGATGGTGGATGAGCTACATTCCGAGTTAGGACAAGCAAGTAGAGTTCTGGACAATTTCCAGTTTATAAGATGTGGATGACAGGGATCCAGAGAGCAATGAAGTAATCAATTCTAGAAGAAATAAAAGCTTAGCTGAGAAAAAGCAAGGGCAGATGTCGAATATCATAAAGATGGAAGACTCGAATTTTAATGATGGAGAGACTACGAGGTCAAAAGCTCAACTCAGGGTTAAATAAAACACCATGTATGCAAAGGTTCAGATTCTGTCTCAGATACTCCACAAGGAAAGGGATGAAAATGGTGGTCAAGGAATTGAGTGTGCAAAAGGGCAAAAAGCAATGGCTTTTGTCTTCACCATGTTTCATTGGAGGTGAAGTTGCCTCATCTAGCTGGATGTCAGCCAACAAAGTGACAGTGGAGGGATCAGGAGTGCTAGTGTTGAGATGTAGTTGAGTGTTGTTGCCATGCACACAGAACCTGACATGTTTTTAAGATAATGTCAACAAGGGGCAGCATCGAGTTGAGAAATAGAAGTGGGCCAAGGTTAGATCCTTTGGAGTATTTGCAGGAAATTGATGAGGACTGCAAAGTAATAGTGGAACTGGGGTGGTCACTAACACAGCTGGACAATGGGGGTTGAAGGATGCTGCGGTCTGCAGATAGATATAGAGGAATGATTACACTTGTGACTTTGTGCAACTGATTCATTACCCCAGCACAAGTGGAAATCAAATTGGAATGATTGAGACAATGGGTTACAGAAAATATTAATGCAGATTAGAGAGTTGGCAGCATGCACGAGGATTTCAGGAGGAAGGGGGGGGGGTTAAGGTTACACAGTAGCTTGTTAAAACAATGAATCTAAAGATTATTTAAGTAATGTCAGACACTATGGACAGGATGGTGGGTGGTGGGGGAGAGAAAGAGAAAAGCCAAGTGGTCATTCGTTCAAGTGGAATAAAATCGAGAGGTTTGCCATGGACAAAATGAGCCTACAGTATTGAAGATATGAGGAAAAACGAGAGAGAGAGAGAGATTTGACATTTATCATGATAGGGACCTTCAGGGAAATTTTGACTGGAGAGTTAAGGAGAAGGGAGAGATGTGGCAAAAGTAGAACGAACAATTTTAATATCTTACTAATTTTAGGAACATTGTGTAGTGCAATTGTCACAGATCTGATCTAGTAATCTAAAGAAATGAATTCAGACTGCCATGATCAGATCTGGAAATAATATACATAGAAAATGAAAAGTGGCTATTACATTGTTGGATTGTTGTAAAAAAAAGTTTTCATTTGACACTGACATAGCTGCCATTTCAGCAAGTCACTCCTGTTTAAAATCAAACTACTGCAAAGAAATCGTTACTCAAGAAAGAGGATCTCTATCACTTTCTCAGGGCAATTAAGGCAGGCACTAAATGCCATCAACAACCATAATCTGGGAATGAATTAATTAAAACTCCTGAAAACTGGGGAAAAAATACATTTTCTTATCTTTAAATAGTATTACTCAACAAAAGTAATTGTGCCCCCAGATATTTGCAATTCTGCCTAAAAAAATTTCATGTTGGTTAGTTGAGATTGAATGGATCTACAAAAAAGTTATACTCCTCACCCTTACAGCTACGGCACATTACATCCAAAGGGTCACGCATTATAGACTCTTTTCAAGTCCGAAAGGTTCCAGCTGTTATAGACTGATGCGGGAAAGAGGTAACGCAGGAGGCAGGTGGTACTTTGAAATGAGCTCTATTGTATTTATTGGATTTTCATCTCTGCTGTATACCACCACCAGGATACCTCCTTGTCTAACTTAAGGAACTACTTCAAACCATCCTCAAATTTGTTCATTTTGAATTTTTTTTTCTCCTAGATGATAATGATGATGGTGGTGTAACGCTTGGGAATAACATAGGATCAATGCAAGATAATATTGCATTAAAAAAAGCCGGAATAGACCCAAGGTACTCCATACAAGGAACTAAAGCTGCAGTACAGATCAAGGCAAAACCTTATCGTCTAACTGGTACAGGAACAAAACAGAAACAATCAACAAAAACTGCAAAGATTAGAAATTATAATCTACGCGATTAAAAGACAGTGTGAAACTAAGACCTGAAGCAAAAAGTATAAGGTGTTACAAATACCAGATGAGATAGCTTTCTCATACTGAACACTAAAATAATTCCAACATCAGTAAGTGAGGATGTGTGTTTGGAAATACAACTTTGAAAAGGCAAGGTACATGCTATATGCATCAGTATGAACAAAGATAGAGGCAAATAAAAAAAAAGGAAAAACTGGGTAGATTGCAAAAATAACACACCTCCACCAAAAGTAATATTTTTGTGAACACAAAGTATTTTTTAAAAATACTTTCATTGCTCTACTATATGCAAAAAATGCCTACAATAATTGTCATTGTTTTCACTGCAAAGCTAAAAATTTAAGTAAGGATGGACCACGTGTGGTATCTGAACAGATCAGCACATTCAACCATCTTAGCACACCTGTAGGACTGCATTCCAAGCACTGTGGGACCACCTTCGCCTGAAGGACTGCAGCAGTTGAAGGCGAAGGCTCAGCACCACATTCAAGTGCAATTAGGGATGGGCAATGAATGGTGTCCAGATCCCATAAATAAAAAAAACTGCAGGTTTCCAACACCTAGGGATTATATGTGCACTGTAAAACTCTACTTGAAATGTATTTAGCCTGAAGAAAACCTCTCATCTTCCCCTTGCATGTCAACAACTCTATAAAATTAATGTGGTACAACTGATACAAACATCAAGGTTTTGCTATTGTAATGAGAACAAAATGGGTCATTTCAATGTAAAACCAACAGTAGCTTCTGCAGTACACATGCACAGTTAAACATGGAAATCCAAACATTGCTGTCACTGACTCCTTGCTCCTCTACAGGATACGCCTTTTTTTCTTAAGATTACACTGGTTAATGGTTGTAAAAGACAACTTCAGGTATATATGAATCACATTAACAGCTCAGTTATCCACTATTTCACTAATTGGCGTGCTCCGGTAACCAGCTCTTTAGAAAGTGGCAATGACAAAACTGGGACAGCACTGAGGAAGTACCCCAGATCACAGTAGGTTAGCTGGCATTTTTGTTTAAGTGATACCTGTCAAATTCAGCATGTGCAAGGTACCCAAGCTTTTAAAAACAGAAGATACTGGAAATACTCAAGTCAGGCTGCATCCATGGGAAGACAACAAGGAATTAACATTACAGGTTGAAGACCCTTCAACAGGACTGTCAGAATGAAAAAAACAAATTAGTTTCAAGTTGAAGAGAGGGTAAGTAGGCAGTTAGGGAATCATTGGGATCACCTGGGCATCCTTGGCCTCACCCTATTAGAGGTATTCTTTTTGTCCTATCCACTTCTCTCTTCCCACCACCTTTGCAACTTAAAACATTTTACCATTTGCTATTGATGGACTTTTTAAAATGTTTGTTAAAAAGGATGCTTTTAAATTCCTGTCTGTGAGAATTCTTCAATGCAATTGGCAGCTTGCCATGACATCATTGTTGCCAAGTTTTAGGAATCTCCTTGGACTGCCTGAAAACAACATCAAGAAATTTAGGGTCCAAAGCAGAAATGACAAGATATTTAAATGAGCAGATTTCTTCAAGACTGGTGCTTTGACTTTGATTACCGTCATACTGCTATTGGCTGTAAAATTAGGATCAGTGCCACTTCTGAATCAGAGGTTTATGAATTCGAATTCTATTTCTATGTAATAATGACAGACATTCTGGATGAATGAGGCAGCATCTTGAGAGGTTCCAGTCACTGGATGAGAATTTAATTGAATGCCCTGTTCTAATGATTCAGATGAGAATTCAAATGACATTAGTAGAAGACATGTAGGAACTCTCTCAGTATTGTGGCCAACATTCCTCCCTCACCATCAACAGTAAAATAAGGTACATTTATTGGTCATTCTTCATATTGTATTTTGTGAGAACTTCCTGTAATCACATCAACACATTTCAAGCTATTCCACTGTGTGAAGATGTTTTCTCAACAGCTAATATCAAACTTCAGTACAGAAGTGGTACTGGAATACTTTACCCACACAGTGAATATGGCTAAAATCCACAACAAAACTGAAACCCAACTGATACCGGAATAAATCAGAAACATTCAACTACCGATTGGAAAGATTAGAAATTACAATATCCATAACTAAAACTCACAGGAGCTTAAGCAAAACATACAAGTGTGACAAATACCTAATAAGGATTGGTTTTATGCCAAGTATCACAAAAATCCAGACCATACTGCAATTACAGTAGAACTCCAATAATCCTTTCTCCCAATATTCAGAAATTCCGATAGTTCAGCATTGGTCCACTGGACTTCAGTTCCCACACTCCCTTTGACAAACTGGGGCCCTGGTTCCCACAGTCCCTTTAAACTCACTTGGTTGTGTTTCTTGAAGCTCGGTGGGGTTCTCTTTTCCACACTCCCTTTAAACTGACCAGATTCATTGGAAGATTTATAGCACTAATATGTAACATTAAATAAAAGTGAATTAAAAATCTTTTGGGGTATTAATCTGAATAAATTTCAATAGTCCATAAAATCTGCTAGTCCACCACCACCACCAAAGTCCTGAGCGTTTTACTGTGCACATTTTAGAATCCTGGCAGGTTTAATTTCACCAGTGGTGCAGTTTGGACCTTTTTTTTATTCTCTATGTAACCTAATCAAAATATGACTTTTAAAAAGTTGGTGTCCAATTCATGCATTTTAGTTTGATACCATAAAAACAAATGCAAACAGGGAGAACCTGAAGCCAGTTGTGATCCCCAGTTTCTCTTCTAGGTGAGATCATAAACTGGAGATTGGGTGAAAGTTAGTCACGTGTGGGAATATTAAAGCTCCCTCTTTAATATCTGTTACTCATTTTACAATTCATATATGCGGATAGCTGAATGCTGTTAAGCATAAAGAAATGTCATGAGAAAATGAAATGACAATATGATTTTCTGCTCTTAAATTATCTTCTAAAGAGAAAAATTAAAAGCAATATTCATCTATTAGCAAAAACAATTTTAACAAAATGCTGATTGTTTGCAATTACATTCTTTGAACCATATTAATTTCCACTCTAGGTAAAGCATAAAGGCAAAATAACATTAATGACAAAAGTATTAATCTATTTAGGGGTTGTTTTTATCCAGTACACAAAGGTCCATGTCAGTAATCTTTCTTTTCCCCAAATTTATTCCCCCCCCACTGAAGGTAGATGTTTTACACATCACAAGGAAGATCTGCCATGATGTCAAAGACCCTATCCTTTAGACTGGCATCTTCAGTTTTCTGAGATCTTGGGAAATATTTGAGGTTATCCGATTTCTGACAAATTGGGTCTTGAAGCGGAGGTTTGTATCCCCCTCCACTTATGGGTTGAAGGGATAATAATGTATACCAGTATGATTTCATTCATAAAGTACTGCCATTTCCCCCAGGAAGCTTATTGGCCTTATAGGATAAATTTGGAGTAGGCACAATAAATCTGTTCATTTTCTGCCACTACTAGGAAGGGAAGTACCAGTCCAAAACAAATCTTCGAAGAGGCAACTAAATGCACTAACAGCTAAAAGCAGGGCCAGTTTTCAGAAACCACCTATCACTCCTCAACAGGAAGAGCAAGACATATGGGCACTGATGCCAGGAAGCCTCACCGGAGGTGGCAGGGGATTTAATGTGTTGTTGCTATCATAAGAAATGTTTCACTGATAGATGAAATTTATTGACTTCACCCACGTAGCAAAAGTGAGTCTAAATATACTTATTACTGTTCATCTTTTACCACTTAATGTACCCTTGGCACCTTTGGCCTCTCATGCTGTTTCTTATCATCTCAGTTACCAGGAAAGCTCACTTCTTTAAATGAGGCATTTTTGAAGCCTGGAAGTAGCCCAAGGGGCATACAATACACGTGCCTTAATTATGACAGTGCCCACATTTACAGACTTCACACTTACAGAAAATGACTTCCCTGAGAAAGATAATTTATTTTTACACAATGCCTTTCATGGCCTCAGGATCTTCCAATTAATTTTTCAGACAATAATAATTTTAGTACATTTATTGTTGCAAAGTGGGAGAAAGTGCATACTGCAAGTATCTTAAAAAAACAACAGAGCTAAGTGACCAGTCATCTGTAGTTGCTAGGACTGGTAGAGTGAAAAATGTTGGTTTGGACGATTGGAGAACTCTCCTGTTCATATTCGTAGAGTGCAACATGTTTACTTGTATTTATAAGAGGGCAGAAGAGCCATCTAACACTGTGCTCTCAGGACAGTATTGAACAATTAACCTTCACATTATGCTGAATTGGAGCTTCAAGAGGGAAGCACTAAGTGAAACTGAGGAACCTGGGAGTTGGAAAGGCTGCTCCTCAAAAGGCAGTGGTGGTAGAGGAGTGTGGATGGAGGCGGAGGAGAATAAATGACCACCCTTGACTAGATCTTCGGAATCTATGTCTAGGAAGTATCGTAGAAGTGGAAGAAGTCAACCATCAGCATTATAAGGTATCTACACTGCAGAAATAGGCAATTCATTGCAATGTATTGAGATGTTCTGCTCAGGTTTTCAGAACATTGAGGGAAGCCTCTCCATGACCTGTAGAACACCCAGTGTTTGAGAAGTTCCTATAGTCTGCTGTATGAGCTTTCTCATAGTGTACTAGTCCTCAGTATACCTGTTGTTTTGCTCCATTTGTAAAAGCCTTACTGGAGTCATCAGCCATGACATCAACAGACTACTCTAATTACCGGTCAATCAGCTGAATATACAGTTCAGACTGAAGGCTAAGATGATGGGTTTGTACATGATAAAAATATCCTGGCAGCGTTCAAAGAATCAACAAGCAGAATACAGTGAGTGGCACTACACCTTAGCTGAGCAATAATTAACTGATGTCATTCCTGTTCCTAAGACTTAGATGGTCGCCAATGAGGCTTTGAGTGTCACACAGGCTTTATCAATTACTCGATTTACCGTCTGTAGAATTAAGTAATACTAAATGAATAACTTGCTTCCTCAAATGTGTGTATTTTTAATTGTAAATTGGATTTATGTTATTGTATTGTGGGAAGAAGGAATATTAATGCAACACTAATCTGTATAAAACAGAATTATAATTTATGTTTCATTCTTGAAATGAGATTGTAATATTTATTCAGAAAATAAATATTTATTCAGACAACAAATGCACAACACTGACAACATGCATTTGTATACCTCCATCAACACAGCAAAACATCCCAAGGCAATTCATTGGAACATTATCGTCAATTAAAATTTAATGCTGATCTATGAGGAGATATTCAGGCAGATGACCAAAAGCTTTGCCCAAGGACCATCCTAAAAGGAAGAAAGGGAGGCAAGGAAAGAATTCCAAAGCTTAGAACCAAATTCAAGGTAAGTAGCATTACTTTACATTTCTGTTTATTACTTTGTTTCTTAGTATAACAACATTGTTATTTTCTCTCAATAAACTTACCTGACACAGAAATTCCAGCGAAATATGGAACTCAATTATAGGCATATTATATATTGGTCATTAACTGCAGTTCCAATCAAAACATTAAAAATGAAAATCAAAGTAATTTTACAGTGGTGTAAGAATTTAATGACAATCTAAACTACTGATCTCTAAAATGTACAGTAGTTAAGACACAACAATGTATCCATACAAACTAATCAATGATTTTTCTATCATTGACCTTGATTTTAAAAAGGCCTTTCAGAACTCATAATTCTTTCACGCCATCTAAAATATGTACATTTTTCCCAACACTAAATATTTCTGAAGAACATTGTGTAACACAGGATGACCTTGCAAGAACATCACTTACAATGGGAAAATTTCACTGCTGTAGATGGGAATACAAAGTTTATAGTTAATGACATTCACAAAAAAGTCTGAAAGTTATTATTAGAAGTTTCTTTTCATGCAGAGAAAGAAAATGGTTGTGCCTGTTCTTTTCCGTGTCCAGATTGTCATTGACAATGGTCTCTGAGGAATGGGGATCTATACTCAGGGCTCTCCCTATCTTCTGCCAAATTTCCATGCTACTCTGCTATTCTGGTGTAACCACTTGAACCTTATTATATTCAATCATTTATTTCTCGCTTAGTTTTCAGCCCTTTGCCCTGAAACATCATCCATTTTGTTAGCTGAGCACTCTTAACCTCCTATCTGCAAGATCTTTCCCTTTGTTCTTTTCCGATTCCTCCTCCTGTATTTACCCAAGCCCTATATTTGTGTAACAGCTGTTATCTCAATATTTTCCAGTTTTGATGAAAGATAATTGCTATGAAACATTAAATTGGTTTCCCTGTCCACTTTCCATTCTTGTTTCAGTTTCTTAGCACCTGCACTATTTTGCATTTGATTCACTGTTTATTTTCTTGTTATTCTCCAGGCCAGGTAATGGCAGAGAAACACAGCGCGCTGGGAATACTTAAGTGATCAGGCAGCATCTTGGAGGAAGGAAGAAGTTTTAGTGTTTCCAGTCTGATTAGAAATAAGTCAGTTGGCAAGTTGACTGGAAGCCCTATGAAGTTGTATATTACAGGAAAATATGTGGCAGAAAAAGTGGCAAATGGATTTAATCTGGAGTGTGAGTAATGCATTTGGGGAGATGCAACAGTACCAGGGAATAAATAATAAATAGGAGGTAATTGGTGTGGAGGAACAAAGACACCTTGGAATGTAAATCAACAGGTGAAAGGTAGCAGGACAGGTCACTAAAGGTGGTTAAAAAGCATACCTAATACATAAAACACCAGGGCAGGGAGGTCATGCTAGAATATTTATAAAACTAGTGAGACCACAGCTCAAGCACTGCTTCAGTTATTGTCATCAGATTTTTGGCAAGATGTGAGTGTACAGAGGAGATTTGAGGATGTTGCCAGGAATGGAAGGTTACAGCAATGGGGAAATTATTGGATAAGCTAGAGTTGTTTTCTTTGGAACAGAGGAGGCCAAGGGCAGTCTTACTTTTGTAGTGTATAACATTGATGAGCCTAGACAAAACAGCAAGGGCTTAATTCCCTTAGAAGGGGGGTCAAAAACCAGTGGGCATAGAGTTGAAGTATTTGGAAGAAGAATTAGAGAGATGAGGAAACATAATTTGCACGCAGGAAGTGTTAGAGGTTTGAAACTCACTGCCTAAAAGGGTGGTTGAGGCAGAAAATTTCAAAGTTAAAAAGTACTTCGACGTGTACAAGAAGGGCCATCACCTGCCGGGTCAGTGGACCAAGTGCTGGAAGGTGATTTTTGGTAAAGAAAGGGAAAGGCAGAATATTTTTTTAATTATAGGAGACTAAAAGGTGTTGCTCTTCAGAGGGACCTGGATATCTCATAGATGAATCACTGAAAGTTAACATGCAAGTTCAGCAGGCAAATGGTATGTTGGCTTTTTCGAAGTGGAGTACAATAGTCAATACATATTATTATATAGAGCCCCAGTTGGACTGGAACTGGAATATTGATCTCCCTACCAAAAGAAGGATAGGCTTGCAGTTGAGGGAGTGCATTGACGATTCACTGAATGGATTCTTGTGATGGCAGGTTTGGCATCGGAGAATGAGCAGAGGAAGCCTGTAATCTTGAGTATAAAAGAATGGGAAGTGATCTCAATGAAATGCAAACAAATTCTTACAGGGTTTGCTAAAATACATGTAGGGTTGGGCAGCACAGCAAGTAGAGCTGCTGCCTCAGTTCCTGTGACCTGCATTCAGTCCTAATTTTTGGTGCTATGTGGAGTTTGCATGTTCTCCCTGTGACTGCACAAGTTTTCTCCAGGTGCTCTGGTTTGCTCCCATGTCTCAAAACTATGCAGGTTGGTAGGTAGGTTAATTGGCCACTGCAAATTGCCCCTAGTGTATAGGAGAGATTTTGGGGAGGTTTTTGGGAATATTGGAAGAATACAAAGGATTAGTGCTAATGAATGGGAAATGGCGAGCATGGACTCAGTGGGCCAAGGGGCCTGTTTCTAGCTATCCTCCCTAATACAGAAACAAGGTTACTTATTTACTGCACCCCTACTGGGCTGCCTACCTGCCATAACCAAGTTTACCTCATCTTACTATGTCTCTACATGTTTTACAGTACATGACCAAGGGCCTTGTGATTTACTTGTTTTCCAAGTGAGCCTGCTTGCTCAGCCTGGGGACTGTTAGAAGACGACTTCATTTTAATTGCAGACGTGCTTCTAACCCTTACACAACAATGTTACGTCACTGATCAGCCCTAGTCTGAACATTGTCTCAGCCTGCTACACACAGGTGCAGGTTGCTGCAGTACTTGAGAAGATAGGGCTAGTGTGAAACCTTGACTCTTGAGACATTAAGCCATTGAATTTGTTTAAAATAAAAAGCAAAAAAGCTGCAGTTCCTGAAATTAGAAACAAAAACAGAGTTTCACTGGATGTAGCTGGTCAGTCAATATCTGTGCAGAAATCAAGTACGTTAATTCCTTTAAGTGTTAACCTCAGCCATGACAGGCAATAAGTGAAATATACATAGCATTTAAATTAAAGACAGCACAATGAAACAGTACAGAGACACACACAGCAAATATAGATAGAATACCCTTGATGTGCTTGAAAATAAACAGATGTTTAAATGACAGAAGTGATACTAAATATGATCGTTTTAATAAGTGATTAACTGTTGGTCCAGTAGGAAATCTGGGACACACAGTCCTGATGACATTATCTGCAGTGACGATAATTCCACAATTGCTACTGCAGAACGTAAATGATCTTCAAATGGGAAGGCCCAGGATATAAAATTCCAGCTCAACTTTAGTTAGTCCACATCTGATCCAAGGCTAAGAAGGATAGCTTTCCTACTGTTCCTTGAAATAGCAACATTGGATCTTTTACATTCACCTGAGAGCTTAGTGCCTGAAAAATAACACCTCTAGAAATGCAGCACTTCCTCGATATTGCACGGAGAGTCTGCCTGCATCTCTATGCTCGAGCTCATTTTCCAATTCAGAAAAACTGGAACCCACAACCACATGACCGAGAAGCAAGAGGAATAGAATCCGAATGTATAAAGACACCATGTGTGGTTACGTAAGCACACAGGAGCTGAAATGCAAAACAAAGTCAACAATGATGCAACATACCCAGCTCTGACATGTCGTGGTGCTAAACAGAGGCCAGAGCTTCCCAGCTCAAGTGTTAAAAGTCATAGTGCAAATTCAACATTGTGAAGCCATCCTAAAACCTTAACTGCATCGTCCAAAAGAAAACCTGAAAACATCATGTAGTAAACTCAAAAGTGAAAGTCACTGCCTTCACATTTCATTCTTCAATCATGATTATATCACCATCATTGATATATCAGAGTATCACAATACAGGAGCTAAATTCTCATGGGGTTTGTTGGCCTGAACATATTTTCTGTTACTTTACTGAGGCTCTAAAGAATACAGCAACATGTTTATTTTGATGGCAAGGCTGTCAAACAAATGAGATCTAGGCCTCTTCCAGAAGTTAATCAGGAAACTTGCCGAGGCTTTTATCCCCATAAGTTTATTGTGATTTATTAGTGGTCTTTATAGATAGTGAACTGTTTTGCACAGGTTGAGAAAACAAAAATTACAAAGTTGTAAGGGGCATAGTTAGGGTAGGTTTCCCAATAGCATAGTTGTCTAGAGGGCATAGGTTCAGAGTAAGGGATTGGAGGTTTAGAGAGGATCCGAGGAAGAATTTTTGTCTTTTACCCAGAGGTTGTTGGAGTCTGGAACACATTGCCTGAGGGGAAAGTGGAGGCAGGTACCCTCAATACATTGAAGAAGCATTCAGATGAGCATTTGAAGTGCAAAGGCACAGACCTGGTGGGCCAAAGGGACTGTTTTTGGTGCTGTATGCCCCCATGACATTTGGATTGGCCTGGATCAAGTCTGCTTCCTGGACTAGCTTATATTTCTCAGATGCACAGGACTGGGCAAGCAGACCACCACAACACTCCATCACTCCCCACCCCCAATCTCCCAGCCTGGAATTTTTAGAAACTGCCAACGTATACTTTTATCATCAGGTACTCTACGAGTAAAATTTGCAAACTTATCAAATTTCTAAAATAACACAGTTGATGTCACAAACCTAAAGCATTGCAGTAGTACGGGAATAGTAAGGAATCATTAAACAGACTCTTGCCTCTCCAATTATAACGAGCCGTTCCCAGACATCTAAAACGAAAACTATACTTAAACCTTTAAGTATTTGCCATTAATGCTGTAAATTATTCATTTTACAAATATGACGTTGTATATTAAAGAAATGTTTTATTCTGAAAACATTACTGTTTTATAGTGCAGGTTTTTTTTGCTAAATATTGCTAAACATGGGTGTAATGGCTTTTAGTAACCCTACAGTTTTTTGATCCTGGATCAGCGTGTTCTAGGGTGAATGACCGACAGTAAGGTTCCGTTCACAGTATGTTGGCTGAGTCCTGCAGCACGCTGGCCCGGCCCTTTAAATTTAGCCCTTCCCCTTTAAACAATAACACCACATCAGCCCATGGTTGCACTGCACCAACTCGCTTGACGTGATTGGATAGACTCGTCACACCTCCACACCCTCCTCCTCTGAATGGTTGGAGGTTACATAATTGACTCAGCCTTTTCCTTGATTGACAGCTTCCTGTTACACTGTCTTGCATATACCATCGACATGTAGAAGTGCTCTTTGTTATTTTTAGGCCTTATTACCTCATATTTTAAAACACTTCGTTCAAAAATTAATCCTAATTTATTCTGCCGAAGTAGCTTTTGTTTTACTGACTTATGAAGAGTGTGTGTGTGAGAGACAGTCAACTGGAAGGGGAATTCGCTATTGATATTCTCCATCCACTGAACCGAAGTAGCCCATTTTAACAGACGCATCTGCAAAGACACTGCAGCTGATATCAGTGACAGTGGAGAGACAAGTGTGAATTGGGTATGAGGGTGAGGGGATGAAAAAGGAATCATCATCTAGATTCACGATTTTGCTTTACTGTGGAAAAGTTAAGTGCGCCCTAGGTAGGTACATGGATAGGAAAGGTTTAGAGGGATATGGGCCAAATGGGACTAGTTCAGGTAGGCAACATGGTCAAAATGGACAAGTTGGGCTGAAGAACCTCTTTCTGTGCTGTATAACTATTAGTAAGAACAGGGTGCTTGGACAAAATATTTATGGGCATAACACAGATACACACGTGTGTGTGCATGAAGTTAAACTGCCCTTCTGCCACAAGTGCATGCATGTATAAATGCACACACACACACCACTTGAAACTAGTCAGCACCTGTAAAGACATTATCCGGTAGATTCACAGTGAGCCAGCAAACATAGTTCATGGGCACGAAAGGATCATGAACTTGGTAATTGGTGAGGGATACCTGAAAAGTGGAGAGGAAGGGGAAATTAGTCAGTAGTGACATTAAAGAGAATTGGGTACAGAGAGTTAAGGAAGTACTTACCTTAAAGAGGAATTACCCACGTTGGGTTCCCTACAGTGGGAATCGGTGCTGCTCAAGTAGGTCCTCATGATGGTGCAATGAAAGCTTCTGGAAGATTGAACCATGGAGGTCATGGTGCTCATATGCATAAATAAAATAATGGAAATGGCATCCAGGCATGTATAAAATGTCTATCTGTGGTGTTCTCCTTATGTTAGTATATCAAACATTCCCAGGATTCAAAGTGAAAATCGTGGAATTCGAAAACAAGGACTTCATGCACATTTCACAATAATAGAAATAGCTTCATACAGCACAAAAAAAAGTGTTGCTACGCAATCCAATTTCTAGACAAGCATTTCTTCCAAAATGGCAGAGAGAGCAAGACAGCAGGAAGGAGTCGAATTTCCACCCAATGCACGTGCTTGTGTGCCAGTTAGACAATCACAATACTCTTTCTACGTTTTTTTAAAAACTTCGCCTGCTTTATACTGTAAATATTAAGTACTCCAGAGAGTGAGGGGAAGGTGCTTCTCCTTCGTTACAAATTGGCTTTGCAGAAAAAATACATAATTTTATGGTTAAGATAACATGTATAGCTATTGCCATCAATAGAAAGTGAATACAATAAATTGGGAAATATAAAATGTAATGTCAAATATGCAAAACTTAGCTGACATTTTTAGGCATTTAATGCAGCTTTTCCTAGTTTTCACTTTTGTTACAGTAGATGCTAATTTAAAGAGTACAATTAAAGTGGTATTGACTATACTGCAGTGCACCTCTCAAGTGGATGACCACGTTACAATTTTGACAGTGAAATATCAGTAGGCTTTCCTACAAAATCAGACTCCCACTTCACCATGTATTGCACATCATCCAGCAGGTATCACTGTGTGACACCATTTAGCTACCATCACCAAATCACAATCTGAAACAGCAATTCTGGCTAATATTCTCCAAAGGCCACTGTTTCACACTGGTAGTTTTAAAGCAACACTGCATTTACACCAGTATGATAATGTTTTCTTGGGACAATCCTAGCCCTTTTACATCATACCAGTAGCACTGTAGCAGACAGCACTGGCACTTCTGGGTACAAAAATCAGTCAAACTTAATTCAAGATGAAAATCTGCATGCACAATTCACACACTGTGCAAACCCAGCTGGGTGTCAGGTGTCGGTACAGAGTTGATAGCAGGCACTGAGGAGAGGAACTTCAACTGTATCAGGCTCAAGAAAGTAAGAAGCAGCAGCCTTCTGAAGAGATCCAAATATTAAAACATACAGAAAAACTATACATACAGTTATTATCAAAAGACAGTAAGTGTTAAAGGTTTTATTGGTGTAATTATTTATGGTATGGCACAAAACCATAAATTGTAATGTAAAACAGTACAGCCCTTAGTATTACACATTTACAGTAAATGTTCACCATTTGGGGATTTTTTTGTTGACTATAAGGCTCTATATGTAGGTCAATTTTTTTGAATTATAAGAGTGAAATTAGATTGCACATATATTATAGGATTGTATGGTGCATCCTAATTCCAGGTAAGCAGGACATTAATTAAATTCTAGAACCAAACCTAACACCAAGGCAAGATGTCGAACTTTCATTATAATGCAAGAAATTGAGGCTGAACCATATGTTTGTGACAGTGATGTCATATTTAAGCTGAGTTTAGAACACAAATCTGCCCCATCACTAAATCTGCCATTTCCACTGAGGCAATATCTCCTGACTCCACCCGTCTCTGCTCATCTACTAACAAAACAATCATTCGTGTCTATGTTACCTCTAGATTTGATTTGATTCAAATACACAAACCTACTATATTCAATGCTTAAGGAAATCTCCTCTGCTCCAAGTCTGAACTCAAACCCAGATCTGGTTTGCCCATTATCCTGAAATTCACTGATCTGCGTTGGCTCCCAGTGAAGCCATACCTTGGTTTTAAAATTGACAAACTTATTTAACTTTGTGTTATAGCCCTCCTGTGAAGCACCTCTGGATATTTCACTATATTAAAAAGGCATTTTTCAAATGCCAGTTGACATGATACTGCAGTAGTGATTGAGTAACCCTCTTGGCTCACTATTGAAAACTAGGTGGAGTCCAGCTGCTGCCTCACAACTCCAGCAACCCGGTTCCAATCCTGGTCTCAGGTGCTGTTTGTGTGGAGTTTCCACAATCTCCCTGTGAGCTTGTGGGTTTGCTTCACGTGCTTTAGTTTTCCTCCCACGTGCCAAAGATGTGCTGGTTGGTTGGTTGGTTAATTGGCCACTGTAAATTGCCCCAAGTGGGTGGGTGAGTGGCAGAATCTGAAGGGTGCTTGATGGACTGACAAAGGGCCTGTTTCCATGCAGCGTGACTCTATAACCAGGACTCTAGATTTGTCATTGATCTTTTTACTACTCCAGGTAATGGGCGTGGCTGGAAACAATGGATAGGAACTGCAGCAGGAAACCTGACAGTGTTTTGCATTGCAGGTTTACCTAGGTAACTCCAACAGTTCCTAGTGCTGGCGAATCCCCAAGCTCTATGCATTAATAGTGTTGAAAAGGAGAAAAGATTGTACTGTTCAAACTGCAAACATACTCTCTTGATACTTTAGTGAGAGACAAGACCAATAATTAAGTAAAAACCACAAGAGACTGCAGATGCTGGAATCTGGAGCAACAATCTCTTGGAGGAACTCAGTGGGTTGAGCAGCATCTGTGGGGGGGGGGGGGGGGGGGGGGGAGGCTGAAATGGAGGCATCATCGAAGTTTCAAACTGAAACCCTGTATCAGGACCTGATGCAGGGTTTCAAACTGAAACATCGACAATTCCTTCCTCTTGGTTGTTGAAATAATTAAATAAATCTGACCATCAAAATATAAATACATTAATCAATTGTAAATATGATTAATTTACAACTTGTACTTATTTTTATAGACATGAATTTATCATTAATAATGGATACACTAATATCTCTTCCTATAGGTAGTTTTATCTTACAGTAACTATGCTTCAAAAAGTACAATTGCAAAAAGGATACAAAAAAGATATAGGAATACAGGCTAATTTTCATCTCTGACAATGGTAAATAGGTTTATTATTGTCACGTGTACTGAAGTACAGTGAAAAACTTTGTTTTGCATGCCATCCATACAGATCATTTCATTACAACAGTGCACTGAGTAGTACTAGGGAAATTCAATAACAGAATGCAGAATAAAAGAGCTACAGTTTCAGAGAAAGTGCAGTGCTGGCAGACGATACAGTGCAAGGCCACAACAAGGTAGATTATGAGGTCAAGAGTCCATCTTATGGTATTAGGGGACCATTCAATAGTTTTATAGCAGCGAATATCGTACATTTTCCCCTTTAAATCCAATCCAATTTGAAAATTCAATAATTCCATAATTCTTGCAAATAATTATGTACTGTTATTACACTTAAGGCAGTTAGATAACAGTAATACACAAGCAATAATTCATTTATTATCAGAATATTCAAATGGGGGCAAGGAAAATCTGAGCTTTTGCTTCACTAATAAAGCTGATTCTCATAATCGTGGAATCAACAAGTACTAAAATCTCAGATTAAAAGATCTGCAAATGCATGAATCAAACTTGACTACATCTCTACCATCTTTATAACTACTCGTGAACATTATGTATAATGGCTATTTCCAGTCTCCATAATCAAATCCAGGAAGAATGATGATTATAGAGGTAACGATGTATCAGATGTATTCAATGCAAACTGCACATTGCAGCCAAGATGTGCGCCACATTCTGCTACACTGCCCCTCCATGGGTGGGAGAGCAGACGGGCAGTTAACCCGCCTCCCAAACCTCTTGTCCTGAAATCCAACAAGCTGGTACATACTCAACGATGCATTAACTAATTCTGTCTTCTGATGAGAATTAGCTTACCTTTACTTTATAAGGAGCCTAGTTGTCGGTAGCTTACCCTGTTGCAGGGATAACAGATTGTTTCAACAATACTGCTAGATCTAGACATTAGCCATTACACATTAGGTAGTTCTTAAAAGAGCTCAGTGCGCCCACCAAAATACACTTTGACACCACAAGCAATTAGGGAAAGTAACATAAAGATATATTGTCTGGGAGATCATAGAATACATTTATTTTGAAAGAAAAGCGAGAAAGGATATTAATTAATTATTCCTTTGCAAAGTATACTTGCAAGCGCCCTAATTTGAACTTCAACCCAAGGTTAGGGAGGAAAGGATTTCATTTGTTGAAGTTCCATTCCGTACTTCAGCCCTTTCAGCCATCCAGCACGCCGATGTTACACATGAACTGTAGTAACCTCTACGGAGACTGCGTCTTCTTAGGGGTTGGAAGGGGGGGTTAATCATCTCATGAGCCTGTGGTCCAGCCCTACCTCGCCTCTCATTGGACTGGGCTGAAAACCCACATCTGTCAGACCATGTGGCGTGTCGAGCCGGCGAATTAGTCATTTAAATAATCTAGAGAAGCTTGAGAAGCACAGCCCAGCTCTCGAGCAGTAGGCTGTGGCGGCGCATTGCAAAGTGAATATATTTATTAAAAAAACAAAACAAAAATTGCATCAAATTAATTGAATACGTTGCCAAGTAAAGGAAGGCGAGAAAAAAATAAACCTACGGGTTTGAAAGAAACTGCAGCCAGGTATGATTCACCTTTTTGTTCTATAAATATATAATAGGTGGACGGTTGTACCATTGTGGGACATCGGTGCTCTGACGGGTAGCAGAGGAAATGCTCCTTCTAATAAGGGAGTTCAGTGCGCGGTGGGAGTCTGCGCACAGATCCGGCAGAGAACAAATGTGTTTCATTCTGGGCAGCTCAGATCTAAGGTTTCTTTTTCTTTTAAAAAGAATTAATTCACAGCATTATCGGATATCTCCGAAACACTGAGCTCCTCTCTTTCTGTCTCTCTCTCTCATCTGATTAGTCTGATTGTATTGCAGTGGAGATAAGATTACAGCGCTGCCATTTTTCCAGAAGCACAATCTCCGTGCCTTTTCTCGTTGTGGCTGGTCTATAGGTAATGAAAGAAACCTCTTCTAACGTGAGGTTTTATTTTATATCGATTGCACAGGTTTTGGTCGTCAAATCTAGTGTGATTTAGTGCTTTTAATGGATATGTGTGTGTATGTATATACAGCCATGCATCATTCGCCGATCTGACTCCACGTTGCGGATGTTGGGATGGACGACATGTTGTAATTTCTTGGAAAGGTGGAGGCGTGAATTTCACCATTCCGATGTGTAAAGAGCTTCCCACCTGACAAACTCTGGGAGGGGAGATGCAAGGTCATTGCGTAAATCTGTCGCTCCCAGCTCCTGAATGCGCCGCGGATAAAATCCAGGCAGGAAAATATTAAAAATAAAAGCTCAGTGTTTGATTCCAAGGCTACAATTGACATCTCGGGTGCATGTGAAAAACAGGAAGTTTACAACATGCCGGCGTTGCGCCTGCACTAGCGGAGACGATTCTTGTTTAAATATTGCGGTCAATTTTACTGAGTAAGATTTCATCAATTTAACTGTTAATTCATGCCTGAATGCAGATTCTTCTTGAAGGTAAACTTAATGTGTCATGTTCTGCATCGATACATCAATTTCTAAGAATATCTTTGATCATTTTACTAAATTTAACTTAACACTGGTTCTAACCCAAGTTCACGGAGGTGTTTTTAAACAGATGTATGTCACTAGCCTCAAGATCCACATCCATGCAAACTGCACAGGTTGATTTTGTTCTTCGGATATTGAAGATCTCTGCCATCATTTAGGATATCATTCATAATGTATTGTAAATGATTACGTCCATCTGATTCAACCTCGATGGAGCCCTAACCACTACTTAACAAACAGAACCATTCCGTGATGGCCTCCCTGTTAGGGATTGAAATGGTAGTAATTGGCAAACGTCTCTTTTTCTTAAATTCAGTACACATATTCGAATTGAACAAAGGAAACTACTGTGTCTGCATGTCAAGAAGGAGTCCTGCTTAAATCTTGATTTTTGTACTTGATGTGAATATGAACTTTCTGGAATATTCAATTTGTTTAGTTGGAGTATAAACAATGTCAAATTTGCAGCTGTCTTGCTTGCAACATTTTTTAAAAAAAAAGTCCAAGGTGTGTAACAGTGGCGTCTCCAATGTGGCTGACAGAGACAAGGAAAACTGGGAGCAACTTGAGAATAGATTGTGTGGGAGGGTGATTTTGTTTATAAAAATGCCAGTCAAGCAAGTTGCCTTAACAAGGAGAGAGAAGAGTTGCAGAGGGAGTTTGTGTGGTTAAGGGTGCAGTCTTGGGAGAAGAGCCAGGAGAGAAATAGAGACAAGACCAATGTTAGGGGGGAACAAAAGCAAGAATGTGGGGAGTGACATTAACACTAGAGCTGAAGAAGATGGCTTCAGACTTCTGAGTATTTAGCTGGGAGAAAGATCTAACTCTGGCCGAGAGAGTGGCAGGGTCACGGGAGATGGGTGTTATTGGTGGGGAGACCGATCCCTCGGCTTTGGATATTCGCACCTAGAGGGGGTATGAAGATGGTGGAGAAAAGGTTTGGAGGGGGGAATGATGGTGCTAGGATGGGAAGAGAAACTCTTGCCAACAGTCGTTTGTTGCTCCAACTTCCAGCTTGCAGTCTCTTGTGTCTCTATTGCCGAAGATGCTTTGACTACATTTGAACAGGGTTAGAGTAGACCATGCAGGTGCAGTACTATGGATGGAGTTGGAGGGGGATGGTGCGATTTACTTGCGCCAGAGGCTGCACAGAGGTTGAGGCAACTGAGAAGGGATTGTGGTCTCTGTCACCTACTTATCTGTGAAGTTATATGGATTCATGTCAGGAGGAAGGAAGGGAACTTCAACGGAAACAGGTTCTGTTCAATATGCAGTAGTTTTAGGAGGCAACAGCATATATAGAACTTTGGAATTGAAAGGGAGGGTGAAGATAGCATTATCATTAGTGAGGAGAGAGGACTGCGGGTAGAATTCTTATTGGTAGGGGAATTAATGGAGCAATTTTAAAAAAGTAACATAGGTACATGTTAACTTAGAACATAGAACACCACAGCACAATACTGGCCCTTCGGCCCGCAAAGTTGTGCCGACATTTTATCCTGCTTCAGGGATGGAAAATATTTCATGTGCCATCTAGACACCTGGAATGGAAGTTAAATGGGATTGAGGTTAAGGGAGCAGTAGTGTCATGAATGAGATCAGCTTGGGGAGAGGAAGCTAGAAAGGGGATGGGCCAGGGAGTTCTGGCTTCAAGGCAGAGGATGGGGGGGGGGGGGGGGGCAGCATCTGAGGCACTTGAAATGATGATCACTAACCTGGAGATGAAGAAATGCATCAGCTTGTTGTTAGAGGTGAGAGTGGAGAGATCGGGTGGAGTGTGGTTTGTAACAGAGAAAAGGAGCCATGCTGATTGAAAAGGGAATTAGACATTTCAATGGGTGGGGTCATGACCAGGTTGATCTTGACGTGTGACGGGCACTGTGGAGATTTGGACCATGAATGAGAAAAGTTAGTGATGTAACCCTGGGAAGTAAATGGGATGAAAAAGAAAGCTACTGTTCTGCTGGAGCCTTGAAGGAGAAATAAGGGAATAGTTGAACAAATCAAATGCTGCAGAATGGTGAGCTGAAACTCCAAAGGCCTGATAGCATTTGGGAATACGGTTATAAATGACAGGGCGAAGTTATTCCAAACATGGCCATGGGAGGTGGGATTGACAGAAGTCAGGGGAACAAATAAATGTTGCTCACTACAGCCCAGTTTCGGTCAAAACCAGAAAGCCGATTCTAACTGTCACCATGAGGTTGTGGTGTTTACAATTTACTGTACACTCACTGGAGGAGGAGGGGGTGGCAACTTCTAATCCATTGCTGTGTCCAGGACAGCAAAGGTGAAATGAGAGAAAGGGGGATGCGGTTGATGAACCCTGCAGCTCCATTGGATCGTCATATCCATGGGCTTTCAGGTGGAGTAGTTGAAATTCCTGCTCTCCCAGCAAATGATAGGTGCTGCAATGAGCATTGGAGAAGGAGGTACAAAGTGATATCTAGAAATCGCAGAATCTGAAGAAAATAGGAGAGTTTAATGGAAAGAATGTATGTACTACTTGGCACTAAAATTGACTTTAGCTGTGAAAATTTGAATATTTAAATAACCAGTTGTATTAAGAAGTATTGTTCAATATATACATTTCCCAGCTTATGTTTATGCTGGAAAAAATTAAATTGCTTGGATCTGTGGGATATCATAGATTTAAGAATATCAGATTTGGTACATTAAGAGGAAAAGTGCAGCAAAATCTACCCATCAATGACCCATTCCTCCCTTTCATTTTGATTTGGGGACTGGAAATGAATAAATAATCTCAACATCTAATAACATGAGTCTTTCATAATCCTTAAAGGTAAAGAATGATGATTGTACTGGTTACAGATTTATTTACATGGATATCACGAAACTGAAGTTTCACTCGGTGCCTACAGTATTGTAAAAGTCAATGTTTAGCAGAGGGACCTATATCAAGGTGTAGATTTCAAATGACATTTTCTTCAGGATTTTTAGAGCATAGTTTCCAGCAGCTTACAAAAAAAACCCCAGAAAACTGAACATTCATTGTGTTCCATTCACAGTAAAATAGCTTTGAGCCCTTCAAACATGAGGGAGGCAGCCTGCTGCTGCTATACAATGGAAAAGCTCGGCTCGGGGTTTTGAGATCATTGGTGATCTCTCTACATAGACAACAGACTGTTACTAGGAGCCAGGAAAAGTTCCTCTGAATGGTTTCAGTTAGTCTTGAATCAAAGCACAATTCAGTTCAATTATGTACAATGCAATGACTTTAGAATGCAGCAGGAACTTTGGGTGTAGTGAAGAACATTGAACAACTTGTTACTGATGGCAGCAATAGTAGTACTGGAAAGATGAAAGTGTTGAAGCTAGGCTTCAGGTTTTCTTTACCAAGCATTGTTTCATTGCTGCTACTGCTTTCAGAGCAGATTTAATTTAAAGGGAGGTTTCAATTTTCTTGAATTGTTTGGCTCTCTTTAGAGGATAGTTTATAAGCAACACATGGCATATATTGATCATATACTACAGACCTTTTAAATTGACGACAAAAATCTAATACATTGTCAAAGGAGCAAGATGCAAAATGATCAGAAATCTTATGTTTACGCAGTTAGTTGACGTGACATGAAACATACTGTCTGAATGGGTGAGGGAAGCAGATTAAATATTAATCATCAAAAGGAAATTGGTAAAATAACCAAAGTGGAAATTGGATAGCCCCAGCACCAATGGATTGAATGGCCTTCCATGCTGTTTCATTCTATGATTTCAAATGTTTCACTAATGTGACTTCATGATGGTTTTCCTGTCTTTAAAAACAAAATCTTCTCAATAACATTATTGTACTGATGGAGGGCTTAAAATTCCTACGAACGTAACAATGCATTAGCCTGCTTAAAATAAACCTATGGTTCAGTAATCCTTGTTAAACCTATCCTTAAGTTTAGCTAGCCAGTCTTAACATATAGTTTTATGAAATCGAGCAGGCAAAGATGCTGCTTTACAGTTACTATCTTCACTCTATGGTTCATGCTAAGTGGAAGTCAACAATAGTGGCCTACCTCAGATGTGTTGAGGATTTTCTGTGTGATTGCAGCTTTGGGAGGTTTTTGGCATTCAACCAGCAAGTAATCTATGATAAAGCAGCAGATTAAATTAATCTAATTGCCTCAACAGAGATAAGGTATCAAGAACAGTAAATTAAAAACAGTCAGCCAAAACTGTTAAATGCGAATGGAATGATGCAAGATAAATTATTGGCTCGTTTTCTAAATTCTGATAACCTATCCAAATCCAACTAGAAAGGTGTTTTCTTACCACAAAATATTATCAGTTCTGTAGAATGTCACCTTAACTTTGTGAGGACCAAAAATGAACAAGAGGATTGTCTTACTTTTCTTTAAATGGATTCACTATCAATATTGAACCAACAAACGGTATTACTAAGAGTGTAAATCAAGTGGGGACGGGCAATGAAAATGCAAGAAATATGTAATCATTCTCCTGTGCTTGATGTCAGTATTGTATTGTCTGATAACCCTGATGTATAACTGTGGTACATCTGGTTCCCATAGAGATACTGACGCTATCATGTAAAACAGTGTGATACAAGTATTCTGTTTCATTTTCAATCTTGGAATTTGTTACTTTTTGATCTAACTTCGTGAACTGTAACACTTTAGTGGAAAAAGAGACCTAAGGTTTACAAAGGGTATGGGTAATAAGACCATTTTTTAAAAAAAAATTAGCTCTTTTAAGTAAGGTTTGATCTAAACAGAACAAGGAAAAGCTCTTTTGCAGTTAATAATAGCTGATAGTTGGTAGCTGCCCTTTGGTTAATAACCTCACCAATCTGTTAGGGCCTCTGTGGTTGTAGGTTCAGTCCCTTGTCTGTGCAGAGTTAGTTGATGTTGCCCTTGGTATTAATTTCAATCTCTCTGCCCTGGAAAAGAAGAGGCAACATTAAAAGGAAAGATTCCTGTCTCCTGTTTAAAAATGAATCTCTGCAGATTGGCCAGAACAGTATCTGGCTCTCTTTTGATGAAATATGTTGCTAATTTTCATCATCCAAAGTCACACGTGAAGGGTAGGAAATTTGAGTAGAGTCTGTCCTGAAGTGTGGTTGTCATCTGTGGAGCAACAGCACAAGCCATTACTACTTAAAAAGAGAAAGGACAGTTGAAGGAAAAATTGATATCAAGGTACTATTGACACAAATAGAGTTTCAGAAGAGCAGCATTAGGAAAAGGCATCAATGAATCCAGCTTTCCGAATTCAAGGGTGTTGACCTTGCAGAAGGGCACGATGGTTTCTCTATGTTCCATCTTGTTCCATCCCAAGGAAGAACTGACATCCTAGTTAATTGACCTCTTGCATTCTATTTCTGCTAAGGATCTAAAATGGAATTTTAACATATTTGGAAACAACCAAATACTTTGCAAATTATTCATTGGTGTATGTGTGCATGATACTGATGCAACATTAGACATTGAAAATTATTGCAGCTAAATTTTGATAGGTAGGTGAGAGAATTGAATAATGAGATTCATAATTTGATAAGTCGTTTTTATTCATGCCTGCAATTGGCAAATGCACTAATTTGTCCACAAGCAGTGAAATCTTTTGAATTTGTTTGTTTGGAGGTCTCCAAATCCTGAAAAAGAAAAAAGATCCACTTGAGAGTAGTTAGAGTGCATCAGTTTTAATATTAAAGAAATATTCTTCTTATTGGTATTGGTTTATTATTGTCACTTGTACCGAGGTACAGTGGAAAAACTTGTCTTGCATACCGATCGTACAGGTCAATTCATTACACAGTGCAGTTACATTGAGTTAGTACAGAGTGCATTAATGTAGTACAGGTAAAAACAATAACAGTACAGAGTAAAGTGTCACAGCTACAGAGAAAGTGCAGTGCAATAAGGTGCAAGGTCACAACAAGGTAGATCGTGAAGTCCTAGTCCATCTCATTATATAAGGGAACTGTTCAATAGTCTTATCACTGTGGGGTAGAAGCTGTCCTTAAGTCTGGTGGTACGTGCCCTCAGGCTCCTGTATCTTCTACCCGACGGAAGTGGAGAGAAGAGAGAATGTCCCGGGTGGGTGGGGTCTTTGATTATGCTGGCTGCTTCGCCAGAACAACGAGAGGTAAAGACAGAGTCCAAGGAGGGGAGGCTGGTGTCCGTGATGCACCGGACTGTGTCCACAACTCTTTGCAGTTTCTTGCGGTCCTGGGCAGAGCAGTTGCCATACCAAGCCGTGATACATCCTGATAGGATGCTTTCTATGGTGCATTGGTAAAAGTTGGTGAGAGTCAAAGGGGACAAATTAAATTTCTTTAGTCTCCTGAGGAAGTAGAGGCGCCGGTGAGCTTTCTTGGCCGTGGCATCTACGTGATTTGACCAGGATAGGCTGTTGGTGATGTTCACTCCCAGGAACTTGAAGTTCTCAACCCTCTCGACCTCAGCACCATTGATGTAGACAGGTGTGTTTAGGATATCATTTACATTTCCCAAAACATATTTACAAATTTAAATTTGTATGTTTCAGAAACAATTGGACATGAATGCTTCATCTGTGATAACATTCTTTAAGGTGTATGCTGTGGTTTCAGTGCATCTATCCTATGAGCAAAGACTGTATAATATGAAAGGTTCAAGCTACCAAATGCTGGCCAGTGGACAGAAAGTGGTGTTTGCAGGATTCTTTCACCACAATTTTGTTGCTGTGTTTCTTTCCAACCCTACCATCTGCTTGTCCTTCTCCTCTTTTTCTCCCCATTCCATCTACTCCTTGTCCCTCCAAGTTAGCTCACCAGTGTAAGATTTTGCTGGCTTCTGAATGGGTAACAAAATGAGATTGTGGCCTTTCCTACAACGTGAACCCTGTCTGTTTTCTAAGCTGAAGATAAAGCAGTTTTACCATGATTGAGAAAATGGCCACCCTCCCTACAGCATGGTGGCATTTCCTGCCTCCTACCCAAAGAATGGATGCACCAGACAGGTGTACTTAGAGCAACACAATCAGATAGGCATGGAAATTAATGGAGAGAACGGAGAAGGAAGGATGCACACAAGATTTGGTCCATAAACTTTAGAAAGGAAGTAAATTTAAAGGAATTTTTTTATTGTTCAGCTGTGTACATGACTTGCACAAGCTTACGAATGTTCTTAAATGTGCAAAACATTTGAAAAAATTTGGGGGAGTGTGGGGAAATGGTCTTTGTCTGTCAAATGAGTTTATTTCTAAAATGTAGTTAATGCAGTTCCGACAGCCCTGTGGCTGTAGACTTTGCTTGACAAAGGCGTGAGCTTAGGCAGGGAGTTCCAGTGAGATTGTCTGAGGTGGCTGTAGCCTCTGGAAATAATGTTTTGGATATAAGAGTAAAGGGACTGAGAGATATGGAGATGGGTGATAGTGTAATGCAGGAGGTTATTACAAATTCAAGATGGAGTCGGGATTTGAGGATGGGGCAAGGATTTTAAATGCAATACATTAGAAGACAGGAAACCAGTATTAATGACTGTGCAGGGGAAGTGGGGGCACCAGTACAGACAGCACAGTCTTGAAAGTGAGGGAGAATGTGGAGCTGGCAGTGGAGGGAGAGAGGGGGGAGGAGGCCTCAAAGATGACTGAGTGAGGGGTATTGAGGGCTAGAAAATTTGCCTAGTGGTGACGGAGGTTTTGGTATTGTTACATTAAGGGTGGAATGGAGCCAGACTATATTCTAGAGGCAAGAGGTTCTTTATCAATACGATGCTGAATTGGACATTTGTATGTGGGCTTTCAGCTTGAGCTGGTGAAGATAAGGATCCAATTGTACTTTGACCTTTCAATCATCATTCCATGGGAGTGAACGGTAAGGAGCAGTCAGAAAAGTTGCATAGCAATGAGGAGCAAAGAAAAATTTTTACAAAGCAACTTTAATAATTACTAAAGTTTAGATTACTTATTTTTCCACAATGCATAAAAATGTTTTGAAGTTTTTTTTTGCTGCTTTTTTTTCCTCCTAAACTTTAATCGTTATACTGGCATCTGTGTAAAAAAAGGGGGAGGGGATACACTAGGAATTACTGTGATCCATTGAAAAGAATAATCAGGATGTGGGAAGTGTAGTTAGGAGTGCTAATAAATACTGATTCTGCTAATGTTTTGATCAGTGTAAAATCCAATCACAACTCAAACTGATGTCATTGATATTTTTGAAGATGCACGTTGAGGAAATTTGTCAGGCACTGGATTTGTTGTACATTACATAAGGTGGTGAAAGTAGGAGTTACTTAACTCGTTCATTTCTGTAGACTGAATCTTGCTTGGAAAAGCTCCCCCATGAGAGAGTTTTCTCCATTCAGATCAGGTCAGCGGATGGAATTGATTTCCACTTGGGCTGTTTCACAGGCACAAGGCTCCAGGGGTGGGAGTAGCAGCAGCAAACTCTCAGTGCCATCTGCAGATCTGGCCATTCTTCAAGTTGGCCATGGCCTTTAATTAAAGCTGCTCAGTAACCCCATTGGTTTGAGGCAGGCAAATTAAGTTTGGAAAATCAGTTAATTGTAGTAAAAAAGCAACAGCACCTGAATGTGGTTATTTATTTTGATTTCTTTTTTCCTATCTGGGATTTTGCTTCCACAATATGGTTAGTGCAGTAGTGTAGCGGTTAGCGTAACACTTTACAACACCAGCGACCTGGATTCAAATCCAGCCACTGTTTGTAAGGAGTTTATATGTTCTCCCCATGTCTGCGTGTGTTTCCTCTGGGTGCTCCGGTTTCCTCCCACATTCCAAAGATGTACAGGTTAGGAAGTTGTGGGCATGCTATATTGGCGCCGGAGGCGTGGTGACACGTGGGCTGCCCCCAGAACACAACGCAAAAAGGTGCATTTTACTATATGTTTCGATGTATATGTGACTAATAAAGATATCTGATCTCTACTGTGCTTTCCTATATTACACAGTAACCACACTTTATTGTCCTTGGGACATTGAGACCAAGAAGTGTGCTTATGTAAGTGGAGGTAATTGGTTCATTTTTCCTCTGGTTTTGACTGCAGCCTGAGAAGAACCACAATGGAGGAAATAGTGATAGCAGGAATTGCAGGAAGACTGCCAGAATCGGACAACCTTCAAGAATTTTGGGATAATCTCATCAATGGTGTTGACATGGTAACAGATGATGATAGACGATGGAAGCCAGGTGGGTAATGAGAGAATGGAAATTGTTTGATTGTCATCTCTATGATTAATGAGCATAATGGACTATTGTAAAAGGTTCAAGAAGCCTGTTCTTGTGATGCTCAGCAATTGTGTGATTTCTGGTTTTGTGCTTCTTCGTGATTTTTTTTGTTTTACAGTGTGCTTTTTTTGGGATAATTTACTAATCCAATATTTCAGTATTAGTATTAAAAGCAGAAATAAGGCTGCATGAAGTTCTGAAGAAATATAAACAATGATTTTAGATGATTGAGATGGCTGATTACCCTTTGGCCACAGAACATTTGTCTGATTTTAAACAAAATATTATGACTGTTCATTCTAGGAAGCTAGAATAATTGGTTTTGCAGTCAGAAGCTTCTTATACCAGCAATAATCAGTGTAACAATGTTTAGCTCCTCTCCTACACTAAAATTGCAGTACAAATCCAGAGCTGGGGCTCATCCTGTGCCTGGAATATGTCTTCTAGGAGATAGTGTTTTGCTTTATGTTCAAGAATTCACAGACGCATTCTCAATTGCAGCAAGGAAATATTCATGGTTTCCCAATAATTTAAATTGCAGTATGATTGTAGCCTTAAAGGTCTGAAAGCATACCTCCTATTTTGAAGAAACAATTGCCTTCCTAGTTATTCTAACAATTACATGTCTATTTAACTCCTTTGGTGACACACTTTCTTGTAGCCAGAACACACATTGGAGTTGGAAACTTACTCAAGATTTTGAGATGATGTTTTTTGAATGAGCCATGAAATCAATGTCCTGCCTACTGATTCTGATCGTTCATGTAGATACTTAAAATTACCATTGAACAATTGACAGGAGAGATGTGAGTTCTTTCAGGTCATGATTGACTTAACCGTCTTGATCAATAACACTGAATAGAAATTAAATGAGTAACTCTTTGGCGACTGTTGGGTGTTGTTACTAAAGTAGAATGAATATCACATTCACTCACACAAAGGTGGTCACTATACTTTGAAGTAAATTTTGTTAAATACCTTGATGCATCAGTTTGAGTATAGATGCGATTATTATAATTCTGCATATTTTAAATTCACCTGTCTGTACACATTATTCATTTAAGAGAATGAGCAGATAATCTCTTCTTAATTTGTTCTGTGGTTATTAGTGCCTGAAATTGAAATTGTTTTAATTCTCATTCCCTTTTAAAGAGGTGCCTAATTGTAGATAAAACAAAAGAAAGAATTGGTTTGAAAGTCACTAATTAAATTTTGCTTTTCGAATCACTTCAAAGTACTCCGTAGCTATCAAAATATTTTTGAAGTGTAATAGCAATGGTAATACTGAAAATGCAGCTGTTAATTACTACATTTAAGAGGCATTTAGGGAGACTCTTAAGTAGGCAGCATAGAAAGATACGGCTCTACTGTGGGCAAATGGGATTAGTGTAGATGGGCAAAAAGGTCAGCATCGATATGGTGGGCCGAAGGGCCAGTTTCTGAGCTGTATGACTCTGACTCTAAAATTTCCACAAACAGCAATATGTTAATGATTTACATTTTTTAGAATTACATTACCTGAGGAATAAACACTTGACAGCTGGGATAATTCCCTGGTTTTCTTTTGAAGCAGTGACATGAGATCGTTTAGGAGCACCTGACAGAACAGACAGTTCTAATGTCTCCACATCACAGCTTAAGCAGTAAGTAAACAATTCTCTAAGTTCAACATGATTTTTTTCCCTCCCAGGATTATATGGGCTCCCTCACAGAAGTGGCAAACTGAAGGATATCAGCAAGTTTGATGCATCTTTCTTTGGTGTCCACCCCAAGCAAGCGCACACAATGGACCCACAGCTCCGAATCATATTGGAGACTACCTATGAGGCGATTGTAGATGGAGGTAAGCATCCTTGTAACTTTCCGTGGAAAATATTTTATAGGGCTGTAGAAATACTGCATTATATATTCCAGTAGGATGCCTCATTTTCACTCCATAATTTGGCTGCTGTTTTAAAATCAATTGAAACAAATCTTGTTCTATCCTTTTTTCAAAAAAAATTTTGTAGGCCATAAATATTCTCCTGAGATTTATCTGTTGGTACTACTGCGTTGTCTGCTGGGCTGACTACATGTTTATTCATTCTTTAATAGCCAGGTAAGATTTTAGCCTGGAAATTAATTGACTCTTACCTGATGACCATAACTTCTCTTCACCAGAGCTGGATTTTTTGAGTTTGATTTCTTGTTAACTTCAAACACTAGAATAAAAATAAAGCAATCTGGTCAATTCTGTCCTGCTCAGATAAAGTGTTGTAACTGGAAAATAGCAAGGTTCAAATCATCCTAACCCGCAAACCCATCATCACAGTAGCTTATGGTTGCTGTACTGGAAACAAAGTTCAGAAGCTTTAGAAAAAGGGAAGGAAATGGTGAGATTGTGTGAGGTCATTTTCTTTTCCATTTGCCAACACGTGCAAGTATCATGTATCCCCCATATACCCCCTCCATATATCCTTCAAGTGATGTGGTGTGTCTATCTACTGTACTGTGGCAATCATAAGACCCTGCCCCACCACATTTCCAAACCCATCTGTAGTCAGAAGTATGGTAGGTATGTAGAATCTGCAATGAAAGACAGATTCATGGAGTATAATTCTCTCTCTCACTTGATCACTTCTCTCATACTTTGCAACAAGCTTACGAGGAGGTGTTGCATCCATCCTGTAGCAATAATGTTACACTACATGTTATTTTTGCTTTTTCACCCTGATACCAAAAGATGTTCACATGACCATGCACTTGCTCTTTGTTTTGAATCTGTCCAAGTGAGCCAGTTTATTTTGCATCTGTTCTTTAGGAATAAACCCCACTTGTCTGCGAGGTACCAATACTGGGGTTTGGATTGGAGTGAGTGGCTCTGAAGCAGCTGAAGCCTTTAGTAGAGACCCAGAAGAGCTGTTGGGATACAGCATGACTGGCTGTCAGCATGCCATGTTTGCAAACAGGATCTCCTACTTCTTTGATTTTAAAGGTGAGGAAATCTCAATTAAAAAATGATTTCTGGGAAATGTTATTTGGTTTGTATCATTCTTTCCCTTCCATTTAATATGCACAAGTTTTTTTTATAGAAGGTGTGAAGTTTTTCCGTGAACAGGAACCATACTCTGTTTTTATATTGCCTTTTGGTACTGAATGGGTTTACTGCTGACCCACCAATTACGAGAGGCGAAAGCAAAGGAATATACAAACAGGCAGGAAAGAATAACGGTTATTGAACCTGTCTCGAAGTGGGTGCTTGAATATTATAAACAAGCACTTTTATCCCACTCTCATCCACCGTTGCAGGTACTTTGGAGGAGTTCCATAAATAATTTGCTTTTTCATCTGGCTGTTAGGTCCCAGCTCTTCCATTGACACTGCCTGCTCTTCCAGCTTGCTTGCTCTGGAAAATGCCTTCCAGGCAATTCGACATGGTCAATGTGATTCTGCCATTGTAGGAGGAGTCAACCTCTTGCTGAAACCCAATACATCAGTCCAATTTATGAAACTGGGTATGCTCAGCCCTGATGGATCCTGCAAGTCCTTTGATGCCTCGGGTAAGAAAATTGACTGTGTCTGTATGATTTTCTCTTTTGAGTCAAAGGCATGCAATGTATGTTTAAAACTCTTTTACAGTTTAGAAGAAAAATGGCAGGTTTCTCATAACATTTTCTTTTCATAATATTTAATGTCTAAAATTGCAATTTCTCCATTTGTTTTCTACATAGAGGGAGCTGAAGTCAGACTATAGTAGCTGTTTAAACATTTTAGATAGTTGAGTTTGAGCCAAGTGACCTTGTGTGCTGCCAATACAGGATGACCTTTCCAACAAGCGAGGTTTTTGTTTACCTACTTGTATTGCATTTGTCATATCCTTTTAACAGTCTGTATTATTAATCGTATTTAGGCATCTAAGTCGTCATAGTAATGATTTGCCAAAATAATAGTTATTTTTGTCAAATTCTTTTTCTGAAATCCTAACCCTCCCAAAATATGTGAAATTGTCTTGTGTTTCCAGGTAATGGTTACTGTCGGTCTGAAGCGTCTGTGGTTGTTCTTTTGATGAAGAAATCAGCAGCCAAACGCGTTTATGCGACAGTAGTTAATGCAGGAAGCAACACTGATGGTTACAAAGAACAAGGTGTGCTTAATCATTTTCATGATATAATAATTTGGGGGGGACAAAGGTTCAGATAACTTAAAAATTTTGCAATGGGTGCGCAGGACAGCCCAGACTCCAGTCTAATACAAGGAACTTTCTTTTAGATTTAATGCTTCAGTTCTACATTACAAAGGTTTGCTTTTTATTTTAATTGTACACTTGCAACAGCAAAGGATACGTAATTTTCCTGATGCATAATAAACCACACAGAACCAGCAAAGTTCTAGGCATATTTTTGAAGGAGGTTGTAGGCTGGCGGAGAGAAGATTTGTATGACAAAGTGCTGTGCAGTCCTTCAGGCAGAAATAGAAAAATAATTCCTAATGAGTTGAGTAGCAATCATCTCTGATACCTGGTCAGGCAGTGATGCAGCAGATATATAAACACATTCTGCTAAAATATCTTTTAGTAGTCAATTACCTGTTTTTACTGAATTGATTTCTATATTTAACAGATCATGTAACCTGGTGGTAATGTATAACTTGCCCATAAACTGATATTTGTGTGCCTTTGTAGTTGAACTTTACTGTAATATATCTGTAAAATTGAATCTCAGTGGCCACTGAACCAAGTCTGGAATTCTACTCGCCTGCCTTAATTTCTTTCATGCTGGCAAATAGAGATCGCACAATGTTTAAGCAATGAAGAATCAACAGAAAATAAATTGTTTGGAGAGCTTTGTGATTTATTTTCATGGCCAAAATAGAATTAACTTTGACCCTCATCTAATTGGTCATGTCTTTTATTGCTAAGTTGCAATAAAACTGTAAACTAGGAACAATTTAACAAAATGGGTCCCAATGACCTCTTGGGGCTACTGAAATTTACTTGAGATCTTTACAAGATGTACAATTTTGCCTTTACTAAAATTGTCCATGTACAAATCTTTGATGCATGTTGGCAACGTCAGTTTGAAATGAGGGGACCTTAACAAGCCTGTTGAGTTCCCATTGGAGTCCCTCAAAAGTCTTAATCTTGTCTGCCTTTGGGTAGGAAGATATATCAGCTACAAGAGGCAGCAGGTGAACAAATCTGATCCACCTGATGCACTTCTGACAGGCTCTGTGTGGAGAGGACATAAACAACAGATTGTGATTCTGCTTGCAGTACTGTCTCTCCAGATCCTTTTCTGAGGGTGGGGGAAGCCTTTTCCACACCTTCTTGTCTAAATTCATTTATTATTCAGTAGCATGTGCCCAGGGAAGGTTGGGGGAGGGTCAAGAAACTTTTATTGCAAACCATGGCGCACAGGTGTGCATTCTATTTATAGGATATGTTATTGAGCATTTAGTTGATCTGACATGGTACAGATTGTGTCGTGTTTATCTACAATAACACGTTATTGTTGACTGTTTTTACCCTATTGTAATGAGAGTTGTGTTCCTATGGTTTCCATTTGCAGGTGTAACATTCCCCTCTGGAGAAATGCAGCAGAGGTTAATGAAGGCAGTGTATGAGGAAGCGGGTATCTCACCAGCTGCTGTTGAATATGTTGAAGCCCATGGCACAGGAACCAAGGTCTGTCCATTGAACTGTCTGATCTACACGATACCTGATTCATAAGCCAAATGTCCCATAGGGTTCCCCCTGCTGTTGGGCAGTATTCAGCCGGGGAACAAATGGAGTACATCCCAGAATGCTGGATCCCTGCTCACTTAAGTTCCCACTTGACTTTCCACTTGCTTTGCCAGCTGGCACACCAACTTGCACAAGCAAATAATATGCATAATGACATGACATTTTCCCTCAGAATTTTCTTACTATTTCCATAACTTTCTGGAAGCCCTGGGGAAAACTTGGATAGGTTAAGGAATAATACCATGGTTGAGGAATATTTCAATGAAATATAATGCATTGCATACACTAAAAGGGAGTGTTAAAGTAGTGGGTCACAAATATAGCAAAACAATGAAGGGCATCAGGAAGCAAAGGCACCCAGGATGTCCATAGGAGGTTACCTCCTTGTGTCTGGAACAGTGGATGTTGGAATGTGATCCGTGAGAAGGGTGCAAGCAGCTATCATTTGCAGTCATGACTTTATGCAGCTTGAAACTTCTTTCTTGCAGGCATACTGCAGTGCTGATCTGTAGGACAGTGGACTTGTCTCAGATATATCCATACTTCACTTCCTGCAGCCATCAAAAAGACCAGTTCCTGGGCATACCATCACTTGCCTGGTCGACTATAAGGGTAGGGTGGGCTGATGAAGTAGCGGGCCAAATAAAAGAAGGCTAAATGCTGACAGGTATCCAATTAATGGCTATGAATCATTATTCAATGTTGTGAATGCAGGTTGGAGACCCACAGGAACTGAATGGAATTGTGAATGTTTTCTGCCAATTTGATCGCAAGCCTTTGCTGTTGGGATCGACAAAATCAAACATGGGCCACCCAGAGCCTGCATCAGGATTAGCTGCATTAGCGAAGGCAAGTGTCCTCTCTTATCCTGGTTATCCTAGCTTGCAATATGTAGAAAATGAGAACGTTTAGGATTCTTAGTCAATATGGATAAGTATGCTTGAAAGCAAGAATCTCCTGGGAGATTCTTGAAATTTCAAATAAAAGGATATTTAGAGTTTCCATGGAGCATTAATTTAATTTGTATATTAGAAGGTGATTAAGCTCACTAATATAAGAATGTCTCTGTGTACACCTAACAACATTCTTGTGAATCTAAAGATTAATGGAAATTTTAATAGAAATATTGGCTCTGATTTCTTACAGTATGAAAATTAATGTAGACTCAGTTTTGGGTGAGTGCTTTCAAAAAAAAAAGCATTTACTGTTTAAACAGAGATGGAGTTAAGAATTTTCATTGAGAAATATGAACTTGGATGAGAATGAGTTGTGCAGTCATGTGATTCTACAATACACCAGGGTGAGGAGTCTGTAGGCACTTGTCCCACACGTTTCTAGTGTCAACTCTGTCATTTGCAGAACTGCTGAGTATAACAGTAAGGGTAGGTTGGCAGTAATATCTAATCACCTGGCAGCTATTTCGAAGAGCAGGCTTGGAGGCAAAAAAAAAAGAACAATGAGTTAGTCTCCATCATTTTTAAATTCAGTTCATTATAATGGGATATGTCCTTTTTTAATTTTGCAGTGATAAGCATGGGAAGACAATTTTCCTGTTTATATTACACAGTGCACACAATGATATATGAGGGTGTGTTTGCATGTATGTGTTAATTGTAATTACAAAGAAATGAAAATGGATTTTTTTCTGTTGAGCCACTTCGCAGATTCTTAAATCCTGAGGTTAATTTTAACTTTCTTTCCTTCCTCTTGACAGGTTATATTATCTCTGGAGCATGGTTTATGGGCTCCTAACATTCACTACAAAACCCCCAACCCTGATGTTCCCGCTCTGCAGAATGGATGTGTCCGAGTTGTAACTGAACCTATCCCAGTGACTGGTGGAATTGTGGGAGTGAATTCATTTGGATTTGGAGGTTCCAATGTTCATGTCATTTTGCGTCCTAATGCAAAAAGAGTCCGTCCTTCGGTTCCCCTGGCTTTGCCACGTTTGGTCCAAGCATGTGGCCGGTCATCTGAAGCTGTTGAAGCTCTATTTGAGCAAACCAGGCAACACAGTAGTGATGTCAATTTGTTGAGCATGCTCAATGATATTTCGACAATGCCTACTGCTGCGATGCCGTACAGAGGTTACATGCTGGTTGGAAGTGAAACAGATGCTAAAGAAGTCCAGCAAGTTCAGTCTTCTGGAAGACCACTGTGGTATATTTGTTCAGGTTGGTGCCTTAAAACTCTTGAGAATAGGGAGGACGTTGTCAAAGTTGAGTTTATTGTTAAATGCACAAGTACATGTATACACAGGTACAATGAAACACTTGCAGCAGCATCACAGGCACATGGCATCAGATACACACATTCACAAGTAAAACATAAATTTTACACAATTTTTACAAGAAAGAATACAGTTAGACCAAAAAAAAAGTCCATTGTAGTGCAAAGTGATCAAAGTGGTCATGGTGTTGCTATTACTGAGGTAGTGATTAGGGTTGTGCAGGTTGATTCAAGACCAAATGGTTGAAGGGAAGTAACTGTTCTTGAACCCGGTGGTGTGGGACTTCAGGCTTCTGTACCTCCTGCCCAATGGTAGCTGTGAGAAGATGGCATGGCCCAGATGGTGGGGATCTTTGATGATGGATGTTGCCTACTTGAGGCAGCGCCTCCTGTAGATACTACCTATAGTGGTAGTGATTGTTGTTCTTATCACTTCTAACACTAAGACTTTTTAGTGTGATATAAAGTATGTTACAAAGTGTGAGTGTTGCTTAATTATGAAATAGAGTTGAGCAAAAATGTTGCTTTTATTACTGTTTGTTGCCAAATTTGTGGGATATAATAGGCATCAACTCTGACTTAGAAATGACTAATCAACATGATATTTATTGGCTTTGATTTACACAAAATAACTTGTGAAGCTTGGACAAGAAATAACATTTTACTGCTAAAGCAATAATAATGTTGATAAAAGGAATAGGCACAGACTAACAACATGTCCCGTGGGTTCAGCATGAAGTGTGGCCACAAAGGTACCTAAATAAAACATTAGTTCTTATTTTGTGAATATTGGGTCATTATTCTGAATTTGATGGAACAGTGTGATGAAAGGCTTTAGGAGTACGGTGCTAAGTATTTGTTTTATCTGGAAGGATCTTTTATGGTCCATATTTGTTATTGATTTTCCAGTTATAAGTAGTAGATATCTGTTGTATACTTTATTCGCTACCTTCTATCTGTGTCTTGCTACCCATGTGCTTTCTGTTTTGCTGAATGTTCACTCTGATTGGAGTAATATTCACCCTGCACCCTCCTCAGCACCTTCCTCTGATTCTACTGGAATCTGGAGGAGTAATGTTGGAGAATTGGTCAGCTGACAATTAACCACAAAGCATAGTATTTTACATCTGTTGTTGTTGGATAATGAATCTACTGATGTGATATTGTTCCCTCAGGTATGGGTGCTCAATGGATTGGAATGGGTCGTATTCTTATGAAATTGGATATATTTCGTGAATCCATTCTGCGTTCTGACAAAGCACTAGAAAAGACTGGATTGAAAGTATCCAAACTCCTTATGAGCACTGATGATACAACATTTGATGACACTGTGCATGCCTTTGTAGCCCTTGCTGCCATTCAAGTAAGAAATGCTCTATTGGTGTGAAAGAATCAACCATTCAAAACAAAAATCATTAGGGTGACTACTTTATCATCTTTTTACTACAGGTCGCTCAGATAGACATGTTGAATGCCATGGGTCTGAAACCAGTTGGTATTGTTGGACACTCTGTGGGTGAACTGGCCTGTGGATATGCTGATGACTCGCTGACACATGAAGAAGTTATATTAGCAGCTTATTGGCGAGGGCGATGTATCAAGGAGGCCAAACTACCACCAGGGGCCATGGCTGCTGTTGGTAAGTGACTGGTCGAACACCCTTGCATCACAAAGCTGTTGAAATCTTTACTCATTTCCCCAATGGGTAACTGAAGCCTAGAGGTCAATAAAATCTTTACTTGGCCACAGTCAACTTGCTGATCTCATTTGAGGGATTGTTACAAGTGGCTTTGTTTTACAAGGATCTGAAAAGCACCTGTGACTACGTTTGAGTCTGCCATTGTCCAGTGGACACAGTAGGGATAGGGTATTCAGAGATGTTAGATAAGGGCTGGATGAGATTTGCTATGGTTCCTATTAAGGTTAAAAAGCATGCTGATGCCATTATTATGGCAAATACAGAGTGACCATGTGGGTGACCAGCAGTGATATAATTGCACCCCAGTAAAGGTATTTGTGGCATAGAGAGGAGTGGAGGGTGAATGGGAGACAACTTGGTCTAATGAAATGAGTGGGATGTGGAAAACAACTGGATTCAAATAGCCCTTGTCAATGGAGCAGATGTTGTTCTCAAGTTTAAGGGAAAATCTTATTGCCTTTCCCTTTCCATATAAATAAGGACTGGTTCAACTTTACTTCCTTTTCTCCTTCTGGTGGGATTCCAACTGCTATGACTCCAGCTCCTGATGATATGAATTCTCCTGTGCTATCCATAGCGATATTGTTATTTGAGTTTAGTTTCTAGTAAGGATAACACCAAAACAGCTGTTCTTAATTCAAAATGTATTGATGCTAAATTGTCAATCTCCTTTTAGGGAGCTCGTATGAAACATTGAAATAACTACACTTTTGTGGAGAAACTTTAATGTTGGGACTAAGTCAAACTGTTAAAGTAGAAGGGACATTTAATCACACTATGCCTGACCTGGAAGTGTTGGTTCTTCTGCTGTGGTTCAGTGGAAAGTCGTATCAATTTGCATCTGTAATGCTCCTCTCTTGCTCTCACTGCTAAGTGTTCCTGCATTTGAGTTTTGCAATTAAAGATAAATTGATCTAACAGAAGCCAGCTCAAGTTAGTCAATTCCAAAAGCAGGACAATTGGTCATAATTTAGCAGAAACTAACTGATTAATTTGTGCTAAAATGGAAAAGGTGGCTGTTTGCTGTGCTGCTCAGAGGTGACTTTAATCTGGATTTGATCACCTTGATCAGGAAGGGCATGATACTGGAGCATCCCCAAAGGAGCTGCTGTATTTATTACATTGATATCAGACACACGCAAACAAGAACAATTGGCTCAAAAACAGGTTTAGCACTTTAAGGAACTGTATGGAGATAAATTCCTACAATTTATGGGAAAACGTGTTGATGCTGCAAATGCAGTTGCAAGGTTGTTGAATCCATTTTCTTTATAGGAAACTGGCTTTTGCTCTTGATTCCAAAATGGCCACTTTCTATTTATAGAGTGAAAAATCAGTCGGTCCCGTCACAACTACAATGTAGGCTGACAGTTTGAGGATTCCCGAAAAGGTGCTGGGTCTGTAGCATTTGGCAGTTTAATTGATCGCATGCCATTTTTAACGAACATTCAGTTGTAGATGAAAAGGTGATCATTGACTTGAGCTAGCTCCTATTAGATCAAGTCTAAAGCAGAGCAATTGGTCATCATTTAACAGAAATTAAATGATTTGTAAAGCAGACCATTTATTTCATAGGAAATATCCCATCTTATCAAATGTAAATAATCAACAAGTCAGATATGGAAGAGATGTTTTTTTTTCAAATGTAACTGTGCAAAGCTTTGATATCCAACAGGGTTGACCTGGGAGGAGTGCAAGGCACAGTGTCCAGAAGGGGTGGTTCCTGCCTGCCACAATGCAGAGGATACTGTCACCATCTCTGGGCCACAGGTAGGAAATGGAGCAAAACCATGTAAAATTAGAAAAGTAGTGTGCACATATGTCACAGTGAATGAAATGTTGGATCTAGCTTTAGTAAATAATTGTGCAAAAAGGCAAGTTGGAGGACCCTTGGGGGAGCTGTGTAAAATAACATACTTGGGTTTACATTAAATAGTAAAGCAAAAAGCTAAGAAAAGTGAGTTTGACTGAAAATTAACTGATTTTTATTGGGCTAAAATGGGGTCTTACCCAGGTAAATTGATTTGGATCAGTGGTACTAACTACTTTTAAATGAGATTGATCAAGCTTTAAGAAAATATTCAGACTAGAACCAAAACATGCAAAATGATGAGATTCCATAGATAAATGCATGCAAAGGTAATGTTTTTTGACTAAAATGTAAAAGAATATAGAGAAAATACATTTGCATCCATTCAAAACTTGCTGCAGATTGAGGTGCATGGCTTGAGATATTAATGGAGATTGTTATCCATTTATTCCAGTTCAATGATATAACTTGGAAGAAAATTGGCAAAATATTTGAAAAGAGAGAATATGAAATCATTGGAAATGGTGACAAGCCATTGGCACTAGGACATGTATACAGATGAAGGTTTACTGATCTGTCTTCATCTATGCTCTAACATAAGATTTTTCCCATGTTAGGAAGCTGTGAGTAAATTTGTGGCCAAACTAAAGGAGGAGGGAGTTTTCGCAAAAGAAGTTCGCAGTGCAGGAGTTGCGTTCCACTCTTACTACATGGCTTCCATTGCCCCAACTCTTCTTAATGCTCTGCAGAAGGTATGAGCAGTACATTGTAAGATAAATCTCTGAAGAATTTTCATAAAGACTTGAATGCAACCCAAAAAGTGGTAAAAGACTTTAGGAAAGCTTTGAGTTCCATGTAAGATGGTCTGGTTATATTTAGCACATTAAAACCATGAGCCAGATAGCAGAATGAATGAAAGTGTAGGTGCAGCTGAGGGTACGGCTTATTCAGCTGTGTGATTACACATGGATGGCCTTGCTTCTTGCAGGCCCATGCCAACCAAATTGAAGATAGCTTCATGGGAAAAGTTGCTACTTGAAGATCTGTATACAGGCCTGTGGACCCAGGAGATAACAGAGCAGTGAGTGTATATCTTGGTGTTCGCAGGACGTTCTGAGGCGATTGATTTTATAAGTCATTAAAAATTGCAACCCAAATTGTTTACGACATAAAGAGTGCAAAGAACTAGAGGACTGCATACTGATTTTTGTGGTTACATTTTAAAATAAACCTTGGCTGGGCCATGCTTGAACTTCTCTGTGTAGTTCTGACCTCTTACAACAAAAAATGTTAAAGTGCTGCAGAAAATGCAGAAAAGAGGGACTCGACTGTAAGGAAAGATTAAGCAGACTGGAGGACTTCTCTCTGGAAAAAGCGAGAACCTAAATGTAAGGTTTTAAAATTTTAAGGGCTTAATTGGATCAATGCAGAAAAGCTTTTGAGTCCCAAACAAATGAGCATAATTAAAGCATCTACTAGGAGATCAAATTAGAATTTCCTTATGCAGGGAGCTGAACATTTGGAGCATTAAATGCTGAATTAAATAACATTATTATATTTTAATGGGAGGCATGATGCATATGTGAGGGAGAAAAGTCTAGAGGCATAACAGGTAAGAATAGGAAGTAATAGTTTGAGTTGCTGGAGTCTTATCAACATCAGAATATATCAGTTGGATAGTTGGGCTGTTCATGGATGGCAGATTCAGCAAGTGTTTGTTGATCAGCGTGAACTCAATGGACCAAAGGCTGTTTCCGTGCGCGCACTCTGTCTCTGTCTGTATAAATATTGTAATACAATCCCATTGTTGTTGTTTCTTTAAGTTGGGTTGAACCTGAATCAGTAATAATGAATTAAATAGAGTTGATGTCAGTTAAGGAGTTGCATTAAGTGTTAATGAAACAAAAGTGTCTCCTGTCAGATGATTGTTTAAGATGTAATCTGAATTATCCTTCAGGGTTTATTTTCCTGCAAATGTTTTGGATAATTGAGTATGCACTATAATATGTTCTGATTATATGTATCATACTTTTCTGCACACCTTCCTTTTCCACTTCTCTGCACCCACATTTTTCTTGGCAGGTTATAACTGCTCCCAAACCTCGTACTCCACGCTGGATCAGTACGTCAATCCCAGAGTCGAAGTGGGACAGTGACTTGGCTAAATACTCCTCGGCTGAGTACCATGTCAACAACTTGGTGAGCCCAGTCTTGTTTCAGGAAGGACTGCAACATATTCCAAGTAATGCTGTTGTGATTGAGATTTCTGCTCATGCCCTGCTTCAGGTACCCACCTTTCATTTCAGTCTCTATATACAATTGACTTTATGGTAGCTTCCACTGCGTTAGCGCATTACATTGTTTGTGACAAAAATAAGTTTAATTACAGAATCTGTCTCCATTCTATCAGAATTAATGTGTTTAATGTGTTTGATTTCCCTGCATTAGTTGTGCACATCTAGTCTCAAGTTTGGCAGGTGTACCATCTGATGAATTTGCTGTAGCTTCATGTTATTAAGTATTTATTTATTGTGTTTTGATATCTACAAAGAACATTGATGTTTGACCCCTGACTGCAAAACTTTCATTGGAGCCATTGTCTTTCCAAGGATATGTCTAAGAATCACTAAAATCATATTGCCACCTGAATTAATGTATTCCCCTTTAAAACCTTAGTGAAATAATTGTTTGGATAATTTACAAACTCAAGCAGTTTTGAATTTTTAACAGAACTGTGCTCATTTTTTAAAAACTACGGAACAAGGTATTACAAAATGCTATGCATGATTGCTCAATATCAGCTCTGACATTAAAAAGTTTTTAAATGGTTATGAAATTAACACCTGTTAAGTAGCTTGCTCTTCATTTCAGGCTATTCTGAAGAGAAGTTTGAAGTCATCCTGTCTCATTCTACCACTGATGAATCGAGGGCACAGCAATAACCTGGAATATTTCTTAATGAACATTGGCAAAGTCTATGCAAGTGGGTAAGTGACAAAACTTTAAGGGAAAGAGATTTTGAATTTTGCATATGATCCAGTCTAGGTAATTTGTAAAACTTGGTTTTCAAAGCCAGAGTGCAAAGGTTTGATCTGTTGCTGCATAACAGAGACATTTTAAAAGTATCTCAGACCTTGACAGGAGCCAGGGCTGTTGCCAGCTGTCGGGGTGTTCTGAGGTTGGGCCATGGTAGTACATTGCTTGAGGCCTGTATGCCACTGGGCATCACAGCCCAGTTCCCAGGGATGGAGGATCAGCTCGCTCAGCCCTCCGAATCTGATCTGGACAAGTCCTTGATTTGGACCGATGTGTTGACAGATGAAATCAGCGAGGTTACATGACAACAGGTATCACTAAAAAGCACAAAATAATTAAATGTTCATATGCTATGTTGAAATAATAGGGTGAACCTGGACTCCAACAAATTATACCCACCTGTGGAATACCCCATCCCTGCCGGAACTTCGTTAATTTCTCCCAGCATTGTGTGGGACCATAGCCAGATCTGGGATGTACCCAAAACCGAGGACTTTTCGTCTGGTTCTGGAGGCTTGGGATCTGCCATTGTGTTTAATGTTGGTGAGTTGCTGCATTATCAGAAACTTGGGTAAATGCAATGTACTGCATTGGTAGTGATTTAAACACTATACAGGTATCTTCCAAACATGTCGCACGAGGAATTCATCGTACAGCTTCTTGCACTAAATATGAATCTGTAGCAGCAGCCAAGTATTGTACTCCAGTTCCAGAATTCGGTTCCATTGAAATCCTTAAAAGCAGAGTACAACATAATACGGCTGCTATGTGCACAGTTAGGCCCGTTTCTATCCTATGATATTTGGAAAATAAATGCAATTTAAATAATTCAGTGAATTTAAACTTTAAAGCAGGATATCCTTTTAATCTTTTTTGATTTGTGTCCCCACAGATATGAACCCTGAATCTCCTGACTGTTACATCGCTGATCACTGCATTGATGGGAGGGTACTGTATCCAGCCACTGGGTATCTAGTACTGGCATGGCGAGCTTTGTTACGATTGATCGGTGCTGTAATGGATCAGACACCTGTCATATTTGAGGATGTTGTCATACATAGGGCAACAATTCTACCAAAAACAGGTACCAGAATAGATGGAAAACCCAGAAAATGTTGCAAATACTCAGCAGGTCAGACAGCATCTGTGGAAAGAGAAACAGAGTTGACCTTTCACGTTGAAGGCTGTTAATCAGGCTGAGTGCTTCCGGCATTTTCTGGTTTTATTTTAAATTTGGACTTCTCTAAAGTTTTGAGTTTTCACCATGTTAGATGTGTTTATGTTCAGTGCTCTCTCTGGATCAGGCATTCTTGCTGCATGAGCTCGAATTGCAACACCTGACATAGTCATTAGGGCTCAGAATGACGCAATGCAGATCATCCCATTCCCCTTGTTCTTTCCCCATTGCTCTGCAAGTTTATTTCCCTCAAGTGCTTATCTGATTTCCAGTTGAAGTTATGGATCATCTCTGCTTCCACCACCCACATCAACAGCAAATGTCAAGTCATGACCACAAATTCTTCTTTACATTCCTCTGTATATCTTAGCCAAAATTTTAAATCAATGTTCACTTAAATGAGGTGATAAATCTGAGACTCTTATTGCTAAGGCATTCCATGCACTTTTATTCTATTTTATGGAATTGGTGATACCAGTTGGAAAACTTATGCATTTTATATGTAGACTCCTTAAGAAGGAGTATGGAATGTTTTTATAGGTGAAAGTGTAGAATATAAGAGCTGGGAAGTTACTGAAGAACTCTATAACCACATGACGGTTTGGGCATAGCTTGATTACTGCATCATCTGGTCACCACATTATAGGAAGTGCTACTGAGGAACTAGAGAATTTGAGTCACGAGGAAAGTTAGATAGGCTGGAGTTGTTTACTTTGCAGCAGAGAAGGCTGAGTACAGATTCAATTGTATTTAAAACAAAAATTGAGTGGTCCCGATTGGAATGGGTAGGAAGAACTGTTTCCTGTAGAAGGAAGTCAATAATGGGGAAGGGAGATAGATTTAAGATAATTTGCAGAAGGGTTAGAGGTCAGTTGAAGAAATACTAACAACTTTGTTATGCTTCAAAGTAGGAATGCAAGGGTTCTGATACTAGGAAAATTCAAATGGAATTACATTTCTTGCAATTTTTTTTCCTACTCTTAGGGGAAAAAAAACTCCTTGTCAGTTATGCAGTATTAAATGTGGGAATTGCTCACTATTATAAATAATATTCTTGGCAAAGTGCTTCTGACTCCACCCACAGTGTTAATACATCATGAGCTCATGAAAAAGTTGCATATTCTTGTCTTCATCTATTACCTGCACTGTAGGCGAAAGAGAGGTAAGCAGAGAGAGTAAGCTCAATGAGAAGAAAGATGCTTCTGGGTTGTATAGTCCCATTTTAGTTACATTAGGTATTAAGTATACACCAGGTTTTTGAAAGACCTGTGATGTCCATCATCTATACTGGAAGGAATTCTTCTAATTTTTTCTGGGAAAGGCTATCTTGTCTTATTTGATTACTTTTGTTTTGCCAAAATTATGCATTTTATTTTGTTTCTTAAACTATTAGAAGTGCTGTTTGAGAGGCTTTTAGATGGACACGTGGATATGGAGGGATATGGATCATGTGCAGGCAGAAGGGATTAGTTTAATTTGGTATCAAGCTCAGCACAGACATTGTGGGCTGAAGGGCCTGTTCCTGTGCTGTACTGTTCTCTGTTCTAATTATCATATTACACTTTTTGACCACTGCTCTTGAAATCTGTTGCCCTTGTAATTAAGGCTCTGTACAGCTTGAAGTTCGACTGATGCCAGCTTCAAATAGATTCGAAGTTTCGGAGAACAGCAACCTAGCTGTTAGCGGTAAGTCATAATAATCTTAAAGCTTCTCTAAATTGAAGTGGATTATATGATCTTAAGTGACACAGGGTTAACTATTGAAGTCCAAATACTCCCAGTAAATTCAAAAATTGCCAGCAATGATGGGATATGTTTCCATGTACATGAGGTACCTTCTGAAAACGAAGACTCTTCTCTGGAATGAGCTGTTCTGCTTTGCTCAGTCCTAGGCATGTGCCTTTTAGAAGGGTAACAGGCATTCAATGTCCATTCACACATTCAATCGACAACCTTTTCCAGGTAGATCATATGCTGCTATTATTTCTTTATAAAAGAAAGTGCTAGCAAGTAACCTTTCAAAGACAAATCCCCTCATTGATAGTCCATTTCCTTCCATTCCTTCCGGTATAAATCATTCTTTACACTTAGGAACATGAAATCCAGCCAAAGTATTTTCAATTCTTAACCTTTGTCAATGCCAACTCCAGCTCGTTAAGTGCTGACCAGGCGAACTAAGATGATTTATTAAATCGAGGATTTTCATTGCCTAAAGTTAGAAATTGTATTTTAACCTTCTTAAATGGCAATAGATTGGTTATAAATGGTGACCAGACTGCTAATGTTGGTGAATTTAAAAAAAACTCTACTGCAGTGACTTTACCTCTCTGATAATCCATTGGGGCTGGCGGTTTTGGAACTTCCCCTTTTTATAGTATGATGACTGCTTATCTCACATGGAGGTGTTTTATTTAGGCTTTTAAAAATAGGAAATGGTGTTGAAGAGCAAAATTAACTATTACAGAGAACTCCATAAACTGAAGTAGATATCATGGAAAAAATGTGCATTTTTTTAATGCACCAAAGTTTATGATATTTGAGCTACCTCTTATTTTGTGAGAAATAATTGGCTGTAAAGCTTGACATATTTGTTCATAAGATCCAAATATGTTGTGCGATATGTCCTGACACAATGGAATTGTTTTTTTTCTTGTTTCTTTTGTCTTTCTTTGTGATTAAGAAAAGCAAGGAGATCTTTTAACAGAGTCATCATTAATAATCTTGAATCCGTGTAACAAGTAGATAAGTTACTGAATCTTACAGGAATACTGATGTTTTAACAACTGAAAGCATTTGTTATTCAATATTACTCAATTTTTAATAGGAATTTAATTTTGTATATATATAATACTATTTGCAGGAAAAGTATCTCTTCTGGAAGAAACTGCCCTAGATGATTTTAGGAGCCAGATAAAGACAAACTCAAAGTCTGACGATACAGAGACAGAGTTCCGTCTGAATGCAAGAGACATTTACAAAGAGCTGCGTCTACGAGGATATGAATATGGGAAAAACTTCCAAGGGATTTTGGAATCTAATAATGCTGGTAAATGCTGTGTTAAGCCTTTAGTTTTGTACTTTCTCAAATGAGCACATCTAAAATGAGAGAAACTCTTTGTATCATCATACAACAAGTACACCATTTTGTTGGCTTTCATTTGCAGGAGATAAAGGAAAGTTGCTGTGGTCTGGAAACTGGGTGACCTTTTTGGATACCATGTTACAGATGATCGTGGTTGGACTATCTGGGCGCAGCTTGAGAGTACCAACTCGCATCCGTTCAGTCTGCATCGACCCACAGCTTCATGAAGAGGCGGTCCAACAATACAAGGATTGTGAGAGAAAAGGTGTTTTGAAAATGCTTACTGTGATAAATTTTGATTGATGTTCCAAAACCCAACAGGGGGTTGAATGTAATGAACTCTATTTTTGTCATTAGTAGCAGTAGGAGAACTGTAATCTGTTTATTTTATAATTATATATGATGGCTCCAAGATTCAAAGTGAAAAACTTCTGCAAAACATCATGTTCTAAAAGTAGTCAATTTGCTGGAGCCTTTAGTGCTACCACACATCAACCGACAGACCTCATTTCTTCTAGTAATATCAGATTCAGGTTTTGAAAATATTATTAAGTTCCTTAATGCTTACTTTGAAAAGCCAAATCTTCAGTTTATAGAGATTTGATAGAGTGCCCATTTCAGTTATGTTTTCGTTGTAAAATCAATGTGCTTTTGTTAGATTTGCATACAAGGAAAATGCTATTTTTGCATATTCTTAGTAAAATTGCAAGATATTGCAAAGCCTTAATTAAAATCAATTTTCAAACATTAATTTGCATCCACAGACTGCTGTACAGCAGCAAAAATTATTTCAAATTGGCATTCTGTAAAATCATTGCTTTGTGCTATATGCAAACCAGTGCAGAGTTTGGTTCGTTACAGACCAGATAAAATAGCAAAATAAAATATTGCCAAATCTGATCATCTAAATATGCTTTCTTTTTTTTGCCATTTCGTCTACAGCTGTGGATGTCGTTGTGAATCGTTGTCTAGACAACATTGTAGCAGGAGGAGTCCAGATCAGTGGGTTGCATGCAACCGTAGCTCCCCGCCGACAGCAGCAGCAAGGCATGCCTGTTCTGCAAGAGTTCCACTTTTGTCCATACTTTGAGAATGACTATCTGAGTGGGAGTGAGAAACTTCGCTCTTGCCTAGCACAGTGCAAAGGTGAGATTTAATATTTCTGCTTGGTTTCAGTCAAGTTTCTATATAGACATTTTTGTCGGCATTGTCATTAAGTGCTACAATAACTTTGGGCAGACTGCAGCATCATTTCTGCATCTATTGCTCTACTACTTCTAAGATAAGATAAGGTACCTTTATTAGTCACATGTACATCAAAACACACAGCGAAATGCATCTTTGCGTGGAATGTTCTGCAGGCAGCCCTCAAGTGTCGCCATGCTTCCGGCGCCAACATAGCATGCCCACAACTTTCTAACCTGTACGTCTTTGGAATATGGGAGGAAACCAGAGCACCCTGAGGAAACCCACGCAGACACAGGGAGAACGTACAAACTCCTTACAGCGGCCGGAACTGAACCTGGGTCACTAGCGTTGTAATAGCGTCGCGCTAACCACTACACTGCCGTACCTGCCTGTGATAATTGTTTCCACATCCACCACTCATTAATGCTCCCAATCAAACCTGCCATTATTCAGCCGGACTGCATTACCCTATGGTAAAATAACTGTAAGCTGCTCCTGTGTGATCAACCTTTTGAGAAGCAAACTGCATGGAGCTGTTTCTCTCCCTTGTGTTGGGGAAAGTGCCAGTCCATCACTCGGTGGTGGTGCTTCTTCTGATGAACACTTCAGGAATTAACTCTACAGGAAATCATTGGATGCTGCAGTGTACTAGATAGAATGGCTTTTTCCGCTTCTGATTCTACCAGAAAATGAGCTCAATTTAAAAGCAGAGACTTTCATCCACTTTTCTCTTTCTTTTTCAAAGGTTTTGTGCAGAAGCTGCAGGACAAGTTGTCCAATCATGGGCTGAAACTTTCTTTCTCTGGTCTGCCTGCTGGTATAACTGCCTCTGCTGCGACTACTGGCTCGGAGAAAGGACTTCTGCACATGCTTAATGTACTGTGTGGTCTCGACCTGAATGGAAACCTCTGGTCTGAACTGCAACAGACGGTGGAGAGGGAAAAGGGTTGTTTACATGAAGACGACTTGTTGAATGGGTTACTGGATAGCGCAGCACTGAAAGTCTGCCTTGATATCTCCCTGGAAAACACCAACAACAGGAAGATGAAGATTGTAGAGGTAATGGATGATCTGTCTTAATCAAACAAGGTTGATGTATTAGAGAAACAAGGGACTGCAGATGCTGGAATCCAGATGAAAATCACGATGATGCTGGAGGAACTCGGCAGGCCAGGCAGCATCTGCGGAGAAAAGCAGGCGGTCAATGTTTCGGGTCAGGACCCTTCTTCAAGACCCTTCAAGGGTCCTGACCCGAAACGTTGACTGCCTGCTTTCCTCCATGGATGCTGCCTGGCCTGCCGAGTTCCCCCAGCATCATAAAGTTAACATATATTTTTCTCAAAAATACCTTTATGACTGTCGTGTGAAAGGTCATGGCTGTCATGTGACACCATCAATTACTGGTCGAAAGCGACACCACTGTCAATCAAGGTCTAGCTCCACCCACCCATTAGCACACACTCTTGACCATTGGTTCCCGTGCACACCTCTTGTACCTGGCCATGACACACTGGACCTGTTGAATTACCTGAGCTAGCTCCACCCAGCTCTCCAGCACTATAAAGAATGCCACGTGTGTGGCTCTTCCTCTTTTTGATTGCTGCTGAGGTCGAAACCACGCCGAGGGACCACTGGTAAGAGTGTGCACTTCAACGGGTTTAGGAGCATCTTAAGTAGATTCCCTGTAGCGTAGAGCTGATGCTTGTCCAGAGTCAGGGGAGTTCAGGCACCGTATTACTCTTCTAGAGGTTGGCACTATCTGACCAATTGACTAAAGTACTCGGTGGACAATAGTGAGGAGGTAACTGCTGAACTCATCAAACTCAGAAGCTCCTTTACCATTGCCATGCACAATGTATGGATTTTTAAGGGGTGTGGCATCAATGGACAAGAGGGGCAGCTTGGAGGTAGGGTTGTAGTTGGAGAAAAGCAAGAGGTTGAGTGAGTGTTTGAGGGTGGGGCTGAAGTCGTCAGTTTGATATCAAAGAACAAAGTATTGGCTGATATCCTCGGCTGGGATAAGAGTGAGAGATGAGTTCAGGATAAAGGACAGTCTGAAAATTTATTTGAAATGAAGTGTGTGAGCATCTGATGTTTATTATCAGAGGTGATCAGTGATGAAGGGGGAAAAATAATTTGAGAAAGCAGTTGTTGTTTGGTTTCTGGAATGAGTGAACTTTTGGAATTTGAGAACTTTGAGACAAGACCATTGCTCACTCTATTACCTACCTAACTAAACAAGAAGCAACTGAGTGCAGATTTTAAGGTAAAATAAAGGCTGTATGTCTATCAGTGAAATTTTTAAATCATTCTCTTGCAGGGGGAAAAAAGTCAATTCCTGTATTGTGTTTTTAGCTAGTACATACTGATTTGGTTTTGATTGTGATAGCTTTTTGCTCCCACCTTCTCCTAGCAAGGTCCAAATGTTCCCTATGGTTGAGGACTAGAGTGCTTAAGATATTGATGCAAAATAATTTGAAGCCATATGTCCACATTAAGTGCTGCAGTGGTACCTGATAGTAATGCTAACTAAACTATTACTGGGCCATTGGGCTTTAAAATTTTTAGGTAGTACAGGAAACTGCCATCTGTCACAGTTGTATCTGGCAAACTCCAAGGTGACAGTGGAACCTACAACGTGATTTGAAGGTGATCATGTTTAAATGGCTTTAGCTAAATTGACCTTTTATTGTTTTATTTAATTAATTTAAATCAATGTGGGAATTTTGAAATTCTGCACCTGCCAAGATACAAGGGGCTTTCTGGGTGGAACATTGGGAAGCAGGCCAAATCAACTGATTTTTAACACCCTTCTTGCCCCTCTTCCACTAGTTAAAACCCTAGGCGTAGGATAAAGGTATATGACTAAAAGCCCTTTTTATTTACAATTCTTTGAGAAATTGATAACGTGTAAGTGATATACAGTACCTGTCGCAGAATTGTATGACTTCAAACCTATTTCCAACTATTTGCTCTACAAATTCAAACTGCTTGATCAAACATAGCTATTTGTGTCATAGATTGCTCACTGAAATCACATCCGCACCTATTTCTTCACACAGTGTAGCGCCCACATTCCAGATGTGTTTGCAGACTATTAGATGGCAATGCATCTTTCTTGACACAAAGATTGCTGTCATTTTTGGCTTTAAAATTAAAGATTACACCTCCCTACATTTAGGGGGAAATTTTTGTGATCTGCACAGCTCAAGCACGCAAGAATCAAATCAAAGGGAATCTCAAAGCAGCACCCTTATCCTCTTCTTGGCAGTTTCCTCCTTCCTCATCTATCAGGGTTTCTGTTGGGCTGAGCATAAAGGTTAAGAGGCGGATAAATTGATGTGAGGTACAGATAAGCTAATGATCAGATTGAATGACGGAAACTGTTCAAGGGCCTGCATTTTCTACTCTTGCCCCAATGTTCTAAGTTTCAAAACGTATTTAATTCCCATCCATTATAGTAGTACCATGGTGGCAGTGAGACTAACCTCGAATGTAGCACATGGGTGGAGAGTTGCACAAGGTAGTTGCATCAACACCCTTTGGGAGATGTGATATCGGGGAAGTCTCTTTCCAAAATGGCCATCAAGTGACATTTCTTCAAGATTTGAATGCTTGTCTTGCAACAAATTCAGAATTTTCTTCAGGGCTCCTAACTTGCAGTATATTACAGTTCCTAGACTTGTCTTTTTGGGAGCTAGGAATGTCTACTTGGTGGCGTAGTGGCAGACTCAACCAATTATTTCTTTAGGCCCCTTCCCTTGTCATATAAACAACTGGCATCAACAAAGGGGTCGATGTTAAGCTATGCTGTCAGCTGGAAAGGCACCTACGAGCTTGTTTGTGAAGCCAGCTATGATATGAAACTTGTACCAACTTCTGTGGTCAGTTTAAAGCAATCACCTTTACACAGATATATCAGTGCATATTTGGGCATTTGTATTTTTGTAAACTTTGTTCTACGAGTATTGACCCTTTGCACTGCAAAATGGAGTTAGGTTGCATCATTTCTGGTGATGTTACTCAGACAGGACTGGTTGACACCATGGAAACATTACAGACTCTGATATTGTGTTAAGAGTTGGGCATTGCTGGTTTGCCTATGATAAATAACATAGCTGGAAAAGGGCATATAGTAAATGACTAAAATACTTAGTTTATCGAACTCTGCTATTTAAATTGGTGTACCAGTTCTAGTTTAGAGATATTGTGGTCTCCTGAATTTATTTAAGTACCTAAAAGGATCTCAGAGCAGTTTTCCATTATTTCCTCCTACTTCTCCACACTGGTCTGGATTTTGACCCTGCTGCTTTTTGCTTGTCCCAGGAGATGACCGTGCTGTTTTTCTGTGAGAGTTGCAATGGAGACACCACTTTAAGAGCTAGCCTAGATGGGCCAGTTTGTGTTTTCCTTCCTTGACATTTTCATTTGTTCATGAGTTAATGTTTTTATCAGTGATATTTTGACTTGATTTTTCTTCTCTGTTCCTCTAGGTTTCAGCAAGCAATGGAAACTTGTATTCTCACATTGTCCCAATACTGAACAATCAGCCAATCATCAATCTCGATTACATTGCCACTGATCTAAATTCTGAGCTCATGTCAACCAGTCAGAACCAACTCCAGGAAATGGGTGTTTCCATTGATCAGTGGGATCCCATGAATCCTGCCACGTCGAATCTGACCAATGCTCAATTAGTTGTCTGTAACAGTTCGGCATTTCTTTTTGAGGATCCAAAGACTGTTATCTCCAATATGGCAGCTACTATCAAAGGTGGTGGATTTTTGTTGTTGCACACACTTCTTAAAGGGGAAATCCTCGGAGAGACAATTGCATTCCTTACAGGAAAAGATCCCAAGCAATCACAAGGGCTTTTAACGCAGGTGAGTTATTTTGACATAATGAATAATGCTTCTCCTTTTAAAGAGTGCATATAGTAGATCCAACAGCAAAATACTGCAGATCCAGGTTATGATCTAAAACAGAAAATGCTGAAAGTACTCAGCAGGTCAGGCAGCATCTATGGAGAGCAAAACAGAGTTAATGTTGCAGGTGTGTTTGCAAGCAGATTCCCTATTTTCCTTTGTGTGCTTTCACAATATTATGTGAAGAACGAGATGAAACATTAGTTTTAGCAATATATTTAGTATGCTTATTTATGCTCATGATTGCTTTTTGGGCTTGTAATACCAGTATTTTTTTATAAACAAATATCCTCCTAAAGGTTTGAACTTATGGGTAATGTCTCTAGAAATATGCTCCTAACTAAGCATTAACACTGGATTTTTTGTATATACAAATAATATTCTGTGTGTTTATTTTGTTTTTGACTAATGTGGTTTATTGGAAAATGCTATGCATAATAATTTTGGCACTTCCTTTTCAGTTTATACATTTAGATTCAATTAGAATATGTGTTGATTTGATCTTGAAATTTACTAATATGAACTGATTATACCTTGCTGTATTAATTTTATTTAATATTTTGTGATGCTGTGTGAAATGCAAAATCAAATGTTTAGCAAAATCAAATGTTTGAGATGCCATGATAAGGGTCATTTTAGCAAAGTCACAACAGTGTCCTTGGTCAGTGATTACAAGCAGATTTGTTTTTGGATACAGTATTGCTAAAAATGACAAATTCTTCCTCAAGTGCCTTTTAAACTTGAGTTCGTGGAAGTACTGGTGCTCTTTCAGGTTGGAGTGAATAAACTCATTTCCACTAAGGGACTGTGTAAAGGGAAATGTGGATCGTGGGAGAGATTTTACTTGAGCCTACTGTAAAATAGCAGGAAACGTGGGCTAGGAGTGAATTGAGTGGCTTGTAAAATTAACACAGCATGTCAAGCCCAATTCACTAATAGAAATAATAGGTAACAATTAGCTAGGACTCCAATGTAGAAAGGACAATTTATATTTGAAAGGATGAAATGTTTAGATTCTTTTGGCAACCTCCATGCTTGGACAGCTAGTTTGAAACTCAATGAAACACTGTGTGGCCTTGTAATGTGTCCTCCAATCTTAGTAATTGATTTGGGTGAGCTTATCATTTTTTGTAAACTGATGAGGTCTTTGCTTTTTGTTTTTAGAGTGAGTGGGAAGAGGTATTCAACCAGGCCTCGCTGGACATAATCAGCATGAAGAAATCTTTCTATGGCTCTGTCATGTTTTTGGGTCGCAAAAAGACAGAACCAAAGAATCCTATTTTCATCTCAGCCCATTCCACAGATTTTAGCTGGATTGAGCCTCTGAAAGTGAGTAAAATACCTCTGAGTATTTTGTGACCAACTATCACAGCACAGGAACACTGTATCTCATCCACTGATGAGACACATTTTCACCTTCCAGACTCAACATTGAATTCAACAGTTTCAGATAATTGGTCATTCTGGCCTTGTAGCTCTCATTTCAAGCATTCAAATTTCTCTTTCCTGGTAGTTTTGAATTTCTTTCTTACTTGCACCACCTTGGTTAGATCATTTTGTTATTCACTAACTTTTTACCGTCCTCTTCCAGTTGACACCATCATCACAGCTTATGATCTCACTCCTCTCACAAAATGTCCTTTTTGTTCTCCTACCCCCACTCATTTCTCTGCAAATGTCATAGACATTGTACCTAAAGTGAGCTTTAACTCTTACAAGGCAATTCGCAGCATTACTTGTGTAGACTATTTAACCTTCCCCGAGTCACATAAAGAGAGGAAGTTATTTACCACAATGGTGAACTGTTATGTTGCCTGCTATGTGTCCCTTTCTCCACAGAAGACAACTTTTTCCTTGGGCATTGTTCTCACAGTCTATATGACCTTATTTTTTTTCTATTAATTTTAACCATGATATTGGTGGAGGCCTGGCTTTATTCAGTTCCCTAAACTAAGGTTTAATCTTTCTGGTAAATGAGCTATCAAAGCTCTTTCAATAGAATTTTGTTTGGTTTGCATTTAAATCTCAGTTTGTAGAAGTTGAACTTGATCATGATATGCATGTACCTCATTAATCCTAAAGATTTTCTTTTAAGCCATCTTACATGCAATATATGGATTCATAAAATATTTAACACAAAAAATTGTGGTTCAAAATTAATATTGCCCAATAATTAGCACTCTCAGCCCATGCTTTGAAATTCTCCCCTCCACTACCTAAAAAAAGCTTTCCTTTTGCTACCTGTATCCTTTTTAAAGCCTGATTCAAAATGCACTTTGCAGTCACTATCACAATTTTGACCTGCTCCATTTACGCCTGCGCATTCCTCTGTGAAGTACTGTTGCATATTTTTGTGGTTTCTATAAATGCAAGTTGTTGGTTAGTGGAATAAATCATCAGGATTATCATTCTGGTATCAAATGTTGAAGTCAAAAATTTACCTGCTGTGGGACATATTGGGTTTTAAAAGTTTACTTTCTTTCAGACTACCTTAGAGCAATCTTCAGAGGAGCCTGTCTGGCTTGCTGTCTCTAACTGTGGCAATTCAGGAATTGTTGGGATGGTAAATTGCCTTCGTCAGGAGCCTCAAGGGCATAGAATACGGTGAGTTGTTATCCGTTATCAAAGGCAAGGGAAACTAGTCTATGCTACCTTTCCCCTGATGCCCACTTGTGCCAATTTCCATATAATCCGTGGTGTGTTCTACATGTATTTTTCTGCCTGCTAAAGACAATAACAAAATATTGCAAAAAAATTTGCCAAACTGAAATGAGTTAAACTTGAAGGGTTCATCAAACAAATCAAAAAATAACCTTTCAAAAGTCAGTGTTACTCAGCTGGGACTGATTTTCAGGGTTTTGTGGGGAAAGGCTACAGTGTAAGACTGACTTAAACGTTTCTTTCAAAAGAGCTGTTTTCCCACTCAACAAGATTCTGTGATGTTTTATTCTCTGTAAAAACACATTCTAATCATTGAGCTGAAAACATTTATTGGCTTTTATTACTTTGGAGCACATTTATGCATCTTGAGGAAACATTGGAATGAAACAAATGGGTATCAACAGCAAAATGTCGACGTTCAGGATGAGTTAAACCTTTTGTTCAGAATCTGTGAAATGTGCTCTGCTATAACTTAATGTGATCTGCATGTCAATGTTATTACATCTTCTTGATCATCCTATGGACTAAGCAAGAATACAGATTTAATGTTGAGCTGTGGACAATGGTTGTGATTCCCCAAGCACACTTTGTGGGCAAGGCTTGCAGTAGCGGGAAGGAAAGTGAAATCGTCAGTCTCTGCTAGATTTTGAACACTTCTAGAGTAACAGGAAGTTGTTCTGTATTAATCAACAGTACTTGCCCAGCCCCCAAACTGTTAGGACACAGTAATCTGTGTGCTCCCTTGTCTATTTGTGGTTTTTGCAAGCATCATTCAAAGCTTGTAATGGTAAATATAGTTGATAATTTGAAGATTACATTGTCATATCTCTCATATTGTTAGGTTGCTTATTCTTTAGATAAATTTCAATATTCACTTAACAATAATTTTTACATTTAAAAAGTATTCTTTGAGTTTCCTATACACTCTTGGTGATTACAAATTGAGTCTCTTAGCTGAATTATTTGCCAGATTATTTAGTCGGTGTAATCCAGAATGCTGCTTTCTGAGAACAAATGAACTGTGTTCTAGAGATATGTGAGATATAAGAACAGTATGAGTGCACCCTCTGTTCAATACATGTGACAAGGGCACAATGATACCATTGTTCTGTGCTTTGAATGGTGTTTTGTCACAAGAATCATTCAGCTTCTACAAATAAAAATAAAAACAGTTGACTTATTTAGCTACAAGAGACCAGTGGTGTTGGAAAGACAAGCGGTTGTGGAGTGTAACCTAGGAAGGAATGATTGGGACGTTTACCAAGACTTCAGCACATGTTTAGTGAGTGGATCATTATTTCAAAGAAACCTTGCATTTATATAGCACTGTTTCCAGAGCAGTTCATCATCCGAGGCATTTTTGAAATGTAGACTGTGCTGCTTCATTGCTTCAGGTTGCCTTTATTAGGAAAATACATGGTGTCATTTGTTCTTCCATTTTTTGTGTGTGTGTGTGTGGTATTGAGGAATTGTATAATTTAAGCTTAGTAGCAAAAGACGAAACTCTGAAGGCAATCCTTACCTGATGGTGCTGAAAGTTATCAAGCAGAGAGTCCGAACCCATGACAGACAGAGAAAGTGTTGGAATAGAAGCAGAAGTTGCAGAGGGAATATGTAGTGAAAAAGTACCATGGTGGAGGCGTTGGGAAGGAAGAGGCTACAATGCAAAAGTGGCAATAAGTAGTCCATTAAGAAGAATCGGAGTATGTGCTCCAAAAATTGGAGTTACGGAGGGGTGGTATAAATGTAAGTACAGTATTCTAAACACAATTGTATATCTGAAGGAGGTGGCAGAAGCTGACATTAAATGTTTTTTTTAAAAAAAAAACAAATTTATATCAAACTCTTCAAATCCAAAATTTGAGGTAGCACGTGTTCAGAAATTTGAGCTTCTCCAGAATACTTGATAACGCATTTGATCGGCAAAGTCTCATTTAAGATGAACAGTGAAATCAAGCATCCATTTTACACCATGCCTAGTTTTTTTTTCCCAATACATTGAGCAATAGCTTAGCATTGAATCTGCAAAAAAAAGTCTTCAAATACAACCTATCAAAGGAAAGTATTTGAAATATTTTCTGGAATTTGGGTTCATCTAAGCTGTGTTTGTAACTGCAACCAGCTTGGGCATTTCATTTTTTTTTAACAGTGCAGTAGCATAAAGCTCCAGGGATGATAATTTTAAAAGATGTTTACTTTTCGGATCTCCAGGTGTGTATTTGTAACAAATTTAATCTCCTCGTCATCTGTTCCATCACTGGATCCTTCTGGAAGAGACATGAAAACCATTGTGGGCAATGACCTGGTGATGAATGTTTATCGCGATGGACGCTGGGGCAGCTTCCGACACATTTTTGTGCAACAAGGTATTGCTCTTGGTATTGATAAAACACGTGGTACACCTTATTATAAAGGTTAAACTTGATTTTATAGTTTGAATGGACTGTTGCTGAGTTTGCCATTTACGGAGCACCTGATACGGCACAACTGTCACTGGAACCTTTACTTGATACTTATTCATGAATGGAACAGCCCAAATGACATGGGGCTGTCTTGCTTCAGTGGCATGTTGTTGGTTAGTAGTGTACTGGGAAAGGAAAACTGCTTGGGTGAGAAAATAAATAGAAAATGCAATGCAAGTGCAAAGAAAAGCAGATGATCCATTACCTCAGTGTTGCTGGATTGATGTCAATTATATTCCTGGAGGAGCTTCAATAGCAAGATTGCTATCAGACTTTCTGACTGCAGGAATAATGAGTAGATGGGGAAAGAGATGAGGGTAAAATAAAATTTAATTTCCTGTAAGACTGATCTATTAGATTTCATCCTTGCTGTGTTAAATAGGTGCTGCCATTGGTGTTGATGTCCAACTGGAGACCTCCAAAAATTGGGAAGATTACTTTTTGTTAAAAAAAAGGATAAGTTTTTAGCAGAGGGTTACACATGCTGTTGGGAATCATGGGAAGTGGGTCACAGCCTTAAAGAATGCTATCCATGGCAGCCGCGGTACAGCAGTATAGAAGGGAAGGAATACCAGTCTTCAGTGTGTGTAGCTGCACAACCTACCTTGTTGTTGTTGTTGTTGTTGTGTGTAACCAAACAGCTTTTATGTAAGATTTACACACAAGACTAGGGCAAATGTGTCCACTTTCTAGGCATGTTTAACATAAATGATATCAAGTTCTTCAAGAAACATGCTCCTGTCTTCCTGCATTACACTTTTATTTCTAAATTAATTAGAAACTGGTGTACTATATGTTGTTTTGTCCCTTTGCAGACCAAAATAAAGAACAGACAGAGTTTGCCTACGTGAATGTGCTGACCCGAGGAGACCTCTCCTCGCTCTGTTGGATTTTATCACCACTGCAACATTTCTCTTCCAAGGATCCTAATATTCAGCTGTGCAAGGTGTATTATGCATCTCTCAACTTCCGTGATATCATGCTGGCAACTGGCAAACTCCCACCTGATGCTATTCCCGGTAAACTGTCTAATTTCAATTGTAAAACGTTGAAGTGATTGCATTGCTCAGTCTCCTTGCACTTCAAATTTCCCCTCTTCTCAAACATTCTATAAGGCAGTGGTGGTGAAGGCAAATTGTATGATGGAGAATATAATGCTTAACATAACAGCAGGAAGGGGGAATATGTAAATATTTTTCCACAATAACTTTAAGTCCTCCTTGGACTAAATGAACCTGCTACTTTTTATTCTGTTGCTTTATTCCAAGGTGTAGTTCCCTCTGGGGTTACCACCCTAGTTTTGTTGCCATTATTACCAGAGCAAATCATAGGATGCTACTAAAGCACTTCATTGGAAAGTGTAATGCCCTCTGTTTACACCAAATGGCTAGGTATTTCAAGGATTAGATCTGTGCATGAAGATTTACTGTTGAAATGAGTAAGATATAAGAATAATGTTAACCTAAGCTAGGACTGTTGATATCAAAATGAGAATTAAAAAAATTAGAATAATGTAAAACCAACATTTCACTTGAACCTAACGGGAGATTGGCTTAAATTTGCCTTGTGTCTGGGTGTAAGTATGCCCCTGAAGATTTAGATCCAGGTCTTGAAAGAATGTTCAGGGTTATTTGTCCCAAAGCACATGCTCTCAGTAATACAGTTGTTTCTTGAGCTCTTGACTTATTTTCCATTAATAGCAGGATATAGACCAGTTGGAAATACAGGAAGATGGAGTTTAATCTGGATGAGTGAGGTGTTGCACTTTGGGTGGGAATTTATACAGTAAAATGACAGGCCCCTAAGGAGCATTGATGTACAGAGGGATGTTGAGGTGCAAGTCCATAGCTCCCTAAAAGTGGCAACACAAGCTGATAAAGAAGGGATATAGAATACTTGCTTTCATTGATCGGGGTATCGAATATAAAATTCGGGAAGTCATGTTGCAGCTATATAAAACTTTCGGTTAGGCCACATTTGGAGTATTGTTTGCAGTTCTAGTCACCACGTTCAGGAAGGATGTGGAGGCTTTGAAGGTGCAGAGGTTCGCCGGGATGTTGCCTGGATTAGAGTGTTGGCTTTAAGGAGAAGTTGGACGAACTTTGATTCTCTTTTTTTTGGCTAAGGGGTGACCTGATAGAAGTTTATAAAATTGAGAGGCATAGGGTCGATAATCAGTGTTCTTCCAAGGGTGGAAATGTCAAATACTAGGGGGCATAGCTTTAAGGTGAGAGCGGGAGAAAGTTTAAAGGAGATTTACAAGGCAAGTTTTTGTCACACAGAGAGAGGTAGGTGCCTGAAATGTGCTGCCAAGGAGGTGATGGAAGCAGATACGATGGCAACATTTAAGAGACATTTAGACAAGCACATGAACAGGGTGGTGGGATTAGTTTAATTTGGTATTGTGGTTGGCACAGATATGGTGAGCCAAAGGCTCTGTTTCTGTGTTGTACTGTTCTGTCTTCTAATATCTGCAGATATAAAACACTGTCGATTTTTTTTTCCTCTCTTTTTGTCTTGTTTCCTAGGTGATGTGGCTCTACAACACTGCCTGTTGGGGATGGAATTTTCGGGGCGTGACCCCAGCGATAGGAGAGTGATGGGACTGCTCCCTGCTAAGGGACTGTCAACATTTGTAGACTGTGACACACGATTTTTGTGGGAAGTTCCAGAAAACTGGTACGAATGGATTCCAATTCTCGAAGACAAAGCTCACTGGCGTGGTCATAATTTTATTGGTTTAATAATACATTGTTTTGGGTTCATCAAGTATTGGAAAGGAAGGTCATTAAACACTAAAATCTTTAAATCATGCTATTTAGTAAGAGAGAGAGAGAGTCTAGTAGTTTAATGACTACATTTTATAAAAGAAAGTCAAAGAGAATAATTTGTACAAACTTTCAAAGGAAAATTCTAAGTGAATAAATAATTGGAGTTGAAGATAAACATTTAGAATCGCAAAATGTGTGTAGAAAAGCCATTTATGAGGCTTCTTTATTGAATCTTTGTTATTCCAAATGCATTGCATCACATGAATTACTTTCATAATGCAATGACAGGTAGCAAAGCAAATGTGTTTGGATTAGTATGTTATATAGATATCTCCACTGTTCCTTATTTTTCTTTTACCAAGTTCAATATTAGAGTTTATTTCCATTCACCATGATTATTATTCACGGGATTGGTCTCTGTCAGCTGGAATAACAGGACAGGGTCACCTGTGGTTTGCCCCACATTGTACTCCATCTAGTGGCCTAAACTAATAAAACAGCCCCAATGAGCATTTTGCATTCAGGTTGAGGTTTGGATCCTGAGATCCTCTTAAGAGTCACTATAGTTAACTTAGTCTTAAGATATAAGTGCACAGCAAATTGGTAATGCAAGTAGTTCCACTTTTGTATTAAAGAGAGAAGGACATTTAGAGAATGTAGCTATTTCCACAACTCTTGCAGAAAGTTTCAAAACTGGAGCACATTTTTAAGTATGGTCACTGTGGTAATGTAGGAAACCTGTCAGCCAATTGGGACACAATGAAATTCCATAAACAACGTCATCATAACCAGATAATCTGTTTTAGAAATGTTGATTGGGAAATGAATATTAGCCAAACCCTGGGAATAATTACCTGCCTTTTCTTTAGAATTATATCCACCTGAGAGAGAACAAACAGTGCCTCAGCTCAATGTCTGATAGTGAAGTACACCCTCAGTACCGCAGTCAACCTAGATTTACGTGCTGCATTTTTGTGTGCTGATTAGAATGATAGACGCTGCATATAGCTAATTTGAATTTCCCGGAACTTGTTGAAAAACATTTGTACCTGTTTCTGGATTTTTTTTCTTCTAGGTAGTGACAAAGAAATTATTCTGTTTGTCAGCAACAGCCCCCTGTGTCCAAATGCAGAACCTTTTAAGTTTGAGGCTGGCCCAGTGTCTCCTGGCTACCTAGATACCTGATAACTGAGACCTATTTTGTCCTCATTCAAAGTCTCTTAAGCACACACGCACACACACAAATGGGTGTTCTTTTTTTACTTTGAGCAAGATCTCAGAAAGATTGCTAATCATTGTCTTCACACAAGGCTGATGCTTAGCAGCTAGGATTATTGAATCAACGTTGGCCTAGAAAACTGTTCATATTAACTTTTTTTTTCCTGATCCTGTAGATACTGAAACCAACTGAGATATACATTCTTTGCTATCCTTGCTGAGAGTGTAGAACAGGGGTTTTACTGGTCCATGTGACCCAATAGTACATTTGGGAAATTTACTCCATGATGTATTCTGGCAATTCCACATTTTCATACATGATTGTGATTTCTATTTATGCTGTTTTATCTGTGTTATAGGTGTACATTTGCACACCTGATTGTTAACCAGAGGTGCTCAAAACATTAGAATAACTGGATGTCAGTTTAGCTGTTTTGTTTATATAGTTTTTAGTGCATGGAAAATTGCATGGCTATTCTCCTCAGACTTTGCTCTGTTTAGGACTTTGGAAGAGGCTGCTTCAGTCCCTGTTGTTTATGCTACCGCATACTACGCACTAGTGGTGAGAGGTCGAATGAAGAAGAACGAGAGTGTACTTATCCATTCAGGGTCTGGGGGTGTTGGACAGGCTGCTATTTCTATCGCACTCAGCATGGGATGCCGTGTCTTTGCCACAGTCGGTAAGTGAAATAAAAAGATAAATCATGGATCACAGAAGTCATTTAACCCATTGTGCCAGCCAAAACTGGAACTATTTAGGTTCCTCCATTCTCACTTCTTGGTCGACAGCCTTGTACACCACAGTTCGTCAGATCTCACTCAGTACTTTTTTAAATGTGAAGGTTTCTGCCGCAACTACCCTTTCAGCCATTAAGTTCTAGACCCACTACTCTTCAGTTTTTTTTTTCCCCTGGATTCTCTTCTAGGCCTTCTACCAATTAATTATGTCACCCAGTTAGCAACCCCTCTGCCAATTTAGTAATTCCTTCCTGTTTACTCTCAATCTGCATCTCAAAATTTTATGGATCTCAATTAAATTAGCCTCTCTATTTGCTATGTAAATTGCATCCTTGGCTCAGTGCATCCATACATTAGCATGACATAACACGTCTTGCGAGAGATCTTACTAATTGCAATTTAATGGTGTCTGAATGTGTGATTATAATGTGTTGGCTTGCTATATTTGTGATTTACCAGTACTGAAGGTGGGAACAAAATCAGTTGAAATGTTTCTTGTGTTTAATATTGGCCGTTGATGAATGTTTTTATAATAAATGTATCTGTGTGTTTATTAATTGAATATATCCATAATTCTACATTAAATATGGAGGCACACATTTTTCTGATTATGGAGATTGCACATAAATAGAATAGGTAAAAATTTCTGGGGACTTTAAGTCTATTACTCTAAGGAGCCTATCCATCAGGCAATACTGATAAGCTCCCTAATTGCTCCACACAGGCTCTGCAGAGAAGCGCGCCTACCTTCAGCAACGATTTCCACAGCTGAATGATGAGTCCTTTGCAAATTCTAGAGATACTACCTTTGAGCAGCATGTTCTACGGGTAACTGGTGGTAAAGGTAAGTTCTTTTGTATTGTTTAACTAGAATAATTGTGAGACAAGTTGTCCATCGTTCCAGTTTCTCTGTGCTAACAAAGCTTGCCAGCATCTCTAGATTAGGGAATGATGGTTCAAGTCATTAGCATACCCAGTGCTTCAGCAGTCTTTTTCAGGCATTTCAAATGCCTTTTAAATAGCCAAGGAGTTGTGGAAATATACTATGAATCCTATAATCTTTGTTTTACCCATGGTTCTAATAGATGGGTTTAATTATATTCTACAGTAGTTTGTCTGCTTCCTAGATCCAGACTGAGTACCTGTCATCTGTGCTACTAATAGTAGTGCTTGGTTCCATTAGAGAGTCGTTTATAATCAGTCTGCTTGCTAGATGATGCACTAAAAGCAATTTTTAGGAGGCAGGGCAAAGAGAGCTTCAATGTCCCTGATTTTAGTGCACTCATTCTTTTGGACGTAGTTAGCCCCTTTACATAAGTTTCAGGAATAAGTGATGATGTCATCCTTTTGCAGTTCAGAGGAAGGTGTGAGGTGGATCAGATATCAGGATAACCAGTTGCCAAATTACGATTGTAGATCTTAAATTCCTTCTAAAGCACAATTCCAGGTTTATTTAATACGATCTAAAGCCTTCACTTTAAAACTATGAACTTTTGTGGATTATTGCCAGTAGGTTCTGTAACAACCTGTCTCTATTGAATTGACCTGTGGACAATTTCAGTTTGTGGATCCTACCAACTCTCAAGATATTCTACTTTGGATCAGCTTTACATTTATTCAGAAGAAAAGAACTAGGAGTAGGAGTTGGCCCTTCAAGACTGCTTCACCATTCATGGCTGAACTACTTTGATTCCATCTTCCTGTGTTATTCCCCATATACCTTGATTTCCCGTAATGTCTGGTTATCAATGAATCTATATGTTGACTTCTGCGAGAATTCCAAAGATCTGCATCTCCTAAATGAATTCATTTCTCCTCCCTTTTGACCTTGTACAAATCTACCTCTTATTCTGGAATTCTGACCCCAGTTCTAAACTCCTCAAACAGGGAAATCATCCTTCCTGCTTCTACCTTGTCGAATTTTGTGAGTTTCAAAGAGATCACCTCCCTCTGTCTCAGCGCCAGAAAATAGAGCCCAAATTTACTCAATCTCTCCTCATAGGCCAAACCGGCCGTCCTTGGAACTAGTCTAGCAAGTCTTCCATGCACCCCCTCAATGGCAAGTACATCCTTTCTTGGGTGAAGAGGCCAAAACTGTATACAGTAGTCCAGGTGTGGTCTCATCAATGCTGAGGTTAGTGCCAATCAGAAGAATGACACTCTACATCCATAAGACCAAACAAAGACTAGGTGGCCATTTTGCAGAGCCTCTGCACTCTGTCCGCAACAGCCATCTTGAGCTTCCAGTTGCACGTCAGTTCAACTTCCTTTTCCCACTCCCAGACCAATCTGCCTGTTCTCTGCCTTCTCCATAGCTACAGTGAGGCTAAATGCAAACTAGGAAAACGACTTGTAATTTGCATGGGTAGACTGCAGCCCAATGGTATGAACACTTGAATTTTCCAATTTTAAGTAACCCAGTCTCCCTGTGTTCCTTTCCCACTCTCCCAGACCACCTAGGTTCTTTCTCCCTTTCACTTTTTACATTCCTCCTAACCTCCCTCCCATTGTTACCAGGACTCATTTCCCTCTTCCATTTGGTTCCATGTGTCCATTACCCACATACCTGGGTTTCTTCTCGATTGGTTCACCTTTCCTATCCCCTCTGTCACCTGGTTCTATCTGCCCATCATCCCTCCCTTATCTGGTTCCACCTATCATCTACCAGCCTCTGTCTTGCCCCTCCCTCTCATTTCTATATGCTGGACATCTTCCATCTACGCTCTCAGTCCTGCTGCTTGACCCACTGAGTTCTTCCAGCAGTTTGTTTTTTGCTCCAGATTCTAGCATTTGCAGTGTCTCGTGTCTTCAGATGGGTGTGTCCTACTACTAATGACAATAATCTTTCCACCTCTTGAAGCCACTTGAACAACATTTGGATGATGAGGGGAAAAAATGCATAAGGAGGATAATGGCTGTACCTCTAACTTTTTGTCTACTGTTTAATGCCATGGTGCATGTTTGTACCATGGTTGGTTTGAGGTGGCCTTGCATATTTTAGGATATTAGCTGCTGCAGGGAGCTCTTTAGTATCCTTACCAAAGTGTTCACTGAATAGAAAGAATAATTTCCAGAACATTTCTGGTTGATTTGACTGTGTAATACAATTTGCCTGCAGGAGTCAATCTGGTGCTGAATTCATTAGCTGAAGAGAAGTTACAGGCCAGTCTCCGTTGCCTGGCTCGGCATGGACGCTTCCTTGAGATTGGCAAATACGACCTTTCTAATAACAATCCACTTGGTGAGCATGCTGACGTGAAATGGAACTGGAGAAACCATTTCCATTTTTTGTTTCATCTGCAACAAAAAGTAACTCATTTTCTGTAAATCCAAATTCAAGTTACTTAAATCCATGATGAATTGACTCAAAGTGATGTCCAAAACATGCACTCTCTTTCTGTGTATAGTTTTCAAACATCCTATTAGGACAAGCGTGTGTTGTTTTCAGGTATGGCTGTCTTCCTAAAGAATGTTGCATTCCATGGAATCCTGCTTGATGCCCTGTTTGAAGAAGGAAATAGTGAGTGGGAGGAAGTTTCCCAGCTCTTGAAGGATGGAATTCACAGTGGGGTGGTCAAACCTCTGAAGACCACTGTGTTCGATCGAGATGATGTGGAATCTGCCTTCCGGTTTATGGCGCAGGGTAAACACATTGGAAAAGTTGTTTTGAAGGTGAGGTTGAAAAACATTTTGTCACATAATGTAACTTTTCATTCCTGCAAGATGCCTGCAATTAAGATTACTAGAGAAGGAGCTGCTCTTTAAGTGGTTGAAATGATTTAAAAGCCATTGTAGTGTCAAATATTCTGAACCTGCCCTAGATTTGAGTCAGAATTGTGCTTCTGCCAATTGCCCTCTAACAAACCAGTTAAGAAATGACGAGACTAGTTATATGTTAAAGTATTAGGTGTGAAACAAATCTATGCACCAAATCCAGGAAGACAAGTTTGTGAAGCAAATGAATTAAGTTCTGAACACGAGTATCTTTTGCAGCTTTCTAAAGCAGCATGTGATAATTGCCTTTTGACATATCTGTAGCAAAAACGTAAGATAAATTCAGGAACTAAATTAAATCATTGCAAAAAGGGAAATGTAGCTAATCTTAATTTGGATAAAGACTCAAAAGAACAGTGTTGCAACAAAAAAGATCCATGTATAAAATGAACTGGTTAAGGTTTTGCTTATAGATATTGCTCCCAATTGATGGGAGTGATAATTTTTATATCTATCCCAATCTTGGAGTAGTTTCAGTTGGGAGGTGCTCACAAGCTTTTGTAAGTAATAGTGAATTCTCATTGGAAGGCATCTGAAACAGCAGGGAGTAATGCCACTGAATATTTCTGCCTTTCACTTAATGATGCTTAACTATTAAAGCTTACACATGATAAGAGGATGAAGAATCAATGGCTGTAAGGAAAGACCAAAGAACCTAATTATTTCAAATAGAATGGGAGGACCATTTGAAACAAAAAAGTCCTCTGGTAAGATTAAACAAGGAAATTATATTCAAAAAAAAGAACATAAGCATCGATGAGGTGCTGCAAAGGAAACAGTCAGCATATCAGGTTGACAATATTTCTTCTGGTTGGAATTCTGGGGGAAGAATCATTCATTTTAAACTGCTACTTAAGCAAGTGAGGAGAGAGATTGGGAGAGTTTTTTTACTTGAGAGTTTAGTGGAATGCTTTGCATGGGGAGTGGCTGAGATAGGTTATTGCAATCTCCAAGGAAATGCTGAGAAAATATTTAAATCAGAGGAAGAATGGGCAGAGAGGTGAGTGTGAGATTAGTTTTGGACTGCTCCAACAAATGGGTGGCATGTACACAGGGAATCAACTTGCCTTTTGCAGTAACCTTCCATGGTTCTATGATTTCAGTGCAGTTTTTTTTTTCTTCTCTATCTGACGAACTCAGGTGAACAGCTGTCAACTGATCTAGGGATCTGACATAAATCTTGTCACTGTAACTGGATATTTAAATTCAAGCTAGGACCATTTTGGGTGACCATGAAATGACTGGATTGTTATAAAAGCCCATTTAGTTTACTAATTTCCTTCGAGGAAGGAAATATACCCTCCTTGCCCATCTAGCCTATATGTGATTTCCAGATGCACAGAAATGTTGCCTTTTAACTGCTCTCTTAAAAAGGCCATTCAGTTCGGAGTAATCGATTCAGCAAATGCAATGGTGTCTTTCCAAACAGGTTCGAGAAGAGGAAGGCAAATCCCCTTCTGCATACTCCGATCAGCTCTCCATTGCTGCAGTGCCCCGTACTGCATGTCCAGCAACAAAGTCTTACATCATCACGGGAGGTCTGGGAGGGTTTGGTTTGGAGTTGGCAAATTGGCTGATTGAGAGGGGTGCTCAGAAACTGGTGCTGACATCCCGATCTGGAATACGGAGTGGTAAGTTATTTGTGTGATCTCACTGAGGTCAATATAGCTGGGGTGTTTGCCTGAATAATAAGGCAGTGATTTCCAAGTAGTTAATTGCATGTGCAATACTTAAGTTTAAGAATTCTGAAAAGGATGCCGTGCATGAAACCAATGGCATGTATGTTTCTGTAGCTGGAGGAAGAGAGAGGTTTAATATACAGATTGACTAAAACAATTTGGTTGTCTATTTGTAACTTTTTAAAACTCCAGTTTACCCAAAGTAAAATCCTACTTTCAAGCTGTAATTTTTGAAAATATCTTCATTCACTTTGATCAACATTAATCTTTTTGTAGAATTATTGCTCTCCTGTAGGACTTCTGTATGGCTTCAGTTTTCTATTAGGCAGAAATAAATTTATACTGTGTTGATCTTTGGAACAAATAATTACCATATTCTGTAATGACCGGACATCTTGGGTCAAGCAGTCAACACGCTGATTTGTGATCTATGTTGTTAATGGGTAAAGTTCCTTCTCTAATTAGTCTCCTATAGTTTGTTCCCAGTAATGGGAAAGTGAATTTGCTACTTGCCATTATTTATCTGTTGGGAACTTTTAACCTCTCCAAAGCTGTGGTCACAAAAACTTTGCAGGATTAAATGATTTTTAGTGCAATTGTCATCAGTTGTTTAAACACATTTTGCATATCCACACTGCTGCCTCCATTGAAATCCCCTGCTTTGTTACAGGGTACCAAGCTAAGCGGGTGCGTGAGTGGAAGGAACTGGGGATAGAGGTCCTTGTTTCCACCAGTGATGTTTGCTCTTTAGAGGGTACACAGCGTCTCATTGCAGAAGCCTCTGGTCTTGGCCCTGTGGGTGGCATCTTCCACCTTGCCATGGTGAGTTCAGAATTTCAGTGTTTGTGCAAATTTTAAAGCCAGTCATTGCTACGTCTGGGATTGAAATCACTTGGACACAACAGGCCTGAATTTGTACTTGCTTTTCCTTTGGACAATAAGTGATATTTGGGCTGGGTTTTTCCATTGACTGCATCATTAAAGTGAATGGAGATGTTTTGCATCCCTCCCCACCATGGAAGTGAGAAGTACCATAGTATGCTGGAAGGGATTAGGTGAAGGTGGTTGCTATTTTCAGCTGGACTTGCCTGTAATAAAAGGTGGTGTGAGGGAGAGGAGAAATCCCAGAAATAATTAACCAGTTTCATCCGGACTTTCCACTGCATTAAATCTTTCCAAAAGTACTTTGCCATGATTAATTTTCATTCAAGAGAAGCCCCAAGTATTATGGCTGCAAATGACCCCACTGACTAAAATCCACTTTAAAATATTTAAAGTTTAGCTACTTCCCACAGACAGATCTGACATTTGATATGTTGATGGCAATGCCAACATCTATTGGCCTTGAAGGTGGTGGTGAGCCACCACCTTGAACTGCTGCAGTCCTTCTGATGAAGACGCTCCTTCAGCATCAGTGGATGGGGAGCTACGGGATTTGGAAACGTTCCTTCATTTTGATCAGGTCTTAATCCGGATTGGGCAAAATGTCCCTGTTCTATCAAATTCTGATATTTGCACTTGATTTCAAATCTGATTGATTACAGTTCTGTAATATCTGGTGAACAGATTCTTTGCAATGTAGCATATTTCACTTAAAAACTGCCTTCAAATTTGAAGAAATCTCAATTAAGAATTATTTTTACTGCAGGTTTTAAAAGATGGCCTATTAGAAAACTTGACCCCTGATCTCTTCAAGGCTGTTAATCAACCAAAGTACGATGGCACTATTCACCTGGACAGGTAAGTAAATGTTGAAAGTATTTAGGTGGGGGGGGGAGGGGGGAAGAAAAGCAAAAGCAGTGAACATTTTACTTGAGCAATAAAATCTGTTCATCTATATTATTGAAAACCAGTTTGCATTCTCTTTTGAATGTATGATTGATCCTTTCACTTGTGTTACCTTCTTGTGATTCATTTGCTTCGACAGGACCATGTGAGCCAGACTATTGCCATTTTAGTTTGACATGACATCTTGTTGTTTGAAAACTTCAAAAACCAAATCACTCAAAATCCAATCTTCTTTCAGCAGCGTTCATTCTAATCAACAATCTTTATTTAGGAATATTCGATGTTTGATTTTTAAATACACAATGGGCTCGGTAATCCCTGCAAAGAACTTTGTCCTGTTTTAACTTTGTTAAATCTGATTTTCACACAGTTAAATTATAATTGTAGAGTCATAGAGCAATACAGCACGGATACAGGCCCTTCAGCCCAACCACTCCATGCTGACCATGTTGCCCACCCAGTTAGTCCCAATTTCCTGCATTCGGCCCATATCCCTCCATGTACCTATCCAAGTGCTTCTTAAGTGATACTATTGTACCTGCCTCAAACACTTCCTCTGGCAGCTCATTCCATGTAGTCACAGCCCTCTGTGTGAGTGGAGGGAAAAGAAGTTGCCCTTTGGGTCCTTTTTTAAATCTTTCCCCCCTCACCCTAAGCCTGTGCCCCTTAGTTCTGGACACTCCCTTACCCTGAGGAAAAGACTGTTACCGTCCACCTTATCCAAGCCTCTCGTAATTTTAAAGACTTCTGTAACATCACCCCTCATTCTCCTACGTTCCAAGAAATAAAGACCTAGCCTGGCTGACCTTTCCCTCTAGCTCAGGCCCTCCAGTCCTGGCAAAGTTCTTGTAAATCTTCCCTGCACTCTTTCCAGTTTAACCACGTTTGTCTTATAACCTAAGTTAATATTTAGTTGCATTTATCTCTTTTAGGGTCAGTAGGGAGAAATGCTCAGCGCTAGATTATTTTGTTGTCTTCTCCTCTGTGAGCTGTGGCTATGGAGTTGCTGGCCAAAGTAACTATGGTTTTGCCAATTCTGCCATGGAACGTATCTGTGAGCAGAGATGCCGTGATGGACTGGCAGGTATGTGGTAATTGTTGGAAGGAAATTACCAAATTTTATTTCTTGTGGAAGATTTTCTGAAGTGAGTTGGTTTTGAATTAATTATGCATTTAAACATATATATAAGCCTGGAATATGCTGCTGAAATAAACAGAGTTTAATTGCATTGGTTCACCATTATTAATGTGCAAATTTCTGGTCTTCAACCTGCCAATGAGTTTGAAGAAGGTCCTACATTCACTCACTCAGTTAATTATTTATTCCCCTCACCCGCAAAAAGTTACGCCAGCTTCTTTGTTCTCCTGAGCCTCCTATATAATAGAATTTTACTGGCGTGACATGATGCTACACGTGACCAGCAGCCCCTGCAAGTGCTTGTTGGCAGAAATCTTAGTTTGTTGTCTTCTGAAAGTGGAAGTATTTTTTTTAGAGGTTTGCTTTCACATTGCAAAATCTCTCCAGTTTTGCAACAGAACAATTTAAACTGGACTCCACTTAAAGGCAGCAAATTGTTAAAGAGCTTTACAGAAGTTAATATTTGATATTTTCTCTCAGCTCATTTTTTCTATTTCTCTTGCTCCAATTGTCCTTTCCTAGACCTGATCTCACTCATGACATTTTTCTAACTGGTTGAGGAGATAGACCAGGGATGCCCAAACCTTGGTCTGAGGTCACACGTTCAGATTGCCCTACTGCACAGGAGCCCCAGAACGTCATGTGGCATCTATAGTACACCCTTCAAATATGTGGTATTGTGAAAGTGGCTGAAGGAACAAATTGGGGAGGAAATTATGCAGGGTTGGGGTGGTGATGGAGGGTGGTGGAGTGTGAAGGATAGATGTGTAAGGAAAGCAATTGTGGAAGAAAGTTGGGCAAGTGCTTTATATGACTGACGGAGTGCCAAGGTTGGTCATCAGCAATGAAAAGTCACCCATCCTTGAAACAATGGATAACTTGAATCCTCTAACAACCACCTTTGTGGGTGAAGTTCCTGAATTAACACTGATGCGGGTCTCAACCCTCCAGTTAAGACCTACTCCAGTGCTTTCATAGACCCCATAAACCCAATAGAATTTTGACTATTCACTTTCCTCGCTATCACCTCGCATTTCCAGCAGCTTGTACATCATATCCCATCACTTGGGAATGTGAGAATTTTTTAAAGTCCACCTAAATGAATGTTCTGCAAGATCACCTACTCCAGCAAATTCTGAGGCATTACATTTTCCCTTTTGTGAATGACGGTGTGCAATCTTCCTTCTAATACTCAGTTCTCCCCAACCTTCTCCCTTGCCCCCCACAATAAAATCTTTACTTTTTTAACTTTCAGTAACTACTATTTATTATTAATGTTCTTGAAAATAAGCTATTCTATCAATCATTGTCTTCCAGTTGCCAAAAGCAAACAGAATATCAGCCAGTTTAATGTGAAACGGTTATTATTGTGAAGTAATGTGATTCTAATTCACAGGCTAGCTTATCTCTGGGTGTAAATTCTGTTTCTGTTTCATTTGGGGGGGGGAGGGTGTAAATGGTTGGGGAGCAAGGAAGATGGGAGAGAGCATCATATTCAAATAATCATACATAGTAATTGTACTTGGCACAACACAAAATATCTCATCATTCAAATGTTCTCGTTTGTATGACAATCTACCTTTCTTTACATCTCTTTGCAATTTGGCAACATTCCCAAAAACAATTACTCACCCAATAACATAACAGCACTTTTTAGCTGTATTGTTTTCCTTAATAACACTTGAGTAACAGAGGTCAGGAATGAAGGGACATGTAATATAGCCAAATGACATTTGGGCATTCAACTAGAAACACTTAAATGAGAAATTGTTTCAGTGCAATAATTAAAAAGTATAAAAGCATTGCAAGCTATCTGAGGATACTTAAGTACATTTCAGTAATTTACAGTGAGTATTTTTTTTGATTTGTGTGTCAGGTCTAGCCATACAGTGGGGTGCCATTGGAGATGTGGGTATCATCTTGGAAACTATGGGTGATAATGACACAGTAATCGGTGGAACTTTGCCTCAGAAGATCAGCTCCTGTTTAGAAGTTCTGGACCAGTTCCTGAATCAGTCTCATCCAGTTATGTGCAGCTTCGTCCTTGCTCAGAAGGCAGTGGTTATGAAGACTGATGGTAGTGGCCAACGGGATCTCATCGAGGCCGTTGCCCATATACTCGGTGAGCTTTGCACGTTGTGTCATAGAATGATTTTCAAGGATGTATTGCTCTGATTAATAATATAGTTGATTTTTAAAATGTGTATAATAATGGAGAACCTGCTGCTTCTGGTCTGATATTGTGTAGTTAGTTTACAGTGTAAACATAGGTATTCATACCAAGTGAATGTCGTTTTGTTACTTTGTAAAACAATCTGTCTGTTTGGGTCATAAGTCTGGAAGCATACACCACAAAGCAGCTGATAACAATTGTTTCTGAAATAAGTTACTGGAGCATTTACAGCTAGAACTTTGACTGCAAACAATACAGCAGGAACATTGCTATTTGCATACGGAACAAAGTTAACAAAAGGTTAATTAGCAGCAGTTATGTGTTTGTAAAGCTCCATATCTTTTAGCCTACCTTTAACTATTTTGGCATTCTGGAAATTAGTCTAGTGGCACTCTGCGAGTTAAAATAGGAACCGGAGTAGGCTACTTAACCTCCTTGAATTTGATCAGCGATCTCTTTGGTAATCTCTGACCTAGTTCCACATACTCGCCTTTTCTACATATCCCTTGATACCAATCGGTTAACAAAAATCTATCAACCTCAGATTTAAAATGAATAATTGACCCGTGTTAACTGCTGGTTGTGGAAGAGTTCCATGTACCTTCTGCATGGACTAATGTTTGCTAAATGAAAGGCCTGCCTTAATGTTTAGGTTTTACCTCCTAATCCTAGATGTTCCAATCAATGGAAATAGATGCCATTTGAGTTTACCATAATATGTGAAAGGTTCTATCAATCACCCCTTACCCTTCTAAATTCTAGTGCAAACCTAGTTCATGCATCTTTTCCAAAGCTTCAGTATCTTTTCCAGATAAGACTGATGAAGGTCACGCATAAGGGCAAAATACTATATTACGTCTTGTGCAACGCACAAAGAAGCTGGGGAACTCAGTGGGTCAGGCAGCGTCTATGGAGGTACATGGACAGTTGATGTTTCGGGTCGAGACCCTTCATCAGGGCTGGAGTATAAAATGGTGAGGGGAAGAGGTGGAGCAAGTGCCGGCAGGTGACAGGTGGATCCAGGTGAGAAGTGGGGTGATAGGGAGGGGCAGAGTGGGAATGATGCAAGAGGCTGGGAGGTCATAGGTGGAAGTGACAAAGCTGAAGGTGATGGAATCTGATAGGAGAGGACAGAGGTCCATGAAATAAAGGGGAGGAGGGAAACCAGAGGGAGGAATGTGTGGGCAGAATGAGAGGGTGGGGAGGGGAAAGAGAGAGGCTGATGAGAAAAGGGGATGATGGGAGTGGTTACCGGAAGTTAGAGAAATCCATGTTCATGCAGTCAGGTTGGAGACTACCAAGGTGGAATATGAGATGCTGTTCCTCTAATCTGCATGTAGCCTCAACTTGGCAGTAGAGGAAGCCATGGACAGACATGTCGGTGTGGGAATGGGAAGTGCCTTCCTGTGCAGCAGATCCACTCACGGTGCCATGATCCTGGCTACTGCTGCCTTCCCCTGATGTGCCAAGTCCCCCAACAGTATCCAAAGCAATATATCTGTTTTGGAGGGAAATGACCACGGGGGACTCCTGGATTACCGTCCTGTTACTGCTCTGCCTGTTGGTCACCCATTCCCTATCCTCCCCTAGGCCCTTAAACTGCAGTGTGACCAACTCACTGAATGTGCCATCCACAACATTCTCAGCATCGCAGATGCTCCAAAGTGAATCCAGGCACAACTCCAGTGCCGTCATGTGGTCTGTCAGGAGCTGCAGCTGGACACACTTCCTGCACACATAGTCATCAGAGACACTGGCAGCCTCCCTGAGTTCCCACATTGTGCAGGAGGAGCCTGACACGGGTCTGAGTTCACCTGCCATGACTAAAAGCTTTGAGGGAAAAATAAGGAGACAAAAGAAGAATAAAAACCTACGCTCGCCTTACCTTAGTGTTGCTCGCCCTCCTCACCGAAGCCCAGTATTCACCAAGCCCACACTTAGACAACCAGCAGCACTTTGACTGACCAGCAGCATTGACTACATAAAATAACAGATTGTGCCTCATTACTTTTCAGAAATTCTAAATTAAAGTATGCTTAGGTCACCTTTGTACTTATTAGGGTCATCTTACAACAAAATCATCTGTAAATTATGACCATTCCAAACATCTGACACAACATCCCACGAAGGTTGTTTGGGTATTTTCCATCAGGAAGGCCTTTTGACAAAGGGGTCTCACCAGTTTCTCCCTATCAATTTTCTGCCCTTCTCTCATCTTAAACATGTTGAGGGTAAGATTCAGTTTTGACCTGAGCACAGGATCAGAAGTAGCAGGTTAACTGATTGTCAAGCAGGGAATTTAATATTCTCTTGACCTTGGATGTTTATACACTCCAGCTGATCTAATTCTGTAAGTCATGTGCCAAATTGAATTTTAACCCACCCACACTTCCTGTTGATTCTGTGATAGGGCATGGTTTGGAATGCACCAATTATGGTCTAAATGTTTTTTAATGCATATGTTTTTATTGCAAGTATTGGCAGAGCATTAAATTCTTGGAGTATGTGACCCCAAGTCCTTTCCTTACCTTACAAATAAACATACATTTCAGATAGTGTCCTTGACTCATGATACGGAGAGTTAATCCTTGCTGTTATGCCTTAACCTGATGTTGGTGGAACCAGCCCGTCACAGACGGGGATTGATTTTGAGACCTGGATCCACTTAGTTCAGACACTTAAATGCATCAGGAGAATCAAACAGCAACGTTTTAAGTAAAAAGAGTATACACAAACACTTATGACCAGGCATTCTAAACAACAATGAACATGCACAACTGATAGTCACATGTATGTTACAAGCTCATACACAAGAATCAACAAATTGGGAATTTATAATTCACATGTACTTAACCATATCTGAAAGCTTATTTTATACAACCAATGACTTTGCAGTGACCATGTGATCACAGTTGCTGATCTTGATCTGTTGAGCTAAAATTCCGTTCTCCTCCTCCTCCAAGGTGCACGTGATGTTAATGGTTTGAACCCAGATTCAACTCTGGCTGACCTGGGCCTTGATTCACTGATGGCAGTGGAAGTACGACAAACACTTGAAAGGGACTATGAAATAGTCATGACAATGAGAGAAATCCGACAACTCACCATCAATAAATTGCGTGAACTAGTGGATAAATCTAGCAGTACAGGAGGTAGGAATTTGAATTTCTTTTTGCTGTTCCAACAAAACTTCACACCCAAGGTCTGTTTTGCTGTTATACCCAAAGTGTAGGTGTTGCCAGAATTTAATGTAAAATAACTAACTAAGTTTGAACAGTTCTGCAGATGTAGGAAGACTTTGGTGGTAACTCACTCGGCTAGGGTCAGCCTGCTCCAGAATCTATGGTGGATGTCTGATCTGTATCTCATCTCTGTTCACCTGACTTTTCCCCAAAACCTTCGACACTTACTATCAGAAAATTTTGTTGATCCCAGTCATCAAAGAGTCAATTGAGCTAGAATCCACACTTTCTTTGTGGGAGAGCATTCCAGATTTCCATTATCCCTTGTGTAAGAAGAACGATTTGACTCTGCAGTGGGCTGAAAGCAAAGGTAAATCTTTTCCTCCTTGTGTACCCAGTTCTTATTATCCCAACATGCCATGGTGTAAACCCAAGCTTGGAACGGCCTTGGCATCTGGAACTTAGAGGAAATTTTTCACATCTTCCATTGTCCCTCCCCTTTAAAACACAGTGAAGGTGAAGAAGGACAGACAGATTAATCTGGCTTGCTTGCTTTCTTTCTAAATATTGCAAGAATAAATACATGTTAATGCTTTTTTTCAAGTAACACCTTTTGAAATCCTAAGGGGCTGTGTGGCAAGTGCTCTTGTAACTCTGCTTATAGCAAAATCCAGTCAGTTTTCTCTCAAGTGCCACCTAAGCTATTTTCTGATTTTATTTCTGTTGCATTTTCTGCAGATTTCATTTGCTGTCAAAATATATAATGACGTTGCACATTAAAGTACAAATGAAATGCACATAACTTTGCTCTGGGTAATTGATATATTCTTTTGTACAGAATCAAAACCCGCTCCCTTGACACCAATAGACTCGCAGCTGAAAGAGTTGGACCTCAATGTCCTACTTGTCAATCCTGAAGGTTCAACCATCACCCAGCTGAATAACGTGGAGAGTAATGAGCGGCCTCTCTTCTTTGTCCACCCAATTGAGGGGTCGGTTGAAGCTTTCAAGACTCTTGCATCCAAAGTCAGCATTCCCTGCTATGGTCTACAATGCACACAAGGTAAAGACATGAATAGGCTTGTCTAAAAATACTTGGGGAACATTCCACTCGGGGTAGGAATCCAAAGATGTTCGGATTCTAGCTAGAGTTTCTGCAGCTTTAGCTATATATATTGTTTGCTGTTCCTTAAGCACCACATTGTTGTAATTTTTTTAACAAGATCAATTATCAAAGTATCAGTACAGGAAAATAGCATTAAGACGATTAGTAAGCACAGATACAGATGCCCTACTTCACCAAAATTGCATAGTTTTAGAGTGCTCCAAACTTCTGAAGAATCTGGCTGTAATCATGGCTGAAATACTGGGCTTTATCTCCCTGCCAGCAATTGTACTGCAATGAGTAACGTTTTTGGTATCCATTAAAAATGTTATATAGAATGTTTTTGTCATATAAATAACCCCTGCATTTTTTTTTGTAGCAGTACTATGAAGAAACAGCTGACCCTTTTCACTAGGGTTGCTATGGTCTAAAAAATGTGGTTTCCTTCCTTTTTGTATTAAACCATTCCTGTCAAATTTCCCAGTCTTGCCTCCTTCCATTCCACAGGTGAAGGGCAGAGAACTGGATGTTCTGCTGGCAATACGTGTAAAACAGATTTATTTATTGGTAGTATTTATCCATGGTATTGGTTTATTATTGTCACGTGAAGCTTTTGTTTGCATGCCATTGAGACAGATCATAAGTACATGAGATAGTAAAAACAAAAAAAAAAATGCAGAATATAAAAGTATGGATTAATCTAAGTTTTTCTGTTTTTTCATGCAGCTGCTCCCCTGGATAGTATTCCAAACCTGGCTTCCTATTATCTTGGCTGCATTAAACAGGTCCAGCCTGAGGGACCCTACAGAATTGCTGGTTACTCCTTCGGTGCCTGTGTGGCATTTGAAATTTGCACACAGTTGCAAGCACAGGCCAGTATGTCACGACCTGTTGACTGCCTTATCTTACTTGATGGTTCCCACTCTTACGTGGCAGCATACACTCAGGTATCAAACTATGTTAAGAAGCTATCTTTTATATCTTGTAGATCACCTGAACCCAGCATGCTTAACAACGGACCTGTTTTTCCTCTTACCCACCCTTCACTCCCAAACCTTCATTTGTTTAACACGTCTCCAGAAATTCTTCCATTTAAGGTTCAGACAAAGGAAATGTCTTTCCTTGGCTTGCTGACCTGCAGTGAATTTCCAGCCTTCGTAATATTTCCCATTTCTTTGGTGTAGATCTGTTCTTTGCCCCATGGTTTACCTGCGCTGCATCTTCCCAGATCACAAATGAGGTTATTGAAGGGGGTAATTTGAGCCTCTCAATGAAGATCCCTCAGAGTGGCCATGCCACCTAACTACTGGTGGGGAACTGATTCTGACTTTTGCTCATTTCTCATGAGATTCTCTCCTTTCAGTCTTAGAATTATAAAAACTAACAAAGACTTAACCCATTTAGTGAGTGGAAGAAGCATCATGGGCAAGATCAAAAAATGTTTCTATAATTAATTATATTATTTGACCCTTCCTATGAAATTTTACAAAGAAATATCAACTCCTAGACCTTAACCCTGCTTGTTTCTCTAAGATTGGCACTAATATTCCTCTTTCCTTGTACTTCTAGAGTTACAAAGCAAAACTGACCACTGGCAATGATGCTGAAGCAGAAACCAAAGCAATGTGTGCATTTGTTGGGCAGTTCACAAATGCAGAGCATAACAAGGTAAGTTTCATGAAAGGTGTATCAGTTGTCACTAATCCAGATATGAGAGAGAAGTACTTAAATATTGTCACATTTCCAACGTGAAAACCTTCTCCATTTAAATTCCTCTTCTAGCAATGAAGCGGAAATAATCACAATCTAATTACAATCAGCGTGGTGTTTAGTTTTAACATTGGTAACTTGTAAACAATGTGGATCGAATTTGCAGCAATGACATCTATCTGTTTCTGCTACAATAAATGTTGCCATAATCTTCCCAATATTTAGAAGGTAAGTTTCTGGAGGGCTGTTCCTGCCTGTCTGCTGGGTGAAAGAAAGAGCTGTGGAAGCCCTAGGAAAAGATATCCATCAGCCTAACAGGTTACATCTTGTTCATGATAACAGGAGCACTGACTCCAAATTGCTGAGTTAGTTTGGGGTAGTTAGAGATTATTAAAAACAAATGTGCATTAAATCCAAATCTAATTGCCCCAGAACATTCTATGCAAAGATGCATTTCACTCTGTGTTTCAATGTACATGTGACTGATAAAGAAATCTTACCTATCTTAATTACATCTACAATGCCAATTAACCACATTTCTGCAACTCTTTATGAAAACATTGATCACAACAACTGCAAATCCAGTTGTATCCACAATGTAAAGCTGTTTTCCCTGTTCTTATTGTTCCTTGTGTCACAAACCAGCAACAAAAGAAACACACTGAGCATGATTCAGTGTTAAAAACTATTTTATTAATCACTACTTATGATAATACGTAAAATAAAAGTTTAAAAAAAAATGTTAGTATGTTAGAATTCAAGAATGTTAAACCTCGAACGTTAACCCCAAAACTAAACTCTTCGTGTGTGTGTGTGTGACAAAGTCCAAAACTCCCAGTTCCGGAATGGTTCTTAAAGTTCAGTTCCGCAAGCCATAAGGTGAAACATGAGCAAGGGTTTCTTCAACAACCACCGTTGTCTGAAGATAAGATGTAGATGTAGAAAAACATAGAGAGAGTACATACGAAATCCAAATGTTCCACGATGGAACCCAAACGACACTCCAGTGTTTACTCGGTAGTGACTTTCTCACCCCGAAAAGCATTCGAACCGTGGTCGTCCACACACAAATACCTGTTTCCTTCTACAGGTCAGCAACAAAGTGAACTCCACCGGATTACTTCCAACTTCCATACATGGATTTCAGTAGCAAACACAGTTATTGTTTCTCATCCATCGGTAGAGAAAACAAGCAGGCTGGTGTCTCTCTCCCTTCTCTCTCTCTCTCCTTCTGACTTCTTCAACAACGTCATTACGTCCTTTATCTTCTATTGACGTAAGCACGCCCCACACACATACACACACACTCTCTATCTTAAAGGGACTTTCACTGAGTCCGTAACACTTGTTTTATTTTAAACTAGGAACTAAAGCCAGTAACAGCGATTTCTTGGTTGGCCTTATTTTCCAGATAAACCAGAAGAGTTATGATCTTGTTAAATTTCAATGAAGTACCAAAATATTGATCTCTAAGTTGTATACTTAGGTAGAGTTGAGGATGACTTGCATCCATTCCACTTTTGTGGATTCTGAAATGGCTGAGGAGGCCAATGTGGGATCCATCACTTCTGCCAAAGGCAGGGTAGGAGATGCCTGACGGGATGGGTGGGCACTTTTTTTTTGGCAGATGGTCTTCTGCATGTCCCTGAGGTCTCCTTGATCTATTGAGTTGTTCATACGTGGGAATTTTTGTGCAACAGTCTAATGTAATTGAAGGATTAACCATTCGATATTCTGCTTTCTACAGCTCTTTGAGAAGTTGCTGCCTCTAGAGAACTTGCAAGCAAGAGTCAATGCAGTTGTTGATATGATCACCACAAACCACAAAGGCATTAACCGTAACACACTCAGCTTTGCAGCTACTGCCTTCTATTACAAACTTAAAGCGGCAGACGAGTACGTCCCGGCATCTAAATTTGGTGGCAACATCACTCTGCTGCGAGCAAAGACGACCCATGAGCTTCAGGAGGGTCTCGGTGGAGATTACCAACTTTCAGAGGTGAGCTTTTGGTAACTTTTGGATGGTTCACTCTCTCTCACGGATTCTTCCATTTGAAATTGGAAATTTATGTATTTGGAAAAACCAAATAAAGCTCCCTCGCATGTTAGTTTAATTCTTCCTGTTAAATGTGTTGAAAATATTGGTTTAAGGTGTCCTTAAAATCTACGACTTTGACTAAACTTTTAGTTGTCTGTCCAAATATCTCCTTTTTTTTTAATATGATTCATTAATACACTTTGTTTGAAAAAGCTCTGTGAGGGGCTTTGGATATTTTGATATGTTAAAGGTGCTGTATAAGTTTATTGTACTTTCCCTTTTGCCTTATCTGCCACAGCCTCTTCCGTTTCATCCAGTCTGGCTGCTCTCTGACTGTCCTGTCATGTTGCAGAGAAGGGGCTTAAACCTATTAAAAATAAGATTTTATAGAAAGCTGACCAAAATGTTTTTCCTTTTTATCTGGTAATTTGAGTTGAGGGGAAAGATGCCTGAAATAGTTTGCTGCACTCCTCGGCATTTGCCTTCAAACATCATTGGTCTTCCAAAATCTAAATGCTGATGCCAATTCTCATCCATGCAATTCTGGATGTATGTCTGAAGACTTGAGTTGAATAGTGGAAGCATTGGTTGGAATCTACCAAATTTACTTGGATTTAGGAGCAGCCCCATAGGATTGAAAAAACGTCAACATTGTGGCAGTATTTGGGAATGGAGAGAGACACATATCAGGAAACCAATAGGCCAGGTAGCCTAGCATCTGTTAGTGGGAAAATGCTAGAATCTGTAGTTTCAGAGAATATTCTAAGACAATCAAGTAGAGTCAATGTGACATGAAAGAGTTCTTTGAGGATGTAGCAAACAGGGTGGTTAAGGGGGAACCAGTAAATGTAGCGCATTTGGATCTCCAGAAGGCATTGGATAAGGTGCCACATAAAAAGTTACAACACAAGATATGAGCGCGTGAAGCTAGGGGTTGGCATAGCTAGGAGATTTTCTGTAGTTAGTCAGAGGTGAGATAAATGGATCATTTTTGGATTGGCAATCAGCAACTACTGGGATGTCACATGCATCAGTGCTGAGGCTGCAACTATTTATAATTTGTTATAACTTTGAAGGGACTAAGTGTACTATACCAGATTTACTGATGATTTAAAAAAATAGGTGGGATGGGAAGTTATGAGAAGTTGTGTTCCTAAATCTCTTTACAAGTGATATTTCTCTACCCACATCCCAGAGGGTGACTATAAAAGTTTCTGTAGGAGAATTGAACTGATGGTCCATGGTGTAAAGTGTACTTGGCAAATGTTACTTGCAAGCAAACTCTTAACCTCGGTGGATACAGATCCAGGATGTTTTGCTGGCAGAGTGCTTGGAATACATAGTAGATGAATCCCTCAATATTCTTTACCTACTGGAAATAGCAATATATCTTACTGTGTGGGTAGAAAAGCTAATTGACCACATGTTATAAAATGAATAACCTAAATGCTTTAGATATCTACGAACCAGTTTGTGTCTTCACCCTCACAGCATCTAAAAGCACCTTTAATCAGTTTCCCAGTACATGGATAGGGTGGAAATTACCATCAGCTCAGCTCTTCCCTTCATCCTCACCATGTGGACAGACACATGGATGGGAAAGGTTTAGAAGGATATGGGCCAAATGCAGGCAAATAGGATTAGCTCAGGAAGACACCCTGGTTAACATGGATGATTTGGGCTGAAGGGCCTGTTTCTGTGCTGTATAACTCTATGCTATTTCCTCTCCCATATTTCTATAGGAAAGGAGATTTAATTTCATTTTGTTCCACTTTCACTCTTTCACTTCCAGGTTTGTGATGGGATGGTCTTAATTCACGTCATTGAAGGAGATCATTGGACTTTCCTAAAGGGAACATCGGTGGATTCTGTCGTCAGCATCATCCATAACACATTGGCTGAGCCACGAGTTGCCGCTCGGGAGGGCTGAACAAAAAGATTGACGTACTGTTAATTTGACTGTGGCTCCTGGCGCGTGCAATAGATTGTACAGCTATTGAGTCTTTTCACAAAATGAATTTGTTGCAAAGGCTGTAATTTTGTGTGGCTTTGTTGAAATTCAGAGCAGTAAATATAGTGCTTAATAGAAAAAAACTGATACATGGCTGGACCAATACGGGCAAACGAGAAAACTGACTGACCTATTTCTGAGATGTTCATTGTCTATGAGGAAATAGAAACCAATGATGCTTCGGTTTTTAATTTGTCCAATGGAATAGCTTGTAAAACAATAATGTAATGTGGAATCTATCAAAAGCATGACCCATTCCTCTGTATTTTTTATGGAAGTAATGGTTACAGTTTGGGAGAAAAGTTATAAACTTTGTTTTGTGTGTGGAATGAAATAAAGGTCAAGTCTTTTTTTCCCAGTAATGAAGATTGGCATCAAAATAAGGGTAATAACCGGATTCATCTAGAATGATTAGTTGTTGTGTGCCTGGTTTCAAAGCAGAAGATAATAAGTCCAGGACTTGGCAATCTCTCATCAGTTCATTTTGCTCGTCTGGATTGGGTAATGCTGCTGTTTGGAACAAGCATAAATGAGGCTTTTCATTGATAAATGGGAAGTTGCCATTGCATCCCATTACAACAAACTGGTAGCTGCAGAAAATTGCTTTTCTCAGACTTTACTGGAATGTAGGCCAAGGGAAATTTGAAAGGTAGGAAATTGCCTACTATGTAAGCCAGCCAGAAAAATGTTTTACTAAACAACCGCCGATTCGCTGACACAGTACTGCGTAAGCAAAGCAGAAACCATGGCCTATTTTTAATGGAGAAAGCAGAACACCTTTCCACCATTTTCATACACAATTATTCCCCAGATCTCTCTCCAACTCATCAGACAATTAGTTTTCTTACCCTGCTCCCCCGCCACCCCCAATCCCCCAAGTAATTATTTACTAAACTCTCTTCAACTCTTCAGCTGATTAGCAGACATTTCTGAAGCACCCTCTGTCTAATGCACTGATTCTGCAGAAAACCCCTCTGCAAAATAAATGCACAAAGGGCCCTCTAATTCTAACTAAGAGCCACAAGGCTCTGAGCATTTCATGTGGGTAGTGAATGAATCCACTACTATTTAATAAACTGATGAAGCATTGGGTGCATGTATTGTAAGTGCCACATTTTTCTCCCTGTAGAACTTGTAGTTGAGATAATTCTAAAGCGGTCAAATATACAGAGGGACTCTGTAAGGATCATGCTTTTTGAGCTAATATGACAATTAGTTTGACATGGAGGAAAGAACCTTCCATGCATTCATGGACATCAGCCAGTCCTGGTGTTCGAACAGTCGTTAGCAAATGTCGTTGAATTTGTTTCATGTATTTTGTGGCTTATATTTTTCCTTGGTTTTGTAAGACAGCTATTCTGGGCCATATTCATGTCTTGTATTTTATGTTTTAATAAAAATCAATATCTGAAAATTACTTAATTCTTTTTCTAGAGCTGAACTAAAGTTGCATTTTAAGAGTAATTTCAGTTTGTTAGAAAACTGAAAGGATTACTCAACTTTGTCAATTTTTGGCAATAGACTTACTGCCATTAAGACTATTTCCTCATGAGAATATAAATTAAATTTGACTAATTATTAATTCCTACCTCCTGTTCTATCCCAGTTGACCATTTCAGTTTATGATCATGCAAGGAATACTTCAGTTTTAACATGTATTCTAGGCAAGGCATTGCAGTTTGTAGTATCAACCATAATTTAAATTGCAGTGAATTGATATTTTATTTTAAGTGGTATTCTCTGCTGCAGGTTTCATCCAGCCTCCTCTGTTTCTACCTCTGATCCGATTTAATTTCTAAACTCTTCTGAGCAATACCATATCTGTACACGTCAAATTTTCTGCAACTTCTAAGAAAGACAGCTCCATGTCACCAGTTAGAAATTTGGTTTAGCATTTGAGTGCTCTTACCCTCACGTACACAAAGGATAACAGGACTTAGTAAGATTCCTTAGTGCTTTTTGAATCCAAGTATACATAATGGACCCTTTCAACCTCTTCATGCTTGGAAGCTGCAGATGTAACAAACTTGCATCACTTTCAAAAAGCTTGATGTTATTACATTCATTATTGTCAGGGAAAGTGACAACTGGAAATATCTGATAGTTTGCCACTGATCACAAAAGCTTTTTTTTAAAGAAAGGAATTCAAAGGAAAGGTACTCTTATTTTGGAAGTGTGAAATAAAGATACAAATTCCTGGAAGTACTCAGCACATCAGAAAATGGTAAAGCAATGTATCAGGAGGAGGAGGCAGCCATTTTGGTCCTCAAGCCAAAATGTTTAGTAAGTTCATGGTTGACCTGACTGTTACTTCAACTTGTTATTCCTATTTACCCACCCTTCACTACCACTGTCTCCCAAACCCCCAGGCTTGATTATTAAACATCTAAATAATTTTGCTTTTAAAAAAATTTCAAAGACTTCGTTTATCCACATGCAGTGGAAGTAGTGTTACAAAACCTTGGGGCCCACTGAGAAAAAAATTCACCTTATCCCTGTCCTAATTGGACAACCCATTATTGTTAAACAGTGACACCTTCCCCCACCCCACCAAAAGTTCTAGATTCTCCCACAAGAGAAAGAATTCTCACTACGTTCACCCTGCCAAGATCCCTTCGCATCTTATCTGTTTCAAAAAGTTACCTCTTAGTCTACTAAGCTTCAACAGATGCAACCCTGGCCTGTTGAACCTTTCCCCATAAGACAACCTCCCCATCCCAGCTATTAGTCCAAAAAATCTTCTTTGAACTACTTCTAATGCTTTAACATCCTACTTTAAAGCAGACCACTGTACACTACGTTCAAGATACGGTATTAACAATCCCCTGTAACTGAAGTATAATCTGCCCACTTTTGTATTCCATACCCCTAGCAATAAACAATAAGATTCTGTTAGTTTTCCTTTTACAAACCATGCACTAAGGCCCCCAGGTTTTTCTGCATCTGAAAGCCCTGAATCACTTATTTAGATAGTATACTTCTTTATTTTTTTCTACCAAAATGGATAATTTCATATTTTCCCACATAATCCATTTGTTAGATCTTTGTCTGTTCACACATATAAACTCTTATTATGTTTTTATTTTTTTCTGGTTGGTTTATTTTGTACTCTGATTTTTCTTATTCGTTGTAGCTTTTAATACTATGTGGCTACTGTCAGGTGGCCTGTATGTATTCCCAAAGTGACTTCCTGCCTTTATATCCCATCTCACCTAAGTCACTTCCTGTCCTACCTAAATATCATATATACTTCAATATTCAGGACTCAATCTATTTCATCCTGCAACCATGTCTCCTTCATGGCTCTCACATATTCATATGTTATTATGGGAAAATTGGATTATCTGAGAAAGGATTACAGATTTGGAATGTAAAGGGAATTATCTGAGAGTTTAGGGTTTATAAATTTGTATTGAAAGGAAATCAGTGCAAGAAATTAACCTGTGCATTTGTAAGGAACAGCGGTGGTATGCAACCACTACTAGGTAGCTTCTGGTTAATCAAGAACGGATGGCAGACTATGTATTTTTAGGTAGGCTCACTGTGACAGCAATTTTGCTAGGTTAGAGGTAACAGGACTCACTAGGACAAGATATGGAGCACTGCACTTAACAATAACACCTGCTGGGCCTGAGATTTCATGGCTCTACTCAGGAATGCAATTGGAGATAAGGATGCTGCAGCTGGGCTATCTCCATGGCAACTGGGGCTGAGCGTCAGGGAGGGCTGATCAACCGGAGCAAAGGCGAACCTAAGCTTTAAGACCAACACCAGGCTAACTGACAGAACAGCAACCTTTGAGGGGAATATTATAAAATAGATAGTATATACAAAAATAGGCATCTGTCTCACACATAAGTTCAACATGACTTGAGTAGATACAGTAGCATGGGAAAGGAAGCAAATGGATAAGGCGGTTGACTGGGATCAGAAGGGCGGTTCTCCAAGGACGGTAATCACAGAGATAGATTCGCAGGTGAACTCAAACGTTGATGTTGAAAAAGAAGGAAAACTACAGTGACTCTCTGCAATCAAGTGGCTGCCTAATGAGAGATTAACCAGCTGATGTAGGGGTGGATCCTAATGCTGACTGGGAAACCAATCTAACACCCTTTTCCAGAAAATTACCTGCTATAACCAATCAGCTCCATCAGGATGGCTGCATCGACAAGTGCCTGGGGAGGAGGACACAGGATCTGAAATGCTGTCAGGGTGGCAAAGAAGGACCTCAGCCAGGGGAACCCCATTCACCTGGGACCTCTTCATCAAGAAGATCCTGCTGGAGTGCTGCAAGTTCGAGGTGAAGGACATCTACTGCCTCCAGGACTTCCCAGGTAACGGGTACTTTGACGTTACCTTAAAATACCCGATGGGATGGCAGAAGATACTGCAGGACTTTCGGGAGAGGGGGAGTGAGACTCCACTGTCACTGCTGAAGGCACAGCCACTCTTCACCCTCCCCACCCAGAAGGAGCATGAGATAACCGTGCACATGTTCAGCTCACACGTGCCCGTTGTGGATGTCCTCACCTTCCTGGCTTGTTACATTGAGGGAGCAGGAAGCTATGTGAAAATCAAGGACCTGTTTGGGATCTGGACATGTGACGGCCCAATGCAGTGCAGTCATCTGCAAGAACTGCAGGCAGGAAGGCCACCAGACCAAGGACCTCAGAGTAAGCAAAAGTTGCAACCTGTGCGGGGAGGCAGGCCTGCCCAAACATGCCTGTACCTCTGCACAGGCAATAGGAGGGGGAGCTGGCACTGACAACCTTCAGAGGAATGCTGGAGCACCCCCTACCAGTGCAGAGGCCCCAGCAGAGACTGAGACCTGGGCTGAGGAAAATCCAACTGCTTTGAGATCCCAAACCCCAGCCACAAACCCCTAGGCCCCTCTTCAAGAGGAGGAGTCGGTGGAAGAGGGGAGGGACAAGAAGGGGAATGGCAGGTGGCGTAAAGAAAAAAGTTCGAGAAGCCACCACCCAAGAGACAACAGGCTCGGAGAGTAAAAGTAATGGGAAGAAAAGGGCAATGCAACAGACAGACGCCAGCAACTTCTCCCCGTCAGAGGATGAAGCCAATATATGAAGCCGTCGACGCAGGCAGAAGTGCCAAAATGGAGGGGAAAAGGAGGAGGAGGAGAAGCCACAGACAAATAGAGGTGAGGAAGAAATTCAGCCTGCCACGCCCCCAACTCCAGGAGACCAGGAGCAGCACGACATCCAGTGCACCCCAGCTCCAGGAGACCAGGAGCAGCATGACATCCAGTGCATCCCAGCTCTGAGAGGTGGAGGATACAGAACAAACAGAGCCAGATGACAGAACAGGAACAGAGATTAATCTCTCCCCAGCGACACCACCAACATCGCCACACCCTGGGGAGGACCATTCCCAGTACCTGAGCCCAAAAACAGTGCTGCAGTTCACCAAGGCTGTTGGCATGAGGGCTCAGGCTGATTGATAATGGACAACATTTGTGATCCCTGAACTTAAGTAACTATGGAGATAAATCTGACATCTCTAAATGTGCATAGTGTGAATAGCACTGTGTGATGTGTGAACACCTTGTAATACCTTGCTAAGGTCAAGGCTGATGTAACCTTTTTTTACAGGAGTGTGGGCTGCCTCACCTCTGTAACTACTGGAAGTGGTCACGATGGTGGTCCCAGGGATTGTCCATATGGTCGGGGGGAATGATGGTCGTGCATCTGGCCTGGGGATTCTGGAACAGGATGAGACATGCTCACGCTCCTTCTTCCCAAAGGTTCATAGTGGGAGATCTGTGATCCATAGCCTTAAGGAAGAGGACGGCTCAGTAGCATCCTCACAGACAGACATACTGGGGATCTGCAGATCCTTCCATTCCAGTCTGTATGACAGTAAGACCACAGACAGCACAGCCGCCCAAAACTTACTTTCCTCTATCACAGAGGTGTTAGATGACAGTGAGCGGGAGGGTCTGGATCAGCCACAGTTACTGGCTCCATCCATTCCCTTGGCAGGAATAAAACTCTCAGAAGCAACAGTTTACCGGCAGAGTTGTACTCGGCTCTGTGGGACTGGATGGGCCCAGACCAGCTGGAAGTGTACAATACTATGCTTCTGGTTGGCAGAATGTCAGACTCCATGAAGAAGGGCATTATTACCCTCATTGACAAGCAGAAGGGGGAGAAGGTGGACATCAGGAGCTGGAGACCCATTTCACTGTTAAATGTGGACTATAAGATCCTGTCCAAGACCACCACCAACCAAGTCAAGTCTGCTCGGGGACAGGTGATCCACCCAGACCAAACCTGCACTGTAACAGGCAGGAAAATCTCTGACAGCCTTGTGCTGCTCAGGGTACCATCACCTACGTGTAGGACAGAGGGGTGGGTGCCTGCCTGGTCAGCTTGGACCAGGAGAAGGCCTTCAAAAGGATGTCACACACGTATATGTTGGACATGCTCTCCAAAACGGGTTTCAGGGAGGGAATCAGAAATTGGATCCAACTGCTCTACACAGACATCCGTAGTGCAGTCCAAATCAATGGGTGGGAGAGATAGTTTCCCCATCAAGTCTGGAGTCAGGCAGGGTTGTCCACTCTCCCCTGTCTTGTTTGTGTGCTGCATGCAACCCTTTGCCACATCCATCAGGAAGGTCAAGAGCATAAGAGGGGTGACTGCCAGACAGTGGAGGCACACAAGTTTAAAACCTCCCTGTACATGGACGATGTCGCTGTCTTCTGCTCGGATTCACGATCAATTTGCAGATTAATCAGCATCTGCAACCAGTTCGAGTTGGCATCGGGGGCTGGAGTCAACCACAGAAAGAGCGAGGCCATGCTCTTCGGAAAATGGCCTGACCGATCCAACGTCCCCTTCACCGTCAGGTCTGACTACCTGAAGGTGCTGGGGGTCTGGTTTGGAGGGTCTGAGGCATGTAACAAGAATTGGCTGGAGCAGATTGGGAAGGTAAAACAAAAACTGGGTTTGTAGAAATTGCATTCTCTTTCAATAACTGGGAAGAATTTGGTCATCGAGTGTGATATACTCTCAGGGCTGCTGTACTTGGCGCAGTTGTGTCCTGTTCCTTGCTCCTCTGCCTCAACAATCAACCGAGATGTCTTCCAGTTTATCTGGGGGTCCAAGATGGAGTGAGTCCAAGGGGTCATGCTGCACGTCCCCTGGGAATGGGGGCAAAAGTGTATCCAATGTTGCCCTCGTCCTGATGACCCCCTTCGTGTGTGGCTGTATCAGTTGGTGTGTGGACCCCAAGTACATGAGAACCAAGTGTCACTACGTGCTGAGGTTCTACCTATCCCTGATGCTGCAGAAGATAGGTCTGACCCCTCTACCGTGCAGCGTCATAGTCAGCTGGACGTTGCCGCACCACCTGTTCTTTGTGGAAGAGTTCTTCCAAGTAAATACCTTTGACCACAAGTCCATCAGACAGTGGTCAGCGTGGAATGTACTTCAGATACTGTGGGACAGGGACTCTATGGATTCTGTGGGTTTGTTCCCAGAGCAAATGGTCCAAACCATATGGCAGAACACATCATCACCAGATCTGACCAACAAGCACAAAGACCTCGCTTGGCTGGCAGTGAGAGGTGCCCTCCCAGTCAGAGCTTTCCTCTACAGATGACATATTACCCCCAATGCACGCTGTCCTCGGGACAGCTGCGGTGGGGAAGAAATGGTCACCCACCTCTTTGCAGACTGTGGATTTGCTAAAGGGGTGTGGAGAAAGGTGCAAAGGTCCGTGTCTCGCTTCATCCCCAGCAGAGGACAGAGGACTGTGACAGAGGACTCTCTGATCTACGGGCTGTTTCCGGGGACACACACTGAGCCAGACATCAAATGCTGCTGGAAGGGCATCAAATCAGTGAAGGATGCCCTTTGGTCTGCCCAAAACTTGTTAGTCTTCCAGCACAGTGAGATGTCTGTAAGGGAATGCTGCAGACTGGCACAGTCCAGGCTGCAGGAGTACGTGCTGAGGGATGCACTGAAGCTTGGTGCAGCCAATGCTAAGGCTCTGTGGGGAAGGACCACAGTCCAGGCTCCTTCCGTTACCACACATGGAGGGGCTGAGTAGGGTGGGGAAGCCCCTCGAACAATGAAAGGTGTATCACCTCAAGAAGCCACATAAGTGGCAATGGTGCTATGTTTGTTTGTGTGCTTTTTTTCTCTCCTTATGCTTTACATTACTGAATGTAACAACCATGAATGTTAAGCTTTTGTATTTTGCACTGTGTTCTTCCTTTGTGTATATTTCTTTTTACTATGAACCAAGTTTATTTTTGAAATAAAAATATTCTTGTTAAAGACATTGTCACCATTGCTATAAATATTAGACTATATAGTCTCTTTTTGTAACATATATGGAGATAATATTCTAGTTACAAGCTGGTGCCCATAATAATGGAGATGACCCCAGAAGATTCTTCCAAGTTTATTGGGGAAATGGTCAGGAGATCATGGAGTATGAGGTATTCACAGGGTAGTCCAGCACTGTCAATACAATCAAACATTTGCTTCTATGTACCTGATTGGCCCAGTGTTGATAACTATGTGTCTGTGCATTGGATGAAGATGTGGTACCTTATCTCTAAATGTGTATAAGTCTGCACATGTGTAATCAGAGAGTGTATGTGGTCCTTGCCTACCAAGGTGATTGGGTCTCACTCCCTCCTGCAGATTAAATATTTTTAAAGAAAAAATATGCTTCAGAACCTGTGAAAGGACAGCGTGATGGATTCTTTGTTCCACAACATTAGCAACTGTTAGAGAAACTGAATTAACCTTTCAGGTCAGTGGCCTTTCAATCAGAGCTGTTGGTCTTCAGGGGGATGTTGATGTTGGTTAATTTGTCCTTCCAGTTAATTTGGAGGATTTTATGGAGACTGCACTGGGGGTCAAAGACCTGGGTCAGAAAGGAGGGCCACAGAAAAGAAACAAGAAAGCTCCTGTAGCTAACTTGCATGTTACGCAAAACTAAGTTAAATTTGGCATCTCAGAAAAGTAAAGTACATCTCCAACAGATGCAAAGTCAAAGCTTTGCTTGGCCTTTGGGTTAATATACCTTACTTTATCATTACCAACTTCATTTCTCCCTACCAACCAGTAGTGACCAAAAACAGTTTAAATACTTCTTGTAATAATATTATAATCTTAATCTGCACATATGTACAATACTGAGCGAGTGTTTGGAATTAGATTTCTGATTTTTGTCACATGTTGAACCTTTTACATTTTTATTATATGAAGCAGCTTGATAGTTTCCATGAAATGCATTATTTGCAATGTGAAATCTGCTTCATTTGTTTTATTCCAAGCAATCCATTCCGACATTAATCATAATGAATTTCACATAATGTTTACCATGACATTAATTTATTGGATGACTGGAATGCTTTTTTTCCTGAAACAATAACCTTCTATTTCGATAATATGGTGAAAGTATCTAGTATACTGAACTGAATGACAAACTGATTGATTTTAGGTGGTATTGTTTTAGGGAACACGTTGGATGAGTTGGGTTTTACCATTTTTGAACATTTTTCTTTCAGGATTTAATTTAATCTAACTCAAGACACTTGTTCATGATTGTAACAAACCATTAAGGACAAGAATATTGATTATAAGCATAATAGATTTATTAAGTAATTTATCTCCTCCACAAAGAAGTCCTTCTTCATAGGCAGTCCATGAGATTGACGGTGACTTGCTTCCACTACAGTTTTGTGGGTTCTGAGATGACTGATGAGACAAAGGTGAGAATCATAGACCTCCATAGACAGGGCAAGTGATAGCTGAGGTGGCAGATGGGTAGGTAGTTTATGAGGAGGTCCCTTTCTTTTCTGCATCTGCGTGCTTCTGATGCATGGCCTTGAGGTTCTCAATACTATTTAAATTATCCTTTCTGCACTTTGAATAGTCATGGGCCAGGAAATCCCAAGAGTCAAAGGGGATGTTGCATTGCTCTAAGGAAACTTTGATGACATCCTTGAACCTTCTGTCCACCAGGTAATGTCAGAGCATGAAACTGAGTTTTTGGTTTGTGAGACTGGTGTTAGGCGTATAGAAAAAGTAGTCTGCCCAATGTAGTTGACTCGGGCTTCAATGCTGTGGATGTTGGTCAGCAAGGGGAACACCATTTGAGGAAAACAGTTACCATCAATACAAAAAATAAGAGGATCTCCTGTTTCTGCATTAAATACTGCAATACATCTGGAGAGAATTATAATTCCAACATTTACAATGTGTTTTTGTTTAGTGACACCGATGGATCTTGTGCAGTTTAGAGCACATAGGAGCTCGGTTCGTCCCTGATCAGCCGGCGCAATCCCCTGCGCGGCCAAGGGGGGTGCTGTCGCCGCCGGACCGAACGCGATGAAGGGACACTGTTTCCATTCGGAGCAGAGAAAGGACGGACCACTTGGCGGTCAGGTTTAAGGAGCGGACGCGAAGACAGCAGTAGGTGAGTGGCAAGAAAACCACATGGAAAGAAACGGCAGGAAGGAGGGAGTGGGGGCAGAGAGAGAGGGAGAGAAACCAGCGAGCTGGAGAGCAGGGGCAGGGGAGAAGGCCGTCAGACGAAAGGGGGAAAGCAGAGGAAGGAAGGGCAGGGACGTTGAGAGAGAAAGAGGGTTGGGTTGCGTTTGGGAGGAAGAAATTAAAGCGTACATGTCAACTACACGTTTCACTGGCATCTTTCAAAGGAATATGCAACCAATTAAATACTTTCCAAAGTGTACGTAAAACAGAGTTATAAAGCGGGAATCACCGCAAAAGGTTTATTTGCATAGCAAACTCTCACAGACAGCCCCCTCATCGTGAGTAAATAAACGTTTTTCTTTATGATGTGGGTTAAAAGATAAATATTGTCAAGGGAATTTGGAATTAGGATTCCCCTAACGAGGATTTGTGTTTGGGGCCAGCTCTTCACCAAACTGATAATGACGTGGGTGATGGATAGCAAACGGCGCTTCCAAGTTCGCCCAAGACAGGTGGTGTTTTTAAGCAGGCCAGATGGAAGCATTACACTACAGAGAAATGTTAAAGTGTAAGCAATATACTTGCATGAAATAAATTTCATTGCATGCAAGTAGCAGATCATGCGGATTGCACCTGAAATGGATAGAATAGAAATTAAGAAAAACCAGCAGTAGAGATCCAAAGATACTTTGCTCAATGTTCATAGATTATTAAAATGTCATAGATGCAGAAGAAAATCAGGAAGGCTAATGGAACTCTGGCATTTTATCAAAGGACTGGAGTACAAGCAGATAAAATATTCACTGCATCTAATGAAAGCTCTGATTGTAACAAGAGTACTGTGAACTATTCTGGGTGATGCACTTTATTGGTTTTGCAGGGAAGACATTAGAGATTTTCTGGCATGCCACCTGGATTCCAAGAGTTCAACTGAAGAGAGATAACAGAAACTAGAGGTGTATTGTGTGGAATTTTATTCCAGGAGTGATTTGATTGAAGTTTTCAAGAGAATTACTTCTCCTGATTGGGGCATCAACCCTGGGGTGAGAGGATTGTCCTATCAAGAAAGAATAAACAGTTTGGGTGTGAATTCCTTTGAGTTCAGAAAAATGAGAATGACCTTACACAAACACATAAGATCCTAAGGAGGCTTGACAGGGTAGATGTTCTCAGAACTGGGAAAGTCACTAACAAGGGGACTTACAAAATAAAGGGCTGGTCATTTAAAACTGAGGTACATAGAAATTTCTGTTTCTGGGTAGTGAATTTCTGGAATTCTCTGATTTTCTCCCTGCCCTGCCCTGCCCTGCGCCGCCCCCCCCCCCCCCCCCCAACTGGGTGATGGAGGCCAGGTCGTTGGATATATTTAAGGTACAGACTGATGTATTTGAAAGATTGAGGAATTGAGGTTTATTGGGATCTGGGACAGAAGAGGAGTTGAGGCCATCGTAGATCAGGCATGATCATATTGAAATATGGGTCCGGCTTCAGGGGCCTGGTGGGTTGACTCCTGTTCCTATTTTCTTGGTGTCACACTTGGGTGCCTGGTCTAAAATTTAATAAAATAGCTTTTAGGAATGAAATTAGGAAACTGCTCTATGTGGAGTGTTGTAGGAATTTGATCCTACCTCCAACAAATGATGGATAATGTTAGGTCGCAATAATCTTAAATAGTTTTTTTGTTAACCAAAGTTATTAAGGGATGTGATGAAAAGGTAGGCATATGGAGTTAGGTTGCAGATTAGCCACAATCGCATTGAATGGTGGAACAGGTTTGAAAGTCTAAATGCCCTAGTCTTGCTCCTGTCTTCTTGGTGCTGTGCGACCTTTTAAATTCTGAAAGAGCAGACATAGCCTTGGTTTAATGTGTCATCCAAAAAAAGCCCAGAATTTCTGACATTGCAACATTCCCTCAGTATAATACTGAACTGCTGGATTTTGTACTTCGGTTTCTCCCACAACAAACCCACAATGTTTAGCCTCATAGGTGAGAATACCTCCTACTGTTAGAAGATAAGATGAAAGAGGGAAGGAAGCCAGGTGAGTGAAATAGAACTGAGAAAGACTGAGGAATATGAGGAATAAGGGAGGCAAAATACAAACTTATTGATGAAAAGTTTCAAAATGAACACATTCTTCCACCACCTTGATTGATTGGTATATTGGAGGTACTTTAATAGTTAGTATTGGACATACAGTAGACAGTTCTATGCCCAAACTACTACTATGCATGGGCTGTCTGGTTATACCCTTCAATTATCTTACTTAAGTATATGATATAAAACATTTTACCCTGAGCAGACTTAAAGGGGAAACAGAGACTTTCTAAATTTGGAAGATTTAAGCAGGGTAAATGAATAGTTACCATTAGTTATGGATAATTAAAAGGACAGAGATATAGGATTATTATTACATGAACTTATACAAAATGTGTTCAGCCACTCAGCTCAGTAAATTACAGATGCCCCTGAGCGCAGTGGTATGTCCGTGGGCAAAGTGATAGGTTAGATGTTCCCATGTCTGTTTTCCTGTGAATTCAATGCTATGTTATACTGGTGTGGAAGTCTGGAATGAATTGATGAGAGCATTGCATGTGGCTGACCGTTCTCTACAGAACAGCCAGTATGATCTGGCCCACTATCTTTATACAAATTTATAAGAGCATGGAAAAGTTTGTTCACAAATTGCCATTAAGGGACTGACTGACTTCATTTAAAATGGAATTGGACAAGTGAAAACTGAGTGACGTCTCCCGAGTGGACGGCATGTGTCGCAAATCCTGCAGGATGTACTTTTAATTCTGTAATTCAAACATAGTTGAGCTCAAAGATAAATAACACAAGCCATAATCGATATTTCAAGCATAAGCAATATATGCAAAGATGAGAATAAATGGGGAAAGGCATTTAGAGGGGAAATAAAACAAAGTAATTTGCAGGAACTGTGAAATACAGAACGCAGCAGTTTTTGGAAATCTGGAATAAGAGAATTGTCATCCACCTGTGATGTTAATTGTTTTTCGCTCTCCAACTGCCTGATCTGCTAGGTCTTTCCAGCATTACCTTTGTTTCAGATTTCCAGGAGCTGCTGCATAAATGACTTGTTACCATTAGTTGGTGGATAATTAGGGGGACAGAGATACAGGGTTATCACAGCTGCTGCGCTTTTTATCTCACAGTTCCAGTGTGTTTTATGTTTTTATTTTCTCTTTTTAATAACCCTCATTCATCTGTTAACTATCCAGCACAAAAAAACATTGTGTTACTTGTACACTTTTGTTCTTCATGAAGTCACATACATTCCCTCTGTTTTCCCCATCTCTTCCCTCTCTGCAGTATAATATACACTTGTTTTCTCACTTTTCCAGATCTGAAGAAGAAGGGTCATCGACCCAAAATGTTAACTCTGTTTCTCTTTCCAAAGGTGTTGTCTGACTTGCCTAATATTTCCAGCACTTTCTGACTTTATTCTATTAAAATTTTAGCTATTTATATAAGTGGTACATATACAGAGAACTTGCTCTTTATTTTGAAGGAAGGCATTTTAGAGGTTTCTGTGCAGAATGTCTCATCAGAGCAAATGCTGCAGAGATGGAGGAACTGGGACAATGAAATGGAGTCCATGTGGGGACATGGTGGGAGGAAGTATTGTCAAGATAGCTGTGGTACTCTTTGGGCTTGTAATGGATGTTTGTAGCTAGTCTATTCCCAAAGATGGAGAGATCTAGAAAGGGAAGAGAAGCTTCAGAAATAGACCATGTGAAGGTGAGATCAAGGTGGAAATTGGTAGAAAAAGTGATGAAATTTCCGAGTTGCATAAGTATGCAGGAAGCAGCAGCAATGCAGTCACTGATGTATCAGAAAAAGAGTTGAGGGAGTGGGTCCAAAGACTGTTCTACATATCCCACAGCTTGAGGACCATGTGAGTTCCCATAACTGCAAGTGTTGGAATTGAAAGGGAAGTTGCTCGATGTAAGGACCAGTTCTGCCAGGCGAATGAGTATGTTGATGGAGGGGAATTGGTTGGGTCTCTGTTCAAGGAAGAAATAGAGAGCTCTCAGGCCCTTCATATATGGGATGGAGGTGTAGAGGGATTGTACATCTGTGGTGAAGATGAACCAGTTTGGGACCAGGAAAATGGAAACCGTCAAAGTTTCAGAGGGTTCTGGATGTGTGTTCTGGATGTTAGGGACTGGACAAAGGAGAAAGGATAGAGTTAAAGTAGGAAGAAATAATGGGGCAAGGGCAGGCTGAAACAATGGGCTTGCCCAGCCAGCCCTACACATAGATCTTGTGCAGTAGGTAGAACTGGGCTGGAGCTCTACAAAGTTGGGAAATGTGGGGAGAAGATCTCCCAAGGAAATGAGGACCATGACTGTGTAGGAAACAGTGGCGTGAGGTTCAATAATAGGGTCATGGTCCAGAAGGAGGTATGAGGATGTATTTTGAGAGCTGACATTCGCTTCTGCAACATAGAGATCAATTCACCAGACTACAACTGTGCCACCCTTATTAGAAGGCTTGATGACGATTTTAGGAAGGAAGATCCATTGTTTCAGCCTAAAAACTTTTGTTTCCAGCTTTTTTCTTTTAAGATTTCCAGCATCTGCAGTTTTTTTTTTGATTTTGGTCATGGTTTAATTGGTTTGAACAATTACAAGGAAAAATGACAATCTGCTTTTCGGCACAAAATAATGAGAAATTGAACCTTTCGATGGCAAGTTTAGGCCATTCCTGTGTGCTTTCCCAATATGGAGCTAACTCAGGTCAGAATATATAGCTGGCTTATTTAGAAACAGTGTAGGACTTCAGATAAATCCGAGTGATAGGTTCCGCCCAAGGACTTGAGCATGCATTCCAGAGACAAGACCTAACATGCAGCTCGGGGCAAATCCAACCAGAGAGTTTCTCATCTATGACCACAAAGGTAGTTTCAACATTGGCCCTTTTTAAAATCCAGACCTACAGATTGCAAAAGGCTTTTTGATGATTGTAATTAATCTTCTGGTAAGAGAACATAATTTGCTGATTTGCCAATAATTTAAAGAGCTTTCCTGAATGGGTGTTTTTGTCCAAGTAGAGAAAGAAGGGGACAGGTAATGAAAAGGAGGGGAAGGTGGAAGAGAAAGGCAGGTAGTTTGTATTTTGTGCATCTCTCTTGTAGGGGTGGAACTTTATTTTTGGAGGAGTAGTTTGTTGTTACTAAAGGATTTTTAGATTTTCTGCTCCATCAAGATAGTGCAGTCATTGTTTTTAAGACATGGATCCAACCTGCTGATTCAAAACAATGTTTGTTGGTGCTCTAGGCTGATACACACGAGCAGTATTGAGCAAGTCCTGCATTGCTTTTTAACAAAGGGTCTTGGACCAAAAACGTTCGCACTTCTTTTCCTCTTTCCACAGCTGTTGCCTGACCTGCTGAGTGTTTTCAGCACTTTTTGTCTTTACTTCAGCTTTGTAGCATCTCCAGTAATTTTCATAAATTGGTAAACCCCCGTGGACATAAAAGATCTCCTGCCATTTCACTTTTGAAGAGGAGTTGGAGTCTCACTCAGTATCCTGACCTTTAGAAAGATCATGGGTCATATCTAATTTGAAACCTTGCATTTGGCACCCACATGCCCATATGACAGTGATTTAGTACAGCACAGTTTTTGTTGACCACCATCTCTCAGATTGACCTGCCAACTCTGCTGTTACAGTCTATCATTTGGGATTTTTAAAATTTCAATCATGCTATTTTTGCAGATTGGTCAGGATGCCCAAACTGGAGGGGTTTGATTTCTGGAGGACAACACTAAATGGTGCACGATATGTGGTTGCTCCAATGGTGGATCAGAGTGAGCTTGCATGGAGGTTGCTTAGTCGTCGCCATGGTGCCCATCTCTGTTACACTCCCATGCTTCATGCTCAGGTGTTTGTGCGGGATGCAAACTACAGAAAGGAGAACCTATACAATGAGACGAATGCAGAAGATCGACCACTCGTTGTTCAGGTATGGGGCTTAAAGCAGTTGTAACAGGAACAAAGCAAAACTATATCTCATTAGCAATTGAACTTTGCGTTCTCATGCTTCCTTATATCCTTAAATTGTAACACCATTCTGTTCAGTGATTTGATTTTAAATATATTGAGCATATTAACAGAAAAATGTGAACTTAAATATTTATAATTTATTTAGCTTTAATAACCCAGTAAGTGGTTTCTGTCTAGTGTCCGATTTACAACAACAGGAAGACTTCCTGGTTTCACTAGGATTCGGTTGGATCACCTGGGTGTAGCAGAGATTGGGCAGATGGATTGCACATCTGTAATTGAACCTGACTCATGTTAATCCTTTGTGCACTGCATCCAGATCTTCCAATAGTCCTGGTTACTGAAAGATCTTGTGAAAAATCAGGCTGATTATATTACATATTTTTAATGCGTTTTAATGCTTTTTTTTAAAGTTCTGTGCAAATGACCCAGAAGTGTTTGTCCAAGCCTGTTTGCTCGCTCAGGATTACTGCAATGCCATTGATCTCAACCTGGGCTGTCCACAGATGATTGCAAAACGAGGTATCTGAGTTTTTTTTCTGTTTATCTGATGTACTAAACTGCACTGATGCTGACATAAAATAAGAAAATCCACTTTTTTCAGCCAATTATGTCATTGCATTTGGTCATTAGGGTAGTTAGAGGCAGTGTATAAGAAATTGCTGTTGAACTGTCAGCACTTTTGTTTGTAAAAATGATCAAACTCTTACCAATGAGGCATCAACTATTTTCATATATTATGAAATTTGTTTGAGGATCTGAAACTCAATACAAAACTATAAATGTTGAAGAGTTAAATCCTAAAGGTCAAAGGCCTTGATAAATATAAAATGTGCTTACTTTTGTGGTATGAGTAATATATGAAGTAGTTTTAGTCTAAATTGTACTTTAATATTTTCTTTATTTAAATGTTGCAGTATTAAGTATCAGAACAACAGTATTGAAGGTTATTAGTGATTTTATAGACCAAGCAAGCAAACATTGAATTATTTATGAATGTTGCCTCATTCCTCATACTTTAGCCTTGAAACACTGGATTTATGGGTGCATAATACTGAAGATCTAATGGTATGGTCCTAGTATCGATCAGCAAAAATTCTGAACATGAACATGATGAGTAGGTTTGGATAATAGGCACAAAGATGATGTATGTTGTGATTGTGATGTCCAATAATATGTGGCTCTATTGTACTAAGATATTCTAAACATTTGCAGTTTGTCAAGTGAAAGGCTTTCATGCATTATATTTATTCAGTAACATCCATGTCTTGTTTTGCTTCATTTAAAAAATAACAATTACAGAGTGTGGGAAACTTAGATTAAGATGGATCATGTTTTTTCCCCCATTAATATCCCTAGGATTGAGGTCCATCTAGTGAGTGATGGTGGGAATGCAGATGATGGTGGTACATATTTCCAAATAATCTTAAGTAATCAAAAGTGATCTAAAATCATATGTAAGAAATCATATTGCATAGAAAATATATATTTTAATAGAAGAAAAGTCAGTCACTTCTGTAAGATGAAGCTAGATCTGAGCTACAGCTTCACATAGTCATGTGAATGAGACAATTGCAATATAGTTCAAGTTTCAGTGACTTATTTTTCCTTGGAGGGCTAATCCTTTAAGAGAGTGAAACTATTAGAAAATTGCAGGATTTTGGTGGGATGTAAGTAATTGAATAAAACTGGGGAGATGCTGTTGAGTTATTAATTGTCATGTATTGATGGTGTTTTTACAGCCGCCTTAAAATATCTAAAATCAGAAATAGGTTTATTATCACTGACATATGTTGTGAAATTTGTTGCTTTGCTGCAACAGTACAGTGCAAGATATAAAAATTACTATAAATTACAGAAATAAATAGTGCAAAAGAGGAATAATGAGGTAGTGTTCATGGACCATTCAGAAATCTGATGGCGGAGGGGAAGAAGCTGTTCCTGAAACATTGAATGTGGGTCTTCGGGCTCCTGTACCTCCTCCCCGATGGTAGTACCGTGAAGAGGGTATGTCCCAGATGGTGTGGGTCCTTAATGATGGATGCCGCCTTCTTGAGCCACCACCTCTTGAAGATACCCTCAATGGTGGGAATGGTTGTGCCCATGATGGAGCTAGCTGAGTGTACAACCCTCCGTAGCTTCTTGCAATCCTGCGCATTGGAGCCTCCATACCAGGTGGGGATGCAACCAGTCAGAATGCTCTCCACTGTACATCTATAGAAATGTGCAAGAGTCTTTAGTGACATATCAAATCTCCTCAAACTCATAATGAAGTAGAGCCGCTGGCGTGCCTTCTTTGTGATTGCATCAATGTGTTGAAGATAGATCCTCCAAGATGTTGATGCCCGGGAATTTGAAGCTGCTCACCATTTCCATCGCTGACCCCTCAATGAATACTGGTGTGTGTCTCCCAACCTCCCCTTCCTGAAGTCCACAATCAAAAAAAGAGAAGTGAGCTGCCTCCATTTTTTGTTTTTAATCATTTCTCCATTTAAATACATTTGGTACATATTTGAGTGCAAAAATAAGAATTAAATTCAGGAAACTATGATCACATAAAGTTCATTTCATCAGCACTAATCTCTCAAACATTTGACAGTAGTCTTATGAGCCTCAGTTTCTGTTCATGATATGGTTTCATAAAGCCGAACTCATTAAAAGGATGTATTTTTATTTTTTATATCAGCAGGAAAGGTCTTTTCTGGTGCACTGAATCAAATGTGATCTTATTCTGACTTAAAATACACCATTAATCAATTATTGTATAATTAGTGGAAATAATTAAAAGCCTAGACATCAGTGAGCTAATGAAGAGAATTTGCAGGTGACATATCCACTACCTTTTATAAATTTATATTAATGGGTGGAGAAACCTGTAACTTTCCACTAGGCTCTCTACTGCTTCTGAGAGCCTTGCTCTTTACCTGAAGTTGCAAAAACACCCATCCTTTGAATTTGCCATTCTTGAAAAGAAAATAATTTTCTTTTAATCAGGAAGATTTTTTGTCTGAGAATATATTTATGATAATTAACATATGTGTTTGCTCTTGTTTATAGGGCATTATGGAGCATTTCTACAGGAAGAATGGGACTTGCTACACAAAATGCGTGAGTAGTTAGCTTTAGAATCAAAAAATTATTTGCAGGATCTCTTCAATTTCTTGGGTTGATTTGTGATCTATCTTTTGGTATTTTGCATTATGTGCTTCAAATTTCAGAAACACATTCTGAGATGTGCATAATTTGAGTGGAGCTACACAATGAACAATTTTTCCTGCTTTAGCATTTGCCCCCAATTACAGTGTAACAAATGAAAAACAAAAGTGTGATCAAGTGAAGAATTTTTATGGGAAGAGAACTCGGTAAAAGTTATGCCAAGCTATGATCGTCTGTACAGCATGTACTCTGCAGTTTAAACCCGTTTAATAAAATCAGGCTGTTTCCAAAAATTCAGAAGCATAAAGTGACTGTCTGGTTCATGAGTCACATTTCAGCTCAGGAGATACATTCAGTGGGTGGCATTGAAAGAGGAAGTGAAGAGAGGGGAGGAGTAATGATTTGCTTCTGATGTGCATAAATAAGAAGATGGAATTTTAACTGTCTAATAAGGATAACACATTGATCTACTGATATTTCACAGAGTGGTAGAGCAGTTCTAAAACTACAGGTCTCCATCTGACATATCCATGATTTTAGAAGAGAACTTGGAAAATGCATTTAATAAAAACAGCTGGGTGACATCCTGGTGTATTTAACTGTAGAAGCTTCAGAGTAAATACTTGCTCATGTCATGGAATGAGATTAAGTAGAGGAGCAAATAAGAAAAATAAATATAATATATTCAACTTATTCTGTTTTATTAGTTTCTGAGGCACATAAGAGAATCTCTGTTCCCATCACATGCAAAATCCGTGTCTTCCCAGAAGTCAGTAAAACTGTGCAATATGCAAAGATGCTGGAGAAAGCAGGTTGCCAGGTAATTAAAGATTCATATTTTGATTTCTATTAATCTTGATTTTTGAAGTTTGGCAAATATGTGGCAAATGTTTAGCACATAGTTAGGAGTGATTGTAATTCACAAGTTGTCAGTTTGGCTCAGACAATAGTGTCCCACCCAAATGAGAAAATTGGTTTCAAATGCATAATGAAGTATTTGGTCAGAGTTCTAGTCTTTTGGAATACTTTACAAAATATTTAATAGAATATATATTGCTTATTTCTGTACTGTGTCGTGTTTGGAGCCATGTATTACTCAGCAATGCAAAGTGGAAGTCCATAAGTAACTATAGGTTGTATATTAAATATGTTATATATAATTAATTTTCACACAGTTTACAAAGAGCAAAATCAAAACTTGAGCATTTGGATAATTGGAATGTTCCTTTGCACAATTAATGACTTATCCTAACGAAGTATTGTTGTAAACTACTATTGAATGATTCAGATATTCACAGTTACTTCAGCTGAGGGTTGAGATGGTTGATGTTAGCAATGGATGATTTTTTTAATAACCTAACCACATACACTAAGTAACTAATATGTCTGGGATTTTTGATATTATGAAGTATTACTGAAAAACAAATTCTATTATTTTTATTAATGACCACAATCCAGACATTTTGAATTCTAAATCATGCATAATTAACTCAAAGTCTTGTGTCATGCACTTGATTTCAAATACTTTCCCCTGCAATAAAAACTGCAACATTATGGTAATGGTGTAATGTATGAACTGTTTAAGGAAAAGATTGACACATGCCTTTGGTTTGACTTCGATTTTAATACCAGTCTCAATGTGATTAAATTCAGGTTTCTTTTTGTAATAAGCGTGCTACATGATAAATTTGCATTCACTATGCTCATTTTGTATGGATATGGATTCTAAACACAAAACCTCCGTAATTTTAAACCTATTAAAATTTGATGGACTTCATGAATTTGCTTAAACTCTCTTTAGGAATGCAGTTCCATTTGAAAATATGGAAGGTGAGATGCATTCTCTTTGCATTTATTATCCCTGATATTCAGATGTAATGCACCACAGTTAGCAGAAATGCAAAACCTTTAATGGGACAAAGATAATGGCTTGTTCTCCGTTTCAACCAAACTCATTATATCTTGTAGCTAAACAAAAGAATTTGTTGCCTGTCATGTCCTTTCCAAATGTTATGATTTCATAATGCAGACATAAGCAAAAATTTTCTAATTCATTTCAGCTGCTAACTGTTCATGGTCGTACAAAGGAACAAAAGGGGCCCCTGACTGGAGTAGCTGATTGGGAACACATAAAAGCTGTGAGGTAAGTAGCCAATAACACTGGGTACTATGCAAACTAATGGGTAACAAGTGCATCGTTAGTCTAACAGTAAATTAATTCTTACCCTCCTTCTCATCTGCATAGTGAGTGGAGGAATGCCCAGCTAAGAGTGGAATCTTGGCTCATTTGTGGTCATGTTATCATAAGTCTGCAAGTAAAATTAATAGCATGCTTAGTTTTAACTTGATCTGAATATGAATAAATGATTTTAATCTTGTGAAAGTTATGATTTTGGATTTCATCACTACCAACACCATGTTCTCACCTCTAATATCATATCAAAGTCTCATGCCACTAGGCATTAGTGCTTGTTTATTTTAATGGTGATACTTTCACTCTGCATATCTCCACACATTGAAGAAAGTAGTAACTGCAAGAGCAGTGCTGATCTCACCTAGTCATTTCCCATTCATGCATTATTTTGCAGATCTCTTTCTGTCTCTCCATAAAGAATTATGGGTTACTCTTTCATGTGATTTTAATCCTAGTAGACTCAGAATACTCAGTGGAACACACTTTTCCTGCTTTATCTTTTGCCTGCAAGTTCACGCTATTAGAAATGGAAAATAAAAAAAAACTATTGTAAAGAACTTTAATGGTGGGAGATATCAGTTTAGTTATCATTCTGTGATAGTATGTACAGCATGAACTCTACAGATTAAAGCTGTTTAATAAAAGTAGGCTGTTTATGGTAATTCAAAAGCATGAAGTGCACTGCTCAATTCACAAACCACAACTTATCAGCTCAGTGGACACATTCAGTGGGTGCTATAGAAAGAAGTGAAGAAAGGGAAGGAGTATTAGTTTGTCCCTGATGTGGACAAACTAGAAAGTTTGAATCTATAGAAAGAAGTGAAGAAAGGGAAGGAGTATTAGTTTGTCCCTGATGTGGACAAACTAGAAAGTTTGAATATTAGCTATCTCACTGCCATTGCTACTTTTCATAATTCCTAAAATTTCATGTCAATAAGTCTCTGTGTATCCAACAGAGCGTATTATTTAACATGTGGAGCTGATCATTTTTGCTGGTGTCTCCGTTGCCCATTTAAAAGCATTGTCTCGTGAAAGCATGCAGTGGCTCTTCAGTTTTACTCTTTCTTTTCCCCTTTTATCATTACCTCTCCTTTGCAGTTTTATGTTCAGACAAAAATGGAAAAAAGCTGAATTCAAGGTTCTAGGCCTGTGAGTTCTAAAGAGAGGTTTGCTCACCTGAAATTTCAATGGCAGAAAGGATTGCTGGGTAGTAAAGGAACATTATTTACATTTTTTCTACAAAGTTAAAGGCTGTAAATGATACATGTGCCAGCAGCCTATTTGATTTAGGCTAGAAGACACAATATACAGGATTAATAATATTCAAATGAATTGGGAGATCAGACAATTTTCTTCTAGAGCAATAGATTTGTAAAATAGACTCCCAGTAGAGTTTAATTCTATCAATTCATTCATTTGTGGGGCTATTTCTCACATTGTAATCCTTGGTTATCTTTTAACAGGGTATTGTGACAATACATTACAGTTAACGGCTTCAACTTCAATTTAAAACTTAATATACGTGAATAAAGACACATTTGATATCATTCAGCTACACAGATAAACATAATGTGATAACTAAATATTTTCATAAAATAAGTGGCAAAACTCTGTTCAATACAGGAAAGAAGTGAACATTCCAGTTTTTGCAAATGGCAATATCCAGTACTTAAGCGATGTGGAACGATGCTTTCGGGAAACTGATGTACAAGGTGTAATGAGTGCAGGTATGTGCTTAAAGGAGAATTACTTCACCTTATTTCTAATTAGCCTAATTTATTTTTGCTCTTAAGCACCAATTCTTTGCTGCCATATATCTCTGAGTATCCTTTTGTACATTTAGTTCCCTTTGACAAAACTTCAATCCTATTATAAAGATTTCTTATGATAAATTGCAATATCCATGTTTATAATTGAAGTAGATGATGCAAGCTTGTCATAGTTCAATTGCATCCTCTTGTCAGTGATTGAACTGTAATACCTCAGTTTAATATTTGCAAAAGTGGTCAGTGCTACAGGGAAACATCTATATCCCAATCAACTTGCTGTAATAGCAAAGTCCTGTTAGTTATTCTGTTTAACTAAAAATCAGACAAAATGATGGAATGAATGTGTGATTGTAGGTTAGGATTGTTACCCCTCTGCAGTATGGTATAATAATGTGCTACATTCTAATCCCTCTTCATTGGAGGACTAGTCTTGACCTTAACTTCACGTATGTAATATCATGCGCAGCAATAAATATCTAAAAGGTTATAAGGAACAGATTGAGTGACTTGCAGCATTGAGAGTTTTCTAAAAAAAACATAGAATATAGAACAGTACAGCACAGGAACAGGCCCTTTGGCCCACGATGTTGTACTGAACTATTTAAACTAGTAATTAAATACCTAACTAAATTAATCCCTTCTGCCTATACAACGTCTATATCCCTCCATTCTCTGTACATTCACATGCCTATCTAAGATCCTTTTAAATGCCTCTATCATATTTGCCTCCACTACCAACCCTGGCAGCACATTCCAGGCACCCACTACTCTTTGTGTAAAAAAAAGAAAACTTACCCCACACATCTCCTTTGAATTTACCCCCTCTCACCTTAAATGAATGCCCTCTAGTATTAGACATTTAGACTCTAGGGGGGAAAAAGATACCGGCTGTCTACTCTATCTGTGCCTCTCATAATCTTATGAACTTCGTCAGGTCTCCCCTCAGCCTCTACCGCTCCAGAGAAAACAACCTGAGTTTGTCTAACCTCTCCTCATATAGCACATGCCCTCTAATTCAAGCAGCATCCTGGTAAACCTCTTCTGCAGCCTTTCTAAAGCCTCCACATTCTTCCTATAATGGGGCAATCAGAATTGAATGCAGATGTGGCCTAACTAGAGTTCTATAAAACTGCAACATAACTTCCCAACTCTTAAACTCAATGCCTTGACTAATAAATGCAAGCATACCATATGCCTTCTTTACCACCCTATCAACCTGTGCAGCCACTTTCAAGGTGCTTTGGACTTGGACCCGAAGATCCCTCTGTACATCACCACTGTTAAGGGTCTTGTCATTAACAGTGTACTGTCCCTTTACATTTCATCTTCCAAAGTGCAAGACCTCAAATTTGTCCAGATTAAACTCCATCTGCCATTCTTCCACCCATATCTGCAAATGATCTGTATCCTTTGGCAATTTTCTACACTATCCACAACACCACCAACCTTTGTATCGTCTGCAAACTTACTAACCCACCCATCTACATTTTCATCCAGGTCATTTATATATATATCACAAAGAGCAGAGGGATAGCTGGAAAGTGGGAATATTTACCAAATATTAAAGGAATTTGCAGCACACAGGTAGGCCATATGATTATGTCCATGGCAACAGAAAAGGCATTAGGTTCAAAACCTTGTAAAGTATCTCTAAGTACTTATCCAGGTTGGGCAGATAGTGTAGCGGTTAGCATAATGCTATTACAGCGTCAGCGACCCGGGTTCAATTCCGTCCACTGTCTGTAAGGAGCTTGTACGTTCTCCCCGTGTCTGCATGGGTTTCCTCCGGGTGCTCCGGTTTCCTCCCACGTTCCAAAGACGTAAGGCTTAGGAAGTTGTGGGCATGCTATGTTGGCGCCGGAAGCGTGGTGACACTTGTGGGCTGCCCCCAGAACACTCTACACAAAAGATGTATTTCACTGTTTGTTTTGATGTACATGTGACTAATAAAGATATGTGTTGTTAAAGTTTCTACATCCAAGTAGTGAGTTCCAGACCCCTATTGTTCATCGGGGAAACATATTTCTGTCTGATCCTCTCTCAACTAACTTAAATCTGTGTCACCTCGTTACTGAGCTTTCCAAGGGAAATGAGTCCTTCATCATCCTGTCTAGGCTCTCATAATTTTTCACACCTTGATTAAATCTCCCTTCCTTCCGCAAAGGAAATAACACTTGGCTAACCAGTCTTAAAATTTTCCAGCCCTGGCATCATTCCAGTAAATTTTCTCCTGCCAGTATAGTGGTGACCATTACTGTAGACAGTAATTAAACTGTGGCTGAATGAGTGTTTTATACAGTTCTGGTGTAACTTTCTTGCCTGTGTAGTTAGTATAAAGGCAAGTATCTTTTTTTTTGCTTCTTAACCAGTTTCTCAACTTGTCCTGCTGCCTTCAGGGATCTACGTACAATTTCATTAATATCCCTGTATTCCTCTAAACTTGTGTGTTGCCCTTTATTATGTATTCTTGTGCCTTGTTTGCTCTCTACAAGTGCATTATCTCATACTTCTGGATTAGATTCCATATGCCATTTTGTGTCTACCTAACCAGTCAGTGATGTTCTCCCGCATTCTACAGCTTCCTTCCTCACTATCAATACGTTGTCAGTTTAGTGGCATCTGCAAAGTTAAATTATGGACCTTATATTTAAGATAATTACTGATTATTTAACCCAAAAAGCAAGAGACCTGGTAACGAGCCCTGCAGAGCCTACTGCCCTCCATTCACTAAAACGCAGATCAACTATTACCCTTCGTTCTATCCCACTGAACAAATTTAAATCCAAATTGCCCCTTCCCTTTGGATCCCAAGGGTATTTGCTTTATCAATATAGAACTTTATAACATTCCTTGCCAAAATGCATGTGGACTGCATCAAATGTTATACCCTCATCAACCCTTCTTACTTAAATAAAAATCAGTTGTTAGTCAGACATAATCTTCCCTTAACAAAACCATGCTTGTTATTCTTGATTAAGCTATATTGTCCCTCAAAATGTTTTGCAATAATTTCCCACCACCGAAGTTGGGATGATTGGCCAGCAGTTTTTTTTGCTTTATCCTTTCCCTTAAAAAAAGGTACAATATTAGCAATAAAATCAGAAAATGCTGGAAATGTTCAGCAGGTCACGCTGCATCTGTGGAGAGAGAAACCAAAATAATGTTCCAGGTTGATGACTTTTAATCAGGACTAGGCAAAGTTAGAAAACAAGCATGTTTTAAATTGAAAGAAGTTGGAGAGATAGAACAAAGGGAATATCTGTGGTACAGTAGGAATGGAGAGATTGTGATGCAAAGGGTGGTAGTACAGCATATTTAAATGCAGAAGATCTGTGGGGGACAGGAAAGGAAATGAATAAGGACAGAGAAATTTGAAAGAGAAAACATTGCTGGAAGTGACAGGTGCAGTTCTGGAAATCTGAAACAAAGGAGATTGCAGGAAATGCACAACATGTCAGACAGCATCAGTGGAGGGATGAAAACAGTTCCAAATTAGCAGTCTTTCAGTCCTCTGCCACCAAGTCTATAACCAAAGAGAAATGGATAATGATAAAGGATGCTTTCCTTAACTGCTTTTAAAATGTTGACATCTGTTTTATCTAGACCCAGCAATTTATTCACTTTTAATGCTTCTTGATGCCTTAATGTAGTACTTTTTTTACATTTGCCATTTCTAAAAATATACATTCTTCTTCCTAAAGTGTGATTGCCTTTCGGGGCACAAAGAATTGATTTAAAGAATTGATTGTCTTTCCCATCCACTCTTGAGCTATTGTTTTGGTATGTCATAATTTCACAAATTTATAAAAAAAAAGTCTTGGGGATTTTCCTTCATTTTATTTGCCGGTGTTTTTTACACACCACCTCTGGGATCCTAAGTTCCTCTTTACTTCACCACTGCACCTTCTATACTGCTCCTAGGCTTTCTGCAGTGTTGGGCTTTCAATATCGGTGAAAGCTATTTTTTTTTTGGCCTTATCCTATCCTACATGTTACTCAGCATTTATGGGGTGGGGATGGGCTATAGATTTGAGACTTTAATGTTATTAGAAAAATAGTGGTCTGGATCCTTGCCTTCTTATTGAATACCTTCAACTCCTCTGACACAGATTTGCCCTGAAGCGGTTCTTTCCAATCCCTTTACATCTCAGCACAGCAAAATTTATTCCAGTTTGGAACTTTTACTTCTGCTACATCTTTGTCCTCTTGCTTAAGTATGCTAAATGTAACTTATTGTGTATCTGTATTGTGATTGATGCCTCATATTTTTTCCCCTGCCAGTTTTTCCACTTACCCAGGTTTATATCCTAAAACTAATTCCAGTTTTGTCCCTCTGGGGTTGGACTTGCTAAGAAAGTTCTTTTGAATGCACTTCAAGAACTCTGCATATCCTGTTCATATTATACTATTCCTATCCCAGTTAATGTTGACATTTCTTATTATTAGCTGTGCACTCTACAAATTAAGGACAGACTGTGTAATTATAAGGCCAAATTTAAATTATTTTTCTGCAGTTTGGTCTAATAATCTGCTATTTCCTCTTCATTAAGAGGACTACAGTTGATCTTGACTTCTCGTATGCAATATCATGGTGCCATTAAATATTTATTTTTCTAAGGGGATACATTTCAGCTTAATGGGAGTATTTTGAAGGGAAACAAACATTTAACCTTCTGCTTGGCTTGTCATACTTGTGATTCATTGCATTGTTGGTACATCAACATGATGTGCAATGAAGTAATAGTATGCATGTTTACACTTGCCACCTATGTGGAAAATACCCAGTTGGAAATTACAATGCTTTTGAAAAAGAAGCACTCTTCAGCCATGGTCCAGTCAGAGATGTGTGCCTACTCTTTTTTTGTTGCAATAAAGGGTAGAATAAATAATTTTATTCATAAACAAGTCACTGAAATAATTTATTCTTGAACAAATAGTGATGAAATAGAGACAAACTGCTGGAAATGTTCAACAAGTCAATATAGCAGAGTGAGAAACAGTTAACGTTTCAGGTTGGATCTTTTTTTCATCAGAACTGGAAATGGCCAGAGAAACAGGTTTAATGAGAAAGGAAGAAATTAAAGAGAGGGAAGGTAATAAAATGTTATTGGGTGTGGTTATAACACCCAGGCTTTTCAATGAGATAACTCATACGAGGTATGCTTTAAAACACGATCCCATATAAATTGCTATTGTTCTAAGTCTCATGACTAAAATTGACTTGTGGTTTTGGCTATTTGGAATCAGTTTATTTTCCCAACATGTACCGTTTACAGAATACATCATGAAAATCAGAAGGATTACTAAGTGTTTTGTTTAACATAGCAGTTAGAATGCATTATATCAGTTAAAGTTAAGGTTCAAGTAGGAAAAGAAAATGTTAAAAAAGGGACTGCAGTGTCTGTAGAATTAAAATGGCTGTGGTATCTCAGTCTATCTATAAGACTGAACTTGTATTTACAGTGTGCTCACATGGAAAAACTCTTCCTTTCAACCACTGGGACCTGTCCTATAGTAGGCAAGAGAAACTCCAGATCCTGGAACTATTTCTGTTGGAGCATAAATATCTTTCAACTTATGTGATGTTTTGATTTGGCAAATTGGGAAAGACTGTTCCTGCTGGGTTGAGAAATCAGGGACAATAAGCCATCAACTTAAAATTGCCACTGAGCGTGAGAGATGAGACGTTTTAACATGGTGCTGATGGACCCCATTGTGCTTTGGCTGAGTGGATATCAGAGAATAAATTGAAGCCATAAATGCTTCCTTACGTTCATAATTTTGTGTTGGTCTTTTTTTTTCATTTTGAGATATTGTCATATTTTGCTGTTGAAAAGGAATCTCAGCAGAATTGTGATAACCAGTTTTGTTTTTGCTGTTAAATAGCAGTTTGTACAGTATTTTATGCTGTAATAAATTCCCCTAAGATTTATACTAGTACCTAAGGTTTTAATATTTTCACATGGTTCTAAATGAGGTAAAACCTGCACCAAGGCTCTTATTAAACATTTGGTTTCTGATGTTGTCAGTTGAAATTGAGATAAGGGATGTATGATTCTGTCTTACTACGGTCTAGTACTTCAATAAGCCCCATGTATAAATAACTATTAGGGTTAGACACTGGATGGACTGCCTTCCATATAACTTCAGTGTATAAAAGACATTTAGAACTGTAACTTTAGAATCTGTGATTTTTGTACCTTTTTCTAACAGAGGGGAATCTGCACAACCCAGCTCTTTTTGAGGGCCGAAAGCCACCTGTGTGGGAGATGACAGAGGAGTATTTAGAGATTGTCAGCCAGTACCCTTGTCCACTTTCATTTGTCAGGGCTCATCTCTTCAAACTCTGGCATCACACGTGAGTTAATAAACAAACTTTCTTCAGTGTTGGCTTATTTGATGCTGTCATGCTGAGCAATCATGTTGCAATGAACACTGGTGACTGGATCCTCAGCTTTTTTTTGCTCTGCAGATAGAACTACTCCAGATAAACATTAATCACAGATGTACGTTTAACATTTGCTAATGAAACTGTAGGGAAAGTTATGTATATGATGTTCAAAGCTTGACCACTTCTGTACAGTAATGCCTGCTAGTCCTACATTCTTATGAATAGTAAGGCTGATCAGCAGAAGTGAATTTTATAGACTATAGAATTACAATGGTCTTGCAGATTCCCTGTATTTGGTTGCATTAAGCCAGTGCAATGAAGTTGAAGGTAATGGACGTGGCCAGACAGCAATATGAATATGGCTGAAGGTTAATGCACAGTAGACAAAGCAGCACCACAATTATGACTATTTCCTTGGGTCTCCTTATAATCTCTGCTGTCTAAATACTCTTCAGGGTGACGGTCACAATACTAGGTAGTGTGATACTACTTTAATGCTGTTTGAGTCTCTCTCCTAACTTGTACCACTTATGGTACAAATTGGTACAAACTCCTGGCACAATGGCATAGGGCAAATCTGCATCTAAGAAGCCCCCGTAATGCCTGAAGGATGTGAAAATCTGCCATTGGCCTAACTCTGTCCGAGGCAATGATAAGTGAAACCCATTTCCTATTGGCATATTTGGGGATGGTGGGGTGGGCTGGGGGATTGAATAGGTTTGAGGATGGCTGGAGAGGCTGCAGGAATTAGTACAAATGTTGTTCCCTGAAACTGCCCAGAATCAGCTCAAAAAGCTGTTCACTTTTACCCAATTCAGATGCTCCTGATAGCTGTGCATCTTTCAAACCCAGTCTAGTTATCTGAATTACATTGAGTATAAAAGCAAGAGCTGCAATTCCACTGTCCTTTATTTCAATGCATATTATTGAGGAAGATTTGCAGATGGAATGTAGAGGGATGAAAGATTAAAAGGAAACAAATTTTAATTGGAAATCAGGAGAAAATGGTTTGTCTCTAGTTTTCTCACCAGAAAATTCATGCTATTTATACAGAGCTAATAGGCAAAAAGTAAGGACTACTATTTCTATGTGCCTTGTGTATTGGAGAGTCTACTTAAAAAAAATAGACTCTCCAATAAAGAAATAAAGAACAAGCATTATTTTGATTACTGAGTATTATTTAAATTTCATTTTTATTTTACACCATTTTGGGAATACTGCATTACATCTAATATATTTTAATGTACTTTGTAATATATGTATGTCCTGTTGGATTGAAGTAGCCCATTCTATAAAATTAACTCCAATGTCAGTAGACTTGAAATTGTTATAAATTGTGGATAAATTCTGTTCTTTGTATTTACTTACTGCCCTTCATGTTAGGGGGTGGGGAGGCATCTTTGATGTGTGATAAAGGGCAGAAAGTTGACAAAAGAACAAAAAAAAAGAAAGATTTATTTGGTACAGGACAAAAAAGCCAAGGCAACAAAAAATGTCATGTGCATGCATAATTTCACCATGTCATCAAGAGGCTGTTTCTTAGAAAGCTTTCAAGGGCAGGGAGGGAGTTGACATGCATAGTGGTTTCTAATGTTCCCGTCTTTGGCTCAATGCCATGCTTTATCTGATTACATTTATGTGACTCTCTTTGGGCTATTTCCCACCAATGAAATGCACGTGACCGATGTTTTCAGGAGCAGTCCATGAAACCTGGTGTATGGATGGGATCAGCGGAATTAACAGTACATGTCTATAGTAGCTTTGGAATATAATTGATCCTCTTGGAAAGGGTTAGTCCATCGGGTCAGCAGGAGTCACCTCCATCTTGATGGAAATTGGCTGACTCTTAATTGTGTGAAGGTGGATTAAATCTAAGCCATATTCAAATGTTCTATTTTCAATATGTTCCTCGGCAGGGAATTTTAAATAATTTTTCTAATGCATTTGAATGATATTACGTGTGATTATGTGGGAAATGTTATTTGAAACAAACTTACTTCACACTATCTCTGACTCAAATTTGCCATAATATCCCATTATTCCAAGTCTGATTTTAGATAACCAAAATCAAATAATCTACTCTACCACCTGAAGCTGTAATTTCAGTTTACTGTGTCCTTGAATGGGGAAAGTAAATGGGGTGTATGATTGCATGTGGTGTTCCATGTATTACCAATACATGCCCCTAGGTAGCTGATGCCTTCATAATAAAAATGAAAGCAGCCCCATTGTGCCCAGTGTACCATGCACAACAAGAAAAGGAAAGTAGTTATTAGATTTACAACAGCTGCAGTATTTTTCCTTTGTTTTTATAATCTTTAAAAGCTTTCCAGTTGGACTAGCAATTACATCTTTAAAATTGAAAAATTTTGATGCAATACCCTGTTATTTGTCAAGCACCCTAATACGTATTTTACTGAACAGAGACCTTTGATTTTCACAGGTTACAGGTTTACCATGAATTAAGAGAGGAATTAGCAAAAGTGAAAACTCTGGAGGCCATTGTAGAGGTCAACAAAGAACTCAAACGAAGATGTCAGGTATGCAAAAACATGCTAAAATTAAGGAACTAGTGCTCATCAGCACAATGAGGAATATACAGTATCTCTTGCTGGAAGGCAATGCAAGTTTATTGAAAGGGAAACATAGATTTACATTGCATTAAACAAATTAAGCAATTTATTTGTTTTCCTGAGAGATTTGTTCTTTCTGTGCAAAGATATATACAGCAAATTTATCACAGAATAAAATTAGGATGGCACAACAATAATACAAATGTGGTTGAAAATGAAATGTTTTGATCCTGTTAAAATACAAAAGTTTAATAAATATAGTTACTTTAGAATGCAAAGGAAAACCTCCCTCCATGTTCCTTAAAGGGCCCAGTTGGATCAGAGTATTCTGTAACTTGGTGCTTACCTTTAAATGGAATATGGTATTATCTTACAGTGGAATTGCTTTTGACCATTGTGAGCTGCACCATGTGACCAGTTCCATTCCCAAATAAAAACAGCTGATTGTACTAATGACATTAACCGCATTAAGGTTAACATGAGCCTGGATGAAGGAGAACTACATTTTAGTTGCAAGGTGCTTTGTATAATTTGCAGCCTGTGAATTCATAACCATATTTTGGGAAAATAATTATATAACAAAGTAAGAATTATTTAGTAGTGTTAAAGCTACTCTGAATGCTAGGAGGTAGGGAAGAAATTCCAGAGTGTAGGACCTGGATGGCTGAATACATGGCTATCTTCACTGGGTGAAGAAAGGGATGAACGCACAAGTGGCCAGAGTCAGAAGCATGTTAAGTTCATAGCAGGATTATGAGGCTGGATGTGGTCATGGATGAAGGAAGGGTGCAAGGCATAAAAGAATATGAACTTGAGGATGAGAATTGTAAATTTGGAATGCGAGAGTAAAAGGAGCCAAAGTAGGTCATCATATATAGGTGAAGGGTGAGTAGGGCTTGCTGGTTTCAGAATTGGAGCTTTGGATTGGCTGTAGATTATTAAGGGTAAGTGATGTAAGGTCAAATAGAAGAGCTTTGGAATACACAGGTCTGGAGATGTCAGGGGTAAGTAAACTAAAAAGAAAAAAAAATTGCATATTAGGAACAGCAATTAGAAAGCTTTGGACATGTACAGTACCTAAAAGGAGTGAACACAAATTAGTTTTTCAGGAAAACTAAAGCAGAAAATGTTAGAAATACTCAGTGGGTCAGGTGGTATCTTTGAGGGGAGAAACAGTTAAATTTTCAGGTTGACCTTTCTGGTGGATCTCTCCATCAGAAATTATTTCAGAAAGATGCTAAGCAGGAGAGGAAAAGGTTCAAGTAGCATATGCATCATTCCTTCTGGAGTTTGAAGTTTACACATATAAGAAAGGAAGATATGATGTTTCATCTTGTGTTCAGACTAAGCAATGCTGATCGATACAGGAGTTTTAGGAACGTCCAAGTATTGTTATCAGAATCAGGAAAAAGTTCATTTTGAAGGCCAGATTGGGAATGTGACATGGCAGGAGGAGGAGCAGTTGCTGCCAGAATGTGGAGAATGTTTGAGCAGTGAAGGTACTTCCCTATTTGTAACTGGGAGTGAACTTCACTCAAACAAGAGACAGATTTTACCCATGATAAGTAATCCACCATTGGGAGGATCACTTTAGCTTGTTTAGAAACAAAGACTTACGGAGTTTGAGTTAATTTTCTTGCATTATACTATGGGAAATATTAATAATTGTTTCCTAATGTTTGTAGGATGAAATATCTAATCTAAAGGAAGAAGAAGCTAGAGAAAACCATTTGCCTCTTCCTCACTGGATTTGTCAACCATATGTCCGGCCAGGGTGAGAGAGATATTTTACTTCATCTTTGAGTATATGTAATAGTGCTACATCTAAAGCCACCTATCGACACCAGCAGGATGTATTGCTTTGCAACATATTTAGAGGTTACACTGCCAGGCATATTTGTAATCAGTTACAAAAATACTCATCTTGGATTATTGTAAAGTTATACAATAATTACCTCCTCTTATTGGAGGAAGATTGAGGGAAGGAAAGGCTAACATTTAAACCAGAAATGATGCATATTCATTTCAATTGAATGGGTGCGGGATATGATTGAGAACGGGGTTATTTTTAATTTTTGATTGTCTAAATTTGGCAATAGCTAATTGGCTTGAATACCTTACCTGATTTTCTTCCGCATTGAAATCAATGCAAAGGATAACCAAAGAAAGGATCCAAGCAGCTGATTTGGTATTGCCCATTTCTCCTGCACAAAAATTAAAATTACTCATCATTTGTCTTCTGGCACATAAGAGCTCACTCAGAGATTGTGTTTTGTAAAAAGATGCTGTGAATGAGAAATCTGAAACTCTGCCTCAGCAATAGTGGACTTGGAAGTGGCTGGAATTTCTGTAGAAATCTTTGAATATCTTTAATTGCTGAGCTCAGTGTAAGGCTTGGACAGCATTTGGCTTAAATTGAACTCCAAGTTAAGATCCAATTATTTTCTTTCAATATTACAATGATTAACAGATCCATCAGAGCAGAGTCAGCACTAAAATTTTAGTCATAATTAATTGTTCCAATACTGTGAAAGAATTGTTTACAGTGAAGGAAAATTACTTGCTGAAAGGAACCTACACAGTGTCTACAGCCTGTGATTTACATACTTAACCGTACACAATTGAAGATAATCATTAAATAAAAATATGAATTTATATAGCAACTTCCATGCCCCTTTCAGCACATTCTAACATGCTTTACAGCTTTTTCCAATGTAGTCTCTGTTGTAATGAGGCAATTTTGGCCACTTGCTCAAGGGAACTCGGCCTTTTCTCCTTGGAGTGATGGAGGATGAGGGGGGACCTGATTGAGGTTTATACGATGATGAGAGGCATTGATCGGCTAGATAGTCAGAGGCTTTTCCCCAGGGCTGAAATGGTTGTCACAAGAGGACACAGGTTTCAGGTGTTGGGGAGTGGGTATAGATGGGATGTCAGGGGTAAGTTTTTTACTCAGAGAGTGGTGAGTGCGTGGAATGGGCTGCCGGCAGCGGTGGTGGAGGCGGATATGATAGGGTCTTTTCAGAGATTTTTGGATAGGTACATGGAGCTTCGAAAAATAGAGGGCTATGGGTAAGCCTAGTAATTTCTGAGGTAGGGACATGCTCGGCACAGCTTCGTGGGCTGAAGGGCCTGAATTGTGCTGTAGGGTTTCTATGTTAAACACTGGAGCCAATTTACACACTGTAAATTCATGTAAACAGCAGAGGCTGGCTGGTGTATTTTTCTTAGATGCTATTGCATACTAATGATTTCTGCAAACTTCAATCATGAAACAAAATTGTCCATCTCCCAATCAACTGAAATGTTTAAATTCTTTAACCCTTGCAGGAAAAGTATAGTAAATTTTAAGAGATGTAAAGTAATCGTAGTGAAATTTCTTAGTTGTTATCAATGCTGGCATAATGGCTAAATTTGGAAAATAAGTTCTCAATTGTGTAATTTAATAGGGTTAAGAATTTCAATCATTGTTTAGAATGAGAGCTAATCACCTTTATTTTACTTAAGGTAAATATTTAAGTGCAATGTAGAAAAAAACAAAATAAATTTTCTTCCTATTAGATGTGGTATCACTGGAGGGGGTGTAGAGGAGATTCAGCAGGACATTGCTTGGCATGGAGCAGTTTAGTTATAAGGAGAGACTGAAGAAGTTAGGTCTGTTCTCCCTGAAGCAGAGGAGGTTAGGCGGGTTAGGTATATAAAAATTATGAGGGGTAGAATGCAGGAAACTTTATCTCTTGTTAGAGGTGAATAAAACTAGAGGAATGAGTTTAGGGTAAAGGGGAGGAGATCTGAGGGGGAATTTCTTCACCCAGAGCAAGAAATGTACTTGCAATGTACTGCCTGAGAGAGTGGTTGAAGCTGAGTCAATAACAGCATTTAAGAATTGTCTAGATGAGCACTTGAATCACTTAGACTTAGAAGGCTATGGACCACGTGCTGGGAGATGGGATCAATACAGAAAGGTGCCCATAGGTTAGTGTGGATGAGTTGGGCCAAATTTCCTGATTTCATGCTGTATGATTGTGACTCTGTGGATCTGCTGACATCAGGTTAGCTAACCCATCATTGACCCAGGTTCCGCACAATTTAAGTAGATTTGTCAAATTCCCAGCAATATTTCTGCCTGTATTTGGAAGCTCACCAATTGGGAAATGTATAGACTCACATGATTGTACCTTGACTGGGAGGAAAGTAATTTTAAAGTTGTTTGGTGATGTGAAGATACAAATTCTACCATTTGGGAGTTGCTACTCCATAATGCTTTAATTCAGCCACTATCCTACCACAGTCATTTGAACTGTTGATATGGTTCTTCCTCCCTTGGTTATGGTGGGTATCTCTCCATGCAAGTGTTGTTGGAGATCGCTGTCACTGAGGCAGTAAAAGCTGAAAATGAGACATACAAGGTCAGTTCATAATTAGTGTTACTGCACTATTGATGCTTCACAGAACCACTCATTTCAGGAGAAAAGTCATGGGATGGAAGCAAGAATATGGCTTGATGGAATGTGATTCCCTTTTGTACTAGATTGTCATCATTTAAAGTGGTACTGAAGATGAAGGTTATTCATACTCTGGATATCTTTGTCTACGGTTTGGTGTTTTGTCTTCCAATTAAGCTGCCTTATACCTTAGTGTCTGATATTAACATTTAATAAAAGTGTACTTGCTTTCACCATAAAACCATAAAGTGGACAGTTGAGGTGTTCCTAGGCAATTTGCCTGGTGATCCAGTGAAATGAACAGTGTTAAGCTCTTGCTTTCTGAAGACTCATAAATTCATGACTTTTAAAAATTGCTTTCTTCTTCATGCTCTCCCTACAATATATTTCTTTTAATCAATATAATGAGCATAATTTTTAAAGATTTACGAGTGTAGTTAAAGCAGTTTGCTGAGTTGGAAATGTTTGTTATTCAAAATTAGAATATTGATCTTTAACATCAAAGTTTTCAGCAAAGAGCTATTAGTTTACAACTCCTACAGTAGCCATCTTTGTGGTCTCTGAGTACTAAATTATGGACAGTTTTTGTGTCATATACCTGCAAGAAATTGAGTATAATATGGTCCATTATAATTACATATTTAGCACTTAAGCTGAGTGTAAAGGATATTTTTGCATAATGGTCAGTGTTGAATTTGAACTTAGACCCAATGCAAAAGGACTGTACACTTCACTACATAGTTTTCTAGAGCAATGTATCTCAAAGTTTGTAATGAAAGGCCATAATTATCACACACTTTTAAATTCTTGGAGCTGATTTTCACCAAAATATTCCTTTTAGGTACGTTATTGATAGAATTGTGCGCAAATCTTCTCGCAGATCCAAAATAATTTTTGTCATTGTGACCTGCTTCACTGAATCCATTGATAACCTGTCCCTGCAGAACATAGCAATTAGTGGCAAATGTTTAGGGAATCTCGAAGGATGATTACTTAATGTTTAAAGTAAACGAAGGATGTAATGAAAAATGAACTCAGCCATCTGAATTTATAATCATATAAAGATACATAGATGAGAAAAAATGGTTGCAGAGTTGTAGAAAGACATTTTGCAACTATAACTTTTTGGACAAAAACAGGAAATACTGAACAGATCAGGCAACGTGTGAAGAGAGATCCAGTTAATGTTTCAGCTCATTGACCTTCTAAAATACTCTTCTGATGAAAGCCCATTACTGTGAAATGTTAATGGTTTCATAACTAGTGTTTCAGCAGCCACTTCAGTGGCTAAATGAGAGAACCGTCCTCAACTGTCATGGTTTCTTCCCTGTACCCCAAGTAATTTCCCCAAAAAAGCAATGGCACCATGTCTCAGAATAGTACAACAGATAAGGTCTTCAACCCAATGTAATTGCTTCAGTATGAGAAAATAGCAAATTGAATGAAGGGTTCCAAAAAACAAACTGCTGGAGGAACTCAGTGAGTTGAGCAGCATCTGCAGGGGGAGGAAGGAATTGTCGACATTTCCAGTTCAGACCCTGTATCCGGACTGAGAGTGGAGAGGGAAGACAGCTGGTATAAAGAGGAGAGGGGTGAGACAGGAGCTGGTAGGTGATAGATGGATTGAGGAGGGGTAAGGGATGATGGGCAGGAGGAGCAAAGTGGGAAAGGGGGGAGGAGTGGAGTTAGGAGATAGAGGCAGAGGGATGTTAAGTGGAAGCAGGCAAGGGGAATAAAAGGCTGATGGAGCCGGAAGGGGACGGTGTAGGTGGAGACAAGAGACTAGAGGGTGGTAAGCGGGGACACAAAGGCTATAAGTCCTGGAATCTGATAACTAAGGAAGATGAAAATGGGAACTATTAAGGGAGAGGTGAAGGGCAGATGGAAGCAGATGGGGGAGGCGATTTGGTAGATGACGTATGTGGGTGGTAGGTGGATGGAACCAGGAGGAGGAGGTGGATGAAAAAGGCTGATGGGGAGCTAGAGGGGAGTGGGGGTATGGGAAAGGAAAGAAAAATGGGAGCACCGGCAGTGGATGGGAAAGAGGGGAACATAAGAGTTACCTGAAACTCAAAATTCAGTGTTCATTCCACTAGGTTGTAGACTTCTTGTTAACTTGGTCAACCTTGATTTCTCTTTCTTTTACTCTTTGTACGATTGCAATTTTCCAATGCCTGTCCATTTGCTGAGCCGCCAACCAGTGCATATACAGTGAAAAGGCTGGAAATCTTCCCCCAACCTCAAGTACTCAAGTCTGACAGCCCCTGCAAAGTCTCATTCTTTGGAAGAAGGTGCTGAGTTTCTGTTTGACAGCAAATAGGGTTTATTGTTATTTCAGGAGATTATTTGCAGATGAGGTACAAATGTTACTTTGTCACTGCACTATTGAAAGAAGCAGAAAACGCAGGTCTGACAGGTCTTGGTACTTCCATCCAGCACTGGCAATGTTTCAGATGCAAGCTGGTGGTCGGCAGGGCAGCTGTACGTCTTTGTTGTGGAGCGTTATCAAATTCTGTGAAAGAACTGTTGCCTATTGGGTAATAAGCTTGGAGTGCTAATAATTTGGCATCCACACAGAAGGAAGGAAGCCAAGTCAACCAGTCGTACTGCTGCCATATCAGAGGCCTTGAGCAGTCATATGTTGTGCACTGATGCTCTTGATTATATTTAAGGACACAAACTATTTAATGTATGATGTAAGTAATTTCAAATAAGACAAGTATTATTTCTGTTCTGCTTGACAGACCCAAGGATATTAATTCTCAAAATGGAGAACAACCTTCTGGTGGGAAATCCAGTGGAAAAAGAGCACTGGAAGAGGAGGATGGGAATCCTGAATTTCTTTCAAAGAATAAACAGAAAAAGAAAGCACGAAATCCCAAAAAAAATTTTGATACCTCAGTGAAACGTAAGTTTTCTAATTTGGGATTTATGTGAAGGCTGAAACCAATTTTATAGATATGTGCACTGTATTATTACACCTGCACTGTCACCAGCCAAAGTGTAAAGTATTGATCAGCGTATACTTTAAATTTGATTACTCATGGGCTCCTGTGCAGCACAAAGCTCCACAACGTTTTGAGTTCGAGCATAGAAGCCAAATCACTGGTCAATTGCTAAATATTTGAGTTCCTTCCCAGTACTGAGAGCTCTATTCCTTGCTCAGCCCCACGGTTGTTGCCCATTGAATCTATAACAAAAGACTTGATCGTGTATTTACAAATGCAACACATCCTCCTAAAGCATTTAGGTTCAGTCTTAATATGAGGCATGCAAGATGCTACTTGGAAGCAGAATTAATAAAATATTAGCTTAAGCATATTCTTGAAATCCTTGAATTCTCTGGTAATAGTTCCAAACTAAAGGATGAAACCAAAGGACATATGAGGAAAGGATATTAATTAAAATCCAATAACATCAAAGCATCATTTTGAGTGAAGACAAATTCTATTATAGCAATCACTTGGCCAGGATGAAATTGAAGAAAACCAGAAGTATCTTTCTTCAGGCCTATTATTATCAGGAAGGGGGGGACAAGGCATGGTAATTACACAAAATATAAAATGTCTGCTTTGAAGGAAGACTCTTTGGCTCATCAGGTCTGTTGTAGCTCGTTCTATATCCCAGTCCTTTCTCGTGCCATGGAATTAAAGATTATAGCAACATTTGCATCAATCTGTGTTCTTAAGGGCCGCATGGCCATTTCTTTTTGTCCTCAGTTTTTTTTAACTTGCATTTCCTTTTAAAATCATTTATGGAATCCACTTTAAAAGTTGTATGTGTCGGTAAATTCCAAATTGAATGCATTCTCTGTGTAAAGACTTTATTCCAACTTCCGTTAATTTGCCTAAATGCCATGATGGATACAGGCCTGATTATTGATTCTCATCTTTTACCACTATCCTCTTGAATTCTTCAATAATTTTGGACACTTATCAAAGATATCCCATGAACTTTCTCTGCTATATCTGCTATAAAGGTTATCATGTAATTTGTCAGGTCTTATTACAAGAGTTGGGATATTTTGCTGCAATGATAAAGAACCCTAATGAGACCTCATCTGAAATATTGTCTACAGTTATGGCCTCCATACCTAAAGAAGGATGTACTTGCTATAGAGGGAGTATACCTATTCTCTAGAGTTTGAAAGAATGAGAGGTAATCTCTTTGAGACATACAAAATATTTAGATGTTTCAACAGGGTAGATGGTGGGAGGATATTTCTCTGGTTAAGAGTCTAGAACTGGAGCTTGTAGTAAGTGATAGACCATTTAGATTTGAAATGAGAAATTTCCTCACTAATGGTGGTGAATCTTTGGAATTCTTCACCTAAGAAGGCTGTGGAGCCTTAGTCATTGATTTTACTCAAAAATGAGATCAATAAATCTCTGGATATTAGAGGAATTGAGGGATAGGCAAGCAAATGTTTGTTGAGGTAGTTTAGCCATTGTCTTACTGAATGGTGAAGCAGGCTTAAGGGGCCAAATGGGCTGCTGTTGCTCCTGCTTCTTATGTTCTCTCTCATTCCTAACTATCATCCTACTTAACCCACATTGCATCTTGCCACGCTTCCTGCATCCTCTTTCTAATGGAGTTTGCAAAATTGTAAATACAGCCGCAGTGATGTCTTCCACATATTCATCACCATCTTACTGATTTTTTTGTTTTCACTTAATTCCTCCATATATAAATGCCAAATTAATTTATTGTTTTGGGCTTGGTTTTAATAATCTTTATGGCCTGGATTTTGCAGCCGGTAGCACACTGACAGCAATAAACTCATTTCAAAAACTCCACTTAATCCTCAGGGGTCCTGCCAGTGAGAACCTGTGCTAGTCAGTGAGAAATGTTTCTGTAGCTGACTTCTTGTGTTATTTTCTGTGGTCATAAAATGGTCTACCCAAGGAGGAGTAAAAATGATCTTCATACACGAAATGAGAAATGAAAACTGAACTAAACTAAGATTTTCCCTCAGACTCTGTCTGAATTGTTAAGAGAAGAAAGTATTACTTAAAATTTGAGGAACTCTTAGACACTTCCAAAAACTTTTGAGAAATTTATTTTCAAGACATAGCTTTTTGGAAGCTTAAAAATCTGTATCAACAATCCAAAGGAGAGATGTTATTTTTTTTAATTTTTTCAAATTAACATGCTTTTGAAAATTTTTAAATTTTTTTGTAAATTAACAAGCCATTGGAATGATTTTTAAAAAAAATGTCTTGACTTAAAATCTGCTGCTTGGGTCCCTCACAGCTTTTGTCTTCCATTAAAATCCTCCACTATGGGAAAATACTCCTTGCACCTTCTAGGACCTGGTGCAAAATCTATGGGTGAGTTATATTCCTACATTTGGGTAATACACACAAATTCACATTGCCTTGTTTGTTAATTCCAGTATCAGAGATATCATCATCATCATCACAGCCTGCAGAATTGTGGTGCATGGCTGACAGCAAGTTCAGGATTTTCATATTAAAATATATTACATGGAAATCCTCAAGTTGATGTCAGTTTCAGTTAATGGTGGTGACTGTCAGTAGTTTCTCTGAGTAATGATGATGTCCACCCATAGTTTCACTGTCATTACTATTGCAAAATCCTGTGTCTTCATTCTGTTTCTTCTGCTTTAATTCTGCTCCAATGAACATCTGGACATGCATGATAAATATTCCAATTTTTCATTCCTTTTCCCCAAAATGAACAACTTCACATTTATCTTGTTGAACTGCAGTTGACATATTTTGTTGTTCATTTGTCCCTTTATATGATAACTAAATTTAAAAGTTTGCTTTGCTCTCTTTAACACTTAAAAGCTAACTAAAAGGATGTTTATCCTAGTAATTACTAATTCAATATATCTGTAGTTTACTTTGAATCTGGAGTGAAACTAAAACACTGTCAATCAATGCATTTTGGTGGTGAGGAAGATGGTGAAATGGGATTTTTGCATGGCTAATGAAACAAAGCAACTTATACTTGAACCTTTGGATATTTGAGTTGAGCTGCTCTTCTGTTCTTTGCTTGAGGTGCCTGCATACTGAACCATATAAAGTGAGGTAACAAGAAGTTTAGTTAAGGTTTCCATTTATAAGGAACATTTGAACAGGGAAAAGAGGATGGAGTATTGGAAGGAAATTTCAGCTGTCTTCGTCATGTCAACTAAAGGCACGGCTGCCAATGAAGGAGCAATTAAATTTGGGACGGATCAGGAGGACAGAATTGGAGCTTTGATTTCTTGGTAGGTTATAAGGCTGTAGGGAGAAGGCTATTTGAGACCATGTAAGAAAACAAGGATGAGAATTTACAAATTGAACTGTTTTTTGACTGAGAACCATTATAGAAAGACAGACGCAGATGATGGGAGAGCAGGACGATGCAAATGAGGACCTGAGCAGCAGATTTTTACGTGACCTCAAGTTTATAAAGAGAAAAACAAAGTAAACTAATCATGAGTGCATTGGAACAGTCAAGCCTAGAGATGATAAAGGCAAGAATGTATGTTTCAATACCACTGCCAAATCCCCTTTCGTTAACATTCTGATGGTTACTGTTGACTAGTAATTTTAATTGGACCAGCCACACAAATGCAGTGGCTACAGAGCAGATCAGAGGCTGGTTATTGTATTGTGAATGACTCTTACATAATTTAGGAAGCCTACCAGGAAGGTGATAGAATTCTCTCCACTTGCATGAATGAGTGCAGCTCCAGCAATAGTTGGGAAGCTCAGTACTGCCCAGGAGAAACCAGCCCCATCCAATACCCTAAAAATTCAATCTCAATACTAACAGTACACCATGACTGCAGCATATAGATAAGGCAGTACGGTGACCGTCAAGGCTTCTTCAACAGAACCTCCCAGACATGTGACCAATACTACTTAGCCAGAGGCACATTTCGAAGTTCATCTTCCAGTTACATACCATCCTTTTTTGAACCATTCCCTTGTGGCCGCTGAATTAAAATCTTGGAATTCCATATCTGAGAGTCCAGTAGGTGGACCTTTATAAAGACTACAGTGGTTCGAGAAGGCAGGTCACCGCCACCACCTCCTCAGGGAATTGGGAATGGTTATTAAGGTCTTGGCATACCAGTGATGTAAGAATAGAATTGAGGTATTGGCCGAGTTGTGCTCTGTTACCCAAAATGGAAATAACCTGTCTCACCAATGCTGTAGTTACATTGTCTATAGCTCATTTCTGGTCAAAAAAAAATACTACGATTGCCAAGAGTCTGATTCAAATTCAAAAAGGTTGATTGAATATCTGACAAGGGGAGGAGACAGAAGACAATGAATTTGGACTTTTCATGTGATGATATTGAGTGTACTGTCCGAGAGCTCTAAATTTAAGTCAAGATTTTAAGTTCTATCTGGCATAAGTATCTACGAGTACCCTCCCTATAGGGAGGTTATACTATATCAATCTACACTTCAAGGACTAGTTTACTTCACTACTTTAGTCTCTACGGAAAGGTCTAGCTGTCAATAATCACTATTTCAAGCAGTGGGTCCCTCCTCCCAACCAAGGACAAGATACTTCCAGCTAATGAAGCAGTTTAAACACTTTATCTTATTTTAAGTGTGACACGTTTAATTCTAATAAGTAATTCTTAATGACTTGTAACTTACAAAAGATTTCCAAGCACAAGTACAATTCTTACAAGCTAAAAAGTCATACCAACAAGTTACAGACGAACAAGTCGTCTGTCACAAAAACCAAAGGCTAAGGAATGAATTCTAGGTTTTCTTTCTGTAACCCCTCTCTCTATCATTCCCACCCTACCCTGACTGCTTTCTAACATTGATACTGTTTTTTCACTCAGTAGACATTGGGATGTGATGTTTTTTTCAACCACATTTTCAGGCCAGGTGACTGGAGTGTTTAATTAAGTAAACGTGGATCCCATTGTTCTCTTGTTTATGTTAAGAGGCTGAGCAGGGAATATTGGTTAGAAGTTTAACTTGGCAAACTACAAACATCTTGACCCTTGGATAATTTCTGCTGTTTTTGCAAAAGGGATTTTAGCTTAATGAGCAACCACTTCGTGACCTATGGACAGATCATGCTGCTGTGCTAAAAAGCTGAGGTTAGCAATAAGCCATTTTGGGGCCTGGAAAGTGAATATCCATCACACCCAGTAATTAGTTTATGCCTTTACTGTATATTGTTTGCAACAAATAACAGTGAATGCCATTAGCCTTGCCATCATTTTGACAAACAAAATCTGCCCCATCGTACTATAGGAAGCAATGATATTATCTTGTGGGCTAGAAGGGGAGAGATTTGTTTAACTATGTTAATATTTGGAATATTAGTTTTGGATCTGCAAATTCAGAATAAATTACTTCTGTTTTCTGTAGTTTAAGGTGAGACTTGAACATCATCGGGGAAGTAAAGTGTAATGGGGATTTTCTTTACGCCACGAAATGAGGATTATAAAAGTTATTGGAAATGCCCTAAGAATACATCTGGTTTTACACTTCACAATTTTATATTGATGTTTTCAAAGGTTTCGTGAAACTAGAAATGAGCATGATAAAACCTGTCTCCTTTTAACTTTTGTTTAAATTTTCAGCTAAATATGTGAAATGTGAACAGTGTGGGAATCCAAAGGTAAGATGTCTTTTATTCATTTTTCAGGATGTGTGCATTCCTGGTGAGGCCAGCAGTCATTGCACATCTCTAATTACCCTAACGAGCCACTTTCTTAAACCACTGCAGTGCTTCTGGTGAAGAAGACACTTTAATAAAGCAGTTGGGAAGGGTGTCCCACTGATAATGAAGGAACAGCAATATTTTTCCAAGTTAGGATGATGTGTGACCTGAAAGGGAACCTGCAGGTTGTGATGTTCTCACACACCCGCTGATTGTCCTACTTGGTTATGGGCCACAAGTTTGGGAGGTGCTATTGGAAGGTCATGGGTTTGGTTTTGTACTCTACGGGATTATATCCAGAGCCTAACTAAATTGGCCATTAATTTAAAATGTCCAAACAGTATGATGTCAATAAAATAGCCGATAGCTGTTGTGATTCATTGCTTTGTTGCAGTGCTTTATTTTTTTTGTCTGAAGAAGAATATGAAAAAGATTCTGAACTTTCCTATTGGCTCTGCTCTGCATATGGAATAAATAGTCATAAAGGTCATTAATTTGCAATTTTTTTTCTTGCAGTCTTTCGAAAGTCAACACATTTTGATTTGCTTTTCCTAAGTTTAGTTTTCAATATTTTGCTGTAGGATTAATTGGGCTTTTGTATCTGTTACCTTGTTCCTGCATCCATTTTCAGAATTTTATGCTCACGAAAATTATGTGACGTGAACTCAAGAAAATTTTAAATCAAATACTAGTTAGTAAAGCAGGACACCCCTAACAACAAAACTTAATTTGAATTGGATGATCTGTTTAATTTGACATCAACACTTTGGGAAGTACCTGCATTGGCTTAGTGGCTCATTTTGTGAGATACTGAACCAGGTGTTGGGTTCCATTTCCACTTCCCAACTCAGCTGATCATGGCTGGTGACATCTGGAAGCCTGCAGTTAATCTCGTGCTCCTGGATAAGAAAAAGGTGTCCAAGGTTCCAGCCTCTATTTGCTATCCAGTGATAACTGCTTGAAATTACATGCACATAGATAATGAGGTAGACAGGATCAGATTCAGCTGCCATGTCTTCCATGATCTTGCTGGCACATATATGAATAGTCAGCAGCTGGGTGCAGTACAGAAAACCAATTGGCACTAGGAGAATTGTTAGCTAGGAGTTAGTTTCGACTGGACGGTATAGGATGAGATGGACGGAAGAGTTGTTAAAAAGATTTACAACACTTTACTAGTTATTAAATAATCTATGGTTAAATACACCAGAGTTTATTGTTATATATTACAGTTTAAATGTTCACAAAAACCCATCAAATAAGGTACAGACTTGTTTGTGTAATTTAACACCGTCATTATTGAAGCTGGGATAATTATTGTGCAGTAATTGGATTGTGAAACCTCATGAGTTTTATCATACTCTTCCCAGTTTAACACTTATTTATATGGCAGCTAATGATACACATTTCTCCCCACCTTTGCAATGAGTGCATCTTCTCAAACCTCCAGAGTGAATCCACAAAATAGTTCACATCTGACTTTACTATGCATTCCAGAATTTATTTCATCACAGCTATAGTCCTGATCTCAAGGTTTAAGATTACCTGTCTTTTGATCAATCTAGTTTGGTTTTAAAAAAAAGAGAAAAAGATCCATTTTCTTGACAGTTGAAGAGAGCAGTTTAAAAAATTTAGCTCCATGTGCAGTTTAGAAAAATGGGTTTGTCTATGCACAGTTCACATTTCCAGAAGTTGGTATGGAGTATAACTATTTTGTACTTTTTAGCTATTGGTTTTACTGAACTTCATGCGGTGAAATATAGACTACATGATGATGCTTGTGGCATCATTAAGCTTGAGCAGTGATGAACTCAAGAGGCAATTTTGAGGCTGTGCTGCTGACTAGTGAACCATTAGCTGGCTGTGCAATTAGGAAATTCGGGTGCATGCTGCTATAATTTTCCAATCATTGCTGGTTGAAAACGTTGGACATTGTGCATTGGGAGTCTTGATTGGTCTTGGTAATAAGAATATTTCTCTGCCAGCACTGCAGACTCTTTAAAATTACCCTGCTTTGGTATCGTCATCATTATTCATAACCTTAACTGTTGTGTCATAATAGCAGGTGATGAGAGAAGAATGAGCAATAATGAGACCAATTGAAATCCTAATCTTAAAAGTAGGCATGTGAAATTACCTAACAGCAGGCTTGTGAAGTCAGCTGGTGCTGTCTGTGTAGAAGACACGTAACGTAAAAGTCTCTATTATATCTGCAAGGCAACAACATCAATGATTTCTGTGTTCTTAATATGACACCGTAAATAAATTGACTTTGGCTTTGCAATTAAGCATTTTGATTTAATTTGGGCATATCAAAAGCCTGGTGTGTCTTCCACTATTGTACTGCTGTAATATATTTGATTAGTACATGGAAGTGAACAAATGGGAAACCGTTTTGATCACCTACCTTTGGATTGTTTTTTCTTTAGATTTAGCTTATTCAGTATATGGAAACGTTTTTCCTTCAATCTCAGGTGGATAACTTGTGTTCATGAAAGATGAATTAATTTTAAAAATCGAATAAATACAGTATGTACCAAAAATGGATGATGTGATGCCTAAAAGAATTGCAGATATATTATACCTGCACAAATAAGTTAAATACAAGGAAGGAACAGATGGTCTCATCTCCAGCTACCCATTAAATGTTTGACTGAAACAGTTAAATTGGCTTCAAGATGACACACCTGGTTAAGCAAGATCACATTCTACCAGCTTAATTAGTCACTGAAGATAGCAGTCGTCTTGGGGCCTGAGCTCCTTTCACTGCGCTCCAGGTAATCATACAGTTCAGGTCCATGACAAATAGAATGGTCTTAGCTGGGCAAGCACCTGGTCTGTTCTGGTCTGTGCTTATACCTTACATAGTTTAAATTTTCATGGACTTGGTAGCTCAAACTGCCACACAATACTAATTATCCATCTTAATGGAATCTTAACCAAGCTTGGATATATTAGTACTTGGTCCCCTCATAGAAACCATAGAACAATACAGGCCCTTCGGCCCACCATGTTGTGCCACCCTTCAAACCACACCTAAGACTATCTAACCCCTTCCCCCCTCATATCCCTCTAACTTAAATTCCTCCATATGCTTATCTAACAATCTCTTGAACTTGTCCAATGTATCAGCCTCCACCACCACCCCAGGCAGTGCATTCCATGCACCAACCACTCTCTGGGTGAAAAACCTCCCTCTGACATCACCCTTGAACTTCCCACCCAATACCTTAAAGCCATGTCCTCTTGTTTTGAGCATTGGCACCCTGGGAAAGAGGCGCTGGCTGTCCACTCTATCTATTCCTCTCAATATCTTGTATACCTCTATCATGTCTCCCCTCATCCTCCTTCTCTCCAATGAGAACAGCCCTAGCTCCTTTAGTCTCTCCTCATAATGCATACTCTCTAATCCAGGCAGCATCCTGGTAAATCTCCTCTGCACCCTTTCCAATGCCTCCACATCCTTCCTATAATGAGGTGACCAGAACTGGACACAGTACTCTAAGTGTGGCCTAACCAGAGTTTTGTAAAGCTGCATCATTACTTCGCAGCTCTTAAACTCGATCCCCCGACTTATGAAAGCTAACATCCCATAAGCTTTCTTAACTACCCTATCCACCTGCGAGGCAACTTCCTCTGCTCCTCTACACTGCCCAGAATCCTGCCATTTACCTTGTACTCCGCCTTGGAGTTTGTCCTTCCAAAGTGTACTGCCTCACACTTCTTTGGATTGAACTCCATCTGCCACTTGTCAGCCCAGCTCTGCATCCTATCAATATCCCTCTGTAAACTTCTACAGCCCTCCACACTATCCACAACACCAACAATCTTTGTGTCATCTGCAAACTTGCTAACCCAGCCTTCCACCCCCTCATCTAAGTCGTTAATAAATATCACAAAAAGTAGAGGTCCCAGAACCGATCCCTGCGGGACATCACTAGTCACAGCCCTCCAATCTGAATGCACTCCCTCCACCACAACCCTCTGCTTTCTACAGGCAAGCCAATTTTGAATCCACGTGGCCAAGCTTGCCCTGATCCCTTGGCCTCTGACCTTCTGAAGAAGCCTACCATGCAGAACCTTGTCAAACGCCTTACTAAAATCCAAGTAGACCACATCTACTGCACTACCCTCATCAATCTTCCTGGTCACGTCCTCAAAGGACCCTATCAGGCTTGTGAGGCAAGATCTTCCCATCACAAAGCCATGCTGGCTGTCCCTAATCAGTCCATGTTTCTCCAAATGCTCATAGATCCTATCTCTTAGAATCCTTTCCAACAACTTTACCCACCACAGACGTAAGGCTCACCGGTCTGTAATTCCCTGAACTACCCCTACTACCTTTTTTGAATAAGGGGACAATATTCGCCACCCTCCAATCCTCCGGTACCATCCCCATTGACAACGAGGACTCAAAGATCCTAACCAGTGGTTCAGCAATCTCCTCTCTTGCCTCACGAAGCAGCCTGGGGAATATTCCGTCAGGCCCCGGGGACTTATCTGTCCTAATATTTTCTAACAACTCCAACACATCCTCTCTCTCAATATCTACATACTCTAGAACATTACCCTCACCTACACTGTCCTCAGCATCATCAAGACCCCTCTCCTTGGTGAATACTGAAGAGAAATATTCATTGAGAACCTCACCCACTTCCACAGCTTCCAGGCAAATCCTCCCACCTTTGTCTTTAATCGGACCTATCTTTACCCTAGCCATCCTTCTGCTCTTTACGTACGAGAAAAAAGCCTTGGGATTCTCCTTAACCCTACTCACCAAAGCCTTTTCATGTCCCCTTCTCGCTCTCCTCAGCCCTTTCTTAAGCTCCTTCCTTGCTAATCTATATTCGTCACGAGCCCTGTCCGATCCTTGCTGCTTACACCTTATGTATGCTGCCCTCTTCTTCTTAACTAGTTGTTCCACCTCTCTCGTCACCCACGGTTCCTTCACCCTGCCATTCCTTCTCTGCCTCACCGGGACAAATTTATCCCTAACATCGTGCAAAAGATCCCTGAACATCAACCACATCTCCATAGTACATTTCCCTTCAAAAATGTCACCCCAATTTACACTCCCAAGTTCTCACCTTATAGCCTCATAATTTGCCTTCCCCCAATTAAATACCTTCCCGTCCTCTTTGCTCCTATCCCTGTCCATGACAATTCTAAAGGTTATGGAGCAATGGTCACTGTCCCCCAAATGCTCACCCACCGATAGATCTGTCACCTGACCCGGTTCATTACCTAAAACTAGATCTAATATGGCATTCCCTCAAGTTGACCTGTCAACATACTGTGTCAGGAATCCGTCCTGGACACACTTAACAAACTGCGCCCCATCTAAACCTTTGGCACTAAGTAGGTGCCAATCAATATCTGGATGGTTGAAGTCTCCCATTATAATAACACTGTTATTTTCACATCTCTCCAAAAACTGCCTCCCAATCTGCTCCTCAGTATCCCTACTGCTACCAGGGGGGCCTATAAAATACTCCCAGGAGGCACTGGTGTTGAGGATAATACTGAGTCATTCATCCTTGAATGACTCATTCAAGTTATTGTTTTAGCTTGTAAATGGCTGAGACTCGAACACTGACCCTTGATCTACAAGGTGGCAATTGATTTGTTGCTTGATCTTGTGAATGTTAGCAGCAGATGGTGAAGAGTAGCAGTTAGTGTTGTAATTCACAATTATATACGAAGGCTGTCACTCAGGAATGTTGAAGAAAATACTAGGCAATAACTATGTGAGAGAGGAAGAGAACTTTCCCATACACTAATAGACAAGTAAAAAATCACAAGCAGTAGAAGTATCCAACATTCAGTTTCTGCATGAAAATATCTCCAATATCTGTGCTGTTTCCTGTCTTTTTATTAATGGTGCCCATCAGACATGATCTTATGAGATAAGATTAAATAAAATAGTAATGTAATAATTCTTCATAAGAATCCATTTACAGAAATGCAGAATCTTTTCCTCCAGTTGCTGTTTCTCTTGTGGATTGGCATAAAAGCCACCAGTCTGATTAAATTGTGTTTAGTTGTGATAAGACAGAATAGCCTGCTGGGTGTTGTAGAAATGTTGAGAGAATTTTTGCTAGATGGTGCTTGTTGATGCATTATAATCTGTTTTACGATAATGTTTTATGATAAGACAGAATAGCCTGCTGGGTGTTGTAGAAATGTTGAGAGAATTTTTGCTAGATGGTGCTTGTTGATGCATTATAATCTGTTTTACGATAATGTTTTATTATAACACAAACATGCAAATTGATTTTCAGAATAAAAATAACTGGGATATTTTCTTTTGAGCCTAAATGACTTGTGCATTAAGTACAGCCGATTACTCATCATTCATGGCAATTCTGAACACACTAAAATGAACAAAAGCAAGCACCATCCTAGCAGCATAACTTAATCAACAGGAATTTTGTAAGAACCCAACAATTCTCTTCCTTAAAACTGCACATTGGAATCGGTTTATTATTGTCACAATTACTGAGATACGGTGAAAAGCATGCCATCTAGACAGATCATGCCATACATAAATACAGTTATTGTGTTACAATTACAGAGTGCAGTGCAGGTAGGCAAATAAAGTGAAAAAGGTAGATTGGGAGACCAAGAGTTCATCTCTTGGCATATGAGGTCCGTTCAAGAGTCTGATAATGGCGGGATAGAAGCTGCCCTTGCATGTGCTTTTATATCTTCTGCCTGACAGGAGGAAGGGGAGAAGAGAGAATGACCAGGGTGGGAGGGGTCCTTGATTATGTTGGCTGCTTTCCTGAGGCAGTGGGAAATGTAGACTGAGATGATGGAGGGGAAGCTGTTTTGCATGATGGACTGGGCTGCCTTCACAACTCTCCATAATTTCTTGAGATATTGGGCAGAGCAGTTGCCATACCAAGCTATGATGTGTCTGGGTAGGATGCTTTCTATGGTGCATCTGTTATGCCGAACTTAAATAGCCTTCTGAGGAAGTAGGGACCTCGGTGTGCTTTCTTGGCCATAGCGTCCACGTGGCTGCCCAGCTCCACCTCAGCACCATTGATATATGCAGTGGTGTGTACTCCACCCCACTTCCTGAAGTCAATGACCAGCTCCTTTGTTTTGCTGACATTGAAGGAAAGGTTGTTGCCCTGACACCACTAGGCTCCCTATCTCCTTCCTGTACTCCATCTTGTTGTTTGAGATAATGGATTTCAAGCAGAATTTGGCCACACAGTCGTGAGCGTGTAGGGAGTACAGTAAGGGGCTAAGGACACAGCCTTGCGGGGCATTGGTGTTGAGGATAACACTGGAGGAGGTGTTGTTGCTTATCCTTACTGATTGTGGTCTGTTGGTCAGGAAGTTAAGGATATAGTTGCAGACAGGGGTGCAGAGTCCTAGGTCTAGGAGTTTGGAGATGAGTTTGTTTGGAATTACGGTTAAGCACAGCTCAAATGCCATCTATAAATTTGCTGATGACACCACTGTTGGTAGAATCTCAGATGGTGACGAGGAGGCATACAGGAGCGAGATAGATCGGCTGGTTGAGTGGTGTCACAATAACAATCTCGCACTCAGTGTCAGCAAGACCAAGGAACTGATTGTGGACTTCAGGAAGGGGAAGTTGGGAGAACACACACCAGTCCTCGTTGAGATGTCAGCAGTGGAAAGGGTGAGCAGCTTCAAGTTCCTGGGTGTCACCATGTCAGAGGATCTATCCTGGGCCCAACGCTTTGATGCAATCACGAAGAAGGCACGCCAGCGGCTCTACTTCGTTAGGAGTTTGAGGAGATTTGCTATGTCACCAAAGACTCTTGCAAATTTCTATAGATGTATGGTGGAGAGCATCCTGACTGGTTGCATCACAGCCTGAAATGGAGCCTCCAATGCACAGGATCACAAGAGACTGCAGAGGATTTTAGACTCAGCCAGCTCCATCACGGGCATAACCCTCCCCATCACTGCGAACATCTTCAAGATGCCCCAAGAAAGCAGCATCCATCATTAAGGACCCTCACCACCTGGGGCATGCCCTCTTCTCGTTACTACCATCAGGGAAGAGATACAGGAGCCTGAAGACCCACACTCAATGTTTCAGGAACAGCATCTTCCCCTTCACCATCAGATTTCTGAACGATTCATGAACCCTTGAACACGACCTCATTATTCCTTTTTTTGCACTAATTATTTATTTTTGTAATTTATAGATTTTTGTGTCTTTGCACTGTACTGCTGCCGCAAAACAACAAATTCCACGACATGTGTCACTAATGATAAATCTGAAGAAAGCCAAGTGTATGGAAGCACCACAACATGCAGTTTCTCTCCAAGTCACTGCTGACCATCTGGACGATATACTTCCATATTGTCTTCATCACTGGGTCCAAGTCCTGAAACTCCCTACCGAACAGCACTGTGGGCGTACCTTCACCAAAGGACTGCAGCAGTTCAAAAATGTGGCTCATCGCCTTCTCGAGAGCAATCAGCAATGAGCCAGAATTGCTGCCTTTGCCAGTGATGCACAGATTCCAAAACCGAATTAAAATTAGCACTCCATCTACAACACCTTAAAAGTATACTGGAATATGTTTAAAGGGCAAGATGGCGAAGAATTTAAAAGTGAAATAACTTGGCATCAGTCTCAGTCTTTCTAATCCATGCAACATAATTTGATGTCTTTAGGAGAAACATGGTCAAATTGTTAAGTATGGTGAAAGTTGCATGTCTTTCAGAAAGGAATGATCTTTATGTAGAGCCCTGGAGAAAACCCTTAGGCAGGGACTTACAGGATTCCTTCTTTCTAATCCTTGGGACTCCATATCTCCCTCACTCAGATGTTCTGGTTATATTTAATTGCCATGGATCAAAATTTACTTTTCCAGCTGTGTTTGGGATTATACATATTTTCTAAAAAAAAAACATCTTATCACTTAGGCCTTGGGTGCTTTACTTCCCACTTAAGTTCCTAGTTTGGCATTTGGGCAAAGAGCTTAACATTAAGGTAGCCATGGAAAAATGTATTTAAGAGTTTTGTTGTATTAACAGTGATGTTGAGCCATCAAGTGGGAATCAGAACTCAGCGCTAGCAAGTTATTTTAATGTTTGCGGAGATTTGAATTTAATAAGTGAAACCAACTATTGAACAGCAATAAATTTCAATGTATATTTTGTAAATCTAGGGAACAAAATGTATTTTCAACTTATGTCGTGGATGCTGTAAGAAGAAAGCGTTCAAAGAACTGGCTGACTGTGCAGGTCAGTAAATTCTGAACATTGTATAACCAATTAAACCCTGGTATATGAATTAAAAACAAAGTGCTGGAAAGATTCATCAAATCAGGCAGCATCTGTGGAGGGAGAGGGAAATAGTACATAAATATTTCAGGTCAAGCTGGAGATCTCTCTCACATCCTACCCCCCTCTATAAAAGTCTATGAAAGTTGCAGCCATACACTTTTCAAATCTTTTTCTGCAGTTTCGAATTTGATTACAGTTCTTTATTCAGAGACATATGGAAATCCCATAGAGTAAGTTTTAACATCCCAAAACTACTATTAGCTAACCAGCAAGAGGCTAAAATAGGCTTCATAGCTGGGCAACAGGAGGGCTTTAACCCATGCAGATTGAGATCCTGAAGGTGTACTTAATGGCATTGATGGTAATTTTAAAGAACACATGCCTGGCACCTGAGCACTGTTTGCTACAGCCGTTTGTCCTAGTGTTTAATAGTTTACAGAAAGGAGTCCTCCTCAGCTGATCAGCCATGAGAAATTTGTATTCTTCTGAGAGTTCCTCTTCTTTAACTCTTCTTAAAATCCACATTTCACTAAGCTTTTAATTACATCTCCCTATATTGCTTCGGTCTTGTCTTTTTTCCGATTACGCTTCTAAAACCCATCTCAATGTTTGCATACGTTACCAGTACAACATAAATCCAAGTTTTTGATCATATTGGAAGCAAATACTCACTTCTATGTTACAAATTACAGTGAGACCAGGATGGGGCACAGCTGAGATATTGATCATTCCATCAACTTCAGTCAGAAGATAGCTTTTAATGAATTTGTTTTTTGGTTTATTGGTAGGTCATGGATTACTCTTCAAAACTAAACATGAGAAGAGGTTGAAATGGAAATTATTGGAAGAGGGAATACTGGAGAATGGAGACAGAATTCATGAACATTTGGATTCCTGAAGAAATTGTCCATCCCATTGAATTTTAATGGGAATTTGGTTTGTCGCACACACATAAAAATATATTTATGCACAGGGCTCAAGGTTAATTCTTCTTTCACCATTCAAGTATTAGTTATTTTTGAACTATGGTAAGAAGCATACTAGTCAACTAACTGCATTTATCTCATTGTGATATTTGCACAGTATTCCCATGTCCCAGTTGACTAATTTTGGTTTCCTGGTTGCCTCTCTGATTTTAATACTTAGCTGTTGAGCTAATGAAGAGAACATTAATCAACAAAATATGCTTCCAATAACTATTTTAAATGCCTTCCTTGCTGTAGTCCTTGGAGAATAAAAATCCAAAGGAAAGGTAAAATAATCAGTCCAATAACAGATGAAATGGTCTCCAAACTGATAAATTATAATAAATTTTCCCTAGGCCTCAGTATCTGCTAGATTTCAGCTAATCATTCTTAATCTTTTAAAGACATTTGCAAGAAGGAATTTTGCAGTGTATAATTTCCATCCATGGCAGTTTGTAAAAGATGCTTCCCACACATAATTGACCCAATGACATTTTAAAGAAAGTAGAACATTTTGGTATTATCTTAGGTGACACTGCAGTCTCCAAGGAGTTCATCAGCACTAAGCACTAGTTTTGGGAATTGTCATGACCTCTGCTGTACTGAACACTTGAGCCCCTCTGTGCAAGGCTTGCTATTTCAAGAAAACCTGCCAGGAATGCAAACAAAGGTCTGATGGCAGTGTATGCTTGAAGTTACTCTATTTCTGTCTTTTGCTATTATAAATATTGATGTCCACTGGGCATTGCCAATGACAATAATTGAGCAAATTATTTTATGACTGAGCTTAACAGATGAGATTCTTTTCCTTAAAACTGAGTGGCATCAAAGAAATGTAAATGCCATCTTAAAATAAGTACATAGTATTAAGTTGTTAAATTATTGCTAGTACAGTAATTGGAGTAATCTGAAAATGGAGTACAATCAATTCCTACAAAAAAAAACTACAATGTATTTGATAGGTGGCAGCTGACCGAACATATAAATCTCAGAAATAACAATCTTTATGATGGAAACGGATGTATCAGTTTACCTTTTAAGACTTCTATGTTCTGATTTTTATTTTTATTGCATAACATTTGATTCATGACTGTACAGTATGGTTGGTTATAGGATAAACATGAGCAGAAGTTCTCTGTGCTGGAAGTGACTTCTGTGTAATGTCTTTTAATGCATGCAGGTCAAAAGTTCTTGCCTGAGCTTTTTTTTTAATAATCCATTTGACCCTGAAGCTTTGAGTGCATCATCACTATTAGAGAAGGATAAAGCAAAATCATGTAACTTCATTCAATTCATGTTATTATAGGTACTCTGATCACTAGCCACAATTCTCACAAGGGTCTGCAATGGTTTTTCTTGCCATTAAAATAACTAGCAATGTAAAAAGCTGCTGGTATTCCAGATACAAGCATGTGCTCAGTGTCTTAGAGGGTGAGATTCATCAACAGTGATGCCAAACAGGCTGTTAGTAAATTAAAAAAGGAGAATTGGATTGAATCTCTACCAACTTCCTCATTTGCTTCCAGCCCATTTTTCCTTGCATACCCTCATTTAATATTCCTTGCCCTTTGAATCTGGGCAAATACAATTGAGCATGAAGCCTTTGAGGAAAATTGTGAGATTTTATTAAGACTGGATCTGAAGTTTTATTTTATTTTTACATAGGCATTCAGTGACAGGAATAACGAAATTTGCTGAATTAAGGAATTTCTAAAACCACGTCTTAAACGATATTTTCTGTGCAAGTTTAAAGGAAACATTTTGTTAGATTGGCAGAACTGTTTAATGGTAAATTTGTAATATTTGTGACTGTTAATATTTTCTTTGGAATTATTTAATAAAACTTCAATTTTATGTATAATTGTTCCTTTCACAATTGTGCTTTTAATTTCACTCCATTTTCTCTAGCGTGTATATTTGTATGAAAACTATTCATGTTCCACAAAGCATTTATTGTAACAGGGAATTTCAAATATTTCAAGATAATCAAGCAAAGCCAACAGATATTTGCAAAAGGAATATCATGTTTAACCAATGTGTTGGGTTGCTAAATTCACTGAACAACATTACTGTTTGGGAAAATTACCAAGTTATTAATTACAAGAGGAATAACCTCAGAGTAGGGTTAATAAGAGCACGGTGTTCAGAAAGTTTCCCTGTGTCTTTATAGCCTTTAAAATGAGATATTGGTAATTTATTAAAAATATGTAGGTCAAGATTGTTTATGCAAAATCATCCAGCATAATAAGGCAATGATAGAAATGTGTTTACAGTGAAGTAGTAGATGACATGTATTAAATTTCCTTAATGCATTTCTATGTTTTCAGTGCACCTGTGCATTAAAATAAAACATAGGACAATGCACTTATTAAAAAGTTAATATCCCCTTTTATTTATTTTGCATAGTGGCTGGAAAACTATTTTCTTTCACAGCGTGAAATCCCTCAGTCCAAATATATATTCTATATATTAAATAGAAATGGTCCCTTGATCAGTGAAGTCCAGACAGTTCATGCATTTGGAATGATCATCACCAAAGAGGTAAAATCCAAACTTCTCATTCAGCTATTAAACTTAATTCTCCTTAAATATCTTTTTTAACTTGGCTATTGTTCCTTGTTTTTGTTTTCATTTCGTGAATGGAATATAAATGGAAAAGCATATTGAGTGAAGGTGAATGGAGGGAATGAATGGTTCCATGTAGAACAGTGAATTCTACTTTAGATTCCCTTGGCAATTGATGTTTCTGGTATCTGGCTGTGGAATTTCATACTTATATTAAGTTTGGGAGAGAAATTAATAAAAATGCTTGGTTAAATGAGGGCAGATGAAAGGCAGAAACCAGTGAGTCATCCTGTGTCTTTCTGCAGCTGCAGAGCACTGCAATCTAGACCTCAGGCCCTGATCACATCTTGAGTGCTTGCACACGTCATCAGGCACCACCTTTTATGACTCGGGGTAAAGAATAAAGGAATCCAATAATTATATTGGTGCTGTTATGAATCTTAACTATTGGAACTGCAATCCAACATGTACATATGGTAACTCCAGGGCTATTTTCATACATATTCCAGGGATAGAGGCCCAAAGTGTAATTTGGAGCACCTCTACTGAATGCTGTCAAGACCTTGAAATCCAGTCTTCAACAGCTGTCCTACCTAAGATCTGTTTGCTGATGCAGATCAACTGGTGAGAGAATCTTACAAAGCTATTCACTTCCTTTATTGCTGCCGACATATCGATGAAGCAGTGCCAATCAATAGTGCCATTAGTTGATTAGACGTGGAACAGAATGGTGTAGCATCCAGGTAGATAAATCATCCTGATCAAATAATAGGATGTGTGCCAGAGGGTGAACATGAACAGCCAGCTGCAGAAGCAGTGAGTACAGTTGTGCCAATTACTATGACACGCTCATGCATGGGGACTCATTCCTTCCCCTACTGATATCCAGAAGCCTACCACACTATAACAGCATGCCCTGGATGGCGATGTAATCCCATAACTAATAGGCCAGGTCAAATGCTGCAGTCCAGTTATGAATTATGATCAATTTCTTCCTCCTCTTCACCACAATCACAGGTGCCAGTCTTCAGCTAATTTGATTCTCTCCACATGACATTACTGAGTGAACAGGATGCAGGAAAGGCTATGGAGCCAACCAATATCGCAGATGTAGTGCTGTAGATGTGCTTCAGAACCAGCCATGCTGCTAGCCAGGCTGATCAAGAACTGCCACAACCGGCGTCTACCTGACAGAGGAGAAAATTGTGCCTTTATATCCTGTCCACAAAAAGTAGTACAAATCCATTCATCAGGATATTTTCAATCAGCAACGTAGCAATGGATGGTGTTGTTGACTGTGCTATCATGCGGCATCTACCAATAACTTCACCCCAGGTTGGTTTGTCAGGATCACCCAAATCATTACAAACTTAGTCCAAAATGGACAAAGGATCTAAATGCCAGTGATAAGATGAGAGTGACATCAAGGTGGTGTGTGACTGAATGAAGAATCTTTGGCAAAATTATAGTCAATGAGAATTGGAGAAAAGCTTTCCATCCAATTCTGTTTTTCTTTTTGTACTACTGCAGTGTACTTATGTATAGAATGATCTATCTGGATGACATACAAACAAAAGCTTTTCACTGTATCTCAGTACCTGTGATAATTTACCAATTAGCATTGGTTGCAATCAGATCTAATACAAAAGAAGATGGTTGTGTTTACTTGAGATCAATCTTCTTAGCCCCAGGGTGTTGCTGCAGAAATATCTAAGTACGATGTTCTGAGACCAGCTTCAGTTCCTTCATCAATGAACCTTTCATGTCAAAAATGGGGATTTCTGCTGATTTTCATGGTGTTCATTTTTTTCATACTCTTTAGAGAGGGAAACAGACCATGCCCTAAACAATATGACCTAAACAATGTTCAAGCTTGGGCTGATAAGTGGTAGTTAACACCCACACTATGCAAACAACAACCGCCACGAACAAGAAAAAGTCGAACCATCACTTCCTGATGTGAGACTACTGTTATCAAACTTCCATCATCAATATCCTACTGGTCAACACTAATCAGAAACTCAACTAGACCAGCGGCATTGACACTTTGTCTCAGAGAGCAACTCAGAGGCTATATTCTGTTGTGAGAGACCAGCCTCTTGATTCCCCTGAAAGGCCTAAGTCAGGAGCACAATCAATATTCTCCACCTGCCTGGAGACATGCAAGTCCAACAGCACTCAGAAAGCTCTGCTATTCAGGACAGAGCTTATATGATGAGTACTTTAATCTTCTATTTAAACTTTTACTTTATTCACCACTGGCACTCTGTAACTGCAGAATATTCCTTCTAAAAAATATACAGAAGTAATCCACCAAGACTGCATTGATAGCATTTCTACCCCCTGTTCACCCTCTCCCAAGATACACCAGGAAGGTTAACAGAGGACAAAAATGCAATCCATGACAACTAAGTTAGGCTGATGTTGATAAAGATGCTTTTTGCCATTGAAATGCACAGGTGGAGATGACTTTATTTATAGGGAAGATTGAGCACTTGTATCCTGTCAATGAGAGACTGCCATAAGAGTCTAGCTGGCTGCAGATGTGTTTCCAACTAATTATGTAATGCCATCGTTTTGCACAGCATTTGGCATGATGTCCTCCATCATCTGCTGCATGCTTGTCTCTCTTGGATGACAAAATTATAGTGCATGCAGCAAGCTTCAATGATATTGAAATCTTTGCTGGGGCAAAATATAAGAACAGCTAATGTGTCTCTTAAAAATGCTTATTGTATTTCTGTTTGTAGTCCAGGTGACTGTACTGTTGTTGTCTGTGCTTAGTTTCCGCCCACGACTGCCTTGAAGACTGCTGTTTGGAAAGTAAGCACTCACTCATAGAATTTGTTTCTGAAAACATTGTTATGTTCTGCCTAAACCCTGGTCTACAGAGGTGAAAATAACATCCAGAAATTCAGTAAATTTGCCATGGATAAATGGTTTACAACCCTTTCATTTGGCTATAGAAAAAATGATGAGTTTGTTTCACAAACATAACTGTTTCAGTAAAAATTTGCTACTGAAGCCAGGCCCCCTAACGGTTTGAAAGTAACAACCAGAATAATTTGTGAAGGTAAATACTTCCTTTTAGATATTTTTTCAAGATCTGTTAGTCCCCTTTAATGCTGACTGCTTGCCATGTCAGCAAATGAAGGAAATAAATATGCACATTGACATAATACCTTTCACAGAGTCAAGACATCCATAAGCTCTTTGCTGTCAGTCAAGTACTATTGAAGAGTATCATTATTGCTTTGTAGGAAACACAGTGGCTGAGCTTGTGCATATGCCTACAAATAGCAGTGTGGTGATGGCGAAGTTACCTGGTTTAGAGATGATGATTGACCAATGAATATTGGCTAGGACACTACTGCTCCTCATCAAAATTGCACCATGGGTTTGCTACATCCAATTGAAATATCAATTTAATGTCTCAGCAGAAAGGCAGCATCTCAACAGTGCAGCACTTGCTCAGTGCCAGGCCTGTTGTGTGCTGAAACTTACATGAAATTCAGAGACTACCCAATGAGCCATAGTTGACACCGCATGATTCCAGGTCAAGTTCAAGGCACAGGGCATTGCCCTTGTGCACCTTAATAAACCATTGCATGCTCACAAACATCACATTACAAGATATTTTAAAGTGAAAGTTTTCAATGAGCAAGCCAACCAGAAATTGTCATATGATGCAGAATGACTGGAAATCTGGACAGATTAATTTCCGATGGAATTTCTAATTTTCTCATCTGCTCCAGTAATATCAGGAAATTTATTTGTGACCTAGAATCTATGCAACGAAATTAAAGTCTGTGCCCCTGTTGTGGAAATCTATCACGTCACTTAGTTGAGCTGTGGATTATCTCATTTACGGTGGTCTGAAAGCATAACATGGCATTTCCTGAGCAATAGAATAATTATTCTTGAGTGTAACTGAGGTTTTGTGTGAAATTGCTTTATGATAATTTAGAATTTGATTTTGATAGATGGGTAAAGTTCAACTTCAGTAGATCACTGTTTATAAATCAATAAAAAATATTTCATTCAAGATAAAGAGAATGACTAAGCATGTAAAGGTCATAGAACAAAAGCAGATTAAAAGAAAGCACTTTTTCTTGATGTATTTGTCTATTTATGAAGATTATTAGAGAAAATTCTAGCAAAAATACTCTAATCTATGAAGTGAAGATAACACACCCGCTCTAGTGATCATTTGGTGGAGGTTTTGTTATTGTGTACAGAAATTTTCCAGCAACAGCAGCCTTTACTCTTCAATGGTTTTTATCTATACATTTCCTAGTTGTGGTTTCAGCACTACTAAATGAGGACACTTCTGTTAAAGCCTTAACTTTCACTCTGAGTCCTAATGAAGGGTCTCAACACAAAACATCGACTGTTTATTTCCCTCCATAGATGCTGCCTGACCTGCTGAGATCCTCCAGCATTTTGTGTGTGTTGCTCCAGATTCCAGCATCTGCAGAATCTCGTGTCTCCCCTTAACACTTCCTTGCCTGTTCTTCCTGGTTTTACTGGCTTATAGAAGATCCTTTAGACTACTTTATAGGCAAGGAAATTGACCACAGTGCGCTTTGGCCATTTAGAATCAAATTGTCCTAGATCTACCAGGAAATGGACCTTGCATTGGTTTCAGGCATGTACCCTGGAACCCAAAGTTAATGCTTCTGGAGAATAAGTCCAGATGCCTACATATTATGTTGGCACTCTAGCATCTGTTTTTCACCCAAAACATGGCAAATATAACAGCCCGTTTCAGTCATTATGTCTGTTATAATTTACTTTTGCTGCTGTGGTAGACCCACTTAATTCTGAATTTCCTTTACAGCATTCATATCAGCCAAGCAAGTCTTTTTAAAAACTGTTTTATCATTTTATTTTTTATTCTTTCCTGACACTACGATGGTAAACAGGTTTTATGTCAGTTGATATTCACTTCTGATTTTCTCTCCCTCCCTCCACACGCTCCACCCTGTTTCAAGTGACCACCTCTGGAGATCACTTCAGGTGAAATCAAGACCTGTTCATGCAAAGAACCTTAGGTTTCAACCTGCTCTGAGTGAATGCGAGTATAACACAGAGATGCTGCACACCATGCTGAATTCACTTCAACTTTTGGTTTATTTTTAAACCACACAAGAAAGAGGTTCAGATTTGTGGATCTGTCACTCCACTTTTGCTCAAATGGTTCCTTATTAATCTACATCTCTGATCATTTTAAAATGAGGCAATTTTTCAGTAAGTGGAAATTCATCCAGATCAATAAGTGAATAGTTACTGTCAAACAAAACAAGGATGGTAAATGAGAAGTACTTGTATTTACATCACTTTATTAATCTAATGCAATGAGATAGCAACCTATGTCCATGTATCAAATTTAACAACAGAATCACTTTCTTTCCTCTTAGCCTGATATCATTTTGTTTTTACAAGGCTTTTAAGTGAATAATTATTAATTTTTGCCTAAACCATAGAGTTGAAATTGGGAGAGCAGCATAAAATGTAATTCCCAGGGTAAGAGTCAGCTACATAGAGATGGATAGATATTTCTTCAGTCAGAGAGATTTGAAATTTTGGGATTCTCTACTGCTAAGGGATACAAGATAAGATAAGATTTCTTTATTAGTCACATGTACATTGAAACACACAGTGAAATGCATCTTTTGCGTAGTGTTTGGGGGGCAGCCCGCAAGTGTCGCCACGCTTCCAGCGCCAACATAGCATGCCCACAACTTCCTAACCTGTACGCCTTTGGAATTTAGGAGGAAACCGGAGCACCCGGAGGAAACCCACACAGACACGGGGAGAACGTACAAACTCCTTACAGACAGCAGCGGAAATTGAACCTGGGCCGCTGGCACTATAATAGTGTTACTCGGTTATTCGTTCAATATATTAATGGATTGTTGAACTCCAGGTGAATTGAGGGATATAGAAATACAGCAGGAAAATAGGATTGACCTGGAAGATCAGCCACTATCTTATTGAACAGTTAAGCATCCTCAGGATGCCTTATGACCTGGTCATGCTCTGTTTCCAATATTAGTCTGTTGGAGCTCAGTAGCATAGTTCTCACCATGCTCTGCACTCTGATTTTTCAATCTCAGGCATTTGAGGTTTCCAGATGGAGACCATAGGCAGGAATTTCATTTACAGGAAAGAATGCCGCACACAAGGAAAGTGAGTGCTAATCCTCTCTCCCTATCCTGTACCTGAACAGCATTTCCCCTGAATTTCCTGCTCCACTTCTCTGGCAGCTTCATCCGACTTACAGCAAAGAGGAGTTTTTTTCAGAAATGGAACCACTGAACTGAGTATCAGTAAGTAAAAATAAACTAATAGTTTTTTGCAACAAGTACTTAAGCAGACAAATCATTCAGTCTAAAGAACCAGAAATAAATCTATCTCTTGACAATATCTGTCTGCCACTGGGTCAGATTGCAGTAAAACTGTAACAAGGAAATAAAGGGGACAGTTGGGTTGAGGTATGGATGGTTGGATGGTGTGTGTAATGCAAGTGCGGCAACAATCAATGTCAGATTATATGCAGAGGTTCCTTGTAAAAGCGCTGGTGCAATTCAGGACGAGACTTCTCCCGCCAACTCCTGCTTCCCCCTCCCCTCCAGTAGAATGGGTATTAATATTTTGCTTGTTACAGTTTTAGTGCAATCTGACCCAGTGGCAGACAGATATTGTCAAGAGATAGATTTATTTCTGGTTCTTTAGACTGAAAATGATTTGTCTGCTTAAGTACTTGTTGCAAAATGCTATTAGTTTATTTTTACTTACTGATATTCGCTTCAGTGGTTTCATTTCTGCAAAACCTCGTCTTTGCTGGTAGTAAACTACAAAGGAACTTCTCCAGCAGCTGCTGAAGAAATTGTCCTGTCTCTCCGCTGTCTTAATTCCCATCAATGGGCAGAGGTCCTCCATGTTTCATTTAATAATCCCGTTCTACACACAACAGAAAGATAATCATTACAAACTGCATCAAATTTCTAAATCTAAATGAACCTACGCACATTTGGTTTCCTTGCACATTTTTTTTAATTGCACAATGGCCCATTGAGGTTCAAAATCCTGGAATTCTCTCCCTAACAGCAGTGTGAGTATACCCACACCTCAAGGACTGCAGCGGTTCAGGAAGGCAACTCACCACTACCTTCTCAAGGGCAACTAGGGATGGGCAATTAAATGCTGGCTCAGGTTGCAAAGCTCACATCTCTTGAATGAGTAGATAAAAAAAAATTGTTTATTAAAAATAACTAAATGAACTCCTGGTGATAGGTGTTTTAGAGGCATTTTTCCTATGACAAGGTTCTAGCACAGGGGTCCACTGCACTGTAACTTACAACAAATCTTTTCATCAAAATGTGGACCTCTATGCCTTCATCTTTATACTAATGCTGTTTGGTCCTTCCAAAGATCCATTGAATCATCACTGTAATAGCAGTAAGCACAAGAGATTATGAAAATCACTTCACAAGATTGTAATCAAATGTTTTAGTTAATACTTTTCTTGAGATGCAGTCATCACCAGCAAGGACAGCATGTATTACCCACCCCTCATTTCTCTATAGTAGGTGATGAGCCATCCTCTTAAACCACTGCAATCCATTTTATTAAGGCAATACCACTATGCTGTTGAGGAAAGTTCAAGATTGAGATTCAGTGGCAATGAAGGAACAGTGATGTGTTTGCAAGTCAGGTCTGTGTGTGAAGTGGTGTTTGCATGTGCTTGTTATCCTTGTCCTTTTTGATAGAGACTGCAGGTTTGGGAACTGCTATCAGGTGAGTCAAAGTCAAAGTCAAAGTCGAGTTTATTGTCAGATGCACAAGTACATGTGTGCACAGGTGCAGTGAAAAACTTACTTGCAGCAGCATCACAGGCACATAGCACCATATAAGCAGCATTCATACAAAAAACATAAATTAAACATAAATCATACACAATTTTTACAAGAAAGAACACAATTAGAACAAAAAGTAGCAAAGTCCATTCTAGTGCAGCTGATGACACACAATGTGGACAGTGCAATGGTAGTGGAGGGAATAAGGGTTCAAGATAGTGCACAGGATACCACACACATGCTCTGCTTTGTCTTGGACAGTGTCAAGCTTGAACTTTTTGGAGCTGCATTTATCCAGGCAAGTGGAAAGACTTTAAGGTGTCAGAAGGCTAGCCACTCACTGCAGGATAACCTTTGACCTGCTCTTGTAGGCTCAGCTTTTATTTGTGTGTTGAGGTTCTGGCTAGTGGTCACCCTAGGATGTTGATGGAGAGGAATTTGGCCACAGTGGTGCCATTGAACATCGTGTAGGTCGTTAGACACTGTTGGAGATGGCCATTACCTGGCACTTTCATGGTGCAGATGTTACTTTGCCATTTATAAGTTTAGCCTTTGCTTTTTGCAGGCATGTAGATTGCTTCAATTTCTGAGGAGTTGCAAATGGAACTGTAATTGTGTAATCATTAGCAAGTATCCCCATGTCTGATAACCACAGCCATCTTCCTTTGTGCAAGATATGACTCCAGCTGTTGGAGTGTTTCCTCTTGAGGCCTATTGACCCCTGTTTAACCAGGGCTGCTTGATGCCACACTCAGTTAAAAGCTGCCTTGCACAGGCAGTCACTTTCACTTCATCTCTACAACACAGTTCTTTGGTCCATGTTTGGACCAAGGCTGTGATGAGATCTAGAGCTGAGTGATTCTTTGTGCATTGTTATGTAGGTTATTGGTTAGTGCCACTTGGTAGGTGTCAACGACAGTGGTATCATCACTTTGCTGATGATTGAAAATAGACTGACTGGGCTGTAATTAGCTGGATTGGATTTGTCTTGCTTTTTGTGGAAAGACCCACAACTGTACGGAGTCAGCTCACTGAGAGGCAAGGCAAGTTCTGCAGCTGGAATCTTCAGTAAAACAGCTGAGATGTAGTCTGGTCTCCTTTGCTGTATCCACTGCTCTCAATCACTTCTTGATATCGTGTGGAGTGAACTGAATTAGCTGAAGACTGGTTCATATGATGGTAGAGATCTCAGGAAGAAGCTGAGATGGATTATCCACCCTCCAATTCTGACTGAGCGTGACTGGTAATACCTCAGTGATGTCTTTAGCACTCATGCTATGCCCCACCATCAATAAGGATTGGTATGTTCTTGGAGCCTCCTCTCCTGTTAGCCATTTGATGTTCCAATGCCATTCATGACCAAACGTGGTAGGACGGCTCAGCTTTGATCTGATCTGTCAGTTGCAGGATTGCTTCACTCTGTCTAAGTCCCATGTTTCAGCTTCAGATCAGCATCTCATTTTTAGATATTCGTGATGTTGCTCGCAGCTCATCATTCTACATCTCATAGAAACAGGCTAATCCCTTGGCTTGTTTCAAATAGACGAATGAGAGATATACTGGGCCATAAGGTTACAGATCGTAGAGGTGTCCATTTCTGCAGCTGCAGATGGTGCACAGAGCCAGGTGGGTGCCAGATCCATTCACAATCAATCCCATTCAGTACAACAGTAGTGCCACACGATTTGATGGATTGTGTCAAGTATGAAGGTAGGAGTTCTTTGGGGTTTGGCTTCACAATAATTAGCTGGAGGAAATGTCTACACTTCCAATTTCAGGAGGGTGGTAATTTATAGATATTAGTGGGGGGTGGGGATGGAGGGGGTTCAAGGCAGGTTGTGATGAGGTAGAGCCACATGTCAGCATACATCTGAAAATGAGTCAATGATAAAGTTCAACCAGTTAAAACAAATACTCCAATCATAATTTTTAAAGCCTTAAGCCATATCAACTTGTGCTAAGAATTGTCACACCTCATTATTCAACAGCATGATTTGTAAATTGACAAACACAGACAGCCTAAGGTGCCACAATATCCTTTCTTGCTTGAATTATTGAAGAGTGAAAAGGCTAGTCTGGCAACACATTTAACATGCCCAATTAAAATGAAGTGTAGCCTTGCAGGAAGCATGGAGGGAAGTAAGTTTGTCAATTAATTTATTTTTTCAAAACAAATGTCAAAAGATTTTCCAGCTGTAACTTTTGTCTAGCCATCCATTTCACAGTTGCCAGTGGCTAATAGAGACAAAAGGATGCCAAGTCTTAACAGAATCTACATGGAATTGGCTTTTAATTCAACAATAACCTGATTCCAACTTTCACTTTTCTCTGCAAGTTGTCAAATGTATTCACACTCCCCAGGAAAACTTAGATCATTTCTAACACCAAGAATAGCTTGAGCAATGAGGAACTTTAGAAATAACAATCTGGAATTCCTTCCAAAATGCTATTGGTTTTGGAGTAGTAAATAGGGTGAAGCATTTGGGAAATAATAACTCAGGTTATCACCATGTCTGCCATGAAGATGATGCACTTGAATGATCCTACTAAAAATCTATCAGTCCTTAAAGCTGGTGATTTTGGCTTCATATAAATGAAGTAAAAGTTAGTGGGTACCACCTGATTGTCTTCAATTTCCCTCTCCCCAAAATTTCATAAAATTATTGCACTGCAAAAGCAGCAATAAGAGCACCAGAAAAGTATTCCTGAAGCTCTGCTCAAATCATTGCATTATTTTATGAATATGGGTTTTGCAGTGGGAATGTATTTAAATATACATATTTATATGAGAATAAGAATTAAGGCAGATTATTGATCTTAGAAAGCACAGTAAAACTCAATTAACACACCCAATACTTTGGTGGTGTCAGACCAGCATATTTTCTAAGCTATTGGATTGGTATTGGTTCATTATTGTCACTTGTACTGAGGTACAGGGAAAAACTTGTCTTGCATACAGTTTGTACAGATCAATTCATTACACATTGCAGATACATTGAGTTAGTACAGAGTGCATTGAGGTAGTACAGGCAAAAACAATAACAGAATACAGAGTAAAGTATCACAGCTACAGGGAAGTGCTTTGCAGGTAGACAATAAGGTGCAAGGCCAATACAAGGTAGATTGTGAGGTCAAGAGTCCATCTCATATGATGAACCATTATGTGATGAACCATTCAATAGTCTTATCACAGTGGGATAGAACCTCTCCTTGAGCCTGGTGGTATGTGCCCTTAGGCTCCTGTATCTTCTACCTGATGGGAGAGGAGAGAAGAGAGAATGACCCAGGTGGGTGGGGTCCTTGATTATGCTGGCTGCTTCACCAAGGCAGAGAGAGGCATAGACAGAGTCCATGGAGGGGAGGCTGGTTTCCATGACACGCTAGGCTGTGTCCACAACTCTCCACAGTTTCTTGAGGTCCTGGGCAGAGCAGTTGCCATACTAAGCTGTGATGCATCCAGATAAGATGCTTTCTATGGTGCATCAATAAAAATTGGTGAGTGTCAAGGGAGACATGCAAAATTTCTTTAGCCTCCTGAGGAAGTAGAGGCGCTGGTGAGCTTTCTTGGCCATGGCGTCTACGTGGCTGGACCAGGACAAGCTATTGGTGATATTCACTCCTAGGAACTTGAAGCTCTCAACAGTCTTGACCTCAGCACCGTTGATGTACACCGCCCCCTTTCCCGAAGTCAATGACCAGCTCTTTTGTTTTGTTGACATTGAGGGAAAGGTTGTTGTCATGACACCATTCCACTAAGCCATCTCCTTCCTGTACTCTGACTCATTGTTATTTGAGATACGGCCCACTACAGTGGTATCATTGCAAACTTGTAGATGGAGTTAGAGCAGAATCTGGTCACGCAGTATATAGGGAGTAGAGTAGGGGGCTGAGGACACATCCATGTGGGGCACCAGTGTTGAGAATAATCGTGCTGGAGGTGTTGCTGCCTATCCTCACTAATTGCCTCTGTTGGTCAGAAAGTCAAGGATCCAGTTACAGAGGGAGATGTTGAGGCCCAGCTCTCACAGTTTGGTGATGAGTTTGCTTGGAATTATCGTATCGATCGTATCGGATGTTGTTCCCTATGAATATTCCAACACTCTTCTCATTCAATTTTTTAGATGTTACACATGGAATAACAAAATGTTCCACTGAAGCCATTAAGTTTAAAGAAAGGATGGGAAACAGAACCAGGTGAGTTTCAATGGAGCTCAAGAACCAATGCTCCAGTAGGTCAGAAGGGAGCACAGGGACTAAGGCCCTGATGAGTCAGAAGAGAGCGTGGGAATTGAGGCCTGGTGAGTCAAAAGGGAGCACAGCAAACGTCACCTAGTGAGACATACCAAACCACTGGGATTTCCATGCAGTCGGATAGTTTGTTATCTTCCTGAACTGCTAATAGACAGTATTCATGCCTGCCCATTAAGACAGTCTTATTTATACTTTACTGACTGTCAAAAAGTTGTATGCTTTCCCTCATTTATGTTAATAAATTCCTTATTTATGTTAATTTAAATTTATGTAATTTATGTTTGTCATGTTTGTAATGTACTGTGCTGCTGCTGCAAAAAGCTCACTTTCATGGCATTTATGCCCTGAGTATGAATGCCCATGACAATAAACTTGAACTTGAACTCACCCCCACCCCCACCCCCACAAAGACTGTTGGCGACTCTGCCAACTGCCGGTTGAAGACTAGCCACCCACTCTCATCAGGAGAGCAACATCATTTGCACGCCAAACCCACCACTGCCTTCAAATTATTTGTGCCAAGATCCTTCCAGACAGATAAAATTATGTTTCTCACAATAATCAAATAGCTAAGCACGTTACACTGTGCAGGTAACTAAAGCCTTGTTTAGATGACCTAGATAATGCATATCATTAACATTGGACGGAAACCAGCAAAGAGAGAGTGCCATCTGATTCCACAGGCGAATTTGGAGGAATCCATCCAGATTATTGACTGGTAATCAAAATTACTCCCGGCTGATGATTCAAGTAAGGTTGCCAAGGACAGAGACAGAAAGAGACAACAGAACCAAAGCCCATGTTACTCCAAGCAGATTGCAGAAATTCTCAGGTCCCATTTGAGGTGCATGTGAAATTTGGAATAAGCTGACAAGAGTCATTGTACCTTGCTGCATTCTGTCAAAGATCAGAGTACAGATTGGCTAGAAGTGAATTTAATGAAAAGACTGTGAACGGGCTTCCTTCCTCACAGCATGACGGTGATTCACAAGGAGGAGGTAAGGCAGGGCAGCCAAGGCAAGCAGGGTGTAACTAAGAGCTCACTGGTTTCAAGAAAACGGTTCCCTTACAATGTTACTTCATGCCCTTAAGAAGTTCCTTGCTATCAGACTATTGGCAATTACCATTTGAAAATAAGTCCTGTGTTTATCCCAACCCTAACAGTTGAAAGTAACTGCAGAGAAGTTACAAGATAAGATATTTGTTTATTTATTAGTCACATGTACATCGAAACACACAGTGAAATGCGTCTTTTTTTTGTGTTACTGAGAATATGCTGGGAGCAGCCCGCAAATGTCACCACTCCTCTGGCACCAACATAGCATGCCCTCAACTCCTAACCTGTACGTCTTTTTGGAATGTGGGAGGAAATTGGAGCACCCAGAGAAAATCCACACAGACACACAGGGAGAACATACAAACTTGATTCCTTATTCAGTGAGCAATTATCTGGGAGGGAAGAGCTACCAGTTACTTATTGCAAAAGAGGGGTGATATCACTTGAAGTTTAATTGGACATATATGCTGCTTTAGCAATTTAAAACTTGGCCAGATAAATGAGGACAGATAATTTACACTAGTGCGTTAAAGTTAGTTCTTTAAATCTGGCAATTAAGGCCTATTATTGAGGCCTGTGAACCTGATTTTAGATCTGGCGGTATACTTTGGAAGTTTTAACATTTAATACTGTTACTGTTATATACTCCCAGATTCTACATCTATTATATTTAATTTATTGTTTTGATATTTAAAAACCTGTTTTCATGTGCAGAAGTATAAAATATACTTAAATCACTTACTTAAAGTTTAAGAAACCTTCAAATATCTCCTGTCATTTTTTCTAAAATCTGAACTCTCAGTTAATAATAAAAATTTGTTGCATTTCTTTCCTGCAGGATTTGTAATCTCAGGAGTTTTACAGCCTAATTATAAACATCCAGAGCTGTTAGTTTTATTATTTCTTTTGCTTGTCAGAAATGACTGTAAGTAAAAAAACTCCTGATCTATTCTGCCTCAAATTCTACTTTATAAGAAGATCTTTTAACTATTAGGTTGACAAAGTAACAATGGTAAAAATTTAGAGATTACAAGAAGAAGATATATTAAGGCAGGAATGCCAAACATTTTGAAATGTTAGCAAGAATTACAAACAGGCAAGAAAAAAGCCAAAGGCTGTGTCTTTTATTAATCACAGCACATTCTATCTAGGTGACATTTCCAATCATTTTCAAGTTATTTTCAATTCTTGTCTTCATACTTTTAATTTATTCATTAGATATGGAAAACATCGGCTATGCCAATGTTTACTGTCCATTCCTAATTGACCCCTGAACTAAGACCATTTCAGTAGGCTCTTAAGAGTCAACCACTTTGGTATATCAAAGAACTGCAGATGCTGTAAACCTGAAATAAGAACAGAGAATGCTGGAAAGACTCAGCAGGTCAGGCAGAATTTGTGGAAAGAGAACCAGAGTTAACCTTTCAGGTGGCAGACCCTCGAAAACTTTGATTTATTTGGAGTCACAAACGTCAAATTTCCTCCAACCAAATATTGTGAAGACTAACCCTGTTGTCTTTGGTCCCTAACACAAACTCCACTCCCCAGATGCGGCATTGCTTCCCTGATGGACATTAATGAACCAGATGGGATAATTTTATGAAGCGGTAGTTCTGTGATCATGTTCATTGATAGTGGCTCTTTTTTTTCACATTTCAGATCTTTTCATTTAATTGCTTGAATTTAGGTTGCCCTCCTGGGATTCAAACTTCATATCTCCATATTAATAATCGGGAACTCTAGACATCAGTACGATAGTTTAACCATGATTCTATTGTGTTCTATACAGTACCTGAAATGCTTCACCACAAAACCAACATCATTAGATAATACATTTTAAACCACTGCTCATTTTCTCCAGAACTTATTCTATACCAACTGCCATTAGAGATTCTGCAGGTTTGGTCTTTATTTTCATACAGATTTTTATCCCTAATAATATTGCATTCTGTTTCTAATCTGTGGAAAATAAAATGCAATTGTGCCTTCAAAGTTCATAGACTGTTTTATTTAACATGGTTCCCACTGTATGCTGCTAATTGTTAATATAGGATCAAGTCTCTTTATGTAGGTTTACAAAAACTTAGATTACAGTTCAAAGAAAACAGTGTCCGAGAGAAATAGGCTCCAATGTTGCAGGTATTCGGTTCTAAAGATTATAGAGGTATGAAACATTGTTTATTGGATTAGAGGCTTCACACAACTGTTGCCCTGATCACATTACTTGCGAGGAACTATCGTCAATTCTTTCAGCCTCTTCTGCCGTCTGTTAGGTTTTGCATTCAAGGTCTGAGTCTGCTGAAGAACTTGCATAATAATTACATAGGATATACAATACAGTAACAGGCCATTCAGCCCAACCTGTCCATGCTGGCATTTATGCTCCTCTCAAGCTTACTACCATATTTCCTTGTCTAAGTCTATTAGTGTCACCCTCTGCTCCCTTCTCCCTCATACACTTACCCAGGCTGCCTTTAAATGTACCTCTACCATTCACTGCAGTGAGTTCCACGTCCCCATCACTCTTTGGGCAAAGAGGCTTCTTCTTAATTTCCCATTGGGTTTCCTGGTGATTGTCCCATTTTGATGGCCTCCAGCTATGCTCTTCCCCACAAGTGAAAACATTCTGTCTCCGTCTACTCTATTAACACCCGTCATCAATTCCAAAACCCATTCACACTTCCTTTCTTCTGTGAGCAGAAACGAATACACTAATCGGGTTGAAAACGATGAGAAAAATCAGATACGGTTAAAGTATTCAAAACTACCCACAAGTGGAGAGGGGAGTTGGTTGGTGAGTGGTCATTGCGCTGAGGCTGGTCTCATTTGCTCGCGATTGCCATCTACCGAGGCTAATCGGAGCTTCACCCGCCCCCTGCGTGTACCAGTCCATCTCCTCGTTCTCCTCGCTGGAAGGAGCAGTGTCACCTGCCTGATCCAGCCGGCAGCCTGCCTCCAAGCAACTTCTCCCAGCTCCATCATTATCTGGGCGCGGAACATTTCACTTCCATTGCTTTCGCAAAGAAACAAAAAGCTGCCCTAAACTGAATGAAACTTTTGGATGGTATCGTGCAAACCGGAAGAAACCATCACTCCCGAACCCCAGTCCTCCCCCGTGGGGCGACCTCCCTACCCTTGGTCTCCCTGGAGTGAGCAGCAGGTCTGCGTGGAGCAGGTGGAACCGGGCATGGCACCCAGCCCAGCCCCACGCTACAGGGAACGCCGGCGTTCTGCTGAAGGTTGGCTCGATGCACTTTCAATGCTTCAGTGAACGGAGTCTGTCAACATGAATGTGACCCAGTTCAGTTTGGAATTCCTTGAAAGGTTTCCCAGGAACTTTTCCTTGTTCCCTCCTAGCAGCAACCTGAGCCTTTGGGAGACCATCCATTTAAACGTCAACCTGCTGTTTTCGGGTTATGAGCCCACAACCATCGTGTTGGAGGTCGTTTATTCGCTGTCCTTTATCATTGGTTTTGTGGGGAACATCATGGCTCTGAGGGCCCTAACGAGGAAGAGAAGGAACCGCTTGGCTGGAGCGAGAGCGACCCGGAGCCTCTTGATCAACCTGTCTGCCTGTGATATGATGGTGGTGTGCATCTGCATGCCTGTTACTCTCGGACACCAGGTCTACAATGCTTGGGTGTTCGGAGACTTCATGTGCAGGGCTGTCCCCTTCGTGCAGGCGGTTGCAGTCTCCGCCAGCGTGCTGAGCCTTGCCGTGATCAGCCTGAACCGTTACTACAGTGTCCACAACCCACTCAATGCCAGGGCGTTCTTCACCTGCAGGAGGATCCTTGCGATGATATGTGCCGTCTGGCTTTTATCCTCGGCGCTCTGCATGCCCCTAATCTTCATGAATAAAACCGAAAACTTGGTGCTGTTGAACGGGAAGCTGACCATTCCTGTGTGCGCAGAAAACTGGCCAGATGCGAAGCTGAGACAAGGCTACAACTTCTTGCTCTTCTGCGCTCTCTACGGCTTCCCCGTGCTCTTCAACCTTGTCATCTGTTTCCTCACAGCCCGTCGCCTCTGGGGCAGCCAGGATAGGCTCCAGGAGGGCAATAAGAAGCATTTAGTTGGCAACAACTCCAGGTTGAAGGCACGCAAGAAGATCGTCAAAATGGTAGTGGTTCTAGTCCTTCTCTTCGCCTTGTCCTGGCTGCCCTTGTATGTCATTGATATCTGGATTGATTTTAGGATCCCGGACGCTCCACCGGACACTCTCCACCAAGGGTGGATTCTTCACATCCGATCTTTTGCCCAGTGGTTAGGTCTCACCAATTCCAGTCTCAACCCTCTCTGTTACTGCTTCATAGGAAACGTGTACAGGTCTGTACAGAAGATCAAGAAAAGCTACAGGCAACGAATTTCTTCCGTTTTCAACCTGGCCATGCCTCAGGCTCAGGTCAGTTCTTCCGTCCTGCTCCAGTACAGAGCTCACATTGCCGAAAGTGAATTCAGCGACAGCACAGGACACCCAAGGTGCAGCCAGACTCTGACTCAAAGCAAAAGCCTATCTTCTGGAATTACTTGCGTGACATCGTTTGACTAAGCAGCATGAGTATTAATAAATAGTTGTAAGTAAATGTGTCAGGACATAAGTATGGGCTGTCTCTCAGATCTCTTCACCTGGTATTACTCGTTTGACTTTTCTGTGATTATTTCGGTCCTCTAAAAGTTAAGGAGACGTCTTGAGCTTCCTTATCCTAGGGGTATACCATGTGTGGGGACACAACAATTGCCAAATCCTCAGATCAAAAGGGAAATGATATGAAGATATCCGAGTGAAATTCCAACTCCCGCGGTGATGTGAAGTAATTATTAGAGCATTAGTATATTTGGAATGACTATAACATATTATGGATTGTAATAAAAAAGGTAAACTACTTTGGTTGTAAATAATATTAACTGTTTAATCAAAACAATTACATTCTGATTATGCCAGTGTGAGGCACAGTGTCAAATGTTGCTTCGCATTATTAAATGGTCTTCCAGGCTTATTGTTCATGGGATTTGGATATTTTGCATGTTATACTGTAGATTGAAGGAGTGGGGAAATCCCGTTGTATTATATATATTTTTTTGGGGGGGGGGCAGGTCTGCTAACATTAAACACAAAGAGAGTACTATTTCAAAGATGGACATACAAATGAACTAACATCAATCTGTTATTTTCCTTTAATGAGTAAGAAGTTTGTGTGGAAACATGATTCGTTTGCATACCTTTATTTGATAATTGTAAAATGTGCTTAATTTGTAATTATGCTCACCGAATTAAACATGAACTAAGACGATATTATTTACTATTCTGCTTTTACTTTTAACTCCTTTCAAAATGTGTTAAGCTCCAGTTAGTTCAAGTGTCATCTGGTGCCAGATCAGAATATCATGTGGCACTTCTAATGCTTCCAGTGCCATTGAACCAGTTTGCATCAATAACTATATCATAACTTTGGTTCTGGCCTAGGTATTGAAATTAGTGGAGGTCAGAATTTTTGTAATGTTACCCGGTAAATTATTGCTGTTGTACGGCTATTGGAGGTGCAAAACTGTTGCAGATACTGATTATGAGAATATTTCCTTTTAACATTTTTAGAATTTTTTTTAATAAGTAAGCTTTAGCATGTACAAACTGCATTAGAGATTCACAACAGCGTATTAGATTGCATCAAACAATCTACTGGAGGAACTCAATGGGTTGATCAGCATCTGTGGAGGGAAAGGAATTATTGCTGTTTCAGGTCGAAACCCGACATCAGCATCTGTCCTGCTGCAGGGTTTCAACCCAAAACGTTCACAGTTCCCTTCCCCCCACCCTCCACACCCCCACAGTCACTGCTCAATCTCCTGAGTTCCTCCAGCAAATTGGTTGTTGTGCCAGATTCCAGCATCTGCAGTGTCTTGTGTCTCCATTTCTGACTGCATCTTGTCCACAAATCTACTTGGGTCACGAATGCCCTTAATCGAAGGAAGACTGCCTCCCCTACCCATCGTGGCTCACAAACCACAGTAATGTGGTTGACTCTTCCTTTTGAAATGTCCTAGAAAGCCATTCTGTGCTACTAAGAATGCACTTTAAATGCCAGCAGCAACACCAGCATCTCTAAATAATAAACTAAAATCTATCTTTGGTTGCACAGTCATGAAAAAATAAATTTCTTCTGAATCCACTAACAAAGTTTCTCATTGTATACAAAAGTTCTCATTGAACTGCTACTCCTTCTTTCCTTTGTGCATCAGTAAATTGAAGAATGCTGAGTGATTATATCTGTGAGTACTTTTCGTCAGTACTATTTACCTCTACACCCCTGCATAATGTTTGTTGAAGATAATGCAAGTATTGCATCAAATTTAAATTATTTATGCTCTTCAAAACAAGACTAATAAATTAATAAAAGCTAAGGTACAATTCTTGACCATCTGCATTGGATGCTTTTAATTGATCTGTTTCCCATTTACAGGTAATTAATCAGTGTAAAAGTGTTGTGTTGTATTTTACTGTTATGTTGTTTGAAATCCAAAAATCTGAATGTTCTCTTATCGCCTTGGTTTGATTCCAGGAGATGTATTGTATTCCATACACAGCTGACTACAGATTGGGCAACAAAACATTACTCACCCAGATATTGCAGCAAAATGCAGCAAGTACTGCACAGTTAAAACTTATAAGGGTCAAACTATGAAGGAATTCAAGAGTCACATTTTAACAGAATTATCTTTAACTGGGCTTGAAATTATAACTTTGTATCTTCTATTATAAGAGCTTTAATGTTTTCTGTAGTTAATTTGCTTCATCATAATGTATCAGGGTACCCAAGTGAAATATTTCTTACTGAGCTTGTGGCTTATGCTCATATGGATATTGTAGTATTTTTTTAAAATAACCTAAACTTTAAATTATTAGCATTTTCTATAATCCCTTTGTAAATACAGCAGCATTTTTTGTATGTGTGAGATTGATTGTTTTCAGTTGGTCTTAAGTTTTCAGTTTTACAATTTACAATATAATCAGAAAAAAATCATGTTTTTTCATCTAGTTTCCTTTATTTATACATGACTTCATGCCTCAAATACATGGGAAAATCCTAGAAATAAAACTTACTCTCAAATGGCCAAGTACATCATTAACTCAATAAATATTGTAAAGAAGTTTTATTGGTTAATAAATATTTTGAAGTGATAAATCTAACTCTAAAGCCCTAGACCATCATTATGGTTATCTAGAGTAAGGGTGTGGATGAGACTTACTAGAATTTTTCCAGGATGAGGGGATTACTGTAATGTGAATAGACTGGAGAAACCGAGGCAATTCTCTTCAGAGCAAAGAAGACCAAGTGTTCAAAATCAATAAGGGTTTGGAAGAGAAATTGTGATCAGTGACACATAAATCTGTGACCCCTGGGTTTTGATATAAGCAAAAGAATCAGAGATGACAGAAGGACAGAACCTTTTGAAGGAAGGAATAGCTAGAATTTAAAATACACTGACTGGCAACATTCAATAGCAGCTGTCAAAAGGGAACTGGTTAAATATTTGAAGTAGAAAATATTGCACCAAGAAAGAGTGAGGGAGTTGAACTAAAGGGATTACACTTCAAAAGAGCAGAGGCAAACATTAGACAAAATGGCCTTTGCAGTGCTATTCTATGATTCTGCTTATACAGATCATTCACTACTGCAGACAATAAACTTACCCTCAAAGTAATGACTTGTATGTAATTCTACTATTATATGTTCCGTGTGAGAAATGTCAATTGTCAAAAAGGTTGCAAAAATCCCTTACATATTCCAATTACTCCAGATCAAGGTAACTCTTTTATTCTCCGCTGTTTATTAATTGCCAATAAAGAACTCATACTCTAATTTGTTTATCATCCAGAAAAACTGTATATAGTTGAAGAATTGTTACACAAGGACAAAAAAAAATCTTTATGGTAATTAATATTTTATTATGTTCTTACTCATTTTAGAATTATCTTTCCTATTGCTTGCAAAAGATTAAATTCAGTTCACTGATACTGAATTAATTAATATGACAGGAAAATTTATGTCAGGTACACTTCATTGAGTGTACCTGGTATTTTAAGTTGGCAATTCAAGTCTCATTTTTGAATGTATTATTTATTAGTGTTTTATTAAAGATTGCTTAGAAAGCTATTTCATTTTATTTTCAGAACAATGGAGTTCTAAATGTTAAGAATATTTCCACAGACTGGCACTAAAGTAACTGCCTGATTAGGCTGCCATGGTAATTAAGTCAATATGTAATACAGTTTTCAATTCTACATAATGGAGCATAAAGTAAACCAGACAATAAAATGTTTCTTAACGAAAAGTAAGAGGAACTGTGTTTATCTCAAAGTCAAGGGACCACTAATGAAACTCTCAAAAAATGCACATTTCACAGTCATGTATTTTCAGAGCTTAATTTACTCATCGTGGGAATCCTTCTGTATTACATGAACAATTTCAGATCCCAAACGTTTTCTGCAGTTCTTTTGTTTATATCAAAAAAATCTAATCTGAAACACAGCAAGAACCTTTGGTAATCATTCAAAATAAACCAAACAAGAAATACCAGAGTGCTGTTTAGTGTTTTAGTGACAACTGAAAATATTGAAATTTTCACAATTTTATTTTCAATCATTTCAAAAGGTAAATTTTAAAGCCAATTTGTCCATTCAGATGTGTAACAAACAGTCCGTGAGCAGAGCATATCCACTGCTACCTGTATTAGCTGCTGTGTGCCCAAAGCCATTTTGATGCTTGAACCTCATTTACATGCATCTAGCACATAGCGCAGTACAAGCACCTTGGCCCCTGGTTCTTCACCATGTCCACAGTGAATGTGGTTAATGTCTTCCTTCTGGCAGAGGAAGATTTGATGAGTTCCCTTTGCACAGAATGTTCTTGATGTTCTTTCTGATGCTTGGACAAACTTATGGAATAAAAGTTAAGGACCTCAGAGACCTTTCCCTGATTATGACCATATTATGCAATGTACCTTCTGATAGCCTTCTTGGTGAAACCAAAGTGTGAAAGTGCTCCCTGGTGAACTACTGTGAGTACAGACACTTGTTCAGTTCCCTCCTCCCCTCTTAGAACAGTACTGCATTGACACAAGTTTTTCCAAGTTGTCAGAAGTCAGACATACAACACAAAAGATAGGCAAAATAAGATGCATAATTTACTTCTGTTTTCATTCAATGTCATAAAACATCAGAGAGCAGAAGCTATTTATCTGGCAGTAAAAAAGGACAAATCTACATTTTACTGTGTTGAGAGGATGAGCTTTTGATTAGTTCGCTACATGATCCTTTCTGACTATTAGCACTGTGTGAGGTTCTCAGTAGGATCCTTCCTGATATTTTATAATGAGCTCCTTGAACTTGCCACCCACTTCACACCAAAACCAGGGCAGTAGCTTGAGTTTGTCAGCCTAGAGCATTGGTTTAACAATATACCTCCCACTACTCTCATTAACTCCCTTCGTTCCCTCAGAGTTATATTTTAACCTCAATCCAAGTTGTGAAAATATTTGCCAAAATTATTCCTTAAGGGAATTCCTCCTAAGAAGAAGAACTGCATGGTCCAGAGTCCAGTTTATTAATTCATACCCTGTTGGGTAGATTTGAAAGATGTCTTACATCACTGCTGCATCCTTGAGTGAAGGAGATTGTCACCACTTTGATCCATGTTCTAAATTTGAAACTAAAGCCATTAGGATTAAAAGATTAATTTCTCTAAGGTGAAATTGTGTTACTAGTATTTTTACAAAATGAGAAGGATTATATAAAAAAAGAAAACTTATGTAAAATTATAATTAAAACTTTGGGAATAGAGAACAACTAAATCCTTGCAATTTACCAAGCAATCAATGTAAAATCACAGTTCTTTTGTTTTATTGTTGTAATGACAAAATATCCATAATCTACCCATGTAGATTAAAAATCTGGTCTGATGAAACTGTAATGTATTTGTTACATGAATAGGTGGTTGACCTTTGTTTTTTTTTAATACAAAACTGATCCCAGTCCTGTGAATGTTTGTCCATTTCTATTGAAACTCTTTATTTAGTTCTAAGGAGGATTAGAGTAGGGTTATGTTAAAATTTAAATTGGTCTGTTCTCTGTTGCTTTATCACCTTGAATGAAAACAAAAATAAATTATTAAAGGCACTGCTGACACGCCAGCACATGTCATTGTAGCAGAATGCCTGAAGATTTCAAAACTTGATGTTAAGTAATTCCTTTAGCACATTATTGCTTAGAAATTCATCCCTAATCAGTAGAGCTGAGCGTGTTATATAATCTCACTGTACCCTGCATTTGAAGAACATTCATTGAAGTCAGTGGAACAAATTTCAGTAGCAGATTGCAACACACTGACATGAAAATATAATAATATTCTGGAATGGATTCACAAGAGACTGCAGATGCTGGAATCTGGAACAAAGAACAAACTGCTGGAGGAACTCAGCAGATCCTGATGCAAGGTCTTGGCCCAAAACTTCAACAATTCCTTTACTGCCCATTAAGTTCCTCCAGCATTTTGTTTTTTTGTTCTGGAATGGATTTCTAAGCTGATGTCTCTTTCACTAAAATCATTTCAGAATTACCCAGATTTTGTGATCTGTGACAAATTAGGAGTTTTATTGAAGGAAACTGCCCACAAAGGGTCAGGAAGCTCTGTGATCTGGCATCAGCTGCTGTCAGTTACCAGTTACAGAGGATCATTCTGCCAGCTGAACAGATCAGATTGCAGAATTCCAAACGACAGCAAATCAAGAAGAAAAAGCTCCAATTATAACTGATTTTTAAAATATTTTGCAGCAAGTGAAATAGAGATTGTGAAAATTCAACAGTAAAAAACTTTAAGATATTTTGAAGAAATGACAATCTATACATAGAAAATTGTCTTTCTATCAGGTCTAGACACATTGTTCAGTAATAATTACACCTTAGTATGCTGGTAAAGAATCCATTATATGTCATTCAACAGGGCATCACATTTTTGGTGAAAAATAGCTCATAAAAATTTGACATCCCTGTCAATTTATTAATTCAATATTGATTTCCTCTGCGAAGATTGCAACGCTCCGTGAAGGAGGGTGGAGGCAATCACTGACAGCAAGTTATGGATTTGTGTTGTTTAATCATTTTCATTTGGTTCTTCTGTCTAGGACCTGAAACCACATTTGAAACATTGGTAATACTTCTAGATGGCAATGGGATTGTGGTATTTCAATTAAAGGTTTTCACAGCAAGCAGTTGGGTTGAAAGAACTGGGTATTATTTGAATTCAAAACACATCAGCTTTTGTATCATGATATGAAATATGAGAGCAAACATTCTATGAGATATTTGGTTGATATGCTGGAATAAGACATTCAGGATTCCATTCCTCATTTATTATCAAAGCTAAATCAAAAAAGAAAACGTGGCAACATTCTTTAAAGTCTTTTGGTAAAAGTGCCAATGCATGTGCACGTTCTGATCTTTATTTCAGTTGCCGTGAATTGCTATAAGGTCAATTATAAATCATTAGCATTTTCTTCCAGGGATATGGTAGATCAATACTCTGGAAATTGTGTCTGGTAAGTTTCTTCTTTTAAAATTTTCAATTACATTTACGCGTAAGTGCACCTTGAAGTTTCCAAAGAAATTTACACTAAGACCATCCTCAAAGATTCTTCCATTTTTTGCTGGAATATTGACAGCAAAATGTCAGGAATCCCAGATACTCTGCATTAATGAGGTTTTGTAGATTTTCTGTGGAAAACATTTTCAGTGTTATAAAAATATCAGAATTGATAGCATGTTTTTGACCTGAAGCATTAACTTTTTTTTCCTCTTTGCAAATGCATCCTGGATTGTTGGATTTCCACACATTTTGTTTTATTTCAGATTTTGGAATCTTCAGTATTTCATTTTTATATATTTCAGTGCAGATATTAATTCTCAGGAATTATAGCCTGGAATTTAACCAGTCCATATGACCAGGAGTGAAGTCTAGGGTTTCCAAAATGGTCATGAATTATTTTAACAGGTTAAACCCCCCTGTGTCCACAAGATGCAATCCAGACACTTATAATTGGTACCATTTTTTTCTCTCTCTCTTCACTGTACCTATGTGCCTGTAATGCTGCTGCAAGCAGGTATTTCATTGTACCTTTACCTCACAGTACTTGTGCACATGACAATAAGCTTGACTTGAACTTGTCCCTCAAGGATTGCTACATCACGTCAGTAAGGATAACACATGTTTACATGAATGTATGCATGTCTGTGTGGTCACAAACCAGTGACACAATGCCATTCCACAGCCAATAAATCTTTGCAAATATTGATACCCTGAAAATAAACTGACAGCCAAATCCAATTGGGACCTTGAGTGATAAAATCAGAAGTCAAACAACTCATCAGCATGCCAGCTGAACTTGACTGGAAAAACCAATGGCTTTAAAATTCACTTCCACAGGAATAAGGTTGTTCACGTTCAAGGAACAACAAGAATTAACATATAGTTTTATGCCTTACAGGGCATCATTGACGTGCTCCATAAATTTAGCTGAAATCTGAACTCAAAATCACATGATGTTCATAATGGTGGCTTTCACATTTAAATGACTGTTTCTTGGATTCCAACATTACATCTGATGCTTCTCAATGAACTATCATAATGAGATTAGTGGAACAGGATGAAGTCATGGAAGAAGGGGAAAGGGAGAATACAGTGCACAGAATAGTTTTATTCTACACCCTATCCAAGATACATTCCACTTAAAAGTACATTTGTTTCTAAATCTCATTACAGAATATATAAATCAGACTGATCAAGACCTAATGTAGTAATTTAAAGGTGAGCCACAGAAATATTTTGAAAATGTACTCAAAAAGATCAAAGCAAACTTTCTTCATAAAGCAAGATGATTGCTTTGTTCAGTGGGAATATAGAACTCATCAAGATATTAAGGAAATTAGAAGACGTATTTATATGAAAAGTAGGTAAAAAAGGTGCAGAAAAGAAGGATGTGTTGATAAAGTAAGGCAGGAAGAGGCTAATATGAATCTGTTGGACTGAATGTCTTGCAAGCTTCCATACAATATTGTGAGCATACCTTCATAAAATGTATGGTTATAGTCCAGATTCCCAATATGAACTGTGTGAAGAAAAGCTCCCTGATGTCACCCCTGAAAAGGCCCAGCTCCAGTCTTAAGGCTCTAATGTTTTTCTTTCCAAATGAAAGGCAGTTCTTTCTATAAGATCTAACCAGAACCTTGGAGGCACAAGAGACTGCAGATGCTGGAGTCTGGAGCAAAAAAAACTGTTGGAGAAACTTGGCAAGTCAAACAGTATCTGTGGAGGGAAAGAGATGGTTGAGGTTTAGGGTCGAAACCCTGGATCAGGACTCCAGAACCTTATCCACTGCAAAATAATCTCTAACCTTTTGTATTTGAGTTCTCTTGTGATAAAGGCCAACATTCTACAAGCATTCTTTATTAGTGTTTTGTTCTTGACATTAGATTTTGATGATTATAGATTCCTTTGCCCCTGTTTAGTTTCCAAACAGTTAGAACTGTTTTCATAGATCATAATTTAGTATGTTTCAATTAGATCGCCACTCATTCTTTTAACTCTGGTGTTTACAAACCAAGTCAACCTAATTTCTCCTCATACAGCAGTCCTGCCATTTGAGGAGTCAGAATAGTAAACCTTTACTGCACTCCATCTATGGCAAATATTTATTTCTTCGATAAGGACTCCAAAACTGCACATAATACTCCAGGTGTGGTCTCATCTATGCCCTAGATAATTGTAGTAAGACATCCTTACTACTGTACTCAAATCTTTTATGCTATGAAGGCCAACATATCATTTGCCTCCTAACTGCATATGTTTGTATTCAGGATATTTATTATTTATTTTTTTAAAGTTTTTTTTATTCATTCACTGTCAGCCTTCTGACTTGGTCACAACATTTTTAAAGCATCAAGTATCCCCCATCACTCTATCAGCCAGTAGACTATTGTATAATTAATCACATGTAACGTGAGTCTATGACACCAGTACCATTTAAGAGACAAAAGAATCTTATAGAAAATACTTTCATGAAGTGCTTTCCATTTAGCAAATGTGATCAAATGAGCTTTGAGAGAGTTATGCAAAAAGTAAATTAGGAATCATTCTGGAATTGGTGGAAAGCCTAATCCAAGATTGAATTCTCATTGTAAACCAATTCAGAATTCAATTGTTCATAAATTACCATTGGCTCTGGCCCAGAGCGATGATGGGAAACCCTGCATGGCTCAGGGTCAAACCTACTGTGCAAGAAAAGGAGCAATATGTTTTTTTTAAAAAAAGGAAGGACAAAAAATATAGAAATGTAATTGGATTTTAAAAAGCAAATTTAAAGGAGAAGCAAAATTAAAGACTAATAGAAAAATAAAAGGAATGAAAGCAACTTCTTAAACTGAAATTAAAAATAAATCCATGGAAGTAAATTAAAAGCAAATTTATATTTGATTGCTGGTACTTGCATTGGACATCTTTTGGACTCCTCCTGATATTTGGTTTCACTACAATCAATGGAAATGAATACAGGGACTGTAATATATTGAGCAGCCAACACTATGCTATCTGTTCGTGCTAGCATGAACTATGAATTTCTACCTCCAAAACACTTATAACATGAGAGGAGACCATTGAGCCCACTCTACCTGTCCCAGTTCTTCAAAGTGATGTCCAAATTAGTTAAACTCTCCTGTTGTTTCTCCATAAGTTTGCTGCATAACATATTAAAGGTATTAAGTTATCCTTCAATATTTTAACTGTTTTATTTAGATTATATCATACAACACAGCCACTGGAGAACAACTAACAACTGAAATTATTTTCCTGGACACTCACAGCCAAAGAAAAATAGATTTCTGCACTGGAAAGCTGTTTCAAAATTGAGAAATTTTACATTTGACTGAATTCTTCCAATTCCTTTTGATATCAGATATTTCTATTTTCCACCAATGACCAACTCAAGTTTTCCATTCTTTTATTGATTCCTAAGCGTGATGGGAAAAGTTCCATATAAATGCCTGTCTTGCTTTTTCCACATAATGCAAAGCATTTTAAATGAATAGGTATCTCTGCTAACTGGCCTGACACTAGTTTTGCATTTATACCTGAACACACTTATCTTGGCATATACCAATCCCATGGCTTTAAAGGTCGCCATGTTGTTTGCTTAAATGAGTTATGTGCACAGTACTTTAAACTCTGCTCAATCTTCCACAGCCTTTCCTTAAACACTCTACCAAAATCAATTTCCATTACAACTTCAATTACATCTGTGCAAAGAGTTTCTTCTTATTGTAACCAGATCTTCAGGCATGGTAGGAAGGAAAATCTTTTTCTGGTTTCATTGCACATATCAGAGCACTTCTAAATGAATTATTTCCGGTGACACCTGTTCTTTAATTTTAATTCATTTTCATACATTCTTATGACATATCCAAGTAAAAAACTTTGCCTTGATTTCACATTTTTAAGTATGCTGTACCCAAAATGCATGGTTAAACGTTGAAATTTAATTTTTCATAAATTCTCATGAAGAATTACACAGTTTGAATGTAGTATGTTAGTTTCTTGCACTGATTTGCACCCATTTTTAGATTGGTGAATTACAAAGAGACTGCAATGAGGTTTGTGGACACTGACATCAACAAAGGTGCAAGTTCAGCTCTTGGTTACGTCCAAGGAGAACACCTGAGGCTACTGTTTCCATTTCCTGAACATTTGTGCAATACACTAATCCAAGCCAAGCTAGTGAAAATTTTCCTTCTCTTTAGAATTTCACTTCTACAGAAGTCGCAATATGTTTAGAATATTATATTCAAACCTTTTTTAGTTCCAAACACACAGGTCATGTCAACATACCTGTTCAGTAGATTTAATGCCACGACATCCCATAAAAGATCATGTTTAATGCCTAAAAGTGAACATCAGTTTTAAACTACAGGCAGTTCAATACTGAATGAAAAGCTGAATAAAGTAAATTTCTGAATTTTTCAGATATCTGTTTTAAACAGTTGGTTATTTCATAACCTTATATTTTTCTGCTTGTTTTATTCTAGTGATTTGTTTGGCCTGAGATACCTGTTAAATAACACAACCAAACTAGTTTGGAAGGATTACATTTAGACACTGAAGCTCATTATACATAGCATGAAACTTGAAATTCTGCTGCCCATTTGTGTGTATTATGTTTAAGCCAGTGGCATTCCTAATTTTTATGTGTAGATAATCCAGTCACATGCTTAATCAATTTACTTGACAATTTAATTAACCATTTGAATCCATTCATTTGAGGACTCTAAGTTGTTTTCATTAGACACCCTTTCACCAGATGTGGGTGCTGTTGGAAAGGCCTTCTGCTCTTGGTATTGCAGTACACCATCACCGATTTTCAGAATGTGGATTTGACATTGCTTTTATCTGTACAAGCACGTATGGTATTAGCCAATGAACTAGTGGATTTATAATTATTATAACAAAATGTTATTATTTGTAGAATCATATTTATTATCACTGACACATGTTGTGAAATTTGTTGTTTTGTGGCAGCAGTACAGTGCAAGACATAAAGACATAAAAATTAATATGTCACAAAAATAAATAAATAATGCGAAAGAGGGATAATGAGGTAGTGTTCATGGATCATGCAGAAATCTGATGGCGGAGGGGAAGCAGCTATTACTGAAACATTGAGTGTGGGTTTTCAGGTTCCTGTACCTCCTCCCTGATAGTAGTAATGTGAAGAGGGCATACCCTGGGTGGTGAGGGTCCTTAATGATGGATGCAGCCTTCTTGAAGCACCGCCTCTTCAAGATGTCCTCGATGGCAGGGAGCGTTGTGTCTGTGGTAGAGCCAGCTGAGTCTATAACCCTCTACAGCCTCTTTCGATCCTGTGCATTGGAGCCTCCATACAAGCTGGTGATGCAACAAGTCAGAATGCAGTAGAATAATTATAATAAACATTAAATGAGTAGTCTATAACTATCCCAAGTGTCAATGATTATGGATGCAAAACATTATATGACTCTTATCATTAAAATGAAACAAGTACTTTTAGTGTGAAATTATGCAGCTGATTCTCACTGGAAGACATCCACCAGGTCACGACCAAGATCCTGGCCTTAAAGCAAGTAAAATCCACTTAACAAATGGATGCAGCAAGGAGCTTCAGTCAAGACAATGGCATGATAACAAGTAGCTGATTTACCAACCAGTACAAGTCTGAAACCTCAAAAGATGAAAATCCATACCTAAACATATAAACAGAGATAGTCTGTATTTTCCCTGATGCAGCACACACATCCAATTCCAAATAAATTGTTTCATTGTCATCATACCTACAGGGAAAACCAAAGGATTTATATTATTCATGCACATATACCTTACACTGGCGTCCCGAAAATAGCCTGCGTATGAATAGCACTTTATTAGTTCAAAATTCTATTTCTAATTATGATTTATATTAAATTTCATGGTTTACTATTTGCTTTAGATAATTTCACTGCTTGCCAACACATCTGTATTTCACCCATATTGTAAATAAAAACAGAATTGTCACCAACATTAGTTTATCATTGAAATATTTCTAGCAAACAAGTCGTATGGAATATTGTTCCATTATTTCTAACACTGAAGATTAGAATCTGAATGCTCCAGTCTCCAAAGTACTCTGTTTCTCCCTCCATAGGTGCTGCCTGACCTGTTTAGTATTTCCAGGATTTTCAGTTTTGTGAACATTTATTTCTTTTGTACACCATTAACTTTATCCAAAGAAAACTTCATTCCACACTTGGTGTACCTCTTGTGATTAAATATAACAAAATAATTCTAGTCATTGCAGTCAATTTAAAGATTCTGTGACTGCAAAAGTCATCATCCATAGAGTACATTTTCACAGTCATAACATCTTCATTTGAGTGCAGTATGTTATACTCCTTTAGTTGAATGTATTTACATAGCTATCCTGAAGGAAGGAAGCAATTGCTTCCAAGCCTTCAAACTTGAATCTTTAATATTTAATAAAAATATATTTCAAGCATAAATGCGTATTTATATTATTGTATTAGTTTGCATTTTCTTTTCTTTTCCAGCAGTCCCTTGGGATCGAGGATGACTTACTTCCTTGTGAGTCCTGAGGTGACTAATGAGGCCAGTGTGGGAAGAGCTGACCCTTCCAAAATGGGGCAGGTGGTAGCTGATGAGGCAGGCAGTTGGGTGGTTTGTAATCTGATCCACTCCTTCTGCTGTTTATGCAGGGCCTCTGTGTGCTCCCTAAATATGGCCTCAAGGTTCTTAAACCATTGCAAATCTCAGATGCAGGGTCTCAACCCAAAATATCGACTGTGTGTTCCTTCCATAGATGCTGCCTGACCCGTTGAGTTTATCCAGCATCTTGTGTGTTGCTTCAGATCCCAGCATCGGCAGTCTCTTGGGTTTCTGTTGCAAATGCTCATTCTCCACTTCGATGGGTCGTGGGCCAGAGATTCCCAAAAGGCAATGGGGATGTCGCATTTCTTCATGAATGCTTTTCCTCTTTCTCCCATGACAGAGCTCAGAATAGAGACTGCTGATGCTGTAAGCTGTAGCCCAAAACAAACTGCTGGAGAAACTCAGCACATCAGGCAGCATACGTGGAGGGAGAGGGATGGTCAACATATCAGATCAAAACCCTGCATCAGGACTGAGTGCAGAAGGGCAGGAGGGGTAAGGCAGGGGGTGAGGCAGCAGGTGGCAGTCGATAGGCGGAATCAGGTAAGGAGAGTGATGATGGGCCGTGGGGGAGGGGGAAGGTTGGAGTTGGTAGCAACACCAGAAATTGACCCATCTTTTTAATGCTTATAAACACCATCTTTTCCCTGGTGTATTTTTAAAATAGATTTACTCATATTCTGTATAATTTTCATTAGGAGCCACGGAAGTAAAACAACCTCGTGGAGCATTGAACCGGTCTATTCTCAATATGAATATATTCATATTCATATTCACAGTTCACTGAAAGTTGCCTCACAGGTGGATAGAGCAGTTAAGAAGGCCTATGGGATGTTAGCTTTCATAAGTCGTGGGACTGAGTTTAAGAGCCGCGAAGTGATGATGCAGCTTTACAAAACTCTAGTTAGACCACACTTAGAGTACTGTGTTCAGTTCTGGTCGCCGCATTATAGGAAGGATGTGGAGGCGTTGGAGAGGGTGCAGAGGAGATTTACCAGGATGCTGCCTGGATTAGAGCGTATGGCATATGAGGAAAGGCTTAAGGTTCTAGGGCTTTATTCACTGGAAAGGAGGAGGATGAGAGGAGACATGATAGAGGTATATAAAATATTGAGACGAATAGATAGAGTAGACAGCCAGCGCTTCCTTCCCAGGGCACCAATTCTCAAGATGAGAGGGCATGGCTTTAAGGTTATGGGTGGGAGGTTCAGGGGAGATGTCAGGGGGAGGTTTTTCACTCAGAGAGTGGTTGGTGCATGGAATGCACTGCCTGGGGTGGTGGTGGAGGCAGATACATTGGACAGGTTCAAGAGTTTGTTGGATAGGCATATGGAGGAATGTGAGATAAGAGGGATATGCGGGAGCAAAGGTGTGAGGGTGGTTTGATGGATGGCACAACATGGTGGGCCGAAGGGCCTGTTTTGTGCTGTATGGTTCCATGGTTCTATGGTTATTATATTAATTTTCATTCTTCAGTTTTTCTAGTTTTTGTAAGAGCCTCATTTGTCCATTTTTCCAGCAAGCTTTTCAATATGACGATCCTGAGCACTTTTTACGTTATTCGATTTCCCAAATGCTCTTTAATGTATTAAACTTGGCCTTGTTTTATTTGTGGGCAGATATACTTCCATATCAGGATGGTGTGTGGCTTGGAGGGCAACTTCCAGATGATGGTTGTTCTCATGCTTTTGCTGCCCTCATCATTCTGGCTGGTAGAGGTTGCGGGTTTGGAAGATGCTGTCTTAGGAGTCCTCTTCCATCGAGCTCCTACTATGGAAAATAATAAGACTTATTTAAAACTCACTCCAGGGTATGACATGTAATCTTGCTTGACAATGCCAGCACTAACTGCTGAGGGAGTGCTCTTTATGAGCTATCAAAACAATTTCCTCTCCACCATTTTATATGGAAATAAGAGAGTCTAATGTAACATCAAAGAATGGCAGGAGACTTGCCAGCACTGATAACCTAATCATCTCTATTAAACAAATTTAGTTGGTCCTTGTTTGTGAGACCTTGCTATGCAAAGAATCAGCCATTGCATTTTCCATCAATACAACTGTGACTGCCTTCAAAATTATTTTATTGAATGTAAATGTTGGGACATATTGAGATTATAAAGAAGTAATTTTAATACAAATACTTCATTTCATCAAAAGACTGAGAAAATGGATGTGGTAAAAAGCTATCAGGAAGAGCTTCCGAGATTGCAAGAAATACAGGGGCATTAATTCTGTGGTCAGAGTCAGGACAAATGCTAAATGGAAATATCCTTTCAAGACCCAAGTCAGAACTTTTCAAAGAGCTATGAGACATTCAGGCTAATATTTGAAAAGACAAATTTTCCAATAACCTTTCAATGCTCACAGTGAAACAATCTAATTTTGTAAAGATTTTATGTGTTGCTGTAAGTTTTCTTACAAGATTGTCTATTCCTTTATGTTTCCTTACTTTATTTCAACTTCTGACTATTTGGCTAGATTTTAAATAAATGTTCTTGTATCATGTCTTATGCTTCTTTTCATACCTTTCTCAGTCTTTGAATATCAATTTAATGCCTCTATTTTCTGCTCCTTTATGACTTTTATTTAAGGCTTTTCTGCCCGAACCCTTCGCCGGCTAATTCTATATATAAACTTTTCAAGAAGTTTCTCCTGTGACCTATTTTGTGAATTCTCTTTTCCATTCCTCTGATTTCTTTGCATCTTGTTGTTCAAGCGTTCATTTCCCTGTTGCTTGCAGTTTCTTGACTATTTCATATTTATGGAAAAGTAATCTGGCTAAAGTTGCTGACATAGATATATTTTGCATTTTATTAAAAAATGTTAGAAAGAGCCCTGCACAAATTCGTTAGTACTGATATTTAAGTTAACCAACCCAGCAACAGTAAAGCAGCTTTCTTCAATTGATTCTGAAACAGCACAGGCTATTAAGGATGCACTGCCATTAATGTATTTTGTAAAGCTTCATTAATCACTCTAATAAGTCCTTCCATCATTGTAGTCAGCATTACAAAAAATATGAACATACTCAATAAAACTTATTAATGTTTATATTCAATAAATTGTTACTTCACTTTGGTCTTTATAGCCATCTATTTTGTAATTTCCAGTTTTAAAAAAAACATTTCTTTATGGGAACTTTGCAACTGCTTTATAAAAATGCTTAACAATATTGTGATATGATGGCCACAGAGATTATCCATTATTATTGATGTAAAACTTTTCATATAATTTGTTCCTTATTTTGAATTTAGAAATCATTTGTATGCCAGTTTTAGCTGATTAAATCTGGAGACAAATATTTGCAACCCAAAAATCTGATGAGAATTGAAAATACCTCAGTGAAAAAGAATTCAAATATAGCAGCACATTTCATGATCTTTGGATGTCCCAAAAAAACTTGACAACCAATAATTTACTTTTGATATACCACTATGATGTAGGAAATGCAGATGTCAATTTGAGCAGAGCAAGTTTCCACAAACATCAATGTGGTAATGATCAGATAATCTGCTCTGATAATGATTTAGACATTGTGTCACTTCAGTTTGGTCAATGCTGCTGATGAAGAATACATTTTGTCATTAACAACTTCAATATAAGATCCCCAGTGTCATCACAATGAATTGTGAATACCCAAGTAGTTCCTGTACTGGTTACCTCTTCACAAGCAGCTCAGACATACACTTGGTCATAAGAGTCATAGATTCATACTGTATAGAAATAGGTCCTTCAGCCCACTGAGTTCACATCAGCCATCAAATATCCATTAACATTAATCCTACACTAATGTCATTTTACTTTCTCCACTTACCCATCAATTCCCCCCAAGATTCTGCCATTCACCTATGCTACTCACCTCACGTACACACTAGGGGCAATTTACAGTGGCCAATTAACCTATCAACCTATACATCTTTGTTTTGGGTGAGAGGAAATGGGATGCGAGCAGAAGTTCAGGAAAAGGAACAGATACAATTGAGAGCACAGTGCACAATGGAGGAGAAACCATAGTTTGTGGGGGGGGGGGGGGGGGAGAAAAAGAGAACATTTTGGAAAGTGTCGTCATCAGAACAAGTATGACATAGCTGGAGAAAGTGGGAGAATGGTCCTTACAGTAAGGGGGGCTGGGTGGAGGTGTAATCAATATTGAGGTAGGATTCCCTGGGCTTGTAGTGGATGTTGGTCACTAACCTATCCCCTAAAGTGGAGGTAGAGCAGTGGAAAATGTGAAGGCAAGAATGGGAGAAGGACCACGTAAAAATTAAAGCAGAGTGGAAACTGGCAGCAAAGGTGATGACATTTCCAAGTTTTGTACGAGTACAAGAAGTGTCACTATTAGAATCATCAATATACAGAAAAAGAGAGGAAGAGGGCCTGAGTAGGATTGAAAGGAGGAGGACTGTTCCACCCATAGGGGCAAGCACAGCTTGGATCCTTGTGGGTCCCCATAGCTACACCTTTGACTTGGATGAAGTGGTGTAAATGGAGAGAACAAGTTCAGCCAGATGAAGGAGGATGGTACTGAGAGGACAGGATAAACCTCCAGTCAAGGAAGAATGAAGGCCCCCAGATCATCATAATGTGGAATGAAGATTTAATTATATACTTCTTTTAAATACCCGTATTTAATTATTGCCTTCAAAACTTTTCTATTACTTAATTTTTATATGTATTCTTTTTGATGGAAATGTTAGTTAACATGTTAAATAAGTTTAAATAATTTTGTCCAATATTTTATTTTAAATTTTGCAGGATTTCATCTGTTAACAAATTGTACAAGTTATATTTTTAATTGTCATAGCAGATTATTCAAGTTAACTTAATGATGCTGACTGGGAGGTACATCAGAATTAAGCTTTGAACGCAGCTCCAGCTGATAAGTTGAAAGCTTCCTTTCCCTGTTGCTGATTGTCTGCAGCCTAGGTAAAATACAGTCTGGAGTAGTTTAAGTGTTCACATGCAGGAGACAAGAGTGTAAAACATTCTATGATTTAGCATCAAGCTAGTCATCAGAAATACACAAGAATAACTAGAGTGACAAATGAAAATAACTCAGGGTATAGTAGACATTGTTTGAAGACTTAAACTGAAGCCCTCTGCACTTCACAGCAATTCAAACCTTCACCACACTGCTTCTGTTAATACTTAACTTAGTTACTAAAACCAATATGGTTTAGGTATATCACAAAAACAATTCAGGAAATACCATACATTAATCCTTTGCTTTCTAGTGTACTCACACATTCAACAGGTATTTTTTCTAAGTTAAGTTTACTCAAACTTCGGCAGAGCTTAAACTATTCTAACTTTATTTCCTAAACATTTCCTTTGGGAAGATTCCATGATCACCTCAGCTAAATATAACTTTAATGATTTCTCAGGTGGTAGAAGCAGTAATGGCACTGAGGACTCCATCTTCAGAGAAGGGGCAAATACCTGGGAACAACCACACCTCTTGTTCATAATCATTTACCAAGTGACTCTAAGAAAAACTTGTGCCTGGCCTCTTGTAGCGCATGAAGCAACCTGCATAACAGGAAGCAGTTAGGAAGCTTGCAGTGAAAGATTCATAATATTGCTGAGAAATTTAAACAAATTGAAGGGTGTAAAGGAATAATATTGAAGCATTAGTATTTATATACACCAGGCTCCAAATATTAAAAACATGGCAATAGTTGAATAGAAATAGAAGTTGGATTATAGCTGTCAGGATAAATATTCTTTGTAAAGAAATTTAATTTTGTTGTTCATTCACTGGCATTTTCCCAAGTTATAATTTTCTCTGTAGTGATATTATTTGAAAAGCTCTAATTAAATGATTTATTTAAGTATTCTTAATATTGAATTCATGCTAAAAATAAAATGAATCCTCTTAACACGTAACTTATAGACTGAATGTAGCATTTATTCCACAAAACTCAACTGTCCTATGATATGCAAATCAAAGTTCATGAAATGAATGTGACAATCAATGATTTGTTATTGCAATACGATTTATTTACAATGCTCTTCAAAGTCATTGAACACCTGACACTACGCATGTATTATTTTGAGAGTCAGTGAGAGAGAGAGACAGTGAGAGAGAGAGAGAGACAGTGAGAGAGAGAGAGACAGACAGTGAGAGAGAGAGAGACTGAGAGAGAGAGAGACTGAGAGAGAGAGAGAGACTGAGAGAGAGAGAGACTGAGAGAGAGAGAGAGACTGAGAGAGAGAGAGAGACTGAGAGAGAGAGAGAGACTGAGAGAGAGAGAGACAGACATGTGTGGAATTAATGTTTTGTTCCCTGCTCCCATGCCTCTCCAAACAGCTGTCAGAAGGCACACAGTAGCCACTTGCAATGGTTGTCATTTTGATTTTTCCTATCCTATCTGTGGAAGTTCATTTAGCACCTTCCACATGAACACATCTGCGATACCACATTTTAATACACTTTGCTAGTCTGATTGTTGTGCACCACCAATAAGTTAATGTGAAATAATAATATGCAAACATATCTAATTATTGTGAAACACTGTATAATCATGTGATTAGTAATGCCATTATTGATCTCATCAACTGTAATTACTACAGCAATTCCTCATAGGGTTATTTTTCATGGTTGCCAAGCCAAAATAGCAAGCAGAGAAAGGTTTTTTTACTATAGGGATAAAGTGAGGGCAAGGAGGACACATCTAATCTTTAACTGCTTATACTTTGTTCAGTTGCTGACTTCCATCGAGTCTGGTCTCATACATCCAATGACGCATGAAGATAACCTTACTGGATTTTTAATGGAACTGGGCTTTTCCTATTGTTTGTTACTCCTCTATAAATGCCCTATTTTGTTATTAGTGGTAAATGTACGAAAGATAACACTATGATGTCAACATTTGCCATTGTGCAAACTATCACGGCCACTCTGCATATGAATGAACATAATGGACCCAATAGTTCAGCTGATTCACAAGAAAACTGGCTGTTCTGTCCACATATACACATAGAAAAAGATCCAGACTACGTTACTCACAACTGAGTATTCTGACCTCAAATCTAAGGATCAGAATACTCAGTTGTGAGTAAGGCATCAGTTGGCCTACATTGAAATGATCCACCTTCTTTTCCTACATGATTTGGAGAGAAAGGGAACAATGTAATAAAAGCAGTGGAAAAGCATATATTAGTTGGTGAAATAATATCCTGAAATTTTCTGTTTAACGACAAAGGATGAAACATTGGTAATCTACACAAAAGTCACCCATAAACATTTAACAATCTGTGCAATTTGAACCTCCACTTTACCGAGTTCAAGTGCACAGGTATCAGTTGAAGGGGATCATTGGTGTCCAGTGACTGAGATGACTTTAGACTGTTTCAGAGAGAATAAACAAGGAAAGGGAAAATACAAGTGTTTAACTAAAATTTTAACATGTTACAGAACTCAAAATAAAGATTGGAATATATACCTTACTCTAGGGTGGGATATAAATATCTTGAGCCAAGGGGCTGGAAGCACAGTGTATCTGGACCCTTAGCTTTCCTTCAGCTCTGGTTAACATATGTGGTGTGACCCCATTTACCTGAGTGAGTTCCAATCTTGATTGATTTGGCAGCACCCAGGTAGTAGAGTTGTCTCATGCTCCAGCCATCCCAGTTTGATTCTGACCTCTGGTGGAGATTACACATTCTCCCTGTGATGATGTGGTTTTCCCTGGTGCTCTCATTTCCTCCCACAAAGGTATGTTGGCTGGTGGGAAAAACAGGGGATGTGCTGGTACTAATGTGTGAAGGAATAAGTTGCATGGAAAATAAGAGGGGTAGTAAGATTGATGGGATTACTGTAGGAGCCAACATAGACTATATGGGAAATATGGTGCCCTCCTATGTCATAAGGAAATATATACCTGTATGTGGTTTATTTTCTTTTAATTACTTTATATTCTAAATTAATTTATAGTTCTTTAAGTGGTTTTAAGTAAATTCATTATTCATTTTAATAATTTTGTTGTAACTATTTAAATCTATCTGAACTGTTTATTTAAATCTTTTTGCTTATCAGATTTATGCCAAAGGCTAGCAGGAGATTGCATAGTGTCAGGATCCACTGGCCGAGGTCTAGCTGCTGCTCAGAGACAATGACCATTCAAGGCATGTCATGGGTAGCCAGGTCTCCAGCATGGTCGGTCACACTGAGCTGCAAAAGGTAAGTTAGCCACAGGGAATGGGACATGGGGAGATAGTCAGTGCAGGTGGTTTGGTATGCTCTTATATTAGCTTTCAGTGACTTGTGTATGAGAATATCTAGTTTCCTTTAAACATCAATGCTACCCAATATGTCATTTTTTAAAGAATGCCCTGCTTTCCCCATTATAATCTATTTCTCCGACTCACTTAGCTTGTCTACCTCACATTGATGCCTCTTTACATCCACTTCCCTAATCATAATCCCACACAATTTTCTATCATCAGCAAATATGTGGTTTCATCATTGCTGTAGATTGTGCATAACTGGGGCTCAAGGTCCAATCACTGAGCGGGATGTTGAAAACCAGAGGGTATAGGTTTAAAGTAAGGGGTAGGAGGCTTAGAGGGGACTTGAAAAAACAAATTGTTTCATGCAGAAGCTGGTTGAAATCTGGAATGCACTACCCGAGGGGGTGGTGGAGGAAATTTTTTTTTCCAACATTTAATAAGTGTTTAGATAAGCACTTGAAATGCCATGGGATAGAAGTGTTACGAACTGGGTTACTATTGGTGAATGTCCCTTTTAGAGCATAGTGGTGTGTGTGTGTGTGTGTGTGTGTGTGTGTGTGTGTGTGTGTGTGTGTGTGTGTGTGTGTGTGTGTGTGGCGTGCTTACGTCAACAGAAGATAAAGGATGTTATGATGTTTTTGAAGCAGTCAGACGGAATCAGTCTGGAGAGAGAGAGAGAGACAGCAGCCTGCTAGTTTCTCTATCGATGAATGAGAAACAATAACTGTGCCTGTCACTACAATCCACATATGGATTTTTGGAGTAATCCGGTGGAGTCCACTTTGTCGTTAACCTGTAGCGGGAAACGGGTATTTGTGTGGACGGCCACATCTCGGATGCTTTTCAGGGTGGCAGATACTTTGGAACAAAGCAGTGGAGTTCACTCTGTTGTTGACTTGTAGAAGCAAACAGGTATTTGTGTGGATGGCCACGATTCGAGAGCCTTTCGGGGTGAGGAAGATGCGGTGGAGTGGTCACTGCTGAGTAAACACTGAGGTGTCATTTGGGTTCCATTGTGAAACATTTGGATTTCGTAATTACTCTCTATTTTCTCTCTACATCTACGTTTTGTCTTCAGTCAACAGTGGTTGTTGAGGAAGCCTTTGCTCATGTTTCACCTTACAGCTTGCTGAACTGAACTTTAAGAACCATTCCTGGACTTGGAGTTTGGGAATTTGCCACACACACACTTTGAGTTTAGTTTTGGAGGTTAATGTTTAAGATTTAACATTTTTACTTCTAACATTCTAACATTTTTACTTTTATTTTTCTTATTATAAGTAGTTATTAATAAAGTAGTTTTAAACACTTATACACGACTCGGAGTGTTTCTTTTGTTGCTGGTTCGTAACAGAAGACTAATTTGTTTAGTCTCTCCTTGTATGAAAAGCTGCCACCCCAGAAACCAGTCTGGTGAATCTTCACTGCACTCTGTGCTGGAAAATGGGATTAGTACAGATAGCCGGCATGGACACGATGGGCTCAAGCGACTGTTTCTATGCTGTACGAGTCCACGACTGCTTTATTCCACTGATATACAGGCCTACCAACATGGGAAAGACCGATTTATTCGTACTGCTAACTTTTTATCTGTTAACCATTCTCAGTGCATCCCAGTATATTATTCCCAATCTCATGTGTTCTAACCTTACTGTCCAACTCCTGTACAGGGCCTCATCGAAAGCCTTTTGAGCAGCTAATTATACCACACCCATTGGTTCCCCTTCAACTATTCTGCAAGTCACATCTTCAAAGAACTTCAATAGATTAGACAAATATAATGCAGGTCTTTCTTTTTTTGAATCTAATTTAAATAGCATGTAGCAGTTTCTAACCAGCATCCTGTTTTTTGTTTGGTAAATTGAATCATCTGTGGAGGGCAGCATTAAAACAGGTTTAGCCAGCACCTCCAATGCAACCCATGTGCGAGCTATCCTGAAACTGTATTCCCACCCTTTGCCCTTGAAAATGAATACATTTTAAAATCTCCACATCCAATAGCTACACTGAAATTCAATCTGAATCAGAAATTCCAGAGCTTGGATTAAACATTTACTTCAATTTATTTACTGATTCTCTCCAGCGTTAAATTGGAATAAATCCAGAAAACTATAATTAAGAAACATTGCACGGAGTATTAATTTTCCTCAAATGAATACAAATTCAATGGTTATATTTTGAAATCTTTCAGACAGAGATAATGGCAAGTGCAGGATATATTAAATAAAAAAAGATACTTGAAATAAAATGCAACCACCTACATCCTATTCCTATAAGTAGGTCCCACAGTATGAAAGGGCAGTAGGATTTAGCAAGTACAGGAGACCAATCATAATCCTGTAATATAGAACCTAAAATAGTAGGCCACTTAGCACTGAGCCTGCTGTGCCAATCAATAGGTTCATAGTTAATCCTGTATCTTAATATTATATTCAGCCACTCTCTCCTCACACCCCCTGATGCTTTTGGTGTCTTGAAATCTTGCTGTCTCCTTCTTAAATATATTGAATGATTTGCCCTCCATGACTGTCGGTGACAAAGAATTCCACAGGTTCACTGCCCTGAGTGAAGATATTTCTCCTCATCTCAGTCTTAAATATCTTACCCGATATCCTGAGACTATATTTCCTGGTTCTGGACCTCCCAGCCAGGGCAAATATCCTCCCTGCATCCAGCCTGTAAAACCTCATCAAAATTGCGTACAGTTTAATAAGATCTCCTCTCATTCTTTTAAATTTTAGTGAATACAGGACCAGTTGATCTAACTTCCTCGTACAACAAGACCTTAAAGTGCCTGCACAGAAGAGTAAGCCATGCAATAAGAGGAGAAAATACTGAAAATGGCAGGTCAGGACTACTTGTGGAAAGAGAAACAGTTCATATTTCAGGTCAGAAGCCTCTCAGACCTAAAAGGTAATTGTTCCTCTTACCACAGATGCTGCCTGACATGCTGTTTCCTGTACTTTCTGTTCATATTTCAGATGTCAAGGATCTGTATTTTTTTTGATTTTCAGTAGCCTGCACAAGACATGTTTACGTTTGACATTACAGCTCAATGTCCACTTTTCCAACAAACCCATGAGGAATTTATTGTACATTAACCCTGTGTGCCTTTATTATTTGCATTTAGTCAATGACTACATCCTGAATGAATATAAGCTGCACACTTGGCTTACAACTGCCCTGCCCAGGAATAACAAGATGCACGACTCCAGTTCAGCCATCATAGGACATATTTCAGCCATAGTGTAACTATGCATTCATTGTCTTGCAAGAGCCATGCATCAGATGTGCACAGAAGCCCTGTGTAAGCGGCAGACAGGAGCACACCACTTCACAAACTGCCCACCCATGTGTACCATCAACCACCTCCTGCTGAACCTGTGGAATGGTCTGTGGTTCACGCATTGGCTTCATCAGCCACCAGAGACCTACAAAAGTGGAAGCAAGTCATCCTCACTACCATGGGACTGCCTAAGAAGATTCTAATGCTTCAAAATATCGTATGTGCATTGTTAAATGCTTCATAATGGAGGTCATGTTATAAAAACTACAAGTACTTCAATATGTTCAAAGGCATCCTCCTTTAAAAAGTCTTGGCGGCACAGTAGTGCATCTACTATAGCTCACAGCTCCAGCAACCTCGGGGTCAATCCTGACCTCAACTACTGTCTGTGAAGTTTACGTGTTCTCCTTAGGTTTCTTCCAAGTTCTCCAGTTTCTTCCCAAACCCCAAAGATGTGCAGGTTGGGAGGTTAATTGGCCACTGTGTGAATTGCCCTGAGTCTGTATGTAAGTGATAGAACCTGGGGTGGGTGGTGGAGGGGGCGGGAAAGAGAATAAAAAACTGGGTTTAGTGCAGGTGGCTGCTTGACACTGGGTATGGTTTCAATGGGCCGAAGAGCCTGTGTCTGCGACATTGGCCTCTATGACTCTAAAATTAGGACCTTCATGTTCCTTCTGAGCCACCTTCATGTACTCCATCTTACTCAAGCTCCTGTCATCAAGCACTTTCCAGATCACTGGGCATAGTTGCTTGCCAAGGCAAGTTCCACCCCAAATTATACTGGGATAGTGGAGCAAAAGGAAATCTACCTTTGTGTATTAAAATTCAAAGGCAGCCAGCCTTAAGATGCATCACAGAAGCTAAGACTGTAAACAATTCCTCATCTTATGTAGAATTCTTAATGACATCTCCTAATGTTCTGTGAAATTTAAATTCTTTGTGCATGGAACAAATGATTTGATTTTGACTGACATTTATTTGCTGTATAATGGGAAGGAATGGAAAGTAATTTGGAATCATACATAAATGGAGCAAATGAGAAGTAAATCAGGTCACTTGGTTTTGATACAAAATCTTAATGATGTGATTTAGTTCACTGGAAGTAGAATTTGTGAATAATTACTTTCCTAGAAATGAAAGATGCAAGCATAATTCATATATCAACTACAAGGCATTTATGTATGACGAACACCATTCTGCCCATCTTAAACCACTCATTCAATCTCAGTCATGGCCCCAGGTTGTACACTTAAATGATTTTCCGGTTTTCCTTTTCACTTAATTTCTGAATACATTTCAGACTTGATGCAAAAGTTCAATGCTCTCCACTCTTTCCTTAAAACATAGGGATCAGCTTGACACAAAACAACCAGTATATAAAGAGTTTTCAATATGTGATGCTTAAATTCCTGCAAGATTTCCCTTTGTAAGACCTAATCTCTCAGGTTTACAGTGACCCAACTGGTTCACTGCCTTTACTGGAAGTTTGTGTATCTTTGCAGTTTGTATCACATTCCTCTGGCCGTTCTGGTACACTAAATGAACTTCAATGAAATGAAGGCTGACCTTCCTCAGCTGGTCCATTTTCTTTAGTTGAGGTGGGATCAGGTACTATGACACTCCACTCCAAAAAAGGATACATCTGAGAATCTTCACCAAGGGTTTCCATCTCATGCATCTGTGACATCATCAGCACATGATGGGGTTTGTCACATGACTTTGTTCCATGCACCAAACATCCAGTGGCATAGAATGCATTGTAGCGTACAGTACAGCATGCCCTCATTGGACAGCGAGCAGTACACGTTGCAGCCACCATCTACTAGAGTCATGGGTGGATGTCCAACTGAGTGATCTTGGCCTGTGTTTATTAGACTGCCTAGAAATCAATCTAAGAATCTGACAGAATACATTTTCCATCTGTACTAAATCTTAAACAAACATCTTTGAACTTTATTCAACTTACTACAGAAAGGATGTGGCTTCATTAGAAAGAGTGCAGAAGAGATTCATCAAGCTATTGTCTGGAATGGAGGGATGGATAGAGGGAGATATTGATAGGCTGGGTTTATTCTCACTGGAGCATAGGAGGACCTTAGTGGTTTATTAGATTATAAAGGGTAGAGATAAGATTATTAGAGTCTTTTTCCTAGGGTAGGGGAGTCTAAAGCTAGAGGGCACAGGTTTAAGGTGAGATGGAGAAATTTAAAGGAGATCTGAGGATGGTAGTTTTGTGGAAAGAGCTGCCAGAGGAGGTGGTGGAGGTAGATGCAATTACATTTAAAAGGCATTTGGACAGGTAATTGGATAGGAAAGGAGTAGAGGGATATGGGCCTAATGCAGGCAAATGGAATTAGCGTAGATAGGCATCACGTTTGGCACGGAAGAGTTGGGCTGAAGAGCCTATTTCTGTGCTATACAGCTCTATCTATACAGATGTAGAAAAACATAGAGAGAGTTAGTGGGAAAACAGAAGATTGGAACGATTTTAAAAATCTGCAGAGAGAAACTAAGAAGGTCATTAGGAAAGCAAAGATGAGTTACGAAAGGAAGCTGGCGGACAACATTCGGAAGGATTCTAAGAGTTTTTTTAAATACATAAGGAATAAAAGAGAGACACGGGTTGACATAGGACCAATTGATAACGGTGCAGGAGGTATTATAATGGATGATAGTGAGATGGCAAGGGAATTGAATGAATATTTTGCATTGGTCTTCACCGTGGAGGACATAAGCAATGTGCCCGTTAGTCAGGAGTCTCACGAATTGGAGCTGAGTTCAATTGAGATTAATAGGGAGAAGGTGCTTGGAAAACTAAAGGGGCTTAAGGCTGATAAGTCTCCCGGACCGGATGAGGTGCATCCCCGGGTTCTGAAGGAGGTGGCTGTGGAGATAGCGGAGGCATTGGCGATTATTTTTCAGGAATCGATAGATTCTGGCATGGTTCCGGAGGACTGGAGGGTAGCGAATGTAGTTCCGTTGTATAAGAAAGGTGGGAGGCAGCACAAAGGCAATTACAGACCTATTAGTCTGACGTCAGTGGTGGGAAAATTATTGGAGTCTATCCTCAAGGAGGAGGTTACCGAATACCTAGAGGCGCAAGGCAAGATAGGACCTAGTCAACATGGTTTTGTGAAGGGGAGGTCCTGTCTGACCAACCTATTGGAGTTTTTTGAAGAAATCACAGGTAGGGTGGATAAGGGAGAGGCGGTAGACGTTGTGTATTTAGACTTTCAAAAGGCCTTCGATAAGGTGCCTCACAAGAGACTGATTAATAAGATGAGAGGTCATGGAATTATGGGCAGGGTAGCAAAATGGGTGGAGAATTGGCTGGTTGGCAGGAAGCAAAGGGTGGAAATAAAAGGATCTCATTCTGGTTGGTTACTGGTTACTAGTGGTGTGCCGCAGGGGTCGGTGTTGGGGCCTCTCCTTTTTACCTTGTACATCAATGATTTGGATGATGGAATAAATGGTTGTGTGGCTAAGTTTGCGGATGACACCAAGTTAAGTGGAGGAGTAGGGAGCATAGAGGAAATAGAAAGAATGCAGAGGGACCTAGACAGTTTAGGAGAATGGGCAAGGAAATGGCAGATGAGATTCAATGTTGAGAAATGTGCAGTTGTACACTTTGGAAGTAGAAATAAGCGGGTAGATTATTATCTAGAAGGAGAGAAGATTGATAGTGCGGTAGTACAAAGGGACTTGGGGGTACTCATACAAGATACCTTAAAAGTTAACCACCAGGTTAGATCGGTGGTTAAGAAAGCGAATGCTATGTTGGCATTCATCTCGAGAGGTATAGTGTATAAAAGTAAGGAAGTGTTGATGAGGCTCTACGGGGCGCTAGTGAGGCCTCATTTGGAATACTGTGCGCAGTTTTGGGCCCCGCATCTTAGGAAGGATGTGCTGACGTTGGAGAGGGTTCAGAGGAGATTTACGAGAATGATTCCAGGAATGAAAGGGCTTAAGTATGATGAGCGTTTGTCGGCTCTTGGACTGTACTCGCTGGAGTACAGAAGGATGAGAGGGGACCTCGTAGCGACATTTAAAATGTTGACAGGTAAGGATAGAGTAGATGTGGCTAGGCTGTTTCCCTTGGTGGGCGTGTCCAGGACCAGAGGGCACAATCTTAGAATTAGAGGGTACAGTTTCAAGACAGAGATGAGGAGAAGTTTCTTTACCCAGAGGGTGGTGAAATTGTGGAACTCCTTGCCACGCACAGCAGTGGAGGCCAGATCAGTGGGGGTATTCAAGGAGGAGATAGACAGATATCTAAATAGTCAGGGTATCAAGGGATATGGGGATAAGGCTGGCAAATGGGATTAGAATAGTTTTATTTTTTTTCTCTCTTTTTTTCCCACCCCATTTCTTTTTCCCTTTTCCTTGGAGCAGACTCGATGGGCCGAATGGCCTGCTTCTGCTCCCTTATCTTGTGATCTTGTGACTCAATTAATTACTCCAGTGAATATGCCCTCATTTTCCTTTGTACAAATGCTCCGAAGAACAACGATAGCCTGGAGTTTCAAGAAATGTAAACAATAAATACAAAAAAAACCACATTTTTCAAACTTTGGCCACAGTCAAGCTAGAGTTAAGTAAAAACTCTCTCTCATTGTTGTATTTGTATACATTATTTGAATATTTAAATTGCCTGATAACATTTGCTACCAACATAGATGAACCCATAACAATTTCCTGACCAACTGTGATCTTCCTGTGATTTTATTCCATGCATTCACCCTAATGAATGTAAATCTAACAGATTATAAGAAAGGAAAAGTAAAACTGATTATACATAACTTATAAAAGATTAAAATAAAATCTGCTTTCTGTGGTTGCACATTTCATAATTTGAGGTTTTAACTTCACCGATGACAAAATTCACTATTTATAAATTCAAGATTTACAGAAGGGAACAAATGAGCTATCTAATATTTTGCTAGAGTTTGAAGCTTGCCCAATGTGCCCTACTGGAAGAGTTTTAAATCTTAGTACATTAGGAGATATGATGAGTAAGTATCATATACTCATATGACATGGAAGTTGGTGTCTAAGGCTACAGCAGGATATAGATCTGATGGAAAGTTGGGCAGAGCATTGGCAGATGGAAAGTAATCCCAACAAGCACGAGATGATGAATTTTGGAAATTCAAATAGGGGTAGGACATATTCTGTAAATGGTAGGGCACTAGAAATATTGATGAGCAGAGACATCTAGGGATTCAAGTTCATAGTTCCCTGAAAGTGGCAACACTGGCAGATAGGGTGATGAAGAAGGCATATGGTGTGCTTGCCCTTGTAGGATAGGGCACAGAATAAAAGAAATGGGACAGTATATTGCATCTTTACAAAATACAGGCTAGGCCACACTTGGAGTATTACGTGAAGGACATGTTTGCACTGGAGAGAGTACAGAGGACATTCACCGGGATGTTGTCTAGATTTGAGGGCTTTAGTCATATGGAGAGATGGGATAGGCTGGGCCTTTCTTACCCTGGAGTGAAAGGAGGCTGATAACATACAAGAGGCATAGATAGGGTAGATAGTGAAAATCATTTTCCTATGGTAGGGGGTATCAAAATCAAGAGGGCATGGGTGAGAGGATGGAGTTTTAAAGGAGATCTGGAGTAAGTTTTAGCCACCTACCTTCCCCCCCCCCCCCACCCCACATAGAGAATGGTTGATATCTGGAATGCCAGAGGAGATAGTGGAATCAGATACAATAATTATGTTTAACAGGCACTTAGACAGACACTTAAGTAGGCAAGACATAGAAGGATACAGTCCTAATGCAGACAAATAGGATTAGTGTACATGGGAAAAACAGTCGGCATGGACCTGTTTCTATGCAATAAAACTCTATGGCTACGATTGAGCACAATTACCATTTATACCAGTTAGCTTTTGGTGACTCATTAAACCATTGTATCTCTATTCATTTAGTACATTTTATGTTTGTACATTACATTAACCATTTGATCAGCAGGTACTAATACCACACTGCTATTAAAGCTTTGTTTGGCCATTCATACATGTTCTTTTTCAAAATATTAATTTTCATCTCATTAATAAACCTTTAACATATTGGAGAACTGTCAACATTTGATAAGATAGAAAATTAATTTAGCACAGCTTTTACAGAGAGATATTGTTGAAGTGACTCAAAATATATCAACATGAATAAAAATATATGAACCACTTTAATTTACATCAGTCATAAAGCTAAATTATTTGTAAAATTCAGTTTCTGGAAAACCAGGATGCTGCTATTTAATTTATGCTTCACTTCAAGGATGCAGATAATGTTTAGTGCTGGCACTCTTCTAACAATTTGACATACCTAACACATAAATATTGTTATTTAATTTAGTAAGAGGTACCAGCACCCTATATAATAACAGGACTAAAAAGGACCTGGGATAGCACTGGAAAATTTATATGTTATTTCCATCCTCTTCTTAACTGAAAATAATTGAATTTAGAATTCATAAACATTTGTTTAAAATATAGCATACTGTGATAACATCTACCCAATTAATCAAGCCTGGTGAACATATTAAATGGAGCTCAATTTTATTCCCACAACTTATGTGCAATAACTTCCACTTGCTAAAATGTCTGGAGAAAGACACTGAAAGAGTGAGAAAGAAGAACTTCATAGAACACAGAACAGTACAGCACAGGAACAGACCCTTTGGCCCATGATATCTGTGCTGATCATGATGCCAAATTAAACTAAATCTATCTGCTTGTACATGATAATAAATCTGATTCTGATTCCCTACAATCCCTGCATGTTCATGTGCCTGTCTAAATGCCTCTTAAATGCCACCATTATGTCTGCTTCCACCACTATCACTGGCAGTGCATTCCAGGCATCTACTACTGCACAAATCTACCCTGCACATCTCCTTTAAACTTTCCCCCTCTCACTTTAAAGCAGTGTCCTCTAGGAATTGACATTTCTACCCTGGGAAAAATGACTATCTACCCCATCTACGCCTCTCTTAATTTTATATACTTCTATCAGGTCGCCTCTCAGCCTCCAACTTTCTAGAGAAAACAATCCAAGTTTGTCCAACTTCTCCTTATAGCTTATATTCTTCAATCCAGGAAGCAACCTGGAGAACCTCTTCTGCACCCTCTCCAAAGCCTCCACATCTTTCCTGTAATAGGGCAACCAGAAGGATGTTGGGCAAAAATGAGAACCATGAGAGATGGAGAGAGAAAGGAAAAGACAAATGGAAAATGCATAAGGGAGACAACAGTGAAAATGGAAGAGAACCAGAGATCTGGATATCAAAAGATGCCCTTTTTGGAGATGTAAAATACTGTCAGCATTGTAACATACATTTAAAGTGCCCTTAGGGTACTTCTGAAGGCATGTTGTGATTTTGAGAACCCTAAAAATGTAGTTTCTATGTTCACACTGTTCTCCAAATTTCCTTTCTCTCCTAAAAATTAGCTTCTCCATGGTGTTAGTCCACCATCTGTTCTAATACTGTTCAATGATCAGACCTCCAATTCACTTACTGTTTAAGGCACCAATATTTATCATTTTTATAACACTTCCTGAAAAGAAATTCAATGATTTATTTCAATCAATCAACAAAATAACAATGATTTGATCAATTGAGATGTGTTGAAAGTTAAATCTTCCTGAACTGAATCACAGGACCAGAAATATGGTGGTGGGAAGAAAACTTTAAAATATATCAAAAGTGTATTAGAGTGAGAGTAGACGATTTAGACTTGTTGATCCTGTTCCATCACTCATTAAGATCTTTGTTGATCTGTAACCATATACCCATCTCATCACCATATGCTTTAAGTGATGTTTAATAAAAATTCATCAAGCTTCAATATAAAATGACCAACTTTCCTAGCATAATTGTCATTTGCAGAAACCACTTTTTACAAACTTCCATTACACATATCCCAATATATCTTCTGAAAGGCCTAGTTGTAATTTTTAAGACTATGGCCCTAGTCTTAGACTCCCAACCAGCAATAGCTTTTATCCATCTAGATAGGAAACTCCCCTTAAAATATTGAAATCTCTCATTAAATCACCACTCAACCTTCTAGATTTCAGGAAATAATCATGAGTACTTTCCACTTAAGTAAAACATTGCACTCCAGTTACTTTTCTGGTAAATCTTCAGCACAATCCTTCGACCACAATCATATCCTTCCTAAGCTGTGGAACCCAAAATGTATTTTAACCAGGGCTCTATATAGCCATAGCAAACTTCTATCCCTTTATATACCAGCCCACTTTATGTATAAGCCAGAACCGCAATAGCTTTTTGATTATGTTTTATACCCATCCTTTACATTTCAAAGATCTAAGAACATGGATTACAGGTGTCTGTGCACTTCCGCCGATCATCGCTCATCCCTCCAACCACAACCCTCCCCGCCATCAAGGACATCTTCAGGAAGCGGTGCTTCAAGAAGGCAGCATCCATCATTAAGGACCCTCACCACCCGGGACATTCCCTCTTCACGTTACTATCATCGGGGAGGAGGTACAGGAGCCTGAAGACCCACACTCAACATTTCAGGAACAGCTTCTTCCCCTCTACCATCAGATTTCTGAACGGCCCATGAACACTACCTTGTTATTCCTCTTTTGCACTATTTACTTATTTTTGTAACTTATAGTAATTCTTACGTCTTCATGTCTTGCACTGTACTGCTGCCACAAAACAACAAACTTCACAACATAGTCAGTGATAATAAACCTGATTCTAATTCAGCTTTTAGTTAGTTCTCTGTTCTATCCATGCTAGGTCCAAGGTGGGTAACCTCACATACATTCAAGGTAAAGAATTCAGCTGCATCAAAACAGATGAAATTTTGGCATTACAACCATTGTTGATTATGAGTCCAGAATTGGTATTTGAGACAATTTTCTCTCTTTTCCCACATTCATTGGATATGACCATGACAAGCCCATTTACTGCCCATTTATATTTGATGCTTCAAAAAGAAACCCCAAGGCATGTTAATTTAAATCTAACCAATTGTATGTGATTATAGAACTTCAATATATCAATCCTGAGATATATCCTTTTATGATGGAGGATTTCATTGGGTTATGAAATGAAATCTGGTCCATGGATTTACCCAGATTTAATTCTAGCTCCAGGTTTTCCAGGTATTTCCATCTGAAAGACTCCAGGGAACCAATTTACATCTACCAAGACTTTTCAGAATATCTTGGCAAACATGAATACCACATTAGCAGATCCTGATTTAACCGACATGACTGACCAAGATGGGACACGGTACAATTTTGGAAGCTCTGCTCTTCTGGATGAGTTCAAGGGCAGATGGACTAGCAGCAGTTTACAATACCAGCAATGCCAAACTTTTAGGGCACATAATGAAGAACTGCCATTTCATGAAAAGCCTTGCAGTGTTATTTTGTTGCACAAAATAATGACCTACTTGGGTCTAATAAAATGGATAATCCTGGCAATATGCACATCTTTGCAGTTACAAAGATAGATATGTGACAATCTTTCAAGAAAGAATTATATGATTAAAATAGATGTCAACTTTAAAATATCCTGAAGCAAGCTAATTTATCTATTTTTCTTAATCAGGAGGTATGTGAGTATTAATAAGCAAGAATGTTAATTCCATTTAACTCACAAACAGAAGCATAGGAAACATTTTTCCAGGCCTGCTCTGAAATTCCTAAGCCCTCTCCACTACTGATATCTCTATTTCTGTAGCTCCCTACGTCATATCTTCAAAGTCTGATACAAAACTTAAAAAAAAACCTTTTCCAGAATGAAGAACAAGACAGGATTCAAGAGTTTCAAGCCTGAAAATGCAGAAACGGTAAATACTGTTCTACATCATGCACAGGTGAGATTTATGATGTAATTAAGATGCTGTTACATCAAATCCAGCTATTTGGTCTTGAAAACATTTAGAGTCACCAAATAGAATAATATAATCCATTGATAAGCAAGTTTTTATTTAGTAGGAGATAAGTACACATTTAAAAAAAAGCTGGGCCAATTAGTTCCTGGCCATATTTATTTGGTCAGTTTGTTAAATATCCATTTTTACATTTTTATTCATGTTTCAATATCTATCAGGAAATTCAGTCAAATATCAGTAAGACTTTCTGATGCATAATTCCTCGTACTAAAATTTAATGGAAGATTTTAAAATAACTTTCTGCCATAATCATGGAACTTGCAGGCCTAAACCAATAAATTAACAGGAATGTTCAAAGAAATTTCAAAGAAAATATCTTTGAATTTACTAATTGAATATACTCAAGCATTGACAATATTTTTCTACTAGGAATTTTATAATTATGAACCTGGTATAATCTACGTGCATGGGTCATTGAAACTTACCAAATGTTCATAAGAGCAATGTGTGCCTCAGCAGATTCCATGCAGGGAAGGCGAAATCTGAGAGTAGTACACCATAACACCTATAGGGTGAGTAATGGAAGAACTGGGACAAAGGATAAACACGTGATAGTGAGGTAAATCTGGCTTTATATTTGTTTGATCTGTTTAAAAACAAACTCAAAATACTCCCAATGTAAACACTCATACATTTTAAATATCGTGCACTAATATATAAGAAAATATAACCAAAATCATACCAAATACTTGAAGGTCCTATGTTAAATTTCAAAAGAGATGGGGCTGATTTTAGTAGTTTTGCAAGAAGCCTCAAGTAACACTGGCTTTCACCCAAATTAACTGATTTTTCTGTACGATCAACAAAAAAAAATGTTAAATAGAAAGCCTCAAAAAGAAACAGTCACGTTTTGTCAATGCATTTCTGCTCATCTTTCAAACTGTTTCCTGGTTTATCAACAGGACATCTGTATGTATATTAAATATTCATCCAAAACTACATGGGAATTAATTATATCTCTGTGCAGTGAAGAACTTATGCTGCCGACAATCAACTCAAATAGCTGTAACGGAGTTGAAAATTTAGACCGTAGAGCTCAAATTTACACTTTTGTCAATTTACACTATATAGAATGTGTAACTTGACATAATTATAACTTTGGCTGAATGGAAAAGAGAGAAAGCTACTTCTATTTCCTATATGAGAAGGGGTCAATTTAAATCCAAGAATGGCACTGTTACATTCCTACATGCAAGAGATGAGGATTTTATCTCCCAACACAGTGGGAGGAAAGCAAAACAGTACATTATCCATTACTTAGTCCTATCAACAGTAGTTGTAACTCAATAGCTGGGAATCATCAAGATAACTGTTATAGGGCATATATTTGCTTTTTTGTCCAGTTTTTTGGTCAAGTAAACTGATGTTAAGACAAATGTTCCAGTTTTAAAGGTGGTAACCAGGCCTTAGTAACTGTTTAATTATAATGATGTACTATGTATAATTATAAAACCTGTTTCTAAATTGGTGTGGAAAACATTGTATTGTTGATGTGTAATGTATTACAGATTAATAAGAAATACCATTTCTTTTATTCTGACATGACAATGAGTCTGTCCTCATCACAATTAAAAAGGAACATACAGGAACAAAAAATGTGAAACTAGTCACTGTATTGCCCATAAACAGAACAGTTAAAAGATCAGGGGACAAAGCTTTCCTCCTTGCTGGTGATGTGCTTATTGTGTTTCAAAGACAATTTACAAGAGTCAAAACTGAAAACAATTACTTGCTATTGTAGTGCTTCAAGAGTAATTTGAAAAGCATGAGATTCCACAAGGCTAAGCACACCCAAAGAAGAAACCACATTTCTCATATGTAACAATGAATTCCAAGAGTTTTACTCGCGTTAAAGCAACTCAAGTCCCACCAGAACGCTCATGTTACCATCTGTCACAATTGTAAAAAAAACCTGTAACTCACTGCTAATAGTAAGACACTCACTCCATATAATCTGTATATTTCTATTTTTGTGTTTTACTACTATTGAAAAATTGTAATTAAATTTTCTTTTATTAAATAAAATAAACCATACTTTTATTTTGAATGTTGCTTGGGAGTGATGCCAGAGTTGAAGAATTTGTATCATACATACAGAGCATTAAAGTTTAAACTAATGATGAATTCATACTATTCTTTTTTTTAATACTCTTAAGATTGAGCCAACAATTACTGCAGCAATCTAACAACCAATTACTGATCATCAACTATGACATCATACATTTTCATGGGAAAATTAGAGACACCAGTCAAAAACATTTAGGATAATGACAAAAGGGAACATTCCTATCCATAGGCATTGTTGGAAAGTATTATAAACTCGGTCAATGAAATTCAAATTGATAATTCAGGACACAACTGACACTACAGCAGTCAATTACTGGGAAACGATATAGTTTTATACTTGAATGCTAGGTTTGACAATGCTTGAACTTGGTATATCAATTCTCATTAGGCTAAGGAACACCACTAGGTAACTGTAGCATGCCAGTGTGGTGGTGGGGAGAGGTGGGGTGGTGGAGGGGCTGCAAGCGATAAAGGAAATGCGTTTCCAAGTCTAATTATGTAAGTACATATTTCATCAACCAATTTCAAAGCAGCACAAAATGCCTCAATACAAGAATTTATGGCACGGCTGAAGGAAAAACGTGACAACGGAAAAGAATAAAATAAAAATTGAACAATGGACTTTAATAAAACAGTGTAATTATTATTTTACACCATTATGACAAATCTTTAAAAGTACTTTTCAACAATGCCTCTAGAATGAATAGAATATTGCACCACTGATAGTCACTGCTCTTACGTGTGCAAGAGGCTCCCATAACCCGCTCTTATTTGTTCTATTCCATAGTCATGGGCTTTTATCACTCTTCAGCTAACAGTAACACATTCCCTGGTACAATATCCTCCATTTATTATTCCAACACTCTTTTCACAGTTTTGTAGAAACTAAAACCTTGCCCCTTGGCTGTTCAGAGTGCTCTCCCACATATCACAATTAGGATCCTGAAAATAATTAAAAAATGTTTTTAATAAAGATTCAGATCCCGTAGCACACAGTTCATCATCTTCTTTAATCCAAAGGATTTTTTGTTTAACTTAAACAACAAAACTTTCTTCGTGCCCCCAAAAACAGCAGGATAGAGGTTCACTTCTACAATTGTTTGAATTTCTTTAAAGCCAAAAAAGCAGTTCTTGGTTGAAGAACTGTGGAAGGCAAAGCACACAGCACTGGTTCTTCTTTAACAGGGTCTTTATTTCTTTACATGTTGGTGCTCATTCGAGTTTGACTGTTTGCAGAATTAAGTTCACCTTGGCTTCCTTCTCTTGGAGGGGACTGTAAAGATATAAAAAAATTAACAATGAAGTAATGCCTATATTATCTGAAATGCTTGCTTACCTTGTACTCAAAACATGTTAAAATGCAATAAAACGACAATAGCTTTAAATAAATGACATCTTAATTGAATGCAAGGTATCACATGATTATAAACTACAGTAAAGAATGTACAACATTTCAAGCTAACATATCAACTCAAAACTGCCAGACCAGAACAATTATGCCTTGTGAACATTATCTGGGCTTTGATTTATTTTGTGTTGGATTTTGCTCTTTTTTTCTGGGCAGTGCTAGTAAATTTCAGGACTTGTGCATGGAGTCCAACTATGGAGCTGAAGCTTGCTGTATTTCTTCAGCCTTTAAGCATGGGAAGCTGCACTCAAATCATGGCATAGGTTCCCTTTCCCCATTTATATCAATGACAACTGTAGGTTAGCATAGGCGAATTACAAATTTAATTATTTTTGTTTCTTTTAATGTTTTGAATCATTTAAAAGTCTTTCATATGCCATTCCCACTGAAAATATCAGATATCAATTGTTCATGGGACATAAATAAAACATCTGTCTTATAAATCTGATCTTATATATAAAGAAATCAAAAGTAACTTGTTGATAAATGGCCACAATCAAAAGTAGCTGTAAAAATAAAAATAAATCACATGTTTACAAGTTACTAGATTTAACTGACATCCACCAGAAGTAAACCAGAGTAAGATTTCAAAAAACTTTGGTACAGGTGATTCGAGTAGTAAGTGTTTGCTACAAGAATAAGACCTTTCAAATCCTTTACTGGACCCCCTAAAGTCCTTTGAGGAAGTACATTTAAAGTGATGACGCACAGGGAATGTGGCAGCTAATTGCATTCAACAACCTTCCACAAAATAAGAAAGAGAACAAATGACTCCATCATTTAATAAGATGATGGCTAATCTTTAACCTCAGTGCCATTTTCCTGCATTAACCTTGATTTCCCTAATATTGAAAAATCTATTACATGTTCTTATATTCTCTTATTACATTGAAGGCAGCCATTCAGCCCATCCAGTCTAAGGAATCCCATCAATCCCATTCCCTCCTTATTTCCCTGCAACTTATTCTCTGTCATACACTCATAAGTTCTTCTACTACCTACTGGTAATTCATAGCAGCTAATTAATTTACCAATAAGCACATATTTGGGATGCAGGAGGAAACTGGAGCACCCATGGTCACTAGGAGAACACACAAACCCAACCACAGGATCAAATCTGGATTGCTGGAGATGTGATGCACTGATATGTCTTATATAAACTCAGCCACCGAGCCTCCACAACCCTCTCGAGTAGAAAAATAGAAAAACTGAAACATTTCTTCTCAACTCAATCCTGAGTGGCCAATCCCTTATTTTGACCCTGAATCCTGGTTCTCAATGCCCCAAGAGGATGGAAGATCATCTCTACACATCCTATCAAGGCCCACGTGAATTAAATGGGGTTGCCTCTCATTCTTCTAAAATCAAGACAGTAGAGGCCTGGTCTGATTAATCTCTCCTCATTTGTCAAATCCAACATCCCAAGAATCAATCTGGTAAATACCTGCTGAACTCCCTCGTATAGGGAGAACACAGCCATACACATAATTCCAGATTAGATCACACCAGGGTCATAATGGGATTGACGCAAGATGTCTCTATTCTTGCTCAATTCCTCTTGCAATAAGGATCAACGTACCTAATTGCTTGCTGAGATAGCACATTAATTTTCAGAGTTTTATGCTCAAGGACACCAGATCCCTCTGAACACCAACATCTTTCAACCTCAAGTAGCAAAGCAAAAATGACCAAATATCATGATATGGATTTTGCTGGCAGATCCTCACAGAATTTTCATTTACTTATGTAATACCTGGAAATTTGAGACACTCAGCAACTTCACAACTGCACTGTGCCCCTGGAGTCCAAAGGTGGATGAGGAGCTTGCAAAAGCCCATCCATTTGAATGATGATTATATAATGAGGAAAAAAATGTGAGGAAATGCATTTTTATTGTTTTATTATTTGAGGGAACTGTTAAGTAATTATTTTTAAATATACTATAATTTCTAATGTTTTTTTCTTTTAATAGTACTTGAATGTTTCGGAATAGTCAGGGACATTTAGGGCTTTGAAATGTTTTAATAAACAGAAACTTGGGCAGTGCTTTGCCATTCATCAGGAGTTTCCAGTAGAAGGTTCACAAGCTGGGGTTGTTCTGGCCTGTCACTACAGTCAATTACAAGAAGATGAAGTTGACAGTGCACGGAGATCCCCAAAGGATACAGAGATAGGCGGGAGCAAGGACAGATTTGAATGGGAGGATAATAATTTTAAATCTGAGGCACTTAAGGACTGAGAGCTAACATAGATCAATGGGCAAATGGGTGAAAAGAAATTGGTGCATTAGAATATAGCTAGAGGGTTTTGAATAAAACAAAATTCTTGAACGATACAGAATATAAAGGAAGTCTGATGATAAAAGCATGGATGAGGTTTCCAGCAGCAGACAGGCTAAGGCAGAGACCATATTATGAACAGATATACTGGATGATTAAGAGAATGTCAGAAGCTGAGCTCAGCATCACATCCGATAATGAGGTTACAAATGACCTGATTGATCCTGAGATAGTAGCTTGGAAGGTGATTGGCCTCTCTTCCCAATATTGAATTGAAGAAAATTTCACTTCATTTTTGTACTCAATATCGAAAAAACAGCTATGAAGGGTGTTGGGGGAAGTGGAGGTGAAGTAGAGCCAAGTATCATTGCCGCACATGTGGATCCTGTTGATACCTTTTTGGATGACTTGCAAGAATAGTTTCTTGAAAAACTCAGGAGCTAACACTGTAGGCCACAGCAGGTTATGTCTATGGCTGAAAGGAAGAATGGAGAAGGATGGTTTGATCAATCACAGGAAAAGTAGCAGACAGGTTGAGAGAGTGAAGTGCTACTGCTCCCCACAGTCACAGTTATGCACAATGTTATTTCTGATTTAATTTGGGTTGTTTTGGTGCAGGTGCAAGATGGAAATGTGACTGGAAATACAAACAAAAAGTTGCAGGAAACATGGGGATGAAAGTGTGAGAAAAGCAATGTTGGAAAAAGGGTGGCTGTTTGCCTGGGAGGTCAAGGAAGGAGCTGAAAGAGAAGGGAACCTTTACAATATGAATTAATATGTGGGCCAGGAATTTAATAGGAGATCAGCAATTTAGTAGGAAGAGAATGGAGAAAACAGGAAGTGGATATCCTGGACAATATGAACTCAGGGAGGGCTTCTGGGTTTCATTGTATCTGAGGTCTTCCTGCCTCTCTTTCTCCCTATTTTACACATCATGTCTTTCCCTCCATTCATCTTCATAGTGGATAATTATGAGGGACGAACTATGCCTGCATTTCTCTTTCTAACTTCCCAACAAAATAACTGACTTTTTAAAATCCTTTTTTGTTATATAGAGTCTGAAAATAACTCCCATTAATTATAGTGTTTGCATCAAAACTAACCTTCAAAACATTCCCAAGTTCATAAGAATGCTTTCAAGTTCTTCAGGAAAAATTATGAACTCAATTATTGCCATTGAAAAATGCCAGGCTTTGAATTGCAGTGCAGAATGACTGCAGTGAATCATACTGATGCATGCAAAGAATTTTCTGCACTGTGTTTGGAAATGCAGGTTGCAGCACACTATGAATTGTAGGTACCCTTCAGTGACCAAGTATATGTTCACATAGCCAACAACTCAGTTTTTCAGTGGTCTTGAGTCCCTTAAGAGCATCTCTTCACAATTTTAGTACAAACCATTGTTGGACTGAACCATTCAGATTAATTATTTTTGTCTTTATTCTGTTACATGTGTTGTTCAGCTACAGCTAATAAATGAAAAATATTTTTAAATAAGTTGAGTGATTTGACTCAAAGTAAAAATGACTTAACCATTTTAAACTTCATAGTGATTGTTTTTTTAACTTCTGCATACTACTTGATCAATGATAAATTCCTTGCCCATATAGCTGTAAGCTAATTTCATTTTCTATATTTAAATGGAAGCAGATCATGAATGGGAACAAATTCCTTTGTGATTTCCTTATTCAAGTGGCTTGCAGATGTACAGATTATATAAATGCATAAAGCAGCAAATTTTCTGTGGCACAGGATGTACCACAAGGCTTAAAGTCTAACTACATGTTAAATAAATATTAAGGTGAATTAAAATACTTTTTTTTTATTTGGGCAAGGGGTCAGAATGCTTGTTTTGGTTGTGGAAGGGTTAAATTATTGCCTAATATAATGGATCTATTTTAGGCTACTTAGTACTTCTTTTCCACCCTGTGAGAAAGAATACTAATGTAGGGAGACTAAAGGTTACTCAAGATCATAGCAGGTTTTGAGAAGGTTAATAGCATTTTACATGATGATTATGGAAGTGTCATTCAGTGTGACATTAATTTGCATTTACATTATTGAAACATTTCATAAAATGGCATTGAATATGTCCTCTTTAGTGTTATGAAAAATATGGAGCATTCATAAAACCAAGCATTAAGTGGTTTAAACAGCTAATTATTGTATGATTTAAATAGTTTTAAATAGTATGATCTGCAATTATTATCTTTTGACTTGAACAAGTTGTATTATTTTGGTAGGCAGAAAAAATGGCCAAGTAGTGCCGACTGTGGCATGTGCAGCCATTCAAATCCAAGCAAGTCCTGAACTTCTGAGCATGAGGAATGAATCTGAGCTTTACTGTCAAATTCAGATGGACTTTACATGGAGCTCAGTGATGCAGCCCAGTTATGCTGGGCATATCGCTGTTAGACCTGATGTAGGTTTTCAAACCCCATTGATCTTAATGGGGAGTCTAGGCCTGTATATTAGAAGGGAGAAGTCTTTACTTATAAATTGTTTTGACTTTAGTTTAAGTTTTAAACTAGTTCTAGATTTTTTTTACATTGACTTTGATTATCTTTATTTCTTTTCCATTTATATTTATTTTACAGTGTTTACTTAAATTTTAATAGTTTTACTGTCCCCATGTCAGAGAAATATAACTATGAAAATGATTTACAGGTCTTACAGCTAACAGAACTGTGACAGCTTAGCTGTGTGTCAGGAGCTGCCTCAAGGTGTTTCAGAGTGGTGGCTTCCATACTCTGCCAGCAAGATAGGCCTTCTGCATACTGCCAAGATAAATGCAGGTGTGTGGGAACCAGACAATAATTCTGAATAGCAAATCCCATCCAGAATGATCCAGTCTAATACGTTCAGTAAGTAAACAAAGGTTTATTAAGTGGCATAACATACAAATATACTTTAAAATTTATATTTTTTGTGTTTATTGAACAATATTTAACCTCATAACTAGCCATTATCATAAGTGAGTATTGTTTAAGTATAGGAAAGTACAGGTAAATTTAATTCCAATATTTAAAATGGACTAGATTACATGACTGTAACCTCCATGGGAATAAAAATTATGCATCTTTTCAATGCAACACTTCTTTTAATGAAACTTAAGCCATGACTATTTCTAAAATACTCGTTGAACAGCTGTTACAAGTTTTAAATTAGCATGAAGACAGAATGGACATTGTGGCCATCCGTACTTTTTTCAAGTAAATAACACTTATAACTAATATCTGTATTTAACAATTAGGCTGACATTGAAGGCTGAACAATACCTTGAAAGAGTTATCATTTAATGCCCAAGTACCTTAACGTGGATTTGATTGCGCAGAATAGCAGCTCGGAGTATCATGGCTTTTGCTCTTCTTTGGAACTCTTTGCCCATCTGCAAAGACTTTTCAAATGTTGTGCTGCGTTGATCTACATCCCTAGCGTACAGAATCTGTAGTCAAGAGAAAAAATAAACTGGTTTAATTATCCTCTTGCCCATTTTCTTTTCAGACACAGAACTGTGAAGTTAAGAAATTATTCCACAATTTAACCATCAATATTCTGTTGGCTGCAAAGTAGATTAATTTAAATCAATATTTTGCCTATATGACTCAGCTCAAGTTGTTCCATTTTTTTTGTTGTGTCAAACTTGCTTTGCTGAAAATAAAGATATTTAATATTAATCTTACAGGAACCAACTCTAAGATTTATATATTTAAGAGAAAACATTAATGTCAATTATCTACACCACTTGAATAAATGAGTTAATTGCTCTATAATCAAACCATTTTAGAAAGCTGTGATTGTTTTATGAGAAATGCTGATATATGCAATCACAGGTCAGGAAACTTTTCTCCAGGTCTTAGAAGAATCTCATCTATTTATATATTTGTGTGCATTCTGGTCAATATTTATTCCTCAGTAAAGATTGCTGTTGTTTGAGACACCTCCCACTGTGTAAAAATTGAGTGCTATATTTTCTTCATTAAAACAGTGAATATATTTCCAAAAAAAAACTTACCATGAAAGGTACATATAAATGGAAAGTCTCTACATTTATGACAATTTGTGTACACAAAATAAAAATGAAAAAGCTTGTCAAATCAGCAATAAAGCTCCAAAACAAGATCAGATATAGTCATTAAACTATTTGGAACTGAAATGCTACAATGTGATCTTTAAAAATCAGCACTGGGTTCATGTTAGAATATTAGATCTTGGATTAATTTAGGCAAGTTGTCTGCAAAACAAGTAAACACAGATACAGGAGCGTAATAAAACCAGTGCCTGTCCTTCATTTGGAGCAGGCTCTGAATAACTAAAATTATTATTGATGAGAAGTTTAGTGTGAAGAAATATCATTAATATCTAATACAGATAATAGAATCTGTTCAGAATCAAGACAATTTTAACGTTTAGCAAATATCTTGAAATTTCTTTTTAGCAGACTAGTTATACCGCTACTGGATCCAAGTGAGGTAAAATATCAACATCACATGGCAAGTTTCTTTTGGTCACATGTGATAGTTCATTTGAAATGATTCCAGCAGTGGTTCACAAAGATCTGCAATTATATAGTGGGGAAAGGTAAATGGGGAGGTAAAGTAGACAGCAGTACAAGATAATCACAGATTAGCAATGACCATGTAGACAATGGAAGCTCGTTTGTCAAGATCTCATATTACTCTCTTTGCAGCAGGTAACAGTTTCTTTGACAATTATGTCTTTTCTAAACTTCCACTGCTTTATTCAGAAGCCCATTCCATGAACAGATCACTCTTAAAAAAGAACAATTTTAAATCCAAGTATCTTGGATTTACCTTTTACTATTTATTGAGTGTCACCCATTTTCCCTCCTATGTACAGTAAATTTCACCTTCTACTTTTCTGCCCACCTACAGAATGAGCAGAAGACATCCTGCAATTTTTATCCTACTTCCTTTCACCGCACTGAATGTTGTGCCTACAATGGATGATGCTGAAAGTAGAAACTCACCTTGCTATGTGAATCAATTCTACCATTGATTAATCCTTCCAGGATAAGATGCGTCAGCTCATCCTCCAGTGCACCAACTGTGGTGTTGAAAGAAATAGCCATCTTGTTCATGTCAGCAGAAACATATGGGCTGAAATACTAAAAATATACAAGGACCTTTAGGCATGGCTGGGAAAATATAACATGCAGATCACAATTCTATTAAAAGTTAATACTTAGAGCTTAGTTTCCATGCCTATGTTTTGATGTATTCACTACATTTTGAGATACAGCCTGCTTAAAGCAATTTGGTAATTACACAATTTACTGTATTTTAAGGCATTAGAAACTACTGTTCTAAAATTTTAACAAATTGTGTTAAAAAATGAAAAAAAAGCAACCAGCACAGTAACAGTCAACTTGGTGTCACCCTAAACCACTCCACATGCAGCTTTCTTATAAATTCACATTATTAGCAACAGAAGGATTTTAATTTAGTTTGAAAAACCAAAATGCATAGCCTTGGTCAATACAGCAAGAAGATTTATCAACAATGACAACTTCAGTTTATGCAGCACTTTTAACATGATAAAAATCTTAAAGCACTGCACTGGAGGACTGGCAAACAAAAACTGACTCCAAGCCACAAATGAAGATAACAAAGCAGATGACCAAAGGCTTGATCAAAGACACAGATTTTAAAGAGTAGCTTAACGAAGAAAGATAGAATGGCTAAGAAGTTTTGGGAAGGAATTCCAGAACTTATGGCCCTGGCAGCATAAAACAGGGCACCAATGGTGTAGTGAGTGAATTTGGGCACAGGATTGCAGGTGAACTGACTTAGTCCAAGTAAGGGCAGAATTTAGATTACCTCAAGTTAATGGAGGGTAGAACAAGGGAGCCAGAAGTCTGTGGGAATAGGTAAATCTAGAGGTTAAAAAAATTTGGATGCGTCAGGAAGTAGTCACTATGTGACAATTTTAAGTGTCTGAAGAACATAGAATGATGGATGTTTCCACTCAAATATCTTCTCAATTTTATTAGCATACATTACAATTTAATGAAGGCAACTACAATATTTTATTACTGTACATTTTTAGAGAAGAGTTTATAAAATACATTTTACTATTAAAACAGTGATCTCAAATTCCAAAATATGGTTGGTACAGTCAGGAAGGAGTGGTGCATTCAGAATACAAACAAATATGACTCCTTTAAAATAAATGATTGATTACAATAGTGATAATTGAGTATTTTATAACTAAGAAATAATTAAGAGTCAAAGTTACCATGCATTACCAAGTGATATCTTCTTCACATACCTGAATAAGGGCTCTGTTCCTGATTTGTGTGTAGAGTGTCTTAACATGTGGAGCTAGGTACATATCCAGCAGAAGGTTGTCCTGTGAAAATGGGGGAATGGAGGAGAGGAAAAGAGAGAACATAAAAATATTTGTTAGGAGAGAAGATGATAAAATGCATGAAGTGCACAAATAAACAAACATTATTACACAAAACAATTATATTTTCTCTTAATCATGTGGTTTCATGGAGGAATACAGCATCTAAAACCATTTGGGACATCTATTCCCACAAAACATTTTCATCCTAAACCACAACTCTCTTGTATAGCAACAAAAAACAAGAAAGCAATAACATGATAAAAGGAGTTCCTAGTTCAGGTTTCTATTGATTCTTTTTAATAAAGTCGAGTATGTACTACATGTGTGGGTTAATAATAGATCAAACTATTAAAGGAACAAATTGCAAACAAAGCAATATTAGCTACATGAAAAACAAACCAACTTGAAGTAGTATAGCATTTAAAATGGGGTAAAGATTTAAGACCTGCCCATATAAAACTGTGAGCTTCAAATCTTCAAATCTTAAAAATCAAACTGAAATTCCTTTGCAGCCAAAAACATTGCAAGTTAATAAAAGTGGATGACTCAACATAGTCACTTCTTTCTCTGCTGCATACAATTTGAAATGGGTAGCAAAGTATTTCTAATATAAAAACCACTGATGTTGTCTTTAACAAAAATACGAGTTGGCAGTTTCTTACCTATCCATGAACCAACAGGTCCACATGAGTTTTTATAAATTACTTGTGCATTTTTTTATGGATTAATGCACCAGGATAAAGGAACAGATATAAATCATATTTGAACATTGAAACCTCTTGTTTGAGGGATGTTAACTGTACTATTCAGAATTGGTGAATAGCATCAAATTTCTGTACTGTACATGGATATTGTTGCAGATCTCTCTCACAAAATGTTGTAGCAATGCAAAAGTAATCCACCATAGATCCAAAAATATTAAATTGAAATTTGTTGAGATACTAGTAACCAAAGGAACAAAGATACTTATCAGGAACCTAACTTGCCAAAAGGGCAAAATATAATTATGGGGCTAATGGAATATTTGCTCATCTTGAGAAGTTTGTAATATAAAAGGGAAGGAAGTTGTGCATTGGTTTGGCCAGATCTGGGCACCACACCTCTGGAAAATATAGTTTAGCTAAACCATTTACAAAGATGAAACTGCTATTCAAAGGCTTGAATTATGATAGGTTGCATAATTTGATTTTATTTTCCCTCTTTCGAAGGCTGAAGGGTACTCAATTTGAGGAGTTTAAAATGCGTTTCAGCGGAGAATTTACAGAGAGGATCTTTCCTCTGACGTAATCTAGAACAAGGCATGATTAAATTTAGAACTCAGGGCATTCAGGAGATACCACACAAAGGATGTGATTACTGGATTTTTAAAAAAAATTTCCAAGCGCAAAATGCTGGAACGTTAATAGGCAAGGGTATCAAGGGAAAGGAATCAAAGGCAAGTAAACTGTTTTGAGCTACAGATCAGTCATAATCTAGTTGAATGACATATCAGACACAAAGGACTGAATGATCTATTCCAGTTTCCATTGCCCTAAAAATTGCTTCCTTTCAGATACTCATCCAACAAAAATTGAAACTTGAAACTTGGCAGTGCAGTCCAGGCCCTAACCACTTGCTGCATAAAAAGAAATTCTTCTCATGTTGGTTTTGGTTCTTTGCTGATTTTCATTCTACCTTCTCTAGTTCTTTACTCCTCTCTCCATAGGAACATTTTATCCCAATCTACCACACCCTTCATAACTTTTAAATACGGTTAGCAGATCACAATGCAATCAATCCCAACTTCTTTTTCTGAACAGGACACAATATTCCAACTGTGGCCAAATCAGTGTCTTATAAAGATCCCTTGTGACTTCCTTGCTCTTGTACTCTCATCTGTTTGTAAAGCTCAGGATTCCATATGCTCTTTAACCACTTTAACCAACAAACTAAACTTTTACCCTCAGATTTCTCTGTACTAGTATACCTTTCAGGACTGTGCCCTCATTATATTGTCTCTTCTCACTCTTCCTACCAAAATGTAATGCTTCACATTTCTCAGCATTATATTCCATTTGCTACCTATCCACCCATTCTATATCTTGAAGTCATTTGCTACCCTCTTCACTGTGCCTCCAAGTTACATGTTGTCAATCAACCATGACATTCCTTCTACACTTTCTGTTAAAAAAAATTATGGTAACTTTGTACTTGCTAAAGACCACCAGCAATTTAAATAATTTCTGATGCAAAGATTTAGAGCATTGTACAATGGCAACTGCCAACCCGTATTCCTAGGTGAAGGGAAGCACCTAGATGATAGACTAACATAAGCCACCTACCCCGGAAATGCAGTGTTTTTTTATGCAAAGGAATTACTAATTAATTCAAATTCTGACTCACCTTCATTTCATCTAGCATTTTCAAACAGGAAGCATATTTTGACTCATAAAACTTGAAGATGATATCTCGCACTTGTGGCTCCAATTCAAGAAATAACTTAAAAGAGCTTGCAGTGAGAAAAATAAATGTTAAGATCAGAGGTTGGTCTTAAGGTTCATCAGCTTACAAACAACACATTTCAGTGACAATTTTAATTTTACATTCACAAGAAGAATATTATAGAATATTGGTCATTCTTGGCAGAATTTCCATTTAATTTTTTTTGTTCCAATTTGGTGTGGCCAGATCAGATCAGCAGCAACACGATTTCTCTCATCACATTTGTCCACTTTTGTGCTGCTTACAGCATACATCATATGCACCATCTCACAACTAACTCGGGGGGACATGTTTCTAAGTTTTTGTGCACCAACTGCTAGAAAATAACTTCTGTAACATAAATTTAACCTGTGCTATACAATAAAAATATGTTGCAGAAGTTAAAGAGTTTGTTATTCGTGTATTACAATTTGGGAATTTATGGACAAATTATCTTCGGCGGTTTTTTTTTCCACAAAAGGGGTTCCATATTTTACATATGTTTCAGAAAAAGGGCATCAAAAGTGAAGTACGTTGTCCAAATGTTTTTTTTACATGAATGGAAGATTTTATGATTGATAGCTGCTCACCTGTATTTTCACCTGCAAGCTGAAATAATGCTACCTAATGATTTGCCAGGTGGTGCTGCTTGGATTCGAGAAGCATATATAGATATATTCAACAGAAGTGGATATTTTGTAGCTCAAAGAAGAAATGTGATTATATTCCATGAACTATAGTATTGAGCGAGCAAGCAGGCAGCATGAGCACACCATTAATTGCAACACCCTCCAAAAGTTTAAAGAAGGGATCAGCACTATGCTCAGATTATCTTAAACAACATGCAGCAGTCTAGTACAGCAATCCAGGGCCTGGTCCAGTGAGAATACACCTGACAATATTCAGCTTGCCATTTACACCAAGACATAATAAGCCGAATATCAGAAAATGCAGCATACATTGGGCATAAAGTTGCCAAGTGAAATGCATGAGAATAGCAATTCTTGTGCATTAACTCAATTACACTGCATTCAGTCTATCAAGCTTATGCAACTGATTTTTTTGTTAATGGACTTTTGTTAATTATTACTGAGGGGCTATCCATCCCCAATAAGATATTTCATGTTTCTCCATTACAAAATTACCAATCCCTCAAGAATGTTTTGCAAAAGATCAAACTTTCCAAATTATTATCAAGTCATTTTACCCAAGTTCTAATGTGTGCTTTAACAACCCTGAAGGTTTGGAGCACTAGATTAGTGGAGTACTGTCACAAAGTCATAATTCTGCTGAAACAATGAAGGACTGAATTCAACTCTTCATAATGCATTAAGAATCCTAATGAAGTAACATCGTATTGCATGGAGAAGACCCAGGATATTTATTGTAGTTGAATAGCTCATTAGCTATTGCAGACATATTAGGTATCATCATATGTGATTGACTCCTTTTTCCATCTTCATAAATAAAAGCACATCCTTTGCAATCATGTGATCCCAAACTGCTTGCTCGAATGATATTTATGATTTTCTCAAATTATATTCTTTGCATAAATTGCAAAAAAATTTCAAGTGGTTCTTCCAATGTTTCCAGACACAGAAAATATAACCGAAGGCATTCATGCCTCTTTTCAATACCACTTTATGGTTCTAAAGTGAACCTTAGACACTTGGGGAATGTATTATATTATCTTCACCTGCTGGAGATGACATTCCTTTGAAGTTCTTGCCTATCAAAAGTGGCCAGTGCACAAAGTCCTCCATAAACTGCTACATTGCTGGGAGACAGCAGCTGAAAAGTAAAAGAAACAAATGGGTGTTTTTATTTAAACCTGCATAATACTTTGCTTCACTATTTTAAGATTAGATCATTCTTTTAATATAAATAATAAAAATAAAACAAAACTTCAAAGGAAGTTTTAAATATTTGCAGTACATATTAGATTTCTCCCTTTCTGAACCTTAGGAGAAATATTATAATCAGACTCTGTTTTGCTGAAATAAATTCAACCACAGTCTATTTGGAGATGAAAAATGCAAAACTTTTTGAATTCCAATACAGTAAAACTCTTATTCTGGCAGGGTCAGGCCTTCGGTGGTGCCAGACTGACAAATATTCTGGACCACTGGATGTATTCCAATTAATACTGCAACACGCTTTTAATTAACTTTTAAGATATTATATAATAAATTTTCCAGCGAGTTTAAAGGGAGCACGGGAATCCGGGCCACTGTGTGTTAATGGGAGCATGGAAATAGGGCCATGTATTAACAGGAGCACAGGAACTGGGAACACTGTGTTAATGGAAGCATGGGAATTGGAGTCTCCCTGCATCAATGGGAGCATGGGAACCAGCATCCAGTGAACTGGATGCTGAATCATCAGGATTTCCAACAATTAGATAGTAAGTTATCAGAATTTTATTGTACATTGATCATAAAACAGTAGTTCATTGTTTTTCCTGTTAATAGTTACGTCATAATTTTACATTAAATTATTGTGAATTGAACCTTACCTCAGGAAAGTCACAGTGATCAAAAGAAGCCAGTAAGAAGCATTTGGCTGCTTGCTTGTATTTTCGTGTTGCTAACTCTGCTAAGCCTATGGATTTAACATGATATAAAATTCAGGATGAAGACATTTGTTACTTAATTCCTTTTTTTGAGTGTATACTATCATTTTATTAAGAGTCTCAGTTAAATAAAGGTTACTGGACTCCGTGATAGTACCCTTGCCTCTGAGTCAGAAGCAAGAGTTCAAATACCACATTTCACTGCAATAATCAAAAGATAATGCATTTGTCCAAGATTCTTTCAAATGAGACATTAAATCTTCTTGTTCAGATGGATTTTAAATAGCAATTTTTCTAAGACTAGCAAATTCTCCTAGTCTCCTGACAACATTCAACCCTCAATAATACCAAAGCACATCATGTAATTTATCTCATTTCACACAGCAAAATTCCAATACACAGTAAAGTATCCTGTAGAAAACTGTAGTCACTACGTTTCAAAAACATTTCATTATCTTGAACAATGTGAAAGGTGCTGTACAAGTGCATGTATTTTTTTAAACCCCTTTTGTGATTCCCGTAATTCCACCTTGATCTGGTGTTCTGTGCAAGGAACCACAAAATGCAAGCATCCCTACAAGCTGTATTTCAAATTCCATCGAAGAGCAAAAATGAAACAAAAGTTTACTGCCTATGCAATCCCAGAAATAGTTACATTACCATTTTTTAAAAAAAGTCTTTCATGATCTCAGGATGTCCCAAAGCTCACTATCTCTTGTTCAGCCTGTGATTCAGCTGAAATACCATATGTAGTTGTGTTATATAAAAAAAACCTATATCTATCCCAACATACACATTTGCTAACAAACTTGTAATGCTACTTAGAAAGGTTCAATGTTAGTAAATCCCAACAGCAGTTCTTGTCCTTCAATTCATTTATGTATAAATATACAAACTCTTTGAAAAGTTACCATCCCCATGTGAAAATTCTTTTGTCAACAATGCTTATTTCTCAATAAGGTCAACTCTATACAATGCCTACCAGCATCATCCTCAGGCTACATCTGGATACAAACAGCAATCTAACTTGTTGATGGAAAGGAATTTCTATTTATAGGTTTGATACCAATCAGATATTGCACTTCTATCATTATAGCCCTTATGCATATCATCTCAAGGAATAAAGGACGGGAAAGATCAATACTCTCACTAACCTGCTGCACATTTCAACTTGGTCAGTACGGCTTGATTCTGACTGTCCCTCTCACCTCTTTGCTGTAAAATAATACACTGTTTGAATAAAAGGAAAGTGAAGCAAGCACAGTCACATCTCAAAAGCACAACTAGTGTAGAATCTGACTTCATCAAGTATGGTTAGACAACATTGTTATGATTGTAATAGTTTGTAACATTGTATGGTCTGCCCATACATTTAGCTGTGAACAATAAATCACAAATGTGAAGTTGAAGCCTCAAAGCTGATTCAGAGAAGTACCATCAGCTTGTTTTCTTCTATCAGAGGGCTGAGGTATGAAGGAATACCAGGGAAACTTTGCTTTTAGTCTTACGGTTGATCTTATAAACATAAACAAGGTAGATCTGAACACCATTTCAAACTAAGCAATTAGATGTCAACTGCTTTCTTACAGGGAAGTATAGATAAAATTTCTGAAATCATTCAAGAAATGCAAGGTTGGGATATGAACTGTAATGTAAATGAGATAAAATAGGTCAAATATATGCGTAAATTTTTTTAAACCATATAAACACTTCAGTGCCCTCTCACTGCAAAAATAAGTGCAATATATACAAACATATTTTTTCTATATTAAAATATATGCATCGAGTACACACTTCCTGTCTGAATGCTTTAGTTCACTGCTTATTTTGTGTTCCCCTTTGTTGTCAGCAGTTACTACTATAAACTTCTAAATAAAATCTTCTTTCAACTTTGCCAAGCTGTAGGTGACTATGTAGAGGAGATGGTTTTAAGTCTTTTGCCCAAAACTATCATTTTCTTATATATAAAAATTTATATTCATCAACTAATTATAGCCACAATGGAGATTTATTATAGATATCCAACAGATACCAATATCTTAAATTTGATACTTGATAGTTTTTGAGGGAAATGCGCATTAAGATAGTCCATCAGTAAACCCAGCATTTTCTTATGCACGTGAATGGCATAGTGATTTTGAGAGCACCATGCAATCTGTACCATAAATGTATTACCTTGTATCACACAAGCCAGTTCCAAAGCTTTAATTCAGTCTCTAATCAGTCAAAGTTAAACTCAAAAAGCGAATGACTGGAAAACCTTCTCAAGCAATCTCCACTTTCTGACACTGAATTGTATCTGAAAGCTCTTCAACATTCATTGCTAAAGCAAGAAACCTTCCTTAACTATACTTAAGAATAGGCAGAATATCTGGTCCAATATTCCTGAAACCATTTTAAAAGCAAATCATTTCTTTTTATCATTTTGCTGTCTATATATCAAAGCTCTCCAACACTCTTTAATAATGAGCCACTGCTGTTGCAATCAGATCATCTTGTCCTTCTTTCAAGCAGTTTTTTGCTGACATCTATGGCTCAGAGTCAAACAATGGTTTACCTCCTTTCTTCACCATTTAATATTGTTAGCATTACAGCACCAAATCCCCACTCCCATACCTCCGACTTTCAACTTCCTGCAACTCACAACTGATCATGACTGGTTCTGTTTAAAGAGCACAACAACAATAAGTAGATTACAATGTATGGCTCACTTCCCAGAACCACAAAGACTCTAGCTATCTACAAGCCTCAAGTCAGAGTTTGGTGGAATACCTTTGCTATCATAAGCACAATTCCAACAATGCTCAATCACATCCAGGACAAAGCAGCCCACTTCACTAGAACTCCATTCACTATATTAAACATTCACTTCCTCCGCCATGGCACATTGTAGCTGGAGTTTATAACTTCTGCAAGATGCACTGCAGCAAATCACCCAGCATGCCAAATCCCCTTGCAAACCCATGACATTTGTGATCTAGAAGGACAAGGGCAACAAGGGCATGGGAATAACACATCTCCCAGGTTTGTCTCCAAATCACACACAATACATGACTGGAAATACATCACCAATGCTTCATCTTCACAGGTTCAAAATCCTAGAACTGCCTAAAAGCATTATGGGGATTCCTTCAAAATATGGACTGTTCAAGAAGGTAGTTCCCACATACCATGGAAGAATAAAACATTGGAATATTAATGCAGTTAACTGTGAGAATGAAAAACTGACATGATCCAATATTTCTACATTTCATTACTATATACAAGACAGCTATTTTGGCCCATTGAGTCTATGCTGGCTCATAGAGCAATTGCATTGCCTTACTAATTTTCCCTGTAACCTATTCTAAGTTAGAATTTAGGATGTAAAATAACCATTTTCAAAATCCTTAGCAATATTAATTTTAAAAAATTTGCACTGTTTTATAAATGTTGTCACTTATTTAATTGGTTTCCAAAATTGTCATTAACAAGGACGCTGACCACTAGAACGTGTACTAAACCCTTAATTAAATAATTAACAAGGGTATAAATTTTTTTGTAAGCTGTCATTAAGTTATTGCATTAATATTTAGTCCCACTCTCTAAGCAAATAAACCTACAGGTTGAAATCTCCAAAACCTTGCACAGCAAAGCACAACTTTTATACATTTCTTTTTCAATCCTTGACCTCTTATAACATAACAAGGCATTACATAAAAAATTTGGAACTATCAAAATATATGTATTTGGCGAAGTCATCTCCAACATTTGTTCAAAAAATGCTGCAAATTCCATAATAAGAAATTAAGTGCACTTTTATGACATCTAAGGTTTTATAATCCAGTATCAAATAAGGTAAATAAGAACACATGCTTAGGATAAACCTACTGACCTCTGCAATCTCTGGAGTAGACTCTGCTTTGCTTACATAACTGAGAACATGGGACCAATTTTGGAGGTAGATACTGACCTGCAAACAGCAAATTACATGCAATTTAAAAATTCGACAAAGGCTTCAGTCTTTAAGTCAATAGCCCTACTTAATGATCTTCCAAACTTCAATAAACACTTAAATGGGCAATTTTACCTATTGCTTTATGGGTACCAAACAGGAAGAACTCCAACACAACCAAAATAGTTTTTAACTTGTTAGTGTTTCTATTCCAACATTCGTCATGGAGTCAGGTATTTTTAAAAATAACAGAGGTATTTTTCTTATGGTTTTAGCTGTACTGATCTGGATGGAACAAGGAGGTTAGGTTGATGTTAGTCTGATGTTACAGCCAAGGTCAAACTGGACAATTATTCATGTGCAGAAAGAGTGCAGGGATGTCATGGCTTGCAGCTGGTGAGCTTCAATATTTGTGAGATGGAGCTCTGCAAAGGTTGTTAGTCAGCATGAGATCAGGTACTTGATTGAGATTAGTTGGTGGGCACTGGTTTTGATGGCAGGGCATCATGTTCAGACTAAGTATTGTTTGCCATTTTAAAGCATCTTGGATTTCAATGCTGGCCTTATTTGAGAGACATTTATACAGGCACATGATCAGGCAGGGAATGGAGGGATTGTAGGCCACGTGTAGGCTGATGGGATTAGTTTAAAATGGCATCACGGTTGGCACAGACATTGTGGGCCAGAGGGCCTGTTCCTGTGCTGTACTGTTCTTGTTCTATAGAGGCAAATAGGTGTTTGTCACTGTGGGATGTGCTGCAAAATGCTGGAAGCTTTTAGCTGGCACAGTCTCAGGCTAAGCAGCAGGATCAGCACACAACTTGATTTTCCACTAGTTGACCTTGCTGCTTCAAAATTCAAAATTCCCCTTATTATTTATACAACACAACTTTGAATATATAGGATGCATTCTTGCCAATTAATTATAGCAGGCTAACTTACTATTTGCATGTTAAACATCACAAAATTTAGCATATTGTTGTTAAGTGCAATTATGGAATCATATTTACTATAAATAACCATTACTCTGTTAAATATAGTAATGAGAGGATAGGATGCAGTAGTTCTACACACGTCAATTACAATCAGTACTTGCATTTTTTTAAAAAATAAGAAGACCACTTTACAATTCTTTCAATCTCCATTTCCAGGACTGACTTAAAGGAAAATATTGTAAAGCAAAGCAAGCAAGATACTTTTCAAAATTGAAATAAAACTAAAATCATTTAAGACTACTTTCCACAAGATGGTGGCCCTTGACTGGAGAGAAAATAATGGTATGGAAGATAAACTGTTAACAATGGGGGTAAAAAGAAAACATTCAGTAAAACATGGCTTGTGGAAGCAGTACATCATTAAGAAGGACCATAAAAACATTAACTAATATAACTGTCATGAAGTGTGATCTTACTATCTGGAATTAATGGCATAATAGTGACATTTGCTTTTACCACAGATGATTTTGGTATTTGTACCCTAAAAACATGCACCATCATTTAAGCCAAATTCCCTACAGAATCAACTAACACATGATCTAGATATTCCTAGTAAGGTCAGAATTTAATGTCAATAGTTTCTCAGTAGAAAGTAATGAGAGCTTTGATCTTTATTGAAAATATGATCAGAAAGCTCAGCAAACCAATTGGTGGCAATGAAGGCATTTAACACTAAGGAGAGAAGCATCAATACAAGGACATTAAACAAACAGTAATATACCAAAAGATCATTTTCACCCATTCTATCTATTCAAGGCATTGAATATTTGTCTCTCTCAGTTTCCAACTTCAATTATACAACTATTTAATGCTTGAAATTCATTTTCTCAATTTGGGCAGGAATTTTCAGTCCTTATCTTGATTACTAGACAGAATGTCTTGCAGAAGAAAAAATTGTTTTTCATACTAGTGGAGAGGAAAAAGAAAATTGAGCGAGTTGATACAATGACTACCAAAGAGGAATGGAAAGTTTATGCAGGAAAAAGCAGCACCAAAGCAAATTAATGGCATTATTCACAGCTAAATTATTTATATCATTTAGTCAGAAGTCAGCACGATTATTCAATATGGCACATATCCTTTATGTTTAGTGCAGTTCACTGAATAATTAATGGTCTAATTTGGACATGCTGTACCAATACTTCCTGTTCTTCTCATTGTGGAATGGCAACTACAATCATAATATAAGAACGTTATGTAATTGACCTTTGTCCACATACCTTGATGACATTCAAACACATGTTGATGACGTGCTTTGCACTTGTGCAATAGTCTCTGGCTCGTGAGTAACATTTCAGTGCATTACTAAGATCTCCACAGTCTAGGTAGTGATCACCGAGGTCATCATGCCCTCTCCTGAAATAAAATTTTAAAAATTGCAGTCACCTCAAAATTCACATGTTTAAATAAAAATCCAATAACTCAAAGGCATTTGTTTGTCTCTAGCTGAACTAATGGTTAATTATATTAATGTATTAGAAAAAAAGATGAAAAGTTAAGAAAAATTGCCCAGTTTAATTCACTCAAACGCACTTGTTTGCGTCTGACTGAACTAATGGTTAATTATATTGATGTATTTGGGAAAAAGATAAAAATGGATGAAAAGTGAAGAAAAATAATTGCCCAAACATTTTAATTCATGGCACAATTCACATTATTTTGGGACATTGACCCAATGAATAGCATCATAGTCGATCCAAACAGTACATATCTGGTTGCACCCTAGATCTCTGCCAACCAATTCTCACTCTTCTACATCAGTTGAAAGCCACAAGAATATGAAATGCAATCTCTGTTGGATTTTACATTCAGAGCAATTCGTAAATCAAGTTTCCTGGGAAAGCCCAGTGTTTGGCTAAGACAGGCAATAATAAAAAAAATCAGTACCTGTTTTACAGTCCACTCACATTTTTTGTTTCTGTGACTGCAATGGCACAAAGAAAATTCTTATTTTTAGTGAGCTAAATGCCCAGTTAATCTACTAGTTAGGGTCCAGAGAACTCAGGGGTTTTCATTGAATAGTATCACAAATCAAGCATTTTAACCTTCTCTCAGTTCTGCACTGAAGCATTACCCTGGACGTTGTCCAGCTATATCAATTAGATAGAATTTATAGTACAGAAACATGCTACTTGGCCCAACTGGTAACGGTAATAATAATAATAATAATAATAATAATATGCTCTGTAGTAGATCCGGTAGCCTGGTCTGTCTCAGACACTGATGACCTTTAATCAATTTGAATTTCAAGTTGGGTATGGAAGACAAATTCCATATCTTTTTGTTTGTTACCTGATGCTTTCTTTGATAGAATTTCCCTTGTAATTCTTTAGATCTGTGTCTAGTTTCTCCAGTTTCAGCAAAGCTTTCTTCCGTGTAGACTCTGCCCAAGCTGTGTCCAGTGTAGGGGGCTCCAGACCTGACTCTGGCACTGTATCTGGTACACCCTGAGTTTCCCTGCAGAACAAAAAATTTAATAAGTTTTAACAGCTCAATTTATGAATTATTTAACTCATAGGTGAACCCAGAGTTGCAGCACTTAAACCATGTTCTACATGACTGGCAAAATACCATACTTATTCAGCATGATGTCAAAGAACACAATCAAGAAGAAAATATAAAGATGTAAGGAATTATGAAACTCTGCATGATCAGTTTCTTTTTGTCTATTAATCATAGTTAGCATAGACATTGTGGGCCGAAGGGCCTATTCTGTATTGTACTGTATTATACTGTACTATTCTGTATTTTCATTCTGGAAGAGTCAAACAGAATATCTGTATCCTCTGTTGTCTCCCCCATTCATTTCCCATTCTCCTGACACAATCTATTCCTATCCTGCGTTATCCAATTCAACTGGCTACAATCATGAACAATCAATACTGCAATTTCTCATTCACCCAAGAGAGAAGGGAATTACTAGAGCAATTTTTTCTAACTTTACACTCCTGCCAAGGAAGTGTATGCATATTGAATATTTAAGCATTTTAAACCATTTAGATTACATCATTGGAAAGTCATGAATTTCCACCTGAACTTCTGTCATCTGCTTCCAAAAGCTAAGCTCCCAGTCAAAAGAAAAGAAACCATCTGTTATTATGAGGTGGCAAAACCTAGCTTCAGAACATGAATGAAAGGCCTCCTTTAAAAATCATGGGGCATTGCAAATAATAAAATAATAATCTCTTTTTCTTCCTAGAAAGGGAGGAGCACTGATTTCTGGCAACAAAAGCTGATCGCAGCCTATATAGTAAGAAAAATTGGAAAGGAGCGAAAGAATAGAAAAGTGAATGAAAGAAGTGTGGTCTGTGAGAAATGCAGAAACTGAAAGATAATAGATTCTTGCAAAGTAGTGGAGAATTATTAGCTTCTGCTGGATCAAAGATTTCTGCTCACAACCCAATGAAGAATAGATGTAGTTCGTAAATTGTTAACTAACCTACTGCAAATTGGCTAGTAGAGAATAGTGATAGTTAGGACATTTTCAGGTTTGTAGGCTATAACTGATGGGGTTCCTTAAGTAGTAGCTACATCCTGTCATTGGGAGGCCTTGTACATACAGTAGAATTTTGCACCACCAACATCATAGGATCATACCATTTGACATCACTGTGCGTGCCCAGCCACCTTCCTGTGCAAGCACAACATGCTAAGGAGAGCAATTTTAGCTCACAGTTGTTTGGTCCAATCCGAAGACTGCACAAAATCACAAAGGTTGACACATAGTGGCTAGGTGGTTAAATAACTGGACTATTAATCCAGAGATTCAGAATAAAGATCTAAAGATCTATATAACCAGCAGGACAAACCCATCAGATGTTCAATTAAGGACAACTTTGTGTAATAAATAGTTCGGGTTCAAAGTTCACTGTCCAATATACTGTTGGATACAGATTTAATAGTAATACTTCCAAAAGGGAAATTCTATTAATACCTGAAGAAAAAAAACCTTCAGGAAAGAGTGGAAAGTAGCACTAACTGGATTGCATTTTGAAAGCATTGGTGTGCTATAGACTGACCATCCGCTTTATATGCTATGCTTTTCAATTATGCAAAATCTCTCATTTAAAGCCATACCTTGTGGCTTCTGTCAACTTGCGATGGATTTCTTCATACATATCTACATTAAATGTTCTCTGAACAAAGGACAGTGCCATCTTCAGGGCTTCAATGCGTAGCTGCGGACAGTGCTCTGCAATAAACAGAAGCCTCTCAATTCGCATCAAACCACTGTAACTGGCTGCATATTGCTCCAGATCCTGCAAAACAACAAAAAACAGATAACCACTATATTTACCTGAAATATATAGAATAGTCTCACACTAAATTCAGAATAAAATGTGTAAAAAATGACCAAATATAATGCATTTTATTTGTCATTTAACCATCATTCTATGTGGGACCATGCAAATTGAGTTAACAGACAAAATAAAATTCTTAAATTCATATCTTAAAATGCTGGCAATATTTAGTGCCATTAATGTTTTACAACTAAAAGAAATGGGAGTCAGTCTTAACGCCATCAGGGCATAGAGCAAGCAACATCTTTTTTAAATAATGCACCTATACTACAACCATAGGCAAGTTAAAGTACATCCTCCAGGACCTGAAAGATAGATTAGATCAGAAATAAATTAATTGCACCATATTCCCAATTTTTTTTAAACTGTACTCAAGAAGTGCAGTCCATGTTGAGTTTACCTTGAGTGCCATTAACATTGCAAAACACTCCAAACTACATGGAGATAGTTGGGAAGGAAAAACAGGCACTGAACAAAAGTATGACAAGCAAGGAGTGCTGCTGAAGATAGGAATTGATGAAATTGTTTTTTTTAAGAAGAATGTTGAAGGTGGGACAAAAATGGAAAATGACTAGTATGTTGAGGAAAAGTGCTCTAACTGGTCCCTTGCATAGGCTGGAGGATATGCAAAAACATAACTACACAAGAAATAGCAAGAGGAGTAAGACATTGGGCCCTTTGAGCTTAATCAACCATGAACTTGTTGAAAGGCAATATCTGCTATCTCAAACTTTTCTCTGGTCCATACACATACCATTTAATTCCTCTTCTGTCCAGAAATCTATTCCTCTGTTTTGAATGCGATCAATGACTGAACTTCCAAAGCTCTCCAAGATAAATCTTTGGAATTCTTTATCACCATTTGAAGAAATTTCTCCTTACCTCAGTTACACCCCTTATTTTGAGACTGTGACCCCTAGTTGTAGATTCTTTAGCCAGGGGGAATATCCTCCCTACATTTATTCTGTCAAAATCTTTTAAGAATTTTATGTTTCAATGAGGTCAGCTCTCATTATTCTAAACTCTAAAGAACAGAAACCTATCCCATTCAATCTCTTCTCATATGACAGATCCAGCATTTCAGGGACCATTCTAGTGAATCTCTGCTGCACTCCCTTGAGAACAAGTATAAACTTTTTTTTAGATAAGACCAAAATTGCACCCAATACTCCATGTGCAATGACATAATGCCCTACATACTTGTAGAAAGATAAATTTTGTACTCTTTTCTCTGCAACAAAGACCAACATACCATTTACCTTCCTATTTGCCTACTACACCTCCATGTTGGTTTTCAGTGGTTCCGTACAACACCTTAGTCCCTTTGGATATCAACACTTTCCAATCTCTCATCGTTTACCAAAATATTCAGCATTTGCTTTTTCTACTGAAGGAAATAACCTCACAATTTTCTGCATTGCAATCTATTTGCCATGTTATGTTTACCATTGAAACCTCTGGATCCTCATTACTACTCAAATTCCCACTTAGTTTTGTGTCATCAGCAAACTTAGAAATATTACATTTCAGCCAAATGGTTGATGAAGACTGTGAATAGTTGGGGCCCAAGCAACAAATCCTGCAGTTCCCCAAAGTCTGCCAACTTGAGAAGACCCGTTTAATCCTACACTTATTTTCTACCTCTTAACCAATTTTGAATCCACACTAGTATATGATCCTTAATTACATGTGCTCTAACCTCGTTCACAGCTTCTGTATGGGACATAATCAAAAGCCTTCTGAAAATCCAGATCAACTACATCCACTTATCCCTCCTCATTCACACTACTAAACAAATCCTGAAAGAACACCAATCGATAGATTAGTCAACACGATTTTCCTTTCATACAACCACGTTGACTCTGCTTAATCATATTATTACCTTCTGAGTGCTTGCATCATACTATTTATTATAATTTTAGCAGTTTCCTACAATTGAGGTGAGGTTAATAGATCAACAGTGTCATGTTTTCTCTCTCCCTCCATTCTTAATTGGGGGCAGGGTGTTCATAATTGCTACCCTTAAATCTTTTCCAAAATCTACAGAATTTTGGAAGATGATAACCAGAGCATCCACTACCTTTACAGTCACTGCTTTCAAAACCGAGATGTAGATCTTCAGGTCCTTAAGATTTATCAGTTTTCAGGCTGGGCTGGAGCTTTTACTCTCCAATATTTCTGGGAATCTTTTTGCGTCTTCTTCCATGAAGATGGACACAAAGGTATACTTAACACCTCTAGCATGTCCTCATTCCCAATTATAAATTACCACATTTGCCCTCATTATTCTTTTCATTTTTACATAACTGTAAAAGCTCTTAAGATTAAAAAATGGGATATACACAAGTAAACATAGCACAGACAGGTAGGTCAAGGCTATGGAGGGATCTATAAAGGGACAAGGATTTGAGTGCTGAGGGTTGATGGATATAGAGTCATACTAATACAGCATGGAAACAGGCCCTTCAGCCCAATTTGTCCATCTAAGGGGCCCATCTATGCTAGCCCCATTTGCCCGCGTTTGGCCCACATTCCTCTAAACCTTTCCTATCCAAGTACCTGTCTAATGTTGTTATTGTACCTGCCTCAATCACTTCCTCTGGCAGCTCATTTGATATATGCACCACCCTGTGTGTGAAGAATCTGCCCCTCAGGTCCCTTTTAAATCTCTCTCCTCTCACCTTAAATCTATGCCATCTAGTTTTCAATTCCCTTTCTCTGGGAAAAAGACTGTGTGCATTCACCCTGTCTATGCCCCTGATGATTTTATACACCTCTATAAAGGTTACCACTCAGTTTCCTACACTCCAAAGAATAAAGTCCTAGCTTGCCCAAAGTCTCCCTACAACTCAGGCCCTTGAGTCATGGCAACATACTTGTAAATCTTTGCACTTCTTCCAGCTTAATGATGTCTTTCCTAACTGTACACAACACTCTAGGTATTGCTTCACCAACGTCTTGTACAACTGCAACATAACAACCCAACTCCTATACTCAATGCCCTGACTAATGAGGGCAAGTATGCCAAAAACCTTCTTCACCACCCTGTCTAATGTGACTTCACTTTCAGGGAACTATGTACTTGGAGTTCTAGATACCGCTGTTCTACAACACTACCCAGGACCCTAATGTTCACTGTGAAAGTCTGACCCTGGTTTGACTTCCCAAAATGTAACACCTCACATTTATGTGGATGGAACACCATTTGCCATTCCTCAGCCCACTTACCTTGTAATTTTTGATACTTTTTTTCCTGTCTATGATACCACCTATTTTAGTGTCATCTGCAAACTTTGCCTTGTACACTCTCAACCAAATTGTTTATTTAGATGATGAACAATAATGGGCTCAGCATCAATCCCTGTGGCACACTACTAGCCACAGGCCTCCAGTCTAAGAAACAACCTTTCACCATCACCTTGTGCTCCCTGCCAGAAATCTGGCTGCTGGTCCAGAAATTCAACAACACTACTGTGCTCCATATCACAATTCACAAAACATCAATGCTGAAGCTAGAAATAAGTTCAGACAAGTCTTGAGTTAAAGGCATGAGGTTAGTGAAAAGGGCACTGTATAAGTAGAGCTAGTTTTAACAAAGGGATGGTAAGTGCAAGTGGAATTCACAAAGCAACAGATAATGTTACAGAAAGATTATGGAGGAATTGTGGTGGATTGATTATGGGGTTTGGAGCTCAGCTCAGAATTAATTGATAGGTCAAGGCTCCATATCTTCATGTTTATTCTGAACAAAGAACTATGGAATAGGTGGAAACAGGGTTAACATGCAGGATTTCTGAAGGAAGACATAGAATGTCTCTGACGTTTCCAGTGCTGAAAAAGGGACAGTTGTGGCTCATCCACATTAGATATGAATAGCAATATTGGTTGTGGTATTAACACAAAGTTTTAAATACTACTGTTACAAGTGCAAACATGACAGCAATCCTAATTCAGCACTATTCCACAGGCATGCAATAAATGGGAGGTATTTGTTTTCGAGGAGGTATTGATACAAAGATAGGTGGAGGGGCAGAAAGTGCTGAGGAAGCAGGGGGTCTGCAGAAGGACTTGGACAGGTTGGGAGAATGGGCAAAGAAGTGTCAGATGGAATACAGTGTAGCGAAGTGTATAATCATGCACTTTCATAGAAAGAATAAAGGGGTAGACTGTTTTATAAACGGGGAGTGAATTCAGAAATCAGAGGTGCAGAGGGACTTGGTAGTCCTAGTGCAGGATTCCCTAAAGGTTAACTTGCAGCTTGAGTCGATAGTAGAGAAGGCAAATGCAATGTTAGCATTCATTTTGAGAGGACTAGAATATAAAAGCAATGATGTAATGCTGAGGCCTTAGAAAACATTGGTCAGACCACATTTGGATTATTGAGAGCAGTTTGGGCCCCATATCTAAGGAAGGATGTGCTGGCATTGGAGAGGTTCAGAGGAGGTTTACAAGAATGATCCCAGGAATGAAAGGGTTAATGTATGAGGAGCATTTGATGGCTCTGGGCCTATACTCACTGGACTTTAGAAGGATGAGGAGGACATCTCATTGAAACCTACTGAATATTGAAAGGCCTGGATAGTGTGGACGTGGAGAGGATGTTTCCAGTAGTGGGAGAGTCTAGGACCAGAGGGCACAGCCTCAAATAGAAGGACGTTCCTCTAGAACAGAAATGAGGAGGAATTTCTTTAGCCAGAGGGTGGTGAATCTGTGGAATTCATTGCCACAGATGGCTGTGGAGGCCAAATTATTGGGGGTATATTTAAAGTGGAGGTTGAGATGTTCTTGATTAGTAAAGGGCGTCAAAGGTTACAGGGAGAAGGCAGGAGAATGGGGTTGAGAGGGGAGAATGAATGAGCCTTGATTGAATGGTGGAGCAGAATTAGGCCATTCGACCCATCGAGTCTGCTATGTCTTATGGATTAATACAATCAAAAGACCATAAAACTTTCAGGCATACACCATCCATAAGAATCAGCAAAGCTGAAGTTAATAGGTGCTGTCACTGATTCATAGAGCAAAGATTAACAATATTTTGCAAATTGTGATATGGAGTACAGTAGTTAAATTTCTGGACTAACAGCCAGAGTTCTGGACAATTGATCTAGAGATTTGTTTGAATTTGACAAAGAGATTTTGGGCAATTTAAACTGAAGTAATTAAATGAAAACTGCAGATTAAAATGGCTCCCCAGTTGTAACCACAAAACCACCAGATTGTCTCAAAAATTCATTGGGTTCTTTAACATCCTTCAGAAAAGGAAATCTGCCACCCTTACTCAGTCAGGAACAACGTGTAACTCTAGAATCATCAATGTTATTGGCCCTTAACTGCCTCCTTAGTTCAGGAGCAAGTAGGGATGGATAATGAATGCTTGTATAGCCAGTGATATCCCCATCTCACCAAGCAAAACAAAAAACACATCACTGCTGATTGTTGAAATAGCTATAAAATTATTTCCATTCTTCCTCCATCACCCTACAATTTATCCCTTTGCAATTATATTTTCTTTTTTTAAACAAAAGCTTCCACCACTCTCAGGTAGTACATTCCACATCATTGCAACTTGGGTGAATGAAAATCTTTTTTCACTGGTTCCTTTATCAATGAACCTCTAAATTGAATCAATGAATCCCATACCAGTGTGGGATTTTCCACCACGTAGTTTGTGTCGGGTGCATTCTGCTGATCATCCTGAGGGTCAGCATCTATCTGCATTGGTTCCACTGCTCCCTGGAGAGGCACAGAAAAAAAGTGGGAAACAGAGATAAAAAAGTTAGTTATAATACTGGTCAGACAGATTCTTGCCTCTAATTAAAGTAAAATGATAGAAAATGAACAAAGGTGTGTTTTAGTTATAAAATAAATTGCTACGATAGGAAATATCAATTTTATATAATTTTACTTAATACAATAACATGCAACAACCTTAAAATATCTTGGCTGAAATAAGAATGCTTTTCAAGGCATGGTCATTTTCTCATTAACCTGAAAAACCACATATTGCTAGTGAAATGTATTCTGGCCACACATAATAGAGCATAACTGCTAAACTTGTCTAAGGTAATCTAAAGAGTTGTTTTATTCACTCTGTCCAGTCACCTGCATCCTAACTCAATATTCCAGTGAAACTGTCCTTTTGCTTTGGAAGAGCAAGTACAGATAGCTGCCTAATTTCAGTGACAGACTTTCAGTATTATAACCCTAACTAAACTGTTAGCTCCATGCAACAATAAGACTATGAATATTGCCATTTCATATTGTGTCTTAACTCTAATCAGGTCTCTTTGTTTCCCAAGACTTTTAAGTTAAAACTTGATTACTTAAAAATCTTAAGTAGATAAATTATTGCTAATGATTCTTATTAACATCAGGACTAAACTGCTCTGTCCTAACATCAGCAAGGTCTAAGTACAGGTTGTGATGCTGTAACCAGCCATATCAACTGTCAGTAATGATGGAGCAAAGAGAAGGTGGTCACGTGGGGTGGGGGTTTCCTGGCAATTTACGATTAATAGAGAAGGGGGTAGAATCATGAGGAAGATAAAAACTCAAGAATGAGAAGGTGAAAACTGAAGGAGTTGTGATGCAACAGCCAGTGTAGGTCAGAAGTAACAAATGAATGGAAGTTTATGTGGAATAGGACACAGGCAGCAGAGTTCTGCTTTAATTTATCTTATCTCATCCAGAAATGCACATTGCAACAGGTGGTGGAGTGTGGGATGTCTTGGAAAGCACTGTTCTCAGGTAATTAGATAGATAGATAGATATCTTTATTAGTCACATGTACATCATAACACACAGTGAAATGCATCTCTTGCATAGAGTGTTCTGGGGGCAGCCCACAAGTGTCGCCACGCTTCCAGCACCAACATAGCATACCGACAACTTCCTACCCTGTCTTTGGAATGTGGGAGGAAACACACGCAGACACGGGAAGACATACAGACTCCTTACAGACAGTGGCTGGAATTGAACCCGGGTTGCTGGTGCAATAATTGCGTACACTAACTGCTACACTACCATGCCTGCCCCTACATCAAGGAGTAGCATACAAATGAAGAAGAGAAGGGACCAAGGTTAGGTCATTGGGGGTCCTTTAGAGGTTGTGGTGTGCAAGTGAAGGTAGGTGCATTTCTAGAGGCATTCTTGCTGTCATTGGGAAGCTGATTGTGAAAGCGATTGAGAGCACTGCACCGAATAAGACAATGTAGGGAGGACAATGAAGGAAAGACGATGGAGTAGAGTGTGCAGAGCTACAGGATGGAACTGGACCATGGTCAATTACAAAGAGAATCACTTGCATTTTGGATTAGGGCCTTTCCAACATTACAGCAGGGGAAGAAATCCAATGGAAAGATTCAGCTGCAGTGTTCTGAGAAAGATGGATATGGTTTGTGAGCAACAACATTAAAAACTGGAGGGAAAGGGAGATGGGACAGATAGAGGTGTTGAGATTTTTTTTTACATAAAATTGCCAATAATTGTGAAAGAAAGGGAACACTATCTAAGGAAAAAATAAAGAGAAAAACCGATACTGTTGATAACTAACGACAGTGTACATTATAACATGGCATGTATCAATGAAATTTTACACTATAAATATGCCACTGACAGCAAAAACAATACAAAAAAACCACAGTTAAAAATTAATGCTCAGTTATGCACTGTTGTTAAGTTAGTGGTTTTAATTATTATTTGTAACATTCAGGAATTGTAGTTCATAAGGCAACACTATCCAATAACTTGTTAACAAAATCATTACTTGCAGCACTATTTGAAGATTGCAGAATTTGCAAAGTATACTGCTGTTCCATAATTCAAGCAAACAAACAAGAAAGCAACCATTTCTGTTTTATTTTGCATTGGATGAAAATCTTACCTTTAAAAAGGAGGAAATGCTCCCCACCAAATTATGCAGACAACATCTTAACAAACAACCTATTTTCAAATAACATCCTTCATTGAAGAATGTTGCTGTAATGCTTTTGATTACAGGCAACAATTACAGCTCAAAAACTCATTGATATTCAGCAATTTGGTCTCTACAAGGTTTGAGTTACAAAATTTCATTAGTATTACCTCTGAAACTAGATTTACTTTGATGAAAACTATCAGCTATTTAAAAGGTCACATTTAAACAAAATACCCTGTTCTTCCTATTATTATTTAATTTTTAATCACCTATTAGAATACAAGGCTAATAACACAATCCACTATTTTTGAAAGTTATGTAAACTCAATAATTCCTATTGAGGTTTCAGTTTTATTAATTTTATTTTTCTTGCTGCAAGCTACTTGTGAGGCTGTGAAACAGCCAATACTTGGAAATTATAAATATATGTATTTTAAAAGAGTGGAACAAATAAATCTGGCCGAATGTAAACGCATTTAACAGACACGCAATGTCACTTTCAAACCTTAGGTGGCTTTACAACAACTTCAGCCGTTATGATACTAGCATAAGCCCTATCAAAATTCAAAAGCACTATCGATGAGACAAATGTAATTGGGTAGCAACCCTAAAGCCAGAACCTCATGGATATGCATGAATAGGCACAGTATAAACTGCTCATAAAATGCTCCCGGGAACATGGAAAATATAACTGTTTTACAACAGTGTTGAAGAGGTCTCTATGCAGTTCATTAACCCTCCTGGAATGGATCCACAGAACACCCTTCAGTAGGACATTGCTGTGTATGCCAAAGGTGCACTATTGTAAATTATCACCATCTAATGATAAAAGAATAAGACTTTAGGCTTGTTGCTTTATAAAGAGTTTTTAAATGTTATTTGCAAAATTTTCTGCATTTCAAACACTTCTTTTCCTAGCTAACAACAAGCTAATTATATCCCCACATATATTCTAGACTTTTCTTTCCAATTTGATCACATTAGTAAAATTATCTTTCCCAATTTGATAACTAAATGAATCTAAACACATGAATATTTATGCTGCAGCCCTTTTCTACAGCTCCTTTGATCAGTAGATTCTCAGCTGTTCCACTAATAACTAACTCAAAGTGCAACAGTGTCAATGCAATACCAAAGGAACTTTGTTAATGCTTTACAAATAAATAGCAGTGTACAGAACAATTAACAGGATTATGACATTTTTAACCCATTCAATGTGTAAAAGAATTATTGGCCAAGGAAAGCCCTGCTTCAGAAGTACTCAATTATACCACTGGTGCTGGATTAAAATGAGGTATATCATATTATTATTGGGTCCAACAAAATACTTAATGTTAAAATAAATTTGGATTCTGAACTCAAAAGTTTAGAATAAAATCGGTGTTTTATCGTCATCATCATCATCATCGTTAGATCCTCAAGCTTTTTCTAGGACATTATCCCATTTTCTTAACATGTGCAGGAACTGCTGTTATCCAAAAGGTCCAAGAAGGAGCTCAAAGTTTTATCAATCATGAAAATAACAACAGTATCATCAATTGCTTCGCTAATATTAACACTAAAATATGAACATCAAAAATGTTGGACATGCTCATTATATCAGGCAGCATATATGGAAAGAGAAACAGAGTTAACATTTTAGTTTAATAATCCAAAAAATTATTAATACGAAATATTAACTGTTTCCCTCTCCACTGATTTTATCTGACCCAGTGAGTGCTTCCAGCATTTTTTGTTTTTACATCAGATTTCCAGCACCGTAGTATTTTGCATTTGGATGATAAAATGTAGACTAAAATGTCTTCATATAAACATTATGTTTCCCCATCTCAAACCAGATTAACAGTCATTGTTGAGCTGTGTGCTTCCTTCATCAATTTTCCTGGTGATCGAGGTACCTCATAGAGCAGAGTGCAGGCTGACAAGCTGGCGCTAAGGCTGAAATCTCCTGCCGTGCTATGTAGAAACAAGTCTGATCTACTGCTGTGGGGTGTCAGGTAAAGGTCTGAGAGCGAAGAAGTGGCTGAGCTGGGAGTGGAGCTATCTCGACACCCTTCCTGACTATCTGCATTCCCTGCCCCTGACACAGTGCTTGCCTGGGAAAGAGGAATGAAATTCTCATCAGTTATTGCAGTTCCATACTTGTGCTTAGAATTAAAACAAATCTAGCTATGCTAATTCAGAAGCAAGCTTCCTAATAGTTTTAAAAAGTTATAAATGTCATATTAATTATAAAATAACCAATTCATTATCTAATAATTTAAATATGTACTATCAACCTGCTTCATATGTCATACTTATTGTAAAACTTTTGCCATCACATTTCTTTCATTACAAAACATCATAACCTTTAAAATATTTTGTTCCAGATAACATACAGCAAATAACAGAGAAAGCATGGTTGGTATTTACATACTTAATGTGACAAATTCAAGGCATTGCCAATCATAACACCAGAATGCAAAAGAAAAAAAGTCAGCAGAATGAATATACAAGCTGCAGCAATTGCTCCTTTAGAAGTAGATTTTTTTTTGATAACAGAACATACTATCAAAGTAAAATTAAGCCTTATAAATCTTAACTGTAAAATTTAGGAATTGTTTTTCCAAAATCTCAAGTTTAAAGTAGATAAAGATACAACTAATGTATTAGTTAATCAAGTAGCACAGATACAACACAACATCACAGTATAATGGTTGTAGCACCATTGTAAATAATCAGATTTTTTTTAAAGTATAAATGACAGAACAAAAATCATGGATATTTGATCCTTAAACATGTACTAATTTTGAACATTAACATTTATACTGCAATCGTTTTGAATTTAACAGTACTAAGCACTACCTTAGCTTGCCAACTTACAAAATGTAAACCAATGGATAAAACACCAATTATTCAAACTCAAACTCCTGAAAAAGTCAAATTAAGAAGCTAAGAATCATTAGAAGCATGTTGTTCGTGAAATATCACTCTCAGCATGCACACTCTAATAATGCAAGAAAAGTAAAACAGCATTTCTGTGCTTGTACAATGCAATTCATTCTCAAACACTGAACTTTCAGTGATATTGTAGAAGTTCATTAGTCTATTGCTAAACAAATTTTACATCTTGGTCAAATGGACTGGTGTTAATTTCAAACCCTGAACATTCAGCAAATATCTTAGCTGCTGTTTGCTGCTTCACTTTCAACATAAGCCCTTGTAACTTATAGCAAATGGCTTTTAAAGCTGGGTACTACTAACCCAGATTGCCTTCTCTGTAATCGCCAGCCTGTGTTCTAACCTGTGATCCGATTATGTTATAAATCTTTTCAGTGATCAAAATATTCAACTGCAAAAACTGAGGCACAAACTCATTATAGAGTACATTTGATAAGAGGAAATATATATCAATGAGCAGTTTGTAAAAGCACAATACTTCAAATTACAGGAAGAGTAACATCTGCCACTTTTAAAATCCTTTCGCCCCACTTGCTGACACAAGAAAATGCAGATGCTGGAATATGGAGCAACAAACAATCTGCTGAAGGAACTCAGAGGCTCAAGCAGCATCTTTCGGGGAAAGGAATTGCTGACGTTTCAGGTTGAAACCATTTGCTATCTGATAGAACTAGTCAGAGGGACAGATGACCAAATTCTATCAATTTTTCACTCATAAAATATATTGTGCTGTTAAGAGCAACTGGAATGTTGGGATATTCAGTGATGCTGTTCAATGGCTCAGGATCTATTTCTAGTATTCAAAAGGGGCATTCACTGTCTATTGTATCTTTCCATCAATGAGGAGGCAAATAAATTTTCTTCACAATTTATCCCATTTTAACTTACAAGACAACCAAACAACTGTAACATCACTTTAGTGTGAAAATAATGTAAAGGCTCATCAAAAGTAAATAACATGCTGAGACTAGGAACGATTGGAGGGAGAACAAATGTTGGTTAAAAAGATGTCTTTTTGCAGAATCAAGATACCTGACAGCTTTGTTGCCAATGGTAGCATGAAGCAGGCGGAAATGGGGGAAAAAACTGAAGTAAGAGAAACAAGGATTTGAGAGGAAATATAATTTTGGAGCAGGCGGCATAAAGTGGGGCAAGACCATTGGGGGGTCAATCCATAGAAGATCAAGTGTCTGTAAATCTGGATGATAGGCAGTGTGACTCCCTTTCACAAAATAAATTTGACAGAATTTTGAGGTTATGAGGACAGCATTATGGCCAGTCAAGTTTAGAAATGACAAGCCATGTACGAGGATCTGAGCCACAACGAGATTGAGGTGCGGTGGATGCTATAAATATTGCACAATGAAATTTACATAGCTTTGGTGATGGATAAATTCTGGCTTCCAAACTGAGGTAAGGGTCATCTAATACACCAAGACTGCAAACAGGTATATTGTTGGAAAGTGATTCTGTTAGTTCAGTCTGGTTCACCATGACCATGGTTGAGGATGGGGTCAACAGCAAGGGAGATGAATTTCCATTGGGTGCCAAGGCAATGGCTTAAACTTTCTCAATGTTGAACTAAATTAGCTTTTGATTCATCCAGGCTACCAGACTACCAGTCAAACAGCAGGTACAACAGTCAAATAACTTAGCTACTATGCTACTGTACCCAGCTTAGAGTGTTATCAGCACCAATCTTCCCATAAGTTTCTATGATGATGTCCCAGTAAAAGCTGGTGCCAAGACATACCATAAGGAGAAAGAGGAAACTAGGAACTGATACTTGGAGGACCTCAGAGATGACAATGAAGGAAAGAAGAAAAGTACTGCTAGAAATGCACCTGAGTGCAGTTGAATTGATAAGAAAAAAAATCAAGCGAGGAAGGCTTCATAAAGCTGAACGACAGAAGAGATATTATATTGTCAACCATATTGAACAGTGAAAAAATCAAGGAAGGTAAACATCCATCAATGGGGATAGTGTTCTGAATTTTGGTTATGGTTAGTTTGGCGCTGTGACAAAGGTAGAAGTCAAGCCAAACAGATTGAAAGGAGAATTTGAGGGGAGATGGAATTAGAGCTGGGAAACCGGGTCACATCAAATTACCAGAAACTTGTTAGAAGTACTGGGAAGGGAAATGGCCATCATTTCCCAGGGAAAAAAAGTTTTAACATTGATTTTATTTCCAAACACATCACAAGGAGTTGCATTTAATAATACAGCAAAAAATTACTTCCATCTTTGTTCAACCCTTCAAACAAACTAATCATTTGCTTATGTAGGAAGAGATTTTAAAACTGTCCATGACAGATAAGCAAAGTTTTACCTTCACCATTACTAAAGGCCAGGAGCATCAAATTCCAAAAACAAAGTCTAACTAAACATTTATAAATCAAACTTTAGATGGGCTTATAGCTTGCTCCATTCTTTGCTAAATAAGGAACACTAAAAAATTACTGAGTCATTAAATATAAACATATTCTATTTTTAAACTAGATAGCCAAGAATGAAATGGTGTTTGCATTCCACATTGACCACCATATGCAATATTTACATTATAAAAATTAAGGTTTTTTGAACTGTGTTAATCAAATTCTTAATATAAAATTGCATTCACAAAGGCATAACAACAAAATATCAGTTGTTGTCATATCAGGAATGCAATCATATTTTTTGAAGCATATTTGTTAATTGTATTGACATCATTAGTAATATTAGCATTTATAGTCCATCCCAATTGCTCCAAACTCAAGACGCAGTTAAGAGTCAATCACATTGCCAAGTCTGGAGTCACATAGAGGTCAGACTAACATGGCAAATTTCCTTTTTCCTATGAGAAAAAGACATTGCTGACAGGTTTTTATGCCAATCAGTAGTTTCCTGATCATCATCCCTACTGTTAGCTTTTTTTCATTTCCAGTATTTAAAAGAAATACCTAAATTTAAATTCCCCAGTTGCTGTGGTGGGATTTGAACTCCTATTTCCAAATCAATGACTCAGACCTCTATACACTATTCCTGAAACTTAGCCATTATACAGCTGTACCCAGCTAAGTTTCATGAGCACCAAACTTCCATATTGCAAAATATTTAATAAATATTAGAAATTCTGTTCGGGTTATGACCCAAAACACCTTAAATGAGGTATATTTACAGTAATTTAACAATACAAAATACAAACACAATTAGATTACCAAACCGAACACTTATCTTGTAAGACAGGAGAAAAATAAATAAGAAGCTTTAAGATTCGACTCCTAGACTGGTGGCAGGAGCCCAGCCAGGAAGCCTGAGCTGATAGGCCCATCATCAGGCATCACTTTGCTCAGGCTCCATTTGATGAAGCAGGATAACACGAACCAAAGCCGGATTGAGGGGTCTCAGACACTAGGATACCGGCCTTGGAGCAGAGCCATGCGCTCCCAGAGAACAGGAGCAGCAAAAGGACCCTTAGTAACAGGTTCTGGCTTCACAGCCAGCAACCAACTGTCATGTTCGCCCCGGTTCAGCACCACTAGCCACGGCTCAATTCCTCCACATTATTCCACGGGGAGACTTTCCTCCCTCCCATCGCACTATAATCCGCCCTTTGATCGGGCAGCTGCGGGCACTTTACCTGAAAATTTAACACTTGAACGGGAAGGGGCATTTTCTCCCTCATTCAGCAACTCTAAGCGGCCACAGAGCAGCTCCGCATCCGGGCACTCTCATCACTGGGGTGACAGGTCAAACTCCTGAGTCGGGGAAGGTGCGTCATGACGTTCAAAGGGAACGTCTACGCGAGTTGTCGAGTCGAGGACATTTCTGCCCCGCATAAAGATGGGGGCAGAGTAACTTTGTCCTAGTGTAGAGGTGGGGGTGAGTGAACTCACATCATTAAAGTTGCAACTTTGTCATTTTGTATACTAGCTAGTTGTGATAAAGTAAAAGAGGATTTAAACCATGATGAAAAAAAAGTTTGCGAATTTATAAAAGGCGATAAAAATGTCACAGACTTTTTCACTTATTGTGGCTGCTCTGCATCATCACAAGCTCTGAAAGTAGTATCTCACATCCCAGTGAGATGGTCAGTGGAATAGTCCCTCAGCAGACAGCTTTATTTTGTTCTTGTCTTCTTGTGTATTTGAAAAATATTTCTACCATAATGTTCTTTTGTTAGGAAGCTGAAGCTACCTTCTAGAGATTGGGATGGGGTCCTGATTTCAAAAGTAGTGAATTTAAATATGTCAGTTTTCAAATAGTTGTGTGGGTGAGCCATTACTAGTTAGAAAACAAATAAGAATAAGTAAATAGGGAAACATACAAACATATGAATTAGGAGCAGAAGTAGGCCACTCAGCCTCTAAAGTGAGCTCCATTATTTAATAAATTTATAGCTTATCTAACGGTAAGTTCAACTTTGAATTCTCATTTACCTATGGTAATCTTTCCTTCCCTTGCTTATTAACAATCTTTCCATCTCTGCTTTAAAAATATTCAAAGGCTCTGCTTCCACCTCCCTTTGAGGAAGACAGTTCCATCATTTCACAACTCTTTAAGAGAAAAAAAATCTCAACTTTGCTAACGCCTTATTTTTAGACAGTCACCCCTTCTTCTAAGTTCTCCTGCAACAGAAGATATCATCTCAACATTCACCCTGTCAAGACATATCAAGACCTTAAATGTTTCAACTAAGACCCTTCTCACTATTCTAAACCCCAGCAGATACAAACCTAGCCTATCTAACCTTTCCTCATAAAATGACCCACCCATTCTGGGCATTGATTTAGTAAACCTTCTCCGAATTGCTTTGAATGCATTAGCATCCTTCCTAAAATAAGGAACCAATACTGTATACAGTTCTCCACAGTGTTTTCAATGCTGCTCTTTAAAACTGAAGAATAAATCCACTATTTTTGCATTCAGTTGCCTAGAATAAACGATAACATTCTTTTGGCTTTCCTGTGCACTAGGACACCCAGATTCTTCTGCATCTTAGGGCTTGCAATCTCTTACCATTTAGATAATTTACTTCATTTCTATTCTTCCTGCCAAAATGGACAATTTCAAATTTTGCCCACATTATACTCTATTTACCAGATCTTTGGCCCCTCACTTAACCTACCTATATTCCTTTCTAACCTAATATCCTCTTCACAGCTTACTTCCCTATCTACTTTTATGTCATCAGCAAACTTAGCAACCATATCTTTAATGCCTTCATCCAAGTCATTTATAACATGTTGAGGCCTCAGTATCGATGCCTGTGTCACACCACTCATCATATCTTGCCAACTAGAAAAAAAAGACCGTTTATATCTACTTCCTGTTTCATTTTAGCTAATAAATCTTCTTACCATGCCAATACCTTACTTCCTATACCGTGAGCTTTTATTTATGTGAATAAACTTCCCATCTAGAAATCTAAGTATAACGCATCCATTGGTTCAATCCCAGCAATGTCACTTCTTCAGATATGGTGGCACATTTTTCACATCTCTTCAGAAAGAACTCTTATTCAATTTAACTATAGACCTAGATAATGAAACAATCTGGACTCTAGAAATGGTGGATGTGGAGAGGATGTTTCCTGTACATCTGACGACATAGAAACAGCATTTACTGAATTCTGTTCATCACTTGACAAAGGCTCAGTGTCATATTCTTGAATTTACTAAGTCCTTGAGAAACTTAGTCTTACCATTTTGAAACCTTAATTAGCTCCTTCCAATTCCACGATGAGGCAAACTTGAGCTTTGATAGGTTGATGGACATTTCTTATTCCAGTTTATTGTGCATTCCTTTTATGTATAATGTCAGATTTGAATTTTGTTCCATTGTCGTGCAATACGTAGAAAAAAATAATCTAAAGCACTAAGCTTACAAAAAGTATTGTGATGACTAGGGAAATCAAGATGAAAATAATCATGTATAAAACAAGGCAGTTTGGTACGTTTTCATTATTCTTTAGACAGGTAAGTGATGTGTTGAAGAAGATTATGCCAGAATATTGTTTTACATTATTTTATTTGAATAAAATAGAATATAAGCCAAGATGAAAAAAAATTTTACTTGCCTAAGAGTACAGCAATCTCTTTGTCTAACACTTTCAGCATAACCTTATTCATCCCTTATGTGTTTACCTAACTTATCTGTAATGGACCACTTGGCATGAATGTCTTTGCTTAGAAGTGTACATTCTATGTAATAAATGCATAATTTATTGCCTATGACACTATGTCTGTGGAAGATGATAAGAAATGAAGTAGGACACCAAATGCTGCAAAGTGATGTGAGAGAGCATTGATATGTCAAATGGAATAGAAAGTATCCACATCAGTAGGAAGATAAAAATGCAGATTTTTCTTTTAAAGATGAGATTTGGGAAAATGTTGGTAATTAAGGAGTCTTTGAGATCCTTGTACATGAATCATATCAACTTAACATGCATGCATAATAAGCAATTAGGAAATAAATGTTATTTTAGTTTTTATGACAAATGGAATCCAATTAGGAGTAAAGAAATCTATGTGGTGCTAATGCACCATAAAAGGTATTGTTTCTGGAGTCCAGAGCAAGATCTGTGCAACCAAAGTTTGTACACTTTTCATCCTGGGACCAAACTTGACCTTGACCTAGCTGAAAAACAAATTATACATTCATCTTCACATTTTTGTCCCCTTTCTCATAGTTCCCCCCCATCACCCCTTTTTCACCCTCCTCCCCCCATCACCCCTTTTTCATCCTCCTCCCCCTCCTGGGAATGAGACCTACTACCACTTACTACCTACATCTTTCACCCACAGGCTCACTCCCCCTCCCCATCTGGTTCTGGCTTCCCTTCACTTCTCCCCTAATCATTCCCATTATCACCTTCCTAACATCAGATTCCAGCACTAGTAGCCTTTGTGTTCCTGCTTTTCACCATCCTAGCTGTCTCTAACTCGTCCCGACCACACCACACCACACCACACCACACGCCTCTTTTATTTGTCTGCCTCCAGCTATCATCCACCTGTCTGTCTTCAACTCCTGGCACAATCTGCCTGTCATCATTCACCCCTCTTTGGTCCGCCAATCACTCCTTGCCCTGTCTGACCACCCCCTCCTCTCTATACTGGCTATCTCCCCTCTTCACTCTTAGTCCCGATGCAGGGTTTCAACCTGAAGCAGCAACAATTCCTTTTCCCCACACACATGCTGCTCGACCCACTAACTTCCGCCAGCAAATTGTCTGTCGCTATACATTCATCTTGACTGAGAAGTTGCAAGGATCAACTGATGGTAGAAGAAACAATGGAAATACAGCTAAACACAGATGTGAAGAATAGGAAAATCAGAGTTAAATAGAAATAATTACTTGAGATCTGGAATCAAGGTTTGACAACCAGCAAGCATATGCTAGTTGCAGGGTTTTCAATGTATTGTAGGATATGAAGCTATCCTTCATGAAAGTACACCCAAATATTTTGTTTTAATTCATCAATTATTGAACAGCAAGTGCCATATTCCTCACGTGACCATAAGACTTCCAGCATTTAGGCTTTACAAAGCCACTGTGGCCAACTAATCATCTTTTCTAACATTAAAACCTATTGTTTAACTTTCTCCCACAAACTAATTTTGAATTTGTCAAAATTGTTGGGATTCATTGTACCATTTATATTTCTAGTTACTTGTTTATTATTACTATGTTCACCTGTTTAAATTTTTTGGCACTTGACATTTGGAAAGGACTATTCTCAATATCAGCAGAGTTCATTACCGAAGCTAAAGCACTGGCAGCATAACCTTCCAAACAGAACGTGACCAAAATTGGTGGGTGTTGTGCATTCTGACTCCAAATTCAAAATAATACAAATTCAGACATATTTTATCATTTGAAGAAACCTACACGTAAGAAAGATATTCTTAAAATTGGGCCCATTAGAAAAAATATTTTCTCTCTGTTTAAAAAAAATGAACCTATCAGGCACGCAGACGGGAAATGCAAACATAGAGGAAACTTCACTGTGTACAACAGAAAATGAAAATCAAACTGCGCTGTGTGAAATAGACTTGGTAGCAGCCTAGTCCTCCACGTGAGGTGGCGATCCAATTCAAAGGAAGGGCTGAACTCACCCGGAGCTTGTGTACTCTTGTTCGCTGGCTGTCTGCTTCTTGATCCTCTGAATTGGAAACAAACACTGCTGCCAACGAGCTAGCCTCAGCAGGAGTGGGAGGTTGTGACAGCAGATTGTTTAAGAGTGGTGGAAGGCAGTCCAAGGTCCGATCAGACATGGGACCGGTTTTGGACCTGCCGCAGTGCAGCTCCTTCGCCCCCGGGGGCTCGGGCTGAGCACAGAGGATGCGTTTACGCGGCTCTGCAAACAGTAAACTCTGTTTCCTGCTCTGTTTGACTCTCTGCACTTCACTTCTGCTCCTGGTGGGGCTCCAACAGTGGGGACGCCAGGATCTGCAGCTCTCCGAACAACCGTTCAGACAGTCCTCTAAAAGGTTTGGCAATGCAAGCCAGGATAGAAGCATCTTCCAGGAGGAGAAACGGGCTGGAACCTCACCTGGGGGGTCCAGGACTTACTCCAGCACTGCAGCAGAAAGGGGACATAGCTGGCACCAGTTTGCAAAACCAGCCAGACCTCTTCGGACTCGCGTTAAAGAGAAAGGGCCTGTGAAGGACTCACCACAGAGAGATCAGGCTGGTCCTACATCCGAGGAGGACGCTGCAGTGCTGTTGTGGGACGCCCCCTTGCACAACATTTACAGGGGGTCCGGCAAGCATAAAATGCAACTCAGTGACATTTTTATTGCGGTGAAAACTACACGGAAGTATCACAAAGCCAGACTGGATCTGCTCTTTCAGACCTGGATATCATTGGTCCAAAACCAGGTGAGGATTTGGCGAGACACTCAGATACGGTTTTGCCGCTAAGATTTCTTCACTACCTTGTCCACCCATGTCGCCACTTTAGAGAACTATGCCCTTGTACCCCAGGCTCTCTCTGTTGTACAACACTCACCAGGACCTTGTCGTTTACTGTGTATGTCCTGCCCTGGTTTGACTTCCCAAAATGCTTCATTTCGCACTTGTCTGAGTTAAATTCCATCTACCATTCCTTTGCCCACTTCCCCAGTTGACCAAGATCCTGTTGTAAACTTAGACAACTTTCTTCACTGTCCACTGCACCACCAATTTTGGTGTTATCTGCAAATTTACTAGTCATGCCGCCTACATTCTCATCCACATCGTTAATATATATGACAAATAACGGGGGACCCAGCATCAATCCTGGCACCGTACCATTGGTCACAGGCCTCCATTTTGAAAAACAACTCTCCACTACCACCCCCGACTCCTTCCACCAAGTCAATTTTGTATCCAGTTGGCTAGCTCACCCTGGATCTCATGTGATCTAACTTACCAGACCAGCCTAACATTCAGGATCTTGTGAAAAGCCTTGCTAAAATCTATGTAGACATTGTCTACTGCCCTGCTTTCATCAATCCTCTTGGTCATCCCTTCAAAAAACTCAATTAAATTTGTGAGGTATGATTTCCCATGGACAAAGCCATGCTGGCTATCCCTAATCAGTCCTTGCCTTTCCAAATGCAGATAGACTCAATGGGCTGAATGGCCTACTTCTGATCCTTTGTCTTGTGATAGATTCTGTCTCTCAGAATCCCCTCCAATAACTTACCCACCACTGATGTTAGGTTCACTGACCTGTAGTTCCCTTTCCTGTCTTAGCAGCCCTTCTTAGATAAAGGCACAACATTAGCCACCCTCCATTCTTCCTATATCTCACCTATGGCTAAGGAAGGTACAAAAATCTCTGCCAGGGTCTAGCAGTAACTTCCTTTGCTTCCCATGATATGCTAGGATACACTTGGTCAGGCTATGGGGATTTATCCACCTTTATGTGCCACAGGACTGCCAGCATCTCTTTTGTAACATCAATATGTTTCAAGACATCACTGTTCTCTTCCCTGACCATGACCTTCTCCAAAGTAAATACAGATGAGAAGTACTCATTTAAGACCTTGCCCATGTCCCATGGCTCCACATATAGACGACCACACTGATCCCTAGGGGGACCTGTTCTCTCTTTAGTTACACTTTTTCTCTTAATGTACTTATGGAATCTTTTAGGATTCTCTTTTACCTTAGCTGCCAAGGATATCTCATGGTCCCTTTTTGCCCTCCTGATTTCCTTCTTAAGTGCATTCCTACGTCCTTGTGCTCCTCAAGGGCTTTGCTTAATCCCAGCTACGTATACCAGACATATGCCTCCTTTTTCCTGACCAGAGCCTCGATATCCCTTGTCAGTCGTGGTTCCCTAATCCTGCCAGCCTTGTCCTTCACTCTAACAGGAACATGTTGGCCCTTAACTCTCCCTATCACACTTTTAAAAGCCTCCTACTTGCCAGACATCCTTTTACCTGTTTACAGCCTCTTTAGGATCATGTCGGAAGAAAGTTGTCAGCGTACATGATACGCTGGGTCAATTCAAAAACTGTGCCCTGGTCCCATCCAAATCTTTTTCTTTTATCAAATGTTGCAATATTTCTCAGTTACCCTTCCTGCCAAAACCAGATAAATGGTCCAAATCCTACAAAATGCTTCCAGTGAGTAAGAAGGAGCTCTTATCCACAAGTTCCAGTCTTGGATTCTGAAATGAAAATAACACTGGCAGGCAGCATTTATTATGCACCCTCTTGGGTATGAGAATCACTCAGCCAATTCCTTGCAATTCTGAAGCATGGGGTCAAACCTTTAAAACCACAGAGACACAAACGAATGCTGGAAACTGGAGTAACAAACAATCTGCTGGAGGAACTCCACCGTGTTCAGCAGCCTCTGTGGGGGGAAAGGAATTGTCAATGTTTCAGGTCGAAATCCTGCGTCAGGACTGGTTAAGAAGAAACAAAATTTTATCCCTTCCTGCATTCATCAGTGCAACAGATTTATCTGACAATAAATTCTGGTTGTGAACTTCATCCTTTGCAGATAAATTGAATTCTGTAAAGGAAACATGGATAAATCCATTGTCATTTATTCTAAATCTACTAATCATTTTAGAGTACAATCACAATAACATTTAAGTAAATAAGTTGAAATTGGAATAAACAGAAAAGCACCTACTTACCACAGGCCTATGAGACTGAGCAACTGAGGGAATTTAATATTTTAAACAAAGCTGATCAGATAAAAACTAGGTCCACCACATCTTGAGTAATGTTGATCTAAACATTTAATGAAAACTACAGATTGAATTTTTCATTTGATATTAAATGTTGCTTTCACCTCTGGATTTGATGTTGGCTATGTACAACGTCTTTAGCGGTGTGAAAATATTGAACATAAGATTATATTACTGGCAGCACTTCTTTCCTATAGATTGTCAACCCTCAAAGTTTTGCTTCATTTGTTTTCTGTAAAGGTGCCATTCTTGGCAACTAAATTAATGTTTCCAGTTTTGGGCACTGAGGTTTTGCAGTCCATTGGAGCACTGGTATGAAAAAGCAGATTGCTGTACCCAGGTGAAGATTAGAAATGCAAACTTTGTGAGTTCTTTGAAAATAAATAAGTGCAAGTAAAAGATTTCCAAAATCAAAACTGATATTATTTTAATTATGGAGCTATCAAGTTCAGTGTTATCAAACACTCACTATCGTTAAACTAAATCCAAGGCCTGGATATAAAGTAGTTTGTGCAAGCAGTGATTTTTAAAATGCCTCATTGTTTTAAGTTTTTCTGTTTGCTCATTTTTTTTTTAATGCTTTCCTCTTTCTTCCCTCCAATCTCTGCACTATCCCCTCTGGTTCCTTTTTTTAAATGAATGCCAGATGTTATGTTTTTGAAGACTGCCAGATTACTGAGGGATAAAGAGGCAGATTAAAGTTTTGTGAACAAATCTTATTCCAGTACCACAGTCAAGCAGCCACGTGAACACAAACTGTTCCTTTATCCTTGAAAGAAGGTGAACTCATTCCTAATTTAGTCAGATACTTTTAAGTCATGTAAAAGGGTGGATAAGCTTGTGACGTGGTTTGATGTTTAAATATTGTTTTAATCATGGAGGAAATAGTTGTGGCTCCTTTGGTTTATTAATTCAAAAAGTGAGCATATCTAGGGTGAAAAACAAGTAAGCTTTGATTTGGATTAAGCAAATTGACACAGAATGGAGTTTAGTTCTGTGAAGCTTTGTAGATGCAGTTTCCAGTATCGGACACAATGCAAAATTGAAACCAGATGATGAGTAGCCATTAATTTGTGACTGAGTGGCGTGCTTTGATTGCATGCAGTAAAAATTCCAAACTTTATAAAGCATAAATAAAAATGAGTGGCCAGGATTCGTAAAACATCAAGAGATCAAAAATTTTAAAAGTGCTTCACTCAAGATAAACCTCAGGATGATTTATAACCTATAATTGCAGTATCAGTGAGTGAAAGGCATGCTGGAACAGTTGGAGTGAATTAATCAATGTGAAATATAAAGAAAAACTGTGAAGGTCAGCAATCTGAAGGGGAACTACTGGAATTGAACAGCAGATGTATCAGCAGTTAATTATTTTGAGTCATCTCTTCATCAGAAACCAGTAAGTTATATGTCCATATTCCAATCTGCTCTTCAATTTCAATTTGATGTCATCCAAATTTTACCATTAATCTAAATGAAAAGTTTTTCAATTAGTACTTGGTTCATTTTTATTTACCTGTTATTATTAACTTGAGTTTCTTTTTACTACACTTCAAGGGAGTGAAATTGCATGCAAAGTAACAGTAAAACAGAACATTTGGTCATCACGGATGGTGTGATGGGTGTCAAAAAGAGCAACTGATAGAATCCCCCAGAGACAGAGAATTTCTCAGCAACATTGACGAGTATTATTGAATGATTTTTTAAATCCCAAGCTCTGGGGTACATGACACCAGGGAATGGATGGAAAGCATTCTGCAAAGGGAGGCTGAGCAAACAAAGCAATTTTTCACTTTGGAAGCAAATGGTAAAGGGAAGCACCAGATCTAGATTTTGCAAAGGGAGGTTGAGGAGCTGAGCATTAGATTAAAAGCAATGGAATTCCTGCCATTATATTGCATCCTGTTGGTGACAAGCAAGTTATAATCAATGCAATATCATATTAAATTGTGTAAAAATGAGCATCCCACACATTAGGGACATGAGGCAAATTTTAGGCTGGTGGAAGCTTCATAAATGGAATGGATTTAACCTTAACGATGTCCTTGCAGAGGAGCAAAATAGAATAATGGGAAAAGTATTGAGATGGCATATCTCAGGTTGTATGAAGATGGAGTTATGAGTAAGTCCAGTGCTGGAGAAAGTTATTAGGATACATTACCTTTTCCTTCACCACTGTGGTACATGTGCTGAAAACACCTCTTTGTAATGCACTGGGATAAAATGGGACAAAGGTGTAATCATAACCTGTTTGATAATGAAAATAAAGTTCAAAATTAGCCAATTCCAATGGGATGAAAGCTGATTTGTCCCAGGTTATCTGGTTATTAATAGAGGCAGATCAAACAACAAACTTATAATGGAAGTAAACAGTAAGAATTACAACAGGTTGAGATATAAAGCAAAACAAGAAGAGGTAGACTGGCAGAGAGTGAAAGAAAACTGCAACAACATTAAGACTTTAAATCCAATCATCATAAACTTATTAATATTCATGTAACTTGTGTGTTAGCAGCATCTGGCAGATTGTTGTAAAAATCTTCACTACTGAATATTTAATTGTTAAAGCTGTGAAGAGACTCCCATTAAGCCCATCAAGTCCATGTGGCTTTTTGTAAGAACAACCCAGTAAATCCCATTCCTCAGCTCTCTCCCAGTATGTCACCAAAGACCCTTGCAAATTTCTGTAGATGTACGGTGGAGGGCATTCTGACTGGTTGCATCATAGCCTGGTATGGAGGCTCCAATGCACAGGATCGTAAGAGGCTGCAGAGGGTTGTAGACTTAGCCAGCTCCATCATGGCACAACCCCCCCAGCATTGAGGACATTTTCAAGAGGTGGTGCCTCAAGAAGGTGGCATCCATCACTAAGGACCCTCACCATCCGGGACATGCTCTCTTCTTGTTAGTACCATCAGGGATGAGGTACAGGAGCCCGAAGATCCACACTCAACGATTCAGAAACCACTTCTTCCCCTCTGCCATCAGATTTCTGAATGGTCCATGAACCCATTAACACCTCATTGTTCCTTTTTTTTGCACTATTTATTTATTTTGTAATTTATAGTAATTTTATATCTTTGCACTGTATTGCTGCCACAAAACAATAAATTTTACATCATAAGACAGTGATAATAATTTTGATTCTATTCCTACAAATACTTTATCAAGGCTGAATGTTTCTTGAAAGCCTCGGTTGAATTTGCTTCCACCTTTTGGCAGTATCTTCCACATCATAACTACTCAATTAATAATAATATATTTTTTCTTCGGGATGTCTTTGTTTCTTTTGCTAATTACTGTTTCTGTTAGTTCTCAGCCCTTCCACTAATGGGAAGAGTTTCTCTTGACTTATTTGTTTGGACCCTTCATGGTTTTGACATTTCTACCAAATCTCTTGTCAATCTTCACTACTGCATGGAGGAGAATCCCTGCTTCCTCAGTCTGTCAGTGTAACTGAGACTCTCACCTGTAGAATCATTCTATTAAGTCCTTTCTGCAAACTGTTTGCCTTCAGATCCTTACTGAGGGGGGGAGGGGTGTTTGGTAGTCTGGTTGTAGCCAAACCAGTAGTTTATTAATAATCAATGTGATTTCCTTAATTTTGTATTCTACATCTCTGGGGAAAGAAGCTAGCATTAATCTTTAGTGCCAGGCATGGGAGGTACGCCAGAGATGCAGTGGTTTGGAGCATGGGCCAAATGGCCTCCATATGTGCAGTGAATTCCTCTATTTCCTTTATTGGCACTGTTTCTGCCTTGGACGTTGTACAGCAGGGAAGTGAGCCTGAGACCAGTAAACCTCTTTTCAGCTTATGATATATGCAAAATAGTTTTTGCAAAAGATTAGCATACAGAAGCCTTAAGGTCTGTAAAGATGCATGTTAAGTGGTTCCCTCCTAAATTGCACTATTGGCTAAATGACTTAAATTTACTTCCCAGACCACTGAGCTGATCATGACTGCGGCAAAATGTAATTTCCTGCCAATTGTATTGTTCTCAGTAAATTACTTAGTGCTTTGCCATTAGAAGCTTTCTGCTGTAAGGAAGCCAGAAGCACAGACAGCAGAGATACATGGCATGAATTCTCAATGCTTAACAAATCATTCCCCATTGCAACACCACAGTTTTTTCCATTTATTCCTTTTCCAGGATATTGACATCTCTAGCATGGCCAGTGTTTGTTGTCCAACTCAAATTATCCTTGAGAAATGAGTAGGGGATCACCTATTTTGACTGCTGCAGCATTTTAGGTAAAGGTATTTCCATAATCCTCTTGGATAGGAAGTTCCAAGATTTAGTGATCTTGAAGGAACTGCAATATATTTCTACACTGAATAGTGTGTGACTTAGAGGGAATTCTGCAGATAGAAGTGTTCCTGTGTTCCATCTGTTCTTGTCCTTAGTGATAGAGGTTGTGAGTTGGGGACGTGCTGTTAGAGTGGATGGTACCTGCTGCTGCTATCTTAGTAGATTCTCCTGTAAAAGGAATCATCCTGTCCATATTGACCCAGTCAAGACCTTTGCATCTTGTATATTTCAATCAAATCCCCTCTCACTCTTCTAAACTCCAGCAGATATGAGGCTGGCCTGTCCAACTTTCCTTATGAGACAACCTGCCCATTCTAGGTGTCAGTCTTGTCCCATCGCACCCATACATATTTTGGAGAGATGCCAGCCCATTCTCTAACTTTAAAAAAACACTATTGAAAGTAGCCAGGACGACAAAGTCAAGGATTAAACTGTTCCAGAAATTCCAGCCACAGCCACCTTGTCGATGTCCAATTCATAGCTGGAATATGCCACATCACTGGAGTACTCTGGCTGTCTGGGTGGCAAATATTGACCCACATCCATACCCATGTGTCCTTATGAGACAACCTGCCCATTCTAGGTGTCAGTCTTGTCCCATCGCACCCATACATATTTTGGAGAGATGCCAGCCCATTCTCTAACTTTAAAAAAACACTATTGAAAGTAGCCAGGACGACAAAGTCAAGGATTAAACTGTTCCAGAAATTCCAGCCACAGCCACCTTGTCGATGTCCAATTCATAGCTGGAATATGCCACATCACTCCAGTACTCTGGCTGTCTGGGTGGCAAATATTGACCCACATCCATACCCATGACACTGCAAATCTTGGCAAAATTCAGGGAATTGAAGAAAACACCTCCTTATTCACCAGAATCTCACCATTGTCCCCTGCCAGAATCTGATGTCATGTAAATCCACACACTGAATCTCCATCAAGAGAATTTCATTCCAATGTGTGATCCATAAAGTGAAGGAGAGATCACTGTGATACTCTCTGCCATCCCAGTAGCAATATCTCTAGAGACAGGTCTTTGACCTGCAATATTAATTCTGTTTCTCGTTCCACAGATGCTGCCTGATTTGCTGGGTATTTCCAGCATTTTTTGTTTTTATTTCAGATTTCCAGCATCTGCAGTTTTCTTTGATTTCCATAAAATTTCAGCTGAAGAGAGAGAGAGTGAGAGATTACTCATTTCAATTAATTGTGTTTTTAAGAGAAAGTAAGTTGATGTATATCTTCAAATCCAAAAATATCCAGCTTTGGCTAAAAGGCAAAAATAAACTAAATGACTCAAAGCTGTACCAAAAATTAGAAACGGATAAACTATCAATAGATTTGCAGAGTTCAAGGAGACTTCTTTCTGATTCGGGGAATGATTCTGGAATGGCCATTGTAGCCAGAATCCTGAGTGCACATCAGACTGTTTTATGAACAGCTCCAGCAAGTAGTTTTTGTTTCTTGCCAGCTTTTTCCTGCCTTCAGAGCAAGTGGCTCATACTGCAGTTTAGAACTTGCAGGACTTGCAGTCTTCTGGAGACTTCAGTGTCAAAAATTATTAATGAGGATAAAAGTCATATCAAAGCAATGTAGAATCATAACTGTCATGCTGCCCAGTTATGGGAAAAGGAATACGTCTGTGCATGTTAACCCAAAAGCTGTTTTTTTTCATAAATAGGTATAGTTGATCAATTCTTAGGTTGTAATTCCATCTGTTATGGGAGGGAGTGGATAGATTTGCAGTTCATTTATATTTTACAGTTCACAATATCCCAATTTGAGATCACTCCTGATTAATTATTCATTTTAGGACAACTGTTTTTCAATACCTTGGGCTTTTCAGTTATCCAGTTCATCCTGTACTCATCATAAAGAAATGATGTTTCTGTATATGTAAAGAGTTTAAATTTTTTGCCTTTAATATCGCCCCCCAAAAGATTTGCAGTATTCCCAGTGATGCTTGGATTGTATGTTGTGTAGAGTTGTACATCACCCTCCATTGGAAATTAACCATACTTCCACAGGGTTGTAATATCTTGCTGCAAGCACTTGAGATGAAAGTTAGTAATGGTGCAATCTATGAAAAGAATGATTACAAAAGAAATAAAGATGCCAGAAGTCAAAATTCCCAATTTGCTGTCTTCTAAATGTGTTATTTGGTACTCAAAGTTAAACAGAGGGAAGAGAAATGTCTGGAAAAATAAACATAGACTAATTTACTTTACTAAAATAAAGTTGTTCCCAGGAAGTAATCTGCCCTGAATTCATTTTCCTTAATGAGATCTTTATTAGTCACATGTACATCGAAACACACAGTGAAATGCACCTTTGCGTAGAATGTTCTGGGAGCAGCCCACAAGTGTCGCCATGCTTCCAGTGCCAACATAACATGCCCACAACTTCCTAACCTGTACGTCTTTGGAATGTGGGAGGAAACCAGAGCACCCGGAGGAAACCCACGCAGTCACGGGGAGAACATACAAACTCCTTACAGACAGCGGCTGGAATTGAACCCGGGTTGCTGGCGCTGTAATAATGTTATGCTAACCGCTACACTACCATGCCTGCCCATCAATTGTACTTCACTGCATCACTTAATCATAGGTTGTAAAGACTACGATATATATTATACTTGTGCTTTGGCTTATAAGATGATCAGAAGGACAAATTACATACTTCAGTAAGTTTTGTGTTTAAAATGTAAACCTATCCATATCATTAAATGGCTGAATTTGGGAATGCAAAGTAATTTAACAAGGATGAATTGAATATACCAGCCTGCCCCTGAATATTCTTCTTTCTTTCCACCAGACATTTATCTTCACAGATGGTGAAGACAAAGAATTGCGGGAAAAGGCTGGTAAGTACGAAAGTAAGAATTTTATCTGGATCTTCACCAAGTACCAGAGGAACATGTTGTCCCTACTCTACTTGGCTGGGTATTGGTTGCAGTTCAGCCTTGTGCCCAGTTGCTCTGAGCATTTCAATAGACCTATTCATTGAGTTTATTAACAGATTGGTTGGATTTCTCCAGAAACTCTTAATGGACCACTTACAGTTTCTATTCTATGACTGCCACTGAAAGAATAAGAAATGATAAATTATTCTGTGTTGCATCTGTTTAAGTGTATTTCATTTGTGTAATGCCTTGCAATATGAAAATATAATAATGTTGCCTTAAAAATAATAAAAGTAGCTGCTCAAATTTACATACATGTACACAAATGTACAACCGGTTGTGTGTTTTGCAGACCTCAAAATATATTGAAATAATTTTAGTAACATTCTATACCTTCCTTAGAACAGAATCTTGAATACTTATCTCTTTTAAACTAATTAGAGATGCTATTTTGAGGACTGTTTTTTAACTGGCCTTGTACATTCTTCTATTGCTGTTGACAATGGGGAGATGGGTTTAGCATGTGACTGTTAGTCTCTCTGATTTAGTATGACTCAGCCTTCTCATTGGAGAAATGCCAGAAATCCTATGTTAGATTTCAGGCTAGACATCATCTCTTGATGAGCACAATTGAATGGTCTAATAATTGGTGACTTCACTACTCTAAAGAATGGTTTCTAAGGATGCAAGTTGCTCACTAACATCAATATATTTGGCAGTGATTTATTGGAAACTCACATTTTTAACGTGAAGATCGGTGATATTTAAATTTTGAAGGGATAAATAAATCTTACCAATGTAGCAACTGATTGACAACCATGTGCCTCATAGTGTTACTAAATTTCAGCTGATAAGAAATAATTCCTCTCTTTAAGTGCTGACTGTCCATTTTATCATGGGTACTAAAGTGTGTTGGAAAGGCTTATAATGGGAGCCTGCAGTATTTAGGCAGTGTTGCCAATGAAGAAATGGTCTTTGATTTTTCTGATTTAGAATCGACATTAGTTTTCAAAAGTGAATATATGTTTCTTTCAAAAGAAACATATTTTGTAACATGATTGTGAATATTAAGTAGATATTATGGAAATGTTTTTTAATCAAAACACTACAATTAAAATAGATTAAGCCAGATGGGAATAATTAAATGTCTTGGATGTTGTTGAAATGATAAGCTAACTGTGCTCTTCTTTCTGCTTTCTCTTTGTTTAGGAGGCAACATGATTAATACAAACTGCTCTGCTGCATATACACGCCAAGCACTTTGTTGTAAGATGTCCGTGGAGTATGACAAGTTCATTGAATCTAAAAAAAAGTAAGCCTGCTGGGAAAGTCATCAATATATTATTGTATATATCTAATGGGCCATTCACTAGTTTCAAGCCTGAGGTCCTGGATTCCATAAGTTTCTGATGTCCTCTATATTTGCATTTCTTATGTAATTTTTGATTTTCTTTTTTTCTCAGCATTGCTATAAGACATTAAAAAAAAATTCCTGCAATATCTTGGGTGGCAATGCTTGGACAAAATGAAACACTTAATGCCTTTATTCCAAGGGTCTTCTTATCAACATGGTAGATTACATTATTGTACTGTATTACTTGCATTGAAGCAATGCCTTCATAACAATAATACTGAAAAAATCAATGTTGTACTAAAAGTTAGAGTTCCATCTGGTACAAGACTCTTTTGTAGAAGGGACCATTGAAAAAGCTTCTTCAGTATGAACATGCATCCTGTAAATTTTAGGAATATAATGAACATCTTTTTCAGAAAGTCTCCTTCAAATGAAATATTTATGATTGTTAATTTATTTTTTGATTGTGGCTTATTGGCAGCTAAATGCTATTTAATAATTTTTAAATATCCCTGTAGTTAGAGGCATTTAAATCCATTTGAATAGATATTCAAACATTTAAAAAATAATGCATAAATTTAATTAAAAGCACCGCTAAAATGTAACAGGTAATTTCAAACATTGAAAGATAGAATAGGAAAATCATTTAACTACACTTACCCTTTACCACAGGGTCATTAGCTCCATTCAGATGAATGGAGTCATCCTTCATATGATATTTCTCCCTTGGATCCACTTTAAACCTCACCTTAACTCTATGCCTAGTTTTAGACAACCCTACCTTGGGAAACAGACATTGGCTATCTACCCCATCTCTGCCTCTCATAATTTTATATATCTCTATCATGTCACCTCTCAGCCTCCTTCACTCTAGGGAACAGACCCAGCCTATTCAATCTCTGCTTATAACTCAAGCCCTCAAATTCAGTCGACATCCTTGTGAATCTTTTCTGCACACCTCTCCAGCTTAATCACATCCTTCCTACAGTGTGGTGACTGGAACTACACACAGTACTCCAAATTCAGCCTAATCAAAATTTTGTACAACTGCATCATGACATCCCAACTCTTGTACTCAATACCTCAGTCAATGGAGGCAAGCATGTCATATGCCTTCCTCACTGCCCTGCCTGTGTTTTTTTTAAATCCAAAATAGACTTTATTCATCATAAAAAACAAACTATATACAACAATAAAACAGTGCAAACCTTTACCTTCGTGTACAGATCAATCATTAGTGTTAGCTTTTTATATATTAAAAACACAGCACCAATGCCACTTGTGTGGCTCTGCTTTGGTAATTCTTCGTCAGCACCACACAGCGGGAAAAGGAGGTCATCAATTCTGTATTTTAATTAAATATCAGGGGAGACTGTGAACGCAGTCCCCCACTACCACAAATTTTGCAGTTGAGTATCCTGAATTTGGGGGCATCGCAGGCGTCAGCACACCCGAAGTGCAATGGGATAGCCTCATCCTAGGAGAACCTTTTTTTTATCCAAAATAAGCTTTATTCATAATAAAAGACAAACTATACACAATGATAAAACAGTGCAAGCCTTTACATTTTTGCACAGATCAATCATTAGTGTTGCCTTTTGTATATATAAAAAAAACACAGCACCGATGCCACTCTTGTGGCTCTGTGGGGTGATACCCCAATCCCATATTTACAATATTTAAGGGGCTTTCTCGCCTGACCCCGCCCCTCCCTCTCCAGTGGCAGAAGAACCCTAAACTGTAGTCCTTCCCCACTGAGCCCTTGCATTGGCTGCACCCAGCTTCAGTGCGTCCCTCAGCACGTACTCCTGCAGCCTGGAATGTGCCAGTCGGCAGCATTCCCCTACGGACGTCTGGCAGTGCTGGGAGACCAACAAGTTTCAGGCAGACCAAAGGGCGTCTTTCACCGAGTTGATGACCTTCCAGCAGCAGTTGATGTCCGTCTCTGTGTGTTTCCCAGGGAACAGCCCGTAGATCAGAGAATCCTCTGTTACGCAGCTGCTGGGGATGAACTGTGACAAGGTCCCTTGCATCTTTCGCCACACCCTCCTCACAAAGAGGTGGGCGACTCCTCCTCACACCCACAGCCCGCAAGGAGGTGGGAGACTGTCTTGTCCCCAGTGCAGTCCTCTTGGGAGCAGCGTGCACTGGGAGTGATGTTCCGACCATGCAGGAAGGATCTGACTGGGAGGGTCCCTCTCACTGCCAGCCAAGCGAGGTCTTGGTGCTTTTGGTGAGTTCTGGCGATGAGGCATTCTGCCAGATGGTCTGGACTGTCTGCTCAGGGAACCACCCCACAGTATCCATTGAGTCCTTTTCCTGCAGTGTCTGCAGGATGTTCCATGCTGATGACTTGTGGTCAAAGGTGTTGGTCTGGAAGAACTTTTCCACGAAGGACAGGTAGTGTGGCAATGTACAGCTGACTGGAGTGTTGCGCAGCAATGGGGCCAGGCCCATCCTTCGCAACACCAGGGACAGGTAGAACCTCAGCACATAGTGACACTTGGTGCCTACGTACTTTGGTTCCACACACAGCCTGATGCAGCCACAGACGAAGGTGGTCATCAGGATGAGGGCAACATTGGAGACGCTTTTCCCCTCATTGTCCAGCGACTTGTGCATGGCGACCCGTCGGACCTGCTCCATCTTGGATCCCCAGATGAATCGGAAGACGGCATGGGTGACTTTTGAGCCAGAGGAGTGAGTAACAGGCCACAACTGCGCCAAGTATAGCAGCCCTGAGAACGCCTCACACCTGATGACCAAGTTCTTCCCAGTTATTGAGAGAGAGCACTGTTCCCACTGTCCCAGTTTCTGCTTCGCCTTCCCAATTCGCTCCCCAGCATTTTGTTGCACACCCCAGCTCCTCCAAACCAGATCCCCAGCACCTTCAGGTAGTCAGGCCTGACGATGAAGGGGATGTTGGATCGGTTGGGCCAGTTGCTGAAGAGCATGGCCTTGCTCTTTGTGTGGCCTGTCTGCCTGTGTTGCCACTATGTACTTGTATCCCAAGGTGCTTCTGTAGTAGTAGCCCTCAAGAATCAAAGTCATACAGTTGGTCTTTTTCCACCATCCTGCTAGCAATGACTGATAAAGCCACTGACCTGTCATTGCCCCCACCCTTCCCAACCCACACCTCGCTTTCAATCAGGAAGCAATTCCCGGCAAAAGAAGAGCTGAAAATGGGTTCAAGAAAAAACACAATTTTTCTATAAAGAGACTCTTAGAATTTTATTAGCATATGAATGTGCCACAAGTATAAACTACAAAGCTGGACCAGTTTTGCTTGATACCCTTTTCTTACTCTAAGATAAACATAGCAGGTTGCCCATAGAACATTACTTGGTCATCACAGGCACATCCATTTTCCTCTGTGGTTCTAGGCTTCCTTTTCTTTAGCGTTATAGAACTGTACAGCACAGAAATGGGTCTGTCTGCCCACCATGCCCATGCTGAAATTTTTGCCCATATATATCCCATTTGCTCACATTAGGACTGTAGCCCTGTATGCCTTTTACAAATGCATTATTAATATATTTTGTAACCCTTTCTGCAGAAATTATTTTTATGATATTTCATATATTTTCTTGCAACATTGAAGATGGCTATTCAGCTCATCAAGTACATGCTGGCTTTCAGTGCACTCCCATCAATTCTATTCCCCCACTTATTTTCCTGTAATCTATTCTACCTTGCGTGCCCAATTCTTCCTGATTTTTCTACCACCCACCTACACTCGGGGTAATTTACAAGTGGCCAAATAGCCTACCAACCAGTACAAACTGAAACATCCAGGGGAAGCTCGCGTGGTCACAGGGAGAACATGCAAACTCCACACAGACAGCACCAGAGGTCAAGGTGGAACCCGGTCACTGGAGCTGTTGGCAGCAACACTATCGGCTGCACCACAATGTTGCCCTTCTACTTGTATAGACTTTTCCGTTTAGTTTGGCATTGACTAAAATACTAATTCTTTCCTAATTTATTATTTGTTTTCTAGATGGTTTTGCCATGTTGATGATGATAATTATGTAAATATTCGCAGTCTGGTCTACCTGTTGTCTGCATACTCGCACACCCAAGATGTTTATATTGGCAGACCAAGCCTTGATCATCCTGTTGAAGCTGTAGAGAGAGTAAAGAGTGGTGGGTCGGTAAGTGTTAGAAATGTGTATCAGTATGAAGAGCTAACAAAACATAACCTCAGAAATATGAGCAGGAGCAGGTCATCTGGCCCCCCCCCGAACCTCCTTCACCATTCATCGAGGGCATGGTTGATCTTCCACCAATTTTCCTGCAATATCCCTATATCTGTTGATTCCTTTAATGTCTAGCAATCTATCCATCTCTGTTTTGAATGAACTAATGACTGAGCCTCCACAGCCATCAGGGATAGAGAATTCCAACGATTCACCACCTCCTGAGTAAATAAATTTCTCCTTCACTCAGTCCTTAACAGCCTGGCCCTTATTCTGTGATCCCTGGTCCTACTCTTCTCAGTTAGGGAAAACATTTAGCCTGTCAAGCCCTGTAAGAAATGAGATATCCTTCAACTCTAGAGAATACATTCGTAGCCTACTCAATCACTCCTTGTACACAAACCTACTATTTCTGGGACCAGAATGGTGAAGCTTTGCTGCATGCCCTGCTTGGCAAGTATAACCTTTCTTTGGTAAGGAGACCAAAACTGTACACAATATTTTGGTGAGGTTTCTTTATTCTATTAGGTACCTGCTCAAAGAGCTTTAGCAGATTGGTCAAACCTAATTTTCCTATCATAAATCCATGCGACTCTGCTCAGTCGTATTTATTTTTCAAGATGGGGATGTTCACTGATGGTTTGCACAAAGTTCCATTCTAGTTATAACTCCTCAAAGAATGTAGCAGCTGATGCATAATGTCCAGCCCTAGGCTGGTAAGTGTCAAGTAATGCTCAAGCTATACAGATGCCTGGCAAAGATCTCATACAACAAGGAGTATAACAACTTCACCTGGCCATCAATATCTGGGGGGTTACTTTTAACCAGAAATTCAAGTGGACCAATCATTTAAATATAGTGGTTACCAAGTCTGAGAAGCTGAATGATCTTGTTCCAAGGAAAAGACTAAAGGAGAGAAAAAGGAGAGACAAAAAGAGAAGGCGATGGAGATAGTGTGAGAGAGAGGGGAGGAAAATCAGGATGGAAAGATGATAGCAATGCCTATGGAAGGCAATTTTAGCATGGAGAAACATGTGGATTTGGGATCAAGTGGGGTTAAAATCTTAATAGACTGGCAAACTGGATCTGACATGCCAAGTTTTGTATTTCACTCCATTGTGTTAGGTTGTGTGCATGCAAGCCCCTTGGGGGAACCGGATTGTCCATTAACATATGTTGATCATTCACTTATGCGGCTATGGATTTCCCAGATTTCTGTCAGAGGAGGTGGTGGAGTCAGATACAATCACAACGTTTAAGAGATTTTTTGATGGGCAAGGCAAAGAAGGACACAGACCTAATGCAGGCATATAGGATTAGTGTAAATGGGCAAAAAGGTCAGCATGGATGGGCCCATTTCTGTGTGTGTAACTCTATAGCATCATATTCTTTTGTTACAACCTTAATTGTAGATTCCAGCATTTCGAGAAACAAAGGACTGCACATGCTGGTATCTAGATGAAAAAAAACAACAAGATGCTGGAGGAACTCAGCAGGTCAGGCAGCATCCGAGGGGACAAACATTTCGGGTCAGGGCCCTTCTTCAGGACTGAAGATAGGAAAAGGGGAAGCCTAATAAATAAGGGGAAAAGCAGAGCAGTGATAGGTGGACATAAGAGGGGAGATGAGGTGGGCACTATCACTATCTCTTACCTGCATCTACCTATCACCACCACCTTGTGCCTTTAGGATTTATCAGCTTTTAAGCTCACCAATCTCTCTGGTGTTTTTTTTAAACTGGTGCTTATTTCTTTCAGAATCTATTTGCTACTGCCAAGCATAATTACACACCCAATATGTTTCCTTAGTGACAGGGCAGAGACCCAGATATCAGTGTATCTAAGCAGTACTGTTTATTCTCTCATTTTCTCTCCACAAGTTTTGAAAAATCGATTCTCTGGGATCTGCTCATATTTCTACCTGGAATCCTGGCTCTGGGGGTAACCACATTTGTGTGGCTGGATGTTTTAAATTGAATATGACTTATAATTGTACTAATTTCTTTGGTTATTTTTATAATGGTGTGGACTATACATGGTCTTCTTTGTGTCTGTTAGACCTCTGTGAAGTTTTGGTTTGCTACAGGAGGAGCTGGGTTCTGCATAAGCCGTGGGCTGGCATTAAAAATGAGTCCCTGGGCCAGGTACTGTTTTTAACTATTTATCCATTGACTATTTAGTTAGCTGCATGCATCAGTCTTCCTACTTTTTCTGCCAAGCTTTCCCTCAATTCCCAACAGACATTTCTTTCACTTGTGTTTGAAAATCGTCATCTTAGAGCCAGTGTCTAGTTGACTTCAAAAGTACCACTATGTCTGCAAAGCACCTTGGAATAATCTGAGGTATAAGAAGTATAGTGTAAAATGTAGGTCTTTCTTCGTATAATTAATGGGGCCAATCTGATTACACCTCGGGAAACACTCTATTGTAGCAGTGCCAGATAAGCTCAGCTGATATTAGCCCTGGATCTGGGTCAAAAATCCCTGGGTTCCAACCTGCTCCAGAACTTCAGCACTTATTTTGAATCAGATTCCTGTGCAATACTAAAAAACTGCTGTTGTTTATTATCCTATCCTTTGGATGGATGTTAAATCAAGACCCTACTTACTCCAGCTCTTTGGGATTGAGTGAGCTTTAAAGGCTAAAAAGCCATCTCATACCATATTATGCTCTGTACTCCGTATTGGTATTAGCATGTCTATTTTTCGTATTAGATGTTAATTCCTCTTGTTATTGAGTCTTTTGCAAAATTGCTGGGAAGAGAAATTCACTGATATCAATGCCTGTTATAAGTTGAATTCTTCGGGTACCCACTGAACTAATTTCACTGCAGCATTTGTGTGTTCTGTACATATGTTTCAAGTGTAGATTTTCTCAGGAACTAAAGCTATGAATTAACAAAATAACTAATTGTAACACATCAAGAATATGTCATTTATAAACATGATTTTGAACACTTAAGGATCTTTACTACAGCAAAAGACCAGTAAACACTCCATGTTGATGATTATTAATAAATGTTTTTTCACACCTGATTGACATGAAATAAAAATTTACCTGGGTCACTTGCTCTTAGCAATCAGTGAGACATGAAGGTATGATCGCTATTTATCATTTGGTCTCTATGTGCATTGTTTGATTACATAAAAGCCATGCTTCTGTCAGTCCACTGAGCACTAAAGCAGGTATTGGTGGGTTAGAGTGCTAATTCAAAATCTGCATGAAAACTTGTTGCATGCATACACATGCACAGAGCTTGCTTTCAATTCACAGCTGTATTCAATCGGCCATTAGACTGTGTACTCTAAAAACAAACTATCATTGACTATTGACTTTTTTTTCTGCTGACGGTGCAGCTGCTTCTTTCCATGTTATTTGCTACATGGTTAACCAAGTCCAAATATTTTCTTCACTCTCTGCTGAATTTTGCTATACCATGCTGCTTCTTGACTTTTGCAGCTGACTGATTTGCACCCCCTTCCAGGAAGCCAATCACAGTGTTGCTCTTTCCCCTCAAAAGCTGATTTATGTTCCTGACTTGACTGGTACACAATGACTTGCAAACCGAATCATTTACTATTGTTATGTCCAAGGTTAACAATTAACTTCAAATCAAGGAAGCCAAATGCTGGGGAATGTGTACAAGTTAAAGGCCTTTGGATCTAATATATTTCGAGATGAAATTGGTGCACTAATGTATAAGGGCCTTTAAAATAGGAAACAATAAGTCTGAAACTCTGCAGTTTCCCCACAGTAAATGCTTGATAAAACAGTCACTAGTAACCAGTCACTCAAGTCTTTTTCTTTTTGTAGATAAATCTACTGCTTCTCGCTATTTGGGCAACTGTAGTGTTAGATCCTTTTAACATATTGGTGGACACGATGGAGTCATCTAAAACTAAGACTTCCTGAAGACCTAGTGCTCACTCTTTGGCTTCTGATTGATTGAAAAGCCAAATTGTGTCTGTGAGATTAAAATAGATGAAACATCCCTTGTCCTCTAAACGTCCGCAGTTTGATTAATTACTGAATCAAGCTACAGTGAAGCTTTCCTGGGCTAGCATTTGCAGTCTGATGATAGGAAGGAAATGGCTATTAGTGGCATAAAAATTATAGTGGAACCATAAGGGTAAAAAAATAAGGAGCAAGTGAAGTGGATGTGTCTTGCAGGATAAATACTTCTCACAATATTTCCTGTTAAACACTTTGACATGGTCAGTGTTACGTCGTTAAACTCGCATCCATAATGCATCACCAAAAGAATCTTGTGCATTGAAATTATAAAAAAATACAGGTTTAATTGCCGCCATGTAGATCAAAGGCGAATCTTAAAGGAGCTGATTACAGGAAATCTGGGTTAAGCAGAGTAACTGAGAGTCCCACTCACTCCTTCACTCAATCATTAGTGTTTTCTTTCTTCCTCATCTGTTCTTTCATTGGTATTTCAAGCTCATGTTGTTTCAAAGTTTTAAATCTCATGCAAACCAAAGAACCTCTTGACCTATGCCTAAATATACCCCATCTTACCCTACATGATGTATGTAACCTTTGGGATTTCTGGGCATTACTTTCCTTCAACCATCTGGATGAGTGGAGGCTTCTGGGCACGCAACACTATTAGATGCAAAGTTACTGACCCTGCAGAGTCCCATGAGGGTAAGACTGATTATGGGTAGAAACTTTCTGAGTGTTTGTCACTAACTTATTATTACATTTGTGGAAAGTCAATTCTGTGTAAGAATAATGGATACCATCTCTCTTGTTTGTCATTCCTTTGCCCTTCTGCTTTCCACTATGCCCTCTTTAATTCTTCCTTTACTCTCATCTGATTTGAATAGTATTGAAAGATAGAATTGTGTTGATTCCTTCAGTTCTAAAATCAATGTGTTTTAATTGTAAGAATGGATAAAACAATTTGTATAAATATCGCTTTTTCATTTTCATTAACAGTTTTGGGAACTTTATCAGTACAGCGGAGAAGATCCGTCTCCCAGATGACTGCACAATTGGCTACATCATCGAAGGTCTGTTGGAGGTGAAGATGATTCACAGTGACCTGTTCCACTCACACCTAGAAAATCTTCAGCAGATCCCTCCACCAATCATCCCCAAACAGGTCAGGCTCACCAGGCTTCCTGTTAGAATTACTTAGACTTATCTTTCTCTTTTCTACACTTTCCCTGAAAGCAATCATAGGTGTTGGTTATAGGTTTGCATGTGGCACCAGTATTTCACCCATGTGACCAGTCATCAGTTGAGCCCAAGCAGTGAATGTCAATAGATTATTTGACTGATGACAGGATCAGAAGCAAGTCTAATTGTACCATAACTTATCTAGCACCCTAGTCAGCATGTTTTCCAGCAAGGTGGTGGGCTTGGCTTATAGAGTACAAGTTTCTTTGCTTTACCCAACCAAAAATTAGCTACTTCCATTCCTACCCAGTTGCTACTTGCTAACTTGAGATACGTCAGGAATCAAACCAGGGACATTGTGGTTTGTAAGGTCCAGTTTTACCCCACATGATGCAGGTAACCTTTGGGATATCTGGGCTCCCTGCAACCTGTTGGGTGGGTGGAGGCTTCTGGGCACATAAAGTGGGTGTGCACTAGAGATGCACCCAATCTTATGCTCACCACACTATTCAACACAGCATTACTGACCCTCCAGGTTCTAATAAGGTTACAACTGGCAGGTTTCAGTGGGCACATTCCTGTTGTAATCAACAGGACTTGGTCATGATGAAATTTAGCTTTTAGGTGTTTAAATGGTGCACTCCTGGTGTAGGTCAATGAGAAGAAGAGCAAATCAGATGGAGAATTAGCCAGGATCAGTTGTAGTGAAATCAAGTTCTGTCTGAGTAGCATAATGCTTATTTAGCCAGGCTGCCTAAATAAGCATTATGCTACTCAGACAGAACTCTTGACCTCCTCAAGTGTAGAATGATGACAGAGGTCATAAGGCCAAGAACAGGTGGTTCCATTGCAGGAAATGCCTCAAGCTATTGCTCCCTATCATTAGCATTCATACTGCTTGGGAAAGGTTCCTAGCCTTTGACTTATTGGAACTTCAGTCACAGTTTTTGCTCCTACTATAAAATAAAATGGGAATGGGTGGATAGTTGACTACAGATGAATGAGTGACATGATGAAATAATTTTTCCTGCCCTGGGTGGCATCCAAAATGCAGCCATTGTGATGTAGGTTGTTATCACATCTTTGCTTGTTACATCACATCTTTTATGTTAAATGCAGATACTCCAACAGAGTCAGGAAGGAGCTGACTGGCATGCAGTCTGCAGAATTGCCCTCAATGGAGCAGATGTTTTCATAGGCTGTGGATGTCATAAGCAGGGTCAGAATTTATTTCACATTTCTAATTCCACTTGAGAAAGGGATAGAGTGTTACCTCTTTGAACAACTGCAGTCCATGTGAAGGTGCTGCCACAATGATGTTAGGGAGGGAGTTCCAAGATTTTGACTGAGCAGCTACAAAAGAATGGCAAAATGTTTCCAGTCAGAATAGTGCATGACTTGAAGGAAAGCTTGGAAGTGGTGAAGTTGACTGTCCTTCCTTTTTGAAGTTGACTGTCCAGGTTGTGGGTTTTGGATGACCTGTCAAGGAAATCCTGGTTAGTTGCTATTGTGCATCACGTAGATGGTACAAACTGCAGCCCACAGTGATACCCTCCTTGGCAATAAAAATGTTACTTGTTATTAATGGGCCAAGCTGTAAGGTCACTCAGATCATGCTGCATGTGGACATAGATTGTTCCATAATCTGAGAGTTGCAAATGGAATGGAACACTGTGCAATTATCAGTGAATGTCTGTACTTCTGACCTTTATGTTGGAAGGGAGATCTTTGAAAAAGCACCTAAAGATGATTGGACAGAGGCCATGGCCCTGAGGTAGTTTACAGTGTCATCCTATAGGTGAGATATTTCACCTCTGATATCTATCATCTTTTTTGTTGCTGGGTGGAGAGCCTTCTACCTAATTCTTGCTGACTTCAGTTCTCCCAGAGTTCCTTCATTTCCTGTGTCAAATGCTGCCTTGATGTCAAGATCTGTCACTTTCAGCTGACCTCTGAAGTTCAGCTCTTTGGTCCGTGTTTAGGCTGAGGCTGTGATTACTTCTAGAGCTAAATGTTCTTGGTGGAATCCAGAATGAACATCAGTGAGCTAGTTGCTGAACTCTCAATAGCACTGTTGAGAACTCTTTTCATCACTTTACTGTAAGATGGTGGATAGTATTTGGCAATTTACACTGTTGATGACAAAACATTGTATGATATAAATTCTGCCTTTGTTGCTGGTGCCAGTAGGCATAACAGCATTGACCTTCTGTTGTATTTCCTTCCCATTCCATGAGTTAAATGGAACTAAACAACTTGAAGAGAATGAGTTGGATGGCCCACAATGTAGTGTTCATGTAGCTCCAATTACCAAAGATAATTTCTATCCCAATATTCTAAGGTTTCTGAATGTAGTACCTAAATTATTAATTGCAATTGTTTTAGGTTACCTTAAGCTATGGAAGTTCAGACATGAAGCGGAATGTACTGAGAGTCCAAGGACCTTTCAGCTTGGCAGAGGATCCTTCACGGTACAGAGACTTGTTTTATATTTTCACTTCCTAAAGGCATCTCCTGTATTTACCAGTACTTCAAATGCTTTATGGTCAACCCCCTAATACAAGTCAGAGATGGTAATTATAAAGTAAGATTTCAAAGTCTGCAGTAAATTTACTGAAGATAAAAGTTATGTGAATCTACACAACGCTATAACTAAACATTTTAATTATCAATCAAATATTGTTAAGAATCTCTTTAACCAAACTGAAGTAATTTGGTTGACAGCTATTCCTCAAAATCTAACCAAAACACATAAGCAATTTAAAATGTTGAATCATTCAAAATCTAGGAAATTCACTTAGCTCTTCTCTGACAACAAAAACCTATTCTGTTTGAACTTACATACTGGGTGAAGCAGACTGAAAGAAAGAAGGGTTTATCTTTTGATGGAAGGAGCAATTGGTCAGTTTTAAGTTACACAGAATAATTTATTTGAAAAGAGATGCTTACATTTGTAAGAAATTTAAGAAAATAAATGCTATGAGCATAAATGTTACATAGATGATTGGCTTGGCACTTATAGGTATAATTATTTTCCTTTTCTGGTCTAGAGAAACTGGGTGAAAATATTGCCAATGTAAATAAGTAATATATTTAACCAATGGGTGTATTTCTTTTATGTTAATTTAAATTTCACTAACGTTTTTAAACATATAATTAACTTTTGGTATGGTGCCCTATTTAGTAATCAAATGTGTGAGAAACATGAAATTACATGACCTTTTAATATTGTATCAACAAGAGCTTGGTTTGAGAACTTGGAGTCTGCATATCTTCCCCTTCAAGATGTGAGATGTAAATGGCACAGTCTCTTGGTTATGCTGGCTTTTACTTCTCAAAAGCTGTTAAATTTAAAATCTTCTAGGCACTGCCGTATCTGCTGCTAATTTTCCAATGTTTTCTGTTTTTATGACACAGATTTAATCCTTGATTCTAAAGCTTATTTTGTTGCATTTGCTTCCACTATCCTGGCTATAGAGTGATAACCTGTTTTGTTGTGAGATGTGATAAGATCTGGATGGGTGCCTCTGGTGGTACCGGACCTTAGTCTATCGATGGCACTGCTGACGTACGGGTGGAGGCTTTAAAAACAGGACTGGACTTGCAGATAGGATATCTTTTGCTATTACAGGGCACAACCCCATACCAGCTTCTGAAGGTAACTTTCAGCATTGAGCAGAAATCTCGGTCCAGCTCCTTGCAATGTTACTTTCTAAAGCAGCAAGTTGGAACTGTCAAATGTATCTTTAAATCCACTTCAGCAGACCTCAATCTGAGAGGCCTTTGTTGGTATGGAGTATCACTTGACTGAAGACACGTGCCTGTATCTTAGATTACCTTTCCCTTGATATTTTTCCAATTTATTTTTGCCCTTGTCCCTTTCAATCTTGGCAATGGCTGCCAATGTGTTAAAATGCCTAGTGAGTCTTTTTGGTGACATTTTGATATTTCCCTTTAATATTGTATACAAGCAGATTTCCTTACTAATTGTGTGTTAGGGACCTGGATCTACATAAACTAAACATGGATACAAAAGGACTTTTCAATTTCAGCCAGTACTTCAAGCCATTTGGCTGTGTTTTGCACCTCAACTTTACTATCTTCCTCTTCATAGTGTGCATATAAAGAAAAAAAGATTGCCATAAATTAGAATCCAGATATAAGTGAACCTGCTTTAAGATCTATTTCTTTTCCTTCAGGTTCAAATCTATACACTGCCTCCTCTATCATGACGTCTGGTGTCCCGCAAAAGACAATGATCAACGAAAATAGTTTTGCCTCCTTTTTTCCATCAGCTGCAATTCTTTTGGAGAAATTTCTAGGGAGTGAGAAAAAGGCCTTCCTTTAATGGGAAGGAAATCCGTGATGCTCCAGGAAAATTGAAGAAGTAATTGAACCAGACATCACTTTTGGATGAGTCATTACACCTGCACATGTTCTGCAAAAGAACTAAAAACCAAATCTTGAATTATTATGGTAAAAATGTCATCTCTGTCCATATAGCTTGCATTCATTGGACTGTGTCTGAAATTAATGTGTGTGAAAGCTGTGTGCCAAAGTGCTATAGTTATCTCTTCTCAACTGAACCTTTTCTTCTGCTTTACAATTTATAAAAAAAAATATTGAGTTGATCTCATGCAAACAGACATGGATTCACTCAAGATCACCATTTCTCATATTTTTGTTTGCTTTTTACACAGATATCATTGGCAAAATGTTGATGAATGGTGCCATCCTGTCCGCTTGGAAATTTAGATTCGTTTCTCTCTGTGTAGTTGGTGTGTGTGATTTGTTCTAAGGATAACAAGTTGGCAGCTTGTCGATGTTCGTTATGCATTTCTAGGCAGTCAACAGTGAAACTCTATACATTCTTACAAGGATGCCTCATTACATATTGTAGCAGTTGTCACTTACATCTCCATGAGATGATGATTTCCTATTGATGCATATCACTGTGGCTTCATTGTGCCATATAGTGTCACAATTTTGGGACATTTGCCACTGAATCATCGAAATGTACCGACTAACTAGTTGGAATCATGTTCTGGTACAAATCTAGACTGAAATTAGTACTGAGCCAAACATTAATTTTAGTTATTGAATGTTCAAGTTATTGAAATGATTTGATTTGACAAAATCATCATATAATAGTCTTGCTTCCTAATTAATTGTGTTCATACTACCTGTACAGTATCATGTTACCATTGCAATCCTAAATATCTTGCTCAGCTCTGTTTCACCTGGTGAGCCAATGACAAAACCATTTTTTTGGAATCTACTGTAGAAATGTCAATCTACACTGAACATTTTTTAAAATCTGGAATACCTGAACAGCTCTGTGCAGTCTGATAAGCCATTTGAATTGAATTTCATTTCAGATATCCTATAACTTTTAAAATTGCAACTAAAATAATTGCTTGCTTTCCACTTTGAAATAATCGAGAAAAAGGACTAAATGACTAGACTGAACGTATAGTCTAAATTTTACAGAAGAACTTTCTCCAATTGTACAAAGCTCATCTAGAGTGTAAGTATTACAATTGTAAATGAGTTTAGACCTTGGCTTACCTGTTACACAACTGTCATCTATTTATCTTCTTGTACTGATTGTTATTCTACACAGGATTTTGTGGTATTTTAGTAAATTAATTCTATAAATTATTAAGAAGCCAGTAAATATGGGTCTGCTTAGTATGATTCTGGAGCACAAGTTTAGTTAGATGCTCCAGAATGGTAGCCAAACCTGAAAATACTATCAGTCACAGTTAGCAAAAGACAAATTGCTGGAGGAACTCATTGAGTTAGGCAGCATCTATGGAGGCAAAAGGATAGTCAATGTTTTGAGTTGAGACTCAGCATCAGGACTTGTACACCTCTTACCTAGCTTGTAGCACACAAATATACAGTATTCAAAGATTGGGGATTGCAATGTTTCAGTCGAGTATTGGGCTGGAGTTAACAACTTTGGCAAGAAAACTGCCGCTGTGTTAAGCAGCTTTATTTTGAATAAAGGGAAATTTCCAAATTGTGACATTTGCGTGCATTATTTAGCCCTTTTGATTATAATGCAATTGGATATACTGAACGTATTTGCATTCAGTACCCAAATGAGAACATGATTGCATATGCATCTGGAGATTTTTGCAATCCCTTCAGTGTACGTGGATCTGAATCTAAATTTTACTTGTGCTCTTAACACTATGTAGTGAAGGAAATTTTAATTTTTTGAAAAAAATGATAATCACTGATATCAAGTTTTTCCAAACAAGATGTGAATATTTAGTTGGAGAATAATGAACTGTCTGTGTGCCTTACTTTCTCAGCTGTCCTAAATACAATATTTCTCAAGATTGTTCCTATCTGTTTTAGGTCAAGATATTTATGTGATGGACTTGTCAATAACTAATGATTATTATCACTATACATCTGTGAGATAAATGTTCAATTCCAACTGTAGTATGTTCTGTTAAAAGTCTGATTAACGCAAGGGATTCTAAATTTCAGTTCAGGTTTTGAGGGCCATTGTAAAGTTGGAATGAGGATGTAATGAATGTGCACTGTGTTTAAATTTAACTAAAAGTGGCAAATGATAAAAGGGAACTTAAGAGGTGGAGGCTTGAATCTCAGCCTCCTGTCAAGCCTGGTGGAATTTCTAAGAAAATTATAGAGATCTTGTTACAGAGGTTCTGTGCCATTGCAAAGAATTTCCTGTTTGAGTTTAATGATCAAAATCCCCTTATGAGACAATTGGCAATAAGGGTAGCGACTTTTGCATGGGAGATGTTCTTAAAGAATAAGGACAGATAGTGAAGCGATAGTGCTTCATGGCAAGTGAAGAGAAGCTTACAGAAACTTCAGATGGCACCAGAGAACATAATTCCAATGTAACCACCAGGTTTGGGTCCCCAAGAACTCTGAATGTTTTGAGATTCCAAATGGTCATTGTGGATAAGTATTTGTAATATTAAAATGACTGTGAAGAAATTAGATACTTTCAGAAATGAAAATGCATTTTGTACTTTATTATGTGCTTTTCTTAATTAGTGGTGCTTCTAAGATTGCAAATTTTAATATTGATCTGTTGGTTCAGGTTTTCAAATCAAGGCTTCATAATATTTTTAGATTAGAAAAATAATCTTGTATGTCAGTTTTGGAATTTTGTACAATTCCTTGGCTTCCCCAAGTTGAATTTAAAACTAAACACAAATGTAACCACTATTTTTGTCCAAAAATGTATGCATAATTTAACTGGATAACTGTTCCAGTAAAACTCAGAATCTGCTGAACAGCAATGAACTTTTCTCAGAATTAATCACTTGGATATGCAGGATTGAATGATGTAGTCATTACTGATAATCAACAATATGAAACAATCACATCAGAAGAATTAACAATGAGACTAGGTGAACAATTACTAGCCAGGATGATAAACATGGTAAATCAGGCGATACTGGAAAAAAATACTGAATTGGTTTGGTTTAGCCATAGTTCAGCTAAGCATGTGCAATCCCATTATATGGTCTGGAAATGTTCAGTGAGGTTTTAGGAAAACTTGCTAATACACAGTGTTATTATCTAAATGTAAAAATACTATCTTATAAACATGCATGTTTACAGCTGCGAAGGCCAAAGTTATTTTTAAATATTGCAATTATAATGATGGATAACTAAAAACTGGATATTTTTAAACTTTATAAATACAAAATAAAGCAAACTTTAATAAAGACGTGTTGGCTGGTTTGGAACCAGACCCATCAGTAGCTTGCTGACTAAAATGTAGACTGTTGTTAGAAGAAAAAAAAATTAAATCATTGAATTTAAACTATTTTCAGTATTTCTGTTGTAATTAGTTATACTTCTGTTATCTTTAATGAGCTATTTCAAATACATACTTTTTTAGCATGAATGTTAATGAATCCTACAGACAACATGCACCCAATACAGAATGAAGATTACTGCACTTTTAACATCCTCTTTTCAACTTCGATCAAAAGTTGCCTCAGTGATGTGGTATCGCTCCTCTGAGCCAAATTATTGGTTCAAATCAACTCCAGAGACATGAATATATAATCTCACCTGACAGAACTCAGGCATATGCTGCATTATCTGAAGTACCATCTTTCAGATGAAGTCTCATGCAAGAACTCTAGGTGTGCTGCATTGAATGAGGTTTCTTTCAGAAAATATGTTAAACTGAAAGTGCCTTTCCTCCCATTTGAACATGTAAAGTTCCATGGCTGTATCCAAAGCACAGCAAGGAAGTTCTCTTTGGAGACAACAACCAATATTACTAACACATGATCTGATTATTATCTTTTTTTTGTATGGTCTCACTGTGATTACAATTGGCTGTTGTATAGTACACAGTGACTATACAACTTCTGAAATCCTAAAATTTAAGATTGAAGAGCTTTAGTCACAAATCCACAATCTCAACTAAGAAAAGGACAACATACTAGGGGCTCTCAGAAATGCTGTAATCATGATTATCTTCGAGAAAAGTGGTAACAACAGAGGGCTCTCCCTGCTTAATGCCACAGGGAAATTACTGCCAGGATCCTCCACAAACCACCTCTTCCCAGTAGTTGAAGAGCTGGTCCTCAAGATCCACCACCACCTTTGGTCAATTCAGGTAAAGGGTATTTGAAGATCATAAATTTATTCCTTTTGGCCACCAATTAGTAAATCCTGACAGTCTGTTGTCAGTGGTTTCTGCTGTAATTTTACTACACCTAGGAATCCAGAGGCCAATCTCCAAAAAACACTGCTTAGATGAAATAGGTTCTACCTAGTGACATCATAAAAGTATAATATTATGTTGTCCTTGAAATATAATTACATATTGATACCAAGCAATTTTTTGAATTTTATAGTTTGTTGATCTCTTCATTATTCATGTTTTTATTCCCATTGTAAACTAAAAGGAAAACCAGAAATGATTCCAAGGTACAGGGCTTCACAGAGCCACGCCATTCTTCTATGGAAATGATGCAAAATTGGCACATCCAGTATAGACTTGAGTTCTCTATATTTCTAAATCAAAATAAAACATAGATGTGTCCATATATACACACTCATCTCTGTGGTTAATGACTTATAGAACAATACAAAGGTTCTTGTTTTTGTTATTTAATTCTCAAAGACTTTTATTCTTTCTGTTGCTAGATCTATCTTTACAAAAATGACAACATTGCACAAATAATTTTGCAAGGTTAAGTTTGTGACAGAGAACATCAACCCTCTGAATAAATCAATCAAATACATTGAAGCAGTCCATGTTCATAAGGTTGAAGTGAGAATTAAAAGCATGCTGCAACCAAAATCTAAAGGCTTTAGTGATTATGGGTTGGAACTGCTCAGCTGCACTCCAAACCATTCAATTTAAGGCAGGAAGCATCATTCATGTATCTTTTCCTTCCAATGTTGACAAAACAGTGGGCCTAAATAATATAGTAGAAAGACATCATTACTCTTGTACTCAAATCCTCCAACAAAGGCCAGCACACTAATGTCTTCCTAACTATTTGCCTCACCCATATATTAGTTTTTACTGATTTATGTACAAGTATACCGATGTCCAATGGAACAGCAACAATTACCAGTCATTTGCCACTTAATAGCGAGCATCAGTATCTGCATTTTCAATTAAAATTTGTGCCATGATTTACTATAATGGATTTTCTGCCTTAACCTTAAATGTGGTCATCCGCACCAATCCTAATTCTTGAATTAACATATGCGTCATATCTATCTATATATACCACCACATTAATTAAAATAATATTTAAAATATTAATTATTTCAATATAGGCATTTTGCAATGAAAAGGGTCTTGGAGAATAAGCAATGAATTAAATAAATACATAAGGGCATTAGGTGCGTTTATTTAAAGCTTTGTAAATTTGTATGAAGTTTACTTCAGGGAGACTTTTTCCAACGAAAGTTCTCCCTGGAAATGGGGAGGGGCGAGGGCATGTTGGGGGGAGAAATATCAAGGGGTTGGTGGGGTGATGGGGGCACACCGAGGGGTAGATGGGGTGAGGGGACACCCCGAGGGGTCGGTGGGGTGAGGGGAGGAAGGGACACACCGAGGGGCTGGTGGGGTGAGAGGTGGGACACGCCGAGGGACTGGTGGGGAGGAATGTTGGTGGGAGGAGCCGCGCTGACTGAGGAGCGGACGGGGCCGGTTTGTGGCCTCGATAAATTGAGCAGACGGTGGCTGCGCTCCAGCAGTTGGAGGAAACTGCGGAGGAGCCAAGTTCGCTCCGAGTCCCCGGGGTAATGGAGCCGAGCTTGGCCTGTAAACGTGCCCTGGTGACGGGCGCCGGCAAAGGTGAGGAACCTTGGGCCGAGCCATAAGCCTTTCAGCGGGGCCAAGTAGTCAACAGTCGGGCGGGGGGGGGAGGGAAGGTGGGTCGCCGAAAGGGAGTGGGAGTGGAGGAGTGGGAGGTGGGAGGGAGGGGAGGAGGGGGATGGAGGGGAGGGGGGAGGAGTGGGAGGTGGGAGGGAGGGAAGGAGGGGGAGGAGTGGGAGGAGGGGGGGAGGAGTGAGGGGGGGAGGAGTGGGGGGGGAGGGAGAGTTGGTGTTCCGGGTGGGTGGGATGGGGGGGGGGGGGAGGGTCAGGAAGGCCTGCCCGGGGGGGAGGGAGGGCCGACTTGGGACGGATGGAAGGAGGCAGAAGGGAGGGGGCATTGCCTCTGGAGGGAGGAATAGGTGAGGGAGCGGTGGCCCTGGGGAGAGGGTGATTCCTGCAGGGAGGAGGGGTGGGATGAGGGGTGTGTGGCCCCTCCAGAGAGGCTCCTTCCACAACTTTTTGTTTAGTGGCCACAGTGAGTGGGTAAACAACCTCTCACCTCAGGGCTTGGGCTTCTGTCTCCTGGTACTGTACAACAAGAAATAAACATTATCGTTGAACTTTAGATTCGTAATTGCAGAACTAAATTTCTAGCTCAATATGTTTGTTACTAGAGTCCCTGGGGTTAGGCATGTGCATCTTTTACTATTGTGACAGCCAGGTATCGGTATATACAGTATTCCTTTTAAACTTGTCCAGAGATCCTATTATATTGTTCCACAGGTTATGAGTTAATTGTTTACTATATTTGAAAGTTCTGCATGCATTCCTGTCAATGAATAAAGCTCAATTTTTTTCATTACTTTTATGCTTGTAATAAAAAATAATTTTTAAAATCCTTGCACTTTTTTTCTAATTCTGTAGACCAGAAAAATCTACTAATTTTTTTTCCCCAGTGTTTCCATTCTTTTGGAGATAATGTTTGACTCTCACTTATTTGCATGGTGGAGGAGCAGGAGGGACACTTAATGAACTTTGCTTTCCTACTGGTTTGAAATTGTTCTTTTTAAATATTTGGACTATTCTTTGACTACAGATTTTGATTCCTGGAGATTAGGAACATAGCTTTTTGAAGGCTAAAGTTTTTGTGTTGCAGGTATTGGTAGAGCCACAGCTAAGGCCCTACTAGCATGTGGTGTGGAAGTTATTGCAGTAACCAGGACACAATCTGATTTGGACAGCCTTGTTCAGGAGGTATGATGAAATTGATGGCCTAGAGTTTCTACTGACCACCTGCCGTGAACAGTTTCTGAATCCTGATGAACAGAATAGTACTTTGAATTAGGCAGTATTTATGGAGGGAAATGGGCAGTCGACTTTTCGAGTCGAGACCCTTCATCTGGACTGGATGAAGAGTCTTGACTGGAAACATCGACTGTGCATTTCCCTCCATGGGTGCTGCTTGACCCACTGAGTGTCCTCCAACATTTTGTGTGTTGCTCCAGATTCCAGCATCTGCAGTCTCTTGTTGTCTCTGTCATTACTTTGAATTAGTTGTGAAGTAAAATTGCACTTCAAGCAAAATACTTAATATGCTATAGATCTGAAATAATTAAAATGCTGGTCTCGGTGATGCAGAAGTGTCCTGTGACGTGAGCAGTGATTAGGCTTTGGGTAGAGTAACTTAATGCCCCACTCTAACCTCCAAACATTGCCTTTGACAGCAGCTAGCTTTGACTATTTTGGAATGCTTTTGTGAGAATGAAATTAAATAGAAAAATCAAAAATCATTAATGCTAACATTTTAATAGTAACTGAAATTCACTGCACTTTTTTTCCCCTGTAAGGTCTTGACCCCACATAAGTAAATAAGAGTTTATTGTTTCTATGTCAGCCTTCCTTTTGTAACATGGAAGCCTGAATATGAAGTCCATCAGGCCCTCTTCAGCATAGCACTAGGCTGAATGAGTCCAGTGGCAGTGTGTGGAGTTCAGTGCATTGGCATCTGATCTCCAGCTTGGCTTGGACTTTTTACCTTCTGCTATGCACATGAGGTTTTTGACCACCTGAGCCGTAAATAACTTGAAAGGGAACCACTAGGTGTCAGCACAATTCAGAAACCTAGTTTTAGGTTAATAGTGATTGACTTGCAGTTTTGGTTTTCTCCCTGTTTTGTTTTACTTTCTCCCTTTCCTCTCCTTGTACTCCTATTTTCAACCTTGTCTAGCTTTACTGAATGGTACTGCATTTTCTGTTGTTGATCTAAACCAAGTAATGGTGTTTTTCAGCATTATCACTAGGTTCCCCATATTTAAGCTGGAGTTTTTTGTCTTTTTAGTGCCCCAAAATGCTGACAATCTGCGTGGACATAAGTAACTGGGAAGCCACAGAAAATGCACTGAAAGATGTAGGTCCTATAGATCTCTTGGTGAACAATGCTGCTGTTAGCATTTTAGAACCATTCCTCGAAGTTACCCAGGAAGCATTTGATAAGTGAGTGACAATATCTTTAAAGATAAATCTGATTAAACATTAATTACTCTGACTTGTATGGAGGAAAAATCATTGTTTATTTTCCCTTGCTGCTAAACAAAAATATTTTACCCAAAAATCATGGGTAAAATACGAATGATCCATGATGGTTTTTTGGGGTGAATTATCAATGTATAGCAATGAAAACAGTATTTCCATGAGGAAAAACTGGTGTTGGGAGCTTTGTCTGAAGTGTTCTTATGGGTTTCAACTTGAACAAAGATTGGAGAAAGCAAGGTCCAGTCATGTTCCAAATTATGAACAATCACTTAAGTTTCAACTTTTTTTTATTAAAGTGTGTCAATTTCAAAAATGATCTGCAGAACATTAAATGTTTAAAGTAATGGTGTTCTTTAACCTTATTACCTAGGGGGAGATAGTTTAGCTGCAAGGGAAGTCACTGGGAGATGTGAGGGAACAAAGCCAGTTTGCATCCATATTTTCTGCTTTGCCACAACCCACTTAGTACGTTAGCGCAACTGGAGAAAAGTGGAGGTGGTGGTTGTTGTTGGGAGGAATATGGGTACGAATATAGGAATTTTTTTTCTGCTTGAAGATGTGTTGCCTTATGACCTCTGCTGTTGCCTCCTTGTCCTCCTGCCTTTCCACTTCAAATCTGATGTGGCAGTGGGGAGTCACAGGGATCTGAATGTCATTGCACCAAATGCAGGAGATCACAATGCAGTGGGTGGAGCAAATGACACATTCAAATGGTGATCAAGAACAGAATAACAACAAAACATGAATGCTCCATAGTGACTATGGTAGTGGAGTAGCTGGAGAGAACCATTGTGGGCAGGCATTAAATGTCCATCAAGAGTTGGCGGGCACATGATTTTTTAGATTTTATTTACAGCGCGGTAACGGGCCCTTCCGGCCCAACGAGTCTATGCCGCCCATTTTAAACCCCCAAATTAACCTACCCGTACATCTTTAGAATGTGGGAGGAAACCGGAGCACCCGGCGGAAACCCACGCAGACACGGGAGAATGTACAAACTCCTTACAGACAGCGACGGGAATTGAACCCCGATCGCTGGTGCTGTAATAGCGTCGTGCTAACTGCTACACTACCGTGCCGTGAGTGTAGATGGATCCAGAGGTTGCAAAAGGAATTTGCATCCTGGAGAAGTCATTGGTTTGAGTATTATCCCATCTAACTGCTTCAACCATCCTGCTTCTAAATATTTTCATGACTGATCTGGTCCTGGAGAAAGCTCTACTGGTAATCTATAGCACTGGGTTGCCTGTAGGAGGTGTATTATATCAGTCAATTTCATTCATTATCTTATTACTGAATGTTTTTTGACATTTATTTTTCAGATTGTTTAATGTTAATGTGAAAGCTGTGTTGCATGTTTCACAGGTAAGAACATCACTGTACCCATGCTATATTCATCTGTTGTTAGATGTTTGCTTGCTAGATATTCTAAGATAATCTTAAAGTGACTTGGGCTATGTTGGGGTTCAGCCAAGAGGGCAGGACACAGACCTGCAGTTGTTTGGGGATGACTAGAGAACTTGTTTCTCTGTTGCGGAAGGCATTCTTAGTTTGTCATGTAGGCTAACTAGCTGAGACCTGGCCAAACCTGTACATCAGCTGAATCTTGGGAAAACAATTTTTTCCTAAATTGGAGTTTCTCATATTTTGCCACCGTAGCTGACGCCATTACCATTGTTTAACACCAAAGTGTTGTCTACAGAGCAAAATATTTTTCCTTGATACATTAGGGATGTGATGGATAAAGAGATCTGTCACTTGTGAATCTGAATCAGTGTTGCACGACTGCAGGTTGGTATCGACTATGGTGTGCGCAGATGAAAAATGTAAGGTTCTTGGGGAGGAAGGAGAACATAACCTGCAACGTTACTGGAGGAGGAGGGAGAATGTAAACTGCCACGTTACCAGAGAGCTTCCTAGTTAGCTAATTTTACATAGTGCCTTACTGGTGAGAACCTTGCCTGCCAGCAATGCCTATTGGGGACGTTGCCTGATTTTGGGCTGCAGATCAGTATGTTCCAGTTGGCTGCAAAAGGTTCTCCATCGGCAGCAGGACCTAAGTCATTTTGTTTCTGTAATGGCGCGTTTCCAAAAATTGCATTCCGTTTTAAAAGTTGCCAAGAGCTTCAGATTGACTATTGTCATTTTCATGTTTCTCTGGATCAGTTCCTCTGGCCATTCCTCATGTGAACCTACTGTTAGCAGTTCCTTTTCTCTAGACGCAAATCCAGTCTAACCCTGTCTTTGTTTGATGCATTTTCTAGCAGGTGTTACTTCATTCAGAAGTAAACTTCATCAGCAGTTATGCTTGTTATTTGGTGCCTTGATGTTCCTCCCTCCCTGCAGCAGTTTTATTTGGGTGGTTCTTCTGGTCATAAAACTAAGTTCAGTAGTCATTTTTAAAATTTTGTTTTCAAGATAATTGCAAAAGGGATGAAATGCCGCGGGGAAGGTGGTGCCATAGTGAACGTCTCCAGCCAGGCATCCCAATGTGCACTGAAAGATCATGCTGTATACTGTGAGTTACACAACCCAACCTTTTTTTTTACTGTTCTAAAAATGGTTTTGTTTTGGAGTTGGTTGTTTGATTCATAAAGCCAACTTGACAATACCTTGTGTTCTTATCCATAATGCAATTCAGTCTCACAGGGCTTTAATTTTTTTTTATTATGGGTCTTCGTATGGTTGCTGCACAGGCCACCATTATTGAGGCTGGGCATTCTAAAAATTGTGTTGACGTGAATAAGATGTAGCACAGCTGTTGACTATGCTACCCAGTGTTGGTCTGTAGATGTGGAATAGTTTGCAATGAGAAAGGAAGGGAAGCAAAGCATGATACTGAGGTCTATAAACCTTGAGTGGAAATAGACTTCCCATATTGCTTTATTAAACAGATTTGAAGGACATCTTCATTACAGATCCCTGGCCCTCAACAATTGGTTGTGTTCCCAGTAACTACATGATGTACTCTTGCTGCTTCTAATCACTTAAGTGCAGAGAAAGCACCCTTCCTCCTATTCATCTTCAGGCTCATGGGACCTTCAGGCCACTCTAGGTGTTTCCATGGGTGATGGTCAGCCACCCATAGTTGTTACCTAATCAACTATTGTTAGCAACCATTACTTCATTGATGTACTGACTTCTGCTGAAATACAATTTGACAGAAGTAGCTTTTAAACTACTCAACTATTAGTCATTCCACATGTGAACCTAGATGAGCACTTTGATAAATCATCTTATTGATCAAGTAGCCTCCCAGTATTCCTGAGCCTGACTTTAGCCATGTACCAGATAGTAATTGGACATAAGTTTTGGCTGTAGTTTTTCAATCAATTGTGGTACCCCCGTTATCAAGTTTTTAAAAATTTAATATTGTTCCTTCTGTGTTTTATCAATGGCTCACTTTGTTGATTACTTGTTGTTTGTCTCTGCTTTGTAAGGTGCCACGAAAGGAGCTGTGGACATGCTAACAAAGGTGATGGCACTTGAACTGGGACCACACAAGGTAAGCACTGACGTGACCACACAATGAGCATGGAAGTAATCAGCTGATGCCATGAATAGTTCTTCTAAAGCAGTTGTGAAATCCAGCCTTAATAGATTAACCACATCACCCTCCAGTTATACTAGTGTAGCTTGACATGGGGGCTTTTTCTGCCATACTATAGCAATTCAGATTTTTTTGTATAAGTATCGACTTCCTAATGTGACACTTATATTTTCTAATCCTGTTACTACAACGTAGTTCTTAAACCAAATGAAACTAAAACATGTTTTTGAACCAACCAGCAATGGGGAACATCATTTCCACGGGGCCAGTAGTTGAATGTTTGTTGTCAAGTTAATGTTAATGCATTATTACTTTAGAAATAGGTTTAACCCAAATAAGTTTTAAAGCATTTCATACTATTCTTGAGATCCAGATAAAATGAGGTCTCAGTAGTATGTTGAAGTATTCAATTTTTGATGGTGCCCCAAGACTATTTGATACCTCAAGGTTATTGGACCAGTTTAGGATGTATTTTAGCATGGTTTCACCACCAGAGGGCACTCAGCAGTCTTTTGATGACTTCTGTCTCAGGATTGATTTTTCTGTTAAATGGTGTGAAGGGTTAATAGTAATTACCACAACTTTGCATGGCCTAATTTTACTAATTGGCTGCACTAATAAATGAATGATGTAGCAATGTTATTGAACCTTACAGATATGGCTTCAGACTCCTTGCTATGTTCAGCTAACCCAATTTGTGTCTCTACTGACTTCTTGCAAATAGATATCTAGAATTTTAATATTTGAACATCTAAAAGTATCTAATTTTTGTTGTAATAAAACAGCATTTTTCCATATGGCACAGATAAGAGTGAATACAGTGAACCCCACAGTGGTGATGACTGCATTGGGCCGGATTGCATGGAGTGATCCAGTAAAATCAGCAGGAATGTTGTCTCGCATCCCAATGGGCAAGTTTGCAGGTGTGTCATAAGGATAGTTTTAAGATTTTTTTTTTACATTGGGCTTTATTCACAGACCTGATGCTGTTTGACCATAACGATCATGGACAATAACATCGTGATCCTTAATTTTGTCTGGGTGTGTATTGGGTATTATTGGCTCCTGTTTTATATAAACTAGCAGGACTACATTTTAGGCAATGTTGATGGCACTGGTTTGTGAATCCGGTACAAATGACAGCTGGTGTCTCAACAAGCCTAATGCTTGTTAAAAGATTTTAATTGCCAATAAACATTGTAGGAAACAGGTAAATATTTTAAACTTTGGAGTTGGGGCGGGGATTGTAAGTTATCTTAATCAAAGTGTAAGTATATTATCCTTTAGTCATAAAAGAAACATTATTTTTGCATTTTGCTTTCCCTGGCTGCTAGAGATAAGATTTAGATTTGTAATACAGAAATTTGGACTGTATTTGTGTGAAGAATGTGGCAAGTGCAGGTACTTGATGAGGATAAAAAAAACTTACTTACAATCACTTTGTGTAATTTTTTAAAAAGAAGTAACTATCTAAACACTAAACTTTTTTAAATTTTAAGTTATGACCCAATGTACACCTTTTTGGAATGTGAGGTAAAGTTGTAAAAGGTTAAGCACTCCATCTGGTACTCCCTTTTCTTTGCACACAATTACACATGAATTACTGAATTTTTTGTGTAGAATCTTGATTAGAATAATTGAGACACACAGCACAGAAACAGGCCCTTTGGCTCAACTGGTCCACGGTGACCAAGATGCCCATCCAAGCTAGTCCCATATCCTTCTAAACCTTTCCTATCCAAAGTTGAAAGCTTTCCTCCACCGTGACAACCACAGGGAAATTTTTATATCATTCTCAAACTTCTTTATTATGACCCCTACATTTAGGTCCAAATCAGAAATATACAACAAATAGCAAGGGACCGAGTATTCAGCCTCGTGGAACTCCACTGTAAATGGCCCATGAGTGACCAAAAAATTCTGCACCTGCCCATCTTCACTTTATGGGGACATTCACGTGACATTGACCAAATTAAATAGTAACTACATGTATTCCAGATTAATGGTCAATTTTTTTCCCTCATTCCTCTTGCAGAAGTTGAAGATGTGGTGAATGCAATAATCTTCCTCCTCAGTGACAAAAGCGCAATGATAAATGGAGTGACTCTGCCTGTGGATGGCGGATTTCTTGCTTCGTAAAACACTTTGTGGGTAAATTAGGGGACCGTAAAAGGGAAATTCTGTTTAAGCCAGTTGTAATTGGTTTTAACATTGCAATCAAAGAATCCACTTCAGAAAATTTACTATTTGTTCCTGGGAACTTTGTGCTATAACGTGACTGGAGTATGTCAAATTTCCTAATGTTCCCATTTGTGCTGGATTAATGTGCCAGTTTCAATCTTCAATGCAGGATCATTTCTGGGCTTTAATCTGATCATAAGCTTATACAATGTGTTAGCAGTAGATGCAGTTTAAAAATCATTAAAAATGTTGAATCTGATAAGTTTACCAATAGTTTATTTATCACATCAGTTTTAAGTGCAATATAAGATAACTGAATTGCTGACAACATAGAGAACAGTTGTCCAAAAGCAGACTGGAGATGCTGGAAATCCAGAATAAAAGTACTACAGGTACTTGTCAGACAGCACTTGTGGTGATAGAGCTAATGTTTCACAATGTGGGTTCTGTCCATCCAAAGGCACATTGAATATGATCTTCACTCTATGACAGCTCCAAGAAAAAATCAGGGTGCAGCATCATTACTTCATTGGTTGTAAAACATTATGAAATCATACGTTTTTTCCCTCTGGCTACCAAGTAGTAAGTCCTGACAGTCTGTTGTTAGGTGTTTTCTGCTGTACTTTTACTATACCTAGGAATCCAGAAGCCAATTTCTGGAAAACCCTGCTTGGCTGAAATGGATTCTACCTAGTGCCATCACAAAACTATAATATGTTGTCCTTGAAATATAATTACATACTGACACAACAGAGGTGATACGCAAGTCAGCCTAGTATTATATCCTTACTTGTGCATAATGTTGTGAAAGCCATCTTTTATTCTGGCAGTTGAATGTAGGAACTTTTGAAGCAATATAGTCATCCTTTGTCAAACACCAAACTTTAGGAAACAACCCTGTAATGTAAAATAGTCTTTTTTGATACTCCCCAGTGTGATACCAAAAGTGATTAATTCCTTAATTCTTATAAAATGTTATATTTGTATTGCATCAATTCCCTATAACTGGTCCATTTTCATGGTTACAGATTGTGCTGCAACAGCTCCATGAGGAGGCAGCAGCATATCTTCCTCAATAATGACCAGCAAGAACTAACTGGTGCAACAGTGCAGTTAAACAGTGTTATTTGAAGATGTTGATTTACCCAGTAGGAAGTCTTTAGTGTAAGTAAAGTTACTCAAATGACATTTTTAAACAGTTGTTTTGGAGGTAAAATGACACTTGATATAGCAAACAAAAATGGTAAGAAAAGTTTACTGGTTGATGCAAGAAAGGGATAGACTAGTGTGCAGTGTTTTTAGCATTAATGTTTTAACCTGTATAGTGAGCAGACTTGTACCAGACCAGATTTTTACTCCTGCACTTACTTTCTGACCTTCAATTACTGCATTTTACATTTATTCTGTCATTAGCTTTGCTGTCCATGTTATTTTCATTAAATCCTTAATGTAGAAGACTCATCTACAGTAAACGGATCTGTTCCAAGAGTTGAATACATACATCCATGATACATATGAATATATATAAAGCTAACTCAAACTTAACCCTGCACAATAACCTTTAATTATTGGAGCCAAACATCCTTATTTTCTGGTTGTTCTTCAGTCTCCATTTTCCACATTTCACCTCTATCCATCTGGTCTGGTTCATGTACTTTGATACATTGCTTTAGTGCCATTTCTTGCATTGATTAATCACCCCTTAAGTCTCACCACACTTCTCATAAATCCACAATTCTAGCATCCACTTAATTTCCTTTTCAACTATCAGTATGAACTTTACATGCTTTATCCCTTAGCATTTTTATTGCCTCAACTTGCATCTTGACCATTACTAACTAGCTTTCATAAATTTCCTGAACTCAATCACTCATGCTTTTTCCTGTCTGGCAGTGTTGCTGCAGTGCATTTTGTAGTCATTGTCCAGCCAATATCTACCTAACAAAAAAAAAATGCTCTGCTTGAATTATTTAAAATAATTCAATTTCCTTGTGCTTTGGTAATATAGTATTTATGGTAATAAATATTTTAGTCCAAATGTTATATTCCATTTTCACCAAACCAAGTATTCCAATGCAGAATCTCCTCCACAGATTATTACGTAACTACAAAGTTCACTATTACTGCTGCTGTTTTATAAGAGATCAAACAACAATTTAATCTGTTTATGTAGCACCAGTAACAGTGCAAATGACAATATAAGTGTAGGGAGGTCTTGGTATAACTTTATCAAAGACTTCAGGTGAATAAGAGGCTCACTGGAGATATGAGGAAGATTTTTGTTTTGCAATCTGGAATGCACTGAGGTAGTGGTGGGGGGAGGTATTCTCACAACATTTAAGTATCTGGACAAGTACTGGAATCACTAAGGCATAATAGGTGATGGGCTGAGCACTGATAAAGGAGATGAGTAATAGATAGATACATGATAGTTAACAGAGACATGATTGCCTTGATTCTAAAGAGAGTACAATTTGTTATCAAGGGCTATTTCAGCTGATTCTTTAGAACATATCAAAACATAAGAAATGTATTACACAGATCATAAAGAAAACAAATCAAAGCAATGAGGATACTACAATATTTAATGAAATTCATTTTAAAACACAATTTTGGTTCAAGAGGTTGCACCTTGAGAATGTATTAGAAATCCTCAAACTTGTATGAATGCATTTAAGAAATCACAAAAAACAAGACAAAAATAAACAGTGACATTTCTGGGAGAGTCAGCACTCTCCCTGGGTTAAGGCTAGGATGTTATATTAGAATAAAGTATTAGGGCTCAAATCATGCAGGCCAGTGATACAAATGAAGAGAAGACAGCATGTTGGCAAAACTGGTTTGTTAGTACCAGCTGGAGCATGTGAATGCCACATTGCTGGTTGGAAACTGTATATTGCAGTTTCCATATAACATGTAGAATGGAGAAACCCTGATCAATTATCTGTCATAACACAGGTCTGCTAGTGTTGTAATAAAGTTAATGGATACAACAGTTAAACACCGACTTTACATAACCAGCAGAAAGCCTTTATCACGCAAGTCTTTCACATACACAAGCCTTTTTTTTTACCCCCCCTTCCCCGCACCCCCACTTTAAATTTGCATTTTACCCATGCTGCATTCGGTGATCCCATATTAACCAGAGCCACTTACAGGAAGGTCAAAAGTATGCCTACAATAATTAACACTGCAGTATCCCTCATTTTGATTTCCTGTAATGAGTGTAGTTTAAAAAAAAGCCAAAACAAATTGCGCAAGTTAATTTACACAAATATCTAACTTCCATGTGCTCTGAGGGGCTCAGAATATTAAACAGGACAATCTGTTTAAAATATTGCCACAATAGATGGCAATGCAAAAGGAGTCCAGACTTCAATAATTGTTGATGTTATCTGATAAGCACTGAAGAATGCACAGGTCTAAACTTCCCAATGATATTAAACAGCACCAAGAAGGGCAATTAACTGACATGGAGGTCTAAACAGCTACTGCACAGAGAAACAAATCAGGGATCATGCTAGCTGTCAGTGAAGTTGTAGACAAAGTAGCTTAACGGAGAATCTGAATCCATGTTCTTCAAATAGTCCAGCTTCACATTAAAAATCAAAAAGTTAAGCTCACAAAGATGAAATGACCCATTAATACTGTTTCCACAATGGAAGAATAAATTTGGCAATCACTGCATTGAGTTGGATAAAACTACCAAAAGTGGGGATACTGCAGCTTAAAACAAAATGGAGTCCACTCATGAAGACAGTCACATTGCCTCACATTAAAAATCCAACACATCGCTAAGAGAGTAATTACTGACTTCAGGACTTGATGCTCAAGGCTAGCTGTTCCAACAAGAGAGGCGACAAGAACACTCTCTTCTGCAGTCTCATTCCACACAGGGCCACGATTTGGATAAAATACCAGCAGATTGCGTTGCCGTGAAGGTATGGTTCTTGGACAGCCTCTTCCTAGAAAACAGTGCACTTCTTTCTACGCTTTTTCACAGGTGGTGGACACAGCACGGCTCGAATTGCTTCATCAAAGACCGTCTTTAGACCCCGCTGAGTAAGAGCAGAGCATTCCAGGTACTTCACAGCACCTGCAGGGGAGAAACAACTTTGAAAATACAAATCACATCAGATGTTCAAATTCGCCATGCCAGTGCATTTAGTAATGAACCTTTCTATTTGGCCAGTTTCCAAGTGGGCAATATATGCAAGGTCATGTATACACAATCTTGATGTATCACAGCCCTTCCAACTTTAGTAGCAGACCACTAAGTGCAAATATTTTAAGTTCAGCTTTTGTGTTTTGCCAAAATGGTTGACAGCAGACCAGAATCTTGACAGAGATCACTCTCATGATGGTAAGGAGTACACACATATGGCATTAAAAAAAATGGATATGCCATTAGGGGCTCTTTTGCCTGCTTTGCCACTCAAAAAGATCTTGCCTAACCTCTTACCTCAGCTCCACTCTCCTGCCCTAACCTGTATTCCTCCATTCCCTTAATATCTAAAAATGTCAGTGTAATGCTCCTTGCTGTGAACCGCAAGGATTCATTACACTGACTGAAGAAATTTGCCAGAGTCATGTAGCACGGGAACAGCTCCTTCATCTTACCAGATCCATGCCCACTGCCAAGTACCCATCCACACTAATCCCATTTATCAGCACTTGGTCCATAGCCGCCTCTGCCTTGGCAATTCAAGTGCTCATCTGTAATGCTGTCTCAACTAACAAACTTAATCCAGGTGATAATGTGGTTTGATTTTATTTCTGATTTGACTCACCTCACATAATCATGAAAAACCCTGGTGGGTGCCACTGCTGGAGTTCCAACTACTGGACACTGGTCAACAACCTTTGCTGGCCAATGCACAAACTTATCAGGTCATATAGTTGACCAACATTAATAATATGAAGGTTCATCAACCTTAAATCTCAATTCTGTCCCACTCTTCAGAGCTGCTGCCTGACTTGCTGAGTATATCCAGCATTTTATGTCTAGTTCAAATTTTCAGCTTTTTCTCCCCCCAACTGAAATAAATCCCCCAACTGCTTACAAAGATGAAATATCAGCAAAATTGACTGATAGGAGGCTTTTTTTTGTACAAGTCTACTCAGAATTTTCAATAAGTTTTGGTATGCCAAAATGAGATACGGAGTTAGGTCACTCATCAACTAGGATTTTAAAATTGCAGAAGAAACTCAAAGGGCTGAATAGCCTTCTCTTCCTAGATCTTTACAGGTGATGTCAAACTGTATCCATTTCATTGTAGGCTGATGATAAAAAGTTAGAAGATGGCCACAGTATTAATTGAGCCTAGCTTTAGGGTGGGGGGGGGGGGGGGGGGGAGAAGAGGGTGAATTTAATGAGGTTAATAGCCTAAGCAAACAAGGAAACACAAAAGTAGCTCAACACTGGCAGGCTTTCCCAGGGGATTGGAAGTGGAAGATTTCTTCACTTTCTCACGAGCTGACAATAAAAGTCAACAGTGCCCTCAGAGCAGAATGGAGGATGGACTGCAATTCTCCCAGCTGCTAAAACAAAGGCCTCTTTCAGTCCGTGCAGACCTCCTCCAGCATCATGCAGAGTCTTTATTTTCATACAAGAAACCCAATACCGGTAATTATAGGTATTCATGCATTTCAAAACTAAACATCCCTGAGAATTTATTACAAAAGATTATTCACTTTACACAAATAAGAGTACAGGTTATTTCATACCTTTACCTTTTCTTTCTCTGCATGAATTAAGGCAACAGTCACTTGCCCATTATTCCAGTTCCTTACTAACTTACCTTCGTTTGTCACATAGATATCAGAGCTACCTAGCTTAGCAGTAACTCAAGGCAATCTTTATTACTGACCACTGAAATCAATGGATTGAGCCAGGGTACAATGTGCTGACATTAGTATTTAGTGCAAGACTAGGCAAGGATAACCTGTCAGGATCATCTAGTCACTAAGGATTAAAGTTATTCTCAATATACAGCAAGTCCCTATGAGTAAGCAGCCCTGGCTATAAGAGCAGCAGCTTACTAGCAACGTGTAACAAGGTGAAATAGAAGCACTATTTCTCAGTAAATTTGTTTGGAAATTGAAACACAATGGTAGATTAATACACATGGCTGCTGAGACCACACCCAAAAATTGTCAACACTGATCATTAGTGTTTGCTTTTGAAATGAAAATTGAAGCTTAGTGCTGAGCTACCCTACTTCTGCTGTGAAAGTAGTCTAACAATAGCAGATACCAGATCAGCAATTACTGCATTACATTCTTCTTCATCACCAAGGTATTCTGCTTGGAAATAAATTTATGGTCCTTAGGGTCTTTCAATGCAGTCTGGAATTTGTATTCATTATTTTGCAGCAAAATTTACCTATTAATCAGCACAGAGCTAATCAGAAAAGTACAACATAAATTGCAATGGTGTGTTTACATAGAGGCTACAGCTCCCCTCAAATGAAAAAAAACTTTGGACAATTTAATTGTGTAATAGTCAAAATTATGAAACTGCTTTTTATTCCAAATTGTTTCTTAAATATTTTACCCGGCTGTATAGTGACTGGAAGAATAAAGATGTTTGTTATTGAAAGTTCTTCTTAAAACCAATTTTTTTTTGCTCTCTTCTAAAATTGTTTGGCTGTTCATGTTTCAATTTTACAGGAAGAAAATTCTTTACAGGGTGGTAAATGGGACAGAATCTGGACAAAATAGAATCTTAATGCTACAGTTTTTTTTTGACCCTATTTACTTTGTGTCACAGAAGGCCATTTCACAGTGTCTCCTACTGTAGCCATACAATTCCTGATTTTTATTAGTCCTTGTTTATTTGGAAGTTTGAATGTTGTTTCCAGCTGGCTAAGCTGTTGGATAGTTGAGCAACAAAAGGGCTGCAGACTTGCATCCAAATGCATTGCACAAAAACAAAAACCCACGTGCAAACTGAGAAAATAGCAAATTACAGAGCAGCTCAATGGAATGTCCCCATACACAGAAACACATCAGTAGTAGAGGTTTCCTCTTAGTCCTTGCCTCAATAATAAAAATGAAAATGGGTTCACAATAATTAACATCATCCATTAATTTTTTTAAAAATGTTCTTCAGTGATGTTCACTAAGCCAATGTGACCAAATTGAGGTCTAAAAGCATTTTCCCCCCCAGAAATGACAGATCATAGCAAATTCTTTAATAAACTTGACTTCTTGACACAAGAGAATATAGCTGATGTACAGTTCTCTCAAAATTGAGTTTTAATATTGGGATTCATCTCTCAATGCCTGAGTAACAACCCATTTCCAGAAAAAAATCCAGGGATTTTTATTCAAGATCGATGTACAGTGCAAATCTCTTCCAGACTATGATGCAGAAAAGGCCTACAAGGATGTTTGCAAGTCTCGTCTACAATATTCCTCACATTCAACCAGACTTTATATTCTTGAATGTTCTGCTAAAATGCGTGGTGTTTTAAAAAAATAATGCAGCCGTGCTTAGGTATTCAACAAGCACACTACAGTCCACAATTCAAAGAGGAAGTCTGAAGTGATAATAGGAAGGGCACAGAACTAATTAATCTTAAAGCTGTTCATCCATCACGTACACCTAGAATATTAACAGTCCTTATCTTTCTCATTCAGATGCCAATTGGTGCACTGAGCATTTCTATCACATTCTACTTCTATTTCAAATATTGATTCGTTAGACCCCTTTTCATTGTAAGAAAAGTTATCCAGCAAATATCAAAGAAAATTGCCTGATTGTTTACAGAGATTAACCATTCCTGAATTGATGCTATTCTTTTCACAAAAGCCTTGATAAGGTGGGTGCTATTATTAACAAACATACTGGTTGTCCACTAAACAGGATCATCTTTGCAGAGGTTTATCTTACACTGTACTGATTTATACCCTCCTCCCAAACCAAACAATGTAAACCAAGCCTATACTTATAATGAAAAGACTAGGCATTCAAGAAGCAAATACATTCATCTCAATGCCCCTGTAAATCCTTTTCTAAGAATTCTTTGATCAATATATAGGAGAAAGGATTTCATTGCTGTCGGGACTGCCAAGGATTAACAAAAATAATGACACAAGACTAAGTTAAATATTTCACAATGTCAGATTTTTGGTATATTAAAACAAGGTTACAGCTTCAAGTCTGTAAAGATTAAATGTTCTTTAGCATCAGTCCCCTTACTCATTTCCACTGCTTTACTTCATTGTTGGTTTGCTCAGAGCACAATTAGAAGGCTGGAACATATTTACATTAGAATCCCAAGATGATGGCCTAAGGGTACTTAACAATGATTGGGATAGAAATATCTTTGTGTACTTGTCTGTAGACAAAATTTTCATTTCAACATGGCCACTGCACCCTCCCAAAGTGTGTGTTAAAGGGGCAAAGTTCTCATGTTCCACAATTCCTCCTGGACCTTAGCACTACTCACCTATCTCCCTGGCCATCGCCAACCCCTGTGGGTATGTAATGGGTGCCAGCTTTTTATCCCTTAGCCTTTCAATGGTGTCCTTATCATCCCGCAGATCCAGCTTTGTTCCCACCAGGATTATTGGCGTGTTTGGACAATGATGTCGCACCTCTGGGTACCACTGCATGGAATTAAAGAAAATTTGGAGCTTTATACACATCAAACACTTTTTCCCCCCATACTGTTTTCATCTAAGCAACTCGATCTAAATGTTATTTCATTGTGCTTTGGATTCACACTCATTTCAGACGGCACCAAGATCTCAAACCTATTTCCCCACAAGAATCTTGAGGGACCTAATCCTAATTGACTGAAAGTGAAAACAAAAACTGAACTGGGGAGGCAAGGTGATGGGGTGCAAATATTTCAAACATGAGGTTTAATTACCTCAACAAGAACAGTGCCAATCAGTTACCTAAACCAAAGACTAAACTGGAATGTGCACAATCACTCAAGCCAACACTGGAGGAACAGTGGTGGAAACACAAGAAGTTCCTGGAGCAAAATGGAGGGCATGTCTCTGAAGCAGTGTCAGGTTGGAGGAGCTGCGAAATGAGATCCCCAGCCCCTCCCAAAACTAAAAGTGATAGAGACACAAAACAAAGGGAACTGTAACCATGACAGGTCAGTTAGCTTATGTAAAGAGAAAACTTTGGAAAAAAATCTAGCTCTTCTCAAAGGATGTTAACTGATGCTTGCAACTTTTTTTGATTGTTTCTTAAAGGCCTAGATTTTTCCTTTTAAATGATTGGATGGACAGGACAAGTAGTCTTACATCTGCAAAAAAGACTTGATCATTCCTGAAAACTTCAATGTCAGAAGTCAAGCCCGCCTGCTAATCGACCATAGCAGCAAGGTACTGTGCTCTCAAATGGTGGCACACTGTTCCAGATCTCAACCAATATAGCAAAGGCAAAGATAAAAGACATTTCCTTTCCATTGGGGTGGTTGGTGGGTGGGAGGGAGGAAATCTGTGCAACCCATTCACCTGAATATCACCTTGGTTAAGGCACAATGGATATGCACTTGGAAAACGTAATTATGAACAGTTTCCATGTGTAGGTGTCGGAAAAATAACTACACATATTAATCTTATACTACCAGCAATAAACCACTGCAAAAGAAAAGGGAATCGGGAAAGAGAACAACATTTATGTGCTTCACAACCACTTCGAACATCCTTCACAAACTGAGAATCCAGGTTAGCCTGCACCTTTAAAAGATCCTGTACCTACAAAGATACTTCATGTGCCAGCTTTATTTTGAGTAAACAATTCAAAAAGCAAACAGTACCTTTGCTCTGACATTTTCAAAGGATGCTGGACTCACGAGTGAAAAGCAGATCAAAAACACATCCTATTAACAAAAAGGAAAGAAAACCAAAGGAACAGGTTACTTGATCTGATAAAGGCCTCATCACCGTTACCTGGATCTCTGTACAATTGTTATTAATCAAATTGACACAGATGCTTAAGTGGTGCTTGCATTAGCTGAGATTTAAAAAAGTGAACTTTTAAAATAGAAAGGGACAGGGCTGTGGAAGTAATTGAAGAACTAATCAGATTTATGCAGGGCAGGTCCCATGCTCTGATGGGGTTACTTCTACATATATTGAAAGTTAAGGGAAAAGATGCATCAAATGTATGTACATAAAAAAAACTTAGTAAATAATTTCTGGGAGTGAATAAAATGCAGTACACACAATATTTGGATTTTCAAAAGATGTGATAAATCAACGTGTGTGTGTAGGTGTGTAATATAGTTAATACAGAAGCAGCAGCGAGGGGGGGAGGGTGAAATTAATACTAAAGGACTGCATCAAAATATAAGATTCTAATAAAATTGCTTAATGATAATGTTACTGGAAAATTAACCTCAATATAGAAAAGTGACACATTTTGATAAAAAAATGGAGACAACAAATTCCTTGGAAACTAATTGTGTAAATGAGATGAAAGAAGAGTGAGGAATCAGGGAATACAAATCCAAAAGTTAATAAATTAGTACAGATTCGGGCTAATAAGGGACAAAACAAAAGGAAACAATTTTCAGGAGTCATTTCTAAGCAATAAAAATTGAAAAGCAGAGATGTTAAATGTGTAGAACTTTGAACCACAATCTAACTGTTCTTGTCTCTACTGTAAAAGGATTTGGACGCACCAATGAAAGTGCAAAAAAAAAACAGATTTATCAGAACCAAAAAGGTTATACCCATTTCAAAAGACCGAAAAGACTGGGGCTCTTTCCTTTAAATGATGAGCAATTTGATATTGAATAGTCTTCAAGAATTTGAAAGGTATAGATGTGGGGGAGGATGAGGTAGTGCTCATAAACATGAGCCGCTAATAAGTTGTCATTACAAGAGCTGGTTGTAATGACAGTAGACAGTGTTATTTGGATAATAATGGAGGATTTATAAAATCCAAAGTGCAACAAAAAGAACTAAACTTGAGGAATAGAAAAAAACTGTTTAAAAAGAAAGCCACCATACCGTCTGTGGGTAGGAGAGTGGTCGGAGTCGATCATAATCTTCCTGACCTGCTGTGTCCCAGAGTCCCAGATTCACTGGTTTTCCATCTACCATAACATTAGCTGAATAGTTGTCAAATCTACAAAATTAAAAGCCTTAGAATTAAAAATATGAACAGGTTAGGCATTATTGAGAAGGAATACTACACTCAGTACTTACACTGTTGGGATGTACTCTCCAGGGAATGCATTGGTGGTGTAGCTGATGAGTAGGCATGTCTTACCTACAGCACTGTAAAACAGGAAAGACAGTGCCTTTAGTTAAAATGTTTAAAGAGAGTGCCAATAATTTGTAATGTGCAATAAATTAGAAACATCTCAAACGTACGAACTCATAATTCAACCAGTTATCTTCCAAATATAGTAACCCATCAAAAACGTTAACTGCATCGAATCATCCTGCTCATTTTGAGATTGTGGTCTCTGGCATCTACATTACTGCTCGTATTTCAAAACTGCAGCACTAAATTCCCAGTATGCACTTATGGCATAAAGCATACAACAAATGATTCAGTCACTAGCTTTGTGATTAATATGAATATATAGTCTGAATTCCCACCGCACTCTCCAAATGCACAAAGGTTTTGATGCACTGATAGTTTATAGATTTCCAACACCTATAAATCCCACACAAATATGCATGATCTTTTTAATCAAACTGAATGTAATACCATTTAGTATCAACTGCATTCCAAGTATTAACAAGCATTAACATTTAGGAAATTAGTAACCAGTCGTATTTACTGCATGAATTATTGAAACTTGTCACAATCATTTTTACAAGATCCGTAGCAGTCCATAGTGGCAATACCAACGTGTCTAATGTAGAACTCTAGATTCTATATTCAAATCTATTCCTGCTGGAATTCAAAAGATAAAAGGGACTACTGATTGCATTAAATCTTTAAAGAAAGAAATCGGTGTTTCTTTACAAAAATATTGTACTGTAGATTTAAAACTCAGCAAATGTGGAAAGCCCAACTATAGAAAAAGCGTAGAGCCTGACTTTGAACGTACATTAATATTGTTTTGGACAATAATATTTGGAGTCACCAAGCAGAAAGGCAATCCAGAAGAAAAATACTGCAGATGTTGAAAATCTGAAATCAAAATGCTGGAAGCATCTTTATAGGCAAAAACAGAGTTAATACTTCAGGTTAATGATCAGAAAAATCAGAAATAAAACAAGTTTTAAGCTGGAGAGAAAGAGGAAGTCAGTGAGGGGAAGGGGAGGGAGGAAGGGAGGAGGAGCAGGGTGGTGCTGGTAGAGGTAAAAACAAAAAGGGCAGGTCTAACAGGCTGGAGACCAGGAGAGATTGAGTGAGTCATGGCAGTGGTGCCAGTTGAAAGAGGGTAGTAAAAGGTGTGTCTGGAGGTTGCGCAAATAGGAGATAAACATAATCTGAAATACAAGAGGATGTAGTATAGATAGCACAGTGGTTAGTACAGATGAGTACTTGATGGTCAGCATGAACATGTTTCTGTGCTGTATAACTCAATGACTGTAGGAGAGGAAAGGAAAATAAAACTAGTGTCAGAAATGAGACATACAGAACCAGATGGCCAATTATCTGAAATTGTGTTTGACATCAAGTCCTGAAGGCAATAATGTCATACAGTCGGAAGACGAGGTGCTGTCTCTTCATCTTCACAGAACTTTGTTGGAATAGTGTAGGAGACCAAAGGCAGAGAAGTTAAGAGTGGGAATGGATGGAGAATTAAAGTGACAGGCAACTGGAAGCTCAAGATCACCCCTGCAGACTGAATTCCACAAAGCGTGTGCCATTTGCATTTAGTTTCCCCACATCACTAGCGCCAAATGCAGTACACCAAATGGGAGGTGGTAAATCACCTGGAAAGAGTGTTTAGGTCCTGGAAACAGGATCAAAGGATACCGACTTCAGTTCTCACACCAAGGTACGTGTTTATCTTGGTGCAAAAAAAATTAGTTTTTTTTTTACTATGTCCGATTCTTATGGATGTCCAGTTGTTCTTAATGTTGTGATTGATTGTCTAACAAACCCTCAAGTGACCAGTTGCAATGGAAAAGAGCTGCACTGATGCTTTGTTTCCTTTGGTGCAGCTTTTGGTAAAATTAGGAACCTCAAGGAAATTAACTGCATGCAGCCTTCCACAAAGTGGATCGAATCAAGTTGGATCTGGCTGCTGGCTCTAATGGGGAAAGAGCCAATCACTGACATGTAGGTGTTAGACTTTCACAGCCCTGCTGTAGGTCAGGGAAAACACGAAGTATCAGAAATACTGAATATAGAAATACTGGTGTCTGTCAACAGATTCTAAATGGTGTCCAAAGGCCGAGCCCGTTTGTCCCGGGATTCCCCAGCACTGTGCTGAGTCATCCATTTCTGTGATCCTACGGCAAGCAGACCTCATGTGGGATCAGAACCCCAATATATTTGAGTGCAGATTTCTAAGCTGGACGTTGAGAAGGGAAAAAAAAATACAAATTCAGTTACTTATTTTTTTAAAAACTTTTTTAAAATATATTTTTAAATTATAAAATAGACGATCTATTATTAAAAACAAGCAAATCTTCTCTGTTTGTCAGTCAGAAATATTTTACAGACTGTCACTGACTTTGACAGGAGGCAAGTTCCACCCCAGCCTTTCCTCCACGTACAAGTCGTCAGAACCCCCTGGGGGGCCAGGGCTCAGTGGCACACTGCTTACTGCTAATGCCTCAACATCTGACTGTAGAACTAGGAGACCCAGAATGACTGGACCTACATATATGCAACCAAGTTAATACAGGCATGAGAATAGTGGGGGGGGGGGGGGGGGGGGGGGGGGGGATGTGGTTAGTCTGGGTGGCACAGGGCACAATCTGGCCCTAAATACTTCAAAGTACAAAGAGCAGGCTCTTCCCATGGAGGCATTGACCAGATGCGGTCCACATTATAACAAAGCACATGCACTTGTTATCTTGACTGGATAATTTTTTTAACTGGTGATAGTGGGGGAGATAAATATTGACTGGGACAAAACAATTTCCTGTTTTGTTTTGACTAGTTGAATGGGACCTTTTATACCCACCTAAGTGGGCACATGGAGCCTCTGTTTGCCTTTTCTTCTGAAGGTTTACATTATAGTGAATGCTGACCACTGAATTTTAAATGGGGTGAATTGCCTGTGAATTCTGATCCAATTGCCATCATCCCTCTAACCCACATTTTGGGATGAAAACACATTTGATCTTTACACTGGTGAGAATGCAAGGTCAATGCTTATTGATAATCACAGCTTGCATGCCATCATGGAGTAAAAGCAAGATCAGGTGGCTGAATTTGAGGAGGGCTTTCCACAGTCACTCCTGATTGATGAGGTCAAAAGAGGTCATGTATAATGGCTGGTGCTGAACTTACCAGAAGTTGTTGCACAATGAAGATCGTGTCCACTGTGTGAAAAAACACCACAAGTCCATCTTTACAAAATCCTCAAAATTCACCAGAAGGGCAAGTGAACCAGCAGCAGTGTTCTCTCCAACATCCCCAGCAGAGGCTCTAATTACACCCAGTTGTCTAGGTTGGGCAGGCCATGTTGTTGACATGCCGGACACAAGTCCCCAAATAAAACGTCTACTCCCAGGTCCATCAGGGTAAGAGATAACCGGGTTAACAGAGGAAAAAATTAAAAAGGTGCACTCAAAAATTTCCTTGAAGAAATGAAACAACCCCATTAACTCCTGGGAATCTCTGGTCCACAACAACTCGAAGTGAAGGAGGAGCATTCAGGATGTTATTGAAAACCACAAGGTTGTGCCTCAAGAGCACAAAGGGGCCTGACATAAATGGCAGAGGAGTGGACCATCTCACAATCTACCCACCCATTCAGCTGCTGCCTGCTGGTCAATGGAGAGTCTGCTGTTCACACAATGGTCACATCAACCACCCGAGAATCCAGAAGAGTGGAAATAAATCCTCCTCAATCCTAAGGAACTGCCTAAAAAGACTAGAGGTAGTCACTTCCTTTGGTCTGGTGGCCTAAAAGGTGTTAACCTTTTACACCACTGAGCTTTAAAATGAGTATTTAAACTCTGCTAAAACAATAAGTGAATTAAATGCTGACATACAAATGGGTATGGTACTCGTCTTCAGTGGCAAAGATAAAAAGATTCTTATGCCCAATCTCATTGTAAATCACATACAAATTATTCCAGGACTTCCAAATTAGGGCCCTTGGGTCATGTGCAGTGCCTCATTTAAGCTTTGTGATTACAGAAATACATACATGTCTTAACAGTATGGAAGTGGGAGTCAGTTGGCTAAACACTTAACATATTCGTTCTGCCAATCATGATGCCACCCTCTAATTACAGAATGTTTCACAATTCTGTTACATCTGAATTGCTACAATTGTTCATTTTATTCCTATTTTTCATTTCCAGAGCTTGAAGAGTATGGTGTTCAGTAATAACCTCACCCCAAGTGGGATAGGTTAATCATAAGAGGTTTGTAATGACCCCAAATGTCTAAAAATGGATGCTTGTCAGGCTTGTGATTAGCAGCCACAAAAGGGACAAATTATCCAACTCCACCAAATCTCCAAGGTGGTACTGAAGCTAGATTAAATGGACCACTTATCTTTGGGTTTGTGGGCACAAGAACCGGACCCTTAATTCTTGTCCAACCAGTGGCATTCCTGACATAAAGACACTGGACTCAGTAAATTAGCTCCAGGGCAAACCCAGTATATTCAAGTCTCTGCCCATCTACATTCTCAGTTTTTCCTTCTTCCCAGTGAAATACAGCATTGGGGATTTTCTTACTCTTCTTTAAACTAGTGTCAATGAAAAGTGTGCCCAGCTCACAAATCAAATATAAAACTGGTCTAAAGAGCAGTTTGGGGAAAGAGGCCTAGGCTGCTTGCCTTAGCACATCAACTTTGTATTGAAAATGTAGTAGGGAGAACAGGATCAGAGCTCTAGGATCAGGTGGCATCAACATGGCATTGATGCCCATGTACAGGGGATTACTAATAACATTCTCCCTCATACACTACCCTACTAGAAAATATATTGATTCATAAATGTGGCTCGGAAGACTCCCTAGTTTGATGCCCTAACAGATTGCAAATATAGTGTAAACTTAAGCAAGATGCATTACTGGTTCATTTATATCCCAATAAGAGTCAGCACCTTCAGGTCAGAAGGAATTCAAGAAGGAAAATGGCAAGATTTAAAAATATTCAACATAAAACACGGTGAATACAAATATTGATAGTTCCAAAGTGAAACAGGGGATTGGTGCTTTCTTCAATTCTGTCATCCACATCACTTTGTCAGTGGGCCAATAACAAAATAAGCAAACACTCAGAAAATCAGGGACAGCATCTATGGAGAAGTGACAAGGTGCCTTCATTAGAATTTTGGAAGTCTACCGTCCCCTAGATACTGAAACATTAGTTTGTACGGGGCAGAGGGTGGGCAGATTTTATTCAAGTTTTTGAAACCCAAGAGCTGATTATTCATTCCCCTATGGAGAATTTACAGTGATTTTTCAATCTAATATCACTGGAAATTCAATCAGATGTTAAATCACATAACTTAAAACATATGGACATTTTTCTTGAACTCATAGGAAAATGATCACTGACCATGACATCAGAGCTGTAGACTGGACTCTCAACACAAATTATTCTACAGCTGTGTCAGGTACATTAGATTATGGCCAAATGGCCTGCCAATGAAGAGACATCAAAAATAAAGCTAACTGGCTGAAAATCTTTATTTTGTTTTTACACTAGTGCACTTCTCTTGGTCAGTACATGGGAACCAGGCTAGGGCTATGATTAACTATTGTTGCTGAGAGACAATACTTAAATGTACATGCTCACTGTGTTTGAAGGGCAGACTAAATTCAACACCAACTGTTCTGTTATCTGCTGAAACACGAGCTGTGGAGAATCAAGTCCCTTACCCTCATGGTCAAACTGTTGGTTCTTGCAGCTTCTTTTAGATTTAGAGTGGGACTGTCAGGTTAGGATCAATTAGTGCTCAATTTCAGACAAAGAACTTCAGAGAAGATTTCAATTTCAGAGACGATTCTTAGATTTATGATTTATGGGCATTGGAGAAGCACAAGCTGATTAGGGACAGTTAGCATTGCTTTGTGAGGGGCAGGTCATGCCTCATGAGCCTGATTTAATTCTTTGAGGATGTGACGAAGCACATTGATGAAGATAGAGCAGTGGATGTGGTGTACATGGATTTTAGTAAGGCATTTGATAAGGTTTCTCGTGCAAGGCTCATTCAGAAAGTAAGGAGGCATGGGATCCAGGGAAACTTGGCTGTGTGGATTCAGAATTGACTCGTCCATAGAAGAGGGTGGTTGTAGATGGAGCGTATTCTACCTGGAGGTCAGTGACCAGTGACGTTCCACAAGAATCTGTTCTGGGACCCCTGCTCTTTGTGATTTTTATAAATGACTTGGATGAGGATGTGGAAGGGTGGGTTAGTAAATTTACAGATGACACAAAGGTTGGTGGTGTTGTGGATAGTGTAGAAGGTTGCTGTAGGTTACAACAGATGCAGAGCTGGGCTGAGAAGTGGCAGATGGAGTCCAATCCAGAAAAGTGTGAAGTGATACACTTTGGAAGATCGAATTTGAAGGCAGAACACAAGATTAATGGTAGGACTCTCAGCAGTGTGGAGGAACAGAGGGATCTTGGGGTCCATGTCCACAGATCCCTGAAGGTTGCCGCGCAGGTCGATAGGGTTGTTAAGGTGTATGGTGTGTTGGCCTTCATTAGTCAGGCGACTGAGTTCAACTCTGGTTAGACTACACTTGGAGTAGTGTTCAGTTCTGGTCACCTCATTATAGGAAGGATGTGGAAGCTTTAGAGAGGGTGCAGAGGAGATTTACCAGAATGCTGCCTTGATTGGAGAGCACGCCTTATGAGGATAGGTTGAGTGAGCTAGGGCTTTTCTCTTTGGAGTGAAGGAGGATGAGAGGTAACATGAGGTGTACATGATGATAAGAGGGCTACGTGGGAGGGAAGGGTTAGATAGATTTTAGAGCAGGATAAAATGTCAGCACAACATCGTGGGCCAAAGGGCCTGTACTGTGCTGTAATGTTCAATAAAGTTTTAGATTAATAATCAAGGGAACTGCATTAATTGCTCCAAACTCACACCACCTAAGAATCAATAAAGGCAGAACAATTTCATCTCACCCTACTGGACTGATTTCACACCATATAACTGAGGTTAAAGGGCAATATTCCAATCCATTGCTCTACTTAAATTCAAATTTGAAGAAAAGATTGCCACTAAAATGATTTTTTTTTAACAGATTCTGTAAGATGGCAACGACTATGTCATTGATAAAACTGGTTACAGTGAATCTGTGTGTACATGTGGCATACATTACACAAGTGACTACAACAGTTTACTGGCATTATCATCATTTTAAATACGCTATTGCCAAAAAGACACAATAGCAAATCACAGCCAAGCTACCTCATGCAGGGGCTGGTCAAGTTATGATAAATATATAGCTCAGCACTGTTCAGAATACAAATTCACACAAGCTGGTAGCAGAATTAATACAAAGCAAAAAGGAATACCTCACAATTTAAACCAATTATTTTTGATTTCCACGAGAAACTGGGCAGAATCTATTGTACACCAATCTTATAACCTACCTCTCCAACACCAGAATATAATAAAATATCATTGAAGTTTTCCAGTTTCTGTAAAAAATAATTGGCTAACACACACACACACACACACACACACACACACACACACACACACACACACACACACACACACATATAAATAGAACAAAAATAAACTCCTATATTTTGTCTTTCAGAATATTACTGACTGAATGCAGAATGAAACATACAGGTCACCAGAGACAGTGGATTTGTTTATAGCTTTTGAAATACAAAACAGATCATTGGTTTCATTCTTAGATATAAATATACCTTTTGATGATAACATTGCTGTGCATTTATCAGAATGTGATAGTGTATTACTGTGATTAAAATTAAATAATTAAAAGGAGATAAATAGATCAAAAATTCAATTTAAGAAGGAAAAATGGGGAGTGGCACCCGTAATAGGCAAGTGTTTTAAGTTATTCATATCATGTGGAATTGTTCAAACAACAGCTTCATCCCATTATCTTAACACAAAATTTAGGAATGTGGCAAGTAGGCATAATGGAGGAAAAAAGCAGAAATTGAACTATTGTCGTTCATGGTACTTGTCATTTTGTAAAGAAATGCTTGCAAAAATTTAAAATTCAACAATACAGTTCACATCAAGTTCCTACAGAGATATCTTTGTCAAAAAGATCCTATTCTTTTCATATCCCAGTTAGCAAGACAATGCATTTTGGTCATATACTGTAAATTAATTCTGCAGTTCTACACAATCCACGTTTACCATCATTTTTACAAAGACCTCAAGTACAACATTTTAAATAACCTGCCCATCATACAGAAATTTAACACCCCACACCCTCAACAGTACAAAACGTCAGCCACTTAAATGTTGCTAAGTAACCAAAAGCCCCAATTCTTTGTCGAAAAGCTGCATCATCTGTTAGAGGAGATAGCACATTCCAAGCAGAGCCCAGTATCTCACACGACTCTTAGACACTCCTCATTGGTTAGTGATGATGTAATGAAAAAAGGGAAGAAACCTGCATACACATAGAAAACTAAAATGCATTTCACCAGCTGTATCACCAATTCTAATGCAGTGGTTAATAAAGGTGTGCTTTAAACATTTAAATTGTATCCTTGATAGCACATCTAGCACAGCATCCTTTAAAAATATCCTTGCAAAATAAGGTTGAAAAATTTCCTTCCTAACAAGCCAAATTGACACATATATTTAGTGAGCTAATGTGAAGGCACAACTTGCAATTTGAACTTGAACATTTTACAGTGACATTGTTCTTCTGTTGCTGGGCTATGATACTGGCAGTCTCCAGTGGTTCATCCAAAGAAATTCTCCATGCACCAGTCCAGGCACCTGGTGCTGGCAAGACATTCAATCAAACGGTCATCATTCCCCATGCAACAATTCCGCACAAACAAAATTATGTCACTGGTCAGAAGCACAAATTCTGACTGAATTTCTCTCTGGGAATACTGAGGCCAACTGTACTATCTTTGTTGTCACCATACAACTTCATCTGTTTCCATGCACGTCAATCTTTTAAAAGCTACACTTTTACCTTGTTAATATATAAAAACATAATATCAAATTAAATACATTATTTGCAACATTGACCATCTCAATATATCAAAATGGGATGTACTTTGTGTGTCATTTTAGTCTTCATGTAAAGCATTTCTCTTCAACGTGAAGAGGTGGCAAGTATAAATGCTGGGTTTACTATGGTACAACAAATAGTATTCCCGCAAAGAGGTAGAGAGTAGAAATATTTTGGACGCTACATCTAAGACAGTTCCCTATCCCAGAATCATGGCCAGTACTACACAGCCCAGTAGTGTAGGCATGGCTGACTGATCAAGTGACTTGGAAGAGATTTTTCCATTCTACTCCTGAATGCTGCAGAAAATGTGGCAACAGTCAAAACAGTACGGATGGCTTGGCAAGAAATAAAACAAGCAAGCAATGGTTAGGAGATTAAAAAAAACAGCAGATTTAGATTAACAAGTCATTCATGAATTATGGCAATGCAATGAGAAAACAAAAAAAAATAATGGTTATGAAGTAAACCAGTTTCCTTGTAGACTGAAATCTGTGCCTGGATTACTACAATGCCTCGTGGCTCAGGGCAAGGACACAGTAGACAAACTGTAAAATAAAATTCAATTTAGCACTGAGCTGATTGCAATAACACAGAAACCATGCAAGGCTGATTCAGATCTAAGATTACTGAGATGCCAGTGCAAGGCTCATGGGCCAGTGAACGGAATAAGATGAAGCAGTCACTAATCAAATTTGATAGAAATTCAATTTTTTTTGAATAACAGAGATGACATGCTGATATTTGCAGCAGACAACCTCCATCCAGGTCCCTGCAACCGTCAACAAGCATTAAATGGAAAGAGTCCAACAGATGCTATTCCTTTGTGGTTCTAGAGCTGAATCTCTAAAGTCAGTTGCTTGGTACATTCCAGAACATCACAGAACAGCAGGAAACAGCGAGTTGAGGTAAATGATCATTTTGCAGACTTGAAGATGATCCTCCGAAAGATCTGTGCTAGGACAACCGTTGGATGCTTTGATTTATGCAAATAACTTGCAAGTTGGAACATAGAGGCAAATTTTGAAATCGACCATGGCATCAAATGTGGACGTGTGGCAAATAATGAGATGAAACCAACAAACCAGGACAACTGATGGACGAATGAATGTGCAGACAAGTGGCAGATGACATTTAGGAGAGAAGTGCAAGATGATGCGTTTCGGTAGAAGGGATGGGATGTTGGAATACAGATTTAATGAGTGAACAGTAGTAGTTTGAGTTTATGAGGATGGCTCTTGGAAAGTGGCAGGACAAATTGAGAGCAAAACGTATGGACCACATGTTTCATAATTAGAAGTACTGTGTACAATAATAGGGAAGTTATGAGAAATCTTTATAAACCTCATAATTACATCTAGAGTACTACATCCATTTCTGGTTATCACACATCAAGAACGATTTGAAGGCTCTCAAGAGGGTGCAGTGATTTAGTAGAATGGTTCCAGGAAACAGGGATTTTAACCAAAAGTTTAGATTGAAGAATCTGGAGTTGTCCTTGGAGCAAAGGTTTAGAGGAGATATGGTAGATGTAGACAAGTTTTTGGCAGTTTAGATAAGATGGACAAAGAGAAACAGTTCCTTTTAGCTGATGATACAATGACTTGTGGTTTTAGGCAACTGGTATTGGTTGGAATGTCTTGTGGGGGGGGGTGGGGAGGGAGGGAAGAAATGAAATACAAATTTTTTTTTAATGCAATGAGTAGTAATAACCTGAAACTTCTCTTCAAGAGCAGTAGAAGCAGGTATGACCAAATCACTTCAGAAGGAATCTGGATAGACATTAAAGGAAATAAACTTATTGGAATAAAGGCATAGAGCAGGAGGAATGCATTTCACTGTACTGTTCTAGAGAGCTGGTCTGAACAATGTGTTGAATGGCCTCCTATGGTGTATTTATTCCATGCCTTGGACAATTTGATTGGAAATTCCTCTTACCCTGCTGAAGATCTAACATATTTATAAATTCTTCACCAGGAGTGGTGGCATACAATAGCACCTTGAATGACTTTAGTGAACCATAATTTCCACAGTTATAATATTGTTAAAGCCTAATCAATCACAAAATCATGGCCAGCACCTTCTGCCCACTACTGTCTTTAATCTTAAAAGGTAAAAATAAGGTGCTTGCATTGGTTCCTAAAATGGAAAACTCATTCAGCCGTCAGCAAAAGTTTCATACACCAACCCAATTCAAAGATCAGTCTTGTGGTTTAGCAAATTGAACAGGTGTTTATGAACTTATAGGTTGCTGCTCGGTGTGCATGTAATCGACTCAGGGAACTATGCCCATTGACATCAATAGAAGAGAACGTTTCCATAACGTTTACTTATGCAGATACCTATCTGATAGTAATGTGTGAAGCAATTCAGCTGATAAATTATAATGAAGTTTCTACACCTGAAACGCTAGCTTGTCGACATCCCTTCAAAAACCAACAGACTTGCTGTCCATATTTTCTGCTTCTTTTTCTGAATTCCAGTACTTTCAGTAATTCTCTTGCCTCATTATGCCTGCCGATTGGTGTTGTATTTCCCAAAGCTCTATTAATTGACAGTAAAATGAGCCCCAAAAATGTGGAGCAGATCCCATTTGTATCTTGACTCAAAGATGTGCACAAGATGTTTATAGTTTCTACCTTGTGAACTTTACGTATTACTAGTCAGTTTGCAAAGTTGCATAATGCAACATAGTGCTCTGAGGCACTTGCAAGGGATATAAAATGCTACATTACATTAAAGCAATCACTCCCTGACAAAATGACGTAGGTATACCTTAAAACAGCAATCACTGCAGACTAACACAGCACTCCAATTCATAGATTGATGGTATATATGTAGAACATGATCACTCAGGGGATTATATTCTATATATTACAGAACACATGCATTTCATATAGAATACTGGGAAATAAGGATCTGGAATGGATTACAAATCTAATCATTTTCCAACACAGGATTAAATTCTTCCTCAAACATTCATCATGTAGAATCACAAATGACATACCATCTAACAGGGTATTTTTTTTTATTTTGAATGTATTTATATGGATTTTAAAAACTGTTTCCTTGTATCTCTGACATCAAAATGTTACACAGTGGCATTAAAACTAACCCTTATAAACTACTCAGCTTTCCAATTAGAGGACAAAAATTGAGACATCACATCTTTAACATCATCAAGATCCACATGCATTGGCCCCTATAGTGACCTGCTCCCTTGCTGGTGTTTTAGAAGCAGCCGGCAACAGAAATGGACATTGCTGACTCACTCATCCACAATCCTCTGTACTTGACCAAGATTGGCAAACTTCTGTGGGAAGCAAGGAAACATGTTGCAAAATCTGCCGATGTGTAGTGCACCCCAATGATTGTTTGATAAGATGCTGAAATCGGATGCCTAGGCAATACAATTTTAGTTCACAAGCTTCATCACTGCTCGAAGCCAATGAAACTATAGGGATAATTATAAAAAGCAGCTATATTGCTGAATAGTGCAAAGTACCCATAAAATAAAATTTGCACGCAATTTTTGAAACAGTAATGGACTGACATTTCTCAGCACTTGCATAAAATAAACCAATAACTTAGCTCAAGTTTGTCAGTTCCTCTCCAGCACTGACCTGATTAACGAATTACATTTGTGACTACTAGGTTGGGAACAATTTGTTGGGAGACAAGCACAACTTCAGTGCACTACAACAGCTCAAAGCCAGCTACCCACTATCACTGATCCCAACATAAGAAATGTCTCTGAAAAATTACTATGACATATTACTACCCTGTTAGATGGTATGTCATTTGTAATTTACAATGTATGATGTCCTGAGTGTGGGACAAAGCTCAAACCACAAATGTGGTTTTCCAAATGCATCAAATAAATTCCTTACATATAACGCAGATAATAGAAAGAAAATGACCTACTTTCTGAAACTCAAGACACTTAAAGGAGATTGCACTGTGAACAAAGCAAAACCCAACAGCATACATTTAACATCTAATAATTTGTGGATTACAAGAAGCCTTTACCAGTTTCAAAAGGTTCAACACCCTGCAATTACACTGCCAAAAGCTCAATGACTGGAGACTTATGGAAACAAGCAAGTTATCACCCATAATCATAGGTTTCGTCATCCCTCTTTCTTCCATCCAAATCCTGACATTTTCACTGCTTTTCTCTCAGATCTCCAAACCCAATTCTTTACATTTTTTTTTTAACTTCTGCAGCCTGGTTTGGTTGGTGGAATGTCCTGCTGCTCTAGCATTTCAGATTAATGTTAGAGATTCTATGGATTGATTTTGAAATGAGTAGTGCCTATACTCAACCAGTGCTCTAAAAATATATCAAATGCCCTTTATCTCAATGCTGCTTGCAGCAACTTGCACGGCACAAAATGACAGCCACATTGAACTGCAGAACAAAAGTTGCTGTAATTCCATTAATTACATACCAGGCACTTTAATGAGGTAAGGCAGGAAATAAATTCTAGTTTCCTTCTCTCCACATAAACTGTTCCACTTGATGGCTTGGTGAGTTGACAAGATCAGCATGGCAGGCATCCAACCCAGGAAATAAATGGTTCAAGGAAGGGAAAATCAAATGGGATAATAAATCTGAATATTTGTATTCAGAAATCTTAAGTCATTGTTCAGTGAAATATTAAGAGATTCATTATTTTGTACATATTATGCTGGTGATTTGTTTTTTTAAAAAAATCAAAATCTTGGTCAATGTTATTTGCATAATGAACATCTAGCCTTTGCAGTGTATACCATCATCTCTTAGGTTATCTACCATCCTGTAAAATATCCAAGCTGTGCCTAAAGCGCTAACAATACTCTAATTGCCACCCGGTAGTATTAAATAACAGTATGAATTAAGGCTGTGCCTAGTGGTACATTATCACAACAGCCAATTTCCAGAATAACCCAGTTCTGCAGCTTGTATTATCATTGCCATCAATCAACTCAAGAAATATCTATCCTCTACATCACGCTATTAAAGTCATCAGCCAATTCAACGAATACCTACCCTCTTGATCATGATTTCATAGCCATCAGCTAACTAGTGGTTGGGGAATAACTGCCCCCCAGATCAGGCAAGCCGGTTTGCAATAGAGTATGTACTGAGAGGTGTGCCACTGTCACATCACCAGCCATCTTGTAACTATAGCTATCTGCTCTGTGTGGCTTGTGTGTACCATGCCTCACAACCAGCAGTTACTTACCATTGTGCTTCCATTACACCCACCACCAAAGCACGGTCAATCATTCACAAACATTTCAGTTATTCATTATGTGACTGAAAAGAATGGATTTTTCTGTGTGACGATAAAACTTTTTTTGTTTATCCCTTCCCCACTCTTCACTTTTAACCCTTTTCTCCATTTTTTTTAAACAATCGACTCTCGTCAGTTGGAGGGGTTTAGCCTTGCCCCAATTGTATGAAAAAGAGAAGTAAACCGGGTGATGTAGAGGCTGGAGTTGGGGGGTGGGAGGGAGCCCGAATTGCCGTTCGGAAAGCAAACGCTGCCCGCCTGGCCGTGGGTCGGAGAGTGGCCGCCGCTTCTCTCGATTGTGTCCCCAACACAACGAGGGAGGAACCTCGTAAACTCACTGAGTCACAGAATACACAGGCTCATTTTGAAATCAAATAAAAATACAGCGAACTGCTGTCCTCAGTCAAACCTCTCCAACCCAGGATGGAGAAAATACAAATGCAGCAAAACCTTATTCCTGCAACCTTTATTTTAAAAATAACAGTGCAAGTAGTGATTTTTTAAATTGCTGGGCACAGCCCTAGGCATGCAGGCATTTCAGCTTCAGACAACCCGATGCAATTTTCCCCTCACTACCCCCACCGCATTGAGATGAATTCACTTACCCGTCCCCCACAACCACGCACTTGATGGCCTGCATCAGGAGAGATTTGCACCAACGTCCCTCTTGTCGGATCAAGTTTGAGTTTTTTTTGGGGGGGGGGGGATTAAAAAAAAGAAGGGAGGAGGGAAGGAGAGGCAGAGCGCGCGAGGCAAAGATCCCGAGGTTTTTCTCCGCACCAGGCTCCGAGGCAACAGAGTATCTGCAAAGAGGTAGCGAGTGAGCCGAATCTCCCTTCGGCAATCTCCGCCAGAGCCACGGAAATTACCGAGCGAGCGCGCCCGGCTCTTGTAACTGGTGGGACCGCGGGCGCCTCCCCAGTTGCGGAATGTGGACAAAACCCGCAGAGTCCAGGAGATGCGCACGTGAACCCCGCCCCTGAAGGGGCTCCCCGCCGAGGCTTCACTTAAATGTGGCTACCTTTGCAAAGAAAAAGCTGAGGTGCTGGAAATCCAAGGTAATGAAAATTAAATGCTGGAAATACCCAGCAGGTGAGGCAGCATCTGCGTAGAGACAATACCAGTTAATGACATTTTTGTATAAATGTTGCTGGGAATTGCCCTATCCGTCAGAAATCTCAGGGTTCCCGGACAGGTGTGCATATACATGGAAGGTACAGGTGTGGTGCTGGTCAGCAATTTCCTGCATGTGCTACTTTGTTGGGCTACGGAATCCAGGGGCAGTTCACCAACCTTCTGGAGTTTTCTAGCAGTCACACCTGGAAATTGGTCTGCTGAACCTGGATTGGGATAGGACTACAGAAGGATCTCCCTGCTGTCTACAACAGGGAAAGTCATAACCATGGGCCTGCTCAACCATCTCCACTCAGCAGTTTAAGAGCTGCTCCCCAAATCACCGTGCTTAATCCTACAGCATCCAAATCGTTACCAGCAACTTGGTCACTAAAGCATATGAGAGGATAGGCCATACACTACTGAGAAACAACCTGCCCCCACTGTACAACACTACCATCCCACAATAAAGGTTCAGTGGGAGAGTTTGGTAACCTCCTCTCAAAGGTAGACATTGATGATGAAATTCACCATTGCTTTCAATGAAGATCGTGGCATCAAACTTGGCACAAAACTCGTGGTCTGCTGGGCAGCAGCTCTTGGAAGCCCAGCATAAATGACAAAAGTAGTGCGCCACCTCACAAACTATCCACTCACCTGTCCCATCGAGCGTCTTAGTCCCATGTGTGGTAGAAACTCTGGATCCCATATTGACCTCATCAGCCACCTCAGAACCCAAGTGGAAGCAAATTATCCTCAATCCCAGGGATTGGAAGGGATTAGTTACCTATAAACATATAAACACAGGTAAATCTGAAACTATTCCCAAAAATGAAGATTTCTGTTGTTGCTTTTTCATATAATTATTTCAAGAAAAGTCACTGACAGAACAACTGAAATGACCTTAATGACAATATAAAAGACACTGACTGAGAAACACCTTTAGCAACGTAGTGTGTGCTCCTTTCACAATTCACACAAAGTAATTGTCTTCATTATGGCAGCAGAGGAATACACAAAAAGACAAGTTAAAAAATATAGTTATGTATTGTGTAATTTCACTACTTTTTGACAATGTAGTTCTGATTGTAGTTAATCTGCTGTAATTTTGCATTTAAATAAATATATGAATTTCTCCCCGTGACTGTGTGGGTTTCCTCCGGGTGCTCCAGTTTCCTCCCACATTCCAACGACATACGGGTGAGGAAGCATGCTGTGTTGGCGCTGGAAGCGTGGCGACACTTGCGGGCTGCCCTCAGAACATTCTATGCAAAGATGCATTTCACTGTGTGTTTCGATGTACATGTGACTAATAAAGAAATCTTATCTCATTCCACTACAGCAAGTCCATTCATTTCAGTGAAGAGGAATAGCTGCAAGGTTGAGAGATAGGTTTTTGATAATCTACATATTTTCAGTTTACTCAAAGTTAAATAGAAAACAATTAAAATAGATTAAGTGTTTCAAAAATTTCAGAGAAATGATCAAGGGGAAGGGTCAGTGGGAGAGGGGTGGTACATTAAGAAAATGAACAGATTGGAAGGGATTGAGGATGGGGTAAGTTGAGTTGTGGAAATGATCAGGAAGGAGCTTAAAGTCATTGGCAACAAGGGTTGTATTGCAGGAGCAATTGCTAGAACATTTAAAGAAAAACCTATCTGGAAAAACATGGAGACTTCAGATTCTCCACCAGCAGCCAAGATAAGATTAAATCTCTCTCCCCCATGCCCCCCCCCCCTTGAATAACACTGAAGTATCCTTAACCTTCTATTTGAGGCCTTCTTCAGTGTGCATGGCCTGCACACATCTCATTGGCACAGGACACCTTTGTGCAAGTGAAACACTGGTTAGACCACACTTGGAGGATTATGCGTATTTAGGAAGGATGTGATTGAGCTGGAGAGAATGCAGCGAAGATTCAACAGGATATTACCTGGATAGGAGGACTTTAGTTATGGGGACAAATTGGATAGGCTGGGTTTGTTTTCCCTGGAGCGAAGGAGGCTGAGGGGTAACCTGACAGACAAAAGGAAGGAATTTTAAAGGAGAGGAGAAGTTTTGTTTTACACAGAGTGTGTTTGATATCTGGAACTCCCTGCCAGAGGAGGTGATGGAGTCAGAAACAATCGCTATGTTTAAGAGACATTTAAACAGGCACTTTAATAGGCAAAGCACAGCAAGGTACAGACCTAATAAGATCAGTGTAGGTGGGAAAAAGGTTGGCATGGACATGGTGGGCCATAGGGCACTATTCCTGTGCAGTATAACTCTATATCAAACTGTGGGCTCCACACCATTTGATGTCACCACACATGCCTGGTGGCTCTACAGTACAAGCTTCATATACAAGGAGAATCCAGTACAAAAATCTGTAAGTGTACCATGGCACACTAAGTACTTGATAAGAGATGGTTTTCTACATCAATATGTTGAGGAAACAAAGAGGGCAGAGGCTATTTTAGGCCTACTCTTGTGCGAAGAGACCTTGCGGTTAAGGAGACTTTGGAGAAGACAATCATAATATGGTAGACTGAGGAACCATGTTACAAGGTGTGGCAGTAAACACGGAACGGCTAACACTTTAAAACAGACAATATATTGTTTACTTCAAATATTCATCCCTTAAAAGCACAAAAATCAAACCAGAAAATTGGTTCAGCTGTGGTAACAGGAGAAGTCACAGATACTATTAAAAGGAAAGGGTGAAAAAGTAGACCAGGATAATTTCAGAATTCATCAAAGAATGGCCGAGGGACTGATAAGGAAAGAGAAATCTAGCATTAAAATGCACTGTAGAAGCTTCTCTAGATATGTAAAAAAGGCAAAGATTAGCAAAGTTACAAACTGAGACAAGGTCTATTATATAGGGAAATAAGGAAATGACAGAGAAATTAAAAAAGTATGTTTCTTTAGTTGTCCTGTTAATCTCTTGGTGTGATGGTACTTGGAGTACCTCTTTCAGGAGTTTGGTGTCAAGCATGTGAGCAATATGGATTGGCCATCACTGCCTATTGAATGTGTTTTGTGTCTTTGTGGAAATGTTAGCTTCGAAGAAGACGTTGGTGTTGATTTGCTTATCCTGCCAGTGGACAGCATTTTGTGGAGACAATATTGGTGGTTTTTCTCCAGTGTGTTGAGGTGTCTGCTGTAGGTAGTATGCATCTCTAAAGTTTACATGGGGGTGGGGTGGAAGCAGGAATTACTGACCATGAGGTTTCTGCTTGGTTTGAGATCTTGTTATTCAAACATCCTTTTTATCAAATGGCCAAAGGAATTACTTTGAATTTTCATTCGAGAGAGAACATTCAGCTACCTAGTGGGATTTACTTGTGACCAGGGTACCAGGTGTGCCCAACCTAGCAGAAGTTGATGTTGTCAGGGACAAGATATTTAGGAATCCTCACATTACATACTTAGTAGACACAAGACTGTGTGGGGACTAGTGCCAAAAACTGGTCTCATAGCTCCCGGCCATTTATTCCTGGCCATTCCAAATGGATAAAAAGTAGTGGTAACCTGGGAGATAGCTCCCTGCAGAGGGAGAATAAACAGTGAATTTTAGAATGGGAACAAATAGCAAAAGCAGTGGAATTGGGAAGGACTATAAGTAGAACATAAGTTAAACAATCTCAATGGACCATAGATTTGGTGCCATTTCTGAACAATCTGCAAAAGGATTTAAATGAAAAGGTGACTGAAAATAAAGAGGAGACACAAGATGCTGGAATGTGGATCAAAAAACAAAATGCTGGAAGAACTCAGCAGGTCAGGCAGCATCTATGGAGGAAAATTGACAGTTAGTGTTTTGGGTTGAGACCTTCCATCTGGACTATTTTCACCATCACAAGTTGCTGGAGTTGTGTGTTTCCTTAAAAACCTTTGCAAAAATTACAGCAGTCGCAAACTGCGGTAGAATAGAATAGTCTTTTGCGTGAGAATGTTGAAAGTTTACATTTCATATTTGTAAGCTAACATTTACACAAATTACATTCAGTATTTTTACCATTATTTGGTAAGGTGCTTGAAGAATAAGCAGAATAATGTAAGTTACTAGCTGTTTTCTAAACATGTCATTTTTCTGTTTTATTTTCTATTTTCTGTCATTTTCCAGTTAATAAAAATGCTTGCTTAAATGACAATGCAAAAAGAAAATTTTCATGATGGCCAGTGTGAAATTCTGATTGTCGCTAGAAATTATGTGGAGGTCTCTAGTTCCAAACAAGAAAGCAAATAGTCAATTATCTGAAAATTTTGAATCCATGGTAAATGCAGAAGATGATTCTGTATTTATGTCATTTTAGTTGTACTTGAATATATCTGTTTTGAAAACTTTTTTTGCAAATCACTCTACAATTTAAAAATTGCTATCTTTGCTGATAATTTTTCCTTTAAGTTAGTGTGATTTGACTAATGATTTCTGCTATTTTCAATTCCTTATGATTAGTATATTGTGCAAGTCTTAACAGGTGCAAAGATGAGAAAATGACCAACCCTTAAACAAAATAAATGGATCATTGTGCATACCATGCAGGATTTGATATCTTGGTAGGATAAAGACTTCTGTGATAAATAGTTTGTCATATCTGTTTGGCATAGAGATATAGTTCCTTGTGTGGTGTAGTTCTGCATCTGATACCAGGTGAATAGAGAAACTATATGTAGGGGTTATGTGCAAGGACCTGAGCTTGCAAGAAGCTTGCCTTGTATCAGGTCCCCTCAGTAATTGGCCAAAGAGGAGGTTTGGTCTAGCATAAATGATTGGTATGATGTATCTCCAGAGACTTGTATCATGGTGGTAAATACAAGAGATTCTTGGGTGCGAGGAAGTGCAGAAGACTTCAGTTCGGAGGCTTGGGATCATCAGATCATGGATCTTAGCCAGTACCAAAATGGGGAGATCACAACCTCTATCCAGATCATAGGAGATTAATATGGTGGTAATTTCCAAGTGTACCATAAAAACTATTGATTTATCAAGTCTTGAAGACCCAAGAGACTGCAGATGCTGGAATCTTCAGCAAAAAAATTAACTGCTGGAAGAACTCAGCGAGTTAAAACAGCATCTGTGAAGCAGAAGGATGGTTGACGTTTCGGGCAAAACCCTGCTTCAGGTCCTGATTGACCCTGAATTCTTCCTGCAGTTTATTTTTTGCATCAAGCCTTGCGTGAATAAACTTTAAACTACTGTCGCCAATATAATTAATGCCGAATCATTTCAAGTACTAAAAAGCTTTGAAACCAAATGAAGGGCTATGTGGTGCACTTCATTTTATATTTAATAGTCCTGTGAATGCAGTCTGTTAACCTCTTTGCTTTAGTTATAGATTCACAATATTGTCTATGTACCTTTAGAGAGTTATGAATTGATGCCAAAAATTAGTTGTTTCTCTACTGACTGCATTTGTTGTTGCAAGACATATGTTGGTCCTGTCCAAATGCATTATATTGTACATGTCAAAAGTAGGGATGTTTACTGATGATTACATAATGTTCAGCACCATTCATGACTCCTCAGATAATGAAGCATTCCACATCCAAATGCAGCAAAACGTAGACTACATCCAGGCCTGGGCTGATAGATGACAAATAACACTCATGCCACAGAAACGCCAGGCAATGATAATATCCAATAAGAGAAAATCCAGCTATCACCCCACTGACATTCAATGCCATTACCACCACTGAAAACCCCATTATTAATATCCTGGGGTCACTATTGACCAGAAACTGCAGTAGCCATATACACAATGTGGCCGCTAGAGCAGGTTAGAGGCTCGGAATCCTGGGGCAAATAACTCACCTCTCAACTCTGCAAAGCCTTTTCACCATCTAAAAGACTCAGTTCAGGTGTGTGATGGAATACACTCTACTTGCCTGGATGAGTGCAGCTTCAATAGCACTCAAGAAACTCGACACCACGCAGGACATAGCAGTCTGTTTCATAGGCACCCCATCCACAACCATTCACTCCACCACTGGTATTGGTTTATTATTGTCACTTGTACTGAGGTACAGCAAAAAACTTGTCTTGCAAACCGATTGTACAGGTCAATTCATTACACAGTGCAGTTACACTGAGTTAGTATGGAGTGCATTGATGTAGTACAGGTGAAAGCAATAACAGTACAGAGTAAAGTGTCACAGCTACAGAGAAAGTGCAGTGCAATAAGGTGCAAGGTCACAACAAGGTAGATCGTGAGGTCATAGTCCATCTCATTGTATAAGGGAACCATTCAATAGTCTTATCACAGTGGGGTAGAAGCTGTCCTTAAGTCTGGTGGTACGTGCCCTCAGGCTCCTGTATCTTCTACCCGATGGAAGAGGAGACAAGAGAGAATGTCCCGGGTGGGTGGGGTCTTTGATTATGCTGGCTGCTTCACCAAGACAACGAGAGGTAAAGACAGAGTCCAAGGAAGGGAGGCTGGTGTCCGTGATGCGCTGGGCTGTGTCCACAACTCTTTGCAGTTTCTTGCGTTCCTGAGCAGAGCAGTTGCCGTACCAAGCCGTGATACATCCAGATAGGATGCTTTCTATGGTGCATCGATAAAAGTAGGTGAGAGTCAAAAGGGACAAACCAAATTTCTTTAGCCTCCTGGAGGAAGTAGAGGCACTAGTGAGCTTTCTTGACCGTGGCATCTACGTGATTTGACCAGGACAGTGCTATTGATGCACAGTAGCAGCAGTTTGTACCATCTACCACCAGGATGTGCTGCAGCAACTCACCAAGACTCTTTAGAAAGCATCTTCCAAACTCACGGTGGCACGGTAGCGTGATGCTATTACGGTGCCAGCGATCGGGGTTCAATTCACATCGCTGTCTGTAAGGAGTTTGTACGTTGTCCCCGTGTCCGTGTGGGTTTCCTCTCTGTGCTCAGGTTTCCTCCTACATTTCAAAGACATACAGGTAAGTTAACATGGGTTTAAATGAGTGGTGCGGTCTCATTGGTCTGGAAGGGCCTGTTATGGTGCTGTACAAATAAAGTTTTTTCTAAAGTAAAGATTTTGCCAGCTAGAAGGTCAGGGCAGCAAAAGCATGGGAACACCACTGCCTGTGGGTTGCTCTCCAAGCCACACACCATCCTGACTTGGAAAAATATCACAGTTCCTTAACTGTCACTGGGTCAAAATCCTAGAACTCCCTCCCTAGAGCATTGTGGGTATATCCACACCTCAAGGACTGCAGCAGTTCAAGAAGGTAGCTCACCACCACCTTCTCAAGGGCAATTAGTGATGGGCAATTAAATGCTGTCAATATCCCTTAATAAAAAGGCCCTAAACACTGATCTCTAATAGACATTACTTGCTCACTGGTTTCCAGCAAATTCACAAATGTTGACCATAACCAGAATCAGGTTAATTATCACTGACTCATAAGTCATGACATTTGTTGTTTTGTGGCAGCAGTACAGTGCAAAGACATAACATTTACTATAAATTACAAAATAAATAAATAGTGCAAAACAAAAAAAGGAACAACGAAGTAATGTTCAGGAATTCATGGACCATCAGAAATCTGATAGCGGAGGGGAAGAAGCTGTTCCTAAATTGTTGAGTGTGGGTCTTTGGGCTCCAGTACCTCCTCCCTGATGGGAGTAACAAGAAGAGGACATGTCCCGGATGGTGAGGGTCCTGAGTGATGGATGCTGCTTTCTTGAGGCACCACCTCCTGAAGATGTCCTCGATGGTGGAGAGGGTTGTACCTATGATGGAGCTGGCCAGGTCTACAACCCACTGCAGCCTCTTGCAATCCTGTAATTTGGAGCATCCATACCAGGCTGTGATGCAACCAGTCAGAATGCTCTCCACCGTATATCTATAGCAATTTGCAAGAGTCTGTGGCAACATACAAAATCTCCTCAAACTCCTAATGAAGTAGAGCAGCTGGCGTGCCTTCTTTGTGATTGCATCAATGTGTTGGGCCCAGGATAGATCCTCCGAGATGTCATCGCCCAGGAACTTGAAGCTGCTCACCCTTTCCACCGCTGACCCCTCAATGAGGACTGGTGTGTGTTCTCCCAACTCCCCCTTCCCGAAGTCCACAATCAATTCTTTGGTCTTGCTGATTTTGAGTGAAAGCTTGTTGTTGCAACACCACTCAACCAGTCGATCCATCTCACTCCTGTATGCCTCCTCGTCGCCACCTGAGATTCTACCAACGACAGTAGTGTCATTGGCGAATTTATAGATGGCGTTTGAGCTGTGCTTAGCCACACTTAGAGAGAGTAGAGCAGTGGGTTGAGCATGCATCCTTGAGGTGCACTGATGTTGACTGTGAGCGAGGAGGAGATGTTACCGATCTGCACTGACTGTGGTCTCCTGATAAGGAAGTCGAAGATCCAGTTGCAGGGGGAGGTACAGAGGCCCAGATTTTGAAGTTTGTTGATTGGTACTGAGGGGATGATGGTGTTGAACACTGAGCTGTAATTGATAAACAGCAACCTGACGTATGTTTTGCTGTTGTTTAGGTGCTCCAAAGTGGAGAGCCAGTGAGATTGCGTCTGCCGTAGACCTGTTGTGGCGGTAGGCAAACTGCAGCAGGTCCAGGTCCTTGCTCAGGCAGGAGTTAATTCTAGCCGTAATCAAACTCTCAAAGCACTTCATTACTCCTTGCATGGTGGGATGTAATTAATTCTTAGTCCATTTTTACAGTAAAACTAAATTCAAGGGCATTGCAACTCAAAGGTTACACTGGCCTTGGAGAAACAACTGCAAAGATTCACAGAATCATACCATGTTGAAGCTTTGTGGAGAGATTGAGTAAACTTGGCTTGCATTCTCTCAAGTAGAAAATTGCAAGTGATTTAATTGAGTTGTTTAAAAAGAGATTCAGTGGGGTAGATACGGTGCAGCTATTTCCTCTGGTGTGGTAACTCTAGGCCAAGGAAGGCTAATTGTAAGACAGTTGGGAATAAAATCAGAAAACACCTTTACCAAATGGAAATTTGGAATTTTCTGCCCTAAAAAGCTATGAAAAATTTTAAGACAGATTTACCTTTACTAAATGGAGGTTGCAAGGTAAATGAATTTGAAACACTGATCATCAATGATCTAATTAAATAGTTGAACAGACCGAAGGAGCTGAATAGCCAACGTCTGTTCCTATGTTTATAACATATCTAATTATTTCTTCCTTTGGTGAAAACATATTCCCAAGGAGTTGTACTGCAATACAATTAAGTATGAGTTGTGAGTTTTGCCGTATCAGATGGAGCCATAACATTGCAGCTGTTGGCCTTGTGTCAAAGAGAGTTTGTTTCTTGCAATGTTCCCATGTCCAGCATTCTGAATCTATTATAGACTTCGAGTCTGTGGTACACGCAGGGATTACCAAATCTACAGAGACACCCAAGTTTGATATTACAAGGTAAGCTTTATAAACCTTATCAAGATTTATTATTGATTTACAGTAGGTGATATGCATTTCCACATTACTACCTTGGTGGTGAGCTGTCAAGTCATTGAACAGAAGGTTGTAACTCAAAATCAATGAGGGGTAAAAGCACCTTGTTGCCTTTGTTACCTCTAGACTTCACTATTAAAAATCTGTCAGATTTTCTTTGAGGATTTGAGAAATTATGCAGATGGCTGTTTCCCTGCTCTTGCACAATCTTTGCTGAACGTATCAGGTTTCATATCTTATATTACAACTGTGATGATTAATTTGTAATCATGGAGTTTCCACTACTGTTGATACTACCTTATGGCACTGATGTCTTGGTATCCAAGTTTTATAAACTATAGAAGTTTGTCCCTTTCCTCAATGCAAACTAGGAAGAATTTATCTATTATGTCACACTTACACTTCACCATATTTTAAATGTTTAAACAAATCTTAAACAATTAAAATCTTAAACGGGGCGGCACAGTAGTTTAGCAGTTAGTGCGATGCTATTACAGTGCCAACGATCGGGGTTCAATTCCCGTCGCTGTCTGTAAGGAGTTTGTACGTTCTCCCGTGTCTGCGTGGGTTTTCTCCGGGTGCTCCGGTTTCCTCCCACATTGCAAAAACGTACGGGTAGGTTAATTTGGGTTTAAAATGGGCGGCGCGGACTCGTTGGGCTGGAAGGGCCTGTTACCAGGCTGTAAATAAAACTTAAAATTTAAAATATTTGTATTGATTTCTTTCCTTTCTCAACTTAAATCTGCATAATTGCAATTTGCATCCTTCCAAAATGCCACTGACTGTGCAAACCCAGGCACAGCTTTGGATAATTGAGACTACAGTTACTTTAAAACTGACCACATTAGACACTGCAGAATAGTTTACACCAAAACCAGCTCTCTAGACTCCTCCACAGTTTGATAATTTAGAAATCACGTGTCTTACATGCAGTAATAAAAATGAGCAGAATTTTCCAACTGAACATTGGTAGGATCAAACAGATAGTCTTTAATCCATGACATAAATTGTTCTCCCTGGCAACTGCAAGGAGAAGTGATAGTTGCAAAGCATGGTGTTGCATTTCAACGTCTTCTGATCACACAACTCTGCCATCACCGAGGCTGTCCATTCACACTCATCTCTTGGCAAAACTGTTATCAATGTCTTTGATACCTCTAGACTTGGCTATTCCAATACACCCCTGGCAGGGCTGCTACCTTTATTCTTCATAGACTTAAGATCACATAAATCTCTGCTGCTTGTATTTTAACTGATATCAAGTCCCTTATACCCATCACCCATGTTTGTTGATTACAGCAGCTCCAAGTAACATTACAACTTAAAAATTTTTAGCCTAGTAATCTATTTCTTCCATAACCTTGATTCTCTCCCCCCCCCCCACCCAACTAACCGAATTTTGAAGCCTCTCCATCCTCACCTCCCACCACACTCCAATCACCAATTTTAACCCTGTACTTCGCCAAACCACTGCCCTGTCTACCTTTTATCTCCTTTAGCAGAGGTAGTGTCCTCAGGCCATTGCCTCTTTAAAACTTACTTCTGGAGGTTTTAGTCACCAAGCCCATTTCTCAGTGACTTGGTTACAAATTTTAGTTTACTGCATAAACATGTTATTGAATATATTTAATAAAACACTAATGTTGGAAGAGTTCAGCAACACAACAAACAGCCTTTCGCTTTTTTCTCTCCACACAGAACCTTTGGGTCTTGCCATACTTGCAACTCTTTGTAACATTCATCATTGATCTGATTTATATCAACACAGCATATTTGAGCATAATAAAAATGTGCAGCTGTCCAACATTAAACAATAGTTCCACTCAATATGGAAGATTTGGCACTAGTCTTACACAGAACTTGATCCAACAGATTGCTCAAGAGTTTTTGCAGAGTTTATTTTTAAAAAGTTTTTAATTGAAATGGGTACATTAAAATTTAATGTTTTTATTAATTAAAATTAGAATTGTTCAACCAAACACAGAGAAACTTTCACTTAGTATGAACTACTAATTCAGATTTTAGCATTATAGGTTGTGCACAAGAGGAAAAGTTAAAACTTCAACTTGACTGCATAAGTAATAAATTAGAAAAAGCTCTACTCTACCTTCATAGAATCCAAAACGTGGAGGCGGTTTACTCAGAAATAAGAGAGTCTGCTGTGAAATCAACTCTGGGGACGTATATTCACCTTTAGGAAGTTCTTGTACAATTCTAAGCAACAGCTTTGCGGCAGACCACATCGCTGCTATCATGTGTGAACTCAGTGTGCTGCAAAGGGAAATCACTGGACAAAATGATGAGATTTGATAAAGTATATACATATTTTGACTGCTCCGCAGTCAGGTTTTCTGAGTTATTCTCACTTCTACAAGTTTAATATTTATTCCATCAAATTATATTTCTGTGTTCCATTGGGAGACTCAATCCTCAATCATGCTGGATAAAGCAAGTTTATGTAATCAATAAAGAGTAATATATTATGAAAACAGCTGTAATATTAACTATTTTTATTCTTAGCTGAAAGCGAGAAGATCTTTTTACCCATTTGCACCAGGAGAGAATAAAGAGTTAAAATAAAACATTTGTAGAGAATGCAAGTGTCACTTTCAAGGTTAGCATTTAATTACCATCCCTAATTATCTAAATATCCAACCTTTTTAAAAAAAACACAGACACTGCTTTTAAACAAAACAAAAATATACTTTAATTTTTCCTCAAAATAAATTACAAAAATTTAAAACACTGTAGGTATGCACAAAATAAACATTAAAACCATATAAAATCAATGTAAATTCAGTTTTATATATAAATAGAACTTCATTACTACCATGAAGGGAAGCATTGGAATGATGAGTGACTACAGCTATTGACCATTGAAGATAAAATGGAAGTTATAAACTGAATACATCTTAGCATCTAGGATTGAATACAAATGATCTCACCGAGAGGTATCAGTAAGTCACCCAATGTTTCAGGCACATGCTGTGGATAGAAGATTTATTTTGATGCTGTAAACTTTGCCTTATTAACTTGCATTCTATTAAATGAATTGCATTATACAAAATTAAGCAAACGAACTGAAAAAAAGTATTTAAGGTGAACTTTTCTCCAGCCCTATGCACAACAGTTTTGATTTCAATAAACCTGAATTAACAATCAGATTAAGTTTGGTCTAGAAAACATTTGACTCAATTTTTTTACCCACTGTGTTCTGAAATATATAAAGGTGTGGGACTTTTAGAATAGTGAGCACAAAGTTCATCTGAATCACTGGGTACCAAATGCCCAATGTTTTAAGACAACCTGTCAATTAAGTCATAGTATTTATTTCCAGCAAAATCTTATTCTTTTGGTTAAAGAGCTGCAAAGCAGTCTTTTAAGCATTACTATCTTTTCAAACAGAGTTGATTGTATTTCACATAAAGCTTCTATACCGTTGTGATATAAATTATCATTTTTGTGAGACCATAAAAGAGACCATAATGTTTTAAAAATAAATGAAAAATGGGCACAAAGTCAGTCATGAATAGTCTGGTTAGTAAAGATAGAGGAAATTGCCTGCCACGATATATCCTCCACAGACCTGCTCAACTTTGGAAGTAAACTAGAGATGGTTCAAGATAAAGGGGAACAAATGATATCACTTGCTGTGAAAAGGTTAGAAAATTGGAAATATTTTAAGAAATACTCGGTTCTCTGATTTCTGGAAGTTCTCCCCTCTGTACTTTCAATTTCTCAGTGATAGCAGTGTGCAGGAGTAGAGGGGAAATGGGAAAGTGTTGCCCTTCTGGGCTTAGACATACACACTTTCAGGTATTGTGGACTCCTGCATATCATAACAATATTAATCTTACCCACAAAAATCTGAGTATTGATAGTGAATAGATTTCCAATAGATTTGCAAATGTTCACAAACACATCCAAAAAAGTGAAATCTACAGTAGAATAAAAATTGCAACAGCATGCATATTAAAAAAAGTGAAGGACTGTAAATGCATTTTCCCATCCACGTGACTATACTGCAGGATCATAGTAATGTTATTATTGTACCACATGCATCCTTTATTCCATTTCATCTTTTAAAAGCAGGATGGTATCATAGTAAAGTTACTGAACTAGTAACCCAAAACAAGAACAGAAAATGAACTACTCAGCAAGTCAGACAGGATCTTTCGAAAGAGAAAAACAAAAGTAACGTTTCAGGTCAGACACAAATGTTTTAAGATGCAAAGAAAGAGGTTGAGGGGACATAAGCAGGATAGTAGGTGTTCCCTTTTCTCCAAAAAGAAAGAGATCACCTGTGATGAGCTGGAAGGCAAGAGAGATTAAATCAAAAGAGTGATCGTGCAAGCCAAAAGACCAAAGTACAGAATAATTACTTGAAATTACCAAAGGATTGCAAAATGAATAGGAAATAAGTTTAAAATGTTATTAAATTGATTTTAATTTTACTTCTCATTCTCATTTTGACATCAGCATCTGACACTGTTGCAATGAAATTCACAATAATGGTATTTTTATTTCAGATTCCTTTCATTGATCTTTGGTAACATCAAACAATTAAACTGTATTTACAACTCTTGTGAACTTGTCATCCCTTGAATCATTTTCTATCTCCTGCCTTCCAGCCTATCACAGTCTTGCCCTCCTGCTCCCTCCACTCCATTCTCTGCATCTTAATGTTTAAAACCAATCATACAACTCCAGATCAAGAGCAATGTTAAATGGCCCAAAAAGCCACTCCGTTAAAACATAATAAAACTGGATGTACCACCTGGCATTGAGTTCTCAAACATGGGCTGGTTGGTCTGGGGGAGGAGGGTGGGAAGGGGGTTGTAAATCTCCTAGTCAATCTGGTATAGCCCTCCTCAAATTTTTAGGGAATTGGGCGAGTTGATGCACAAATCTAATCCAGACAAGATACAGCCCAACAAAAGTTATATTATTAGAATTGTACTTTTCAGCTAGTGTTCTAGACTCCTGGGTTTGTCCAGAGGTTGTCCTACAGTGATATACAGTAAGGAAGTAAATTTGACATTGATTTAATCCCACAGGCCTTATGGTGTCGGGTCAAACACAAGCATGGGGTCTTCCCGTTGACTACCACCGACTGAAACTCCATCAACTACTGAAATCAGTACTCTTCCACAGAGGAAGCATTAAGAATGCCAAGGGTACAGAATGTGCTGTTGGGTGACTTCAATGTCCATCATCAAGAGAGACTCAGTGACACCACCAATGAATGAGCTGGTGGAGTCCTAAAGGGTTTGTGGCAAGTGATGAGTGAATTAACAAGAAGGAAACTCTACCCATCTTGTCCTCACCAATATACCCACAGTAGATGCACCTGTTCATGACAGAATCAGTTGGAGTGATCACGGCAATGTCCTTGTTGAAAAAAAGTCCAGTCTTTGCACCAAGGGCTTGTTGTAATACACAGCCATTGTGCTAAATGGAAAAAAATTCAGAAAAGAACTGGCAGCTGGAAACAAGCCATCTGAGGAGGTACAATTGGCAGCTTAATTCAGAAAAAGACAAAATTTAGAGAAAAGTGACAGAAAAATCAGGGCAGTTTTCTGCAAAATAGTGAGTGATATCACACTGTGACATATCTGCCAGTTTTATATTCGTGCTTAGAGTGTATTAAATGAGCAGCCATATGGTTCAGTGGAAATAAACTACCAACCACAACAATGCAAGTACTTAAACTACAAAAGTCAACAAAACTAGTTAGTCTGGGTCGTGGAATTGGACATTCAAGATTTTGCTTGGCTTTGAAATCAAGAAAGTAGCCGAAAATAAAAATCCAATTTCCTTTCCTTTTGTTATATCTTGCGTTGAACAGTAAAGGGTATTTGAATAGTGAAGAAAACATTGCAGGTCAGGCTCCACTATGCTAAAATATATAGTTAGAAATTAACAATTATGCATTGGAATTCACCACCTTCCACAGGCAAAGATGTTTAAAACAGTTTTCAACCATCACACACATGCATCAAAAATGATCACTACACAATATTAGAATCATTGAAATTAAAATAAATGCTGAACCTTGGGAAGAATTTATAAATTCTTAAGTAATATGCTTAAAAATATTCAGAGCAATGTATTTTCATGAGGCAATAAAACAAAGAATTAAGTAGGAATGAATCCATTGAACTAAAGTTTATGGGCTGGATCTTGCAGAGAAATGCCAGCAATTCAAATAGAAGCACCAGCATTTCTGTGTCAAGTTGAAGATCTCTATGCAGATACAGAGACAATGAACTTGTTTGCAGCTCTTCACTGATTATTTCCTGACTGTGTTTTGACATTGGACTCAAGAAGGAGCCAACAGCAGTTTGTGAACTTGAAACAAATTTTCCATTATTTTATATCTATATTGGGGAATTTTTCTGGTGAATTTGCAGCGAGATAGAATTGGTGCAGGAACAACAACTCTATTCATTTGAATGGAAAGAACAGGCTGGGAAGGAGTGGCTGAGAGAGAACTCTTCTTTAATTAACCAGTTTCAGATAAATATTAAGTATTTTTACATTTTTAAAATGTTTTAATGAATGTAGTTATATTTAAGTTAATTGATTTTTAATATTTTTGAATATTTCTGAATGTCATGAACATTTATAACAATTTTTTGCCCCTTTCTAGCCCATAAATTAATTAAGACACTTTTCTCTTTGCTCTGTTTGAATCAACAAATACAAAGCTGTAATCTTTTCTCTAGTTAAATAATCCACTGGCATTCTAAAGTTAGGTTTATACAAAGGCTACAAATATCTGTGGAGCTGTAACCCAACAGTAATTGTTTCCTTCAATAGAAAGGGAAAAACGTGGGGGTGGGAGGGGAAACCATATTAACTATGCACAGAGTTTGTCGATTCTCATTTTTGGAGTTGCCTTTGTAAAGATAAACTTATTATTTTTCTGTTCAACGGACAATTCAAGCTGATGGTATAGCTACTTCACATGGGATCTTTAACCTCTTTATGCACGCACGCACACACAGACACACAAAAACTACGAAAGAGTGCAATTATTTTGCCAAACAAGCTGTTATTTCTGCAGCGTCAGCAATTGGAAATAAAAGGTGCTCTGAACCTCAGCAGCAAAAGTGATGGCCTATAATTTGATAGATTACATTCTAAATATACTGACTATGAATACACATGCTAGAGAAACAAAGGACTGCAGATGCTGGAATCTGTCCGTAACCACGACCTGCATCTCCCCGTTGCCATTCACTTCAACTCCCCCTCCCACACTATTACTGATCTGTCAGTCCTCAGCCTCCTCCACTGCCAGGAGAATTCCAAGCACAAACTGATGGAACAGCACTTCATTTTCCGTTTTGGAACCTTGAAGCCTAATGGCATGAATATTGAATTCTCCCACTTTAGGCAATTTCCACCCCCTTCCCCACAAACACACTCGCCCCACACCTTGCTTCTTCTCTAGCCTCTTTTTTTCTACATTTTTTCCCCTCCCTCTCCTTACCTTTGACCCATCCCCTGATGGATCTGCTCTCCCCTCCTTCCCCACACCTACCTGTCACTATCTCTTACCTGCATCTACCTATCACCACCCTGTGCCTAGCCCCCCTCCCTTCTTTTGTCCACCTATCATTGCTCTGCTTTTCCCTCCTATATTTTGGGTTTCCCCTTTTCCGATCTTCAGTCCTGAAGGGTGCTGACCTGAAACATTGACCGCCTGCTTTTCTCCACGGATGCTGCCTGGCCTGCTGAGCTCCTCCAGCATCATCGTATTTTTCATCATGAATACACTTGCTTGTGATTAATCTAGACATATCAAAATATTGTTCAAAAATGAAAAGGGATTGAAATGTTTGTTCCCATATCTTTCCTGTAAAGACAAATGTTATCCTGTGTTAAGGGTGCATTATCCCTTCTCATGCTCCATGCAGCTTTTGATGTTGTTGAGCATACTAGTATCTTCTATCATCTGAACAATTGTCCAGATCAATGATATGAAGACAAGAGAGAGACTACAGAAGTTGGGATCTGGAACAACAAACAGAACACTGGAACTCAGCGGGTTAAGCAACGTGTGGAGGCAAAAGGTGCAAGTCAACAGTTTGGGTCGAGACCCTACATCAGGGCTGAGAGAGAAGAGGAAAGATTGCTAGAATATGGCATTATGAAGGGGGGTAGGGTAGAGGCTGTTAGGTGATGAATGGAACCAGATGGGGGAAGGGAATGGCAAAGGTGAATAAAGGGAGAAGAAAACTAGGTGGACAGGTAAGTGTGCGTGGGAGGAGGGCAATGGGGATATGGGTTACCTGAAATGGGAAAATTCACTGTTCATACCATTGGGTTGTAAGCTAACCAAGCAGAACACTAGATTTTGTTCTTCCAATTTGAAAAGGCAGAGGACAGACAGGTCACTACGGGAATGGGAGTGGGAATGAGAATGAGGGGTAAAAATAACATGCAACGGGAAGCTCAAAATGGTTGTTGCAGGGTGCAGACACTCTGCAAAATGGTCACCTAATCTATGCTTGGTTTCCCCAATGTACAGGAGGCCACATCGTGAGCACCAAATGCAGTAGACCAGGTTGCAAGAGGTGCAGGTGAATTTCTACCCATTTGGGAGGGATGTTTAGGTTCCTGGATGGTGGAGAAGGAGGTGGTGAAAAGACAAGTGTTACAACTCCTGTGATCACAGGGGTAAGTGCCGGGGGACAGCGAGGCATGGGTGGGGAGAATGTGTGGACCAGGGAATCACAAAGAGAGTCGGCCCCGTGGAAATCAGAAAGGTGAGGAGAGGGGAAGATGTGACTGGTGGTGGGATTGCGTTGGAGCTGGCCGAAATGGCGGACAATAATATGTTGGATGTGCTGGCTTGTGGGGTGAAAGACAAGGGCCAATGGAACTCTTATTGCTGTTCAGTCTTGAGGGGTGGGTGGAAGGTGGAGTGAGAGTAGACCTGTGGGAAATGGAGGAAATACATGTGATGACTCCATCAACTATTGCAGAAGAGAGGTCATGTTTCCAGAAAGGAGGACAGTTCAGAAACTCTAGAGCAGAAGGCCTCATCTTGAGAACAGATCTGGCCAGTGTCAGAGATAGTCCAGATGAATTTGAGGACAGGGTGGAAGTTGGTGGCAAAGGTGATGAAAATGACAAGTTCTATATGAGTGCAGGAAGCAGCATTGATGCAGTCGTAGGTGTAGAGAGAAAAAAAAAAGAGTTGGAGGTGGGGAGTGTGGGTTTGCTGGAATAGGCTTGGAACAATGACTGTTCCACAGAACCAAAAAGGCAGAGCCCATGGCTACCTCCAGTGCTCCCCTCCAACAAAAACTCACTTTTCCCAATCCCTGTCCCCATCTGCCCATCCCTTCTTTATCTAGCTCCACCTATTACCTACCAGCCTCTATCCCACCCCCTCCCCCTTTGTCCAGCTATATACTGGCAATCTCTCCTCTTCCGTCTTGACCCAAAATGTTGACTTACACCTTTTGCCTCCACAGATGCTGCCTGACCCTCTGAGTTCTTCCAGTTTTCTTATTTTTGCTCCAGATCAGTGGTATTGCTCTCACTATCCAACTGTGGTCAGAACTTGTCCCTATTTTGTTTTTTTTCCCCCTAATTCCTTGATATTACCTAAGGAATTCCTCAAGGATCTATCTATAGCCCTATTCTCTTCAATATGATGATGCTAAGCAAAACTGCCTATGCATTTCTTATGCAAATAATGCACTTATGTAGAGTTACATCCAGAGATCTAGACACTACACAGCCCAGTATCATCTGATATTGGTGGAACAACATTTTACATCTTTATCTTTAGAAATGTTCTCACCAACATTTACACCACACTTAACCTAACTGCTGTAAGTTCTAATGCACCAATAATGTTTTCAACATCACCATCCCTCCTAATAGGACAAATTATTTTTACTACTGTGAATTTCCTAGTTCTATATAATTGTGGAACAGCACCAGTTGACGCAAGAGACTTCAAAAGCGAAGTGCCATTGTACTCTCAAGCACATTCATAATCACCTCTGTAGGTAGTATTAGGTTTGCATCAATTTTCATGCTCAATGTAAATAATTTCTACAGGAAATTTTGATGCAACATAGGCACGAAATCATAAATTTCAGCATTATTTCAGACTCTGTGTGATCCAAGATGTCTGGACATAATATTTCATTATCCACCAGAAATTCAGTGAACATCAATAGGTAGCTTTAAAAATTGTACATTTCAAAGTCTGACTTCCAGATGTCAAAATATAAACTGATGGTTTAGCCAAAGAAGCAAATTTTAGCATTATCCCATTTAAACAGAAAAAAAAAACCCAAGCAGGCATTGCACATCATTTTTAGCAAGCCAGTTGATTAAATCTTCCATGAATCTAAGTAATCTCCAATAATTGAAACATAAAACCACTACAAAAGTATTTACAATTACATTTTTCAGGCTTGTACCTTTTCTCAGACTTGATTGTATACCATCAAAATTTGCTTTGCACCTTAAATCATCTCATATAGAAACCTTTCTGTTGATATACTGCATTTGAAGTATCATTCATCAGTATCCTTCTATCCGCTTAACTTCATTTTGCCTGCACCAAAAATTTATATATATACACTTTTAAGAAATTTGCCAAACTCATCCCAACTGCAATTATGCAAAATTTAAAACAAAAAAACAGCTGGCTCCCTTTACTAGTTGTCCACATTTCTGTTATTTTTGCTGTAAAATTTCATTTCTTTGTACTTTGGGTGCCAAGAGGAGAACCTTGCACATAGGAGAGGATTGCATTATGTAGGAAGCTAGCTCGTTGTGCTTCATCCTCCCTCATTCGCATAATCTCGTTGTCTTTCAGGCGGACTTTTTCCAGTAAGGAGGAAATTTCACCATCTTTATCCAACAAGGTTTCTCGATGGCTACTTGACTGCACTGTAACAAAATAGGAGAATTCTAAGATTAGTAGAATTAAGGGGTTGGGCCCCATTGAGCAAGGCAATACTTAGGGGCTAGTTGAAGCTACTGGTTGCTGTTTACTAAAATTTCAACCCTATATTAGACTTTTCTGTTCTAGCAGGTTAACTTACTTGGTCATAACGAAAAGATAATAAGATCATCTTATTGCTAACGGTTGCAGTGCTTCTTTTATCTTCATAGTGTTCAGACAGCTGACATTGATTATTTCATCACCTTAAAATAAACTCAATACATTCAAGTGGCTTAATACAAACATACAACAACTTGCTTTAATCAAAAGTGGTTTTGGTAGGCCAGTTAGTCGGGAGACATACTTTATTGTTTACCACAGAGAGACTATTCCAAGAATAGGAAGTGGGTTGACAGGTTGCACAGTTAATACTCATGCACATACCTTTCAATTGCCTCTCTAAGGCAGAGATCTTCTCTTTGAGCCCTTCCTGTGCTGCTCTCTCTGCCTGCAGATGTCCAATTTGTTCCTGGAGTTCTACCCGTATATTATTCACCTCTGCAACCTTTTCTTGATCCTTGCTAGACAGCTCCTGAATAGTGGAGTTTCAGTGTTAAAACTTTAACATTCAAGGTGCATTTCATAAAACAAAAGAATGGATTTTTTTCCATATTGAACACATAGCATGCTTTCTCTGGGCATAGTTTATTATTCACAGGCTGTACAGAATTAATATTAAAATAGACAGGATAAGGGCTGATAGATTGATGAGCTTGAGGTGGACTGAATGGCTGCTATGAACTGCATTCATCTTGTGACAATGTATCAAAATGTATTAACACTTAGATATTTTATGAACTGTCAAAAGCTTGCAAAATGCTAATTATTTTTTTTACCAGCAGCAGGTAGTGTTGCTAACCTCTGAGGAAGATATTAATTCAAACAAAAGAAAACCCATGATAAGAATAGAAAATGGGTAGCAAAGCTAATAGAGCTATTGCCTCACAGCTCCAGAGATCTGGATTCAATCCTGGCTTCTGGTGCTGCCTGTGTGGAGTTTGCATGTTTGCTCTGTGGCTGCATGGATTTTCTCTGGAAGCTCTGATTTCTCTCCACATCCCAAAGACATGCAGGTTAGTAGGTTAATTTACCTCTTTAAACTAATGGGTGGGTGGTAGAATCTGGAGGGAGTTGATGGGAATGTGGGAAGAAGTAGTTACAGGTACAAACAATGAGGGAATGGGATTGCTGTGTCGGCTGGCATAGATTCTGTGGATCGAATGGTCTCTTTCTATGGAAATGCTATAAGTTTTCTGTCAGGCATCATCTGTGGAGACAAGCAGAGCCAACATTCAAGGATAATAACCTCTCATCAATTAAAAGGTTATGTGAAATTTTAAACTCTGTTCCTTTCTCTACTGATGCTGCCTGACGTGTTAAGTATTTCTCGCATATTCTGTTTTTTTAAAAAAAAGATTTCCAACACTTATTGTATTGTGCTTTTGTGTTGTGTTTCAGCTAAAGCTCAGATGATATTTCTCTCTGATCCAAATTGTAATGTTTATCCCTTTTCCAATTAAAACTCGATCCATGTCCTTTTCTCTCAGAACATGTTACACTTAAAGCTGTTCTAGGATCTTAAAGATCTCAGTAAGACTTCTAAATACTAATGTAAATATCCCAGCATCTATAACTTTTCATCACAGCACAGGTGCCAAATCCCATTTCTCTAGCTTTCCTCTATCTCAAAATACCTGTCTTCTCAGTTTTCCATTATCAGCATTGTTACAACTTTGAAGGCATATTTGCAGTACTCAACCACTTTTGCAATATCTTTTTCTGTAATCTTGTCTGCAGACTATTCCTTTATTTGGTTCATGACTTGGCATTGTATTTTGTATTAATTTGGCCCAGCCTTCAAATAAAATCTGGAGTTTATTTACTTGCCCTTAAGTCATATATCTTACAGTTAAATATCATAGATAAACCTGGGAAGTTCTTAAATGGTACAATCCTCAAGTTACAAAATTAGTGTCAGCATAGTTCACTTCCATATACTCCTTCCTTAGAATTCAGATTTAATTTCAAACACCACATTATCTAGGCTGATAACTCAGTACAGCACTGAAGGAAAACTACACTCTGGCAATGCGTTAGGATGAGATTACAGACCAAAATCTTATCTTTCTGCTCAAATGGATCTAGATGACTCGGGAGGTCTCCTAATATTCTGACCCGAATTGCTTTCTCATATCGAACTGCCAAAATCATACAATCTTGTTGATTGGTTGTGCATTCACTTGTCATTTGCTATGTACAAATTGATAGCTTTTGGTCCTTATTCAAGATACACTACAGTTCAAGAAAGTAATCGTTTGGCTCATTAAGCACCTTATGATATTTTATCGACAGTTTGTTACAACATGGCCCATTAGATCTATGCTGGCTCTCTTTCCCCATCAGTCTCATTCCCCCACTCATTTCCCTGTAAACTATCCTCCCTCACATGCTCAGCTACTTCCTCCGATTTTCCTGGCACCAACCTACACTAGAGGTAACTTACAGTGGCAATAAATCTAACTGCATTTCTTTTGAACATAGGAGGACATCCACATGGTCGCAGGGAGAACATGCAAATTCTACATAGACATCAAGGTCAGGATCAAACCTGAATTACTGGAGCTGTGTGGCAGCAGCTCTGACTGCTGTGCCACTGCGCTGCACCTTCTACAGGTGTTATAATAATTTGGTGTATTATTTCCAAGTTCTTTACATGGAAGACAATAATGGGCCTAGATTTGTCCTTTGCTCTACTGGCCTCTTTTCATTCTTTGTTTCCTGATTCAGTTATCTACTCAAAATACTTCACCTCATTCTACTCATTTATACCTCATCATTTACATGGTACTGTGTCATTTGGGGACCATACAGCTATATAAAAAAAGCAGCATGTCTTTCAGCAGCTAAAAATAGCACTCCAATTAAACGCTAACCTCTGCATACTCAACAGCTTTCGAACACAAATAAAATCAGCCTTTTCAATCATAATACCTCATTCAGTGAGGCACTTAAGCAGCTTCATTCTCTGATACCTAATTTGATGATTTCAAACATTATCTTTTAAGTTTTTTGGGTTGCTTTCTTCTACATTTAAGTTTCATTTTACTACTTCCCTAGTCTATTTTGAAATAACTAGGTTTATATTTTATGCTATATTTAATATTTAATAAATTCAACCAAATTCCCCCAATTTCTTCCTAGATTGTAAAATTTAAACTTTCTCCAAAATTTTGTGCAACTTTACCCTGTCACAGAATTTCATATAATAATTACAGAATTAGCAGTTGTCAATGGAATTAAAAAAAAATCCTTCAATAGCCATAACAAAAAAAACTTAGTTAAGGATAAAATTCTTAAAAATTGAAATTCATTGAGGCAAATGCATTGCAAGCTTAATAGGAAACATTTAATTGTAAATTAAAAATATTGTTAATAATAAAACAAGTCATAAAATTTGTATCAAATTAAAACAAGTATCAAAATGTTATGTAGACATTAGGAAGTGAGTAAATGAGAAATTAGAAATTCTTTAGTTTTAAATAACGCTTTTATGTCAAATGTATTTTAGTTTTAGTTATTATATGAAAAAGAAATCATTACCTTAAATTTCATTTCAGCAGCACTTGGGAGGAAGGGAGTAAATGACAATTAATCAGGATTCAAAGTACCTGATTTAGTTCTTCAATTCGGCGCTTTAAACCTTCAATCTCAAAAGCATGCTTGTTGTTCTTTCCTTGTAACTCAGCGATAGTTTGCTTTTGGGCAGTACAACGATTCTGGAATTCATCACGTGACTGAGCAAGGTGATGAAGCTTCTCTTCCAAGTGGACTAATTTCTGTTGCTAAATAAATGAGACAAAATTGAGGAACAATGAAGAAAAATTCAAACATACATTGTCAAATATGATTTATAGCATTGAACGTCTTTCTTTTAAATATTAATTTCTAGTACTATCCTTGAGCCTTGCTGTTCCCTCCCACAAATTATTATTTTTACTGATAGGTAACATTAGTCATTTTCCTGCAACTTAATAATAGCATTAACTGTAGGACTAGATAAAACTAGTGCATTCTCTTCCTTCACTGGATAGCTACAGACCTTTAGATTCAGAGTACTAAATTATATTAATGTTTCTCATCGGCCTGAAGGCTGACTAGTATTGGAGTTTAAATCCAGATAGAGAGTAGACATTGTGGGTCTCATGTACTTTCATGGTCTATCTTACATATACTGTGCCAGTTAAACTACAAGTTTAACCCAATAATGTGGAACTGAGGGTACGCTGAATTAACTGACTAGCTATTTATCTAAACTGCATGCATGAAAGTACAAAGGTATGAAACCTAAACATTTAGTTTCTATTACATGGAGGTACAAAAGACCACAGATGCTGGAAATCTGGAGTAACACACAAAAAGAGCTGGAGGAACCCGGTGGGTCAGGCAGCATCTATGGAGGGAAATGGACAGTCAACGTTTTGGGTTGAGACCCTTCATCAGGACTGGAAAGAAAGAGGGGAGATAGCCAGAATAAAAAGGTGGGGGGGAAGGGGTGGAACAAGAGCTAGCAGTGATGGCAGATACAGGTGAGGGGGGTGATAGGCAGATGAGGCAGGGGGAGAATGGGAATGATGTAAGAAGCTGGGAGGTGATAGATGGAAGTGACAAAGGGCTGGAGAAGATGGAATCTGATGGGAGAGGACCATAGACCATGGAATAAAGGGAAGGTGGGGAGGGGAGCCTGTGGGAGGAATGTGTGGATGATGGCAGATGAAGAAGGTGGGGCCAGGGGAAAGAGATAGGGTGATGGGGGCCAGTGGGATCAGGGAAAGGACAGAGTGGAGTGGTTACCGAAAATTAGAGAAATCGATGTTCATGTCATCAGGTTGGAGACTACCAAAGCGGAATATGAGGTGCTTTTCCTCTAATCTGCTTCTAGCTCCAACTCAGCAGTGTAGGTGGCTGTGGACAGACATGTCCGGTTTAGTTCTCCAATAAATAACTGCAGATAATGCAGTTATTTGACTGGTTACAGATGTCATGTGCAAGAAAACAGCCAGTGTTGTCTGTCAATAAAAGGAACAATGGATTGCTGTAGCAGGCAGCAATGTGGCCCAAGTCTAGTGATGGCAATTGGTATTTAAAAGATAGATGTACAATGCTTTTGATTCAATGCATATAAAACGGGGAGTCAAGGATCATTTCAATACTGATACAATAATTTAAATGCTTGAATTTCACCCCACCCCCAACTCTCCAAAAAGCAACATCTTTGGTCTATGTGGTAGATCATTACCTTGAAACTATTAATAAATGCGACTGCTTCATCTGCCCTATGTCTGACATTAGATGCATGGCATGCAAAACAAAGTTTTTCACTGTAGCTCAGTACGTGCGACAATAATAAACCAAATTTACCAATGAAAAATGACAACCTGTCAGTGGCAAGATTATTTTGAACAATCACCAAGAACATTTTTCTTAAACTTAAAAGAATCATGTTAATGGTTTTGCGTTTATTGTTGGGAAAGGGGTCGCATGGATTATGAGGTGATTGGAGAGCAAATAACTAATTCCTGAGAAATTTAACATGATATCAAAGAGGAAAGGAAGGTATGTTGGGTAAGATTTCACAAGGCTTAAGAATATGCAAAGGCTTGTAAAACAGGCTGATCAGGAAAAGATTCAAGAGATTGAAGCAAAATGCATGGGAATTAATTTTCAGCACAGGCCACAGAAATATTCTAAATTTTGTATACATCAATTACTATGTGATCTTACCAAAATTTCCTGCAGAAATTATTTGCTTAAGTTTAGAATGCAAAAATTAGCAGCAGGCAAGTACAAATGCAGCACTGCCATTTGGGGTTGGGGGGGGGGGGGGTGGGGGTGGGGGTGGGGAAGGAAGTATCTTCTGCATGGTAAAGCAAGCCACTAGACCACTCTTATTTGAATATTCCTGTATATTCTGAATAGCAATGCAATCCAAAAAATAATGGTGTGCACACAAGCAGATCGACAAAGCAGAGAAAGCCAAAAAGACATATCATTGGTTTTATATTAGAGTATAAAAGCAAAGAAGCAATGCAAGATCTCTTGGAACCTTATGGTACTGCGAGAATATTGTACACTTAATTTCAGGTAGGTTCTAAAAGTGAGAAGCAAAGGTTTACTTGGTTGCTGTCTTGGATGAGTAACTACAGTTACAAAGATACAGGAGGTTAGGCTGAGTGAGTTAAGGAGTAACCTGGTTGTGGAAAATTTCTTAAGGTAACTAATGATTGTTTCTACTAGTCAGTGAGACAGGAACAATAGTGCAAACATTTATTGTAATAGCAAGAACAATGAAATAGGCTTGTGAAAGCTGACATACAATCTGAAGATCTTTCTCTAATGTTTGGAAAATAAATTCATTACAAAGGACAATAAATGCAAGGTGGAATTCTCTGCCACAAAAAAAGACTGCAGATACTCTTTAATGAATATTAAATAATTGGATGTGATATATTTGAATTTTTGGAAGGCTTTTGCTGAAGTCTCACACAGGAAGTTGGTCAACAAAATTAGAGTACCCAGAATTGGGGTAATATACTGACATTGACTGGAATTGATCATCAGGCATAAAGCAAAGAGTGTGAATGGATTAGGCTGGCAGGCTGTGACTCGTGGGTTACTGCTGGGACTGGTGCTTAGGACTTGGTGAGACTGTGCTTGGAGTATTGTGTACAGTTTTGGCCTCCTTACCCAAGAAAGGATGTACATGCCAAATTGGGAGAGCAGTGAAGGTTCACTGAACTGGTTGTAGGGGTGATGGGTTTGTCATACGAGGAGTTATTGAATAATCTAAGCCTATATTTTCTAGAGTTTAGGAAGTTAAGCAGAGATCCCAATAAAACTTACAAAATCCTTATGGGGCTCGGCAAGCTACATGCAAGCAGGAAAATTCTACTGACTGAGGAGTTTGGACCAGAGGACAGACTGAGAATAGAGGGGTAAACTGCTTAGATTTGAGAAATGAAGAAATTTATTTACGCAAAGGGTGGTGAATCTTTCTCTACCCTGGAGAGTTCTGAAGGATCAGTCACTGAGTTCATTCAAAGCAGAATTCAATAGGTTTCTAGATATTAAGGGAATCAAGGGATAGGGGCATAGTGCAGTGAAAATAATGCCAAGGCAGAGATTAGCCATGACTTTAAAGAATTGCAGAGAAGACATGAAGGGCTGGATGGCAAATTCCTGCTTTTAATTCTTATGCTTGAATTCTTGTTCTAGTCAGCATAACAGAGTCAAGACTCTCATTGGTATTGATTACTGTAAGACTAAGGCTGGCATTAAATTGTTTGGACCTTTGTCCCAGAAGACTCCTTGGACAAACTGACATTGCAAACATTGCTATGCTCTTATTTTTGATACAACTGATCACAGAAAATAGGCTTCTCCTGACACTTGCCATTCAGTGATTTGTCTTCAGGCACCTCCATGAAAATATCTACTTCACTTAGTTCTGTTACATGAATGGATTTCAGCTAAACTACCCTCTCTAAAATTGAAACTGAAATCACTTGAATAGGAGGCAACCTAGAAATAATTGGCATATATGATCTTTCCAAAGTCTAAATAAATTTCTAAGAAATTAATATAGCTACTATCAACATTAAACATACCCAATAGCTTTCAAGGAAAAAAAAAAGCCAAAATGTCACCAGAGCAAGATGGGTGTACAGGATGGTGGACAATGTGCTGATATGAGAAAGAGGGCAGTGGGGGGAAGAACAGGGGCAAAGTGGTGCAAGGAAAGGGGGAGGGGAAGGAGAGAATTAGATATAGAAAATGTAGAAACTTGACAAAATCCACAGAGTTTGAATAAAGATTTTTTTCATATTTATTACCTCCTCCAATCGTGCTTGGTTTCTTGCTTTAATCTGCTCCTCTTCAGCTTGTGCTCGGTCAGTTATAGCAGCTGCCTTCACTCGGCTTAGGTCCTATCTCAAAAGGGAAAAACGAGCATTCAAGAATAATTACACAAAACCGTACTTTGAAATGCTTTTTTAAAAAATAACTAACAGACATTTGATAATGCCAACCCATTTTCCTGAAATTATTCTGCAACTCCAAGATCAGCAGAGCTTGGAATGATTAAAGACATAGATGATCAAATGGCTACAATTGAAGGAGTATAGTCATCCAATTAGGTTGTGGGGTTACAGAAGATTAATGAAACAGGACAATTTACTAAGATTTTAAACAAAGACCTTTTCAATTATATTTTTATCCACCTGACAAGAAGCCTACCTCAAAAAGATGGGAAATAGCATGCATTAATTATGACTTGAATTTTAATAATTCATTTACAAATCAGTTATTTACACACAGAAATATGTTCAATGCTTTCACGTACAAAAGAATTGACAAAATTGTCTGACTTCCATTGTGCAAAGTTGAAGATCTGCAAAAGATAATTTTCTGCATAGCTTTACATTCCAGACAAAAGTAATCAAATGCAACTATCTTGAAGAGTTACAAAACTGAAGGAAAGAAAGGCTAATTATGGATAATCCCATCTGCTGCACCTTAGTGAAAGTCTGTTATGTAGGATTCAAATTTAGATAACTATACAATTAACAAGTAGTAAGTATATGGTCCCCGCTCTTAAAATCCAAATTTTGCAGATAGCCGTCAAAGTAGCTGATTAAAAAAAATAGAATCTGTACTGATCAAATAATTAAAAGCTATAAATACAGATTCCTTAAATAGTTTATTATTTATCTTATAAAGAGTTAGAGTTGTAGAGCACAGAAATGGGCTCTTTAGCCCAGCACGCCCATGCCAACCTTTATGGCCATCTACACTAATCCCATTTACCCACATTAGGTCCATGTCCTTCTATGCCTTGCCTATTCAAGTACCTGGCTAAATCTCTCTTAAACATAGTGATTGTATCTGATTCCACCACCTCCTCTAGCAGCAAGTTCCAGATATCAACCACCCAAAACATTAAGACTTTCCCCTCAAAGCCCCTTTAAAACTCCTTCCTCTCACCTTAAACCTAAGCCCTCATTTTTATACCCTTACATTAGGAAAAAGATTCTGACCATCTACCCTATCTATATCTCTTATAAATTGCATCTACATCTGTCAAGTTACCCCTCAGCTTCCTTCACTCCAGGGAAAACAAGCCCAGCCTCTCCAATCTCTCCCCATAACTGAAGTCCTCCAATCCATGCAATCCAGCGTGAACACATCCTTCCTATAGTTGACAAGCAAAACTGCCCACAATACTCCAAGTGCGGTCTAACGGGGTTTTGTAAAGTTGCAAGTTGCTTAGTGTGCTCATCAAAGTACTATTTGGATACCAGATTTCCTGCTTTGTACCTGAATGTTCATAATCAGATTTACTCTGCATTTTAACCAGGGCTGGCTGAGGGGAGGGGGCAGGGGAAGGAATCAAACAGGAACTGGTATATGAATGCATTGGTAAGTTAGAATTCTGCTTGCTGAGGTTTGCAATTGTTGTTTGAAGAGATAATGAGTAAAGCACATTCCAATCCCAGCCGACGCATTTACATATTTCATTCCCTACCCCACCCCACACAATATGAGGGCATTCAGCCCATCCAGTCCATGCTGACTCTCAATAACACTCCTTAAAATCTATTCTCTCACACACTCATTAACACTCCTTGATTCTCCCACCAACCATTGAGGATAATTTACAGTAGCCAATTAATCTACCAAACAACACAACTTCAGGATGTGGGTGGAAACCAAATTACCTAGGAAAACTCATACAGTTACAGAAAGAATGTGCAAACTCGAGACAGATAGTGCAGGAAGTTAGAATTAACTGAATCTCTGTACTTGAGATACATTGTTTTATTTGGGTTTCTTTACACATCTCTTCTTCTTAGTTAGTCTCTCAGGTATAAGGAGGACTTGCTTTGAAGGAATGGAAGACATCTGTTTATGAATTATCTTAATGTGGGACAGACGTTACATGCCAATTACCTCATGGTTTTATCACAGAAACATCTTGACCTAATGGCAAAGGGGGTCCAATATGATTGGAGACTATGCTCATTTACATAGACTTCTAGAGGAGGGCTGAGAGAGAGCTGCACCATCTCCAACACCACTGTGCTGCCCTATGTATTATTCATTTATTAACTGCCTCCAAATGGCAGCTTTGTATTGTGGATCATATCTTTTGTGAACAGTGTTCAGACTTTTAAATTCTTTTCATTTCTGATCCTTAATCATTCCATAAGCTGTCCTCAAATTCTTTCTTATCCATTTGAGAATTTGTCCACATTGTTGCAAATTTATGAGCAGATATAAAACAAAGGAAATATTTGTAATTATATAGCACATTTCATGACTTCACAATTTCACTCATTAGCAGATGAAGTGAAGTTACTGCTATAATTTATTATAATAGTATCTACACCAATTGTTTCATGCATTACTCAGCAATTGTGCTCACTCACTTCTTCCAGCTGAAGTTTAACGTTTTCAAGTTTGTGAATTCTTTCCTGCAATGATCGCTGTGTCTCCTCCAAGTGTCGTTTCATGTGGTCCACCTGATCAGTTTAAAAAAAGTAATCAAATGTTCCTTGATCAGACATTTCGTCTTTGGTTGCTAATCCTTAACAGGTGCTGAAGTAACTACTGCTCTTTGTACTCCCCTAAGAACATTCAATTCAATTCCTTTTATTGTTACTGCATATCAGAATTGAAATGTAATTGATGGCTAGTAATCTAGCATCTGTTTCGTGCTGGTGACCAAAGATGAATTTTTACACCCTGTTCTATATTTCAAGTATTGCTGCATTGAAACATTTACAGAATATAAACAACAAGGCCATGTTTTTCCACTTCCTTGTAAACTGGTAAAGTGTTTTTTAAAATTTAAAAAATTTTTTTATTTACAGCGTGGTAACAGGCCCTTCTGGCCCAACGAGTCCGTGCCGGCCATTTTAAACCCATATTATCCTACCTGTACGTCTTTGGAATGTGGGAGGAAACCGGAGCACCTGGAGGAAACCCACGCAGACATGGGAGAATGTTCAAACTCCTTACAGACAGCGACGGAAATCGAACCCCGATCGCTGGCGCTGTAATAGCGTCGCGCTAACTGCTATGCTACCGTTAATAAAAAATGCATCTATTGTCTAAATTTATACAACTTCCTCTTCAATACTTTGAAAGGGAATTAATGAACTGTATTTCAGCTCATTTTGCAGAATAACATGGGAAATTAAAAACCCAGAACCTAAACTACTAGAGGTTGCCATGAGATTTTAGCTCCTTTCAGGATTTGTGAACAATATTTACAATAACTTTTGTCCACTCTAGTCTCATTTTTCTCCTCTATTCTCCAGATTTTCCTCTTTCTTATTTTACTTTTTAGGCAGCATTACAAGAATTTTCACATTTGCGATTCCCTTTTAAGCTTGAATTCATTAACAAGTTTGCTTGTAATTGCTTTCTGCTGCCATCTGCTGGAAGCCTTGCTGAATTTCTGTACTTGAAGTAAAACATTTTATCCCCTCAGGCAATCATTCAGGATTACGAATGACTCACTTCGATTCCATTTCTAAGGAATGGAAGACATCTATGTGAAGTCTTTTAATGTGAGGTGGACATTGTACACTAGTTACCATATGGTCTTATACCGTTGAAGGCCATACTCTATTGCACAAGCTTCTACAGAAGGAACAACCAGTACTCTGCAACAATTTTTTCAGTGTGAATTGAAATAAAATTGAACATTTCTAAATTTGAAACTCTATTTGGTTGTCATATAAAGTGCACATTACTTTCAACCGAACAGAGGCATCATCATCTCAATTTTTCCTTTTCCTCTCCACAATCACCCTTCTCCACCCCTCTCCCCCTATCCTTAAGGAAGTTGTGTGGGTTTGGTAAAAGGCTGATTAGCAAAATTCAAGGATCAGTAGCAGCATGGATAGAAAACTGGATCAAAGGCAGGAAGCAGACAGTGGTGTTTCCCCAAGGGTCAAGGCTGGCATCACTTTTTTTGCAAAAGACATCTGCATGTAGGCTAAAATTTCCAAACCTGTGAATGACACAAACCTTGGAAGTGTGGTAAACAGTGAGGATAGCAACAGAATGCAAGAATAAAATAGGTGGTATGGCAAAATAGGCAGATTAGTGATACGTGAAATGTAATACTGAGCAGTGTAACGCGATGCACTTTGGCTAAAAGAAAAAGGAGAGACAATAAATGGCACATTTCTAATGCGAGTACTTGAACAGAAGGATCTGTGTATAAATACATGTTTAAATCCTTGGAAATGGCAACTTACATTGTGGGATCCTGGGCTTCATAAAAAGAGGGAAAGAGTACAAAAGCATGGAAATAACATTACACAAAATACTCATTTGGCCCCAGCTGGAGAGAAGCATCCAGTTCTGTTCAACATAATTTAGGAAGGATGTGAAGGCTTTAGAGAAGGAGCAGAAAAGATTTACCAGAATCTCCAAGGGATGAGGGATTTCAGCGACAAGGGTCGATGGACAAACTAAGGTTTTACTCCATCAGACAACAAAAGTTTGAGAGGGGATTTTACAGATGCATATGGTTGTCACAGAAAGAAACCATTTTCATTAACAGATGGTTCAAGGTCTGGGGGAACAGAGTTAAAATTTTGGGCTAAAGATGCGAGGAGGATACAAGGAAAACTTTCTTTGAAAACAAAATTGCAGTGGTTAGTAAGGAACCACATTACCTCTTTCTGCCGTAGTGCATCTGCATCATCCATCACTTGCTTATATCTCTTCTTCTCAGCTTCCAGACGTTCTAATAATTCAAGAAATGAAAATGCAATCAATAACCAAGTTTTTAAGGACTGAGAGAAAAATTGAAGAAATAAACTCATCTATATTTGAACGTAGAGGAGCATATTTTAGAAATATCTGTGTGTAAAAATACCCAACTTTTCTAGTCATTACATTTTCATCTTAGACTTAGAAAATGGTCCGATACTCTTTACACCTTATGAATTTTAAAATCATACATATTCAGGCAGGTTTTAGGAATCTGTTAAACTTGCATTTAATTGACGTTTGTCAAGGTACAGCTAACTAATAGGCGTCAACCAATTATTTACCTTGAGCCAGATTTACAATATTTGTATCTCTAGTTCAGCAATTTAAATTTCATTCACTACTGTAAAAAAAAGTGAATAAATACTCTGAAGTTTTTCCCCGAAATTTTCACAAAACCTGTGAGGGATCAATATTTTTTGGTTTTAGGTATTTTTTAAAAAATGATGACATGATATAAAATTTAAATTGGTAAATTGGTTTATTGTTGTCACATGCACTGAGGTACAGTGAAAAGCTTTGTTTTGCAAGCCATCCATACAGATCGTTTCATCATATCAGTACATTGAGGTAGTACAAGAATATTAACAGAATGCAGAATAAAATATTGCAGATTACAGAGAAAGTGCAGTGCAGGCAGACAATAAGGTGCAAGGCCATAACGAGGTAGATTGTGAGGTCAAGAGTCCATTTTATCGTGCTAGGGGACCATTCAATATTCTTATAACAGCAGGATAGAAGCTTTCCTTGAGCCTGGTGGTACATGCTTTCAGGATTTTGTATCTTCTGCTTGATGGGAGAGGGGAGAAGAGAGAATGTCCAGGGTGGGTAGGGTCTTTGATTATGCTGGCTTTTTTACCGAGGCAGTGAGAAGTGTGGACAGAGTCCACGGAGAGGAGGCTGGTTTCCATGATGTGCTGAGCTGTGTCCACAACTCTCTGCAGTTTCTTGCGGTCTTAGGCAGAGCAGTTGCCATACCAATCCGTGATGCATCCAGATAGGATGCTTTCTATGGTGCATCTATAAAAATTGGTGAGGGTCAAAGGGGGCATGCCAAATTTCTTTAGCCTCCTGAGGAAGTAAAGGCACTGGTACGCTTTCTTGGCCATGGCTTCTACGTGGTTGGACCAGGGAAGGCTATTGGTGATGTTCACTCTTAGGAACTTGAAGTTCTCAACCCTCTCGACCTCAGCACCGTTGAAGTATAGTTAATGACCAGCTCTTTTGTTTTGCTGTCATTAGGGGAAAGATTGTTGTCATGAATACTGGGCCAAATTGTGCTCATTTGTGGTTAACCTGCACTTATGCTTTGAATTACACATGTCACACAAGTTGGAGGTCAGTTGCTGGCACAGTTATCTCCTCTGGATTCACCATTCAATCCAGCAGTGGGGAAATGATGTACTAAGCTGGGGACATGAACGCACTTCACATCTGACCAGCTTTTGCTCTATTATTTTCCCCTCTAGTCTCTCAGGATTGAGGATGACTTTTTCGTACTTTGGTTTTGTAGTTCTGGAGGAGGCCAATGTGGGAACTACACACACTGCCACAGATGGGGCAGGTGACTGATTGGAAGGGCAGGTGGATAATTTGTGAGGTGGTGTACTCAGAGCTTACACATGCTCCTGATGTGTTGAATTGTGGTCTCATTATCACCTTAAATGCTCCTTCTCCGTTGAGGAGATGGGCAGGAATCCCAAAAGCCAGTACCAAAATTCCATTGACTGGAGATGGCTGACTGATGCCAGTCTAATCCTGCAATTATTTATTTCACAAGGTACAGTTATATTACCTTCAGTTTGTGCTATTTTCCGTTTCATTTCAGCAGTCACATTGGTCAGTTCTTGTTTCAGATGGCAGATCTGATCATGTTGGCTCTTACTTCGTCGCTCTAATTCATCCACCTATTTGACACAGGCACAAAATAGCATCTGGTACATGTTTAAGGAAGGCTGACACATCGTCACTTAAATTATGTAACCAAAGCTAAACTATAAACCCAGTTACAGATGGGGAATTGGTGGTCTTTTGCTATCCCAAATAGTTCAATATAGGTGCCTTTGGAATGTTTTAAATCTGCTATGCAAAAGCACTGCAAATACTTGTTAGAAAATGTTAATTTGAAATAGTTGATAGAGATTTCAATTCCATGGAGCCAAATCAAGTGAGACACCAAATTATTATCGTATGTATATCACTGTGTGTGAACATTAGATGCATCCTTTCTAAAGCTCTAAAGCACAAATGCAATTGAAAACAGATACTGAATACTGATTTATATGCTACATTTCTTTACAAATGTTTATTTTCAATAAAAGGAAGTTGCATCACTTTCAAAATATAATTCATTTCTTGAGTTCAAAAGAAGTTGTTTGATACCACTGTTGTTATACTAATAACATTACTGGAAGGAGAAACATAGATTGACTTAGAGTTATGAGTTCATGAGGAAAAATGGAAAGAAAAATAACCTTTTTAAAATCACATTTTCCTCGTGACAAGCAACCTGCTTCAGAACAGCCTATATTTCTGTGCTTCTTTGAGAAGGTTACAAATACGTTGCTCAAGGTGAGGTGGTAGATATTATCTACCTGGATTTTAAGTAAGCATTTGACAATGCTCCACAATATAAATTAATTCACAATTTCACCCTCAGCAAAATATAAGGCAAGATTGACATGAAGCTAAAAAGTAACACACATAGAGGTATCAGAATAGAAGTCAGCTGTCAGTGGAAAGGGAGAAATTTGGACACATTGAGTTTTTTCTCCACCCAACTAAAAGAGACATGAAGTGTGGAGTATTTAAGGTGTCCACATTACCAGATTGAACATAATAGGGAATAATTCAAAGCACCTATGGAGGCTAGGTCAAAGAGCAGATAGCCATTAGAACTTTGATATGCAAGTGCAAACAGGGCAAAATTGACAAATTGTTTACATCCATAAAAGGAAATTATATTGAGGTAGTGAAGCAGGTAATAAGGCTGCATTTTGGTGATTAAGTCGTTAAAACTTTTAGCTCTGTGCTTAAAGGAGAAAGAGAATAACATTCTGCAATGGTTTATTAAGTTACTGGTCTCTTAAAAGGAAAGATTATTTGAACTGAGATAATAATACCTGGATAAGATAGACATGGGAAAAACAAAGTCTTCTAAGCTTTGAATGACATGGAGAACTTGAACTCAAAAGACTTATTGTTAAGTGCAGGGTTTAAAAACTAGAGAATAGAAGAACTAGAGAACTTCAAGAAACAAATAAGCAAAAGAAAATAGGAGATTTAGATCACTTTTGTTGCAAGTCAGCAGATAAAAGAATTGCAAGGCTAGTGGAAACACTGCCATTTAAAACAAATGATGAACTCTCTTCAAAATCATAAGAAAATGTATGGAGGTTTTGGGACAGAAAGGTAGATGAACTGAAGATCTTTTCAGTTCTATTATTATGCTCTGTTCTAATAATACACTGATAGAATTCAAAACAGCTAGGAAGAAAGATCTTCAGACAGAAGACAAATGGCACATAATCACAGCATCCATCTTAGTTGGTGCCATCAGCTTTTGTCATTGAGGAAATATAAATGAATCATGGGTAGTATTAGCATATCTACAAAGTTTTAAAATTAATTCATCTATCAAATGTTTCTGTGCTCTATGACTCTGAATATGATACAAATTAATTAGAGCAGAACTATGGTATAATTAATGGATGCAAGACAAAACCTCAAACACTAAAGTTTTAAATTAATTTTAAGTGTTTTATGAGCAAACTAATATATAGCAACTGACAGGACTGACATCCAAAAGTTAGGGTTATTAATCCAGATGTGAAGGCTTGAAGATTGCATTAATTATGATCATGAAACTCCTAGATGGTGCAAAAAAAAAACATCTGATTTATTAATATACTTCAGGGTAGGAAATCTGATTTATCCAGACCTATCTTTGTGGTTGATGCATAACTGCCCCCCGAAATGACCTTGCAAGCTATTCAGTTCAAGAAGAAAGAAAGTAGGGATAATTAATGGTGTCATTGCCAATGATATGCACCTCTGAACAAAAAAAAGTTTGAGGGTCAGAAAAAAAAATCAGGACGAATAAAACTACTTTGTAAATTATAAGCTCCAATTCTTTGGATGCCAGTACTGCAACTGAACTGTCCACTGCCATGTACTAGTTTGCTCATTATATGTTAACATTAATTTCAAACTTTTGTGTAATTACTAATTATTATAGTTACTAATTATTATAGGAAGAGCACCAAGGATACATACTTACATGTGCACGTGTATTGGGGTTGGGGCAAACACATCAGTACAGTCTAAAATAATGTGCATTCATTGCAGTGACAGTCACAATATTTGTTCAAAATTATAAAATCAAAAGGTTTTTAATAAGTTAGAATAAACAAAACATTTCACATTAGATCCAATTTGTGAGCCTAATTCATTGCCAGTGTCTGAAGACATAATTTAATAAATGGAGGTACCAGTACTACCTTGTTTTTGAGCTCCATGTTTTTCCCATTTGCTGTATTTATTTCTCTGGTCAACTTTGCCTCTCGTTTACATGCTTCCTGATAGGGGAAAAACAAATTTCTTCAGTATGTGAATAATTCAGTAAGCAGGAACAAACACATCATTTATTTTCTGAGTTGTTGTCTTTACTGTTCTTAATAAGCACTGGTTGGGCTAATCAGAGCCTGGTATCATGGAAAGAATACACAGAACTCACACTGCCCAACAATAACTGATAATGTCTGCAAATTGTGTACAATCCCAATAACAAATTAAATGTAGTATTCTACTTGAAACAGACATTTGTTCAGGCTGTCTATTTTCAATACAATTTGAAATACTGAAGGGTGGAACAGGAGCAGTTACAAGGTGATTAAGTATTTAACCAATATGTCTGAGTGATTATAGCAATTTTGATCTGCTTACAAAGACAGAATTGGTGTGTTATTAATGGATACCCTAAATAAAAACATAAATTAAGGGTACAAGACAAAAGGGAACTCTCCAGTCCTCAGCAAGTCACAGGTTACTAAATCCCAGAATTACATGGACCCATCATAAATCCATGACAAGTGACTGATACCAATGATTGGATTCCATGTGGAATCCAAAAGGTGCAGCCTGGTCATAATGGGATTCACCAGCATTATGCTGAGGAACCTGCCTCTGTACATCCAGACCTGGTATAGAATTAGAATCTCCAGTCATTCTGAGATGATGAAAAAGTTAATTAAAAGTTATTAAAAAATATAAAAGTAAAATTGTTTTAATTAATTGAATTTTCAAAAAACTTACTACTTACAATACCTAAATAATTTTAAAGGCTTCTGAGTATTATTTCGCAACATCTCCTAGCTTTGATATGAGATGAGGCTCCACAGCAGCCTTGGCTTTTGTCAGAGGTTGTCAGTGTATTCCGGGGCCAGAGCCTCAATGGTACAATGCTCGAGGCTTTAATCGCCATAGACAACTCATTTGCCATGGCCTCTGCCTGCCTGCACTTACCTGGTCTGGATGCAGAGGTCCAAATGGACTGACTACTCCTGCACTTGGGTGGCATCCAGTGAGGTGTTGCATACCAATGAATGCTTTTTTGTGGAAAGAAAAAACATTATTACCTCTTGCTCATTCTTAAGCTCCTTTGAATGCTTCTCTTTCAACTCAAAATTTTCCATTCTTGCCTTCTCCAAGAGGTCTTTCAGATCATTGGTCTTTTGTTCTGATAATGCTAAAGCAGCTTCTGACATTTGTACTCTAGAACAGAATAAAACAAAATCTACTGACATCATCAAGGGGGGGCGCAGAAAAATGATGCAGATTAGTTAAGCAACCAGACAGGCACAAGGCAAATGATATGGAACTCAACTGGCTTAGCGAAAGAGCGTTCCAGCAGCAATTCCTTACAATGTCCTTATTATGGAGCATTAAAAAAAGCAATGAGAATGATAAATTTATAAGTGACAGCTGTGGTTTGGTTGATGCTTTCTGACCTTGGAATCAGAAGTTTCTGAGCTCAAGTTCTAGTCAAGAAACTGATGTATAAAAATACAGCACAGGAGGAGTGCTGTATTGCAGAATACTTTCTTTTGAATCAAGTTTTAAGCTGTGGTCTCATTTGCACCCTTAGGAGAACATAAAAAATCCAATGTTACCATTTCAACTATCAGATTCAAATAATCTGAAAACAGATTAGTTGGGTATTGTCACACTGGTGTTTGTGGTAGCTCGTTATGTGCAAATTAGCACCCATGTTACGTTAGTGATTATATTTTAATCGCACCTTGGGATATCTTGGTAGAAATGCGAAAGGCACAATAAACATGAGTATTTTATATGCAGAATATGTACCCAGAAAACCAACATAGCTAATATGGATCCAGCACGTTGCAGCCTTTGTGCTGCATGATAAGGTCAGTTTTCATCATCCCACCAAAAATGTATTGCATTAAAATGGGTAAAGAAAGCAGCAACAAAACTCAAGTGTAATAAAATATGTGAATAATGATTAGGAAATTGTAAGTTTTACAATCAAAAGTTGACTAAGTTGAAGGAATGGGGAAGAAAGGGATCTCAAAGTATACAAAGTTGTATAAAAGTAAATTATAGTTTTAATTATGATTATCTAGGAAATTAGGAACAGAAATTAAAAGTGGAAGTCAATGAAAAATTTAGGAAATATCAGCAAAAATCTTCTTACTCAAGGAACATAATCATCCAAGTAAGATAATCAAGGCAAAATGGTTAAGTTATTCAAATTAATTTCAAATGCTATGGTGTGAAAAGTAATGTATGAAAATAAAGATAATCCACTGCCAGGATGGCCTTTCTCATTCTTGATTTTTTGACGTAAAAGTCTAGTACTTTTGCAAAAAGGCATGAATTAATTACATCTGAAGGGAGAAAGCAAAACATTGCTTTAAAATACATAGTTTGCAAACCACAAGTTATAACAAAAATGAAATTGGTCTACTGAAAATGCCATTAACCTAACTGAACAGCTAATGTAGAAGTCTGAAAGTCACATACAACTTCACAGCATGAACTAATTCAAAAGACAAAAACTGGGAGAGGCATTATTTTTCAAATTTCAAAAATATTAAAATTTAAATTTTTAAAAAGGAATCCTATTGCAATGATTGATAACAAACTACTTATTGTTAAGACAGGTAATGCAAATTGCAAAAAGAACTCAAAATTATACTTTCAAATAGAATGGAGCTGTTTTACTATCTATATTTAGCCCTTTCATATGGGAAGCAACAGATTTCCAAAGAAAGCTGAATAGGAAGAGCATATGTCCAATAATGATTGAATTTACATTTTTGAATGTTTTCGTGTAAATTTGGAAAACATTTATCAATGGGATGGGCTTCCAGAAGGAAATAAAAAGCAATTTTTACTTTGCCCGTAAGGAATTGACGATAGAACTCCTCTCGTTTAATGCTTCTTGTAACTGTCCAACTTGTACAGCAGAAGTCCTGAAGAGAAAGTTAATAAAAAAGATTATAAAATGTACACATTAAAAATTATGAACTCAAATATCAGCAGATTTGTTTTAGGATTGATCAAATGTTATAATAAATTTATTGTATTTATAAATGAATATTTATAAATACCCAGTGTAGCTTGGATGTTATTTTTCATTTTGATAAATAAAGCAAAACTATTAAAAATATATTTTAAAGAAATTCATATACTCTGCAAAATAAGTGATCATTTCCCCATACCTTTCTCAAAACAAAAGCTCATCAAACGAACCAAAACTCATTGCTTTCCATTTTATTAATAGATGCATGCCCAGTAATGACTCATTCCCCTGCATCAAGTTTAACTATTTTGTTTTAATTATTAAGTACAGAATTTCCTGCATCCAAAAAAAGCTAAGTGACCAGTTTTTAAAGTCAGATTAACTTTTTTTCTTAAGCCAATATTAACACAAGATACATTTCTTTTTGGATTTCATTTTCTCCCCACCCCTGTATGGAATGAGAATTCTCCTTGATATAACTTTGATCCATACAAAAGGAAAATGGGATAAAAGTCAGATATGAAGAATACTTAAATAATGTTTCACACTGAAAAGATTTCACTAACCTATTGCTTCGGCACAATTCATCCTTTTGTTGATCAATTACACCCATCAAATTCAGGAACTATAAGTAAATTAGGACAAAGAATGTAGTACTAATTACAATCCAAATGCAGCTTTACTCAGGAAAAAAAAGGTCAACATCAAACTCATTAAAAACTGAACTTTGTAAAATCCTGAAGCATACAAATATCAATATTCTGAATAATCAGAATAAGTAGCTTTAAAAATATTTTGCTTGCACAAAGAGTGCCTTTGTCACTCACAACATGAAGACCATTAATAAACTGAAGATGTTTTGTAAAACGTATTTGATGAAATAATCTAATTTTACAATATCTTTTTTGAATTAAATAGATAAATAAAACGATTCAGCAATACTACCATTGTACTCAAAGGCTAATCCACGGAGAGCAAGGCAGTCTAAATCTTTCACTGGCTCTCATATAAAAATGTTTTGCTGCTTATAAATGAATTTATGAATGAAAAACATAACATCTGCAGTTTGCAAATTTTTTAAAAATTCAACAAAGAAACTGCAGATCCTGGAAATCTGAAATACACATGAAGTGCTGGAAACATTAAGCATGTCAGGCAGTGTCCACAGAAAGAGAAAGAGTTAGTATTTCGGGTCCTTCGTCAGAATGGGAAAGAGAAGTGACCGAGTTAGTTTAAAATTGCAGAGAAGGTGAGCTGAGGGATAGGCAGGACAAAGGGAACATCTATGATTGGGCAAGGTTAGGATTGCCGTGAGGTTAGGTGGGGGTCAATGGGTTAATTATGGCAATTAGACAACAAAATACAAATAAGTGTAAAATATTGGGAAATGCGGGCTGTTCAGTATGCCCATCAGGTCAGGCTGTGTTAAAACTGATCCAAGTCTCACAAATGAATGACTTACAGTGGATATGGCCTGTTTTAATTCAGATGGAGATGCGAGTTGCATTTGTCGTCGAGTCAGAAAGGCTGCAATTTGCCCAGGTAGAAGATGAGAGGAAGTTCCTCGTGTTTTCATTAGACTGCGTTGTAGCAGTGTAGAAGGCCACAGACAGATAGGAATTGGGATGGGGAATTAAAGTGGCAGGCAACAGGAAGCTCAGGGTCAACCCTGCAGGATGAATGCAGGTACTCCACAAAGTAGTCACTCAATCTACATTTTGTTTCACTAATATAGAGAAGACCACATTGTCAACAATGAATACAGTACAATAGATTGGAAGAAGTGCAAGTGATTTGCAGGATTTGGAAGGATTGGTGTGCATCTCCTGAGGTGGCATGGGGAAAGTGCCACATGAAGGGAGTGGTTGAAGGAAACAGAAGAGTGAGCAGCACAAATATATCAATGACAAACAGATTGCACTTGAGATATATGCCTGATTTTAGACTTTATTTACAGCATGGTAACAGGCCCTTCTGGCCCAACGAGTCTGTGCCGTCCATTTAAACCCATGTTAATCTACCCGTACATCTTTGGAATGTGGGAGGAAACTGGGGCACCTGGAGGAAACCCACGCAGACACGGGGAGAACAGACAAACTCCTTACGGACAGTGATAGGAATTGAACCACAATTGCTGGCGCTGTAATAGTGTCACGCTAACCGCTACACTACCGTGCTGCCCATATTTTAGTTACAAAGACATATGGAGAAAAACAAGATGCTAAAGCACTTCTTACAAAAATATACTAAGATTCCCAGCTTCAGAGCAATGCATTTTGAAGAAATTCTTGAAGGGGTAACTTGACAGATTACATTACAAAGATAAATCAGGTGGTGCACCAAGCTGATAGGAACACCACTTTAAAATAAATCATAGAAGAACAAATCCACAAGGTTTCATCCTAGTAAAGGGAAAATTTAAGTCAGAGTTAACAGTTCTTAATCTCCTTGATGAACTAAAAGAGACTTCTGGGTATGTTGGTATCACAAAAATCATTGGAATCATAAAATAATCAGACAGGTGGATGCTGCAATGTGAGTCTTTCACCATGGTTATGCCAAGATAGCCTTTTTCATTTTTAGTCAAATGTTGATTGATTACACAATCTAAATGCACTGACAGGTACTCACAAAATAAAATCATAAGATTGTGCCATTTATAAACTTAGAAGATGAAACCCATCAATTAATTTAATTGATCTGTAATCTCAATCTAATACCAATTTTCAACAGAAAGAATTAAAATTATCCTATAGTAGCCAGTCCCAATTCAAGAATACAAATACCAAATTAAATCATAGGTTTCTAAGCTTTGCTTCAACTCTATAAATAAGTTCACTGCTCCTCCCAAAGTATTATCAGTTAGTATTAGAATTGCTACTATTACTTCCTCAGGATAATCTGAGCTGGTTTTATAGGCTCACTTGCTAGCTTTCAATTTCTTGACAGTTACTGGTTATGAAAAGTCACTGGGAGTTGAAAATCCAAGTCTACTGCTCTAAACACATTCAAAACACAATATATCTGATTTTCTTACAATGCAAGTTATGTCTTATAAAGCCATAACATATTCATCATTTTCCAAAGTTTCCAAGAAAGATATTATGAGTAATAGACACAAATTAATTACATTTAACAATGTATAAATAATGTAAAATGATCTGCAACTTTAAATTCAGCTAATTTAGAAACCCAAAAATTACAAAATTATTAGGACAGCTTAATTCATATAACTGCAAATTCTTAGGTACCAATGTAAATATATGCCAACAGTCTTAAACAGAAGTTGAATACCAAGAGTTTCAATAACCTAAAAGTACATCCTTTTCAACCCAATATGATTCAACTACAGGATAGACAAAATGACATGATAATAACGGAGGTAAAAACAAAAGTGAATTTCAATTCTAATTACATTCATTACTCACAAAATAATAAGTATGCACTTGACACCATGAAATCACAGTCCCAAACACACCTGCATTTTATAATGTGGAGTTATCAAGATTCATTTTCAATCACACAAAATTTATCAGAAGCTGCACACAATCTTTTAAAGTTACATCATAGAGTGCAAGCTTGTTAAGACATTCTTTGAACAAATGCATTTCTACATACAAAGAAAATTTTCCCTTTCAACAATTCAAATTAATGTGGAGACTTCAATGAACTTCTCAATTCAGCGAAAGAAGCATTAAATCTTAAACTATAATTTTGGTTAGATTTACTCAAAGGTTCAAACTAAAACACAAAAGATTTGCAAAAAAGACCTCGTTGAAAAAGAAAATTCTTTGAAGTTGAAAATAGGTTTAATCCATTTCACTGTGTTTTAACACCTGTTCTGAAATGTGACCCCTGACTTTCTGGCAAGATTTTAGTTAGCACTAGGAACCTGGCTCTGGTTTTAAACTCCCACACGATATCAACAGTGTGCAATGCCCAATTTTTGACTTCTACACTATTTTCAACCACTCTAATCTGAAAGATTACAGCTCTTGTGTATTCACAGATCAAACAGCTCTTTCAAATTCTGGTTTTCTCTTAAATTGTTACATAACAGATCTCTACTCCAAAGAATTCTTTGCCAGGATATTCTAAACCACTCTTCAGCCTCTGGAGTCTCAAATTCACACTTGACATGGAGTCTTCCTTGCATTGTTACTTTTCTGTACTCAAAATTAATTTGCAAATGGTCCTTGTTACCACTAATTCCTTTTGCCTGGATGACATAAAGATGAAGATGGACCACTGGTGGGAGACACTTCACAGGGACCATACGAGAGGAGGCAGATAATGACTCATTACAAAGAGTTTTATCTACAGGGAGTTTATAACTCATAGCTAACTTCTGGGCAGCAATGTTTACACAAACTAGGCTTCAGCAAGATGGTCCTTCGTGAAATCTGTAAAATCCTGCAGGTTTCCATGTGCCTGGATCACTTTGCCTGTAAAGATCAAACTCACAGTCATTGTTTGCTTCCTAGACTCACCCTTTTAAAGGCTGGCTCTAGTGATCAAAGCTGTGAGATCTTGCCATAGATCAATACAATAGAGTACACTGAAACTGAAGCTGTGTGTTGCTACACAGGGAAACCTGATAACAGAAGCTCTTTCAAAGAGATATTCCAATTATTCCTGCACTTTTTCAAATATCTAAAATCCATGCCCTCTGGTTAATGACACTCCCCCTAGCAAAAAACTGTTTCTCCATAGCTATCCTTGTCACATAACTTTGAACACCTATTAGATAGAAAAAGCTTTTACTCGTAACATTAGTTGCAATTGTTCATTTCAATTTGGAAAATCAGAGAGCTAATTAATTTTAAAAATATATAAAATGAGTAACTGCACTAAGATTCTCAAACCACACTTCATTTTGCACATTGTCACTAGAAAACACTTAAACGCTCTCCCTGTGAAGTAAATGCAAACCTTAAATGCACAACATATTGCACTATTACCTTGTTCATTCTTAAAGAGCATCTAGCAATGCTGTGATTTGAATACTGGAAGTAACATGAACTCTTAAGCCTTTCTTCTTTTAAGTAATAGAAGAACTATTGCTCTATTGACATGTGCGGCTTTGATTAAAACCTATGGATTAAATCTTAATTTCAAAGAATGCAAAAGATCACTAAGAAATACTGATAGATTATAACACTAAAATATAACAATTCAGTTCACTTAAAAAAAATCACTGTGTTGATAACACTGGACTAAAATCTGCAGCATATAATTTGTGTAAAAGTTACAAAATGTACCTCACATACTGTTTGTGTAGTCATTTCTATGAGGACATATAGTAAGGCATGCTTGGTTTGCAGAACAGGGCCAGATAAAATTATAAACTGATAAAACTCACAAAATTGCTGGACCTAGGTACAGTATAAAGCATGCTGGATCATCAAGAAATCATGTTTACAATAGGTTTAAGAATTTCCAGGGTTTGATTCTCTAAACGGATTCTGGAACAATAGCGACTTCCCAGCTAGTTTATCAATGACTGTAACATTGGCAGATTATAGTTGTGTCTCTTATTAATTTACCTTTCAGAGACACTTCCTTAGTAATAGTTTGAACCAAACAACTTTCCAAGCAATCAGCAGACATGTTAAACCCTTTCATGCATCAAATTGTGAAAGTACACACAGGGTGCCTGAATAAGCAGCATGGTAAATGGAATTCACTATGCCTCATTAAAAATATATATAAAGATTCTAAGGAAAGTGCAAATAATTGAGACTGTGCATTGCAATATGAAAGCTAAAAGATACAATACACCCCAATGTCACTGTTTGTGCTATAAAAGAATATGTTGTTGTTCAGTAATAAATTTAACTAAAGAATGGTAGAAACCCAAACTTGTTTAAAATTTATAGAATGAATTTCCATAGCAGAAATAGCTAGATATTAAAATATTTTCAGACAAATTACAAAAATCTACCTGAAAGAACCTTAAAGAAAAGCTGGATTGTTCAGATTAGATAGACGGGTTTAATCCTCCCAAAAAATAAGTATATTAAAGGATACTACCTCCTTTCCACTACCACCAGCTCTCCCTCTCACCCATCCTAGTAATGCAAAACTGATTATTAAATGTTTTTTCTAGGAAGGATGAAAAAAAAATGTGGAAGTATTTTTGCATGACCCTTAAGTCTCATTCAAATAAAACATGATAATGTGTACAAAGATTAAATGACCCAATATCCCTAAAGCAATTGGAAGAAAGCATTCAAAATTGTAGAGTAACAAGGGAGTTTTTGCTAAAGGTAAGACAAAACAAAATATTCCAAGTGTAAATTCAGATGAGGAAGGATTTGCAGAGTTTATGCTAGAAGTATGTTTGCGGTTCAATTAGTTACTTCCCTTCCCCCTTCCTCCCCACGCCACCCCCATTCCATTTTACATGAAAAGTGAACAAAACTGCAGTGCAGAGGCACAATAGCATAGCATTTTTTCCCCTCAATGAAAGGGTCTTGACTTTACAAATTCTCTTACCATGTGCTGGAGCTTAACTAAGGACTTGACTTCAGCAGCAGTTTATGGTGAGATGAATTAACTTGATTTCAATTATTTGTCCAAGTGTAAATTTAGTTACCAAGGCAACAAAGATTATGATGCCTCAAATTCCACATTTTGGACTATTCAAGCAATATCAAGCAATATCTGTGTCAATTTTTAGGACACATTACCAATGCTCATTTTGCTTAACAGTCAGTGAACCACATCTGTAAACATTTGCCCCAAGCCTGCATTATCATGTAGGGACTGAAATCAACCACTTTTTTGGCCTGTGTTTTGAACTGGCTATAAATGCCTTTAAGATACCTATTTTCAGCTATTTCTTTCCTTAAAGTAGATTACCACATGATATGCTTGATATTCTACAGACATGAGGAGACAGAGCATTCTTCATTTGCAAACATTTTAATTTCGAAGCAGATGGAAACTTAAACGCTGAAAACTGATTTATCTCTAGCAACTGCTTCAATTTTCGGAAACTAATTTCTTTTAAATAAGTCAACAAAATGTGGGCATCACTTGGAAAGCCAACATTTGTTGCCCATCTCTAACTCTGCTTGGGAAGATGATAGCGGTCTGCCTCCTTTAGGTGGAGGCAACTTAATGGGTATGGTAGAGAGTCACAGGATTTAGACTTCAAGCCTTTAGATGGTTGGACTCTCCTATAGGTGGTGATTGCATTAATACATGCAAGGCTTGAAATTTACTTGTCTGCGCCTTAATGGTTCTTCAATCCCCCTGTATGCTGGCATGTGCCGTTTCCTTTTCTGAGAAGTTGTGACTGGAATTGAATACCACGCAATCATTAAGCAAATAACACTACTTTTGACCTTATGATAGAAGAAAGACCATTGTAAAGTAGCTAAAGGAGATTGGACCTAGAGCCTAGTCCTCTGGAATTCCTACAGCAGGTGGGCTGAGGTAATAGACAACCAACGACCATGACCACCTTTCTTTATGCATGGCATGATTTCAACCAGTTGATGTGATTTTGATACTTGCTGACTCCGTTCATTAAAAACCCATTTTCCAACACATGCCAATTAACATTCCTCTGATTCTCCAACCGACAGTCAAAATATTTTACAGTAGCCAATTAAACTAACAATCAGCACATTTTTTGGAATGTGGGAGGAAACCAGAGCACTGGGTGAAACCTACAAGGCCACAGGACAACATGGAGACTTCATAAATGACAGAACTGGAGATCAGAATCAAACCTGGGTCACTGGAACTGTGTGACAGCTGCCCTACTTGCAGTGCCACCATGCCATCCCAAGAAGTTTTGCTCAAGTTCAAAAGAGTTTGTAAATCAAACAGGATACAAGTTAAAGAAAAACAGTTTACAACACCAAAGCCAACTGGTACATAACTTTTGGATAGATTGCCAAAATATCAAGTAAAAATATTCCACGTTATAGACATCAATACTTCAATTTGTTTTAGTTTTGTTTTACAATTATGTGTAATCTATTTCACTGACTTTCTACTACCCAAATAAACCAGATTCATTGTTTACAAAGCATGGTATGATAAAATGCTTATGTATTAACATTTCAATAGCAGAAAATAAGAATTCATATCAAACACAAAGAAATGAGAGTTACAAGGGTACTTCATTTAACCTTTGAGCAGTTCAGTGTTAGGGAGCAAGGCCAATGATACAAATACATGACAGCTATTAAGACTTACAAACTAAACAATCCCAAATTATTTTTGTTGTAATTGGTAGCATTCATTCATCACAAAACATTTTACTTCCTGGTGTCTAAGGCTGCAATAGAGGCTACTTGCTCTGTCAAACTACATCATCAGCGAACTGCATCTCCCACTTTCACTCCAATTTACAATTGCCTGAAGTGAAGAAAACTCTAATAATGTGGCAATTCTAAAATTAGGTGTCCACCTGAATTTGAATTCATATTGTGCCTTTATGTATAGAAATATGTCAGTAAAGATTAATGTACCTGCTTGTTTATTGTGCCTTAATGTATAGAAATATGTCAGTAAAGATTAATGTACCTGCTTGTTTTTTCCACTTTCAAGCACTGGATCTCATTGCTGAGGACTTTTGACCGAACTCTGTTCTCTCTCAGGGCTGTCTGGCAATCCAAGTTATGGTCTATTGCTTGCTCTATTGATTCACACAAATACAATTAGGTAGAAAATTCAAACGGAGCACATTTAATTTAATATTTCAGAAGAATTGTGGTATTGCTAGATATTAACAAGATTAGCAATTGCGACATGAAGACAGTAAGACTATTAAAGAGCAACAACTCTTGAAGAGTACCTCAGGGCTGCAGAGCACTTTGGGATTCCCTGAAGTTATGAAACGTGCTACAAGGAGCACGTCTTTTTTTTCCCTTTACAGTGCAAATGCAATACATTGTAGGATATTCCGAACAACTTTCAACTTAACTGGAAGTGTGAATCAGCTTACAATGGATCTACCCAATACACACCTTACCTGATTTTCCTTCTCATTGATTTTTTATATGCATGTACAGCTGGAAAGCATTATGCATGTGCTCAAGTATTTATCTCTGATCAATATAATGATGACTGATTCACAACACCCATCTTTATAACACTGCTTAAATTGAAACTTCTGCCCCTGCAGTGCACACATATTTAAACAATTGTGAAAACCTCCTTCCCTTCCTGTGTTCAATTTACATGGTTGCCTCCAATGTCAAAGATACAGAAGACAAACAGTACCTGACAATTTGACAAGCCCCAAACAACAGTAAGTATTGCAAAGTATCTTGATTATCCTCTAATGCACCATCATTAGCACCTATGAAGAAACTTTTGGCTTCACCAGGCCTGTTTGGATAAGGACAGGAGAGTCACAGGTATTTAACCATAAATGCAAGGTGTTTACCCCTGCAGAGACAGGAAATTTTAGTTTTTTTCCATGACAAATACATGGAGTCCACATACAAGATTACACTACATCAGAAATCTATCCTAAAACTAAAGTAATGCACCAAGAAAATGTAATAGAATAAATTGTTTCAACAGAAATTGTTGTCCTTCAAATAGATTTCTATTTTTAAAAACACAGATCAAAAAAAAATAGAATCAGCAGAATGGATTTATTTTGGATTTGTGGAAATGTTACCCCAACATTATGCATGCAAGTTAATATTTTGCACAAATATGAAGTAGCTGTGTAGTTTCTCCCCCCTCCTTTGTTTTTCTCTTGTTCCTCTAACCCCTTTACCCCCTTCTCTTTACCCCTCCCCTGCCCATCACCCACACCTTCCTCCCTCTGGTTCCCCACCTCCTTCCCTTTATTCCATAGTCTACTGTCCTCTCCTATCAGATTCCACCTTATTCATCCCTTGGCCTCTTCCACCTATCACCTCCCAGCTTCTCCCATCATTCCCACTTTCCCCCCCCCCCCCCTTCCCCTCCTACCTACCTTTCCCCTCTCACCTGGATTCACCTATCACCTGGCAGCTTGTGCTCCACCCTCTCCCCCCACCCTTTTATTCTGGCTTCTACCCTTCCTTTCCAGTACTGATAAAGGGTCTCAGCCCAAAACGTCGACTGTTCATTTCCCTCCATTGATGCTGCCTGACCTGCTGAGCTCCTCCAGCATGTTGTGTACGATAATCAAATTTCAGGATGACTGAAAATATGATGAGGAATATATTTTTCTAATTTATCCCTGAATCTACTTAAATTATTTCATGCATGTTTTCTCTTTTATAAAAAAAAGCTTCAGGTTTCTCAGATCATAATTAAGTTTTCAGTTGAAACACTGTTTGCAATGATAATTAATAGGAGATAGCACGTCAAAGAAACCCAGGGCACACTGATTCTTGGAATGAAGGGGTCGACGTATGAAGAGAGATGGAGCAGATTGAGCCAGTTGAGCCTGTACTTTAATGAGTTTAGAAGAATGAGAGACTATCCTATTGAAACATTAGATTCGGAGGGGGATTGACAAGGTCAATACTGAGAGGATGTTTCCACTAGTGGGGCAAACATAGAACTGGGGGCACACTTACAGTCTGAGTTGTCCACTTAAGTTGGAAATGAGGAGGAATTTCTTCTTTCAGTGGGTCATGACTCTCGAATTCTCTACCCCAGAGAGCTACAGAGGCAGAGTCATTTAATGTATTCAAGGCAGAGATCAACAAATATTTGAACCGGGGTAGACAAGGGCTATGGGAAGAAAGACAGCAGGAAAGTGGTGTTGAGGCCACAATTGGATCAGCCATAATCTTATTGAATAACAGAACAAGCTCAAGGGACCAACTGGCCTACTCCTGCTCTCATCTATATTTTCATAAATTCAATTACTGTACTACCACATGGCTTAACTGCGCAAATAGAACAAGAATGAGCCTAAATGTAACCAGTTTCCTGAACACACACAACGCTTTACTTTTAAATAAGCCTGACAAAATTTCAAATGAATTATTGAAAAAAAACACAACTTCTTCCACTCTTGCAAAACAGAATGCAGAATGAAATTGAAAATGATCTAAAGCTCCTGCTGAATTTTAGTTAGTTCATCACTTTATGCCTGGCACCCAGGGCATGCAATGCACAAAGCTAATGACCTAAACATCTAAAGACTTCAATGGACAAATCACTTACTTTTTCACTCAAGTGATTTACAACTCTCCAGCATTCATGCACTTCAGGACTAAAATCCAATTTTACCTGTGGCTTTCAAGATGTCACTGGGAATATTGTTTCCAGCTAGTTCTAGCCGCACCAAGGACTTGTTTTGTTGTAATGCATTGAGTAATGACCGCCCGCCTATTAGGCCAACATTATTCCACCGAAGATCTGCAGAAAAGGAATACATAAATAATTAGTAAACTTCAGAGCCCCCAACTTTCAATCAGCTAATGACAACAATGCGAGAGCTATCTGCAACTTACGATGTTCATTAATTTGTCTGGGAAAGGGGCCATTAATAAACCTGGGTTACAATTGTATTCAATGAAGTACTTCAAAATTGAACAGGGTCCAAATGAGGTAAATATCATAATAGTTTAACGGAAGCGTCGGTTCACTTGGAGCATTTAAAGACTGTTTTTGTAATGTTCAAGAACAAATAGCAAAGTGTGAAACAAACAACCATGTAATGAATTGGCAACCATGGAGGTTAATGGTTTTCAGCAAATTATACCTATGAACTAAATTTACAAGTGCTTCAATATGTTTTGAGTAAATTGTTACATAAAGTATCCCCTCTACTCACCCAGCTCCTCTAGCGTATCATTGTGTTTTAAGGCCAGTGCTAGCTCCGCGACACCCTGGTGGTTGACCTGATTATTGCGTAGGTCTAGATGTTTAAGGTGTTTGTTGGCTTTCACTCCCTCACAGAAGATGCAAAATCCTTCTTCCCACATTCCAAGAGCATTCCATTCCAATATCAACCTAGAAGGAATAACATAGTATATGAAAGAAGTCTTGAGAAGAGCAATTGGACCTGAAAAGACTTTACACCTAACATATCAATGAAAATATGCCTAATTAGCTATTTTTTCCCCAAGTATGGCAAAAACACTTTAAAAAGGACAATCAAAAAACACTTCATCATCGACTCTAAGCACATCCTATTCAAAATACTTAAAAATGATTCTGCATGCCACTCCTCAATTTTATTTACAATATTTAATAACCTTGAAATAGGAGTAACCCATTCAGTCCCTCATGGCTGCTGTCATTCGATTAGATCCTAGCTGATCAATTGGCTCAGTGCCACTTTCCTATCCCAATACCATATCCCTCAATTCCATGAACAGCTCAAATTATGTTTAACAACGTATGGATAAAAGCTAAGTATGACATCAAATTTTGTAATGCCACATGATCCCCTAAACCCAAATTTTAGATAAATAAGAATAAAAGTTATTTTTCAACTGCTCATTTCAAAGAAAATGCTGTAAACAGTATATTCTGAGGTCAATTACTAGCTTCTTGCTGTTAATGAAGAAAACTTCATAAAGAGGGGTTTTGATCAAAAGTTAACAGCTGTGTTTTCTTAAATATAGGGGACCAATAATTTTCAAGCGTGACAACATCTGTGAATTTGGAGAATTGCCAATGTGCATACAAATAGATATTTTGCAGGGTTGTCATGGATCATTTCAGCCAGCCCAGGTTCATAATCTCCTATCTACAATGGACACCAACACTACCATTCTGCAAGCTAAAAAAAAAATACAATAATGCGTGATAATCCTCTATCTGACCATTTGGAAACACTGATGATTCAGCATCTGGCTGACAGGCCTTGTTTCCCATGCTCCCATAAAACATATGAGAACATTTATTATACTACTGTGTAACAGTGCAAAAGAGTGAATTAAAATGGCATTGGGTTATTAATAGGAATAATACCCAATAGTCGGGGAAATCTGCCAGTCCAGAAAATCTAAAATCCTGAGGATGCCAGATTAACTGAGTTTTATTTATATTGTGTAATACTGCATAGTAAGAATGAATGGATGCATCATTAAATCAGGATCATCATTATTTTTTTCAACTCCTACCGCTGAATAGCTCACTCATGTGATGTCAAATTTGTATTTATCCATACACTTATATTTATTGAAGTGTTCATCAGGGAACAAAATACAAGTTTAATTCATGTTACAAATAAAATTGAAAAGTAGCAAGCAGATATTTAATTTTGAAATACGAGATGAGCCCAGCACCCATGACAGAGTGTTCTTGATTATGTTTTTGTGACTTTATGTTAATTGGTAAATGAAGATGCACCATGCCGAGTATGAGATCATTACATCCAGAATTAATTCAGTAATGGAAATGAAGATCAGCAAGCGGTGTATGTTATAAATGCTATTTGATGAGAAGTCACAATTGAATTCACATCAAGAGGGAGGCAACTAGATGCTAAGTGATAATGTAATTGTTGGAAGAAGGCTACATGGTTATGATTCTGGTGACATTAAACAACACTTTTCTTCCTCAGTATAACTTGTGTTCACAGCCGTGGAAAAGTATATTCATTAGCAATCATTATACAAGCGATCTCCATGTTACAGGGGGAGGGACTGCATTCCTAGACAAGAGGCCACATTGTGATTTTCCATAACATGTAGCCACGTCACCTGCACGTGCCAAGAAACACCAGTTGAAAAACAAACTTGTGTTGATTTATTTACTTTTTTCATATAAATGACATGAGAGCAAATTTTATTCTGTTTCTCAAATTTTTAGGTAGTGATTTGTGAATTCTGCAAGGGCGAATTTCCCTAATCTAAACGGTTGTAATGTGGGAGTCACTTGTATAATGAAAAGGAAAGGATTATTCATATGCTTCTGGACTTCATTTTCATGAAACAAAACCTGGTTTTAGAAGATTAGGATGACACACTTGTAGTGGGGGAGTTCAAGGACTTCATCAAAACTTGATTGGACTTGCCAAAAGAAAAGTACAGAACACTGATTAATACCCCATGCTTTTACAGAAGCATAGGATTTCAAAGCCACCTGTTTACTGCTGCTCTAAAGAGCCATTCTTACCTCTTGAGAGACTTGTTTTGCCGCAGCAGCTTTCCCAGTGCTTCAGCCCCAGCTGCTCGCAGATTATTACCCTTAGACACAAAATTGGAGAGTAAAGCTCCTGACTGAATCTTAGGCAACAAGAATTATGCAGACATAAAACAATAGCATGACATGCAGACATAGTATGTAGTGTTACAGCAATGAATCTTAAGAATGGACGCATGCAATATTAAAGCAGATTTCACAAAAATTTGTTTCTCGTAAATCATATTGTCAACTAGCTGGCTTGTACTGCTTGGTATTAAAAAAATTACTGATCTAAATACTGTAACATTTTGAAATGTTCAACATTGATCAAAGTATATCTAATGTACGTGACAAATAAAGATCTAAATTGCACAATCAGAATCATATTTATTATCACTGATATGATGTGAAGTTTGTTGTTTTGCTAGCAGTACAGTGCAAGTTGAACTTGGAGCAGATGAAAAAAATATTCTTTGATTGGAAATTTGAAATAGTAAGAAGTCCGACGCACTATGACAGACTCTTTATTTTTAAGTTCAAATAAACAGTTGTTTATCTGTTTAGTTGTTTAGGGTAGGCACGGTAGTGTAGCGGTTAGCGTAACGCTATTACAGCGCCAGCGACCCAGGTTCAATTCCGGCCACTGCCTGTAAGGATTTTGTATGTTCTCCCCGTGTCTGCGTGGGTTTCCTCCGGGCGCAGCAGTTTCCTACCACATTCCAAAGACGTACGGGTTAGAAAGCTGTGGACATGCTATGTTGGCACCGGAAGCGTGGCGACACTTGCGGCTGCCCCCAGAAACATTCGACGCAAAAGATGCATTTCACTGTGTGTTTCGATGTACATGTGACTAATAAAGAGATCTTATCCTAGATCTTATCCTTGTTCATTAGAGTAACTAAAATTTAAATTTCAAGAATGGCACAATCAAAAAACGCTAATTTCATTAGAACTGAATTTTGGAAGAGAAATACAACAAACAATGAAAATCTAGTAATCAAATAGTAATTTCTATCCAAAGATATTTACTTCACCTAAAAGATACCTACGATTGGTTTAATGGACATCCCATTAATAAGGAGAAAATATGCATGTAGTTAACAAAAACATAGAAAGAAGGTAGTCCTTCCCATTACAAAGAACTGACATCTTTACCGCTTTATTTTGTTCCATTTAGCTGCTCTCCTCATAAACAGCATCACAATAAATTATTTATTTTGTTCTTGTTATATAAAATTAAATGAGAAGATTAAACAGACAATGAAACTATCCTGCTGAAATTTATCACTGAACATTTACAATTCTGAGAATTAAGAAAAGATAATGTCATGAATGCATCATTAAAGCAGCATTATCATTAAATCTGTTTTTTGTCCAAAATGTGTTCTACAGTTCACTTTGATTTTCTCATCTGTCAACTTCAATGCCAATTACACTACCTTAAGGTCTAAAGTTTCAATCACGGTGTTTGTACACAGTCCATACAACAGATGTTTGGCACCTGTGAAAACAAAGATTATTGAAAATCTTCCTGAAGATACTTAGTATCACTATTAAAGGTCTACAAAGGGAATACGTTTGACCAATCTCTTAGTTAATAGATCTATTGATTATTAAATGCTTATTTACCATACATCACTGATAACTGTGCAAAGTCATAACTTCAAAATAAGAATATGTGCCTTTACTCCCTGCACATTCATGGCCAATGTACCTCCTGCAGCTCAGAGGACAAGTAGGCAAGCAGACAAAGTCACTGCTGGAACTGTACTTGTACACTTCAGGAGTAAAAACCCACTTCTGCTTTCCTTTCAGTATGAGGTAGTTATTTTCCACTGGATACTACATAGCAATGCAGATGGAAAATTTTGTGAAAGAGAGGGAAAAGCAAAACTATTTCAGTGCACTTAGTCATTTCCATGAGACATAAAGCAGAAAATACAATGTCCAAACTTTAAAAAGTCAGATTCCAAAAAGTTCACTAACAGTGACTTCACACTTTACAAATATTGAAAGCATGAGATAGTTTTAAGGTTCATCATTTAATTTCCAATATTAACTCTTTTAATTATTAGTCTACTTACACAACATGCAAAAAATTAAAAGGATATTTAATGTCAACTTTATTGAATGACTATTTACTCAACTAGTAATCCACTATCACATCAGTGCACAACTGATCTTAAAAGCAACAAATGTCACGGTGCTGCCATGCAATTCTAAAAAATGAACATAACCAAAATGGTCTCATTGATTGTTGGAAAATGGGGCTCTCAGGTTCATAGTCTTAGCATCTAGGAAATAAGCAACAGAAGTTGGCTATTTATCTCTCAAGTTTGTTCCATCATTCCATTAGATTATAACAGATCTGCATTTCAATATTAAATACTGAAATATTTAAATTTAACACATTGACTTGAAATGTAACTTGCTTGTTGTTGAAAAAAATTTCAATATTGCTAGATTTTAAATGAATTTCCAAATTAGAAAATATACTTATTCTTGTTGATACTCTGCCCTCCCAGATTAGATTAGTTTCACATCATACCTTCTTCATTCAGCATGCAGTCACAAAGCATTATTTCTGTAAACACTATGTCATTCATTAAAACCTTTCCCAGGACTGCACATGTATCAACCGAGAGAGACTGTGTGGAGAGATCCAGCCTTTTTCTTAAGTTTCCATCACAAGCATCGCGCAGCTGATTCAGGATGCATTCTTGGGGTTCAATGCAAAATTCTTTACAGAGGCGAAGATAAGTTCTTTTGAAATCATCCATCATGGAAATCTGTCACTGTGGAAATTTCTTCTTCAACATAACATTCTTCTGTGAAAGGGACAAACAGCACAAGCATATTACTGGTAGAATACTCAGATTACTAGAATTATTCCCCTCTATACAGACTCTTCATCAACTCATGCTATTGGAGGGTAGAATCAAAAAATCTAAATTGTCTGGGCAAAATAATAATAACGTGCCTGCATACTTCTGATTTAATGAAGGTAAAAATGCAACAGAAGACTTCCTTTATTACCAAAACTCATATTCAGACAAGTCTCAACTGCCAGTGCTGTAGGACCTCCCCCATCTGTCTCATGGGTCAGATTGTGCAAATACAATTGTTTATAATTTGTGGACTTGTTTTTTAAATAACTGCTGGATTTTCCAAAAGGCTGAAGATATTCAAATGTTCAAACTTTATTGATGGACTGAGTAGATAGAATGATCATTCAACAAGGTGTAATTATACTGCATGTAACATGGAAAAAGGTCGTCAAAATAGGGGAGAAAGTGGCATATTCCAAAAATATTTGGCAAAGTAATAGGCTTTAAAGTACACTTTTGGGAAAGAATTTCAAAATGTGGTACCAACATGGGTGAAAAATGAACCACTATTATACCTGATCTGACCACTCCAGTCTCACAGAAAACTACCTCTCAAGGGGAACTAAAACATTAAAAGTGGAAATGTGTTATAGAGTGTTCTGGATGAATTGAGCATTATTCGCTTTTTAAAGTACAGTACATTAGGCAACAATAGTTCATGGCCAAATTTCCAATATTTAAATCAATGTATCAATTCTTAAATTTAAAATAAAAATTATAATACCACAACAAAATGCAGTACAATAAATCAAAAATCTGTAGGGCACCAGATTATTCACATATTTCCCCCAAGTAATGATTTGATATCCATTTTAGTTAATAAATAGTAACAATAAGAGGTTGAACACACCTCCACTGAATGAAATGTTAATGTCCACCTTCAGGATACCCAGTCACAGAAAATGATTAGTCGATATTAAGTGAGGAAATAAAATATTTGTATCTCTACCAGGGACCTAGTTTCAGACAAGCACAGTGGAATGCAAATTTTAACAAATGTTTGTCGAGTCTACCCATCAGAATTTTATTACATAGGAGGACACTATTTGGCCTATTGTGTCTGTATTGGTTAAAAAACATTATCCAATCTAATCCAGCTTCCGGCACTAGGTCCACTGCTCTGCAAATCACAGCTCTTCAAGTACACATCCAAGTGCTGTTTAAATCCAATGAAGGTTTCTGCCTCTACCACCCTTCAGGCAGTGAACTCCAGACCCCTTCCACCCTCAGCATGAAAAAGGTGTTCCTCACTTTGTACCTAATCCCTCTACCAATTACAGTACTTTAATTCTACATCTAATTTTTGACCCAAGGAAACTAGGTCCTATTTACTCTAAGGCCTTCATAATTTGGAGTACCTCAAATAGGCCTTTCCTCAGTCTCCACTGCTGCAAAGAAAGCAATTCTAGGTAATATCATACTTTCTCATAGCTACAATTTTCCAGTCCTGGCAACATCCTTATGGATCTTCTCTGTACCCTTCAAGACAGTCACATTTTTCCTAAAATGCAAGCAGTGGCATGCCTAGCATTGTATATGGTTCTAACACAACCTTCACCATTCTCACATTCTATGCCTTGGCTAATAAAGGAAAGAAACACCTATGCTATTTCACTCCTACCTGAAAGACTGTAGACAAAGGAAACAGGGATAGTGCTGGAAAATGGTGTAGAGGTGAAAGATCAACCATGATTTTAATGAAAGGAAGAGCAGACTCAAAGGTCCATATAGTCCACTCGTGCTTTGATTTCTTGCATTCTTATTCTATACTGCCCATTATTCTTCTACACTCTTCAATATCCTTCTACTTATTGCATTTCCCCAAATGCATTATCTGACTTCTCCAGATTAAATTTCATTGCCATTTTTTCTGCCTGAGTGACCATCTATATTCTCCTGTAGCCCAAGGCTTTCCTGTTCACTGTCAACCACACAGCAATTTTTATAATATTTCCAAACTTCTTTATCATATTCCTACATTTTGGTCCAAATCATATATTTAAAAAAAGCAAGAGATCAAACACCAAGCCTTGTGGAACTCTACCAGTAACAGCCTTCCAAATCACAAAGTCCTGTCAATCATAACCCTATGTTTCCTGCCGCTGAGCTAATTTTGCATTTAATTTGTAACTCTTCCTTTGACCAGCATGGCTACAAGACCTTGTCAATGGCCTGGCTAAAATCCATGTAGACTAGTTTTAACAGGCTGAGATTATTTAATCATTTACCAATTTTCAAAGATGATAGACCTCTTAGTCTTTCCTCTCTACAGTGTTTCTCCCATTTAATATTTCACAATCTTTCACATTAACTACAGTATAGGGGCTGCCTGGATGAGAGACGATCTGACTTATAGAAATCCAATTTAATGCAAATTCTCCCATAATTTTTTAAAGAACGTTTCAAGATAGGAAAGTTAGTTACAGAAATGCAAACACCTTCAGGAGTTATGGAAGAGGGGTAGCAGCTAGTTAATTAAAAAGGACAACCCAAAAAAAGTGTTTACATGTAACCTCTTGCAGTAATCAAACAGATACCATGGTCTTTAAGAATACAGCTGCTAGTTTACAGCTGGATGCCATTTAGAGATTTGTTTTGGAAACTTACAAGGGAATCTCTTCTATTGACACTTTTAAAATACTTTATTCAACAATGTAACATCCATGGATACTTTAAGGCCATTGAAACTAGCTATAGGATGTGGGACATTCTGATTCTGTACCATTGTTACTACGTCGGGGAAGACAATAAATGAATGCTCATGTTATTTGACCCTCATCGAAATTGTCTGTTTCTGACTTACGGAGGAAAACAAAATTGGTTTATGGACAGTTCTCAGGAACAGAACGCTTATGTAATCTGGGAACGGCCTGTACTGGCTTCATCGCCCTCTTCTGCAGAAAAAGTCACAATACTTTAAGAACCTCACCCCATATCCTATGCCTTTACTTATGTGCCCTTTCCCTAATCATCATCTTGCTCTTTTATGTACTATTGCCAGAATTTATTATTTAGGAAGAGGTGACAGAGCATTTACAAAGTGATAAGAATGGGCAGAGTGAATATGGACTTATGAAATGGAAATTATATTTGATAAATCTGTTATAGTTCTTTTAAGGTGCAAGGTTGTGTTTGGACTTTCAGAAGGCCTGCAATAAGGTGCCACATGATATTATTAAAGAAACTAGAAAATGCAGTATTGTGGGTAAAGTGAAGTAGATTGGTTAATATATAGAAAACATAGGTTCAGTGCTGGGATGCAGCAGTTCACAATCTATATCAATGATTTGGTTAAGGTCACCATATGTAATAGGTCTGAATTTGCTGATGATACAAAACTGGGCGCCAGTGTAGGTTGTGAAGAGGATGCAATGAGGCTTTGCAGGACATAGTCAGACTCAGTGAATGGGACAGACATGGCAAATATGAGGAACAATGTGAGGTCATCCACTTTAGAAAAAAGATAAAAAGGCAGAGTATTTTTTTAAGTGGTGAAAGGAACAAGTATTCAGAGGGACTAGGCTGTACTTGTGCAATAATCTAAGTTAATTGGTTCAGCAAATAATTAGGAAGGCAAACTATTTACAAAGATGTGTTACTGGAATTGTATAAAGCCCTGGTGAGGCTTCACCTAGAATATCTTGAACATATACTTTGGATATACTTTCATTATCTAGTACCTTTAATGTACTAAGATTGTACAAAAATGCTTTGCAGGAGAACCGAATTGGAGGAGCACACATATCTGAAAATTCTGAGGTTAGAGATAATTACAGAGAAAGGGATATGAAGAAAGTTGAGAATTTTAAAATCAAGGTTTAATCAGGAGCCAATATAGATCCGTTAGCACAGTAAGGATGGTGAGCAAGAGGATGAAACAAGTGCATTTCATTATCGTATGGATATGACCTTCAAAATTAAATTCTGGGTGGAAATTTGATACCAAAGTTCCCAACAATCTAGTTCAGTTGCTACGGAGAGGGACCGAGTCAGTGGGTAGGCAACAGAGTTTGTTTGGGCACCAAAGACAATGCCTTGCAGCTTTCCCAATTTGAAGGCTGGGGAAATTTCTACCCCTTCGTAAAGGACACCGAAGAAAACAGCCTGGCAATTGAGATATCAATCGTCACATAGAACATAGAAAACCTACAGCACAATTCAGGCCCTTCGGCCCACAAAGCCGTGCCGAGCATGTCCCTACCTCAGAAATTACTGGGCTTACCTACAGCCCTCTATTTTTCTCAGCTCTATGTACCTATCCAAAAGTTTCTTAAAAGACCCTTTCGTTTCCACTTCCACCACCGTTTCCGGCAGCCCGTTCCACGCACTCACCACTCTCTGAGTAAAAACCTTACCCCTGACATCTCCTCTATACCTACTCCCCAGCACCTTAAACCTGTGTCCTCTTGTGGCAACCATTTCAGCCCTGGGGAAAAGCCTCTGACTATCTACCTGATCAATGCCTCTCATCATCTTATAAACATCTATCAGGTGCCCCCCCCCATCCTCCGTCTCTCCAAGGAGAAAAGGCCGAGTTCCCTCAACCTGCTTTCATAAGGCATGCCCTGCAATCCAGGCAGCATCCTTGTAAATCTCCTCTGCACCCTCTCTATGGCCTCCACATCCTTCCTGTAGTGAGGTGACCAGAACTGAGCACAGTACTCCGAGTGGGGTCTGACCAGGGTCCTATATAGCTGCAACAAGACCTCTTGGCTCCTAAATTCGATCCCCCAATTGACGAAGGACAATACACCATATGCCGCCTTAACCACAGAGTCAACCTGCACAGCCGCTTTGAGCATCCTATGGACTTGGAACCCAAGACCCCTCTGATCCCCCACACTGCCAAGAGTCCTACCATTAATACTATACTCTGCCATCATATTTGACCTACCAAAATGAACCACTTCAAACTTATCTGGGTTGAACTGCATCTGCCACTTCTCAGCCCAACTTTGCATCTTATCTATGTCCCGCAGTAACCTCTGACAGCCCTCTATACTATCCACTACACATCCAACCTTTGTGTCATCTGCAAACTTACTAACCCTTCCCTCCACTTCTTCATCCAGGTCATTTATAAAAATCACAAAGAGTAAGGGTCCCAGGACAGATCCCTGAGGTACACAACTGGTCACCAACCTCCATGCAGAATACAACCCTTCAACAACCACTCTTTGCCTTCTGTGGGCCAGCCAGTTCTGGATCCACATTGCAATGTCCCCTTGGATCCCATGCCTCCTTACTTTCTCAATAAGCCTTGCATGGGGTACCTTATCAAATGCCTTGCTGAAATCCATATACACTACATCTACTGCTCTCCCTTCATTGATGTGTTTAGTCACATCCTCAAAAAATTCAATCAGGCTTGTAAGGCAGGACTTGCCCTTGACAAAGCTATGCTGACTATTCCTAATCATATTATTCCTCTCCAAATGTTCATAAATCCTGCCTCTCAGGATCTTCTCCATCAGTTTACCAACCACTGAGGTAAGACTCACTGGTCTATAATTTCCTGGGCTATCTCTACTCCCTTTCTTGAATAAGGGAACAACATCCGCAACCCTCCAGTCTTCTGGGACCTCTGCCGTCTCCATTGATGATGCAAAGGTCATCGCCAGAGGCTCCGCAATCTCCTCCCTCGCCTCCCGCAGCCTGGGGTACATCTCATCCGGTCCCAGCGACTTATCCAACTTGATGCTTTCCAGAAGTTCTAGCACCTCCTCTTTCCTAATATCCACATGCTCAAGCTTTTCAGCCTGCTGCAAGTCCTCACTACAATCACCCAGATCTTTTTCTGTAATGAATACTGATGTAAAGTAGTCAATAAGTACCTCCGCTATTTCTTCCAGATCCATACACACTTTCCCACTGCTGCACTTGATAAGCCCTATTCTTTCGCATTTTATCGGCTTGCTCTTCACATACTTGTAGAATGCCTTGGGGTTTTCGTTAATCCTGCCCGCCAAGGCCTCCTCACGTCCCCTTCTGGCTTTCCTAATTTCCTTCTTAAACTCCTTCCTGTTAGCCTTATACTCTTCCAGATATCTAACGTTACCTAGCTCTCTGTACCTTTTGTAAGCTTTTCTTTTTGACTAGATTTATTACACTTAAACCATTTTTAAAATAATTAATCTTTTCTGGGTATCCTCCTCGCTAAATATAAAGATTCATACGTTTCTGGAATAGATTCTCTGGTTTCTTTCGTACTTCACAAACACAGGACCGAGTTGCATGCGTTAAATTGCGTCAGGACTCAATGGATTAAGCTGTGCGACTTTTAACGGACTTATAATAGCGGCCTTACCGGCGCCAAAAACGTCCAAAGCCATTAGTCCCAAATAGATAGCGCAAAGAAGAGGGAAATAGTACACGTTCAGCAAAGGAAAGAGGACTGCAAAATCACACGGCTATTGGAAGACTCGGCAGATCAAAACACCTTTACAGAGAGAATGGTTCAGATCAAAGAATTTCGTAAATTGAAGGAAGAACTATCGACACACTGCGAATCCAGCACTCACACACACTTGGTAGAAGGTCCATAAGTCGGAAGCAGATGAAGCACAACAACAACCGTAAAAACTGCACAGTACCTTAGTAACATTAATAAATCTAACAAGGGAGCTGGACGCTACTGAACCCCATCAGACACGGTGCAGTTACTTTCACACAACTGGTTCTAAACACCTGCAAAGTACCACAATGCGGAAAGCGACGGGAGGTTTCAGGGAGCCACCGACCGTCCTGTCAGCACAGCACGGCGGGGGGATAGCGCGGCAACGCTGCCCATCGCCCCTCCGTCACTTGGCATCAATTCACTCGTTAGCGACCTATGTTGCTTTTTTTTCTTGTTGAGGCGGCGGTGGGGGGATGGGAGTAAACAGGCCACCTGACATGAGCACAGGGGTGTTTGTGATCAGGATAATGTACATGAACCGCGCTAACTTCACCGCTGCCACTTACCCCGGCACGGCCGCTGCGCCCCGCCGCCTGACGGGGGGGGGGCCGTATCCAGGCAGCAGAGCATTGTGGGATGCGAAGGGCCGACCCTTCTCGAAGGGCATTCTGGTAGCTGTAGTGCCGACCGCGTGTATCAGAACCGCGCTGATTGGAGATTGGACTACAACACCCGGCGTGCACCGCGCTGCCGGGCCGGTCACATCAAATCAACCGAAGACTGGATTTAAGGAAAAGAGCCAGAGCGCCATCCCAAGCACTGAAGTCGAGGGTTGTCTTCACCCTTTCGAAGAAAGTAAACGGAAAAGCAATCCAATGATGAAAAGTGGATGTTTTATACGGTTTTAACGTTAAATGACATGCAGAATGCGACAGCGCCATCTGATTAGCGGTAAATGTCAGTCACCCAAGTGGCCCTGGCAGTGATTGTTGGGATTTTTATTCGTCCCTGAAACCGTTATTCCTGGGTCACTTCAGCCTGTAAAGTTCAGCAACAAACTTTTCTTTCTTTGTGAAAGCAAGTGCAGACGGCAATGTCGGACCAGAGAATTCGTAAGGCACGTTTCAGCAAGCGGGACCTGTGCGTGCTGATGGACGCAGTGGTGGAGAGGCGGGAGGATATCTTCGGGAGGGGAGGGGAGGCGAGCCTGCTGACATGCAGAGGCGGCGGGATGCCTGGCAGTATGTTACCGACAGAGTCAATACGGTCTCCGGCACCCGCAGGACCTGGGAGGAAGTCCGCAAGAAGGTTCACGACTTGAAGAAAAGCAGAAAGGCAAGGTGCACCGTTGTCGTTCATATGGGAGCCCCGAATGCAAGTGACCTGGAGGAAGTTTGCACCACTGTTTTAACAAACATTAAACCTGCAGGAGTGGGTGGGCTTATGGAAGTTTCATGTATAAACATCATAAAAAAACGCCCTGGACACATACGGAAAAGAAAATGCTAATGGAAAGTTGACTTTTTTTAATCTGGAGATCCACCTTCCAAATGGTTTTTGAAGCTTTGTCACAGTTGTGCAAAGAAATAGTTTAGGCCATAAAGTTTGTGTGGTATTTCCCAAGTTTGCCGATAATGTTGGGTGGCAATCTGGGTTGTGAGAGACTTCAAGGGAAAAAACGACGGCCGAAATGAATGTAATAGTGCTTGAAAAATATTGGAGAAAATGTAAGGTCATCCACTTTGGTAGAAAATATAGAAAGGCGGAGTATTGTTTAAACGCCGAGGTGTTGTTCAGAGAGACCTGACACTAATCACATTGACATGCAGATACAGCAACGATTACAAAAGGCAACAGTTTGGCTTTTATTGCCAAAGGATTTGGATGCAAGAGTGGAGGTCTCAGTGGAATATTTGCGTAAGTGGTAGTTCACCAGGTGTTATCCTCTGAGGGGAGATAAAGCAGACTGGGCCTATATTAAATTTAAAAGGCTGAGATGTGGTCTCATTGAAACATCCTATATTGTCTTGGGGTTTGATGATAGATGGAGTGATAATGTTTCCTCTGGCTGGAACGTCGAGAACCAGAAGTTGTTGCTAGGGGTTGGCCATTTGGGACTGAGATGAGAAGAAATTTCTTCACTCAGAGAATCTTTGGGCTTAGCTCCTCGCGGGGACTCCACAGATTCGGTCACTAAGTACAGGAAGTCCCTGGGTTACGAACGAGTTCCGTTTTTGAATCTGTTCATAAGTCGAATTTGTATGTAAGTTGGAACAGTTATGTACAGTTCACATCTAGCGTCAATTAGTCAAATGTTTGTCTTAGTATATAGTATATATTTTACCTAAAACATCCTAAATATAATAATGCAGTAATAATAATAATGCGCAGTGTTTTGAGCATCGCGCAAAGTAGTCCACCCGTTCGTTAGTACGAACCATTGTGTGTAACTCGATTTTTTTTTAAATAATAGGCTTTACAGAGGTTGGTTCGTAAGTACGGGCGTTCGTAAGTCGGGCGTTCGTAACCTGAGGACTTCCTGTATATTCAAGGCAGAGATTGACTAATTGGACCTTACGGGAATCAAGGGAAAGTGGTGCTGAAGCAAATAATCGACTGTGATCTTATTGATTGTGAAGTAGGTATGAAGGGCTGAAAAGCCTACTGCTACTTTTTCTTGTGTTCTTGCAGGTATTTCTTGTCCCGATGTTAAGAAAATGTATTCGCCTTGGAAGGAAGGTGGTTTATCAGGATGTTTTCTGGACTTCCAATGGTTAAATTATAAGAGATTAAATAAAATAAGGTTGAATTCCCTAGGAAGTTCTAAGGTAAAGGGGCAATTAGATTAAATTTTCAATATTTTTGGCCTTGGCATGATGCACATTTTAATCACCAAATGTCACTGTCACCTTGTACTCGTGTATTGATATTGTTTTAAAGTCCATTATTAAAGTTGTAAATTGATTATCAGCTAACCCTTTTAAAACAGAGCCGCCAGCTTGAGGCTGTATTTGCGTGCTCTAATTTATTTTGTTTGAACTGTAGCTACTGAATGATTGACTTGTACTCTTTTGATAGGTGACAGTACACACTTTTTGAATTTTCAGCATTGCAAAGAAAATGCTAAAACAAATGCTATAATTTGGAGCAAAACAACCCCTCCCCCCCACCCCCCAAAAAAAAAATTGCTGGAGGAACTCAGCAGGCCAGACTATCATTGACTATCCCTTTGCCTCTAAAGATGCTGCCTGACCTGCTGAGTTCCTCCAGCAATTTGTTTTTTTTTGATGAGAACTGACTGGTTGGAAAAGAGACTTTGTTGTTGAGAGTCTCAGACAAGGAGACATGGTCTAAAAGTTAAACTGCTTGGAAACGCTTCTACCCCATGAGTTGTAGAAATTCAGAACTTTCCTCTGCAAATGCTAAATCAATTATTGATTCTTAAATCTGATACTGAAAGATTATTGATAACAAAATAATTTGGATTATAGTGTAAAGTCAGGATGGATTTAAGCTACAGAAAAGCCATCTTCTCATCGAACATCTGAGTATATACGTGGGGGTCAATGGCTAATTCTTCCTGTGCGATTAATATACCATGGGAATGTCATTTCTTGAATAATATTACTGTCTTGGATCTTAATACTCTTACAGGAAAAACTCGCGTATAATCAAAGATCACACCAGGGAGCAGGCGGTGGTCCCCAGAATATCAAAATATTGACAGAATTTGAAAATGATATGATAGTTATGTTTGGAAAAAAGAGCCTTGAAGGTCTTCAACCTGTGGATGTCGGTACTATGCCAAGAAACATTAGTAAGTAATTTTAAAAATGTTTTAATATTTAGTACAAAATATTAAATGAACATATCTGTACTCATTGTGTGCAACCAGATTTAATATAAATGTTAGTGCAGCACCCAAATAGATAGTCACAATGTATCATTTTCTTTCTTCAAAGTACAAAGAGAGCAAAGTGGATTGCATATTCTGTCAGGGGAAGAGCGACAGCCATCTGAATGTCAATTATCAAACCTACATGAAGCAGGAACCAGCACAGAAACATCTCTGGTTGGAGGTATAAAGACTGAGAATCAGGGAACACCAAGTGAATCACTGAGCACTAGTGAAGAATGGGAGGAAGTGGTGGTGGGTGATGAAGGAACAATGGTTGAATCATGGAGACCCAGCATCATAGTTGCCCCTACTTGCCTGGATGCAGTTACAGATCTCAATGGACCTGCTTTCAAACGGAGGTTGTTAGAACATGGGATTCGTGTTGAGCAGTCACTTGCCTTCATGCATACTGCTTTAGAAGATGGTATGGTTAGACTGGACCAACGGTTGGCATCACCGGTAGCATCTGCAGTTGAAACTTCACTTATGCAATCTATAGGCACAGTGGGAGCATCTTTTATGAATGCTCACTGTATTGGTATGGAAGTTTTGGGATCAAAACTTACAGAAGCAGTAGTGGCTGGTTTTGGTTCACTGGGAGAACAATTACATTTATCCATGGCAGAGGGATTCAGAAATCTAATTGAAGCACAGTGCTCTACATTCACACAGGTCATTGCCTATTGTGAGGAAGTGCCCTCTGACGGTGGCATTAATGCAGTACAGCCAGTTGATACTCGCACACCAATTTATCACCACACATCTCTGCACCAGAAACACAAGGTAATTTGACGAAAGGAAAATACACCCATTTATGGTACATTTAATTTAAAAACTAACTTTTGGTTCATTGGTTGTAGAGATCATCCTTTTCCCTTGTATATCAACCTCAAATAGAGTACAACTTTTATAACTGTTGTTTCCAAGCCCAATTAACGTTGTTGTGAAGTTACAGGATGTTCCCAATAGGCAGGATAATATTGTGAGATTTAACATATGTATTAATCAAATGCAAAAGGGATGAAAATCACAGTGTTAATGTCAAGAAGCATTCACCACATATAAATGCTGCTTAATTCAGGAGGATGTATATTTAATTCTAAATTACCACTTGAGTATTTCTTTCTGACACTGAATTGTAGTAATCTAGTTTAAGTTCTGTAGTGCCATTGCCAATTGTTTACTAGAATTAACCATGGCCTTTATAAGGCAATCATTCACTCTCTGTTAAATATAAATGATTCAGTAAAAAAATAACTAAACTTCATATAGACTACAGCTCAAACTTAAAGTTGAGAACCAACTAAAACTTGGAAAAAATGTTTGAGGCAGGGGAGGGAATAAAAACTTTGAAGTATTGATTCATAACAGTAAAAAGGCTACTCTGCAAATGTTACAGTTTTAATGGTTTAATTTTTAATCTTTTGTGAATTGCTCTAAGTACACTTTGTTAAGACTGTAATGTTATCCTAATACTTGTAAATGTAACTTTATAAATGCAGGTTGAAACTCTGTGTTAGGGCAACTCCCATGGTCCAGCATGTTTTGAATTTGTAATACAGATCTGTACTAATAAATGAGTTCTAACTGAAATCTAAAATCAACTAAGATGTATACTAATATGTAGCAAATTAACCCATCAAGCAGTGCAACTTTTACAATCTCAGCCAAAAGCAATTCTGACTTGTGGAAACTTCGGGTTGCAGACATTTCTTGGAATCCTCCAGGTTCCATTTCCCACGACTGTCCTATCATACTTAAGTAGAACAGTTCTGCTTTGAGGAAGATGATCAGAGGGCAATTTTATGTTCCAGCACCAGTCAGGTCTCAAGGGTGCTGGGCAAGTTTCAACCTGTATTGCAGTAGTTTTTATCTATATAGTTCTGGTCTTGTGTTTGTATATTCTTCCATTTCAAGGAGATTGAAGATTTGGAATTAATTTACTCCAATGAATCTCTGCTGGCTGCAAGTAGAGCAATCCTGTCAGTTCCAATCTTTCCTCATATCCTGCCTGTATCCAACTCCCTTTTAAAGGCATGGATTGACTGTTTCCTTAAAGTTATGAATTGCAGATTCTAATGACTGAGTAAAGATTGTCCTCATATCCCCCTTGCAACTTTGCCACAGAAGTTAAATCAGTGTCCCCTGTCCCTTGATTCATTTGCTAATGAGAACAGCTTCCCTATGTTAATGCTATATTAACAAGTCTTGATCTTGTACATCTCCATCAAATCACCTCTTACCCTCCTTTGCTCCTAGCATGGCATCTGATTCTGCCTAGTATAATTTACAGTTTACTGCATTTAGGCCAGTTCACATTAGGGTTGCAGATCAATGCAATGGCAAAATACTTTCTGAAAGGGATGTGAAAGACACTGTATATATGCAGTCTTTTTAATCTGAAGCCACGTGCAGCCTTCCTGTACGTTACAATCAAAAATGTGCCCAGTCAAGATACAAAGTAATGCAAGAACCCACTGATGCAGGAACAAATAATAGGTCTTGAAGAGAGCTTGGGAAATTGGGTATCAGATTATAAAACCAGACATCAATAATAGTAATCACAAGATTCTTTCAGCCGCAACATTTGGGAAGAAGCAGATGAGACACATCAATGTGTAACTTGGCAGTGCAGAAAAGATTTCAGATTTCTAGGTGACTGGCAAGATTTATAAGATGTTCCACAAACCAACCAGAGATTTTAAGTCATTCATAGTTTGGAAGCTCAAAGAAGTATGTGAGTTGAAAATGAATGACAAGGTCCCCACGAGTGCCTGATCCAAAAATGGCTTGGTCATAAGAAAAAGGGATGATGGAGAATTGCTTTTGTGATTGGAACCGTGTGCCAAGTGGTGCCAGGATCTTTACTGTTTGGTATATATATATATATATATATATATATATATATATATATTAACAATTTGGATGTGAATGTTGGAGGTGTAACTAGTGAGGTCACAGTTGACATGACAATTGGTAGTGGTATTGACAGTGAGGAAGATAGTCTCAGACTACAGGACAATATTGATCAGTTGTTAAGACAGGCAGAAGGATTTTACTCTTGATAAATGTGAGGTGATGCACGCTGGAGGATCTTTGTATACAAGTTTAATGATCCCTGTAGATGGCAGCACAGAGAGGTGTAAGGGGTTGAAGGAAGGCATATGGGATACTTCATTAGGCAGGGGACAGAATACAAGAGCATGAAGGTTATAGTACATCTTTATAAAACATTTGGTCAGGCCACAGCAGAAGCACTGTGTGCAATTCTGGTTGCCAGTGTATAGGAGGAATGTAATTGGACTTAAAAAAGATGCAGTGGAGGTTCACACAGATGCTATCTGACTTGCTGAGTGTTTGCAGCATTTTTCTGCTTTTATTTCACTAGGCCATTGCCTGCAATGAAGTATTTCAGTTATGACGAGATACTGGACTTGTTTTCCTTGGAACAGAGGAGACTGAGGTGGATATTATATAAGTATACTAAATTGTGAGGGGCATGTTAAGTAGGAAATATTTCCTCATAGCACAAGCGTTTAAAACTAGATGGCATAGGTTTAGGGTAAGGGTAAAGAGGGAATCGGAGGAGGAAACTTTTCAACCGGAGGGTGGCCAGCTGAAACCTGGAACACACTGCCATTGCTGGTGGTAGGTATTCTCACTACATTTAAATATCTAGATGAGTTTTTGAATCAAAAGCAATAGAAGGCTATGGAGTAATTGCTGGAAAATGAGATTAGTATAGAATGGTACTTCATGGTTGGTATGGACATGGTGGCCCAAAGGGACTGGTTCTATGCTGTATGACTATGATTGAGCTGTGACCAAGACAATGCAACAGCAAGTCATAACAATCAGGGCAGCAATTTTCTCTTCAAAGTTGCATTTTTCCCCCACTCGGAAACTGTATAGAGACTCGCATTCTGATTAACAGGCTTAGGGCAGAGCAGGGATGGGTGGTTTGTCTTCAATGACACTGGCAGCATCTGGTTGTCTATTGCATCAGTGCCCACGTGGTCAGAAAAAGAATTAAGTGCGACATTTCTTCAAGTGCTGTTATTTTATTTATAATTATTTAACAACATGCAATACAGACAAATTAATTGTTCTTGGTAATGAATGTTCCACATTATAGATCTGAAGATCAGGTTTAATTGTTTGCATTTTCAGTATATGAGCAAACATGTTTTTGTTCTAATGTTCTGGATGTAACCTCTTTACATTATACACTGGTGCAGTTCCCTCAGCCAGGCAAACACTACATATTTTCCCCATTCACTGTATTAACTCAAATCCATTTTGTTATGGACCCTCTTTTAACACTCTATACAACCCATCTTGTTTATTACCCAAGTTTTCTGATGCCTTACTTTTATAAAATAGGCAGTTTTATTATTCCACCTGGAATATTTTTAATTTTGTGACCCTTGTTTAATATGATTAAACTTTTACATGATTGAAAAAGTGGAAGCCTCACTTTAATTTTGGATCTACAATTGCAAAAACAAACTGTTTACCCTATAAAAAAGCTTTAATTTAAAAAATTTGATTAAATGAGATGTCAAAATTAAATGTAATTTTTCTTTATTGACAGGCACTAACAAAGTCTAGAATGTAATTATGTTATACACACTGATAACACTTTAAATATCTAAAACTGGGTAGATCTCACAAACTGTGTGTGAATCCTGAACTCTGACATTCAATGCTATATAAAGAATCATTAAGTTAATCCACTGGAACTACAATGAAAGCTGAAAACAGTACTCTGAACATGAAAACAAGTACAACTATTAAAATGAACAAAACCCATTTGTAATGAGACGTGATTAAAAACATCAATTACATATGCTGTTAAGAATGTTTAACAATATTAAGAAAAGATCACACAGTGGTAACTTCAATTATAATACCCTCAGAAGCATGATGGAAAAGTAGTAAAGCACAAAAGCTAACATGCTACCAAACCAATGAAATCAGAAATATAAAAACAGAATGCTGGAAACTTGAGAGTTAGGTCTATGACTATCAACCCTGAAATGTTAACTCCGTTGCTCTTCCCACAGATGCTGCCTGACCTGCTGAATGTTTCCTGCATTTTCTATTTTTATTTCAGATTTGGAACATTTTTTTTGATTTTCAAACAAAACAATTACAATCAGTAAATGAAAGTAACTAGAGTGTAACTGCTTATTTACTCCTTTGAAAGATAAAACTAAAATTGTAAAGTCTACGCTGCTGCACCTACAGGGGAAAATAGATCACAGCTATTCAAAGGGGTCAACAGTCCCAAGTAAAGATTAACACATCATCAATAAACTCATCTGACTTTGACCTACTGCAACTTTCACAAATCCATGTATTACAATGAAATCAAAACCTTTCCAACTATAAAATTCAACCTAATAATCTTTGGAAAAAAAAAGTGGGGAGAGTTACTTTGAAACTATTTGACAGCTGGGACGCAAATGTGCAGCTACAGAAATACCAAAATAGCTTTGTTGTGCATATATTAAAAAAATTCTGTTCCCAGTAAAGGTGTATGTGTTCACTCTACTCAACAAGATGGCCAAGTAATACAACTGATATTGTCCAAATATTTTAAGGCATATGAAATTCAATAGCTTGCATTAGTTTAGAAGAATGCAACCTCTCTCATTATGTTACCATCTTTTAAGAATTAACAATTACAGTACACACTGTTCCTAAGTAGCAGTAACTTGAATCACATTGTTCAGAACATCTTGGTGTACTCAGGCTCAACTGGTTTGCTTTTTCATGTTATTACATTTTCCACGTCTGCCGGCAGCTATAAGAAATAGTTGCACATTCAATTACAAAATTAAAACCAAAATTTCTCAAAACACTGCTCATTTGAACTTAAGATTCCAAATTACAAAAGGCATAAAACACTCAAATACAAAAGGTGCACAAGGTGATCATAAAATCTTAGTGGCCTGTGATGTACGAGTTGGTCTTTATTTAAAAAGTATAGCTGAATACTCAAAATTCAGATATGATTGCCGAAGCTAAAAGTATTATTAAACTTTGCTTTTTGTCTTAGTGAACTGGCAGCAATTATTTACATTGTGCTGCAGTTTTTGTGAAACTGATATCACGATGGTTGCTTAAATCTGTCAGGACAAAGTATTAACAGTTTTGGTAAACTGCATCAATTAATCTTTTCACTGTCTTACTGTGAATATTGTGTAGCTACTTGTACTAACAAAAACAAATGGAACAGAATAGTGGCTTTGTTTTTAAAACCCCTTATTCAACTTGCTATTACAACACAGAACACTATGACACAGCTTAGCATTGTTATACATAACTCTGCTGCAGAGTGGATTCTGCTGGATGGATTAAGATCAGTAAGAATTCATAAATGCAATAACCATCACCAAGCAAGATTTTTTTCATACACCTTTGGTTAAACAGGTTAAGTTTCTACAGACTAGCTATAAAGCAGAAACAATAAAAACCTGTAATTATGAAAGTATACTTAAATTTGGTCTGTATGATTTGCTTTGCAGTTATATGGTGTAAAAAAATACATTATACAAATTTGACCTTTAAAACTTGAATTTATGTATAATAATGCAGGTCAACATCCATTCCTTTTTAACTTTGAAAGTGTATTGAAGCAAAAATTATTGAAAAGTATTATGTACACAAACTATAATAATCACAATATTATTTGTAATCAATGCTATTATTCTGGAAACAAATTTACTTATTTTTAGTTAAAACATGAATGACCTTCGAACTTTTGTTAGGAAAATGTCAACTTTAGCCTGAGAAAAACAAATTCCTAATTTTTGTCTGACTGGATTTGAAATGTGGAAGCATCAGCCAATGGTAAATCTGAGGGACAGAAAAGAATCTCGTGCAATGCACCTTGTGGAGAATTATTGCTACAGAGAGGGGTACAAACAGCAAGGGTTTATATATTAGAAAATATCATTTTATCATATTAGAGAACATCTCTGGCACAATAAACATGCAGGTTGGTTATTGTCAGATATAAACATGTATCAAGATCTTCACTACACTTAAATGAAAATAAATAAAGCACTTCCAGGTTCAGAGTTTTTAAATGTAGCAGTATATTTTCTTTTGCAATCTCCTTTTATCTGCACCACTTAGACTGAATGAATACTACTTCCCAGATAGCTGAACAGATTATTGCAACCACATGCCTTAACTGGTGCAGTATCTTCATCCCAAATGTTACTGGATTAAACAATCAGGAAATCTGATTTAGTAAACATCAGCTTAATAACATATTGAGGTTTCCTTGTCATAAGGCAGAGAACAACTTTGAATCATCTTAACATTCATTTTGTTGAAGTTGCTGCCATCGAAAGCTTGTATTCAGAACTTTATAATCCTCTTCATTATTTTCTTGTTCTTTAGCAAACTGCATGAAAACCTAAAGCCATACGATAAAAGTTTTCAGTATTACATGATGTATAAAGTTTTATATATTCAACTGAAATTTAAGACATACTAAGCAATGCAACTTCTACCCATCCATTTAAAGCTGTGTATTTTTCTCTCCATCCACCCCACCATGTCTCATAATTGATATTTTAACAGAAAAGTAATTCAGATTATTTGTGAAAATAGGAATTAGAAAATAATCTTGTAACCCTTTGTTATATATGAATGTGGGACAAATTCATTTTACCTGTTCCAGTGTTGACTGTGAGAAACTATATTCTTCTATGTCATAATGGTGTTTAGCTGCAAGCAAAGATATATTCATTATTTCTGGACATGCAGATTCAATTAGAGATGGCTCAATTTTACTGTATTAAAACACAAAAGGTGAGCTCCTTGAATGAATCTCAGGAATTCAATTATTCTAACTGCATTTGAGTTGTAGATTAATAGGGAGACAAGCTGCAGCAATATTTAATTACAGCCTCTCTGAACAGAATTTTTAGGTTGTAAATAATATTTTTATAAAAATTGAAAGCTTATGCCTAATACTGTGACAAATTTGGAAAAAACAGATTCCAAATTTTTTTTGGTTACATTTGCATTAAACAGGTTGAAAAATTAAATGCATCTCTTCAGCAAGACTTGCAAAACAGAGACAGGCGGCTGTTGAATATACTGATGCTCACATTTAACATCTCAAATTATGTACTATTACGTCAGTCATATAGTACATTTGGTTTAATAGTCTACAGAAAAATGATACTTTAATCATGCCTACCAAAAGGCACTACATCTTAAGTTATCGAGAACAGGATGGTGAACTGATTCTTCCAAACAAAATATTCCAAAAGACACGCAAGGCAGAAATTTACTTATAAATAATATAATTTGAAAAAAAAAGTGATAAGCACTTTTCTGACAAATAAGGTGCTTGACCTCAAATGAAAACAAAAACCATCAAGCACTGAGAGTTGTATGTCATCAGCTGTGCTTCATGAGTCCAACAAAAACACCTCCCTGAAGATTGGATTTGCTGGCTGCAGTGGGGTTGGCAGGCATCTTCTGCCGGGTGAGAATGGGGCATTTCTGCGTGCCTTCTCTTCCCCTCCAACCCACAACAATTGGGCTGGTCGAGCCGAGCAGAGTTAGGAGCGCTGAGCAGGCTCATTCACTGAGTCAGCGAGGCTAGCTGGCAGCTGCTTTTCCTGCACCTGCTCGCTCTCCCATCACAGCTTGTGACTTGATCCTCTCCCAAACACTGTTCTTGTTTTACTTCTGACTCATAAAAATTTGGGACTATGAACTCTTCTCAGGAATGGAACCCTTTCATAACCAAGGAACTTGCCTGCATACAGAAAGGAAATATTTAAGATTGTTTTAGTGTATACACAAGATGGGGCATAACAGAGGATAATTATCCTAATTCCTATAAAGTAGCAATATAGAATCAGTTATTAGCAGTTAGTGAAAGGAAAGGATCATCAACATGGCAACCAGCTGTTGAACAATCTCATCAAGGTAACTGTATATTTGTCTCAGTCTAATATAGTGCCTTGTCACTGATTGTTAAATATTGTATGGAAATTACCACACCAATAATGTCATCATGTTAAATCTATAAAAATCCCTGTAATTTTATTAGACCATTTCTGTTTTTCTAACAACGGATAAAATTTGTATACATGACAAAGTATTTAATCTCATCTAAAAATACTATTAAACAATTATGATTGTCTGGAAACCTCAAAACATCAAGATTTGCTTCCTGTTTTCTGCTGCCTTTCACTAGCCCCTTTCCAGTAAATACCCAGAAGCTGCAAAAAAGGTATCTGCAACAACTTAAGAATCTAGCTGAAAAACATTGTTAAACATGCAGGGAGTTCAAATTTGCCACTCAAAATCTTTCCCATAAATTGTTCCAGAAAAAAAACACATCTCTAATACAATCTATCACCTCAAATGAAAAAAATAGAAGTTTTAATCCATCTCATTCTGAATTAATTTGATAAAGTGACCCAAGAGTCCTCAAGTCACCAATTGAGAGACAAACCACTCTTCTTCCAAACTGAAATACAATTAGATCTCAATCCTCCCAGCCAAAGAAAAAGCTTCTGTTAGCATCTCTCAACTGCCTCTGAGTCAAACACAAGTCCTTCTCCCCTCTTGTTTCTTACCCCCATACCCTCCCCATCTTACCTTAACATTTCTTTCCCTTTCCTCCCCTCTTCTGATTCTAATTCCACTTCCTCTGTACCTTTATTTCCCACATTTCATTCCATCTTTTCCAACTCACTAACACCTTTTAGGCTATTTCGAACAAATGAATTCAAGTAACATTGAGCATACCTAGAATCTGAAAAACAAACACTAATCATCTTTATTCAATGGATCAATTTTTTAACTCATTTCACAGTGATTAATATATCATCACAAAGACAATGATTATGGGTTTTAACCTTCTTCAAGTTGCGAAAATGCTTTTGACAAAGATTTCACATCATCTTTGGGAATTTTGTATGTCATCATTGCAACAAAACTGCAATACAAGTGTTCAGAAGGGGAAAAAAAAAGATGAAGTACACAAAACAGTTCTACACAGATGGAATATTTTCCAGTTCATGGATACAGTTTTCATCCTAGCAAAATTATGTTGAATGTACTTTCCACTTTGCAAAATTTATCACATCGGGTGAAGATGCATTTGCAATTTAACATTATCACGCTTTATCTCTAGTGTGTCTTTTCTCCCCATGCAGCTTTTACTGCTTTCTAAATAGGAACAGCATCATTGAAACTAAGCACTACTTTCAGTACATCAAAAAAATAAACTGCTGAAAGAACTCAGCAGGTTCAGCAGCATCTGTGGAAGCAAGATACGATCGACGTATGGAGTCAATGCAGTCTGGAGCATTCCAAACTCAATTCAATTTCATAATTATGTTAGTTTATTACATAAATATAAACACTGCATTGTTTACAAACTACCAACAGTATCAGGTTATGCAGAACAGACAAAATACATTGTGATACAAGATAACTAAAAGCTTTATTTGGGTCATCACAATGAAGATGTAAACATATTTGGGAATCACATCCTCATCTTTTAAGTTAATTATTCTGATCCGCTTAAACATCTGAGAGGCAGAGACAACAATTCACTATGAAGGATGAACGTATAATTCCAAACAATATTTTTCCTGGTTTTGGAATGCTGCAGAATAAACAAACCAAATCAGCAACTTCCACAAAGTTTAGCTAAATCTCTCAGCCAAGTATGGGAAGAACAGAATAGTAATATTCTTAGCAGGTGTTGTGATGTGCCCAGTAAATAGTTTAAAAGTAAATCACTAAAACCTGCATTTTTGAACTCAGTAAGACCAGACATAATTTTCTGATATTATTCCTCCATAAATTTGCATCAATGATGGCAAATCATTGTGGCATTTACTCCTATAGGGGTAAACGTCAATAATGTCCACAAAATTTGCCACAGGTAAACTCAGTTAATATGTACAGATAACTTTGGATCTTGCAACATGTTAACTCCAAGTGGTAATTTTAGAAGTGACTACCTTGCAAGAGTATGAAAAATTAAAGTATCTGCCATCTGTGCAATTCAAACGGTAATGCTACAGTGCAATGCCAATTGCTCAATGTGCTGTTTTAAAATTATACCCAATTTCCAAAGCTTTCAAATCAATAACATTGCATTTAAAATGTAACAAAATACTACAATATTGAATTTGTAATCATTAAAATCAGAAAGTAGCAGGTTGTGGTGAGAAAGGCAAATAACACATTTGGTAAGTACTTTACCTTTCTTGTTGAGAGAGCATGGGGAAAAATTTGTATTATTTTATCATGAATCTCAGATTTTCGGTGCGATTCAATGGTCTCATCTTTCAATTTCATTTCCAGTGTATATCCACCACCATATTTGCTCTTTAGATGCTGAATGGAGCCAATACACTGTTCACAACCAAGATAATCCAAGTTTTACTGTATTACCCAGTCTTGTACAGTCGACCCCCATGTTACAAGGTGGGACAGAGGCGAGGGTTGCATTGCTCATAAACAGTCCATCTTGTGATTTTCTGTCACTCAAAGCTCCATCAGCCGTGCATGCGTCAAGAAATGCAAGTCAGAAAAAAAAGTTTATTTACTACTTTACCCCCACATAAATTTTGTAAGAGCGAATTTTTATTCCATTTCCCAGATTTTTTTGGTAATGATTTGTGAATTCCGTAAGGGCAAATTTCTGTTACCCGAACTGCCATAACGGGTGGGGAGTCGTCTGTATATGTTTTAACACTATTAACACTGATTTTGAATCAGTAGAGTTATCATATCTAGACTCAGTTCGGTTTTAGTACAAGTAGCAGAATTAAGGCAACCTCAGCTGCATATACATTCATCATAAACTGTCACTAATCAGTTAGTCAGCAATATATCTACTCCAATCCATCGTAACCTTGTCAACTGACATCATAGATTCAAAGTTTAATGCAGTAATCCATTTCTTTAGATGTTAATCAGAGTTTTGTGCCCACACAATTATTCATATAACCTTGTACACTGTTGCTGTCCATCTTTTAGCAATTTATTAATTTTAAGTAAGCAAAGGCACAAAACTTAACTTTAACAAATTATGATGTGCTTGTAGAAAATAGCAATGAAAGGAATATAACCAACTTAGAGTGGTTTATCTATTTATGGTGAGATTTTAAATTCTATGACAACTAATGGAAGCATCAGCAATTGTTAAAACCTGGACAATAATAATAGTTTGAACAGTAAACAGTTTTTTTTGTCAAGTTCACCATTAAATTCCACTTGACAGAGAACACCTCTCCACGTTGTCTAACTGTGCCATAAACAATTGCACCAATGTTCATTTACCTATTTTATACTGCACTTTGGTAATCAGATTGTCACCAAAACTAAATGACTGATGTCATTAATCACCTGGTGATTCTAAATACATCTCTTAATGAATGATCTATTGTCTACACTAGCAAGACTATTTCACAAAGGAAATACCTCAGCTGTCCTGACACCATGAATCGCAAACTCGATCACAAAGTGCTTCAGCTTCTTCCAATATAGTGTGTGGTCAGGATGGCACCACGTTGTCTGTCCTTAAATGCAGCACGAATTGCTTTCCTGAAACAAATACGATAAAATTATTTTTCTAAATTTAACTTCATTTACAAATTCAGTGTTTAATGGAGAACAATGTGCAAGTTGGAAAATAGTGTCAGCTTGAGATCTTAGATTTAAAAAAATCCTAGACCAGAATAACCAATTTTCTTCAAGAACCCAAGAAACTAAGACGACAAAATGGCATTACTGAACGCTTTTGCAGAACATTCCATTTCACTTAACATGTTTATGTTGTCTATAAACTTACATTTTCTGCCTATAGTATTATAAGTCTGAAGACCACCAATTTCTGCTTTTGCATATTGTGCCTTGTCAAAAATTTTGAGTTTATAAAAAGGGAAGAGAAAAACCCTAGACTAGGAATGGACAAATTTAACAGAACACAATGTAGATTTAATAAGTCAAAAGATAAAGATTTTAAAAAGACATGAAGGTAAAAAAAAAATTATAGATCCTCTCAGGATTCTACTTTTCACTTTCAGACCAAAGGAAATCCAGCTACCTTCATGATTTCAAAGGCAGCTGTAAATCGTTAAAATAATATCAAATAGTGTACATACAAAACTTTAATGTGCTGGATGTCCAAATGAATATCTTGCAGATAAATTGCAGATGCAACATATGCCACTCACTCACTGTTTACTGACAAGCCTGTTGAGCACCTGATTGGAGTTGACAGGCTGGGACTGTGGTGTACCCTATGTCACTAGGTAGCTGGCACACTGGGGTGGCCATGTGGAGGCCTGGACCACTGAAGGGGGAGGCAGTCCTATTAACTTAGTGGCCAAGGAGATTAAGCTCCTGGCCATCATGTGGGGATACGATTGCCAGCTGCTGGGAGGACAGCTGTTCAACAGCTGCTGAGGGCTGTTTTGGTCAGCTGTCTTAAGGCAAAGGCAAATACAGCAGTTGTTCATAGCAACTGGTGGTCTGCCTGATGAACAATTCAGCCCAATGTAGTCGGTGTCAATTTCCAACTGAATGCATTAATATTACTTTCTGAGATGAATAATTTTGCTAACTTACCACATGAACTGTTTAGCTTTAGGATCCATACCCGTCGATGGTTCATCCATTAACACTATCTGAGGATTTCCCAGCATGGCACAAATGCGAAACACAACTTCAAAACAAGAGAAACACTGGAATAATTTTTGCATGTACTTATTACGGATAATTCAAACATTGGTGGCACTATTGATAAAGTGGATCATGTTCTATGCTTCAGATCTCAAAGAGGTACAGTAGCTATCTAAATAGGATACAATTTCACAAACTTATATAAAGTAAATATTTTAAGTCATTTACAGAACCCATCAGTATTTCTCTTCTGTATTAGTGGCCTAGTGTCAGATGATGAAAGAATGAAAAGTTAAACACTGCAGATGATAGGAAATTTAAAATAAGTACAAAAGCTGGAAAAAACTGTGGGTTAGAAATCAATGCAATAACAGGAATATAGATTTGACAATGCAGGTTTAAATAAGTATCTGATGAAAGTCTTTAACCCAAAATATTAATCCTACTCTCTCCTCTTGTGTGTAAATGATGAGGGAAATTAATTTTTGCCTTATTAATGTCTCCTTACTGAAGCTTCAAGATAATACCTACTTTAGCAATAGTTTTAAATTTGCATTGCAAAAATTTTGGTAAAATCTATAAATCTGAATACGAATTTAGTTACAATTCAGACAGATTGGTTAGTTTAGTTCTCAAACCAAATTGGAGTTGGTTGAAATCAAAATAATTAATTTAATGGAGAGCCCTTATTTACGATTCATGGATCCCAATTTGGTTGGGTTAAATTTTAAAATCAGTCCAAATGACATTTTCAATAGAAGCATGAATGATTTTTCATTCACACTTCTGATACTGGTTATAGAATAAATTCATGTAATTCTGAGTGACATTGTTTCATTTACACAGGAATGGGTATCTTTTTCTAGCTTGGATAGCATCTGGAGGTACTCAAATCATCAAGCGTAGTATATGATTAGTATTCCTCTAACATCTTACAGTGAAAACTAAAGTTTTAAACAGCTTTTTAATATAATGCAGAAAAAAACTACACACAATACAAACTAACCGCAATGTTCTTAAAGATGACCAATTTCTCCTGCTGGGTAAGTAGGGAAATCACTGTGGTGTAGTATTGGTGCAGAGGTCAGAATGTCCATGACATGATCTCCTGACTGCCAATTTAAAATCACTTTTGGATACTAAAAATACTAGAATATTAGTCTTGGATTTTTTTGTACCAGAGAAGTAAGAATATGTGCTTTGAGAACAATGGTTGAGAATAAAATCCAATTTGGCTGAGATCCTGCAGCATTGAATAGTTTTGCGGGCACCATTTTGATTCGCATATAAAGATCTGCCACTTTGACAATATACTGGAAAGCAGACAGAAGCATGTGCTCCAATCTCCAGGACTCAACCATTTAATGAAAAGTATTAAAGGTGGTGAATGCAAGAACCTTTAAAGTATATTTTGATAATGCAATACTTACATTTTCTCAGGGATCTAACTACAAGGAATAAAATGTCTTTCTGCTGCCTGGCGAAAGTTTATTTCTATGAAATGAGCTCGAATAATCTCAGTACAGCTTCTCATGATTAAAGCCAATAACATAAGAGAGCCTAAAATATCACACAAACTAATAATCTATTTTGTAGATTATTAGCAAAGTGACACAACTAGTAGAACCTCTGCCTCGTAGCTCCAGCAAGTCAAGGCTTAATGCTGACTTCTGTTACTCGTGGAGTTTGTGCATTCTGCTTGTGGTTGCATGTGTTTCCTACAGTTACTCCAGTTTCATCCCATATTCCCAAGACATGGGGTTGCTAGGCTAATCAATCACAGTGAATTGTCTCGGTGCTAGGTGAATGGTAAATGATGGGAATGTTTGGGAGAATAAAATGGAATTAGTGTAAGTGGGTATGGACTTGGTGGGCCAAGAGCCTGTTTCTATCACGTATGACTCTATGATTAAAATCCTAGAAAGGATAACTGAATGGGACCTGCTAATGGTCAAGTTACAGTGACTTATGGGCGGCAATTGGGGAAAGAGTAAAAAAGTACTCTTGGTAGACCAGATCAAGAATGGTTAACTAGAAGCACAAAATGTTAATGCACAGGAGGAGGACTGGCTCTCTACTAAAGCATCTTTGGGACCTTAAACCATATAAGTTATCACCTGAAATGAAAATTTGAATGGATAATCTTCCAGACCCAGATATCTTGAATACTGGACAATGTCACTGTGCAATACACGATTCATTAACTAAAATAGGACACATCCAAATCACCAGTGCATACTTTTCTTTTATTCCAGTGGAGACTTGCTTTGTTGGTTTCTGTAAATACTCCTTCAGATCAAGTGCTTTCACAATGCTGCCAACAATAAAAAGACAAAACAAAAATCCTGATTTCAAAGATATTGAAAGCAACTCTAACATAGAACACATTTTTATATGGGTTCTATTTCCATCAAAGTTTTATTTGTAATTCACACACAACCTGCTGTAGCAAGCTCTAAAAGGTTTATTGAAAAACAATTATAGATGATTAATTCTTGAAATTAGTTACAGGTTAACTTTGAATTTCTGATGCTTCCTTACCGTTTAATAGCACTTGCTGCATCTTCTTTACTAAGTCCCTTGATAGCAGCATATATCTCCATATGTTCTTGAACAGTAATCTTAGGCCAGAGTGGGTTCACCTGTGCACAATAGCCAATAGTCTCTGCAGAGCTTTCTCTCTGCAAACCATCAGCTGAATAATCTCCCATCAATACCTACAGAAACAATCATTTTAAATTATATTCTACTCTGAACTGTAACTGGCCTAAAATTCTATTTGATGGGTTTATGTTATTTGGTTACTATTAATAAACTTTGATATATTTTTGATTATTTTGTTTGATAGTGGAGGGGGAGTGGGGTGGTGGATGGGGAGGAAGGGAACGAGAAGAAATTGGCCATTGGTGAAGGTAAATTTGCTGTGGATTGCTGGAGGCCCCAGGTGATCACACATCAGAAAATACATATGTCTGACCTGACTGCTTATCCTGAAGCTCAGTTTGAGTGCTTCTGGACAACTGGAAACAATCTGTCATAATGGGTTCATGGAACACACATATGAAGAGTCGGTCACGCCCATGGACAAGTGTTACTGAGAAAGAGAAATATTTAATATAAAATAAATTCAAGACTTTCCTTTTTTGGCTAATTGTTTTGTTTCAAAGCTGTCCTGTGAATGCAGGTGGCTTTCTGTGCTGAGACAGCCCTTATGCTACACCCAGCTAGAACAAACAAAATGGTCTGGAGCAGGCAGGCAGCAATTTCAGAGCAACAGATGATCTGCCATATAAGATACTGGAGACAAGCAATGCTGGCTCCAAGTCCTGTAACTAGTTAATCATTGAGTAGTACTACAGAAATGGTGTCCTTGCTTCAATACTGATCCATTTTATTTTGGGGGATTAAGGGCACAAAGGAAGAAGAAATAGCAGGATTGCAACCCATCCAACACTTACCTGGCCAGCCGATGGTTCCAAATCTCCCGTTATCACAGAAAGAGTTGTGCTTTTTCCAGCACCATTTGGGCCCAGTAATCCCAGAACTTCACCTGAAAGAAAAAATAAATCTAGAAGAGAGCCATTCGTTCAAGGGAAACTTTATTGCAGTACATTTAAGTTTGCATTAAACTATTTGTATAGAGTACTGAGTATTATGGAAGAGATGCCAAAAATATTTTGGGATAAATTATCTGCAGCTCCCACAGTTTGACAGAATGTGTTGATTAATCTTCATGCATTTCAAACTGACATAGATGGCAAAAATATACACTGCATTTTTCATTCTTTCACAATTAAACCTATGGTCACTGTAAGCAAATGAGGTTTCAGCTGGCAACCTGTCACTACTCCTTGGTGACAATATTGGTTAATTGAATAACAATTATGTCAGGTGATATAAAGGTTAAAAACCAGGGTTTGAGCGTGGAGGAAAGAAAAGATAAGAAATCAAATCGGTCTGCAATCTGCCCTTCATCCAGCCCAATTTGTTTTTAGTTATTATTCTTCGCTTTTTGCCACCTATATTTGGCTGTTTTATCCATCAAGCTCAATAAAGTATATTTACCTTTCCTTACACACAAGGAGACATTTTTGATTGCCACTGTATTTTTACTTTTTTTCTTTGAAAACCATTTGCACGCCTGTAGCTTTCCTGTGTAAACTTTACGCATATTATTGACCACAATTGCTGGTTTCTAAAAAATTAAAAAGGGGAAAAAAATTCATATTTCTCTTAATTAAAATCTCCTGCTTATACTTGCAAATTAAGCATGCTTGCCACCTACATTCCAAACTAGACTAAAATAAATCCAACATCCATTCATAAAACTATGTCATAAAGCTTCTTTTCATCAATATTCTCACATTCATTCTAACAAAAACATTTCCTCTGTCTTTCTCATTTCTACTCAACAATTAACATTTATAGAATGTTTCATGCAAAATAAACTATGCTCTACAACAGTGTAATAAAGCAGAATTACAAAAGTGATACCAACGTTCAAAGGAGAACGCAAAGATTGGTGAGTAAAAGGTTGGTCAGGGAAATATATCTAAAGGAGGAGCAAGAGCTAAGGGTGGAGGGAATTAAGGAGAAAATCCCAAAATCTTGGTAATAGTCATCTGAAAGCTCAGGTGCCTATGAGGACTGAAGGTGGATCTTGAGGCAGGAAAAGGCCAAAGTGGAGGAACGCAAAGTTCTCAAAGGGAGGTCACAAAGATAAGGTAGGGCAGGATCTTTAAGTGATCCAAACACATGAATGATAAGATCAATAGTTATGGATGGTCAGAACTCGTCCCAACTTGGGATGCTGAAAGTGGGTTTTTGGAGAGTTTATGCAGGAGGGAAATTTGCAGGAGGGGAGATTACTCGTCTCACGACTGATGATACCCATCAACTTCTTGCTCTTTTGACAATGTGATAATTGAAAGAAAATTCTGTGAAGTCCAATCCTGGCTTTTCCTGCTAATTTTAAATAATTCTTTTCAGTTTTTAATTATTCTACAATTTTACATTTGCAATAGAACAAAAGCAGATATCATAATAGTGAAAGTTTTAATAATAGCTCTCCCAATCACTTACGGATGTCAGTCCAGGGACACACTGATCAAGCAGGAAAAACTGCACTTTTTGAGTGATGAATGGAGCTACATCTGACTGAAAGACATTTTAGTGTGTTGCAGCCACACTACCGTCTTTGAAGAAAACATTTTTTTACATTCTGCAGTATGCAAATATATTTGAATACATGAGTCAAAACAAACAATTCAAAAGTAGTACAACCTCGGGTGCAATATGTGCTGAGAAACATAGTTGTGACCAAAGTGGAAACCTATTTCCATTCTGTGCTAATCAAATCCGGTTGACGATTTACACTATCTTCTAGCAAACACATCAAAACAAATTAAAGGATATTCTGAACATTAATATCCAATTTTCAAAATTTCACAGATTTGAGTTTGGGCATCTAAAACAAAACCACATTTGTTGTCTCATAGTGTAATGGGAACATAGAGCTCATTACCTCCTCACAGCTCTGACAAGTTAAAGCCTCTCGAACCCTCGCCCTCTCTGCTTTGACATCGTCATCCTCATTCTCAGGTTCTTCTATGTTGAGTTTGAATTTCTTTTTTGAAGGAAATATTCTAAAATGAAAGAAAAGTCATCTATATTCTTGAAATAGAATATTCAACCCCATCATTCCCTCAGTACTAATATTCAAGCTTCAGAATCTTGGCCTCTGTACCTCCCTCTGCAACTGGATCCTTGACATACTTATCAGGAGACCACAGTCAGTGTGGATCGGCAATAACATCTCCTCCTCGCTTACTATCAACACAGGTGCACCTCAAGGATGCGTGCTCAGCCTACTGCTTCAATTTCTCTACATTCATGACTGTGTGGCTAAGCACAGCTCAAATGCCATCTATAAATCCACAGATGATCACAAACACCACCGTTGTTGGTAGAATCTCAGATGGTGATGAGGAGGTGTACAGGAGTGAGATAGATTGGCTGGTTGAGTGATGTCGCAACAACAACCTCACAAGACCAAGGAGCCAAATGTGGACTTCAGCAAGGGGAAGCTGAGAGAACACACACCTGAGTGGTGTCACAACAAACCATCTCACAAGACAAGGAACCAATTGTGGACTTCAGGAAGGGAAAGTTGGGAGAAACACACACCAGTCCTCATTGAGGGGTCAGTGGTGGAAGCGTCAACCTCTCAGAGGATCTATCCTGGGCCCAACACATTGATGCAATCATGAAGAAGGCATGCCAATGGTTCTACTTTGTTAGGATTTGGTAAATCACCAAAAACTCTTGCAAATTCCTATAGTTGTACGGTGGAGAGCATTCTGACTGGTTGCATCACAGCCTGGTATGGAGCCTCCAATGCACAAGATCGCATGAGGCTCCAGAGAGTTGTAGACTCAGCCAGCTCCATCATGGCACAACCCTCCTCACCATTGAGGACATCTTCAAGAAGTGGTGTCTCAAGAAGGTGGCATCTTTCATTAAGGACCCCCACCATCTGGGACATGCTCTCTTCTTGTTAATACCATCATGGAGGAGGCACAGGAGCCTGAAGACCCATACTCAATGATTCAGGAACAGCTTCTTCCCCTCCGCTGTCAGATTTCTGAACGATGCATGAACCCAGGAACACTACCTCACTTTTCTTTGCACTATTTAGTTTTGTAATTTATAGAGTTTTAGGTCATGGCACTGTACTGCTGCCACAAAACAACAAATTGCACGTCATGTCAGTAATAATAAATCTGATTCCGATTTTGAGAATGACGCTAAACTAAGTTTACCTTTAAAAAGGGATAAATTTCAAGTTGAACTGTGATCCCATGTATTGCAGAAACTAAAATAATTAGTTCAATATTTGGAGAAATTATTAGATTATCACATCCCATGTCTTAATATCTTCTATTTTCTCAAGAACTACTTCTGAGCTCAGTTTTGCCTCCCACCCTCTCCAGGTCCACTAAAACATAGGCTCCACTCCAAAATGCTGCCAAATGGTAACAGATTCCCATTCAACTGCTTTCATATTCCAAACAATGTTCTAGTCTCACCAAAGCCCAGAATCACTTGCCTTCCAATGGTATTCAACGCTAGGTAGTTATTTCAAGATTAATTCTTGTGCATTTAAGAAACAGTATGGTCACAATTTTAGAAGTAATTACTTAGTAAGTCTATCAAGCTGACAAACCTGCAACATGTATCTGCTCGAATTGCTTTTCCTCCGTGAATCTGTTCTAGTCGACGTAGAACAAGTAGCAGAACTATGCATTGAATATAAGGCTAAAAACACAAAACAAAATTGTTTCACTTAAACAATGAGTAAACCCACAATTTTTTGTATTATCTTGTTGATTTTATAAAATGATGCAAAGATGTAAGCTTGGAGAAAAGATGGTCTTAAGCACCAACTAATATTTATGTCATAGTGACTTGTGTGTATCAGGTTATCCTCAGCATTAGAACTGTTGTCTCTCCCTTCCTGGAGCTACCATTACCTTATCACACCAATGAGAAACCACTGCCCAATGATCTCATCAAGGATCAATCTCCACACAACAGCCTTCAACAGCCTAACAGCACGAATTACAGTATGGAAGCTAGATACAGGTTAGCTCATTGTTCAAATGAGGGTACATTTGCTCCAATCACACTGTGCCTCTCACCACTTTAGTGTTTCTGGGCACACAGCTAAAACATGAAATAAATAACTTATGTATATAACTCTCCCATTAAATACCCACATTTCTGAAAGTAAGAATTCCCAGTTCTCTTTCATGTTCATAACATATTTACAGATCTGATTTTTAAGAGACAAATTTGTATTTGGCATTTATATTAATTTCAATGGTTTGAAATTAATACTTACCGAGATGATAGTTATCAGGATGTTCTTTTCCCACTGCAGGTATGTTCCCAATGTTGGGTTGGGCTCATCCTTGTGATCCAGAAATACCTATGTATTCAATTTACATCAGAGAATTTTGATGTTGCAAATTTAAAAAGACATAGCATAACTGGAATCAAAATAACTTGATACATGTACCAATACTTCAAAATGCATACATTTAAATGTGATTGTTTATTGAATATAGCCATCAGATACTGCACAATAAACAATGACTACTAGAAAGACCACTTAGCAATAAGTCAGTTTGGGCTTCACCAAAACACTGTTCCCAGGCTTAACTAGTGTTAATTTTCAGTTTATGATTTTTGCTTTATGCACAGTGAAGATGTTTGCACCCAGATCCAAATGAAATTACTGTCAGCCAGCAAAGATTTAATTGACAATTATTTCCTGCTGCTATTGCTGTCAAGCATGAGTGTATTTTTAAATGTACAATGACGATACCATCTTATTCTTAATTGTTAATTCTTAAAAATTATCTCATTTGGTGATAAAAGGCAAAATCCAATCAACAATTTCAATGCAGGTTAATTAAGGCCATTGCATTTCAGAGTCTTACAACTTGGCTGCCATGATGTACATCTTTAGAGCACCAAATTTATAGATATGATGCAAGTTCATTTAGAACCATAGAATAGCACAGCACAAATACTGGCCCTTTGGCCCACCATGTTGTGCCGACCTATAAACCACGCCTAAGACTATCTAACCCCTTCCTCCCACATAGCCCCCTATTTTAACTTCCTCCATATGCTTATCTAACAATCTCTTGAATTTGACCAACAAACCTGCCTCCACCACTACGCCAGGCAGCGCATTCCATGCCCCAACCACTCTCTGGGTAAAAAAACTTCCCTCTGATATCTCCCTTGAACTTCCCACCCATTATTTTAAAGCCATGCCCTCTTGTATTGAGCATTGGTGCCCTGGGAAAGAGGCGCTGGCTGTCTACTCTATCTATTCCTCTTAATATTTTGTATACCTCTATCATGTCTCCCCTCATCCTCCTTCTCTCCAAAATGTAAAGCCCTAGCTCCCTTAGTCTCTCCTCATAATCCATACTCATCCAGACCACGCAGCATCCTGGTAAAAACTCCTCTGCACCCTTTCCACGCTTCCACATCCTTCCCATAATTAGGCGACCAGAACTGGACACTACACTCCAATTGTGGTCGAAACAGAGTTTTGTGGAGCTGCATCATTACCTCGCGGCTCTTAAACTTGATCCCACAATTTATGAAAGCTAACATTCCATAAGCTTTCTTAACTACCCTATCCACCTGTGAGGCAACTTTCAGTGATCTGTGGATATGAACCCCCAGATCCCTCTGCTCCTCCACACTACCCAGAATCCTGCCATTAACCTTGTACTCCGCCTTGGAGTTTGTCCTTCCAAAGTGTACTGCCTCACACTCCTCTGGATTGAACTCCATCTGCCACTTCTCAGCCCAGCTCTGCATCCTATCAATATCCCTCTGCAATCTTCAACAGTCCTCCACACTATCCACAACACCACCGACCTTTGTGTCGTCTGCAAAATTTCTACTTCATTCTTTTAAGTCTATAGATTAAAAAAACAAATCAGACAAAGTGTACAAATCATTTTCATTAATTCAGGAAAAAATGCTATTTTTCAAAAAAAAACAAGGGTTATATTGAAAGGGCATTCTTACAAAGTAATAATGGCAGCAAAAATAATTATCACTATTTTAATATCATAACATCACTAGTATAAAACAACTAGAATTTTGTGTACCTAGATAATTCCCACAACACTACCTTTTATCCATGTTCAGAACCAGTTCCTTAAACTTGCAATTCCTTTTTTATATTTTCCCTGTCTAGGTCCAATAGTGGCTCAGTTTGAAAGGGTGTCTAACATGTTATTCAGCTATAGTTTCAAATTTCCTATGAAGGAATTGGAATTGGATCAATCGCAGGTAGGCCACAGACTTAAAGGCCCTCACTGAGGAAAGGGGGGGCCTGTGTGATTTAACTGTCAGGCCTACTTGTAATTGATAACAACCCACCTACAGAGCAGTTGGCATAATTTCCCCTGCACCTGCCTCATGGTCAAAAGGTCAATTTCTCTCCTTAAGGGTTGTTTTAATCAATGGCTAACAAACTTCGTAACATGAAATTTTTAATGTGCTTAATCCTCCCAAGGGCTAGGAGAAGAGGGCCTTGGATATTTTGAGTCTTTCCTGCTAGTGCTATTGACTGATGTATTTTCAGACCTTCCCTCATTGTAGGGAAGTTATGCTTTCCCCACAGTGAGGGAAGAACAGAAGAACAAGCCATTGGAGGGAGATTACACACATTTAATATAAAATTACTTACTTTGGCTGTGAAGTATAAGCATCCTGTAATTACATATGGTGGAATAAAGACTGAGAAAATGGAGTGCAGCATGGTGGCAGCGGTTTCTTTCAGTATTAGCCGGACTATGAATACTAGACTGACTGAAGCTATATTGATCTACAAGAAAACACAAACACAAAACGAAAATGATTGGAAAATGAATTTTTGATAATTTCTGTCACTACCCAGTTAACCAAAAGTCAATGCACAATTTTCAATCCCCAATCCCCAAAATAGGATTAATAAACATTGCTTTATTGGAACAAATGGAAAATAAACATCAATATCTATCGTTGGCCTGGAGTTTGTGGTTTTTAATGATAGAAAAAAATCCAAGCGTTTAACATCACTGCACCACGAAAATGACAGTAACTACATCAATCTCAAAGTTGCTGACAATGATTTAGCCCTCTGCTACAGACTGTATTTTGCACGCTTGTCTACTGGAATCAAGGAAATAAGTCAAATTCAAAAACTTGAGGTATCTATTATCACTCCTGAAAATGTTTGCTTTATTGCATTGTCTAAGTGTATTTTTAAATTGTATACTGTTCTTATTACTGCTTAGCAAACCCTCAGGCTCTGATGGAAAAACGAAAGAGAAGGTTATTAGATTGATTCCTGGAATGGTGGATTTATTGTACGAAGAGAGATTAAACAGACTAGGTCTATAATTTCTTACATTTAGAGGAAATGAAGACGGTCTCTTTGAAATATACATTTTTTTTAGGGGGCTTGTTCAGGTAGATGTGGAGTTAATGTTTCCCCTGACTGGGGTCTCTAAAATCAGGGATAACTCTCAAAATAAGGGATTGGCCATTCATGACAGAGATGATGAGAAATTTCTTCTGAGATATTGAATCTTTTCAGCACACACCCATTTCACTTAATTCCCTTCATATGCAAACACCTATTGATTTGTCTTGAAAATACTGAGCAATTCAACCTCGAGGATAGAGGTTTCCAAAGATTCACTGTCCTCTGAGTGAAGAAGTTTCTCATCCACAGAGGCTGTAATGCAGGTGGGAAGGACTATAGCTTCTCTGGCACCACATTCTGGATACCCACACATCCTCCTGTCCCCCTTGACTGACCAAATTTGCAATACTTAATCTATGGAGTGCATCTCCCAGAACAAAGTGTCTAGGTAATTCTCCCACCTCCCTGATGCATCTCAGTGTCAGAATCTTGGACTCCAGGTCATCAACTGACCCAAACTGTAGACACTTACTGGAAATGTAGTTGCCTTGGTACACAATGGTTTCCATCAGCTCCTACAAACAGCAGTTGCAACACGTCCTGCCAGTTTTAATAAATATAAAATTTAATTTTTAAATATAAAGCTGCACCATGGCCCTCACCTCTAAGTTCCACACTTCTCAGTCACAGCATGCTGTGCTAAAACTGCTGCACCCTAGTAGAACCCAAAGTACTCCCAAACATTCTAAGCCAGCAAGATTAAGTTAACTGGAAACACAAGAGACTCAACATGCTGGAATCTGGAGCAAAAGATAAACTGCTGAAAGAACTCAACAGGTTAAGCAGCATCTGTGGAAGCAAAGGGATGGCCAACATTTGAGGTCAAGATCCTGCATCAGGACAGAGTGCAGAGGGAATATATCTAGTAAAAATAAGCGAGAGGGAGGGGTGAACCAGATGCTAGAAGGTGATAGGTGGAACCAGATGAGGGGAAGAATGATGGGCAGATGCATAAAAAAAGAGAAAAAATAAATTTAGGCAGATGGAGACAGGTGGGGGAGGGGGAAGGGTAACCATTTCCAGCTGGCTACTTAATTACGCAGCAGATTACTTGTTTGCCACTCTTTACTACACGTTTGCCACTGCAAATGAAATTGCATGCTGTGCTAAAGCACACTTTTTTCCACGGTGAACTATAAAATGTTTAAAATATTAACTGAAGATTTTGCTTCCTGTTTGCTGATTGTGTGAATTTTGCTCAGCCAGCTTAATGACACAAGCACTGCTGGACACTATAGGATTTCTTTGAATTTGACAGCAACCTATCTATCTTGAGACCATTAATCTTTATGGGACACTTTCTTCAATGTGGTTTCACCAGTGTCCACAAGGTCCAGGCCACTGTTCCTGTTTTATTCCTTTGCTTAACTTACCATAACTGAAGAGATCATAAAAAAGTCTCGAGAAGATTGAATTCGTTCAAACCTGAAGGAATAAGCATAGCAGAAGAGTGTCATCGCTGGGGCCCAGCCAATCAGACACAGCATCTGTAAAACAAGAGAAATTAGAAAAGCAAAGACAACTGCTTAGGGTGCCATACATGCATGAATTTACATCCAAGTCTCTTATTATTACACCATCGAAGAGTGTAAAAGTCAACCATTAAATGGAGGAAGGTCAGTGAGATGTTAGAATTAAGATGTCCCTGAACGTTATATCTCGTGCAACCAAACAATTCACCTCTCTTCTACAAGCACTCCCCTCACCTGCCCCCAACCCCACCTTCACCTGCAATCTGCCACTGCCCCTACCCCAAACTCCATGTTAAAATCTGCATTCTTTGGACTGTACTTAGATGCAAAACTGAGTGAGGAAAGAAAGTTTTCTTTCCTTATGGATATCCACAAATCAATAAGGTGTTTTTGATAATTTGGCAGTTTAATTTATTTTTGGTTAATTTGGATTATTGGATGATCTAACTTCTAAAAAAATTTTTAAAAACTAGTCTAATATTGTTTTATTTCAATACATGCTACTCTACATTAATAATCAGTATTTCAAAGTACAGTTATACCATTTATTGCTGTTATCAATCTTCATGTACACAATTCACTTGTTTTAGTATCTGTTTTCCTATGAATGCAAAACATTCCAGAATTCAAAGATTTAGCCTACTGCCTCATCCACTTTCCACACTGCAAATTCTCAACTCATTATCTACTGGAGTCCAGTCCAATCCACATATATTGATTATTTTTAAATGGATTGGAATCCCTATTCTAACTCACTTTAAGTGTATATTTCAGTGTATCTTTAACGGTTTTACAAAACTAAAATTACCATATTAATAATTTTACTTACCATTGAAATTATAGCACCCACATGAAGCAAAAATGTGGAATTAAATGCAATCACAAAGCCAAGCATGAATACAAGTAAGATGAAATAAGTAGGGATATCCACCAATGCATAGCCACACCAGTATGCTGAAGGAAAAAGACCAGATATCCGGAGTAGAGAGCGAGATTTAATCTGCAAACAGATACCAGTTTGAGTTTCTCTATATGGAACTGAAATTCAAAGTGGCAGTAATCAATCCAATTCTTTTAATAAATCACCAACAATATTCAGGTGAATCCAATGACTTGTGTACAATTATTCTTGTTAAACACTGCTGTTTCCTCCCAAAATTATTCTAATTAGATAGATGCTGCACAAACGTTTTACCTCTCCTATGTTTTGTAATTTGGTTCTCATTTTATTTCATTTGGACTTCAATTATTACTTATTTAATTTGATCTATTGAGTACACACTTTAAGGTCTTGAAATTCCCAACAAACAACGGTACCCAACAAAAAAGATCAAGATGCTTGCAGTTGAACATCATCAGGATCTTCAGTGGATGCATCAAAACTCTAACACAAACATATTTAAAAATACATCAACTGAACTTGCTTGTTATAAAATCAAGTACAAGCCTCTTGATAACAATGCAGCCAGATATTTTCAAAGTCAGGTTATTCACTTTCACCATCAAATCACACCCTATTGATTCTCATAGATGAAACTGTTTCAGTTTGGGTACAATGCGTACAAACTGGTTCAGTCTGGGTACAATGGGTACAAACTGTTTCAGTCTGGGTACAATGGGTACCCACTGAGTTCCTCCAGCAGACTGTTTGTTGCTCCAGATTCCAGTATCTGCAGTCTCATGTCTCCAAACAATATTACTTCCTGCCGCCATTATTTCCAAATTTCTGATGCCATAGGAGGCTATCTATCCCATCATCTACTCCAGCTCTCTGAGCAATCTAATTCCCTTATTTGTTTCTCTGTAACCTGATCTTTCAGATATGCCATTCAACAACCGCCCCCACCTCCTCCTCCCCCGGACCCACCCACCCACATTAGGATTTATTTATATTTGTCAATTAACCCACCAACTAGCATGTCTTTGCGACTGTGGGAGAAAGTTAGAACAGTCAGGGGAAACCCATCCAGCTCAAGCTGCAAAAGTAGCAGCACTACCACTGCATCACTGTGCAGAACACAAGAGATAGAAGCAGGACACCATTTGGCAATCAGTGCCTGCTTCACTATTCAATAAGATCATGCCCAATTTTATTTTATTATGACACCACTTCCCTGCACAAATACCATTTTTATTAATTCCCTTTATATCCAAAAGATTTGCACTGCAATATACTCAGCAAGTGAGCCTCCATTGCTCCCTTCACTCAAGAACTCTACGGATTTACTACCCTCTGCGTGAAGACATTTCTTCTCACCTCTATCATGAAGGCTTGGCTCTTATTCTGAGACTGTGACCCTTGGTTCAATAATGTAATTAACTCAATAATGCAATGTTCAAGTACTTGACATTGGATGGAATGGTGTCTCTGGCATATGGTCACTGATAAAACCAAATTTATGTAAGCTTACCAACAGCTTCTATAATTCCCTCAATTTGTCCTTCAGCAACAGTTAACAGTATTTTCCCAGAGATGGTAGTTACATCCCATCTTTTATTAATCCAAACTGACACATTTGTGTTACTAACGAAATCAGCTCTTTACCTCACGATCTCTTGAATTGTCCATGGTGTAGCATCCTGGCAATGCCGCTGAGAGAAAGCCCAATACTGCCAAAGCCATATAAACCTTTTCCTTAAAGTCTGCATCAGTGATTGTCTAAAAGTACCAGGCAACAATAAAATATTTACACTTAGTTCAAAGTGAATTTATACCACAATTGTTAATCACCAATGCAGAATATCGTTTCGCATCAAAAGGTAAGATCAATAATATATCTTAGCAATCACTTGACAAGCAGTTCTAGTCATAGAGACATTTAATGTAAATCAAAGTAAAATAAATACCTTTACATTTATGTCACATCAGAAACTTGGGTCTGAAACAAGTGTCTTAAACTTAAAAGCAATTACTAAGATATGCAGACAGAATTGGCTTAAGTGGACTTGGAAAGCAGATGAAAAGCAGAAGCAGACATTTAAAGGAGGTATTTCCTTTTTTACTTCATTTTCTTGTTAGTTCCCAAGGAAAACTGGTGTTCAGTGTGGTATTTCAGCCACCTGATACTTTCCAAAATGGTCTATCATCTTCCAAGAAGTGGACTTTTCCTGAAACTGGTTTGAAAGGTCAATGTTTGAGTTCTAATTGTTTTTAGAAATAAAATGTCTATGAAAAGGATGCTCCATCCATGACCAAAAATAGGAAGTTAAGGAAAGCATTACATTCATAGCAAAGGCAATTTTGCAAAGATCAGCATTAGGAACATGTTAGAATAGCAAAGAATGACTCAAAAAAGGTAAGACTAGAAAAAAAACAATAATAAATTCAACAAATTCTCTAAATATATAAAAAGAGACCAGCTAAAGTAAACATTTTCCCTTAAGAGGACAAGAACAAATAATAGGGAATAAGGAAATGACAAACTCAGCACAGATCTTTGAAGACACTAAAAGCATTTCAGTTGTAGTAGAAAAATCAGGGGGCAAAAAAAGAGGGAAGAATTTTAAACAATTATCAATAAAGGAAAAGTACTAGGCAAAGGGTCAGGATTCAAGGCTGACAAATCCTTGACCTGCCCTAGCATCTTGGAATGTCCCTACTCTAAAAAGGAGGAAAAATATAGGCATTTTTTATTGTAAAAATAATAGAATCCATTATGGTAGGACATTTAGAATATCAAGCAGAGACATCATGGTTTCATGAAAGGGAAACTGGGTTTGACAAACTGCTTAGGATCTGTGTGAGGGCCTCAACTACTTACAAAATTTATGACAGATTAATTAAACTAATGTAATTATAGCCAAATTTTCCAACAGTACAGAGGTAAATGGGAAAACAGTTATGAGGAAGCCACAAAGGGTCTGGAAGATAATAGAAACAGGTTAAGTGAGAGAGCAAAAATGTGGCAGGTGCTGTACAATGCAAGGTTATTCACTTTCATAGGTATAATAGGAAAGCAAAATATTACTTAAATGAGACTAGAATATAGAGGTATCTGGGTGTCCTCATTTATGAAACATCATGTTAGAATGCTGCCACAGCAAGCAATTGGGAATGGGGATAGACTATTGGCCTTTATCGCACAGGGGATAGAGTATGAAAGTTGGAACGACTGTACAAGGCATTGGTGTGCTGCATAGAGTTAAGGTCTCCTTATTTAAGGATATACTTACACATGAGACGAAGTTAAGGTTCACTAAGTTGAGTCTAGGGATGAAGGTATTGTCTTTTGATAAAAGATTGAGCAGGTTGAGCAAATTCCCAAAGCCATGGGAATTTAAAAGAATACGAGTTGACTTTACTGAAACATAACATTCTTGGGGGCTTGTGTAGAATAATTGAACATTCTTAGAGAATATTCTATGGCACTCAGGACACTGATATAGTTAGTTTAAAATATGTTGTTTCTGTCCTATTAAACAAGTCAAACCTGGTTTCTGAATTTGAGCTAGCAAATTTGGTAGTTCAAATAATAACAAACAGCATCTGGAATGTTTTCTTAAAGATAACAGCCACAGACTTGTAGCTCTCTTTGTAGTAATGTCCATGACACTGGACCTATTGTTTCTAGATGGACAGACTACGGAATACTACAGGACATAAAAGAAATAAAGAAACCACAGGCTTGTCTTTAAAGCAATAAACCACTGCAAGAATGCAGAATGAAGTGATAAGTTTGAAGACACAAATGCTCAGCAGAAGAAACATAGCTACTAAAAGCAGGCCTGCTGAATAAAAATAACCTTTGGAAGGAAGAGACATTGATTGAATCGCACAGATGTTTTGTTATAACTGAATACCAAGCAGAGGCAGGGGTCTTAATTCGGTCAATGTTTGTACATTGATCAAGGAAACACTTTTCTAAGAGGTGTATCTTCAGAATTAGATGATACAGATCACATTTAACTACGCTTCGGATATAATAATCACTGAGAGTTGAGAGTCTTAAGTCATCCCAGAACACTGCATCTGGGTGGTTTCCTCGGATATTTTTAAATAAACCAAGAACAAAAGGAGTTGAGCCCCGACTGACTACCACAGGGTGACAGCGATGAGTGATAACCTACAGCAGCTGGACGGGGTGAATGCTGATATGCTGTTCCCAATTGTGGGATTATCTAGAACAAGGGGGCATTGTTTCAAGAAGGTTGGTCATTTAAGACAGAAATAACAAGGAATTTATTAATTCAGAATCATGACCTTTGAAGTTTTCTACCCCAGAGAGTTATGAAGACCGTCAGTGAATGTATTTAAGGCTGAGAAAGATAATTAAATTATTGGTGAGTCAAGGGTTATATTGAACAGACAGAAAAGTGGCACTGAATTTGAAGATTAGATTAACTATGAGCTTAGTGAATGACAGAATAGGGTCAAGGAGCTACATGCTCCCAGCTCCTGCATTTAACTTACGAAATGGAATGGTTTGCTCCAGGCTTGAATCCTTCCAGATCCATTTACACTAATAAGAACAGCATTACTGATCAAGTTGATCAAGACTGGCAGTGAGTGAACCAAGGTGCTGTTGAATACTGCCGTGAATATATATTGTTTCTGAACAAGAGCAAAAGAAACAAAAACATTTGTTATAAAAACATATGGCTAAAAATTCTTTTGCATAGCTCCAAAAGAAATGTTGTGCAGATGAAAAATTGAATTCACCCAGAGCAGAGCAATTATGCACACATTTCTGGGTGTATTAGTGCCCATTGATAAATTCAACATCTCAGTTTTTGATGGATTTGCATTCGTGTCAACATATTTCCCTCCCAGTCTAAAACTCCTCTAAAACATGGAAAATTCATCTGCAGTGAGATTTTCCACCCCACAGATTTTCAACTTCCAAACCTCAGGATCATATCAAGCTGCTGCTGCAGATCTTTGCCACATCTCACACTTTGGTGTACATTACTGTATTACAGAAGTCATTCAAAATTCCAGACTTGGGACATTCTCAAAACACTGTAGTCACAATTTCCCATATAATACCAAACACTGAAAACAGATCTTGTCAGTATCAGTTACCTCAGACCACAGATACTGACAGAGCAGGCACAGAAATTTGCCTAAGTCCAGGCACTCCTACGCCGCAATCAGAGACCATCTTTGGAACTTCCTGCCAAGAGCACTCAGGTGCTAACCTGGAGGGCCTTCAGCAGAACAAACACACCTCCTTTAGATATGGTTCTTCACCAGTCAAGTCCCCTCTGATCTTCCTGGGAGATCTCCCACCACCACCACTCCATCCCACAATCACCACAGCATTCATTCACTCATTGACAACTCTCACCTGTCACTGGAAGAATGTTGCGAATATAGCACCATGTCCCTATAAGGGATGTCTGGAACAACCATGCTGTGCTACATTGTTCCAACTGCAAGAACTTGCACTATGCTGATACTGACATCGAATGAGTGTACTTGATGCTGGTTTCAGTGTGTGGTGTAACATGGGAAAACCTGACTACACTGTTATGTGGACCTCACATTTAAAAATCTTGCTCTGTGACTTTCACAAACGCTTTATGGTGACTCACAACACAGTTTAAATACCAAAAAAAGTGAAGAGCAATTCCTCGGCCGTTATTCCATAGTGTTTCTCTCATCCATTTAGCATGGAATTTTAACTTTTACACGGTAATTTATTTTTATAATGGAATGAATTCTAAGAAAAACTTCCAATCATGAAAGTTAAGGGGTGAAGTGTCAAAACTGCACTTCCTTCTTTCCTCCATGTTCCCCCACCGCCATAGATATGAATGATATACATAAATAATATGATTAAATTCAAGCTTGCTTGGAAGAAAATGCCAATTTGACCTGTTGTCTTAACACATCGTCTACACACCAAATAAAGAAACAATTGACAAGGAGGAGATAAGCAGATGAGCACTTTAATTACAGAATAAGGCAAACTCAAACTATCAGCCTTAGTCAAGCAGATTTCAAAAGTAATTTCACTAAGTGGCATGTCATGGAATTGCATGACCGTTCTGGAGTGCAAGGGAAGAGATTTTTTCTCATTTCATCATGACCTTTTTCAACACCGTTTCATTTGAAACAAATATCGTGCATACTTAAACCTGGTTTAATTTATATTGTTCAACCCGAGGAGCCACAGTGATAAAATGTCTGCCAAAAAAATGGAGTCAGCAAAACAAATATTTCAGCAACATTCCCATTAAGTATAAATAAATCGTGGCTCAAATATATTCAGAACCATTGACCAGGTTTATAGTCAAGTCCATTACCTCCTCTGATAGCGTCACATTTAATGCTGCATTGTGTGGAGCAACATCTGTGAACTCCCTCTCATTGAACAACTCGACTTTCACATTCTGAGCTTCCAAACCATGGATAAGTTTATCAATACTACTGTCTAAAATGAAATAAAAACACATACAAAGTACAATTAATGATAAATTGGTATTAATCATGCTCAAATACTCATCTTGAAGGAAGGGACACAAAAATATCTTAAGTTTTTATTTGCTTGTTCTTGGATACTGCAAATGGATTCCTGCTACATCAAAATACATATTTTAAGCATATAAGAAGTACCTTTGTCATAATTTTCTCTCATTATATCCAGAGCTTTCATATTGACCCTTGATCCTACATAACAATGAAGCTAAATGTAAAGCCTAAGGTATTAAAATGATTTCTACTATATTAGAAATTTGGCAAATTTAACACAGAGGAACAAGCTAAACAAAACAATCTAGATTTGTCTTGAGCAAAGTTCTGGCCCTGCTAGTTACAGTAAAACTCTGGACTTCGGTGGTGCCAAATTAGCAAAATTTCTGGACTGTTGTGTACGTTATTCCCATTAATACACCAATACATTTTTAAATTCTCATTTTTTAGATGTTATACAGTATTACAACAAATTTCCTAGTGAACATGGTAGGTTTAAGGGGATCACAGGAACCAGAGCCCCAGCGAGTGGAAGGGGAGCTGCAAATGTTATCTGACAACCAGATGCCAAATCACCAGGATTTCCAAATGGTTGGATGGCAGATTATCAGAGTTTTACTGTAATAATGCATAAAAGGCTAACAAAATGAAAAAAGGTGTACTTACAATAAAGTGTATCAGTTAATTAACGGTTTAGAATTTTGTTGCTGGGAATCAACTAATTACTTGCTTACTGAAGACTTCCAGCAATAGATTTTGTTTCCACCTACATCTCACCTGTGGAGTTTTTCAGGAGGAGGCTAGTAGTATACTTGAGCCGCTTTTGACCTTGTTGTAGAAGAATCAACTCTGGGGATAGCTCCACCGCAACATCCTTTCTACCAAGTGTACCATTTATTAAAGCCATCATGACCACGATGGATATCAAAAGGCCAAGAATGTAAATGCTACAAAAGTATTGAAAAACATTATTTTAATCTTTCCGATAAATGGTAAATAAGCTAAAATCTAAAAGTTTCTTTCAAGAGTTTTGAAAATTTAAAAACTAAATCTCCTTTCTACAGTAAACGAGAAACGAAATCACATTTTTCAAATCTTAGAATATTTATGATAATAAGCAATACATATATAGTTTTGACTCTGCCCAAAATGCAATAGCAAGGCAAGACATAACAGCAGACACATATAAAGCTATGATACAGACATGAGACTGGGCAATTGATTATGTGTTATTTGCAAGGGTATAGATGCTGATGTAATGCCAGTGAGCATATATATCAATCAATAAAAGGGGGATAGAAAATATTAATAAATATGCCAAATCAACTCTTGCTCTCACTTTTTTCTTCAAAATGATAATTTTACTTATGATTTAAAGGAATCAGATAAAAGATTGATGAACTTGAACAAATCCCAATTAAGCACAAATCAAAATGGCACCTGTTTTCACTCAGACTGATACAAAGAGAAACAGATGGAATAAATTTCCACTCTAGCAGTAGAAGGAATAAGAGGAGTGACTATGCAGGTGGAAATTGACACTGTTTCTAGACAATCTTTCAGAGACAATATGGTGATGAGGAATAGATAATAGGTTCTTGGAGGTCACCAGAGGTGGAATAGAAAAAAGCTTTTTTTTTGGTTTTGATAAGATGGAACCAGGTGAGTGCAGGCTTAATTGGCTAAGTGTGGAGTGTTGTTAGACAACTATCATATGGTTACCGCATTAAAGCAGACAGCTTGTGAAAGCCAAGGAGAAACATGTTAGTTTTTCCATAGCCCCAAATGATACAACTTATTACTGTAAGAGACTTTTTAGTATTGCGGCAAGTCTAGAAACCTAATTGAAAAGAGTCAAAACACAATGAGAAAATTTGGGAAGCAACAACTCATTCAAACATTTCAACAAAATGAGAGAAGTAGCTGATCAGTGGTAGTTACAAAGACAGAGGAGTCAAAAGATGATACAGTAAAACTCCCAATAATCCAGAATCCAATTATTTGGAAATCTTAATCATTTGGCATCCAGCTCACCCACTAGTCTGGAATTCGGCAGAAAGACGTCGGAGCACAGTCCTGACTGTGGGCCTGATGTGCGGCTGGAGTCAGGGTTGCAGTCCAGAACACCAGGAGTCAGGAACATGGGTTTGTGGCTAGTGCCAGGGTCTGGAGTGCTTGTATATTTGCAGGGTCACGGGAGAATTTATTATACTACCATGGAACTTTTTTTTTAAAAGTTAAATAAATGTTTGTTTGGGTATGAGTAAGAGTAACGTCTAACAGCCTGGAAAACCTGCTGGTCTGACACTACCAATGCCCCAAGGGTGCTGGATTATTGGCATTTTACAATGTTTTGATGAGTAGGGTGACAGCAGATTTGATGGAGAGGGGGACAGTACCTGCAGTGGTTGACTTGAACAATTTAATTATTTGTGCACAGACCAAATCAAAACGTTATGAACAAATAAGGTGAAGGGTAAAGAGCTGGACTACAGGCAGAAGAAAAGGTGGGACTGGTACAACCATTTCCAAATCTTCTCGCACATGCACTTTTATTAAGAACTGTATAAAATCCATTGAAACAAGTACAGTTTCCTATTTCATTCATTCTAAGTACTCTGTATCTACCCCAAAATAAATGATGCTCTCCATTTTTTATTGAATGTTTCAAATCCATTACTGAACTAAATAGTAGCCTATCTGAAAAATTAGTCAAGCATGTAGTTATTTTTAAACTTTAAGGTTAGTTAAAAACCACCGTTTACAGGTTGTATCTCTCAGTTCCTTGTTTCTGATTTCAATATTTTGAACTGCCCATATTCAGTCTAGCAGTCCTTCACAATTTAAAGATTATCAGCTTTACCCGAGTTTTCTCACTCAGTAATAGCACACTTTACTCCCTCATATTTTCTTATTTCTTTCATATGTATAATCCTTTGAGCCCTCTGGTAAACTATAAAGCAGTCATTTTTTATTGAATGTTTCAGGTCAATCTCCAAGCAAATAGTCTAATGAAAAATATTGAAAAATTTCTGGTTGTTTGTCAAATTGCAGGTGACTAGAAAAATCCCTTAGTTCACCCAATTACCTTAGTTCCCTTTCTTATTTCAATACATACAACTCCCCACATTCAATTCAACAGACCTGATTACATGTTCTTCAATTTTCTCACACCCAGTAATAACAGATTTGGTTATTTTAAACTGAAATGCATCAAAGAGCAAGTCCTGGAGACACAAGAGACTGCAGGTGTTGGAACCTGGAGCAACAAACAAGATGCTGGAGGAACTCAGTGGGTCAGGCAGCATCTGTGGAGGGAAATGGACAGTCGAAGTTTTGGGTTGAGACCCTTTATCTGTGAAGAACAAGTCTCACACAGTTGCTCTTCTTTGCCATTTCCAGTGTTAACATTGTGCAACTAACAAGGATTACATCAGCACATCTTCACAAGTTGAAAATGTAAATGCAATATGGTTGACTATAGATGACCATGAGTACAGTTACAACTATCAGCCTTTCTTTGCCTTGATTATCCTACCATACAAGACCTCAGACCTGGCTGAAAACTCAAGGTATGCTTAGTAGTAGAGATTTTTGCCCTCCGATTTGACAAGGATTACCTACAGCAGGCATCTCAAAAGAACACCATCAATGCTTTCTATGCAAAACCTTCCAAATTCACTGAAAGAATCAGCAAACCAATGTCACTTCCTCTCCCAGGTCAATATCTTCAGTTTCAAAGCCCATTTACACCAGTCAGCAGTGAGGAAGATACTTACATGTAAAGAAGTGTACTGCGTTCTCGAATGAAATTCATAAAACGTAACCAGATTAAAGTACGGAACTGCTGATCCCACAGAGCAGAGCCAGTCAGCATTGCTGAATTAGTTTCTGGAAAAGTCAGGAGTTGATGATCAATGCAATCAATGCAAACATCATCTTCATTTGCTATCACATCTGGTGCTGGATCCCTGGTAAAAACATTGTAATCTGAAAAAATACAAGAAAATTCAAACAATATAGACCAGAAAACACGAGAATAATCTCTTGCATTACTGGTTGATTCTCATCAGTTGAAATAAAATTAATGGACGTGTGTAGGCAAAGTGAGCCAAAGCATTTTTTTTTGCAGCATTCCTTTATGCTACTGCAAGGTTCTACTTGCCTGCTTGATCCATTTCAGATTCTGACTCCAGTTTCAGGAAAACCTCTTCTAAAGATGTCATGGAAACCCCGTAGCTGTCAATTCCCAGATTGGTACGGCTATCCAAATCTTCAAACAGCCCTGAAAACGAATAAATGTTAACAATAAGCAGTCTTAGCATAAACACAGTAAAGTATAAAATCTTAGGTTGGAAGTTTGGAAGAAGAGATACCAAGTTACTGTTGAAAGGTTTTCCCTTTCCCAAACATCATCAACATTATTAAAACTATTTGTTAAAGATACAAGATTCAAGAGATCAAATAATCAAAGTTAATTGGTTCCACTATACCTGCAAATTTGTTAACATCCTGAAGAGGCAGAACATATGCTAATTCCAGATCATGTAGCTGTGAAAACTCAGCATTAGGAATGTGATATTTAATCAATGACGTCACTTTATCAGAATAGCAGGATTCATTCACAGACATTCTGTTCAAAATAAAAAGGTAATTTGATCTTATATCTAGATGTACATGCATTCAAATTTATTGGCAACATTTCCTTGCATGGTGATTGATGTATGCCATAAAATGTACCACTTTGTGCCAAAACTATTGAAAAAATGTTCTATAAAATTTGAAAACACTGCAATGAGCACAATCCTGATTTCAGGAGTAAAGAAGCAATACTACTTTTCATTGATTAGGTCTCTGCTGGAATACTACCAACAATTTCAGGCAATGCACGACAAGAAGGTTGTAAATGCCTTGGATATAGTACATAAAAAGTTTGAGCATCTTAACCAGGAATGAGAAGCCAAGACAAGACAGCTCTTCTTGGAACAGAGAAGGATAAGAGGTGACTTTTAAAGGAGCCGATCAAGATAATAAAGTTTTGTTGGAATAATTAGAGAAAGAAAAATCCTCTTCTGGCAAGTGAATCAATAAAAGGAATGGATTCAAAATTATTTGCAAAAGATATGAAGGTGGATTTTTTTTCCTCTTGCGTTAGACAGAACTTTTAACGCAACACAATATCCCAATGCACTTCTCAGAGAATTATCACCGATGCAGTGATTAAAATCAGGATATGCAAGAAGTCAAAATTAGTAACTGTGATATCACAAGGTTGTAGAGTGTAGGAAATAGGGAAGGGATGAGCCATGAAGTTTTAAACAAAGATGACATTTTTAAAATCAAGGCTTTGCTTATCCAGGAGCGTCAGTCAGCTCTGGAGTAATGGGTGAACTGTAATTGGTTGGGTTAACACAAGGGAAACAGGGTTTTGGATGACTCTTTAACCTTTGGGAAGCTGTTGGGACCTGGGACACTTCAATCAAAAAGGCAGTAAAAAGGACTGGATGGGTAGTTATGAATGAGAAACCTTTAGGTTACAAACAAAAAGTGAGGATGTGGGACAAAGCATGAATGCTCTTTCAAGAGCCATACAAGCCACCATAGACTGAATTAAATTAATGGTACTTCTCAGCACAGAAAAAGTTATGTTGCATTTATTTGACCCTTTTAAGTTTTATTCCCTTCTGTTACACTTGCCTGACATTCTGCCGAGCTTGCAAGCCCCTTAAGTATTAGTACGTGAAACAACTATTTTGGACTTACTTCCAACACTTAATTTAACAAGTCTGAAATGACGAGTTACAAAGGCGGGGCCATCATCAGCTGAATAATGTCACCAGATACTTCTTTCCACCCACAGGGGATAAGCCTGGTCTTCTAGGACACAGTATATTCCACTGCTGAATACTTTGTAAGTGGCAAAGCAGTGAAGGTGATCAGCATTGACAGCTTCCCCAGTGGAGTTTACAAGCAGTTTCATTTTTATAAGCATTGTAATTTCCATATTTAGTAAGTCATATTCTGTGGATGGAAAGGAAAAGCTTTTCCAAGCAAAGTCCTCTGAGCTACACAGATACTATCACTAACTCTCTGCACCTGGGAAGGGGCAGTATACAAGTGGAAATTGATGGTCTTGTTTCTTTTATTTTCATGGGATATGTTGAGACTGAGGAAATCCAAGGCCATGTGAAAAAGCATATCTATCAAATACTGGCTTTCATAGCTCCCTATCTGATGCTGCGGAGGTTCCTCCAGCAGATTACTGATGGGGGAAAAAAAAGGAAAAACTGTAGAAATTGAGGGCTATGGTCACCTTAAATTGCAATGCAAGGGCCGATGGGAAGCAGACAAGTTTCAGGAACTGCATAATTTCAGAGACAGCCAATTGTTCGCTGGACGAAGTTAAATTTGTACATGCATTGTCTCAAACAGCCTGCTCAGATCAGGGAGGCATGGTTGCAAGTTTGGTGCCGTCTTCAGCCATATTTCATATTGTTTCACTTTAAATAGCACGTCAGCAGAAATTTCTGGACCAATATTAAATTATTAAAATCCCACTGGCAGACATAGGAATTTAAATCTCCATTGCTGTATTTAAAAAAACTGTAAAAATAAAATGATGATCTTATTACAATATTAGGGCTCAAGGGCAGGTTTGACACCTTCCCACATTCCAAAGACATACGGGTTAGGAAGTTGTGGGCACGCTATGTTGGCGCCAGAAGCGTGGCAACACTTGCGGCCTGCCCCCAGAACACTCTACGCAAAAAGATCATTTCATTGTGTGTTTCAATGTACATGTGACTAATAGAGGTATCTTAGCTTCCAAAATTACACAGATTGTACAACAATCAGAAAGTAGCAATGTAACCACATTATTTGAGAAAGGGGAGTAAGAAAAAAAAAGAATGGCAAACCAGTTATTGTGACACCAGGAGGAGGGAAAATCTTGGAATCGATCAAGGTAAGTGTAACATGGGGACTTAAAAAATAATAATAGGATTAGGCAAAGTCAACATGGATTTGTCAAAGTGAAATTATGTTTAACAAATGTCAGAGTTTTTTTCAGGTTGTAACTAGTAGAATAGAAAAGAGGAACCAGTGGATGTGGTGTATTGAACTCTCAGAAGCTCTGTGATAAGATGTCACAGAAAAAAGTGTTGCTAAACAAACATAAGAGCACATGGGATTGGAGTAATATACTAGTATAGATTGAGGATTGATTAGCGAAAGGAAAACAGAGAGGAATAAATGGGTCATTTTGGGTTTGTGAGGTTGTACTAAGTGGAATGCTACAGAGATCCATACTGGGGCCTAAGCTGTTCACAACCTACATCAGCAATTTGGATGAGGAGACTAAGTATAGTATTTCCACTTATTCATGAAAAGGATAGTGAATCTTTGGAATAGAGGCCTAGCTGCAAAGTACATTAGGAGAATCAAAGGATATTGGGTTAGTGCAGGGAAGTGTCAGAGGTTAAAAAAATTAGCCATGATCATAGAGAAAGGTGGAGAAGGTGCTGGGGGTCTATTCCTGCTTCAATTCCTTATGATGATACAACACTAGGTGGCAGTGTGAGATGCGAACAAATGAAAAAAGGGGTGCGGACAAGGAAGACAAAATACTGTGTGGAAAATCTATTTAGTTGAAAGGCAAAATGTTTTGTTTTAAAAATGGTGAGAGTGGGAAAGGTGTTAATGCTCAAAAGGGACCTGGGCATTCTTGTACATGAAACACATAGGAAGACAGAAGACATACTGGTCCTTATTGCAAGAGCATGAATGTATAAGAGTAAAGAGGGCTTACTGACATCATTTAGGGATGATATTCCTCTTTCTAAGGGTCTTAACTTGGAGTCATGGTCTCAAAATAAAGAGCTGGCCATTCAAGACCGAGATAAGAAAACATTTCTTCATCCAGATTGTGGACCTTTGGAATTCTCTAGCCTACAGGGCTATCAAGGCCTGGTTTTACCAAATACATTGAGAACCAAGGGATATGCAGTTATTGCAGGAAAGTGATACAGAAGTAAAAGATCAGCTATGATCTTATTGAACTGCGCAGCAGATGCAAGCAGCTGAATGGCCTACTTCTACTTGTCATGTTCTTAAGGAAAAATTACAGCGATGCTTTTCATCACAAAATGGACACAAAAGGCAAGGAAAATCCATGAGCACTAAATTTTTCTCAATGTTCCCCATTTTGTTTTTGAGGATAGTATTCCATATACATCTTTCACATTTTTTCTGTGAAATCTAGAAGATTTCCCTTTACTGGTGACGTTACCAATTGGAGAGACCCTGCACAATCGCAATGCCAACTACAAAAGCTGCCTACCCCCAGGATGCTACAGAGTAGGGTGGGAAAATTGAAATTCTGACCTCATAATTTTAGCAACTCCAGCCTGACTGAAGTTACATCTCTTGCTTTTTCCACAAGTCAATTCAGGAAGCTTGTATGTCTGACATCATTGAAGTGATCCATGAAGGAATGATTCCATTTGAGATTTCCAGTGTCAGCAAAATGTTCATGCATAAAGTACTCTTTGTACATGAACTGAATTTTTTTTTAAACTAAAATTACTTCGTCTCTCATTTGCATTCCAACCATAAAGTGTTTCCCTGTCAGTGTACCACACACAATATCTCAAACCAGTACAAAGACACAGCCTCTATTTTTAAAGTGAGTCCAATATTATTATACAAACATAATCGCATTTTCTATGCCTTTGATCCAAATGTAGAACTTAAAAGTGAGATTAATTAAAATGTACAGCCTTAGGCTGAAAACCCCAATCTCTGGTACAAACAAAAAGACAACCCCATTTCAAATATAATTTTTAACAATTTTCAAATTGGCAGCTTTATGGTTGTGTAATACAGTTTTGTGTAAAGCTTTGGCAATGCAATTACATTGCAAGAACACTGAACAACTAACATTTTAGCAAATTGATGATCTATTCACTAATTTGTGCTGCCTTAAAAGCATCCAGGTTCAATTCTACATGTTAAAAACGTCATGCGGTAAAGGATATTTCAGATTGATTGCCCTAAAATCTCACTCAAAATACATTACCTGAGATTGTAACCCACACCAAACTTTGCTTTGAGGAACAGTGAGGAGCCAACACATTTGAGCTGCCCTTGCGAAATGACAGCTTTACGATCTACATCAAGACAAACAAACAGATGCATCATTTCTATTGACTTCATATGACAAAGTAAGTCTCAAGTCATTTGTACTGCTCAAAAAAATGATTTTGAATCTTGGCTTTCACAGGATTGAATACAAGGTCAAAATGCGCCATATCAGAGTCAACAGTTAAGTTAATCTTTAAATGATCACAAGTAGGAAGCTATACTGAAGAGTTTAACCACTGTATATATAATTTTGGCAATGTGCTACCAAACCATTTCTCAAGCTATCAGTGTACATTTTTAAAATTTAGAAAACGATCTGAAATTAATTATGTTTTTTCTCCCTCAATGGAATGGAGGTAGGGAGTGAAAATTCGTTTTTCAGTAAACTTTTTGTTTGCAAAGCAAAATGTCAATTTCCTGGTGAGCTAGTCTTCACTCAAATCTCATCATCAGCACTTACCTGCCAGAATATCAGCTTCATCTATGAAATGAGTCGTCAGTAGTATCACCCTTCCTGCTTTCCTCTTTTTCAGCAAGGCCCACACTTGCTGCCGAGAACAAGGGTCCATCCCAGCAGTTGGTTCATCAAGTAGTAAAACCTTATAGAAAAACAGGAGATGGATGCTAAATTAAAATATCACAGAAGTCTTTTCAGAAAAGGTAAAGCTACATGTTTCTAAGCCCCAAATTATTAGGTTTAAATTCCTGTTGAAAACACTGCTCACATCATGCACACACAGGTGATTTAACCTCATCTATAAAGTGAATAACTGGCAGAAAATCAAGTTTCACTTTGTTATACCATTTTATTTTTAAATGAAAATGACTATTAAGGTTAAAATTTTACTGCCAAATAAATGTGGAGAAAATAAATCAAGGAATTAAAAGGAACAAAGGAAAGTTGGGCTGTAATTCAATTTCTGAAGCTGATTCCTGAAATTAAATCATAACCAAGTAAACTTCCCTCTCAGCAGTTAACAATTCTGTTAAAAAATTGCATTTCTGGTAAACTGCTGCTAAGACAATTTTGAATAGGTCATTCACAATTTTGGCAAATTCGGAATGCCGTTTGGAGATGGTTGGCTGGGATAATTCAAGAATACTTTGCTCTTCTGTTGGGAAAGTCCTTGCCTCAAGTCTAATTATGAACAACACTTCCTGCAAGGTCTTAATATGGGTCACTATGACTTGATGTTTTCTTTTTCCAAATCTAAAAGATGCAGATTTTAAAATATAAAGTGGCTGAAAATAATTAGCATTGATCATGCATTTCTAAAGTTCCATTGGAAACAAATGTTATTCCATAAAACAGATTGACAACTAATTGAAGCTGGGTATTTCCTCATGCTTACAAATTGCAAGGTCTAAAGAATCACATATTTGTAAAAGCACACAAAAAATTTGGAGACATTTCTTTTTATTAATTAACCACTGATCTGAAAAAGAAATTTAAGTTTCATTACCTTTACAGTTCAATAACATTTTAAAAACTTGTGCCACTAATTATGACAAAAGGCTATAATAGGCTTGAAGGAGAGTAATGTGAAGGTTCATTACAATATCATAGTGGGGCACTAACTTTCCCTATTTCATCTAATACTTTATTGCCTCCTCCTCCTCCCCACCCCACCCCCGTTCAAAGTCCATGCAACTATAAATAACCAACAAGGCAGGATTAAAGTTTTTGGAATGCAACAGTTTTTACACAATACCTTCCACTGACTCCAGTACCACAATGCAGAAGTTTATTGCTTGTCAAGTCTAAATGTGATGACAGACCCCCTTCCAACCTCTCACCTTAGGATCTCCCAAAATGGCCATTCCCATTGACAGCTTTCTCTTTTGTCCACCACTGAGTTTTTCTGCACGGACATCCATAATTGCTTCCATATCCAATTCTTTAATGACATTCAGCACCTGATTGAAGCAAATGGGTAAAGATTACATTTCCACAGAACTAATCCTACTTAATAGAATTCTTGAAGTGCATTAAAAAAAAGCACAAGATACGTCAAGTGCTTTTCATTGGAGAAACTATATCAATGGTTAATTGGTTATGCAACTTAACCAATAGCCAATTGGTTTTGGAATGTAATCATTCCTTTGTTTGTGCATGCTGTAGGTCCAATATCCAACTGGTTAATACAGATTTAGCCTACAAGTACAGCACATCACAAAAACAGGCAAGGGAAAAAGACACTTAAAACAGTTTGAATGCATGAAATCAAATCCTCAAAGTGAAGAATAACAAGGTCTAAAGAATTAGGTATTTGTAAAGGCACACAAAAATAAAATTTGGAGACTTTGCTTTTTATTAAATCAGTTTTTGTACATCATCCATTCAGCTGATAAACCAGTAGGATGGAAAATTGTAATTTAGAGTAATTAGTCCATCTTCTTTCAAGATGGCTAGCCAACAAAGTGGGAGATTAAACATATCCTCTCTCCCTTCCCTCCCCCATCCCAAAAATTATCCATGCTTCTGAAGTAGATTTTAATTTCATATAGGTAGCTATCCAACATTACTGTATTATCAGGAGCAAGTACAAAAGTAATGTATTCACCAGATTAATTTCTTACATCATGGTCATAACTTTAAAAAAAGTACAGCTAGCTGACAGAATCAAAAATGGCATAAAGCTTGTTTTGAAGACTTACCTCTTTATCAATTTCTTTTGCTGCAATTCCCTTTATCATAGCAACTATTTTTAAATGTTCCTTTACTGTAAGACTGTAGAATAGGACATCAAATTGTGGGCAAAAACCTATCATTTTTCTGATTTCAATTATTTCATCTAATTCGGAAACTCTGTACCCATAAACTGTTGCACTTCCTATGAGAGAGGAAGAAAAATGCACATTGTTCTACTACACATAAAATGGATGCAAACAAATTCTTAATGCATTCTAATTAATGACTTTTTGATATTTTTGGAGCTATAAACATATGGGCCTTAAAATCGTACACTACACTGAAGAATTTAACTTAAAACCTGACAACTACACAAACACACTGTAAAATAAACTAGGAAATGCAGCCTTGACACCAACCCATGTTCTGGAGAAGGGTTCTTTGATATAAAGGTGATTGAGCATCTGTCCTATTTACAACAACGCTAATAATTTGGAACTAGAAATTTCTGACCATCACTGTCAAGGATCATGAGGTGATCCATCTAAAGATAGAAAAATTGTATTAAAATCAGATTTATTTCAAAGTAATTGAATTCCAAGCAGGAAAGTAAACAATTAGCTGCTTTTCTACCTCAAGAATGGGTTCTGAAAGCGGCTGTACAGTGCAGACTTATTACAGCTTTGGGCCAAAGGAGGTGGAAATTTCCTGATAAAACAACAAGGTGAAATTCAAAAGCCCCAATATTCATATCTAAATTTCTCAATGTGGACAAAAATGAGCAGAATCAAGACCTGACAGCATATTCTGGAGCTCCCATATATGAAAAAAATAAGAGCAGGAAGAGGCCAGGAGCAGGAAATACCTTTCTCCTCACCTTTTCTACACCATTAAATGGAATTAAATCATTAATTTTCTCTGCTGCTTTATTAGAGCAGCCAGTCTTGATTTCAGAGCCAAGGTCAAAAGTAGTCTGTGCAAGCCTTCACAATTGAACCCATTCCTGACCTTGATATCAACACAATGCATTTCCAGCAAGTGATTGTTAGAAGTAGGAACTCTTGAGTGTTTTTTGTTCCCCCCTATTCAATAACTCATAAGCAGAGGCCAATTGTTGGGATCTTACTATCACACAAACTCAGATCAAGTAACACAGGACAGAATGGAAATCAAAGCTGGGGCTTTCCTGAACAGTGCATTGACACATAATTTAATCACTCATCATAATTTTACATGGAATTAATTACATTGAAAACAATCTGAAGTTTAGAATACTGCCAAACTAAATTTATCTAATGATATTTGATGGACACATACTTAAAATTATATTCTTATGGTCATTCTCACTGGAGCATTTTGAGACCTTGAATTCATTTACCACAAGTTCCAACTAGCTGATGTAAATTTAAATCCTGCTTAGACACACAAGCCACAAGATTCACTGCAGGCTCAGTCTACCGAACTTAGTTGGGATATAGACAGAATTGCAAAGTTTTACCAAATTTGGCCACAACAATTGGTTGAGTGGCAGGTAGATGTCAGTTGGACAACCTTGCCGATTATTATATCACATCCTCCCTGAAGTTTGGTGCGCACAGCACTCCAGGTGTGGTCCAAGCAGAATTTTGTATAGTGGCAACATTATTCCTTCAAACTTGCAGATGTTAATGCCAGCATTCAAGCAATCTTTTTGAATACCCACTACATTTTAATGCTGTACTTGACCTTCTCCTACTAACCACCCCCCCCCCCCCACCCAGCCCCAAGTTTTTTTCCCCAATCTCCACTACTTCCACCTTTTCAGATAATCCAATCTACCACTGCAGATCCTAAATTAAGGATCTCACATTTATCAAATTGAAATCCATTTGCCACAGTTTTGCCCATTCCCTTAATCTATTCATTTTGCATGCTAATCTATGATTCCATCTATAATCCCAACAAACTTTACATTAACAAAGTTGGATGTGTGGTTTTCTGTTCCATTATCCAAATTTTTTTTTTAAGTACAGTGAAAAGTTGCAAAACAGATCCCTGTGGAACCAGCTAATCACATTTTGTCAACCTGAGAATTTGCCATTTTCTCTGCTCTTGCCACCTGTCACCTAGACAATTTCCTAAACAAGTCAAGAAATTTCCTTCACTTCCATCAACTTTATTTTTAGCTAACAGTTTCTTACAAGTATCAGAACCACAAGTAGATGTTTTTGTTATAATGGTGCTTAATTTTACAGGGAGATCTAGATTAGCTTCCAATGCTTTGTACAAGCCATTCAGAAAAGTGCAAAATAGGCAAGTTTTATCTTTAAAATGGTCACCTTTCCACACCTTTGTTTTGGAGGGAGGATATTTCCCATTCACTTAATTCAGAAAGTTGGAAATTTTCTCCTTATCTATCCTCACAAACCTCTGTATTTCAAGCTTAAACTCATACACATCTCTCGAGCAGAAGTTAAATCTGGGAGGGAGTTCAAGAGCAGGGATGATAATTCAACAATTTTATTTTTTTTAAACAGCACTTTACACTTGTACTAGCTCTTTTCAAGGTCTTTGAACCTGCACTGTTTAGCAAGGACAGATGTGCTCCAGCATTACCCAGTGACAAACCATTTTTTTAAAAAAAAGAGTTCCTTCGTGGCTTCCTGCTTATCAACTACCTTCTCAACCTGCCCTGCCACTTCTAACAATTTATGCATACATTATATATATCCTAGTTTCCACTGCATTTCCTCATTCTTTCCACCAATTGTAATGTTTTGCATTTTTCTACAGTATACTGTTATGCCATGTGTCTGTCCACTCAATCAGCCTGTCTATGTCCTCTTTTAAGGCTATTACTATCCTCCTCACAATTCACTACAGTTCCAAGTTTTGTATTGCATGCAAATTTGGAAATTGCTTCTGTACATCAACATTGTTGATATGTATAAAGAAAATGTAAACGAAACAGCAGATTTGCATGCATAATATTCTAATCTAAAGAAAACAAGAGAATTTGTGTCATACTATAGTCAAAACATTAGCAATGTGCATGCTTACTTCCTTTAAAACCCTGGTGATGGAAACAATTTTACTGCCTGCCTTGACACCATCATCTTTACTTTGCAACTCCCAAAAGCTAGAATGTGGGCCAGCTTGAACCTTTATAAATGTTTTATTTCTTTTAGTTATATATTGCTTCTCATCCACGGGTTTTTCAAATGGTGAGTGGAACTCTTGTCCATTTGGCATGAAACCATTACATTAAATTATTTTATTGACTAATCCTATCCTCAATGTTGTTATTTTACCCATAATATTTTCCCAACTTATGGTGAATATTGTGTTGCATTGCATAACCAAAACAAGTCTATCTTTTATGATCATGTTCAGATACCCATTCATGCACTTAAGCTATTAACTAAACTTTTCTATTATTCATGATTACAATCTAATATGGCTTGTTCCCTTGTTGACTCAAATACCTGCAGTTCAAGTCACATGTCGTCCTTGTCCCACAGCACTTTTGACCCCATCAGCATTCCTAAAATAACTGTTCTGCTGTTATCAATTTTCATATATGTACAGACACATATGGTGGGAAATTAATTCTGATATTGTCCTTTGTAGGGCACAAATCCAATCTTACCATCTGACAGAGGACACAGTCCTGAGAGAATGCTAATTAACGTTGTCTTTCCAGTTCCACTGTGGCCTAACAGTGCTGTAATCTGATCTTGATATATATCAAATGACAAACCTGAAGATAAAATGTATAATACACACAAATCATTAATTGTACATAAAGGAAAATCCACAGCCATTTTTCTTGTCTTTCAATTAGTCATCAGCTAGGAAAGGTCCTAATCCATTGCCCTAAACATTCCTTCCTGCCACCTCCATTGCATTGTGACTGCAACGTGTCAAATACAAATACACTGCAGTTGCTCACCTAGGCTATGCTAACAGCACCTATCCAGCCCATTACCTCCATGATCAAAAAAGAATGGGCAATAAGTGCATGGAAGCACCACCACGTCAGGTTCCCCTCCAAATCGCACAACATCCTGATTTGGAAATACATAATCATTCCTTCATCATTACAGAGTTCAAATCTTGTAACTCCCCATCCAGCACTTTTGGACTGTTTCAGTAGAAGTAGTGTGACAGTTCATAAAGGTGTCTCACTACCACTTCTCAAAAGCCATTAGGGGTGGTCAATAAATGCTGGCTTTGACATGAAGCCTACATTCCAAAGAACCTTGAAATAGGGCAACTGAACACATAATCACAACCTTGATTTCATAGAATTATATATTACAAAGGAAGGTCGATTAGCCCAACTTGCCTGATCCTGCTGTTTGCAAGATCTACCTGTTATGTTTCACTCGCCTGTTCTTTCACCACGGCTCTCATTTTAAAGTATTGATCAAATTCACATGCTTCACCCCCTCAGGCAGTGCATTTCGGGTCATGATCTATGCAAAAAAAAAATCCCTTCCCCATGCTGATGTTTCATGCCATAAACTAAGAAAGGCCTTAGCCCAGGGGATATTCACCATGGGCTGCAGCTACGGACCACTGTAAGCCAATATTATGGCAGCATTACTGCAGCCTCAGGCCAATTCATCTACTATTGCTCACGTGACACAGAAATCAAATAGTAGCATGGAGAATATAAACATTGCAAGAGGAAACCTCTATTTCAAATGTAAAATTAAGTGTATATTCTTCAAACCTGCTGAATTGGAGTAATTAAAAGTCTTACAATCTTGAAATAATGTGCACCATGCCCCATGAGAGATGGAAACAGTTGTTAATCAAATCTACTCCAGATCTAAAGTAAAACACTAAAATGAAGCTGACCAATAAGTGCCAATGATAATCTTTATATAAATAAATTCTTTACATTGAATAACTTTGGGTATAGCAAGGTTTGTCAAAAACAAAATATATCGCCTTATATAATCTTTATCCCTCAACAGAGTTACCATGCAGTGCACTGGATCAACAACTCAATAGTGAAATAATACATGGAGCATAGAGCCAACAGGAAGACAGACCTTTCAGCGCTTCCACCTTCTTCTCCTTTCCCTTATATAACTTGTGAACATCACTTAACCTGAAAAGTACCACATACAGTCATCGATATTTTTTATATATAAGATTGCACTAGTTGCTGTATGTCATTTTCTTATTGGCCAATGCATTGCCTAGCCAGTAAGAGTCATCTGAGATCTGGCTGAGACTAGTCTCCAAGCGCAAGTACTTTTATGACTAATATGATGGGTCCAACTTCATTGGACAATGTTTAAATAATAACAGAATAGCTCATGTTACAGTAAGTATTTGCCGAGCAATTAGTTTCCTGTTAAAAAGAACCATACTAAACAGTGATTTAGAATGTCTGATTTACATGAATGTAGCATACAATAATTTGAGCAGTCCTGGTAATCATTTCTAGCAATGGCATTCTATTGCAAACATGCACATTTGTTTAAATAAGGTACAATAAAGGTAGAACCTCTACTTACATCAAAACAAAATGTTTTATTATCTTATAAAGTTCCATTTAAAAAAAGTTTTTCTTCCAGTTGAAGCTGAAACAGAGTCCTTTTGTTTTTGTGTCTGAGCAATGGCCAATCAATTAGATGGATAAAATATAAAGAAACAGACAACGTGGTATAAATGGCCCGTGCAAGTGCGGATGCTGCACTGCAGCCTCCTTCTGCCCTTTATCACCTGACCATTCTCACCTGACACCCATCAGCAAAACCTTATCCCCACTCTGTTAGATTACCATAAATCTATTCATCTCCACTGCTCATTTTAACCACTCGCTGAACAAAGGTTTCCTAAAACTGAAGAATTAAAATGGAAGTTATTCCCTTCCTTCTCTTAAAGACGTAAGATTTCTTTATTAGTCACACGTACATCCAAACACACAGTGAAATGTAGGCCATATTTCAATGGGCTTATTTGATTTGTTATCTAGCCAGTGTGCTAGATTGTCTTTGAAATTAATATTCAACTGACTTTTCAATTCAGAGGCATTTGGACTGAGATATACAGTGGAAATTTCTCTTGTACTTAAAGTTGCTTCTCAGCTATTTTTTGGCAACTATTTTTTACTTATTTCATTTTTTGGGATCTGGGCAATCCCCTCCAAGTCACACACCATCAGGAAGAACCTGCAGGTAGTGACACCCTCACACACCTGCTCCCCTTATCTTCCTTTGTCACAGAGGTCATGGTTTGGATATACTATCAAAGTATCCTAGGCAAGTAACTGCAATACATTTTGTAGATATCAGAAACTGCAGCTACTGTGTGCTGGAGATGGAGGTAATAAACGTACAACCTAGTGTCGATTAACCAGGCTAATTTATTCCAGATGACACAGAGTTTCTTGAGAGTTGTTTGACCTACTCTCATCCAGGAAAGTGTAAAGCAATCCACCATACACCGGATTTTTGCCTTGTAGATGGTGGAAAAACATTTGGATGTCAGCAGGTGAATCGTGCTGCAGGTGACTTGACAATCGAAATGTCACAGGTAGATAATTAGCCTGGTCCTTGTTAGAGATGGCCATTGCCTGGCACTTTGTGGTATGAATATTTGTTGCCACTTCTCAGCCTAGACCAGAATGTTGTCTAGGTTTTGCTGCATACAGGCACAGACTGCTGCATTTGCTGAGGACTTGCAACAGGAAATGAACATTCTGCATCATCAGCAAACAACCCCATTTCATTTGTCATCGATGATGCAGCTGAACATAGTTGGGCCTAGAACACTGCCCTGAGGAACTCCTGCATTGAAGTACTGCAGCTGGATGACTGACGTCCTGCAGTGAAGTACTGCAGCTGGATGACTGACGTCCAGCAGTAATGACCGTCTTCCTGTATGACTCCAAATGCTCGAGTATTTTCCTTTTGACTTCAGTTTTACTTTGGCTCCTTGATGCCACATTGAGTCAAATGTTGCTTTGATATATTAGGCAATCATTCTCATCTCACCTCAGGATTTCAGCTCTTTGGTACATTTATGGCCCAAGGCTGTGATGATATAAAAAGCTGAGTGGTCCTGGCGAAACTCAAACTGGGCATCAGTAGGCAGGTTATTGGCGAGAAAGCACTGTTTGATAGCACTGTCGATAACACTATCAATTTACTGATGATTAAGAACAGACTGTTGGGTTCCAATTAGCCAGATTGGATTTGCGCTACTTTTTATGAACAGGACATACCTGGAAATTTTCTGCATTGTTGAGTATTTACCAGTGTTTTAAGTGCTGTGGTGAGAGGCACAGCTAGTTCTGGAGCCTAGCTCCTTAGTATCACTGATGGGATGCTGTCTGTGCCATAATAAGAATTTTCCATCACTCATAAACAACAATCACAATTGTTTAATCCAAGTCTTGTTTTACAACTAATCCTATTGGAAATGCATCCTAAAATGGGCACTTCATTCCCTTGTGGGCTGCAACTTTGTTTATTTTTGTTAACTTCCCAGGAAAAAAGAATCTTATATATAACACAATTAGAGTTAATTTTTAAAACACATTTCCATGCCCACCAGAAACTATAAAGAGCTGCGTGCTTGCTTGGTGACTAGTCTGCCACAGTTCAATCTGAATCCAGAAAGACAATGTTAATGGAATCAGAAGGAATTCTTCCTCAATTGTTACATAGAATCAAATTTCATCAGTGTAGAACATTACACAGCTGCCATGACATTGCAAGTTTAATGCTAGAAACTACTGACAAATTTCTAGCCCAGGCCAACTCCCCACTTTCTCTCACTTTTGGGTTGCTATTCATACCTGAATGCTTCTTTTCTTAAAACTTTAAAACTTTATTTATACAGCACGGTAACAGGCCCTTCCAGTCCAATGAGCCTGTGCCACCCAATTACACTCACGTTAACCTAGTAACCCGTATGTCTTTGGAATGTGGGAGGAAACTGGAGCATATGGAGGAAACCCATGCAGTCACGGGGAGAATGTACAAGTTCCTTACAGACAGCGGTGGGAATTGAACCCCGATCGCTGGCATGGTATTAGCATTACGCTAACTGCTACGCTACCACGCCGCCCCAAACTACTGATAAATTTCTAGCCCAGGCCAACTCCCCATTCTCTCTCATTTTTGGGCTGCTATACATACCTGATTGCTTCTTTTCCTTTAAACTCTGCAGGTACTGTTTCTACCACCTCACTAAATGCAGATCCTTGGCCAAGTTCATTTTCACAATCAATTTGATCATAATGTTTTTCTTTATGGAGCCAATAAGAAGGCTGAAGGAAATAGAAGAAAGGCTGACGTTGCCCAAATTCACCTAATCAGGCAAAGGAAAGAGATTTTTAATATTAATATCTGCAGACGAATCAAACCAATATGCTCAATAAAAACATAAACATATGTTAAATCATGTTGAGTAACAAAGAAACAATAAACAACATCTTGGGCAAATAAGAGCAAGGAGAATATTTCTGAGGCAACAGAGGAGTTTAAGAAAATTACAATCTTGAAATCCAACACTATACTCCATGCAAAACTATTCCACAGCTTTCCTCGGTAAATGAAAGCGGCAAACACTGTGAAGGGACACGAGCACAAAAAAAAATTTTCCCCCCACTGATATGTGGTATGTTACACTTCTGCAGTATTCAAGTGGCAGTAGGCATTATCAACTCTCACAGACACAACAGAAATTATTAAAATAACAGCTAAGCACAGCATTACAATACATTTGAAAACAATTATCCTATTCAAATATAGCTTTCCTGAAATATAAATTAAAACAAAGCTTAGGGTATCAAGATAACCAAAAAGGCTTCTCATTTCTGAACAATCATTTATTTTCAAAATTAAATTTGCTAATTTGTGATTTCAGAATGTGCACTAAATTTTACAATTATCTGAGATATGATTTAAGAGGGTATACTAATAGAATTGGTTCTTTTGAACAACTAATGGAATAAGCAAATATTGGATTTACATTTTAGAGCTTTTTAAATGGATGATAGTCATCCAATCAAATACTCCTGTGGAGGATGAATGGTAGAAATACAAGGATAGAGTAAAAATAAGTAACGTAGAGGGTTAATTTTTGCATGAATGTACACAGATGAAAGTGCACGCTAGTGGGAAAATAAGCAGGATAGACAGGATAATGTAAACTCTCTCCTAGACTAGGTAGGAATAATTTGGAGACGGTTGGATATCCACTGGAATATATTTAAAATGAGTACCGTGGGAATTAATCCCATGACAGTGAGTAATCAGAATTGAGATTATGCAGGATCCCCTGGTTTACAACAGATGTAGCAGAGATACCAAGGCCTCCTTGTGAGGAATGCAGAAATGGAGACACTCAGTCTGCTCTTGGTACAGCACTCAATCAAGGTAAGATAGCGCATTCCATTTTCACAGCACAGGCCCAGGTGTTGGTAGGGTCTGCAAGGCATCGGGGTGATCATGTGGGGCCAATGATGTCAACAAAGACAGATCACAACCTCATCTCTATCTGATTGGCTGTGTGCTGATCAGAGAATGTCTGCACATTGGGTAAAAATGCTATACCACGTCTCTGAATATGCATTAATTGCCATAATCAGGCAGCAAGTAGGAACCAGATTTCTCGTGTAAAACTGATTGAAATAAATGTATCTCTGTTTAACCAGATGGCAAATGATCCTTTTCATCACAATTGGTGTACTTGCATGATCGTTCCCCCCTCAGTAGATGCACAGCTGTACCAGAGCATCATTTGGGTGAGTAGTTTAAATATTGTAAGTAAATTAGATGCAAATGGCTGATAGGTGCCTGCTTAGTGGGAGATCCAAACCTATGTAGAGTCTGTCAGGTGAAAGCTTTGGTGCCAGTCAGTTACAGTGAGGGCTGGAAACTATGGCAGAAGCAGGGGCAGCCCCAGACTGAGGGTCTGAGGGATCATTACAGAAACTGATCAACCAAATCAGATAAGAGGTTGAGAGAGAAGTCTTGAAAGTTAATTTTTGTGAAAGCGTGTTTAAATATTTTCTGGTAACTTTTCTTTTACATGCAAAATCACATCCTTAAAAAGTATCTGCAATTTGTTTCCAGCATCAGTCACTTACACTGAAAACTAGCTGTTAACCCTTTGTAGTCTTGACTGTTGGTTTACAACCTTTGTAGAAATCTACAAAGTTTTAAGAAGGAACTTTGAACTAAAAATTAAGTCACACAAAAATCGGTAAAGGAGACATGACCACTGTGGGGAATACCAATTCAAAGAGGCTCTGACTACGGGCCATGTGGTTCAACATGTAATCTGATGGGTGTTAAGCAAGATTCCGCCTCCCATATCACCCTGAACCTGTTATGGTAGAAAACATGAACCCAACATTAAAGATCTTATTAGCTAAGCCAGTCAGGAGACTGGCCACGCATAGACCAAGTTGGTCCCAGTAATCTTGATGAAGCTCAATGCAACCCCAAACCAAGCAACCAACCTTACGAATTGATGGCAGGGCGAGATAGGGACTCCACCACAAATGCCAGAATTAAGGCAAAAGGTAATGGTTCCAGAATGGATAAATAGTACTTTGATAAACAGCACATGCTTCAGCTATCCAGAAAACATGAATTCATGTACACTGATGCAGACTCACCCGACCACACATGGGTGCATAGTGCAAAGCGCTGTGTATGTGGGATTGGGTCTTACTGATCCCAGTCTCCTTCTCGTCCACAAAATGAAGTGAGTAACATAGGAGTACAACAGGGAGACTACTACCTCCGATATACCCGTATCCCAATCTAATGTCTGGCATGGCGTGAGAAAAGGGCCATCGCTGACAGGATGCCAATAGACCAGAGAAGTGACAATCTACCTGCATCCAGTGGGAGACAGGGAGGCTGCCCTGTGTGATTTCAAATGAACCGAGGGGGGTACGGTGGAAGTCAGCCCGTCTAATCTTGAGCCGACACATGCCACCTTTCACGAGTATGGGGAATAATGTGTAACCACCCGAGAATTGTAGCTTATTTATGGTGGGATGAGTTGTCTAGTTAACCAGTCCAATTTCTGCTTCAACCCGTGATACTCCCCAATAATTAGGGAAGCCCAAACAGTTCATGTTCATACCAATGTAGCAAGGGTGTTGGACGTGACTGACGAGGTAGTGGAGGGCCTGGACATGTATAACATACCTTTTTTTAAGCACCCATCTCGGATCTGCCAGAATACTTGACACAATTTTAGGAAAAGATTACTGGGCTGTTTATGAAATATCATAAATTTGAAGATAAGATTGAAGCCCCCCCAAGGAAATGAAAGTTTTATTGCAAGGGCCAAAAGAAGGGGTTGTAAAGGATGAACAGCAAATACATTAGGATGAGTAGCATAGAGGATTAACTTTTACACAAATAAAGACAGTGAAGGGACATGCTCACTGTTTTTAGTTAATCTGCAGTCAGTCCTAGAGGGTCTGTAGGATAATAAACAGGATGATAGGTAGAGAGAGGGAGGCCAATGTAAACTCTCTCCTAAAACCATGAAGGAATGATTTAGATACAGTTCGACACCCAGCCGAGCACAATTAAAATAGAAAAATATGGTGGGAATTAATCCAATGATAGTGAGTAATCAGGATTGAGATTGTGCAGGATTCCCATATTTACAAAACATGTAGCAGAGACTAACAAGGCCTTCTTGTGAGGAATGTAGAAGTGGAGGCAGTTTGTCTGTTCTTGGTACAGGCCCCAGGGATTTATCCATCCTTATGCTCTTCAAGACCACTAACAGCTCCTCCTTTGTAATATCGTTATGTTGCTGTTGAAGATTCTGAGGGCAGGATTATGTGCACTTGGAAAAGCAAGAACCAATTAGGAGTCGGCATGGTTTAGTTCAGGGGAAATCACATCCCACAAATCTGATGAGTTTTATTTTTAAGGAGGTAGCTACGAAAATTGATGAAGGCGGCATGGTAAATGTGGTTACCTGAACTTCAGCAAGGCTCTTGACATGGTCCTGCATGCTAGCCTGGTTGAGAAGGTTAAGGCACAAGGGATCTGAGGTGTGTTAGCAAACTGATTCCAAAAGTAGCTTGGTGAAAGGAGGCAGAAGGTAGCGGTGGATGGGTATTTTTCTGACTGGAAGTCCCCAACAGGTGGTATACTGCAAGGATTGGTGCTGGGACCTAAATGACGTGGATGAGAATAAAGGTGATCTAAGTAGTAAGTTTGCAGATGACATAAAAATTGGTGGAGTCATAGAAAGCGAATAAGGTTATCCAAGGATACTGTGGGGTCTAGATCAGGTGGAAAGCTGGGCAGAATGGTGACAGATTAAATTTAATCCAAACAAGTGATAGATAGTGGAGCAACAAACAATCTAACTGGAGGAACTCAGTGGTGCAAGCAGCACCTGTGGGAGGAAAGGAATTGTCGACATTTCTGGTCAAAGCCCTGCATCAGCAGATTGTTTGTTGCTCTAGATTCCAGCATCTGCAGTTTCTTGTGTCACCAAGTGAAAGATAATGTACTTTGGAAAGTCAAGTTTTGGTAGAACATACAAAATAAATGGCTGCGACCTTAGGAACATTAATTTACAGAGGTACCTTGGGGTGCAGGTCCATAGTCCCCTGAAAGTGGTGACACAAGTGAATAAGGCATTTGGTATGCTTGCCTTCACAGCCTGAGGCATCGAGTAGAAGAGTTGGGCATCATATTGCAGCTGTACAAAACATTGGTTAAACTGCACTTAAGAGTATTGTGTATAGTTTTGGTTCCCACACTAAAGGAAGGATGTGGTAGCAATAGACGGAGTGCAGAAGAGATTCACCAGGACATTGCCTGGAATTGAAGCCAATAGTTTATAAGGAGAGATTGGATAGATTGGCTTTATTGTCATTCGAACATAGGAGGCTGAGGAGTGATCTTAAAGATTTATAACACTGAGGGGCATACATCGGATAGATAGTCAGAGTCTTTTTGCCAGGGTAGGGAGTCTAGAAGTAGAGGGCGTGGTTAAAAGTGAGAAGGGAAGTTTAAAGGAGATCTGATGGGCAAGTTTTTCCACACAGAGGGTGGTGGTTATCTGGAACAAGCTGTCAGAGGAGGTGGTAGAGGCAGAAACAATTACAATGTTTAAAAGGCATTTGGACAGGTACTTAGATAGGAAAGGCATAGAGTGATACTGATCTAATGTAGGCAAATGGAATTAATGTGGAAAGCTATCATAGTCAGCACAGACAAGGTGGGTCAAAAGGGCTTCTTCATGTGCTGTATGATTTTACAATTCAGAGTGTAGCACATTTCTATAAATAACAAAGGTCTTTACTTGCCTTAGGTAATGATATATCAATAATTGAATTATTCAAATGCTAACATGCTTTTTGCAATTTTAACAAACAACAACAGCAAACAAAATATTATCAGATCAGATGCATTTAGAAGGTGCAAACGTTATCTTACATGTATTTTTACATACCTGGGAGGACTTGATCAAGATATACAGCAACAAGCAAATATAGGAAACTGTCTAGTATTAGCATGATAAAAGGGATATACAAGGGGAATGGGCTTGCTGACAGATTTGAGAGCTGAGCACCATCACCAATGGCTTCAAGAAGAACAACCTGGCAAAAAAAAACAATTAAAATATAATCCAGAAAGAAATAAGCATGCAACATGATTCATAGCTGGAGACCAAAATATCTGCATCTACATCAGTTTGTAGTTAGTCATCCGGAGAGATTAAAGAGAAAGATCTTGCCAGTAACAATCAGTATTGCACTAATGCAATTGAATAATTATAGTTGGCTTTACAAGCAGGAAATACTTGATGCACTCTGCCCACTTAATTTCACTTTATTAATGAATGTCAGAAATAATATGGGCAATATCTAGCATTAACTAGATTTATTCCTGGGATGGTGGATCTGTCATGAGGAGAAATTAAACAGACTCTGCCTTACTCTTCAGGTTGGGAAGAATGAAAGTATGTCATTGAAATATGCAAAATTCTGATGGGACTTGACTGGGTAGATCTGGAGTTGATGTTTCCCCTGGGTGGGGTGTCTAGAACCAGGAATCTCATTCTCAAAATAAGGGGTCAGAGACAGGAAATGTCTTTATCCAAGGGGTGGTGAATCTTTGAAATACCAAGAGGGCAGTAGAGGCTCTATCATTTAATATATACACAAGAGAGTTCAATATGTAAACAGCTTTTATTTTTACATATAGAACTCACATTAAGAACTTAACAGTACTTAATACTGCTCTGTATAGGGACAAGGGCCAAAAAAACAAGATGTTGGCAGTGATGTTCTTAAACCCAATGCAGTCTTGGTGACAAAAATTCTCCCACAGTTACCGAGGAAAACATTCCAACATCTTGACCCAGGAATGGCAATCTGATTGAAAGCGAGAATGGTTTATGACATGTGAGTGGTGTTCCCAAGCCACTACAGCCCTTTGCCCAGGTGATAGAGTTTGCAGATTTAAGATGGGTGTTGAAAGAACCTTGGTTGCAGTGCATTTCTGGATGCCACATATTGCAACCAGGATGCACAAGTGAGGTGTTGATGTTCAGGATGGTGGATAGTCTGGCAAAGAATTATATTACTTTGCATTGGATTTTTATCAATGGTGATCCCAAAATGTTGATGGAGAGGGACTTGGCAATGGAAATGGTATTAGAATTAGTAGTTAGATCCACCTTAATGAAGATGGTTGATGCTGGTGCTGTGAATATAACTTGTTATACTGGCATGGACGAATTCATCGCCTGAGCAGTTGTGGAAGGAATTAAATACTGTCTAATCATTAGAAAATGATTCTCAAATGAAAGTGAAACCCCTCTGTGGTTTGAGACCCTTACTCACTGCTCCTTCTCTGTGGTTTCTGAGACCCTCCCTCATTAGAAAATGATCCCATCTTTGGGATCATGATGGAGAAAAGGTCATTACCGAACTAGCTGAAGATGACTGGACCTAGGGCACTGTCCCGAGCAACCCCTGAGACAATGACCTGGTGCTGAGAGTATTAGCCTCACTTGGTTAAATGCTGCCAAAGGCAGTAATTCTCATCATGCCTCTGGAAATTAGACATTTTGAGCATGTTTGGATCAAGGCTGCAATGTGGTCTGCATATGACTATTCCTGGCTTAATCCAAATCAAGCATCAATGATTAGGTTATCAATGCTTGATAAAGTGTCACTTCAAGGCACTATCCTTAAGACCTTTCATTATTTTTCTCATCATTGAGAATACGATGATGGAGTATTAACTGGCTGCATTAGATTTTGTGCACATGACACACCTAGGTCGACTTTCCAGATTGGTGGGCAAATGCCAGCATTGTAGTTGTCAGTCTTTCTGATATGCACTCTAAACTTCTTACTCATCTTAAACAATGCTCTCTGGTTACAGACACTTCTGCTATGGGGGTGGGGCATTTGCTACTGTCTATCCTATCTATCTCCCTCAGTTTTTTACACCTCCATCAGATCACCCCTCAGCCTTCTCTGCTCCAAGGAAAATAAAACAGCCTGTCCAGTCTCTCCTCATTGAGGCACTCTATCCTAGGTAATATCCTGGTGAAACTCCTCTGCATCCTCTCCAGAGCAATCACATCCTATGATTAAAACTGCACACAATATGTCAGATGCAGCTTCACTAATGTTTTATAAAACTGTACCATAACTTCCCTGTTCTTATATTCTATTCCCAGCAAATAAGGCTAGCATTCCATATGCCTTCTTTACCATCCTATCTACTTGTGCACTTCCCTGGATCTTTATGCCAAAGTCCCTCTGTTCCTCAATATTCCTAGGGCCCTATCATTCATTGAGCACATACTATGATTATTTGACCACCCAAAATGTATCACATTGCACTTCTCTCCATCTGCCAATGCTCCGCCCAACTTACCAGCTGATCAATATCATTCTGAAGCCTGAGATGATGATCCTCATTATCTACAACATCACTAAATTTTGCCTCGTCTGCAAAGTATTGAAATTGCTTGACTGGAGAAAGACTTTGCTGCCTCATTTCAATTGAGCCATTTCTTGATATCAGATGACATGAATCAAATCAGTGTCAAATTGGTTGGATCCAGCTTTCGTGATGCTTGGAACCCCAGGAGGAGTATGAGATGTCCAGTACTTAGTACTTTGGGCTAAAGATGGCTTCAAAGTTTCAGCCACATCTTTATACAGATACGCTGGGCTCACCCATCATACAGAATTGGGATGTTTATGAAGTCTCCTCCTCCTCCCATCAGCTGTACACTACCATTATTGACTGCATGTGATATGAATGCCTGGCTTTTTGTGATCTGCTGGTTGTAGGATCATTTAGCTATGTCCGCAACAACAGTGCTTCCAGTTGTGCTCCATGCATGTAGTCCTGTGTTGCCACTTCAAAAGACTGACACCTTTCGAGCTGCTCTTGACATATCCCCTATGCACTTCATTCAACCTGTGTGGTGTGTAGGGGATGAAGCAGACAACTAAAAAAACTTATATAGCTGCAACATCATAAGGCTGAGGCCATTGTAACTAGCTGAACTCATTTTAAAATATGACTTAGAACATAGAACAGTGCAGCATAGAACAGAACAGTACAGGCCCTTTAAGCCCACAATGTTGTGTTGACCTACTCCTTGATCAATCAAACCCTTCCCTCCTACACAACCCATAACCCTCCATTTATCTTTTGTCTATGTGTCTATCCAAGAGTCTTTTAAATTTCCCTGTATCAGCCTCTACCACCATCCCCACCACTCTCTGTGTAAAACACCTACCTCTGACATTTCCTTTAAACTTTCCTCCTCTGACCTTAAGCTGATGTCCTCTGGTATTGGCCATTGCTGTCCTTGGGAAAGGGTACTGGCTGTCCATTTATTCTATGCCCCTCACAATCTTATACACTTCTATCAAGTCACCTCTCATCCTGCATCGCTCCAAAGAGAAAAGCCCTAGCTTGCTCACCCTTTCCTCTAAAAGGAAAGGTTCTGCTCAAAGCAGTGGAATAATGCAATGGCTAACAAGCAGAAGAAAGTAATGAAACACGGAAGCAATAAATCATATCCTCCCAATTAAATTATTTCCCCATTTTTGAATACCTGTGAAATCCCAATGCCCAAGGCACTAGGGGAAAACAAACAAAGCAGCCATACAGCAGACACTGGAAAATCTCTAATCAGCATGGTAAGATGGCTAAATAATCCAAAACCCATCAGCAATAATGATCCAACCAAGCCAGCAATCTTCTGATTCTTAAAAAGTGGAGTCAGCAGAAAAGAAAAGGGAATCTGTGGAAGAAAACATTTACATTTCAAATTGAGACATCTCATATGTAAAACTTTCTCTGTGCAACATTAACTTTTAGCAACTTATGGTTACATATGAAGAAACCCAGGGATCAAAATGCGCTATTTAATCTATCAAGTCTATCCCTTTTGATGTATTTGTTGATAAACTATTAAACCTTGTGCATTCCTTGGTTTAAATGGATTATGATTACATATACTGAAAGAGGTAATAAAAGCATTATTATATAAACATTAAAAAATTACAGAACAGTGGCGCCAGAAAATAGCTAACATTATTCTTAAATTTTATAAAGGGAGGCCAGAGGCCGAACCATAGACCAATATGTTTAACGTAGAAGGTTGCAATGATAATGGAATTTTTACCTGAAGATGTAAACATCCAGAAATTGAAAATATAAATGTCAACAAGGATTTCAGCAAGCTGGCCGCAAAACAGAAAACAGGACAGTACTATTGAAGGTGATCACTCAGACTGGTGGAAGGTGGAATGTGACGATTCACAACATTGAATGCAGACACATGAAGAATAAGGACTCAAGAAAGAACAATTTCCAATTCCGTAAACATAACAAATGTTTGTTTTAAGTGGTAAAAGAGGTAGTTATATTCACTTAGAAAAATTACAATTAAATATATATCATGCTAGTAAACTTGCTGAGTGTATAAATACCAAATGCATTTCAATATACTGTACACGTGGAGCAAATGGTAGGAGGAAAAGGAAGGTTATGTACTGCTTAGAAAATGAGCCAAAATTGAAGAGGGATTGATAAGATAAAAAAGGCAAAGGATATGGGGAACAATGGACATCATGGTGTTGAGATGGAGGATAGGCTTTGATTAGACTAAATGGGGAGATAGTCCTGAAGTGCCGAATGGATAACTTCTGCTCCTATTTTTCTATGTTCTAAGCACATCTAAATATCAAAAGCAGCAAGGCAATGTATTGAGGCCCTTCAGAATCTAAAAGGTCTAGGGTCATTAGTACAAGAGAATCATTATTAAATCCAATAAATGAAGTCAGAAGAAATTTTATTGAAGCTATTGTGAGAATATTGAACCTTTTACCACAAGGAGCAGTTGAAGCAAACATAATTAACTTCCCCTCGTGTCTATTAAGACATGAGGGAGAAAGGAACAGAAGAATGAGCAGTTGAAGGCTTACGTAAAGATGTTAAGAATAAGGTTCACAGAGAATAAATACCAGCAGAGACCTTTTGGGTTGAAAAGCCTGCTTATGTACTGTACATTCTTCATATTTCATTGTCAATTCTCTCTTATATTAACACAAGAACACCTTGTTGTTATTTACCTAGTTTGAACCTTATAAATAATAACAAAAATATCAATTTATAATATGCAAAATATTCATAACAAGGTTTTGGACCAACCAGGAAATAAAATGGACATCATAGCAAAAAAATGTAGTTGTTGGAAATACAAGCTGAAAAGAAAAGAAACCAGAAGATAAAGGAACAGAATTAGGTCTTTTGGCCCATTGAGTCTGCTCCACCATTCAATCATGACTGATTTTATTTTCAACCTCCTGTGTTCCACCTTCTCCCTGTAACCCTTAACCCCTTTACCAATCAAGAATCTATTAATCTCTACCTTTAGTACACTCAATGACTTGGCCTCCACAGCCTTCTGTGGCGACAAATTCCATTGATTCCTCATCTCAGTTCTAAAAGGGAAGTCCCTTTATTCAGAGGCTGTGGCCTTGGATTCTAGACTCCCCTACTAATGGAAGCATTTTCTCCACATCCACTCTATCCAGGCCTTTCACTATTCGATAGGTTTTAATGAGATCCCCCCTCATCCTTCTGAACTCCATTGAGTACAGGAGAAACAAAGGACTGCAGATGCTGGAATCTTGATGAAAAACACTACAATGCTGGAGGAACTCAGCAAGCCAGGCAGCATCCATGAAGAAAAGCAAGTGATCAACGATTTGGGTCAGAACTGCTGCTTTTCTCCACGAATGCTGCCTGACCTGCTGAGTTCCTCCAGCATCATAGTGTTGTTCATCCATTGAGTACAGGCCTAGAGCCATCAAACACTCCTCATAAATCAAGCCTTTCATTGCTGGGATCATTCTTGTGAACCTCCTCTTGACCTTCTCCAGGGCCAGCACATATTTCCTTAGATATGGAGCCCAAAATTGCTCACAAAATTTCAAATGTGGTCTGACCAGTGCCTTATAAAGCCTCAGCAGTACATCCTTGCTTTTATATTCTGGTCCTCTCGAAATGATGCGAATATTGCATTTGCCTTCCTTACTACCGACTCAACCTGCAAGGTAACCTTAAGGGAATTCTGAACTAGGGCCCCCAAGTCCCTTTGCACTTCTGATTTCTGAATTCTCTCCCCATTTAGAAAATAGTCTACACCTTTATTCTTCCTATCAAAGTGCATAACCCCATACTTCCCTATGCTGTATTCTGTCTGCCACTTCTTTGCTCACTCTCCTACCCTATCCAAGTCCTTCTGCAGAGTCCCTGCCTCCACAGCACTACCTGTTCCTCCACGTATCTTTGTGTGATCTGAAAATTTGGCCACAATGCCATCAGTTCCTGCATCCAGATCATTAACACATAAAGTGAAGAGTTGCGAGCCCAACACTGACCCTGCAGAACTCCACTGGTCACTGGCAGCCATCCTGAAAAGGATCCCTTTATCCCCACTCTCTGCCTTCTGCCAGTCAACAAATCAGCAAACAAATATGCTTCCAGACGTCTTGACATACAAAAATTGGCAGAGTTGTAGATAGCATGCAGGATGGTCTAGGACTACAGCATGACACAGATCAACTGGAAAATTGGGCAGAGCAATGGCAGATGGAATTTAATCATGACAAATGTGAGGCGATATAATTTGGAAAGGCAAGCATGGGTTGGACATGCAGAGTAAATGGTAGTGCTCTAGGATGTGTTGATGAACAGATGGGCACAAATCCCTGAAAGTGGAAGCACAGGTGGAGAGAATGTGATGGCGGCTTAGGAGATGATTGCCTTCATCGGTCATGACATAGAATATAGGAGTTGGGACGTCATGTTTCAACATTGCTTAGACCACACTGGGAGTATTGTGTGAGTTCTAGCTGCCACACTACAGGAAGGATGTAATTGTGCTGGAAAGGGCAAGAGGAAATTCACTAACATGTTGCCTAGATTGAAGCATTTCAGTTACAAGGGGTGACTGGATCGGCTGCGTTTGTTTTTCCCTGGAGTAGAGGAAGCCAATGGGTGACTTGATAGAGGTATGCAAAATTAGAAGGGGGATAAAGTAGATGGAAAGCATCTTTTTCCCATGGTAGGGGTGTATAGGACAATAAGGTGAGAGGCAAGAGGTTTAGAGAAGATCAGAGAGGAATATTTGGGCAGAGCAACGGCAGATGGAATTTAATCATGACAAATGTGAGGTGATATATTTTGGAAAGGCAAGCATGCCCCCCCCCCCCCCCCCCCCACCCACAGAGAGTCAGAGAGTGATTGGAATCCGCAATGCACTGCCAAGGAAGTGGTGGAAGCAGGTGCTTCTTGAATGTTGTGAAGTATCTAGACAAGCACTTGAATCATTAAGGCACAGTAGGCTATGGACCTAATGTGGGTAAATGGGATCAGTATAGATGGATGCTTCGGTTGACGTGGATGTGATTGGCCAAAGGGCCTGCTTCTGTGCTGTACAACTATAAGAGGAAAGGTGCAGATGGATGTGCAAGTCGACCCGCACCATAATAAATCAGACAACAGCAGAACCAAAGAACTTACAACTAATGCTTTATTATCTTAACGCTAGCAGGAGTGAGGGATACAGAGAAAGAGTGAACAGTGTAACCTGAGCTCTGTACTGATCCCACTCGGAGATTCACCGGTTAGTGCCCCCATCTTTATACCCACTTTGTGAGAAACCTCCGTGGGAAGCTGCACTTACTAAGCAGCTGTTTACAGCAAGCTTTTACCAAAACATGTCTAAAAAACTTCTCTCTTTCTCACATGCACCTGGACATTTTTACAGTCATAACTATATTCATTCCATGGTTGAGGCAATAACACACTATGGGAAAAATAGCTGCACACCATTAACCCTTACATTGCCAGTCATTAACCCTTGCATGTCCAGTTATCTTTTACATTGAAGCAAATGGCTGCAGTAAACAACTCAGCAGCTGTTAAGCAAAACCACAAAGATGTTTAAAAATGATGATGAGACACGTGAAACTAATGCAAAGGAAATCCGATTGCCAAAGATAGGCGATGGCAGTATGAGGTTTTAGGACACAGAATTCTAAATTATCAGCAGTTTATTAGGGTGGGATGGTGGAAATGGATGAAAATGAAATTAAAGTTCAATTCCTCAAAGGAAAAGAAATTCAGGGTTATAGAGAAAAAAGATGAGTGATACCAACAGAATAGCTCCTGTAAAAAGCTGGCACAGATATGGTCCAAAAATGACGTATGAGGTGATATATTTTGGGAGGGCAAAGAGTTGGACATACACCTCCTCCCTCCCAAATCTGAGGCAGCACTGTTATGGTCAGAATTTCACACAGAAGGAAAATGGTCCTTTAGCCAGCTAGGCAAGTCCAAACAGAATAGATATCTGTCAAAAACAATGTTGGGACACTTTCAAATTTAAGAGAATGATATTTGATGATAAAGGCTTCTTGATAAGTCCATTAAAAGTAACATCCATCAAAGTAAATCAAGTGAAGAGCTAGGTCTTCTACTGATGAAGAAATTAAACAAATGATGATCACCTCTGCCATCCCACCATTGTAACATAATCAATCATACAAAATTTAAAACAAGTTCTATTGTTTGCCTGCAATAATTCCTTGTGTAGCTTCCTGAACTAACAATCTCAAAAATTAGTCATTCTCAAATTTCTTGCATTAATCTGACCTAGTGAATGACAGAACATATATAGAATCTTGCAACTTTTAAAATTACTTTTGCAAGTGGCATGGAAAATAAGATAAAATGTTTATTCAAATCCAAGCTATAGGTTTAAATCTCATTACTGATAAATATATATTTGGAGTATGACTTACAATAGATATTCCAAAAAAGAACAACAAAGGAAAGATGATCAGTATGCTGCTTCTTGGAAACAGAGACGTCTGAGTAGCAATGATTGCCATCACCAAAGATAGGATGAAGATTAAAATCATATACAAGAAGCCCCAGGATAGCCTGACAAAACAGAAGGATGGTTAATGAGTAAATGAGAAACTGCTCTCATCTCTTTCCAAAAGAACATTGCAAATTTTATGAATTCAGAATATTTTGTTTTGCAAAACTCAATTTAGGAGACTTGCTTTTGTCAAAGTTCTTGAGCTTCAATTTTATTTCAAAGCTTTGTCACACATTTCATCCTCCATATCTCTGTATTTTTATATCTGCTGAAAACAAACTCAAATTTGCTTACAAAAGAGTCCATTGAAGGTGACTTCAGTTATCGGTAGCTTAGCTCTGGATTAGTAACAGTTGCTACAGACATGGCTTGATGAATAATCTCAAAAAGAACTTTAACTCTATGATTATTATTCCAATAAAACCACTGCTGCACATACCAATTTGTATGTCTCACTTTTGTTTTCATGGAATTATCAGAAAATTGAAGTGAAAATTAAGAACCTATTTGTTTCAAAAATCAGAATTTTGTGAGGCAAACTATCACATTCATTATTTTTTTTCTCAAAAATTGCAACAAAGTATTGTCCATCAGGAGACAGAAGAGACTGCACCTACTGGAATCTGGAGCAAAAAAATAAACTGCTGGAAGAACTCAGTGGTTCGAGCAGCATCTGTGGAGCACTGGTCACTTCTGCAAGTGCAATTTAAATGCAATTTCAAATGAAGGCAGATGTGTGGAAATCCAGAAGTTATCTCACAGTGAGAGCTCATTGCCTTGTCATTAGATTTCTGTATTTGAATAGCAAGTCTTCATTTTAATACAACCACCCTTGTGACATTGCAAGTGTTAATTCCAGCAAACCTCGTTAGCACTGAATATTAACCATTAAATATGGAATCATTATTTCTGATTTAAAGGTGGAAAAAAGTTGATTTCACTAACAAACTCTGGCTTCTCATTCAGTAAGGAGGTGTATTTGAAAATTCTGACCCCTGCTTTCAAATTTATCCATAGCCTCAAACTCCTTTTTCTCCAATCTCCTCCAGCTCCAGAACAGATGCCTGCAAACCATCACTTCTGGCCTCTCCATGACGCTAGGTTTTAAAATCACTCCACCTTCAGCTACATTTTCAGCTGCCAATGCCCTACAACTTCCTCCATAAATCTCACTACTTCTCATTCAGATACTCCTCAGAGCTCATTTCTTTCACAAAGCTTTATCTTGATTTCTCCTTTCCCTGGACTATTGAATGTTATTTCAATTGATTCTCTAACATACTAAAGTGTAACATCTTTTTAAAAAAAAAGGTGAATTAAAAGTGTAATAAATTTTCCACTGCCCCTGGTGAGTTTACAGGGAGTGCAGTGACCAGGGCCCCATGTGTTAAAAGACTGTACAGGAATCAACACCTGGTGAACCAGATACCAAGCCACTGGGACTTCTGAACAACAACGGATTGAAGTTTCACTGTACTTGATTTGGCATAGAACTTGCATATATAATTTGAATGTTCTAATCCTTTTTTGTCTTAATTAGACAATCCTTCAATTCAATGAGAATGAAATGCACAAATACTCGCCCTAGTCCAGATGACTTCTTTTGAAATTGTGATGTCATCAATTGCTATTTCAGCAACGTGACATGCAAGATTTTAAATAAACCCTAGCTTAAACTGTGATAAGCTTATATTTGTGCTTTTCCTAAAAGAGACATTATTGAATCAAAGACAATGAATTGGAAGACCAATGAATAAGTCTACTTAACATTTTATTTAACTAGCTTGCAAAATAATTCAATATTTTGACTCACCAGAAAGCAGAGTCATATAGTCCCATCACCTTCATCACATCTTTCACCTCCTTTTTCTCTGTTACAAGATTGATCAGCAGAAAATTGACAAATGGGACAAAAGCAATCACGAAGTAGAGAGAAGTGACAAGATGGGAAAAGATGTCTGCGCCAACATGACTTGGTAGCCCCATCATCTGTATTTGCAGAGGCATGATATCCTTCCAAATGGTATAATTGGTTTGGGTCTGAAAGCAGAAATTTCTGTAAGGTAATCTACATGAATATATTGGAAAAAGCTAAAATACTAGGCATAATTATCTACAAAAGATTTAAATTTATCAAAAATAGTTACTTATAAATCACTTTACATATATCTGTAACATGTTGGGTTAAAACGACACTAAATATTTTAACCATATTTTCCATGGAGGTTAGAACTCTTTGGTTAATCCACACAATGGTCAAAACTTGATTGCTCTATTGGCTATGTTGCACAGGATATTAAACAATTCTGAATAACATCCTGGGGAAGACCTGGAATTTATTTATTTAAGCAATACACTATTTGTGTTTCACACCTTTTGCTAAATAGTATTTAATGAAAGTAAAATAATAATGTTTTCATTGACACAGCTGTGCTATATTTAAAAAATCTTTATCAAATTTGGAGTATTATTTATTTTGCAAGAATAGCTAGCATCACACACCACCAGCATATCAACTTAAAGAGTTTAAATTACAAGGGCAGCACTGAAACATTTTACATTAATGAGAAGTGACAGTTACGCTGATGTTCTTTCCAAAAATTTGTCAGAACAAAGTGAAAAATAGTCACAAAAATCTATATGGACACAGAACACTTTTTCTAAACTTCAAACCCATAAGTTCTAGCATGAACAAGTTAAACTCTTAATAATGATCATTGATACCAACTATAAAAAGGAAATCAGTATTTGATAATGGCAATAATAACTTTGACTGCATGTAATAGCTTTGGTTAATTCCTCGGGTAACCAACTGGTTTGGCTTTATAAATGTGTCCCCTTTGCAAGGGCAGGTCAACCAAAATGTTTGATCCAAGCAATGCCTTCCCTATTATAAAATACTCATTTGATTGTGGCCACAATAAAACTAGATGCCCTCATCCTTTGTGATCCTTCTGCAACCTTTGACCTGGAAGACCTGCCAAGCGTCCTTTAATTCATTCTTCATTTGTCCAGCTGGTTTGTACTCACCTAGTTACACCACATGTACCCAATGTGCTCAAAGAATCGCTTGCCAAGGATCCTCTTCCTTGATGCATATCATTACTCCTGGATCCAAGAATCTATCATTTGCCCTCTCCTTTTTCTCATCACTTATGAACTCTCACATCAACAAATTCCAATAATATAGCAGTTTTAATGAAACAAAACTTCCCAGATTTACATCATCCAAAATCATAGCATCAGATCTCACATGTAAGCAGCTCTACCTCATTCCTACCTCTCCATGGACTTTAAATTGTTATGCTTCTTGCCACTCATTCAATGCTAGATGGCAGAAATTTCCTCCAAATAAAGACCAAAGCTTTTGCTCCTTGCCATAAAGCATGTTATCCAGTCACTAATTTAATCCCCTTCCTGTCTGAACCAAACTACATGCAACCTTAGTGTCATGTTTGATCCTGAGCTAAGCTCTAACCCATGCATCCATACCAATACCTTAAGACCATAATTTCAACCTTATCTGGTCAGGGGATGCCCATCTTTTACCCTGTGGTCAAAATAACTGCTTCCCACGTACTAATTGCACCATCCCAATCACATACTCCTTCCTCAATGATCTCCAATCACTTCTAGTCCTCACCTCAATGCCCATCTTTGTAAAACACTTCCAGCTCTGCAAAGCTGAAACATCAGTTCTTAGAATTCTGGCCTCCTGCATACTCCGATTTTAAAAGCTACACTGCTGGCAAACATATCTACAGCTCTTAAGGGTGCCAACATCTGAAATTTGCCTTCTAAACCTCCACCACTCCTTGTTCATTATGATATTCTTTAAAATAAAATTATCTCAGACAAAACTTTTGGCCATGTGCCCAAATAGCTCATGCTGCCCTGTGTCAAAATTGTTCTGCAATGTATCAGTATAGCACTTGGGGGTATCTTGTTATGTGAATGTTAATGCACTAATACATATAGAATGCTCTTAGCTGAAAACATCACATACATCATTTCCAGTAATATGGACTACAGATTTAAAAACTGAAGAGGAATTTTTCTCACATGAAGATAAACACGTTTTGAGCAAAAGGATCTGCAAATGGGGTAAAACTGAAATATAAGAAAATGCTGAACATACTTGGTAGGTCAAGCTGATATTCTAATATTTGTCTTCTTAAAAGGGTTTACCATGCCTATTCAAGAGTCTGCAATAATGATTAAAAATAAGTGTGCAAACATATTAAAAGAATCACTGAATGAGTTTTCAGATTAGTAGCCCACTGTGTCCTTTGAGACAGCTTTGGAGCAATATGGACAATAGAAACTATTACATGCAGCCAAACGTGTTAAGTATTTTGTTTTCTGCTGCTTAAAATAAATACAGGACTGTGAAAAGAACATATTTATTCGTAGAAGGACACAATTACTTTCTTCAGCTCTGCCAGACAGATTTTCTTGCTCTAAGTGACTTGTGCAAAACATTTGACATGAATCATCTATTTTAGACTAACCTTAATAATGGCGATATCAATATATTTTTGAATCGTTGCAAATCCTGACAATAGGTACATGGCTCCAGGACAATCTGTCAGTTGACTCAAGGAAGCAGAATCCAAACGACAGCTTGCTGGGATAAATATATTTGAAGATCATGGATATCCAAGTACAAGAACAGTATTTTCAAAAAAATCAAAATTTACAAGTGTTTATTTCATTGTACCACATTTTAGGTTGCAGAATAAAATTTTAACGTGCAAAAACTACTACTAATCATAAAAGGCAGGTGTCAACCAGTGATTGTAAGGAATTCAAGTATAAAGAATTTTGACAACGATTAGAATTTTCAATTAAAATAAAATTAAACTAGAGAAATTATGGATAAAATCCAAGTAACATAACACACAAATGCTTGTTTAAGTAGCAATTATGAACCGAGATTTCCTATTGAATGGCAGGTTTATGACTTACAGCATTACCAATAGTGCTCATTTGTAGTATATAATTCACCTGATAGAGTTGTACAGACATGGACTCATTGCCAAACAGAAGTAGTATTAATTGGTCCTCTAATGTGATTTTCTATTTGTCAATCATTAAATTTTTTATTTATAGCAATACCACACAATATCTGGCTAGAGTTAGGCCAGTCACAACAGGCTGATTTGAGCCAACTACTTCAACCACAACAGATTGCAAGTATTACATTTCTTTAAACAGTCATGTTTAACTGCATAGCTTGTGAATATCATGTGAATTGAAAGCAATATGCAAATTTCTAAGTACACAAATTCCTGTATACATCTTTGCATTTAATGCTGCAATAGCAGAAGCATTTATCCTGTTATTTATAGATACAATTCTGATTTTAAATGAAAGCATTCCACCCTTCTCTTTCATGCATAGGAAGCAAGTGGCTTCCATCAACAGCCCCCACCATGCCTCAAAAGCAGAACTAAGTCAGGAATATGCACCACAAGGAACACCTGGCAACAAAGGTCACACTTCACAATCAGAAAACTTGATAAAACAGATAACAGGAAGGTATCTTTATGCAATGTACCAGTCGTACTGCTGTCATCTAAACAAAGTGTTGTATATTAATTTTTTTGAATGATTTCTTTCAATGTGAAAGCAATAGTGCAAATAACAAAAGTAAAGAAAAAACAATACCAAGGCACAGGAAAAAAAGCAAAACTAAAAACATCAGCTAGTCAACACTACCTACAGCATAATCAGAGGAATCAAAATGGGTCACTGGAGACTTGGACTAGTTGGAGTCCATGTTTATGTAACAAAATTCTACGGAACGACTGGAGGGGAAAAAAATTCCCTCAAAAGCATCAGGTTTGCACATTAAAAGTAGGTTTCAACTAAATCTCCTAACTCACAAACAATGCGAATCATAATAAGTCTTAAACAAAAAGGTTACATGTAATTATGGTTAACATCAGTATCTCCTAATATCCAAGGGCAAACAGAATTTGTGCCAGACCAAACACAAGATTATATATTGATGTTCTACCCATTCTCATACATATTCAAAATGTTATCCATGGTAATTATTTCCTCTTGATTTTATTACAACCTCAAGTTTCATCTTTCTGCGTAGACACTCTTGTAATTGAGGGTGCTCAAATCAGCCCTTCTTTGGCCAGTGCCAGTATGTATGCAAACAAATAAAAGTTGGATGCTTCACAACATTTCCTTCCACAATAGCCTGACTTTATTTGATGCCACTGACATAAGAAGATGTCTCAAGACATTTCACAGAAGGACAATCTTGCCTGAACCAAAGAGCTGGTATTTAGAGGGGTGACCAAAGCTTTTCTGTAGTTAGACTTTCAGGTAAATCTCATAGGAAGAATTGTAAAGCAGCTGCAATATTTGGAAAACCCTATCACTACCAAAAACTGTGGATGATTTTAGCTTTAAACATGCTAAGCTATAGATTGCTAATTGAATTTTTACAAATTTTAAAGCACGTCACCTTTCTCATCAATGTAATCAATCTTTTCTGTAGTAGTTGGAACTTTATTATAGGGATAACGAAGTTGATATGACAAAGGACTGATGAAAGAAACGCCCACCAATGGTCTTGAAGCATAGGAACAGCAAACGTCTTCCATTGCTTGCTCATCAATAAATCCATGAGGTAACATATCTGTAATGAGAAGCTTTTGCCTTTTTAAACAAATAATGATATTTGAAAAAGATTTTAAAGAGCAATAAACAACACAGTTATGAAACAATTTTCAATAGGGCTTTCATTATTGAAGAATTCTGTGTTAGCAAAATTGCGACATTCCTTCCAAAGTTTGACAACGGACTAACAACTACTAGAAGATTCAAAAGTGCTATTCTACTCCAGAAAATATTTTAAACAGCCAAATCTATTAAATTCCTGTTGAAATTTTTCTTTTCCACAATTATTCAATCGAGCCATTTTCATTCACGTGTGCACAAAAAAACTGATAGATTAAAATTCCAATATAGCATTAAAAGCAAATAAAAAGCTTGCACAACACCAACCAAAAACAGTTGTGATATATTGCCTTTAACCTTGCAAATACTAGTTTTGGTGGACATTAGTTTCCAAAAAGGTCACTGCTACTAAACAACGGATAAAATAAGCATTAATTAAATCAGTTTGTAAACAAAATAGTTCAATTAGAGGCTTTCTACATACTATATACTCAATTAATCCTGGTTATTTGATCATAACATGATATATCTGATACAATTTTGCCTCCATACTTTTAATACATTTAGCAAAAGATACTTCAGCTTTGATTATATTTAATACTCACCAAGGAGTTTTCCTACTTCCCCCATAATTTCTGCAGTGTGATTGTTCACTGGGGTATATCCAAGTCTGTAGTTCCGTGGTATGAAATCATCCAAATCTTCTGGTTCACTGGTGAGCGTCTTAGAATACACTTGCGGAGGTACAAGAACACTTAAACAAACCAAGGCAAAAACTAAAAAGAGTGGCAACAGCAACTCCTGAAAAGAGACAGTTTTTAGAAATTACTTCAGTTTTCAAGTAAACTTTTTTTTAAAAAAGTAGTTATCACAAACATTGTTAATGCAGCAACAAATTACTAGAATGGACAGATGGAGCATTTTAACCCCTAGCAACTTTTAATCATCAAAACAAGTGTTATAATGCACATAGGATAATTTAACTCCTGCATGTCACAGGTCAGCAGCCTACTTGAAATGGGGCGAGTGCATGCCCAAGTTACAGACCAACGTTGGGCACCAAAGGAAAGCTTGCTGGTAAGAAAACTAGAATCGAGGAAAAAAACGACAAGATGCTGGAGGAACTCAGTAAGTCAGGCAGCATCCGTGAAGAAAAGCAGACAGTCAACGTTTCGGGTGAGGACCTGAAGGATCCTGCCCCGAAACATTGACTGTCTGCTTTTCTCCATGGATGCTGCCTGATCTGCTGAGTTCCTCCAGCATCTTCTTGTTGTTTCATCTAGATTCCGCCATCTGCACTCCTTTGTTTCTCTAGAATAGACAGGATATTGGTTGGGTGGGGAGTGGGAGAGCAGAGGGCAATCTACTGAAGAGAATAGTTATGGGGCTTACTCCTACTCTCCACTGTTCTTGAATAGAAAGATCACAGGTCTTATGGATCCAGTGTCTTCCTGTTAGTTTAAGGCATGTTGCCTTCACAAACGAAGTAGAAACAGGCACAATGCCCCTTCAAGCCTGTTTTGCTATTCAATGAACTCACAGTTGACATCATTTTTCACCTCAGCTCCACTCCCTGCCCCGATCCCCTTACTCCTGATTCTCTCATAATCCAAAATCTATTTCAGCCTTGAACACACAGTGAACCAGATCCACCAGTGCACTTGGAACTAGAGAATACCGAAGAATCACACCCGTCAAAGAGAAAAAAATTCTGTTACTATGCCTCTTATTTTAGACTCCTCCATCAAAGGAAACATCCTCACCAAGCTTATGGGATGAGTGTAGAAAAAGTTCCTGGCCCAGGCTTCATTAAAACTCCAGTTGCATACATTTTTAAGCTCCTAATTACTCTGGCAGACAATCAACAAAAAGGAAAGAGCAGTTAAAATAGTTGCCGGAAGCATTCCACTGAGAATGAAGAAGGGTTTGCTGAAGGCTCCATTTCAAACTTTTCTGCAATAGTTGTTTATAGTAACTGGCCAAGACAATAGGAGAGCCCTGCAATCATAGAAAGGAAAAGCAGAGTCTGGCATTCACAGCAAAAGCAAAGGATTCAATAGCAAATGGGCCAGTCCAGATGGATGAGGTCATAAAGGTGGACTTGGTAATGGAGAAACTTGGGATCTGAAACTCAGTTTGGGTTCAATTAGGATTCCAACATTGTATGAATGCATCTGATAGAATAATGGTGATGGTACTAGATTCAATCCAGGATTACATACTTGAATTGCAGCACAGAGCTAATTGTTCTGAAATTGTTTTTGAGTACCAGAAAAAAAAGTGAAATCCGACAAGTATTGTCAAAAATGGTAGTTAGTATGTTAATATTGTCAACAGAAGGAAACCTTCCACAATCACTTCCAGTTTATTGCTGATGGCTGCCACAGACGCCATATCTTCTCAGTAATTCCTTTTCTTGCTCTACCACAGTTTTAGAGGAAACCAAGTTGTTTACAAGGATCATTTAATGAACATAAGCAAATTTTCTTTAAGATTCATTTTTTGGGATGTGGCGATCGATTGCAAAAATCAATAATTTCCTCCTGAACACTTGGTGTCCTGGTGAAGACACTCCTCCCGTTGTTAAGTAGGGAGTTCCAGGATTTAGACCGATGGACAATAAAGGAACGGCAATATACGTTTCCAAGGCAAGATGGTGTGCAGCTTGAAGGGGGATTCACAGGAGGTGACATTCCTACCACCTGCTATTCTTCCCCTTCCTGCTGTTAAAGTTTAATGAAAATGAATTGCTTGAAGATTGTGTGATTGAAATAAATAAAACTTAACAAGGTTGACGAATTATTAAGAGGCCACGGTTAGATATGGAATTGAAAGGGAAATAAAAAGAGGGTTCTGAAGGAAATAGCAGTTTCCAAAGGGAAAGTGTAAAGTATCAGATAAAAGAGAAAACATTACTAAAATAACCAATTAACATTAGGCTCGGTAGGGTGCCACTTTTAAGCAGCATACAATTTTACCTCGCATGCAGGTTGGTGAAAAAATTCCTATCGTAAATGAGAATTGATTAATAAATTGGCATTTAAAACAGCCCAAGGAGGTCAGACTTGTATTTTTCAACAATAAACACAAACATAATTGCCAAATAAACAGAGAATTAATGGTAAAAATTATTTTACTGATTTACACATATTTGATTTTTATTTTGAAAGTTGATTAATGATTTTAATAGCATATCATTATTGACAAAATGTCTGTTCTCCAATTTTGTGCAATTCTGAAAATTCAAATCAATACAAAAAAGTCTAAAAATGATTTTCTGTCGAATTAAAAATTGAATTCTGCCAAAACTAGTTAACATTTAAATTGACAGTGACATTATGTCAACATTTTCCATTCATATTTTACACTTTAGAGGTTCAAAGTATGTGTTTGCATTTTTCCAATTTGTTTTGTTTCAGTTAAGAGTAACAATTTGACAAGTACAAATAAAAATGTAGAATCAAAAAGGTTAGTTGAAAAACAAATTTTCGTATGAGACACATGCAATACCTGCATTTAATAGATTCATCAATAACTTGTGTTATCTGATGAATGTAGGAAAGGGGTATGTAATACTAGGCCTGTGGCAAAACTTCTTAAAACATTGTTTATGCTACACTTGAAAAGCACCACATTTTAGGATGTCAACGCCTTAGAGAAGGCACAAAGAAGATTTACTTGAATGTTGCCAAGAATAAATATTTATGAAAAAAGATAGGATTGGTCCACAAGTTCAATTCTAAATTGGACTAAGGCTAATTTTGACGGCACTAGACAGGAACTTTCAAAGGTTGATTGGAAGAGGCTGTTCACAGGTAAAGGGAGATCTGGCAAGTGGGAAGCATTTTTTGAAGAGGATTGATGAGGGTATAGCAGTAGACATTGTCTATATGGACTTTAGCAAGGCCGTTGACAACATCCTGCATGGTTTGCTGGTCTAGAAGGTTAAATCACATGGGATCCAGGGTGAGGTGGCCAATTGGATAGAAAATTGGTTTGGTGGTAGGAGTCAAAGGGTATTAGTTGCTTTTTAGATTGAAGGCCTGTGACCAATAGTGTGCAACAAGAATCTGTGCTGGGTCCACCTTCATTCATTATCTATACTAATGATTTGCACGAGAATGCAGGTAGTATGAAAAGCAAATTTGAGAATGACATCAAAATTGGTGGTGTGGTAGTAAGTGAAGAAGGTCATCTAAGGTTACTACAGGATCCAGATCAACTGGGAAAGTGGGCTAAGGAAATGCAGATGGAATTTAACTCAGATAAATACGAAGTGATGCATTTTGGGAAGTTAAACCAGGGCAGGACATTCACAGTAAATGGCAGGACCCTGAAGAGTGTTGGGGAACAGGGAGACTTAAGAGGTACAAGTACATAGTTCCCCGAAAGACACAGATAGACAGAATGGTGAAGAAGGCGTTTGGCGTGCTTGCCTTCATCGGTCAGAGCATGGAGTACAAGAGTTGGGATGTCATGCTACAGTTGTACAAATCGTTGATGACACTGCACTTGGAGTATTGTGTGCAGTTCTGGTTGCCTAGCTATAGGAAGTATGTCATCAAGCTGTAAACAGTACAGAAAAGATTCACAAGGATGTCTGGACTGCACAGCTTAGGTTATATTGAGTAACTGGATAGGTTGGAGTTGTTTACCCTTAAGTGAAGGAGGCTGAGGAGGTCTATAAAATCATGGGGCATAGATAAGGTGAATGATCACAGTCTTTTTCCCAGGGTAAGGGAATCAAAAATTAGAGAGCACAAGTTTAAGATGAGAAGGGCAAGATTTAAAGGGGACCCAAGGGACAAGATTTTCAACATAGAGTGTGGTGCTGGGTATATGGAATGAGCTGTGAGGGGAAGTTCTGGAGGCAGGTACAATTACAATGCTTAAAAGACATTTAGACAGGTGCATGGATAGGAAAGGTTTAAGAGAGATATGGGCCAAACACAGGCAAATGGGACCAGCTTAGGTACCTTGGCTGGCATGGATGAATTAGGCTGAAGGATCTGTTTCCATGCTCGATGACTCTAAGAAAGAGTTACATCAATTATATGGAAAAACTACAAGACAGCAGAGAAAATTCAGAGGAGAATTGATAAAGCAGTTCAAAAATCATAAATGGTATTAATAAAATAAAGAAGGAAAATCTACTTTCAGTGCATGGTATCGCTAACCAAAGTTTACAGATTTAAGGTAAAAGAATCAGAGGTAACAAGAGGGAGAAAAAAAGTTACACAGCAAAAGTTATGATGATCTGGAATACACAACGGAAGCGGTAGTGGAAATAAGAGTCACAACAACTTTCAAAAGGATATTTGATTAATATTTCAACATGACGCTTTTCCAAGGCATTGGGCAAGTGGGGTGAAATGCTACCCATTGGACACTTTGTCCAAAGATGACACTGAAATGATAGGCCAAGTGGTTTCCTACTGTATCATTCCATGATTCTGTAAAGAAGCTTTTAGCTACATGTCAAAAGGCAACTTTTAATGACAGTCATTTCCTGGAACCTACCACTTTGACTATCCTCATTATTTTATCAAATTCCTTCCTTATAAAATGCTTTTGGTCATTGTTTAGTTTAAGAATGCTGGAAAAATGCAAGCTGCTGATTTCAAAGTAAGGGGACTCCACAAAGAGTGAAGGAAAAGGAGTTCATTAGATTAAAGGAGTCAGGTGCAATTTGCTGACAGTTCAAAACAAACTTTTCCAGAGAAGTCAGCAGATTTAAGGGACATGGAATAGCAGATCTTGGATGAATGACAGACAAGGCTCACATGAGCCAAATGGTCTATTCTGCTTCTATTTCTTTTTATCCCCTTTTACAATCTTCAAACCCAAATATCTCCAGATTATGAGAAATGTCAATAACCACTCCTGATTCCAAAGTCAGTTTAAAATCTATGAAGAATCAACACAAGACGCTTTAGACATACGAAGGTAGTATAATATTCTTTGAATCCCAAGTAGAAGAGGCATATTTATGCAGCATGCAAAAATCTACAGTTTGGTAACCATACACTGATCTTGCAGTGCAATCCATGATCAGATTACATGTCTGTCAGATCACCAAAATTGAACGTAAAAATATTCAGAACCCAAGGTAGATGACTGAACTAAACAGACTAAGGTATAGAGAGCAGGTCTGAATAGTGGTAAAGGCACAGAAGCAGTTATTCACAAGCAGGTGGGGCAGGGGAGATGCTGGGAGCAAACGATCAAATAATATAGAAATCTTTAAAACTTGCAGCATCAGAGTCAGCCACTTGGCCTGCAGTTTCCATACCACCTACAAGAACAACTATTCTGACTAATTCCCACACTCCACAGACTTGTGGATTTGAACATACGAAGACATCATCCTGGCATTCTTCAAACACAATATTGTTTTTTTGTTGCCAGCATCCTTTTAGGGAGGGAGCTTCAAATCCAATCACCTTTTTTGTGTCCCCCGACTTCTCTCTAATCCTTCCACGAGTTATTTTAAATCTATGTCACCTCATTGCTCAGGGAAATAGGTCCTACCAACTGAACCTCTCAGTTTTACACACCTCCACTAAATCTCCCCTCAGCATCTTCTGTTACAGGCAAAATCACTTCAACCAAGCCAATCATTCCTCATAAACTTCCCCAACCCTTACAACATATGTGTACATCTCTGCAGTCTCTCCTGTAAAGTCATGATCAGAAGTGTGCACAGTACTTCAGTGTGAACCAGTGATAGACTACAAGAGAAGTCAAAATTGTCATTTCAAAAATTAACACTCAAAAATAAAATTATGGTTTTATTAATAATTTTATCATAGGCTACTGCTATACTTTTTCTGAATCTTCCAAAGAAATCTCAACCTATGCCCCCTACATCATTCCTTTCGTGTTCAAATGTCTGTCACTCCTTGCAGAAGTCTGGCTCCCGAAAAAAAGTAAAACAGGGGTATTCAATGGTTTGATTGCTTTGGGATACTTTGACCACCAGATAGAGGGGCAGGAGTTGCAGTTACACATTAACATTATAATGGCAATCGTATTCTGCAAAAACACAACAACAAATAGTCTACTCGTTGAGAAAGCTATTACACCAGTATCAGCCTTGGGGTCCTACATCTTATGTGGGCAATCGGTGTTAAGGCAACTTCGACGCCACTTGGTAACCGGATAGCATGAGGCGACCTGTCAACTTCAATGCCAACAAATCCAAATACACGTGGATGAAAAAAGATGTTTTACCTGCATCGTTTGATCTTTGTTCCGTTGCTTTATGAGAAAGTTTCTGTAGATAAGTGCTTTGGTTTGTTGCCAGATTGCTGCATCTCTTCTCTGCATTTTCCCCATTTTGTTCTTTATTCAATAAAAATGAAGCAAAATGTTCCCGCACACCTTGGAATGTTAATTCCCCGAATGGAGCCGCTGGGAGCAAGATGCAATAATTTTGAAAGGGGGGGGGGAAGTAACACAAGTCAGCAAAACCGCCACTCTGAAGAAGAGCTGACACAAACCCTTCACTCACATCGACATCTGTTTGCAAATTACCAGCGGTGGTCTTCAGAAGGTCCTTTCGATGGCACTGACAACCCAGCTAAATCAAACCAGAGCGAAGGAAATTAATCCCACCTAAATTCAGAATCATGCTACAAACCAGGATGTTTTATCCCGGAGGAGCCTCCACAACTGCAGCAACTACATCGGTGAGCGTTTACACCTCGGGGTCAGGTGGGGCGAGGCGCGGGCAGCGCTTGTGGTCACTCAGGTTACCGGCGCCGGCGTGAAGCCGCCCCCTCGTCAGCCGGCTGTTCCTCCAGGCCCGGCCGCGGCCCAGCCTCCTCCACCTCGACGGCAGCCTCAAAAATAAAAGCAAAGACGCGCCTCCAACGGGCTCGCCAGCGCTGCCTCGGCTCCCGCACCCGGAACCAGCAGCACCTCCCGCCCCCTCTCACACTCGCAGCCGCGACGACAATGCGCCGGGTGCAGAAAGAGCGGCCGCCACCTCCAGCACACACCGCCCCCTCCCCCCCGTCACCAGCGGCGTCCCCTAGCGGCACCGCCAGCCGCAAACCCGGCCGTGCAACTTGGGTGCTGAGGCTGCACCTCTGGTACTCCATCGGATTACTTCCATCATCACATGAAGATTGTGTGTTTATGGAAATGGTCCAGTTGGCAGCATGGTGATGTTGGGATGAATCAAACTTGATTTTATTTTTCCCGCTAAAAGGGAATTACGAACCTTCAAATTAGGAATAGAAATTGGCTACTTGGATCTTTGATCTAGCTCCTCTTTTCAGTGAGATTCTGACTGATTAAAACTGCATTTCTTTTATCCTCTGGTAACATCTTACCCAACCCAAAACATATCAAGAATCTATCCACGTCTGCCTTTAAAATAGTAAAATTAATCTGCGGGACTGATGAGAAGCTGTTTAACCTGTGTCATCTCCATTTCAGAATCAAAGTCATCCCAACCTCGGTGGTCAAGCTTTTGCTTGGAAGCAATACTTGATTGGCAACGTATTCGGAGGGCGATCTCTAAGTTATCACTGGCTCATTCACTGAAACATATGAGATAATGGGCTTTATAGTCAACATCCACAAAACATAGGGGTCTTCTGTCAATCTGGTGTACAAGATAGTCCTCCAACAATAAAGATCCCTGGTAAAAGTGGTCACTTCCAATGTCTTGGGCGCCACCTCTCAATGGAGAGGGGCATGGGTGATGAAATTCACTATCATCTTTACTGCAAAGGCACAAATTTTGGCCATCCACGGAAAAGCATCCTGAAGATCAAGACCACCAACCTAGCACAAAACTCACAGTCTACAGGGCAGCAGTGATCCCTGTCTATAGCAAATACCTCAAGGTGCTGGGAAGGTACCACCAATGTTGTCTCAGCAATATCCTCAAAATCCACTGGCAAGATAAGTAATCCAACATCAGCATCCTCTCCCAAGCCAATATCCACAGCATTGAGGTCCTAATTATATTCAGTCAGCTCTAATGGACAAGCCTTGTCGTTCGCACATCAAACACCAGACTCCAGAAACAGACACTCTAAGCTCTGTCACAGGAAGAGATGACAAAGTGGGTAGAGAAAAAAAATCAAGAATGTTCTCAAGCTCTCCTTGAAAATCACAACATCCTCGTGGAAAATCCCTGGTTGTTCTCAAAATGAAGAAGTAGCGTTGGGGATGACATTGAGAACCTCAATTTCCATGTGTTAGGAGTGCACAGTTCAGCCTAAATGGCAGAAGGAGCACACCACCTTCCACACTACACAATTACTGAAGCTAATTACCACCTTCTTCTTAGGCATTCCCTCAAGATTGAGGACAACTTTTCTCTATTCCAGTTTTATGAAGTCTGAGGTAGTTCATTAGGCCAATGTGGGAATCACAGACTCTTTCATACAGGGACCAATAGGTCCTTGATGGGTAGGATGGGGAGCAGGGAATGGTCGGTTTGTGAGGTTCCACATCCTTCCATTGCTTAAGCAGGGCTTCTGTGTATTGCTGCTCATAAACTTAAAGTTCTAAATACCATCCCAATGCTCCTTCTCCCTTCAACTGTCATAGCCAGAGATTCCCAGGAGTCAGGTGGGATACTGCATTTAATAAAGGAGGATTTGAGCACATCGTTGAATCTTTTTCTCTGTCTGCCTGATAATCTCTTTCCACAACAGTTTGAAATAGTGTGTTTTGTTTGGGAGTCTGGTGTCAGGCATGTGAACAATGTGGCCTGTCCAACCCACCTGTCTGAGTGTAACCAGGGCCTTAATACCAGGGTTGGGAGAGACCACTGATATTAGTTTGCTTCTCCTTCCCGTGAATTTGGAGAATTTTGCAGAGATAGCATTGGTGAGGTGATGCCTATTATATATAGTCCAGATCTCAAAATCACAGGGGGAGGGGTGGGGAGGGATCACTACTGCCTGAAGGACCCAAGTTTTGTGGCTGTTCTGAGGTCTTGATCTTCAAATAGCCTTTTTCTGTAATTGACCAAGGCTATACAGAACAGTGGATTGCAAATGCAAGAATATGTAACCTCCTGGGAAATTAACAGGGAATATGAATTGCATTGAGATCAGGAAATGAGAGACATGATCATCAGTTTTCTTCTTAGTGAAATGCTCTTAGTATGTGATCTGACAGAAATATTAATCAAAATGATTGAAACATTAGCATTAATGACATTTAAACGTGCAGGGGAGAGAGAAGCTAGCAAAATTGTGGCTTTCTTAGGGTGATGTTAAGTTTTGCTTTTAAGCTAGCTATCATTAAAAAGGGCCACTTCTGGAGAGGGTTAGAAAAAAAATCCATAAAATGTAAATTGGAAACTGAAGAATGCTTTCCGGAGATTAAATGCCTCTTCTACATCTTGAATAATTATTACTCTACATCTGTACATAAGGATTAATTAGTATTCCTAAATTAGCATTACTTCATCTCTTAGTCCTCTGTAAGGTTATTTATCAGATGAATTTGCAGGGATGAATGTTAACTTCTCACTCACCTGCTTGGTAAAAGATGAGGTGAATGACATTTTAGGGGAAAAGACTTTCAACAACTCCTAAAGTACTTTAGTAATAGATTCAGATTGCTGAATTGAAATAATTGTCAGCCCTTCCTGCAAAGTAGATTGAAAAGATGCTTTTAGCAGTTTTAGTCATGTGTATAATTTATGTTTATGTTTTTCTTGTGAATGTTGTTATCTGATGCAATGTGCCTGTGATGCTGCTGCAACTAAGTTTTTCATTGTACCTGTGCATATGACAATAAATTTGACTTTGCCTTTAAAGTGACCATGTTAAGTAAAGAATGCTACAGCACTGAAATAATTATCAGTCCATCAGGATGGTGCTTTTCTCATTGTGAACCATGTAGTTTGATAGCATTCTCTATTAACTCCATAAATCCTTCAATACTCAACTCTTTAAATCGATTGTTTATTTAGTCTGGATGGGAGAAAGTAACCAACACCGATATGCTGAAGTGCAGTAAACAACTTTCTCTGTTAATTTACTTATATTGCATATAATTATCTTGTTAAATCTCTATAAGTTTTTATATCCATGAAGGAGTAAACTGCAAATTCATAAAACTGTTAAAAGTTAACTAAGTCAAAGTTAGTAGGTTTGTTGTGAGTATAGCAATGATAACAAATAACAACAAATGCAGCATGTGCAAGCATCTTTTAATTATTTTGAGTGCTTTATTTTCTTGATTACTAAATATAGGTAGATGCTTATTAAATAAATACCTGTAAAGTATCTGTATTCAGAAAGTATTTGCATGGCATTTTCTACAAAGATCATCACGTGCTACTGAAACATTATCAAAGTAGCTGCACAAGTGCGTAGTCATCAAAGTCAGTTGGGCAACACCACTATAGTGACAAATTTGGTAACAGTTAAAATATTCACAATTATACTACATCCAAATCTATAATGTTAATACATAAGACCACAGTGGCTTTCATTCCAAGGATTTTTCTCATAAAGAATTGCCTTCTGTTAACATTGCAACCATATAGAACAAATGACTTTTGACTGTTTCAAACAACAGCCTTGAGTAACCTGATGTATTATGCTGAAATACTTCCTAATGTATTGGTAAATGGAACTTGGCAAAACACCAAAAAATGTATTATTGTTTCATAAGATATTTTCAACTTTGACAAGATATGTTCAGCATAAGGGTGCATTATAATTTTTTTTTGCAGATCATCTTGTAGGATTTTGGCTCCATTGCAATGAGAAACACATGAAAACATATCAAGTACATGTGTCCAGGTTATTCAAAAAGATTAATGACAAAGCTCCAACCTAAAACTTCTCAAAGGATAAGCTGCTCCATCATTCATAAGAAGAGTCCATTATTGGATGTGCATGTGATTCATGAGAAGGCAGATGACTTGGGCAAAATAAAAATGATCAGAGTTCTCAAGGAGAAAATGCTGGAGGATGGCTAACCTGTGGTGAGATTTAAATAACTAAAGAGCAAAAGGAACATTCTGGTGGGGCATACATTTTTGACATTGTAATTATGTAGATTGTCTCTTTTGAATACTGAATATCTTTTGGAAGTGGAAGATTTATTAACTTCCAAAATATTTCTTACTCTTACTCAGGGGTTAGGCCAATTGTCCACAGACCACGAACTGGACAATCCAAATATTCAAAAAAACATTTGTTTATTTCATTCCAGTTGTTCCTCCTATCAGGATATCACAGAAAATTGTGGATAAAGGCTTGCTTGTTTGTGATTCAGACTATGTCAACAACAAGGGGTGGAGGGAAGTTGGGGTAAGTGACAAAGATAAAGTTAATAGTCATAAGTATAAGGAGTTCTAAATAATTAATCAATTTCCAGTCTTTTTCAGGCTGGGATTTAAGATACAATCTTTGTCCTGAACTGCTTGTCCATTGAAAGTAAAATTTATAGAAACCTACAAAGGAGATTATATCTAACAACATTTATTTTGCAGTTTTTAAAATAGTGTTAACTTTATATTTCAAGTGGGAGAATATTTGAAAATAAGACTCGACCTCCAGGCATGTTTTTTTCACATAAAGGAGAAGACAATATACTTTGGTGTTAAGTTGACAATTTCTGTGAGATGAGAACATTTACAGTAGTGTGTCACTTACTTCCAGTACCAATTAAGCTTCCATCAATTAAGTAGTGTTACCCTGTAAAATATCCAGTTTGATAAGCTCCAAAGTGGCTATCAGATCTCAGCTGCCTCAATGTGCTGGTTAGAAGTCCTATTTCGCTTAAAAGTCACATAATTTATTTTAGTAAGGCAAATGACCCCTCTTACTGCAAACAAGAATAGTAAACTGAATAGAAATCTGTGTGAATGGCACAATTAGGTCTTTAAATTCAAGTGTAGTATCTCCATGTGGGGCTAATTTTTTTTTAATTTAAGAGGTGGAAACCTATACATACCAATTTATGAAAGATACTACATTTTTAAATATTACATTTTCAAGGTGGAATAATTTTACTATTCTCACTTATAACTTCATTTACTGTTCATTCAAATTTCAATTGCTGTAACTTAATTGCTTCATGTAAAACAAGGGAGCACAAGTAAATCAATAGTCCAGCCTGGACCATGAATTCTACTGCACGGTGCAATATTTACATATACCATATGGTAGAATTTTAATAGAAGACTTTCACTGATCACGACTGGGTACTTACTGTGTCTTTAATGAAGTTTACGAAAATGTTTATAGGGCCTCTTTGTGTATAATGCAAGGAGGTACTGAACATGAGCAATGGTGTCCAATGCACATTTCAGTTTTTTTTTCAGGCTGTTTTTGCTTTTTCCATGCACAGTGTGATGCAAAAAAATTCACTTGAGTCAGGTGTGGGCCCTCATGTAGCTGCAGATGAAGTGTCTCTAGGTGACCCTGAAAAAGCTCTTATCCACCACTACCATTTCTTGACCTAAACCCACACCTCCTGACCTTCAAAAACAAATCATAATATCCCTCTGATTGGGAACATGATCCTCATGGTCTCCCAATTTCTACTACCCTTCCAGTATCCTGTACGACTTCTGCTGTTCTCTCTGCAATGGTAAAGTCAGGACAGAAAGGCTCTTGTACTCATTAAATATGCTAGCTGTGTTCCATTGCACAAAACACCTCGGGCATCATTTACAATGGAATTTTGCAGCTGTATACATGATCACAAGACATGCATTGGCCCTCTGTGCAGCAACCAATTAATATGTCGTTCCCTTTAAAGGTGAATTTCTTGGCTTGTGAGATTGAGCCCATTATTCTTACTTCCTTACCCGAGTTAGATGGGTCAATTGCTTCTCAATGTGATAATCAGACAGAAAATAAAGATATAAAACTGGCACAGACTAATTTGCTCCACTTGACGAGACTTTTGTAGCTGACTAAAACCAACCAATATTGCCAATAAGTTCAATAATTTTGTGATCAAGATTACCATATTGTCCCAGCTAATTAATGATTTACGATAATCTGCAGGAACTAAAAGCTAAATTAAAATTTAAACAATTTAACAGGTATGCCAATTTCTTCAGAATCATATAATGATTTGAAATCAATTGTTATATACCTGACCAAAAGTGTGCCTATAAGATAAATACTCATTTATCATCAGTCAACACCTAATGTGTCTGATGCACAAGTCACATGTACCTACTGCTGAGAAAAACAATTAATTTGCTTATGATTTTAATACAAAATACAATTAATATTCTTGAACCTATTTGTTATCTGGTCCGAGTCCTTTACCAAAATGGAGTAAGAATTAGGCATGAACTGTGCCCTTGTTTTAAAAGAGAACATTCATATATTCACAGAGCATGTTTAAAAAAAATGAGACATTTCCTTCATTCTGCACATTAAGTTTTAAATCAATGCATATCTTGACCACAATTTAAACTATTATATTACCACAGAATTAACAATCTTTTGTATCCTGATTTCTTAGATTAAAGGTGTAATCCAAAATTGTGGACAAAGTTGTAACAACATCCAGGGAGAACTGTTTGAGTCCAATAACTGTAGGCATTTGGCACCAAGCCTTCTTTTAAACTAGATAAAGGACAAACATTGCAAAGCTTGGAATTCCTTCACTTATTTTGAATAAAAGCAAAACACAGAAGAATCACTTTTCTCAAAGTACATTTATAACAAAAACAATTCTATCCACTGATTTAGATAAACATAATATGTTAATGATAAAAAAAAGAGATCTCATGTGTTTGCAACATCAGCAATGTTTTGCACTGTTTTCCGTTTCTTTTTCGGTGTTGTCTATCTTATCCATCCACTGAAGATTTGCTTTATTTCCCTTCCTTCCTTCCTTCCACCATGAAACTACAAACTTCCTCTAAGTTTTGAGCATAATTGACATCGTCTTATCTTTCATTCAATTAGTTTTTCTTAGATTTGATGTCATTCTTTCCATTTGTCACTGTATAGTTAAAATGTGGCTGAGGGTTACGTTTAACAGGCTTCTTGAAGTTTCCAGGTTGATGGAACACAGAAGTTGAGCTAGCCACATCTTGTGCTGTGTTATTTGGACCTGTAATTTAAAAAAATGTATGGATATTTACTTAAGCTTTGTGTAATTTAAAAAGAATACTGTTCCCTCTAATGTATGTAACATTGAATGTGTACTTCTTTAAGGTTGCAAGCAGTCACCTCAGCCATGCAATTCACAAATGAATATGCAAATATTTTCTGTAGAGCAGGGAAACTAGAAGTGTAAAAAAGTGGCCAAAGGAACACAGGAGCACAACTACCACCAAAGATTTGCCATCAGTTGAAGCCCATGTGGGTCTGGACCTGCTGGATGTCTACAGCACTGTGCTTCTAGCTGGCAGCATGTCAGAATCCATGAGAAAGGGCATTATCACTCTCATCTACAAGCAGAAGGGGGATAAGGAGGACGTTAGGAATTGGAGACCCATCTCCCTGTTGAATGTGGATTACAAAGTCCTGTCCAAGGTCACTGCCAAATGGGTCAAGTCTGCTCTGGGACAGATGATCCACTGGGATCAAACCTGTGCTGTATCTGGCAAGAAAATCTTTGACAGATTTGTGCTGCTCAGGCATTCCATTGCCCAGTGCATGATAGAGGAGTGGACACCTGCCTGTTCAGCTTGGACCAAGAGAAGGCCTTCATCAGGATATCGCACATGTAGCTGATGGATGTACTTTCCAAAATGGACTTTGGGCAAAGATTCGGATTCGACTACTCTGCAGAAACATCCATAGTGCAGTTTAAGTCAATGGGTGGGAAACAGCTTCCCCAATAAGTCTGGAGTGAGGCAGGGTTTCCCACTTTCCCTTGTCTTGTTCGTGCACTGCATAGAACCCTTTGCTGAATCCATCAGGAAAGACGCAGGTAATTGAAGGGTGACAATGCCAGGCAGTGGAGGCACGGAGATCAAAACCTCCCTGCACATGGACAACATCACTGTCTTCTGCTCAGACCTATGGTTGGTCTGCACATTAATCAGCATCTGCAACCACCTTGAGTTGGCCAGAGTCAACCGCAGGAAAAGCGAGGCCATGCTCTTCAGCAACTGGTCCAACTAGTCCTTCATCCCCTTCACCATCAGGTCAGTCTACCTGAAGATGCTGGGAATCTGGTACAGAGGGGCCGAGGTGTGTAACAAAAATTAGATGGAGTGGACAGGCAAGGTTAAACAAAAACTGGCACTGTGGGAGCAGCACTTCCTCTCCACAACTGGTAAGAACCTGTTCATCATATGCGAAGTGCTCTTGGTGCTGCTGTATCTGGCCCATGCCCCATTCCTCTGCCCCAGCAGTCACCTGTGCCACCTTCTGGTTCATCTGGGGATCCAAGATGGAATGGTCCAATGGGTCGCAATGCACAAGCCCTTGGACAGTGGGGGAAAAAGCATACCCAACATCAGCCTCATCCTGATGGTGACCTTTGTGTGTGGCTGTATCAGGCTGTGCTTGGAACCTAAGTATGCGGGCACTAAGTGTTCGCTAAGTACTAAGGTTCTACCGGTCCCTGGTGTTGCGAAGGATGGGCTTGGTCTCATTGCCACACAATGTCCCAGTCAGTTGGACATTGCAGTACTATCTATCCTTCGTGGAAAAGTTCTTTCAGAAAAACACCTTGGACCACAAGTCCATCATGCAGTGGTCAGCCTGGAATGTCCTGCAGGCACCATGGGATAAAGAGAAAACTCTGCTCACCACCCTGTGGGGTGATGAGCAGACTATTCAGATCAATGCACAGAACACATCATCACTAGAACTCACCAACAAGAACCAAGACCTCATTCAGCTGGTGGTGAGGGGGACTATCCCTGCTAGGTCCTTCCTGTACCATCAGAATCCCAATACACGCTGCCCTCAGGACAGCTGCAATGAGGTTGAGATGGTCGTCCACCTCTTTGCAAACTGTGGATTCACAAAGATAGTGTGAAAAAGAATGCAATGTGCTCTGTCTCGGTTCATTCTAAGCGGCTGTAACAGAGGACTCTCTGATCTACGGGCTGTTCCCAGGGACATACATTAAGGGCTGTTGAAAGATCATTAACTCGGTGAAATACACTCTTTGATCTGCCTGAAACTTGTTGGTTTTCCAGTACGATGAGATGTCTGTAAGGGAATGCTGCCGACTGGAACATTCCTGGCTGCAGAGGGATGCACTGAAGCTTGGTGCAGCTAACGCAAAAGCATTGTGGGAAAGGACACTCTAGGGACCTTCTGCCACTAGACATTGAGGGGCTAAATCTGGTGTAGAAGCCTCTCAAACACTTGAAGTTTGTACCATCCCAGGAGGCCACACGAGTTGCAATGGTGCTATGTATACAAAATCTTTGAACATACTAATGTATAAAACCAATAACACTGTGACTGTATTGACTGAATGACACTATGAATGTAAACAGCACCATGCACTGTGTTTTATGTACTTGTATATTTTTTTTATGAATAAAACTTTTTCTTGGAAAAAAAATACCAGACATGCAGAAGACAGTGGTGACACACCAAACCCCAGAACATATTGGGTCATATGGAGGAGGGAGTCACATATCAGAGGAACTGGCATCCGACAATCTCAGGAAGATTAGTCTGTTGATCTAAGTATCTGGAAGACTTTGTGCCTAAGTATACAGAGTGTTTGCATTTTCCCTTTTGCTTTTATTATTATAGGAGGGACATAACATTTGCAGCTTATGTAATAGTGGGTAGGTTCTACTTTAAGAATTATACCATGTGATCAAATGCTTGAGCACACATATCACTACAACCTTCAGGGTAGACCCTCTCTAAGGCACTGTGGTGAGGCTGCCTGCATATGTGATCTCCTGCAAGCAGATTTTAGAGATCTTAGAAAGCGATCAAAAAAATCTCCAAGGCAGTAGCCTCAGGAATACTCCAAGTGCCAAGTGCAAACAAGTACAGAAATAGGAGAATAGAGAAAATCAGTGTGTGGCTGTAGAGATGGTGCAGGAGGCAGGGATTTAGATATCTTGTTCTTTGGGACTATTTATGAGGCAGCTGGGGCCTGTACAAATTGGGCAGGTTCAACTTCCACAGGACTGGGGCCAATATACTTGGAGGCAGCCCAGGAAGATCTTTTAGCAAAGATTTAAAATAGCTTGTCAGGGGCATGGGAACCTGAGATGAGAATCAGGAGGGGGACAAAAACGAAGCTGAAGTGGAATTTGGAAACATACTAACTCAAATTAACAGGCAACAGAAACAAAGGCAAGCAGTAAAAAGGTCAGACTATGGAACCATGTTCAAAGGTCAAACTTAATGGCACTACATCTATAGGTAGGCTACACAAGGCGGATAAATTCATGGCATAGCTAGCAGTAAATAAGTATGATCTAATTGATTCTATAGAAATGTGGATGCAGGGTGACCAAAGCTGGGGATTGTATATACCAGATATTCTACGTTTAGGAAGGTCAGGTGTAAAGACAAGGAGGTAGGTCACACTGTTAATAAAGGATGACATCAGCACAGTAGTTAGAAAGGATCTTAGTGTAGCAGAATGTAGTGTAGAGTTAGAATCAGTTCCAATGGAGTTAACAAGCAGCAGAGGGCAGAAAACATCGGTAGGAGTTGTTTACAGGCCTCTGAATAACAGTCATGATGTAGAACACAGTATAAACAAGGAAATTAGAGATGCACGTACCATGACGACCAGAGTAATTATAGGAGATTTTAAATATTGATTGGGCAAATCAAATTAGTGCTAATGATGTAGAGAGGATGGATTTCTAGATCAGAACATTGAATAACCAATTTGGAAATAGGCTAGTTTAGATCTAGTACTCTACAATGAGAAAAGGTTAATTATTAATGTAGCAAAGTGGCCATTAGGAAAAGATGATCTTAATGTAATAGAATATTTTGAAAGTAAAGTAGTTCAATCTGAATTTTTCAAACTAAACGAAGGAAACTATGAAAGAATGAAGGGCAGGTTGACTGGGAAACTGCATTGAAGGGTATAGCAGGAGACAGGCAGTGGCTAGCTGTTAAAGAATATATGACGTGCAACAAATATACTTTCCTTTAAGGCACAAAATACACTGGAAAAGCAGTGCAACATTGTTTACAAGAGAAATTAAAGATAGCATTAAATCTATGGTAAGGGCTTATCAGGTTGCCAGAAAAAGCAGGAAGCCTGAGGTTTGGGGGTGTTTTAGAATTCAGCAAGGGATAATCATGAAATTGATAATGAAAGGGAAATTAGTATATGGGAGTAAACTAGCAAGAAACATTTAGACTGTAAAAGCTTCTGAAGGTATGTTGAAAGGAAAATATAAGCAAGGGAAAATGTAGGTCCCTTTTAGACAGATCGCTTTACTCTGCTTTTCTTTTTTGAGTTTGTTATCTCCCTCTTCTCTGATGGGAAGACTTTCAATTGTGATAAGGCCTTAATTGATAATGTTATTTTCTCTAGAGTACAACTTGGGGAAATGTTCCACCCATCTCTCTATTTATAATGATACATGATGACTTTCTTTGTTTTCCATGAAGCTGTTTTCTTTGCTGATGGCTCAATTGCCTTTTTTGATCCCATCCCAAGTGCACCAACCTTTACCTGTGCCAGAGTACAACTGGTTACTCTGACAGAGCTGTGTCCAATAGTTGTTGACAGTGAAGGTTCCATTATAGTAATGTTGGCCTAAATCCAGTCAGCATTTTCCACTCTATTTTTCCATATATTCAGAGTGCAGTGTTGTAAATGGCTTCATAAGTGATAAACCAAATCACTTCTGTACATTGTAAGGGAATACTGGAGAGTGGTCATTCACTGGAATTCAGGAACTGTTGGTTCTTACATTGGTAGGCAGCATGACCTATGTTGCTGCAGGACAGTCTTACTACTTTGAATGGAAAAGCTTCAATAGTTCCATTCTGACTAGGGGCCGATTTCTCTGCCAGCACTCTGGGATCTACATGTGTTGAAGAAGTAGTTAAGAGCTTAGTAAGGAATAAGTCCAGCTAGTGCCAATGCCCTGAAGGTATCCAGAACACCTTTGCATAATTTGCTTTGAAAGAAAGTATTAGTTACTCTAATAGCTACATAGCTCAATGAGTCTTTGTCATGTGATATTTCCCCTGCCATGGTGTGAGGCTAGTGGGCCATGTCTCATCGTTTGCCCCCAATTTTGCACTGAAGTCCCACAGTAAATAGATTTTCCGCCTCAGAGATTTCGTTGAAGTGTCAAGCTCCTTGCTTGATTGATCTTTTGTTTCTGATGGAGTATCGTGTTGGAGCTTAGACATTTAGGCACTGTTCTTTTGAGGCAGATGGAAAGAACACATTGCAAATCCTTTACAGGGGGCTCTGTCATTGAGATCAGCAAGTTCCTCACAGGCAGGCTCACACCTTGCTCCACATTTCCTCTGAACTCTTCCCCAGTCAGATGGAAGGTTGACTGGGAAACTGTATTGACGAGCATGGCAGGAGTCAGGCAGTGGCTAGCTGTCAAAGAATGATTTGCAACAAATATACTTTCTTCTTGTGATCCACTCTCCGCTAATATTGTTACTTTTAAGCAGGCCGTATAAATGTCCTAACTTTCCAGCTTGCTAATCACAGACCTGGCATCTGACCATGGTGGGTCAGCATGTTACTAATCAGAGGCTACCAGGTTAAGATGGATGATCACTGACCAATGGGACACAATGGTCCCTCTCACTGTTGGAGACAACCTGTGTCAACTATTCTCAATGCATATTAAGTTGGGTTTAGCGCTACATAACGTCTGTCCCGTGATGTGTTAACATTCCATGCTTTACAGCAACCAGGATGCAAGCCTGGGCAGAATTTATGGAGACCCTGAGCTGTGCAACTGTCAGAGTAACCCCCCCAATTGGGTCCAAAGGAATGCAGAGCACTATATTTGCCACAGACTTGGTTGCAGGAGTTGCTGGAAAGATGGAGACACAAGAGAATGCAGATGCTGGAATCTAGTGGAAGAAATTGGAGTGTCAAGGTGCAGGGATTCGACCCAAAACGTCGACAATTCCTTTCCTCCCACAGATGCTGCTTGACCCTCTGAGTTCTTCCAGCAGATTGTTTGTTGCTGGAAAGATGACCAGGTTAGGCATCAGTCACTTCTGGACTCCACTCCAGACTTCTGTCTGGATTTGCTCTTTAAGTCTTCTGAAGTACTCAGAAGACAGTGGAGTTTCTTGCCATAACTGGATGTTTGGTTCACAACTGCAACGGTGTGCCCACCTGCACATTGCACATCTCAGGGTCAAACCCGAGTTCTCCTGAAGCCTCAGACTGAAGCTGTGGGTGTCCCAGTTTCCATGTGTCATCACATATAGGCACTTGCAAGGCTGAGAGAGAGATTTACTTACTATGCTTTTCTTTTCACATTGCTGCTGGCCAGTAGTGCAGGCTGAAAGTGAGAAGCATTCCTGCACCCTGGCACACCAAAAACTATCAGCCAGTGGTATGCTAACTCTCTTCATGCATGCACTATTACATCACAGCAGAACAAACACCCTCCCACTGTCACAAAGTTACCAGTATTTTTTGTGGCAGTTGTTCATGAGTTAGACAATTCAAACCCAAAACTACCATTGCACAAAGAGAAAGATACACAACAGTTCGTCCTCCATCTCAAGGCAGAACAGCACACATATTTGTTTTCAAGTATATTGTGGAGAACAGTGAAAACATTTACTTGAGATCAACTATTGTTTGTTGAGCAACAACATTTGATATTTTGAGTGGTATTGTCTATATTGACAAATTACACAATATAAACATATTGTGGTTAGGGATTAATTATTAATTGTGAATGGGTAAATGTCTTTAGAGCTTGTAAGTTCATCCCTTTAGATAGCAACTTTGTCTGCTTCTCTTTTTGACATCTGTCCATGTTCCTTCTCTTAGATTTCATGTAATTTGCCTCTAGAATCCAATTACGTCGTAAATATCAACAGCCGTACTTTGCTCTATTATCTCTTGAATGAGACAGTTCAGTTTAAATTCCTTTCTTGATCCCAGCTTCATAATCATTATATAACATTTGCTAATGCCAATATTTGTCCTTCAGTCTAAACAATTTCCTCAAAACTCTTACTTTTATAATCTACACCTTCAAACAGACCGCAATCAGTGAGGATAGGCAGCAATACCTCCAGCACGATTATTCTCAACACTGGTGCCCCACAAGGCCGTGTCCTCAGCCCTCTACTCTATTCCCTATACACTCATGACTGTGTGGCCAGATTCTGCTCTAACTCCACCTACAAGTTTGCAGATGATACCACCGTTGTAGGCCATATCTCAAACAGCGATGAGTCTGAGTACAGGAAGGAGATAGAGAACTTAGTGGAATGGTGTCATGACAACAACCTTTCCCTCAATGTCAACAAAACAAAAGAGCTGGTCATTGAATTCAGGAAAGGGGGCGGTGTACATGCACCTGTCTACATCAATGGTGCTGAGGTCGAGAGGGTTGAGAGCTTCAAGTTCCTGGGAGTGAACATCACCAACAGCCTGTCCTGGTCAAATTACGTTGATGCCATGGCCAAGAAAGCTCACCAGCGCCTCTACTTCCTCAGGAGGCTAAAAAAATTTGGTTTGTCCCCTTTGACTCTCACCAACTTTTACCGATGCACCATAGAAAGCATCCCATCTGGATGTATCACGGCTTGGCACGGCAACTGCTCTGCCCAGGACCACAAGAAACTGCAGAGAGTTGTGGACACAGCCCAGTGCATCATGGACACCAGCTTCCCCTCCTTGGACTCTGTCTTTACCTCTCGTTGTCTTGGTGAAGCAGCCAGCATAATCAAAGGCCCCACCCACCCAGGATATTCTCTCTTCTCTCCTCTTCCATCAGGTAGAAGATACAGGAGCCTGAGGGCACGTACCACCAGACTGAAGGACAGCTTCTACCCCACTGTGATAAGACTATTGAACGGTTCCTTTATACAATGAGATGGATTATGACCTCACGATCTACCTTGTTGTGATCTTGCACCTTATTGCACTGCACTTTCTTCTGTAGCTGTGACACTTTACTCTGTACTGTTACTGTTTTTACCTGTACTACATCCATACACTTTGTACTAACTCAATGTAACTGCACTGTGTAATGAGCTAACCTGTATGATCAGTTTGTAAGACAAGCTTTTCACTGTAACTCGGTCCAAGTGACAATAATAAACCAATACCAATTAAATTACCTTGAAGTTTCCTAAAACAAGTAAATTTACTTAATTTAAAATATTGATATTAAAAGTCATGTTTATCTTCCTTGATTTCTTTCAATGCCACCCTCAGCTATTCAAGTGCCAATCATGATGGGCATATGACAAGTAATGCCAATAACTGTTCAGCTCACATACCATTTTATCTAACCTGGATGGTGGTTCTATGACTGTTGCTAAAATTTAACTGCTCTTGGCCTCCAGTTTAGTGACTAATTTGCACTGTCCTTAACTCAGGTTTAAATCATTTACATAAATTGGAGCTTTTGAAGTTTCCATTCAGAGCCACCATCTATGATTCTGTTCTTATTGATGCTCTTCCAATGTTTAATTGTCACTTCCCTAATTAGGATCTGTTATTTTTCATTGTTCAGTTCGTTTCTTGCCCATAGCAGAGGCTGCCAACAATGCATCTATATCATTGATAAACACTTAATTCTTAAGTACAACCTCACTACTAAATGATTTCCAAACATCTACTTTCTGTGTGCAAGATTTACTGCAATGTACATTGAATGCAGAATATAAGCTCAATTGTGGGTTTTACACATGAATGCAAGTTGATCAAATGGTAACTTGAGGCATAGATAGGGTAGACAGCAAAAAATCTTTTTCCCAGGGTAGAAATGTCAAATACTAGAGGGCATTGAGAGGGGGAAAGTTTAAAAGGGGGTATGCGGGGCAAATTTTTTTTTACACACAGACTGGCAGGTGCCTGGAGTAGTGGAAGCAGATATGATAGTAGTATTCAAGAAGCTTTTAGATAGGCACAGAACTGTGCAGGGAATGGAGGGATATGGATCATGTGCAAGCAGAAGGGATTAGTTTAATTTGCCATCATGCTCGCCACAGACATTGTGCGCCGAAGGGCCTGTTCCTGGGCTGTACTGTTCTATTTTTGAACTTTTCTTTATTCAAGAGATGCACAAATATGTTGCTACTTTTTACACTGTACTTATGAATGTCACATAATTCCAATAATGCCATCAAGCTTTGTTTTCTCACCTCTAATCTTCTTCTGTACAGCCAGCCCCCTCCCATTACAATTCCTCTGATAGATGGTGCTGGGTGGTGTACTAACCACCTCCAACATCTGAAGGTCACTCTCACCTACACAAAAAAGTACAGACAGACAAGTTCTTTTTCATTTACATGCATAAAGTATATGCAGTTTTTTTTAAAAGTAAAAAAATACATCACCATACTGGGTTAGCTACTGGAAAGCCACTAAAATTTATAACTTGGTTTAACTCAAGAAAGAGGGACAAACATTGGTCAGGTGAACTCTCTTGCTCTTCTTTGAATTAGTGTCATGTAATCTTTTATACCAACATGGGAGCGCCTCGAGTCAAGTTGAGTTTTTTGTCATGTGCACAAGTATGGTGAGGTACATGTACAATAAAATCTTGCTTGCAGCAGCACCACAGGCACATAGGTTCAAACAACACAAAACACAAATTATACAAGACAGTGAAGAGAAAAATTTCACAGACATCAGGGCAAGTCTTCTGACTGATGTGAATAAAGATACAAGGTAGCCAATTTGTGCAAATGAACTCCCATTGACTACAATATGGGTTTATTTAATGTGGGTTAATAATACAATCCATAATACAATGTGGGTATTATCTCTGGTATCCTGGGCAATATTGGAGACAGAAGAGAGATGACCAAATTATAACCACAAATGCTTATTGGGTGACAGTGCTTCAGGGCATGAAAGGGCATGGAAGGTATGACATAAATTGCAAGTCTTTTATATAACGGGTACAATACCTGTGCGATATTAGGCACACTGCAGAGAATGCTTTTTCTCTATCTTTCCCTCCCTCTCTTTATCCTCTGCAAGATATATTGTTCAACAGAGCATAAGAACATAAGGAATAGAAGTAGGAGTAGGACAACCAGCTCTCTCACCTCCTTGCCCATTAGTGGCTAATCCTATAACTCGGTGCCACTTTCCTGTACTAACTCACATCCTTTGATTCCCTTAATATCCAAGAATCTACTGATCTCTGTTGACTGAATGCCCGAGCCTCTGATAGGGTATAAGCCCCTTCTGCTTAATCTCTTGCCACTGCAGGAATCAATCTGGTGAACCTTCATGGCATTCCCTCAATTTCAGGTATATCATCCCTTAGGTAGGAAGATCAATCCTTTACATAATATTCCAGATGTACATAATTGCAGTAAGACAAAGAATTTGGCCAATTTGAATCAAAATATCACCCCAAAAGCTTCTTTTCCACCTTGATCTTTGGCCAGAAAGTCTAAAGAGTCAATGGAAATGTTGCATTCCTTTAAGCACACCCTTGAACCTTTTCCTCTGACTAGTTGGTAATCTCTGTACATGACAGGATGGAGTGTCAGTTTTGGGAGTCTGGTAATCCTTAATAATGATTATGCCACATACCTGCATAATGGCTGATTGGGAATTTCACCTTCCCAGGTACGTGTGTTGATTTTCCATGTGTCCGTAATGGAGATTGGCCATTGACGTTAAACCTATTATCTGAAATACTCTCCAATGGTTGGAATCGAGATGAAATATTCTTAAGATTGGGTAACTGGGAAAAAGGAAAAAGTTATGGAACTGAATCAATACAGGATATAACGTACATAATAATATGTAATAATAGACTCCAGCTATGAGACTTAGACTGTGAGAAACCAAAGATTACATCAATTTGCCTTTATCTGTATGAGGCAGAATAATTTGCACCAGCCTTAATATTATGTTAAAAATCAAGTTTCTGGTTGAAGATGAGCAAAAAGGAGAAAATTCACTTGCACCTTAGAACTCTATTAAAACAAAATCAAATGGCTCCAGGCTGTTCTCCACATTGAGTTTGCATGAAATAACCCCCCACTGAGAAATGTTTTAAAAGCAGCAGTTTATGCAAAATCTGTACTTTTAACATCTATTCATGGAGCACAAAGGTTAACGTGCTTTGCTGCCATGGAAATGTGTCCTACATTACAGCTCAGTGTGTTTGTGTTCAAAGTGTTACATGATGGCTTTGAAATGCTGATTGCACAATGTTTTCTCAATTAACAGCAAAATCCCAAGTCATAAAAAATTCAAACATTCCCACGTGGTCAATAAGGAAATATTCAAAGCAAAGCGTTTGGTACAATTTGTTCGGAACAAGTTTTGCGATATGTTGACAACATCCATTTAATACTATTAATTAGAATAAATAGTCCCTGCTAAAGGGCATAGTTCTATACCTGGTTGTGATCAATTTAAATCACTTCTATTCCATTTCATTTCGACGACAGTATTTGCATTAAAAAACATTCACTTAAAGATATTAATTATGAGTACATTTTAATTAATTCCTCAAAATACCAACCCCTTGACCATTGACCTCAAAAGACCTTGACCTTCTTTTCTTCCTTTTGGCTTCTACTATTTCCTCTCTTTTACTTGTCTTTTTGTTTTCCTTTTTGTAGGATTGGGACCAACTCTTGGGGGAATCTTCCTGATTGTGCTGTATGTGGTTGACAGTTTCACTCGTGCTGCTGGATAGATTGTCCTCACTTGCTGCATGCTTTATAATCTGCCCTTGCTGGTGTCGATACAGTGTCAATGATGGCCTAGGAATGCCTCTATAACATGACTCTTCAGTTTCACTCATTGAGTGAAGTGAAATACTTGTTTTCTCCTTCATAGGTTCCAGAACATGTAGCCTGTTGTCTTTTTCCAGCACTTTCGAGCGTCTCCTTGCTGCTTTTACTGCAATGTTCTTGGTGCCTGTCAACATCTGTTTGCGTTCTGTTTAAAATAGAACTCTGTTACTTAGTTGTGTGGACATACAGCATAATATTCCAACATCTTTTGCCTCTGAATCAGTAGATTATAGGTTCAAATCCCACCCCAGAAACATGAGCATAAACATTTATGCTGACTCTCACATGCAGTAAAGCAGGAACTCTTGCCTTTTGGATGTAAATTACTGGACTTTATCAAAGAACAGTAGGCTAATTATCCCTGGTGCACTGGTCAAAATTATTACTCACTCAACATTATTAACAGGTGGAGAATCTGGTCATTACCACATTACCACTTCAGAGAGTATGCTGAGGAGAAATGGGTTGCCACGTCTCCTAGATTACAACTTCAAAGCCAACTCATTGTCTATAAAGTACTTTAGGCATCAAAACAGCACTATGAATGTAAACCTTTTTTTTGAGTTCCATCACTGCCATCATGGCATTGCTTTCTATTTACATCACATTTAAAATACACGTCATATATAATGCCACAAAGTGACCATATTTTGAGCTGGATATTCTTTCAGATGGTTCAGGATGAGAGTATTTGCATGGCTAGGTTGGGTTCTTGGGCCTAAATTTGCTTAACAGAAAGAACTGCTTCTGCCACCTTGCAAAGTTAAACTGTTTTTACATTGGGGATACTCAATGCAGCACCAGAAGGGATTGCAACCAAAGTGAAAACGGACAGAATATTCTGAATATTAAGTAAATAACTGCATCGTTAGAAGAACCATCACTGAGGTTGCATATTGGAGAAGGAGAAGGTTGTCATTCTCTGCTCCATTCTCTGCCTATGGCCATCTTACTTGTATTGCATCCACAAGTCCTATTACTGCTTTTAGGTCAGTGAAGCTGTGGCAGGAAGGCACAGAAATCAGGTGATTTTTCAGGCACACAACTTGCCATCAATTAACTGAGGTGGTGCTTTCAAGGGGAGGTAATCCAAGATCCCTGACCAAAATTGTCTGGCAATATATTCAGAGTTGTGTTTCTTACAATTGTTCTCCCTAACAACTTTCCCTGACCCTCTGCTGATTTTTGGTAGTAGAAGGGAGGAAATGTCTGCATAATGCATAATCTTTGGACTGGACTGGGTATCAGGAGCTCTTGAGTCTCAGAAAGAATGCCATTAACATGCTCCAACAACAGCCAGGAAAGAACAGTTAAAACACATAAATGGCCACAGAATTCAGCATTAAACCCCCCTACCTTTCAGGAATTCTGTTTGGGTGTGCTGATTGTCTGCAAAGTTCTCGCTGCTGTCGGGAGATGAGTTTAAATGGCTGCTGGCACTGCTCATTCCGCTGAAGCTCACCAAACTCTCCTGCTGATGTGTCTGAAGGAAGATGTGTAAGGGAACAGTTAAGTAAAATTAAGAAACTTCTTTCTTGCATTTTGTGAGATCCAATAACAAAAGTAGTAATTTAGAGGGGGTTGCTCAGATTGGCACTCCTTTAGGGAAATAGGCAGGGAATTGCAATTAATCCAAAGTTGAGCTGCCAAGATGAACAATATGAAACAACACACTCAGTGAAGCATTGGACTACAAAAAAACTGTGTAATGCATTGGTATATTTTCTGCCTGCTAATTTTAATGAGCGAGTAGATGTGATAATGAACTGGATGGTATCAAGGCTGCTTCTGTAATTACAACCACTTCATTCTCACATGTCTCTCACCACTAAAATCAGTGCACAAGGGACTGTCCAAAATATAACACCATCTCTTTGACTTTGACACTTGTGAGTAAAAGGGATGCTGTTATATTTTTGGACATAACAGGTTACTTCCTGGAATGTCATATAATTTCTGTTAACGTCAACATGAAGTCCTCTTGACATTTACTGGTTTTGAATAGCTTTCTGCAAATGTAAAATTAGTAAATTGGTAAAATGATTTATTATTGTCACATGTACCGAGGTACAGTGAAAAACTTGTCTAGCATACTGTCCATACAGATCAATTCATTTCGACAGTGCATTGAGGTAGTACAAGGTAAAATGATAGAATAAAGTGTTAGAAGTGTCAGAATAAAGAGAAAGTGCAGTGCAGGTAGACAGTAAGCTTCAAGGTCACAATGAGGTAGATTGTGAGGTCAAGAGTCCATCTTATCGTACTAGCAAACCATTTAATAGTCTTATAACAGCGGGATAGAAGCTGTCATTGAGCCCAGTGGTATGTGCTTTCAGACTTTGGTATCTTCTCCCCGATGGGAGGAGTGAGATTGATATGTTTTAAGTATGTAGTACTTCAGATTCCGCTGTTCACTTGTGTTTACCTCTTGGTTAAGCAGTCCGTTCACATGGATTGGAGGAGGGGTCATCACAGTCGAATTCTTTCTCTGCTGAGCAAGTGGGCTGGTTTTAAACACCCGGTTGTTGTCACTGGTGATTCAAAAGGGCACAAGTGGAAAAAGAAAAGGATTACACTGAAGATAAACTGCTTTTATAGTGTTTATTAGGTCAACATTTAAAGCAGAGGACCTACAAAATTTTGTAAGTTTACTACGGAACTGTGCCTATCTTCATTTAAAAGGAGAAAATACAAAATGGAAAGTCAACCCTTCAATGTACTGAACCAGTACTAAACAATGGCACATTGACCAGCAGATAATATCCACTCTTAAAGTATATTCTTTATTATATTACTGATAATCCATAGTTTGGAATGCATGGTGGAGAAATGAAGTGTAGTTACCAGCAATTGTGCAAGGAAATATAATAATAATGTCCTAATTACATGGTACAATTGCAGTTGGGTACTTGTGGGGAGGAGATGGTGGGACAGGGTTTTGGCACACAATATATTGTACTGTGTTTACAGAAACACAATAATCTTTCTTTGCAAATCAATCTCTCATTCAGCCTATTTCTGTTGACAATGAGGTTCTGTTCCTGCCCATGGGAAAGGATAAAGATTCAGCGAGAAAATGTTGTTCTGATTGAACTGCAATTATTGACTTTCATAACTGTTACTTCAGTCAAAGTTGAATTCTAGATGTTATGTCTTAATATGTTATTAACAACGCCTATTTTACATTTAACTGGCAATAGCTTTCGTTTCAGTCATCGGATACCCTTGATCTATTTTTGAAAAATTAAGGAAAAACTTTAAGTAATGTGTGCTGACTATAGACTTGATTCTCCATGTGTTGAATGTGATTGGACAGTTGTTGGGCTGGATTTTAGAGCACCGGTGAAGTGAATGCTGCCTACAATCAATTTTGAAGAGAGCTGCCCACAAAGATCTAGCAAACTCTGTGGTGTGGACTCATACTTTCTGACACTGATGTGATGCCTCACAGCAGCCAAAGAGATCGCTGACATTCAATATCCCTAACCAGAATATTCACAGACTGAAAACCAGGAAGTACAAAGTAAAACTTTAAGACTTTAAACATATTTTCAGAGCCAATAATAATGACTGGAGCATTAGGAATGGTAGAAGTAATGCCACAGTTATATAAAAGCCCTGGTTAGACCACACCAGATTATTGTGAGTACTGTTGGGAACCACATCTTAGGCAGCCATGATATAGGGGAGACCCATTCAATTTACCACAATGCTGCCGGGACTCCTTTAAAGAGAGATTAAATAAATTTAGATAGTATTCCCTGGAATGCAGAAGTAAAAGGGGTGATTTAAGTCTTCAAGTTATTAGAGGACTTGACACAATAGATGGAGAAAACTATCTCAACTGGGTGGGAAGTTTAAGACCACATTGTTTAAACAATACAGCCATGTCTTTCAGAGGTGATGCTATGAAATATATGTAGAGGGTGTTAGATATTTGAAACTCTTTTCTGAAAATGGCAGAGGTTAGGTCAACTGTTATTTTTAAATCTGAGATTGAATATTTTTTGTTAACCAAGGGCTTAAAGGGATATAGGGAAAAGGCAGATGTATGTAATTAGGCCATGGATAATCTATGTTCTCATTGTATGGTCTCAAGAAGCTCAATAGGCCACTCCTGTTCCCATGTTGTTAACACAAGCATGAAAGCTTAATACAAAGATAGAAGTATGGCTTAGTATGACTTAGAAACTCAGCTATACCTCAACCAACATAGATTTTCAGACCAAGAAAATTCTTAAAATAACTTTGTCAGGTCATTGATTTCTGTTGTTTGCACTGAAGAATGAAAAACAGTACTTTCTATGGAGAAACAGTCAATCTATTACAACAACTTCAAGATTTCTGTGCAGACTATGCACTTATGTATTCTACTAGTTGTGGTGGCTTTCACAGAGTTTTGGTGTAAGGTGACAGTTTTGCTGTTATTACAACAGCAAAATCCAGGCTGAAACAGCTCGTATGACATGTGTATAGTTGGGTCATGTTCTCCAAATACTGAGCCCTCTCCTCCCAATCAATTCAGCACGAAGAAGATCATGCAATTTTTATCTCTCCATTTATGCAAGAATCTTGCTTTTACAACTTAAAGTATTTTTACAATGCCTCTTTAAATTATTTTTATTTGAACGTTCTGTTTTTGTTTCTCTGTTTCTCCTGTACCTTTATCATTAATGCCCAGCTCAGCTTGATACATGGAATAAACTAATCAAAAAGAATTTCAGCCTTCAGAAACGTGAACCAGTGTAATGGACCAAGTGGCACAGCACATGGTGGCTGGTGAAAAAATCCAAAGAATACCAACTTAACAACAGTATAAATGTCAACCATTTTAAATAAGTTGCATTATGAGGAAATTGCTCACAAAGAGTTAATGAGCTCCAACTTGTTTGACTCAGCACTCTCTCTGAGTCCCTGTATACTTGAAGTTACCTCTCTGACTCTGGAACCAGAGGTGGTAGTGTATCCCTGTAATTCTTTTGCCGAGGATAAGGTTTCTCAGACCCAACTGTCTTGACGCTCTCCTGATCAGAGTCCACATCCTGGACCAGCTCTCCCACCTTCAGCTTCTGGGCCACATTGATGACTGAGCCATCCTGGAGGATCAAACCAACTATGTAGGTAATAATAAAGTTTCTACCTCACTTATAAGCAATCAATTAACCAAATAAGAAAATAGTCTTTTATCACATAAATAACTGATTTGTGCTTCATAGCTTTATGATATATATTAATGCATCCAGTCGACTCAGCCACACTAACCTTGTGATTAAGATGCTTAAGGCATTTTTAATCATTGTGTTAATTGGTTTATTTAATACTTTATGTAGTAATGCGACATTATACCAGAAACAAAATATGTACTTCTTGAGCTGTATAATTCTAATATTGCACGTAATTTTAGAGAGCTGGACTTCATGAGTGCTATGTTGTATTTTCAATTAACATTTGCAATGTGAATCAGTTTTTCAGGTTTAAACATGGCTTTGTTTCAATTAAATGATGACATAAGAAATTCTGCAGATGCTGGAATCTGGAGCAATACACAAAAGTGCTGGAGGAAACTCAGCAGGTCAGGCAGCATCCATGGAGGGAAATAAACAGTTGATGTTTCAGGCTGAGACCCTTCGTCAGGACTTGAAAGGAAGAGGGCAGAAGCTAGAATAAGAAGGTGGGGGGAGGGGGGAGGAGCACATGCAGGCAGGTGATAGGTGAGTCCAGGTGAGGGGGGGGGGGAAGGTAGTGGGGGAGGGGGAGAAGATGTAATAAGCTGAGAGGTGATAGGTAGAATTAAATCAATTAAATGTTGTTCAGTTTGTCTTTAGGAAAACTAGAGCTATGTGCAGGCATGTGTGATATTGCAGAATTTATTTCACATGAGAAATAATTTGCATTGTTTTGACCCTGAGGGGAACACTTTAATGTGATTAGTTATTGGTCAGTGAAGATAAATACCTGGCTACGAAGCTCCCATCATTTGAACCCTAAAGAAGATAGCCTGTGTCCCATCTGGTAGGAGACCTGTGTATCTAACTGCAACCTGATTTACACTGACTGCTTAAATGGTAAGGGCATTACAGTAAAACTCCAATAATCTGGCACCTTTGGGACTTTGGTGGGTCCAGTCCAGGAAATCTTCCAGACTATTGGATATTACTCCTGTTAATACCCGTACTCATATTTATTTTACTTTGTTTACATGTTATGTAGTAGTATAATAAATATTGCAAGAACCCATTGAGTTTAAATGGAGTGGCAAATATACTAGCACTCTACAGCCTGCCTCTGGCCAAACCTACCTATGTTCTGGATCCCTGGTGTTCCAGACCCAAACCTCAGCTCCGGTTACAACCCAGCCACAGTCCAGACATTGTTCCCAGACACACTCCAGACCCTTTTCTCTGACTGCATACCCACTTGCACTCTGGACTCTCTTCTCGTATTCTGGATTAGTAAATAAACCAGGTGCTGGACCATCAGGATTGCTGATCAATGGGAGGTCAGATTATTGGGATTTTACTGTTGCATGTGTGAGGCTATTGCCATTGAAAGGGTACCGAACAGGCAGATTGTGACTGTAACCCCCACATCTATTTCTCAGTGCTATTCAATTTATCCTACAGGAGAGACATTCAATCCAAGTAAATATCTAGGATATCTGAACTCTGTAATTTGTTTCACTGTCTCGTCTGTCTCATTGTGCAAATCATGTGAATTATTTTTTTCCCTGTATACAAGTACAGAAACTATGACAGAGTTATATATCTGGCACAAATGGCTTCTCTCTGCTGCAGTAACATCTCCAGCTCTCACATGACACATGTGGAAAGAACCTGGGTTTAGAGTCACAAGATCACAAGATCACAAGATAAGGGAGCAGAAGCAGGCCATTCGGCCCATCGAGTCTGCTCCAAGGAAAAGGGAAAAAGAAATGGGGTGGGAAAAAAAGAGAGAAAAAAAAACTATTCTAATCCCATTTGCCAGCCTTATCCCCATATCCCTTGATACCCTGACTATTTAGATATCTGTCTATCTCCTCCTTGAATACCTTGAGTCACTTCAGTTCCTAGGATACCTTAACATTTGCATTATTTAGAACCCCATATGATGAATGCTATCAAGTCTTTGCTATGCTATTGACTAAGGCAGCTTAGGAGAGCAGATCACCTCTCCTCTCAAGACATCCTAATAGTGCAGCATAGCTATAAAGGAGGAACCAACAGACATGAGGGACTGTCTTCCTGAAAATTACTATTTTATCCTCCCCTTCTGTTAACTGCCTATTATTCAGTCCTCAATACATCTTAATACAACACCCAAACGTATGAGCCCAAATTGTGAATGAGAATGTCTTGGATGGCAACTTACTGAATCCCTTTTGTAAAGCCACTGGTCCACTTTTTATCTGCCTCATTTACTGGGGCTAATCTCAACATTTTATATCCTTAGAAACTTTTATGATCTTTTTTCATTTCATGATGGTTTACTCCCATGTTTTTTTTGCCTCCATCGATTCCTTGGTCACATTTTACACATTTCCAAATTCCTCTCAATTCTCAAGGTTATTACTAATATTATCAATTATAATACCAATGTTAACAATATCTCTAGTTTATCTTTTACTGTGTATCCTACACTATTTCAATCCAAAGTAGTGACTGTTTATGGGGGGAGGGGAGGGAGGGAGGGGGAGGGAGAGCGAGGAGAGGGAAGGGGAGGGAGAGAGAGGAGAGGGAGGGAGAAGAGGGAGGGAGAGAGAGAGGATTAACAGAGAGGGAGAGAGGGGGCAAAGGATTAACTGAGAGGGAGAGAGAGAGAGAAGGTTTGCGAGATAACATGACTCGACAAGATATAGAAGTAGGGCTGTGTGGATGATAAATAAAGCAAAGAGAAGCAGAGAAAGTGAGATGACAAGACATGATGAAGTGATGGAAAAAATGAGGAGAATCTGAAGAGAGAGGAGAGGGATTAGAGAGAGAGATAGAAAGAGAGGGACAGATAGAAAAGAGGGAAGAAGGATAGAGAGAGAGGGATGGAGAGAAAGGAAAAAGGTATAGAGAATAGAACAAAAGGAAGAAAGCAACATATTAGGAGAGGGGCCGGCATTGAATCAGGTAAAATGAGATAGAGTGTGAAATAAATGGAGAAAGTACAAGGGAACAAGCCATTAAGAAGTCACAAATAATGTGTTAATTCAGTGGATAATGTGGCTCTCATTTAGGTTTCCATAGTGGCCCCTGCATGAAAAACAGTGAAATTACTGAATGAAGCTGTACCTTCAAGGTCTTGGTTGTGACAGTGTGCATGGCTACTATCCGGTCCAGGTTACCCTCCTCCAACTCTCGCAGGTAAATTTCATACAGCTCATCCAGCTGTGAAGGAACCAGCAGGTTGTGATCTGTCCAGACACAATATATCAAAAACTTCAGAGACAATGTGATATTTCTGATGCGACTGAAATCTAAAAAAGATGCTCTGACAGGTTGATTCCAGTTGAATAAATAGCAAAATCATTGTCAGCACAAGCAATGAATTGTAAAAAAAGGAGCAACAATATAAGGAATTTCTAACTCATGTATTTCTTTATGCATTGCCTAGGTACAGACGATCAGGTACACATACTAAAACACACACAAACAAGCCAATAAAAGCAGTTGTGAAGCTAATCGTCTGTAATTAATTCTCAAAACAAGGTATGCGAACTATAGGAACTGACTGCTACTATACCATCTATAATCTGCCGCTGCTGTTGGATAATTTCCGCACACAGCTGCCTGTGTTGCTCAAAGCGTTGGATGACGTAGTCTGTCTGGCGTATGACGTTGTCCTTGAGTAATGCAATGGACTGCATTTCTGTGTTCTCAATTTCCAGTTCATGCACCTTACATAGCAGACTCAAGACCTCTCGCTGTTGCTCACTGCTGATCCGCTTGGGAAGGAGCTCCTCCAACTTATGAGCTCGGGAACGGATATCAGTAAATTGCTTCTCCAACTCAATCTAAAGAGACAAGAGAGCGGAATTCTTTAGAGGCAGTAAGGTGCAATACGTACTGTAGATCAGCATGTTTTCAACCATAAAAGGTAGTGAGCGTGTCACCATGCGATTAAAAGAACCAGTTTTTAGAAATTGAGTACATCTGCTTTATCCTGGGTGAACGTGCTGCAGTGAATTTAAAGTGGTGCATCTAAGGTGGAAACACTTTCCAAAAGCAAGGCGTCATTTTTGTACAGTAACTAAAATAATGGATAGTGAGGACTTTAAAGACAACAATACAGGAAATTATTCAGAGAAATTAGTCTGTGAAACACCCTAACTCAATGCAAAAGCAAAATATAACAGATGTCAAAAATCTGAAATAAAAGCAGAAGATGCTGGAAATACTCATCAGCTCAGGCCTTAAAAGTTAATTTTGTTTTCTCCTCGTTAATGCATATATCATGAGCCCATTCAACTGGCCAGCTGCCAGCCTGGACTTAGAAGGTAAATAAGACTGGCAGATAAACTAGATTAAATGAAAAAACAACATAATATTTATAATTAATTTCCATAATTTAAATGTGGTTAAAGTAAATTTAATATTTTTAAAATAATTTTTAACAAGGCATTAAATAGTTTAAAAAGCATTCTAAATAATCAAAGGCACTTAAAAACAGACATGAGCTGTCAAAGGCCAACCGGTACACCAAGGCCTACTTTGTCGCTGGTGGATGCTCCACTTTGCAATATGGCTGTGACAGTGAACCCTGGAGTTTTAGCTGGATTAGTATCATAGTCGGCACAGACATTGTGGGCTGAAGGGCCTGACCTGTGCTGTACTGTTCTATGTTCTATCTCCTTTGACCTGCAAGGTGACAAGAAGTTGGTCAGCTTTGAGAACAGTGCAGGAATGAGCACAAGGAGATGACTGGATCAAATGCAGTCCAGCCCAATTTAAAGTTTAATGTTTAACATTCTTCTCCAAAAGTGGTCAGATTTAAATTCCTTTGCAAACTCTTGTATTGCAGCAATTGGGCTTCACAATTACCTTCTGCCACTTTAACTTCTTCTGCTCAGCCACAAGTGCAGCAATATTCTCTCGGGCTACAGCCACCTCTGTTGGTTCCATGACATCAGACTGGTCATCTCCCGTGTCTGAATCCTTCTCACTATCTTCCTTGTTGTACACCTCCTTTCGATTTTCTTCTCTCCATTTTCTGGCTCTTCGAGCCTTTTCCTGTACCCAGCTACATGAATAAGCAGGTGATACATCATACCTAGGTTACTATAAAATAATTAGCTTTGGACAACACGGCTCATGCAATGCTACTTTATATTCCATTGTCATCATTGAAGGGGAAGCAAAATAGAGATTACATTTCAGTAATGATTTGATTTTATCCTTCCCTTCTCCCAGCCTACCCTCCTTTTAAACTCTATATACTATTCACTCAGAAAAACAGGAGACAACCCATTATTTTCCCACATAAGGGTGCTAACTCTGAGTGGGGTTTGATCCTATGGGTGTGCTGCTACTTTGATTGGCAAGTCACTCCCCGGGTAGGTATCAAGACAGTGATGGTTACCAGACTAGTCAGCAAGGGCAGTATTGTAACAATCCAAATCACCACTCACCCAATGTTCACATACGAGCTTCGGCATAGGACAGTGAATGCTCAGAAAAGGGATGTATTTTCAATGTAAGTTGAAAATTATTTGATGAGCTCGGTTTAACGGTGCAACTAAATTCATGAATAACATAATTTGAAAGATTCGATATGTAATTATCTCATTTGTCACAGAGCTGGAATGTAATTGCCTGCAGCACAAAATTTTCCCTGTTTCCACAGCCATCAATGTAAGTTATTAATTTGATATACATGTCAGCAGCACAATGACAATGAACTACCATTGACATCAAAGGTTCCGAAAATAATGAATATTACAATAATTGTTGTTTATTTCAAAGACTTTAATGTATTACAATTTATTTAGCTGGTTGAACTAATCTAAATTGGAAAACTTTTTAGACTTTTATCTTCTTCTGATTTAGGTACTTGTCTCTGTTTGGCTATACACTCTTGTGGAATGAGCAATGTGGAAAATATGAAATGCACTTACTCTGCAATAGTTAGTAGGTGTCTGGATGTATCAACTTGAATTTGCATGTTATTGCTGTCCAGCTCCAACAGATTGCGTCGAATTTCCATCTGTTCCCGAAAGGCAGTGATCAAATGCTCACGGAGCCTCTCCATCTCCCTTCTATCATACCGAGAGGAATGAAACTGAACCTCAGCTGAAAGAGCAAAAATAAAAAAAAGTTTTCTGCACTGAAACTTGTGAATAACTATTATAAAAGCATTGCACCCACCAGTTACCATGATCATTACAGTCTCCATTTTAACAGATAAACTGCTGCTTACAAGTTTATCATCGGGTCAACATAGATTTCTCTGCCTCCTAAAACTTATTTTGCAAACCTACCTGTTCCTTGATGTATGGCGAGCAGACCATTAAAAAAGTTGGGGTGGGGTGGCAGGGAAGTCTCCAGTGGCATTCAAAATGGAATTTAAATACCCTGCTTTTCTTTGTAGAACCTTAACTGCTAAAAATAGGCACCCAGTTAAAACAGGGGCCCACGTTTCAATATATCACAATATGCATTTGGAGTTGCTGTCCATAATTAGTAATAAAACTTACATTGAAAAATTACTAGATTTAATTTCTTTTCTTGACACATATCCACATGGTAGTTAACACAAAAGAACATCACCAGGTTTCATCTCTTTTTCCTCAAATTTGTAACTCAAACACTTACTTTAGGAACACAGGACAGGTGGCAAATAATTATTAAACACAAAACAGGCAGAGTGTTGCTACAGGGATGTTTCACAAATATAAAAATTATATTTGTGTTTAAAATTTATGGATTAGATATCCGATGGGATATGCCACAGTATAGGAGCTGACAGATTACAGGAGAGTGGCAGAATATCTGTTTATAATTTCAGATGGTACTATTCAGATCAACCATTCACCTTGAACATTGCGTATGTCAGCTTTGTCATTTTTTGTTTGCTGTATTCGTTGTGCATCTATCTTCTTCTTCAGACGATGGATTTCACTGCGTAGATCAGAGATGATATTGGTATACTGAGCAATGTGATAGGACACGTTCATCAAATTGCGCTTTACCTGGTAAATGAAATAAGGATCACATTTGGCACAGGCTGTGACTGGATTACTCTTGCTCAGAAATAGGAAGAACAAACCCGACAATAGTTCCAGGTACTTCATTTACAATAAATTATTTCCTTCTCATACTGTGGTCAAATTCAAATTGTTGTTCTTTGTGGTAAATAAGTGCTTCTTACTTTTATTTCTTTGCACCAAGTAGTTCCACATGAGGAAAACAATACAACAAAATGAGCATGATGCATGGCTATGGGTATGAAATATCTGTTGGCCTGAATTTGGCAAAAATTACAAATAAAATTTGAGCAAAATCTGTGAAAAAGCGATATTGTATTAATATGCCAATTCCATGTTGAAAGCTCGTTGATTGTTCAAGATAAATTAACTCCTTTTCTATATAGCCACGGCTAGAATCCTGAAAATTGTTTGATTTTAAATGTATTAACTATCAATCCTTTACATTTTTAATTTGTTAGATGTTAATCAATATGCTGTAAACTCTGTTAATTATTGATGGATGTGCTGTGAATTTGCATAAAGGTTGTGAGTCTCATTACAAGCAAAAGACAAACTGCTGGTGGAACTCAGTGGGTCAAGCAGCATCTGTGGAGGCAAAGGGGTACTTGAAGGTTTGGGTGGAGTCCTGAGTTCCTCCAGATTTCAGCACCTGCAGTCTCTTGTGTCTCTAAGTGTTGTTACGTATCGTCAACAGGCAAGTACTTCAGCACAGAGAAAGAGGAACATTCTATTGGCTGCTATTTTATGCAGTCATGTCACCAGAACTGATTAATAGCTTCTAATTTTGCATATTTGACTTGTGTGCTTAATATCTTTTACTATGAGGCTGCACTTCAACAATCTAAATATTTACTCAAGTGACAAAATGACATAGGAATATTGAAACTGAATGTGATATGTTATTTTTGGAAAATGAACATCTAATAACAAGATGGATATTAAGAAAGTAAAGAAAAAGAATGAGGAAGGTATTCGACTTATTGAGCTCCTTTCACAACCAAAAATCCAGGAGTGATTCCCTAGCAGTCAGCTACCTTTGGAGGCTAGATGGATTAGGAAGCAGAAACCAATCTATGCCTAATAAGGTCCCATTAAAAATTGTGATTCATGACCTGATCATCTCATCAGGTGATGTTGGTTGAGCCATATATTTTGGGACTTGGGAGCACTCCAATGCTCTTTTTTGAATTTGATCTTGAGATCGGTTATACCTGTTGGGAGAACAGATGGGCTGTTGGTTTCATGCCTCATCCACAATGTGTCATCTATGACATTGTAGCCCTCCCTCAATCTTACATTGAAATGTAATTGGGCAAGTCCAATCAGATCAGCCAGCTATTAAGCCCTTCACTACTTGGCTAAAATGAAACTTTCCATTCACCATGGGCCCCAGGAAAACTCTGCTGTGCTGTTGGATTGTTCCTGGTGTCCAAAGATATAGTGTTGTCTTCCTTAGATTTCCTAACTCTTGAATAGGAATCTGCCTGCGATAGCCGTGTCAGTCTAGCCTGTGGCAAGCATCACAATCTGATTGAAATGAATGAAAAGAAACAGCTACCAGAAGAATGATAAATAGACCTTTCTATCTGACTTAATTCAGTCAGTTCAAATGGATTTAATTTGCTTTCGAGACATAACACTTCAGTAGCTTGTTTTCAATACTTCTTGAATGTTTTTGAATGCTTATGAACTTCAAAATCATTTACAACATTGAACTTAAATGACAGTTTTTGACAGCTACCAAGTCTGGGAGCCTGTAAATGCCTCATTCATCAGCTGGGAGCTGGTCTCCCAGGGGAAGACTTCATCGAGGGCCATTGTAGTCCAAGGACAGGTGATTGGTCAGCTCAGCTGGTTCACCAGTCAGTGTAAGGTCCAAGCCTGTGGAATCAGCTTACACCCTCTGATTCAGAGTCAGAAATACCACCATTGATGTGACTCTGATGCCTAACACTGGCATGCTTACAGCTCATCCTTTGTCCAGTTGTGGATTCAGCTCTTATCTAAAAAAGCTCATCATTAAATATTTGTTAAATATATTTCATGACTGTGGTAGCATCATAATGTTACCACAGTCATGATGACATCATCTCCACAGTCATCACAATGCCAACTAGTAATTGAATTCATACTAATTGACAGTAGAATTCATCACAACAGCATTGTATTAGAATCGAGTTTGGGTAATGTCATTGAATGTGAGCAGCTTATAGATTTTAAGTGCCTGCAATAAATCTACATTAAAACACAATATTCCTCCATCCACATGTTATTATTTAATATGCAACTTAAAAAGACTTAACATGTAATGACTTAACAATAATTTAAATTGCTTTATTGATGCTTTGTTCTTACTCTGGTTTTAATGTTTTTGGCACGGTCTGCATAAGTGAGAGTATTTCGTGATTCCTCAAAGGAGCTGCTGGCTGGGCTGATGTGAGCGATCATTACCGTCCTGCTGTTCCCACCCAATGAATCCTGCCATCACATAGAAAGAAACAATGTGAAATCTGCTGTTTGCCTGTTTGTGGCACTTTCCTGATGGCAAGAAGTCTCAAAAGGCTGATAATGTCACATTAAAAATAAAAAATTCTCGATCCAAAACTTATGTTATTTGATTAAGAAATGTCCAAATTTAAGACACGATCCTTAGTCACAGATTAATTTTCATTCAGTAACCCTGGAGCAGTGACAGATCGACCCAGGAAAATCTGAAAGTAGTCCCAAAGCACAAAAGCAAAAGTATTTCATTAGGTAAACCTCATCACCATTTGCACATGAGCACTTGCATACCTTCAGCAACCGTGTCAGCTTGCTGTCTCGGTAATTAACGTACTTATTCCCTCCCTTCTCACTCAGTGCGTTGATGCAGTTTCCAAGTGCCAACAATGAACGGTTGATGTGTGCTCCTTCCTTCATTCGTTTTCCACGGTTCTGTGTCTGAGAAATTGCAGAGAAATTTAAAAATATAGAGTGAGTTTATTTTGAAGTGGAACAATGCTATTGACAATAGGGTGGCACAGGGGCTCAACACCAGAACAGCAGTCTTTTCTGCATTTGCAGCAGACGAAGGCAGTGGGCTGACAAGGTGCAAAGTTTGCTATCCTCTGCTTTCTCTGGACTCTCTTTTCATCCAGCTGAGTTTTCTGTTCTTCTCCCTTCTTCCAATGCCCTTCCGAATAGTCAACCTCCAAAGGTCCTGATGTTCTGGCATCTATTTCCCAGCTGTTTGTGTCAATGCTCACTATAGTTATCAATTAGTTATCCTTCCGGCAGAGGTATGGAGGAAGCCCATCAAGATCCTGTGGCCAACTCACCATACTGAATGTCCCTGGGAACTACTGGAAATGCAGGTACTGACCCAATGTAGTCATTATCTTTCTCTGGCAGAAAATCTGTAGCTGTACTAATCTATCCTTACCATAAGAGTTGCACTATATTTGGCAAGGCTACATGCTGCTGAGAAAATATCTTTTAAGGAAAGTCATGCAACAGAACTCAGGGAGGTATACTGGTACAACATGATTGTGCTGGAGATGGTGCAGAGGAGACTCACTTGTATGTTGCCTGGATTGGAGGACTTTAGTTATGTGCTGCAAAGGGTGGTGGAATCAGATGCAATTACTACATTTAAGAGGCATTTTGACAGATACTTAAACAGGCAAGGCATAGAAGGACACGAAGGAGAGGGTGGACAAGCTTGGATTGTCTTCTCTGGAGCATCAGAGGCTGAGTGGCTAGTACATAAAATTATGATCGAAGTACACAAAATTATGAGAGGCATAGACAGGGTGGATAGTCAGAGTCGTTTCCCCAAGATGGAAAATGTCAAAACACTAGAGGGCACAGCTTTAAGGAGAAAGGGCGGAAAGTTTAAAGGAGATTTACGTGGCAAGTTTTTTTTTTACACAGAGAGTGGTAGGTGGCTGGAACATGCTGCCGTGGGAAGTGATGGAAGCTGATATTAAGAGGCATTTAGGCAGACACATGAACAGGCAGGGAAGTAAGGAATATGGATCACGTGCAGGCAGATGTGCCATTTAAATTGGCACCATGGTCAGCACAAACATCGTGGTCCAAAGGGCCTGTTCCTGTGCTATACTGGTTTATGTTCTATGTTCTATCTGGTCATATGTTCTATATGGTAAGTGTAGATGGGCAAAAAAGTCGGGATGGATGTGGTGGGCTGAAGGGCCTGTTTCTGTGCTGTATGACTTCATGACTCTACGTCAGTCTTGCTCTGCACAATACCAGTTGCGAAAGGGAAAACAATACGATAAAAACACTTTCACTTCCATTCAAAGTTCATCAATCTAATACATTAATTCTGTTTTTTTTTTCTCACTTCTGATGACCAGGAGTATTATCCCTGGTTTCCCTTTTCAGAGAACTGACGAAGTGTATCCAGCAATTTTTTTCTTCTTATAAAATAAACCCATATTCCATTTTATACCCACTAGATGGTGCATTTGAACCAAAGAAAGCAGCCCTGCTACTTAATTTCTTTCTGTTATGCAATAACATTGACTCAAGTTAAGAGCACAGCTACAAAGCTTAGTTCTGACACCTAGTTCCAGCATTATATTTCAAAACTGCTTAAATCAATGCTACAGTCTAAACATTCAAACTTTTAATACAGAAAGGGATATCCTCCTGCCACAGTAGGCAGTCATTGTGCTTAAACAGTGATACAGTTATAATTCCTGGCTTTGGGATTACAGTGAACTAAAGGGGACATTATATCCTCATTTAGAAATTAAATTGGCATTGTATAAAATCCCAGTGGAAAATAATACAAATGCTAGCACTGTAGTCTGGTGCAAGAAAACTATTTCAAAAATTATAGCAATTATTAAATAAAGGCTCCTAGATATTACATCACTGTGAATGGTTTACACATCAACTGTCCAAACCAACAAATAATATGAACAGTGTGCTAATCAGCAGATACCAAGTCTAACATGCATGTGAAAACAATATCTTCTTTTACCAACATTAAATGGAACTAGTATACTTAAGTACAATGGTTGACATAGGTGTAGTGGGCTGAAGGACCTGTTTCTGTTCTGTACAACTCCATGACTTTATTAGCTAATTGGAAGTGTCCAAGCCATTATTTGTAGCATCAATGACCATGGTTACCCAGTAACTTTTTGACAAGTCTTTGCAGAATGGATACCAGGAAAACAAATTTGATTTAAAATTATCATAGAGTATAATTTCAGTCATGAGTAGAAATGGTTATTTGTGGAAAAGGTACACATTTTTTCCTCAAATCTGTATTTCTATCCCTTTCAAATATTTCAGCTGTGGTAGCACTCTTAGCTCTGAGTCAGAAGGTACCAGGTTCAGATTAATAATTGGATTGAAAATGGTCAGTGATTACTACTGGACATTGCCTTTTCAAACCATTTTGTGCATTTTTCCTTCAGTGCTCTCATGTGGAAATTTCTGTCACAAAAGGCAGTGGCCATGTCATTAAATATATTCAAGAAGGAGGTACATATATTTCTTAAATTTAAAGAAATCAAGGGATATGGGGAAATTAAGGGAACAAGGTACAAAGTGGGTGATGAGCCATGTTCATATTGAATGGTGAAGCAGGTCTAAAGGGCAGAATACCCTTCTCGCTCCTATTTTCCGTGCCTCTATGTGGACACTATCTTGGAAAAGAAAATAGGAGTTATCCCTGGTGTCCTGGTCAACGTTGTCCCTCAACCAACATTATTTGGTCATTCTCACTCTGTTCTCTACAGGAGTTCACTGTGCCATGTTTCCTGCATTTCAACAATGAGAAAAAAAATCAGAAATATTTCATTGGCTATAATGTGTTTGGGATATCCTGAAAGGGATGCCAAAAGGCTAAATGTGTATCTTTATTTTTAACTTCAGTGCAATTTCATGAACTCTTAGGATCCTCTTATGCCTTGTTACTAACATCTGGGTTTTAACTGAGTTTGGGAGAATACCGAGTCATTAGGGACATTCTAACTTGCCTCACTATATAAGCGTCCATATAAGCATTTATCACCAATAGATGGATTTCAGTCAGGATCAGGAAGTCTGACAGAATCTGCAAAAACCAGTTATAATGTGTTGACCAGTGCTCTGCAAGAAATTAACTCAATGGCAATTCACATTCTAGAATAGATGTTTAACAAGATTTGACTATTTTCAATGAACCTAAAAGCAGTAATTCCTAGACAAAAAAAGCAATTTAATTCAGACAAAACAAAAGCAAAACATTGCAGCTGCTGGCAATCTGTCATCAAATCAAACTCCCCCAACACCTCCACCACCCCCATCCCCTGCTGATATTATCCATTTTATCATTCGTCTATTTTTCTCTGTGATGGTTTCTTCATGCTTAGATGAATTACTCTCCCTAAAATATTAAAACAAATCCAACTGGATGATTCAGATTTTTCATCACAATTGATGCCCAAGTTCTGTGAAAATACCCTGTCCTAAACTCACCCACTGACTCACTACTATGAAGGAGATGACATCCAGTGATATACAAATCTATGCTGTTGCAAGGACTAATTTACAGCTAGTGCCTTCAAGGCTGATTATATCCAGCAGGTATAGGTTCTGTTCCACATGGTCCTGGATACTTAGCTGATAAAACCCAAATTGTTCTTTGGGAATTGGAGACCTGAGCCCTTGCCCATTAATGCAGCCTTTCCAAAGATGTTAATGAACTTGTACTAGCAATGTAAGACTGGGTCAGAGGGGATGGAGCCAGTATGCCAAAGGGATTTCTGCCCTCATATCCATCATTGTTAAAGTTAAAGACTCCACTGCCAAACTAAAACGAGTCAAAAATATTTTCTTTACAAAATTCCTTTGTCTACTTGTTCCTGAGTTCTCAGTTTATCACTGGCATTATTTAGATTAGTTCAGACTAACAGATTAATGGATTGCATTTGGCAGATAGAAGGGCATTTTTAATTATCAAACTTGGAAACTTATTTGCCCACCACATAATCCATCTTTAAAATCCTTGATCAATATAACAACAAACTAAAGAGCAACATATCAGTACATGCAAGTTATTTCAAATATTTTAGAATTGCTTATTTAGCCTTGACTGAGTTTTGTTTTGTTTAAGCCTTGTTCTCCAATGATTTCAGATTCCATGGACATTAATTTCAAGAATCAATTGAAATGTTTGATACCACTTTGTACCAAGATAAAAACAAAAGTTAGAGCAGCACAGTGGTGCAGCTAAGTAGAGCTGCTGCCTCACAGTGCCACAGACCCAGGTTTAATCCTGACCTTGGGTTCTGTCTGTGTGGAGTTTGCATGTTCTTGCTGTGACTGGTTTCCCCACTGTGCTCCTGTTTTCTTCCATATCCCAAAGACATGCTGCTTGGTAGGTTAATTGGCCACTGTAAATTGTCCCTAGTGTGTGGGTGAGTGGTAGAGTTGAGGGAGAGTTGACGAGAATGTGGAGAGCAAAAAAAAATTGGGATTAACAGAGATCAGCATAATAGGTGGTTGAGAGTTGATGCAGACTCAGTGGGCTGAGGGGCCTGTCTCTGTACTGTATCTTTTTATGACTCTATTTCTGACATTATGACATTATAACACCTCTACTTACTATCATATTTCATGTCTAGGTGGAAGTGTGTTAATATTGTCTTTACGATGTGTGGGTTCATGAAGATTTCTTCAAATATGTCTCCCATAAGAACATTTCAATTTACATAAATTTTTGATTCATTCCAATAACCCTCATATAGATCTATAATGCTTCAACAACAATCTTGTAAGAAATATACATTCTTAGGAATATTACGGTGACATACCTGTGAAGCTCTCTCAGAACCCGCAAGATCAATCATGAACAGACGTCCAATTCGCACCTCCTGCAAAATGTTCTTGATGCGACTCTTCTGTCTAACAGTCACCTGGAGGACAGCATGAGATCGAGAGGAGGTTTTGTTGGCTGCTGTGGGTTCCTGTGTTCTCTGCTTGTTCCCTTTCATCAATAGTTGCATTATCTGTCAGAATGAAAATCTGAGTAGGCATTATTTAGGATTTATTTCTTGTGGTTGTGAGTTCCACAAACTAGCTACACACACTGAGCTAAAGCATTCTTCCTGAATTCTCCATTTGATTCACCAGTTACCATCTTATATTTACAGTCCCATGATTTGATCTCCCAGAGAAGTGAAAACTTCTTCTTGATGGCTACCTTATCAAATTCTTCCAGGCTCTGAAATGACTTCAATGATTTAAAACTATTTCCGGGATGGTATTTATTATACTCTATAGAAAAAATGATGCAAAATACCTGTTTAATTCATTACTCCCCTCATTCTTCCTTTTACTCAGAGATGATCCCTAAACTATTGAGCATTTTTCAGCTCATAACAACTTTTCATTCCTGGTATCATCCTTCTCCAATACTTTTTTTTTGGAAGCTTCTCCAGTGCCTCTGAACCGTTTTTATAACACAAGGCTGGAATACTGTCAATGTGTATTTCACCTTTTAAGAACACCTTCAGGTTTAACACCTTATGAGTTAAAAAAAATGAAACATCAAATCTTAAACCAGTCAATAGAGAAATGATGAAAATAAAAGCAAATTTAATCCTTGCACAAATACCACCTGCCTTTGACGTGCTGGATCAACTGCAGGATTAAGTTCATCCTTTCACTATTCCATCTGCTTCACCATAACAGCCTTCTTGAAACTAATTCTGACCAAAGGTTTTGGTCCCTATTTTAGATAACTCATTTCATTCACCATTGATTTTTTTTACACTAATTCTTTAAGAATCATTAAGAAATATGGAAGCAGATTGGAAGCAACATTTTGGCATTGGTTTTTACACTAGAAGTTGCTTAGGAGGTAAAACGTATTGTACTTCCTTTTTAAGGATTTGATTAGTGGTATAGCACAAAAAACTCTACTGGGGCTTCAGTTTTTTATAATATTTATCAATGAGGCAAAGGGATGAAGTGATGTAGATCCCAGTTTGCTGATAATGCAAGTTAGTTGGCACAGTAACTACTGTACATCAGAAAATTGCAAACAGACACTGACAGATTATTTAAATAGACAAAATAACATATGAAGTACAAAATGGGGTGTGTGAAGTTATTCACTTTGAATTCAGTGAATTGGCTATCTTCAAAATGGTGAGAGCATAAGCACAAAGGGGGAGGAGAGAGATTTAGGGATTCAGGTATGGAAATAAACACAAGTGGAGGCAACTAACAGAAGAAAGTGCTGGAAACACTCAGCAGGTCAGGCAGCATCTGTGGAGAGAGAAACTAAGTTAATGTTTCAGATCAATGAGCTTCATTCATTTCAGTTATATAAATAGTAAAAAACTTAGGCCCCAACACCAGTCCCTGTGATACACAACTTGTTGCATCTTACCAATCAAAGAAAGACCTATTTCTGCCTAACTTCTATTTCTTGTTAGCCAGCTGATCTTCTATCCACATCAATATGCCATCTCCGACACTATGGACTTTTATTTTCCAAAATAACCTTCGATGCAGCGCTTTATTAAATGCTTTTTTGGAAATCTAAGTATAGTATATCCACCAGATCCACTTTATCCACAGCACATCTTACCTTCAAAGAACAATAAATTTCAGAAAACCATGTTGACCTTGTCTGATTATTCTGTTATAAAATATTTAATAAGAGCTTCTAATATTTTCCCAACATGTGTTTAGCCAATAGGCCTATAGTTTCTACCTCCCTCCCCTTTTGAATAAACTGGTTACAGTTTATAGTTTTCCAAATATTCCAGTGAATTTTAGAAAATTGAAACCAACACATCAACTATCACCTTTGCCACTTTTAAACCAGTAGGATGAAACCTATCAGGACTTCTCAGCCACAACTCTGACAAGTTACTCAGTACTATTGCCCTGGTGACCTGTTTTCTGAGTTCCTCCCTCCCTTTCAATTCCCAATTTAGAGTTATCCCTGGGATGATCATTAAGAAAATGATGCAAAATACCTGTTTAATTCATCTGCCATCTCCTTGCTTTCCATTATTAATTCAGAAGGACCAATGTTCAGAATTCCTTGTCCATCAATTCTGTTTTTCTCCATACTTTTGCCTGACCTGCTGAGTATGTCCATCAACTTCCATTCGTTTGTTAGGTTTTCAGCATTTGCACTAATTACACAGCCAAGGTAGCAAGGTAAAGCTGCAGTTAGCACTGCTCCTTACAGCACCAGGGACCTAAGTTTGATATCGACCTTGGATCTGTCTCTTTGTAACCACATAGGTTTCCTCCATGTGCCCCAGTTTCCTCCCTCATCCCAAAGAAATGCTAGTGGGTTACCTTGCTACTGTAAATTAGCCCTTGGCGTAAATTAATGGCAAAAAGAATCAAACAGAATTTGATGGGGGAGATGAAAGGCTGGGGAGTACAAGGATGTAAGACAACACGGAATGGGTTATTGCCTTGGTTGCTGGCTGGGCCAATTTGCGTGTCATTATAAGATTAAGGCATCAAACTCATTCTAAACCAGGCATTAGTTATGCTTAGGGAATGAGTTCCCCTAAGAGCATCAGCTATTTCACTGTTTTGTTCCTACCACATCATGCCCTTTAATAGCTTCAATAAACAAAATGATAGTAAGTACTTGTCTTTACAGTAAAGCACTATTATTACAAGTGTCTGCATGACAACAGGTGCTTAAGTGGAAGTAATGATCTTACTGAAGTGATTTTGATCTACATCTGCTGGAAAATGGAGCATAATCTTTTTGATTTTTTCCCCCCATTAAAGCACTGGGAGAAAAAACTTATTTTATGTCATTTTATTTAAAATATTTGAAAGTGAGCTGATGATTTATTCTAGTAAAATAGTTGCATGTTACAGGCAAGGAGAGTATAAAATTATCTAATGCCGTCAGATTATTCTAATTAATGGAACATGATCATGAAAGGATCAGACACAGATGTGCAGAAATTGATGTGGTAGCTGTGTTAATTTCAGCATGACATGTTTGAACATGAGTTATTTCTGAGTCTAGCACAACTGAACAATGTCTTGGCTGAATCACACCACTTTGGAAATTCAACCAGGCTTTTCCAGTCACATACAACACATGCATATGGAATGATGTAAAAACATGTGAAACATTACGTTGAAGCTTTGCTGAGGAAATTAACTCCTGTGCACTTGACTTCCCCAAGCAGGTCTCAGCCCAGGGCTGGGAACTTCATGGGAATAGTTCCTAAGCTACCCCCTTACCTTCCTGCCTTACTCACCCTCATCGTACATTCCCTTTATCCAGTGTTTGCACCCCCCGACTCCGTGACTATCCTTTGAAATTTGGCCAGACTTGCAATTCCCCAGTCATTCTCGCCTCTGGCTCTGACTCTGAGCTTTTGCCAACTCTGGCTGCACTCTAACCCATGACCTCTGAGTGAGCCTTGAACTCCATGGTCAACTTTCTCTCTCCCTTGACTGCACTTCTCTGCTGACCCCGATTCCAGAATTACCCAATTCTTTTCTCTGTGCTCTGCAAGTAGAACTATGTGAAGGAAAATGTGAGAGTGCCATTAGGTAGCACCCAAGTGTGTACCACTTTGCCAGATTACACCTAACCTGCTTCAGAGTGCAGGTTAGCCTATATAATTTAACCTATAATATGTAACGCATTCCCTGCAGCACAGATTATTGTGCTAAATGTTTATGTAGTGTCTCATTAGAGAGAATAGTTTTGTAACACTGATGAACCAGAAAATAATGCAATAACAATTACATCACTGAGCATTTACTCATGAAACCAGTAAAATGACATGACAGCATGACCCTTTAAAAGGCTTTCCATCGATTTACCTGCTGACCTCATAATGATCTAATCTGAATTGGTTTTGAATGGCAATTGTTGCTTTGTTATTGCAGCTTTAGTATTCTCTTCCCAACCAATGATTTGTATTTAATGCAGGATACAAGACTGCCAGTTGGGAGATATAATATTTACAGCATAATTAAACTAAACCAGAGAGGAAATCTGTTTGGTTAGCTACTAACATCCATTACAAGCCTACTACTGACTCCCAGAACTATCCTGACTACTCTTCATCCCACCCTGCCTCCTCTACTCCATTTGCCTAGTTCCTCTGTCTGTCTTAATTGCTCCAATGTTTTTGACTTCCTGAAATGTCTTCTTTCTTTCTGATCCACAGCTACTCCTCCACCACTGTTAACAAAGCCTTTGAAATCTCATCCTTTTCCTGTGCCTCTGCTCCCAACCCCTCTCCTCCGGGACTGAACAAGGATGGACTTTCCCTGGTCACACATTCCACTCCACCAGCCTCCACATTCAACAGATCATTTTCTGCAGTTTCCACCACCTTCAAAGAGATTCCACCACCAGGCACATCTTCCCCTCTGCTCCCCTTGCAGCATTTCATAGGGACCATTCCCTTTGTGCCTCCCTGGTCCACACTTCCGTTTCCCCCAGCCACCCTCCTTATTACTGTACTGTCACAGTGAGGCTAAACGCAACCTTGAGGAACAACACTTTATCTTCCATCTGGGCACAGTGCAGTCTTCTGGACTCAATATTGAATTCTACAACTTACGGTAACCTGATTTTTCTGCCTGTATCAGTCATCTGTGATATTGGTTCAGATTGTTTTTTTCTCTCTTTTTATTCTTTTATTTCCCCTTTTTTCTCCGGGAGTGGAGCACAGGCCCAGCCTGACCTGCCGAGCACATTCTCCTGCTCTACGTTTCACAACTCCCACATTTTTCATCTACGTTCGTTTGTCAATGTTCTCACTCTCCAACTGCTCCCATTCACCCACTGACTAGATAACCTTGTTTACAGCTTATCCCCATGGTCACAACAGTTTTATCCGATCAATGACATCCTGCCTCCTCCACCCTCCCTTCAGCTTTACAAACTTCTTTGGTCTCCTCTTCACTTCTCATAAAGGATCTTTGACCTGAAATATTAACCTTGTTTCTCTTCCCACAGATGCGGTCTGATTTGCTGAGTAAATTTCAGTATTTGCTGCTTGTGAGAGAAAATCTGGAGTTGATGTTTGTCTGGCTCACAGATTATATTTGTCCATCAACAGTAACAGCTTCTGAATTTGGCTTTGGAGTGCTGCACTTCACCACAAACACTGGCTTTCAATGTTCACCAATCTATTTCAACTCCTCCTCTGTCCACTCACCTACAGGTGATCATTTTCCTGGAATGCTGTCAATCGTTAAGATAGAACACCATTGATGCAGTCATAACCCTTTGCATTTGGTATTCATGATTTCAAAATCTACTGGTTTATGCTGCACAGCACAATCAATGATTATTAATCAAATTTTTTCATGTTGATGATATTCATAATTTATTCTGATGCAGAAGGAAACTATTCAGACCATTGAGTCAATGTTGGCTTTCAGAGCAATCTCATCAATCCCATTCCCACAATTACAGTGTACCCCTGCATTATGGCAGCGTGGTAAATAGAAATCCACCCTTACAGAATTCGCAAGTCACAACCAAAAGATCTGAGATATGGAATAAAAATTTGCTCTTATGGAATTTATGCGAGAAAGAATAATAAACACAAGAAATGATAAAAGCAACAAATTTTGTCAAGCGTTCACATTATGGAAAATCCCAACATGGATGATTTCCTCAGGACACAACCCCTCCTGAACTGTACTTCCCTTAACCTATTCTCTCTCACATGTCTGTCAATGTTCCCTTGATTTTCCTACCACCCACCTAGACAAGGGGTAATCTAAAGTAGCTAATTAAACTACCAGCAAGCATGTCTGTGGGACGTGGGAGGAAACTAGAGTGCCAGGGGAATATCCTTGCAGTTACAGGAAGAACGTCAGGATCACACCTGGATTGCTGGAGCAATGAGGCAGCAGCACTACTTGCTGCGGCACAGTGCTGCCCTAATTTTGAAATGTATCATCTCTATTGCTTTGATGAGACGTTGTCTTCATTATATTTTTATTGCATTACTGGTCTTGCAACAACAATCATATCTGAACCTCACCAAATATATCCATCTGTCAATGATATGCTTCTAGCTTCCACATGCACTCAGATGATGTTTAACTCTACCTCACACCTCTTATTTAAATTATGAAGGGTCTTCAACCTGAAATGTAAATTCCACATGTGCTGCCTGCTGAGTGTTTCCAGTATTTTCTGTTTTTTATTTCTAAATTATTAATTTGCTTGCCTGATATCCAGTACTGATGGAGCAGAAATATCCTGCAGGACTGCGAAGTGGGATATATAATACTTAGAGCACAAGTGAATGAAGCCACGGAGAGAAAATCTAGAGTTGATGGTTGTCTGGGTCACAGATTATATTTGTACGTCAACAGCAACAGGTTCTGATATTGGCTTGAGAGTACTGCACTTCAATGACAACGATAGATTTTGATATTAGCCAACATATCTCAACTCTATATTGGAGGGACTGTAGCCACTGCTTTTGGTCCTTGCCACAAATTCTGTTCTCTAGCTACCTAATCAGAAAACACAGTGGCACAGCTAGTGGAGCTGCTATCTCACATCTTCAGTAACCTGACCTCCAGTCTTGTCTGTGTGGAGTTTGCATGTTCCCCCTGTGACTGTGTGCATTTCCACCCACATCCAAAAGATGTGCAAGTTGTAGGTTAATTTCCCACTGTAAATTATGCTAGTATGTAGGTGAGTGGAGAATCTGGAGAAAGTTGATGAGAATGTGGGGAGAATAAAATGGGATTATTGTAAATGTTTGCTTGATCGGTGTAGAATTGGTGGGTCAAATGACCTATTTCAGAGGTCTATGACTCTAGTCCATCCACCTCTCGTGATAACTGTTTGAAACTATCTGTAACTTTGGTATTGTACTTGACTTGAAGGATGGCATGATTAGGTTTGGGCATCACTTAGACCATCTGTGCCCACCCCTTTAACGATTCCCTTTTGCTCTACACTTCCTCAGCTCATCTGCTGCTAAGCCCCTCATTCATTTCTTGGTAACTTCCAGGCTGGATTACTCTAGCACAAAACATCAGAGAATCACAGAATTATTATTGTACAGAAGGAAACCTACAGTTTGAGTTTATGCCTGCTTTATCCCCAAATCATGTAAATTATCCTCTTTCATGTGCCTATCTAATTCCCTTCTGAAGGCACTGATTGCTTGTTTCTCCCATCCTTACAAGCAGTAAAGCCCAGGTTATAACTAATCTAAAAAGTTGTTTTCTCACATCCCCCTTGCCCAAAAATTTAAATGATTCCACTTGGCCTTAACCATCCACTAATAGGAACAACTGCCCTCCACTGATTCTGTCTAAACTCGTCATGCTCTTGTACATCTCTGTCAAATCTATTCTTTCTATCTCTCCTTTGCTATAAGAACAACAGCCCAGCCTCTCCATTTCGACTTTACAGCTGAGTTCCCTCCAGTCAATCTTTGCTGCTGCTCTCTCTCTCTCTAGGACCTTCATACAAAGTACAATAATCAGAAATGGAGGCAATACTCTAGTTATGGCCTGACCAATATCTTACATGAGCTCATCCTAACTTTTCAGGATCCCACAGACTACACCAAACATGTTCTCAACATGCTTTGCCATTTATCCACATGTATATCCAGGTCCCTTTGTTCCTAGATGACTTTTGAGAACAGTGCTATTTAGTCCATATTGTCTTGCCTTAAACTTACTGACAAAATGTATCACTTCACACTTCTCTTTATTAATTTCATCTGTCACTTCTCTGCCCAGCTGGCAGCTTGCTTATTTCTTTTTGCTATCTGCTGCTGTCCTCTTCACTGCTTACCACACGTTATTCACAAATTTGAAAATTTTACATCCTATACCCATGTCTATGTCTCTAATATATCTAAAGAACAGGGCTTCTAGCATTGATCTCTGGGGGACACCACTGCCTTCCATCTTCCAGGCTGATAAATTGCTTATCATGTCTCTGCTTTTTTTTGTATGGGATTTTATCAAACTCCTTCTGAAAAGCCATGTAGATGATATTTATAGCATTCCCTTCATCAACTTTCTTTGTTACTTCATCAAAACAAAATTATCGACTCACTCTACTCTGCTTTGTAAAGTTTTCCTGGATGCTTTCTATGTTCTATTATTGTTTCTAAAAAGCTTTCCCGCAGCTGAGATTAAGCTTAGTGGCCTATGATTGCCTTGCACCCTTTTTTGAACAAGGGTGTTACATTTGCCTTTTTCCAATCTTCTGGTACCTTGCCTGTATTTAGAGAGAATTGCAAGATTAAAACAAATCCTACTGCAACCTCCACCTCCCTCAGCAAACAAGGATGTTTCTCATTCAGACTTGGAAATCTATTTATATTAAGTATAGCCCATGTTTACAGCACCTCCCTCTTTATCAGTTTTCATCCTAAATGTTATCTCCGTACCCTACCTTCTGCAGGTCCTCCCCGGGTTACGACTTATGGATAACCCGTACACATGAGTGAGTGTTTGGGAGACCGACGGGAAGGATTGGGATGGATTTGTCAGTTGCTGTGGACTGCAGGCTTCTTCTTCTGGGTGGTAGTGGGTTATTTCCGAGTGCGTGCTCTTCCCACTCTGAACTGCAACAACCGGGGGCTGGGTCAATCTGAGCAGAGTTGGGAGCACTGAACAGACTCACTCACTTACTCACTGAGCAAGTGAAGCCGGCTCGCGGCTGCTCTTACCGCGTCTGCATGCTCTCCCATTACAGCTGTTTCTGTGATCTTCTCCCACACAATGTTCATCACCATTTCTGACTTACGAACAGTTCTCAGGAACGGAACTTTGTTATAACCTGGGGACTGCCTGTACCGACATCTTGGTAGCACATCTTTCATTGTTAAAGGTCAATAATAAAGTACCAGATTCATACTCCAGGTATGCTTTCTGCTTATTTGCATTGATTATTTTCTTTATTCTAAATGGGTTGCATTCCCTTCTTTTATTATATGTTAAATATTTCGGTGCCTACAGAAGACTTCTGGATTTCCTTTTGTCAGCAGCCATTCTCTTCTCATACTCTCTCTCTTTGCTTGCCTTATTTTCCTTTTCACTCCCCCTCTCAGTTTACTATATCCAGCCTGATCCTCAAAGGAGTTAATCACCTTCCTTTTTTCTTTCATCATCTTCTTCGTCTCTGATGTCATGCAGGGATGCTACTAAGAAAGCAAAAATAAACATTTGTACTTTACCTCTTTGGCATTTATGGTTGACACTTCAGTGATTCCTGCAATTTGGATCCCTCCCTTTGAGTCCTCTCGTAGATCTAAGAAGCCAGACAACGGATTAAGTAAATCCCGGATCATCTCATTATAAATCTGTGAAGGAAAAGAAATCAGTAAGAATAGAAGAAAGTCTCAGTTTAAGTCTTTCGATGTTGTCTGAGAAAAAACAAGGTAGTTATAAAATTAGCAAAGTTTGGCCCTCTTTTTTGCATTCTCCATGTGCTCAGGAGAACCTTGAACGAGGAGACACACTTGAAGGCAGTGAATTAAAACTGTGGTACATAGGAATTTCTTGCGGACAGTGGTGAATCTCTAGAATATGCTATTCTGGAGGATTCTGGAGGGTAGGTCACTGGCGATATTAAAGAGGAAGTCGCTAAGTTTTTATAAGATCAGGGATCTGAGGTATATAGGAAACTGGCACAGAAGAGGAGATGGGTCTGGGCAGATCCACGATCATACTGAATTAAGGGGCAGGGTTGAGGGGCCGAGTGGCCAGCTCCTGCTCCTATCAGTTCTTAAGTTTTCATGCAAGTAAGTGACCCCATAACTGTTCTATTCCCAAGGAGTATGGACCAGAAATAATAAAGTCAGCACCTAATCTAGAAACTCTTCAGCTGGTAAATACTATTCTTTAAAATTAAGAGGTGCTCTGCAGGCCAAATGAAAAATAAAGTGATTGTGATTTCTAAAGCAAACACATAGATTTGTGTGGTGGAAGCAATCTGGAAACCTGCTGCTTCATTCATGTGGGCGTACAGGTACTGGATTTCAAAGAAGCTTTCACGAGGGCAGTCAATGTGGATTGAGCACATAGATGTACTTCCTCTGATTGCAGTGCAGTTTAAAGGATTGGCAGAAATGCAAATACACAGCCTAATGGATCATGTCACTTATTAAAATGCATGAGTTTGGACATTTGTGCTTTCATGCAAGAAAGAAGGGAGAAACAATGATGTATGTGGCTGATGAAGTGAATTACAATACTCAAGCAATTACATCTGCTTTACTTTGCTAAAAAAAGTGGCCCTGTCCTCTGCATTACTACAAAAATGGGCACTCTTCTTCATTCAGAATAACTGACAGATCTGGAGGGTGTGAACAAAATGTTTAACTAAACTGCAATTGGTTATAGTAATAATTCAGTAAAAGTATCAGTGGGGGGAAGTTACCAACTACATTTACAGAAGAAAATCACACTCTATCAGTATCACTCCAAGGCTCTGGAGGAGCGCTGGCTAGTTACACAAAAGAAATTGATAAAAGGGAGAGTTTCTCTTTCACAGTGCCTTTTCCCAGAAAGCCAAACCTGAAAGATCGAGGAATTGACAGTTATGGGGAACTAGCATAGAAAAGGAGTAGGCCAGCAGAGATCAGCAATGATCATATTGAATAATGGCTTGAGGGGCTTTGCGGTCTACTCCTGCTCCTATTTTCTTGTGTTCTTGCATGTTCAGACCTGATCTAGACCATTCAACACCAACAATAGAACAACATTTGCAAATAGTGCAGTGGGTCTCACGTGACAAAAGGAGTAACAAGCTTCACAAAGTTCATTGCTAACATAAAGCAACAAAAATCTGTTGAGATAGCTTGTCAAGATAACCAGATTTTTTCATCAATTTATGCACTGCACATTTTCTATTTTAACCATGACAACAAGTTTTTATTTCAAAATACTTATTCAATGCAGCAACAGAATAAATTCAGAATAATGAATTTCACCCTACAAATTCCATCTTTCCCTCTAATAGGTGTACTAAGGGGGAGTGGATGAGGTGGAGGGACAAAATACACTGCCACACACATGTTCCAGCACCTAGCTAGCCTTTTTGGTCCTTAAGCATTGAAAGCTAAGTAATTGACCACATTCTGTTAAATGCACAATTATCAATTTCAGGGAAATAATTCTGGTAATCACAGCCACATTTTACAGCTGCAATGAAATTAATTTGAAATAGGTTGGTTTGTAAGTTAATGATGGACATTGGTTTACAAAAGGCTTGCACGATAAGGCTATAGAGGCAACATTTTGAACTCATGCTCCTGGCACGAAACCAGCTATGAAGAAATAGTGAAAATTTATGTGTATGCTCCTCACGGATTGAAATCAATTAAAATTAATGACTAGAAAACTGAGTGAAACACATTCTGAAAACCCTGATCTCTTCTTTGGCATGGCACCAAAGGTCAGGAATTCATAAAATTACCCCTTTTGTAAACTGTCTATAAGTGCAATTTTTGACAATCATATGAATAACAGCAGAGATTATAATGTGCTGGATATCAATCTACATTCATAATTAACGTGATTGTGCAAAGAGAGCAGGATTTAAAAATGTCAGCAAAATGCCCACTGAAAAATTGAAACTTGACACATATCAGTTTTGTTTTAAAACCCAAAAGGGATTTTGTCACTTGATGTGTAAACAGGCAGGTGATGGTGAGCAGAGGACAGGATTTAGCCATCCATTTCGGTTCAGTTTCTTCATTATTATGTTGTTGACAAGATTCCATCCTGAAACGTATGGCCCAGTAGGTAGCCCACTGACCTGGAGGCAGGTGATCAGATGGGATGGCCACATATGGCCGGATAAATAAACAATTTAAAGTGCTTTAAGCATCATTATATTGTCTGTAAACAAGGTTACACAAAGGTTTGTTGTCCATATCTTAGCTCTAACCAAGTCCTGTTCATTGGTCACTGTCAAGCAATGGTCATCATTCTTTCCTGGTTAAACAATGCCTCTATTTTAAAATTCACTCCCTGTTCTAAAATCCCACTGTGATGTTGGTCATTGTTTACCTCTGGAATCTCACGTAGACCTAACATCCTCAGGATATCTGTAATCCTCTTATTCCAGCCTCTTGTTCATCCCCAAGTATAAATTTCTCCAAAATATTCCCATTTTGGTTCTACTACTCACATGTTGTAATGTTTCTAAATATCAATACAGTTAGGGACAAGAAAATGTGCAAACTCTACCATCCAGACAAATAACGTTACAAGGCAACTCCACCATCTGCTAGGAAACACACACACGACTCTTAAATATATTGATATTCCTTCAATGTTGTTGGGTCTAAGTTCTGGAACTGAAGGAGTATCTTAACCAAAAGTTTTAGTCTCCTTACTACCTTCTCAAGGGCAGTTAAGAATGTGTAATAGATGCCCATCTTGGCAGTGGCTATAAATAAATAGAAGAAAAATTGTCCCACCATTTAAGTGTGTCAGTCTTCAGAATAAACACAGCTCCATGTATTTGAACAATTTTGCAATCACATTACTCAACTTCTTTCTTATCTAGACCATCTATATTGTCACTAAGTTAACTCAACTGTTCACCTACCATCTTAAAAATATCAGAAAAATACTTTTATTTTGCTAACAGTAAATACACAATATATCGATATTTTAACATCACAACACAATATTTGCTGCTGCTTAACATAAATCTTGTGCCCAAGGCTTTACTTTCTGGTATAAGAGGATATCAGACACAAGGAAGAAAGATAATGTTGTAGAATAACTTTATTATATGAAGTTGTACCATTATGTTGAAATAAAACTGGACATTGTACTTTCCTTCTGTGGACCTGTAAGGAAACTTATAATATTAACTGTAATTAAATAGTGACTGCTAAATAAAACATGAGACCCAGAGTTAAAACCTTATGGCCTGTGGACTGAAATGTGAAAGGCACTTTATGTCCTGGAGTACACTATATTCAAATCTATTCATTGCTTGTCACTGATTGTATAAAAACAATGAAATCGAGGAAAAATAATTTCTACTCTGAATTTGACCTTTAATGCCAGCCAGTCATACATTCATTAAAACAAATCTGCATTGCTATTTGGCTCACCATCTGATTTCTTCACTTTCTGTGCAGCCTCTGCTATTACGAGGATAGTATACGTCATAGTTATCACTTATACATGACTTATCACAAAAGGAAGAAGTTTTACAATTACAATTTGATGGAGATTATCTGTACATTGCAGCTTGCAACACACACACGCACAATTGTGAAAAACAGACATACTTAAAAAATAAATGGCCAACTATAGGGAAAGGGAAACTCAGAAAACATCTCCTTATGGTTGTTATTTATACATTGATTGTGAGTCAATAGTTATAATTAACTGTCCATGAGTCTTTACGTAAGTGTTTCTAGGGAGCCAAATGATGCAAACAGCCGATTAGCATTTCCAAGAATAAAGGTAAGAGAATGGGGACCCATGGTGGAAAATATTTGGGTTTTGTTTCCTTTGAATCTTTTGTCACCTGATAAATTTTGAGAAAGGTTTCTCTGTATCTTTCAGTCAAATCAGAGTTCAGCTCTTCTCATCATCAGAGAAACACAAGCATCACATCTGCTGCTCAGCTGCACATAACGATTATATATTATGTTATAAGATTGTAGAAAGCCATCAACAGCTACTTAAGAACTATGTGGTGCCTGTATTAATATGAGTTGTTTAATGTTATTCAATGTAATTTTTCTCAACTACTTTGTGCTTTGTACTCCCCCTCCCATCACAGTCTCCACTGTGGCCTCACGTACTCAAACTGATGTGGTAAACATGGAGAATCTCAAAGATTTGTAAATCTATCCATCAACAGCAGTGGAATGAATTTGCAAAGGATGAGATAACATGGTCATTTTTGAATGGTCAATTCCAGAACTAATTCAAACAATGCAGTCCTGGAATCCTGAATAGACAATAACTGGTAGAACAACAACATAATTGAGAAACTGCTGCAACATCATACAGTGATGTTTCTGTAATAATGTTTATTGCATCAAGGTGGCACTTACAAGCTTCATATTATATTGGGAAGGGGATGTATTACGTTAAAATTATGTACTCCCAGAAATTGCAGGCAGCTTGGTAGAACCAGCAATTGAATGCTGCTACCGGTATTAACAAAGAAATGCCACCAAGTGTGAATCCAAGCCAAGGGAATGCCGTGCAAGAAATGCATGATGGAGTACATCAAGCATGCACTGCAATTTACACCCACACAGAAAGTCTACGATTTTTTTTGTGAAGTTTTCAGAAGATGCTTATGCTCAGCAATTTCTCAAAACACAGCCCAAAGCTCACACTGATGCCAAAGAAAACAGAGGACATGTTTAGTATGTGCATTAATAAGAGCAGCTGCAAACAACAAATGATGTATTTGAACCTATAGAGCTAGTAAGGTTAAATAACTTTCATTGTATTGTAGAACTTTAGAATTGTAACTTGGCATGTTATGTATGATTGATATTTTGGTCTCTGATGAAATAAATAATTACTCTCTTCCAGGTATTGTTGGGCAGAACCAAAACAATATTCTTTTATTCAGATCTTTAAAACTGTTTATAAATTGCAGCTGATTGTGAACAATTTGGGAGATGATGCACAAAATTATACTTAAGGTATTATAAATTTTGATTATTTTTTCCTCAGCAGCAATTGGTACAACCCAGTGAACATCTTCATTTAATGGTTTAAATGTGTAGGGGTGCTTAGAATGTGCTGTCCAAGTTGTAAAATTTTACTTTTATTTGTCTTGGACAGCAACTTACAGACCAATGTCAATTTTTTAATATAGTTTGAGTTTATTATTGCGCATTTTAAGAAAAGAACTCAACTTGATTAAAAAGCTTGGAGACACAAGAGACGGCACATGCTAGAAACTGGAGCAAAAACACAAACTTCTGGAGGAACTCAGCAGGTCTTGATGCAGGGTCTCAACCCAAAACATTGACAATTCCTTTCCTTCCCACAGATGCTGCTTGATCCACTAAGTTCCTCCAACGGTTTCAATAAGAAGCTTCCCTGGGCCAGATGGCATAGACCACAGGTTTCATAGAACCTAAAATCACACTTGCCACTGGATAGGAAGACTGAAGTGTTGCCTCTGATGGAGGATGCAGTGAAGCAGTGAAGTAATGGACTGCTCTTTCATTACTAGAACCTGGATTTAGTTGCAACTTAAGCAGATTAGACGAAGCTCTCTTTAAAACATAGTTGCCATACCAAGCCGTGATGTAGCCTGATAGGATGCTTTCTATAGTGCATCGATAAAAATTGGTGAGGATCAAAGGGGACATGCCAGATTTCTTTAGCCATCTGAGGAGGTAGAGGTGCTTGTGAGCTTTCTTGGCCGTGGTGTTTATGTGGTTGGACCAGGACAGGCTATTGGTGATGTTCACTCCTAGGAATTTGAAGTTCTCAACCTCCTATACACAGGAGCATGTGCACCACCCCCCCCACCCCCCCCCACCCCTTTCTGAAGTTAATGACCAGCTCTTTTGCTTTGCTGACATCGAGGGAAAGGTTATTGTCAGGACACCATATCACTGGGATCTCTATCTTCTTCCTGTACTCTGACTCACTACAGTGGTATCAACTTGGAGATGGAGCTAGAGCAGAATCTGGCCATGCAGTCGTGAGTGTATAGGGAGTAGAGTAGGGGACTGAGGATGCAGCCAGTGTTGAGAATAATTGTGGCGGAAGTGTCCTCTGTCCAAGGGGGCAACAAAAATCCTTCAGGGCCACAGTCAGACATCCCTGTTGGGTCCCTGTCAGGTAATAAGTCCAGTCTACAAATGCATTTTGGCAATTTGATCAAATGCCCATGGCCAGTTTGTCTGTTCAAAGTCAAAGTCAAGTTTATTGTCATATGCACAAGCACATATATGCACAGGTGCCTCTGCAGTGTGGTCCCTGTGTGTGTTTGTGGTGTGCATAAGGCTTTTTTTGCACCCTGTGACATTCATGAGGAGGAGTACTATGACTGGACAAATGGACATAGGAAGGCAGTTTTAGTGGCAGCAATGAATGCAGGCTAATTTAAGATTGTATCTGCGTCTTCAGCATGAGTAAAAGCTCATTATTGTATGCGAGAACATTGCCTGTTTTTTTTCAGGCTAATATGGTTGAAAATCTTGCCAATGACAAATTTTGTGTGTTACATACTGTTGATTTAAACTTTGGCAAATTTGACAAAGCAAAAACAACACTAGCGAATATGAAAATCTCAACCAAAAATGACAATATGTTGCTACCAATGACCAGAAAGAAATGTCGACAAAATTATTTAAATGCTTGAATATGATTTTCAGGTTTGCAACATTGGTTCTTTTTGGCATTTCATAGATGAATTACTCTCTAAATGCTGGAAATAGTTATTAATTTAAATTATCCTCATAAGTATTTTATTCATGTAATACCTTACAGAACTAAGCAAGCATGGGTATAGTTACTTTTTTTCCTGGAACTTCCTATCCCCAACCACTGTTGCAGCTTTAGAAGCAGTTAGTCACATTAAAAATGATCCTTAAGGGGGTGATAGAGTTAAAGGAACAACTATTGTCCGTGGACTGATATTACACATGCCACATAGGTTGCAGTTACACTGACTTCACATAAATAACAAGAAACAAACAACAGCTAAATGAAAACTCCATCTCACTTTCCTCAGTAGACTCTACAGTTAGACTTTCTCTTTTGATTATTACTAAAATTTACAGCAGACTCAACAGTGCAACAGTGATTCATGCATTAACTGACTTGTATGAATCTGTTCTTTATAACGTTGAGTATATTTTATTTAATGAATAGTTTAACAAGTTCAGTTTATAAATTCCTCTGTCACTGACCGTCTCCTGTACTAGTTGGGTGCAGGGGAGTCAGTGTTGGAACTCTGTCCTTTGTCCCTCTGGTGTCTCTCTCAGTCCTAATGATACATCAAGGGAGAAGTCTATCTGCATTTAATCATCTAACTTGAATGATTAGGGGCTAAATTTTACTACTTTACTCATTTTTTTCACTAAAATTACTGTGAAAAATCAAAAAGCTCCCAAGCAAATTTACGCCCTTTGGGGACAAAGCAACATGGTAGTCATTGCTTTCTTGTACTCATTAAAAGTTCAATCAAAACACAGGAGCATTCATGCACCTTATGCTTGTAATGCACCTGTCACTTACATATAAATGATGTGTTGTTAGTATATCCCAGCTTCCTGTTACAAATGCCATTAATGCATTAACCTACTCAACCTGCTTGGACTGCTATTTTACCAGATCACGCCACCATGGCAATAATCTCAGACAACAAACTGCAGTTCAGCAACATGTCAAGAAACCAATAGCAAAGAGTTTTGCTTGGGTGTGAGTGAATCTTATGGCAATACTGAGCAAAACATGGGAAATTATAAAACTCAAATATGCATCAGATTTTTCTTTGTCATCCTTCAGTTTAATTTTAAATCAGATATCACATTTCACTAGCCTAAGTTTCACTTAAAAGCAAATTCAACCCAAGTTTAGAAATAATGACACACTATTCATTTCCTGGCATCAATTTTCTATTATTGGCAGCAAATGGCTATTGAATAAAAACGTGGCCAGTGTCCATACATAAACAGTCAAATAAAACAAAACAAACCGGTTTCTTAAAAGGAGAACTGTGCAGTTATCAGCTGCTGGCATATATACAGTTTTAAAATTTTTTTTCTCAAATTATCCTCCTTTCAGCAATTTTAACACATAGAGAAAAGGCACCACATGCAGTAATCTGCAATAATACTCTGACAGTATCGCATCAGGTCTTTCACAGGATGCTTAAGTGTGATCTCTTTTGACTTCTAATCTTCGTCAGGGTTGAAATTGTTTTCATCATGATTGAATGTGTAGGTCCAGAAGGGTTTATGTGACCCAGAAAGTCCATGGCCTTGATCTTCCACATAGGTTATGGTCATCTTCAAATCACCTCTGCATAGATCATGGCAGATGTGGACAATTAATATACAAATGGAAATAAAATAAGGTTGAATTGGCCAAACCTGTATCCACTGGATTCAGAAGTATGAGAGGTTACTGGTTGGAAATATATATTGTCGTGAACGGTATTGATAGCGTGGATGTATAGAAGATATTGTGGGAGAATCTGGAACTAAAGGTCACAGTTTAAAAGCAAAGGATCTCCCAATTAAGGCAGAGCAGAGGCTTTTTTTTTCTTTCTCAGACGGTCTCAAGTCTTCGTAACTTTCTTCCTCAAAGGGCAGTGCAAGCAGAGTCTGAATATTTTTAAGGCAGGGATAGATAAATACTTAACAAGCAAGGAGTGTAAGGTTACTACGGGTAGGTGGGAATGTAGAGTTGAGATTACAATCAGATTAAATGGCAGATCAGGCTTGATGGGCTGAGTGGCCTATTCCTGCTTCTAATTCATCCGTTTGTATGTTCTTCTTTGTGACTGTAGTGATCAGGAGCTGACACATAGCCACCGAATATACACAAAGGAGGTATCCCAATGTTACCCTCTGCCAACTGAGATGCAATTATCTGCCTTCAAAATCTTAGTGTTAATTATTGTTTATGCTCCTCAGTGTCATCAAATAGCAGGCAAGAGAGAGTACTATTTTGGGAAGAGATATTCCTACATTCTATATCATTTGAAAATTATATATCAGATGTATAATCTCAAACTAAGAAGTATGGCATCTCAGGATAATGACTGCAAATCATCTCTTTCTGGTTGCCAGAGCATGTTGCATGTTCTGTGTACACATATCACTATTTTTTTTATAAAATGTTAACCAAAAGCAAAAAAAGTTCCACTTTTGCCCAGTTCACACTCTGGACCATGAATGCAACAACATGTGTACAAATCCCAACCAAATTTCATTTTCTGATCAGAGTAGATCCTCCAAGGAAAGACTGAGATGAAGACATGCCTGGTAATGGTATTCCCTATCACTTTAAACAGGGGCACACAGTATAGAAGCAATTCCTCATCTCCAACAAACTAAAACCTGCACCTTCTCATATTGGAAAATGCATCAGGGGGCTTTGCACGAGGGTAGAGTTTCAGTGTTGTGATGCTTTGTACTCTGAAAACTACAGTGGAATGGCTGCCCCCTGGATATTTTTACTATTGGACCTACCTCCAGGTATGACATGGAGACAGTGTATTCCATATCATCACTTGTTTCTTCAATGCACTTGAACAAATCGTTGAGTGTCCGTACATAAATACCGGGTTCATTATCTGTTCCCAACATTGTGTATGTTTTCCCTGCTCCTAGACAACAAATATAGATTTAAAAAAGCGTTAACTGCTTTAAAGTGTAATTAATCAAAAGGATAATGGGACATCATTTGGGGTGGCGGGACATCCAATGCTGGCTGCCATTGCACTAGCTATTGCACATTTTGGCTCTTGAAGTCTTGCATGGAAATATTTGCTCCATATGAGAGCGAACCATATCACAAGAAGGGGAAACAAGCATCTCAGATATGAGTGAGCAGGGCAGTCAACTGTATCTTTCCTTCGCCAGACTGAAGGCGTCTGAGTATACAGTGCAAGAGCTGAGAAGAAAATGGAAATAGAATGAGTAAATTCAGTGTCAACCCAGATACATGAAGAGAAATAAATGAGAACAAAAGGGATCAGATTAATGTAATTTGAAAAAAGATGTTTCAGAAAGAAAACAAATTTGACATTTTCTCAAATAGGCAGTTTTCAATCTCTGTGAGGCTTATTGGCAGGAATTAACACTTAGCACATCATTAAAGGTGTACGTACTTCAGAACTGATTAGACACCTCATTGTATTTCTAACTGAGAAGATGACAGAAGAAATTACACACGCAAGTGTAGATAAAAGCACTAAGCAATGTAAACAAGGTAGATGAAATTAGCAGTAGGTGTGAGAAAAACTGTGGTGTGGAAGGATGCATTGGCTTTGGAAGGGGTACAGTGTGGATATACCTGTATGACACATAGTCTCCAGTTAAATTACTTGCACCAACTCGATGTGTATTCCTGGTTATTTGATTGAAAATTGCAAGTTTTAAGTGGAACATTTGGCTAGATGGGCAGAAACTATTTCTACTACTTGGGAAGTTTAGTACTGCTTTAAAAATTAAAGAAAGTCTTTAAGAATTAAATTTAGGAAACATGCAAAGGGTGTCAGAAGTTTGAAAGTGTCCTGCAAGCAAAAGTGATGTCAGGTCAGTTGTTAATTTTTAACAAACCAAATGTATTGGGGACTATGAGAAAAGGTAGGGTAGAAGTATGTGGTGTATGGTCACAGATCAACCATGATCTCATTGAACAGAAGAACAGTCTTTTGGGGTTAAATGGCCCACTCTTGCTCTAATTTAAATGAATATTTAAATTTATAGGGGAAGTTTATTTCGTAACAACCATGCAAATATTGCAACAGATACTACTCAACAACAAGAGCTAGCAAGATACCGTTTTCAGAAGGCTAACAATGGAGTGCTGTAATATGGACAGGAGATTTTGAGTATTTGAGCTGAACCCCATATCTGTCCACTGCCTAAAATTCCAGTGCAATTTATTCAGGAATAATGTGAAGTGCCACCACCTCAATGATATTTTGGCAGCAAACTTTAATTCCATGTTATCAACCAAGATCTGTTTTAATAGAAGTGCAAGTAAGAATTTAGTCTTTTCTATACATTAAAAGTCAACAATTGTATGCAAGGTGAATTGTTCTTTACCCCTTTTTGAAATTTGAATTTTCAAGACACATTGCACAATATATAACAAAAGTTGTATTTGATCACCTGCAGTTTTTCTTATCCATGCAAAATATTACAGTTGCTTTAAATAGGATAAATAGAGAAAAGCTGCTTCCACTGATGGCATCCAGTGATACAGGGGAGGTGTGAGGAAAATCCTTTTTATGCAGAGATTAGTGATAACCTGGAACTCCCTGCCTGCATGGATGGTGGAAACATAGTCAATCAAGCCTTTCAAAAGGGAAATTAATAGAAACTCAAGGAAAATAATTTGTGGGGCTTCAAGGAAAGCATGGGGAAATGTGACTGTCCGAAACGCTCATCAGAGAACCAGCTAAAACTTAATGGTCCAAATGGCCTTTTTCTGTGCTGTGAACATTCTATGATTCTGCAGGATTGCCCTGAAAAACCAGTGCTTGAGTACGTCAGATATCCTCGTTAGAAAAACAGCAGAAAGCATCTAATGTTGTTCAAAATAAAATATGCAGCAGGGAAGGCAGCATCTGTTGAGAGAGCAAAACATTTCAAGATTCAAGTTTCATTAATTCTGTTTCTCTCTCTAAAGATGCTGCCTGACTACTGAGTATTTAGAGCATTTTCTGTCTTTATTCTAGATTTCCAGTGACTGCAATATTTTGCTTTGGGATTACTAGTGTAATTTAGTTGGTTAAACTCAAGCAGTTCCACATAGCTGCACATGTGGAGCTTGAGTCCTTGCTTTTGCCAATATGAACCTCAGCTTCCTGGACATACATGCATGACAGGTAAAAAGAAACTGTGCCAATAGCTTGGTTTATTGAACCTTAGCATGCCACTGGTTCTTGAACATTAGGTCCCTCTGACCAAAAACCAGTGCAAGATGTATTCTTTCAGACTGATGTTATTTTCAAGCATTTATTGTGTTTGTGCAATATAAATTTACGTGAGGACAAACTAGAATGAAAATTTTTAAGTTTACAGGTTAATTTTGTGGTAATATCTTAAAACCTTATTAAAAACATCCCTTTCTGATCATCTGAATAATTGAAAGCCTCATTTCTGAGGATAAGTAGTCTATTGTGGTACAAATTTTATTGAACTAGTGGAGCACACAGAATAATATTACAGAATTAAAGAAACTGCAATCTTACATGTGTACTGAACTACCTTCATTTTTCATGGAATGATAACATTCTATTTCAAAACAGGAAGAGACAGTTTCAATATATGTTTTTTAACCATAAACAATTATAATTTTAACAGTGTTGTATTCAATAAACAATGTTTTCAAAAATAACTTGCTGCCTACCTGTTGGTCCATAAGCAAATACTGTGGCATTGTACCCCGAAATAATGCCCTCAATCAGATCCTTGGTGGTTGAACGGTACACATCGTCCTTGAACAGATACAAAAAAAATGTGAGTTAATTGCGAGACACCTGGACGGGTACTATGAATGGGCAAGGTTTAGAGGGATATGGGTCAAACGTGGGCAAATGGAACTAGTTTAGATGGGCATCCTGCTCAGCATGGACAAGTTGGGCCAAAGGGCCTGTTTCCATCCCATAGATGAATCTACATTACACGCAACATTGCTGTTTGTGGGATCGTGCAGTGCCTAAACTGGCTGCTGAATTTCCTATGTTATAGTCGTAACTATTAAAGTACCTCATTGGCTGTAAGGCACAATTGGACAACCTGAGATCAGGAAAAACATATAAATGTCCTTTTGATAGTGGCATATTTGTTAAGCCATTTAAGAGTCAATTACATTGTTCTGGTGACACAGGAGACTGCAGATGCCGGAATCTGGAGCAACACACAAGCTGGACAAATTCAACAGGTCAGGAAGCATCTATGGAGGGAAATGGTCAGTTGATGTTTCGGGTTGAAACCTTTCATCTGTCCAGACTGTCCATTTCCCTCCAATAGATGCTGTCTGACCTGCTGAGTTCCTCCAGCTTGTTGTGTGTTACATTGTTCTGGTGTCTGGAGTCACAAACCAGGCACATCTGCTAAGAGAAGACAGATATTCTCCCTGAAGGACAGTAGTGAACAAGGTGGAATAGGTGGTCATCATTACCAAACCTAATCATATTTCACTAACTGAATTTTAAATGTCACTACTATCAGGATAGGATTTGAACTCAGGTCTCTGGATTGTTATTTCAGGCCTCTAGGTTACTAACCCAGCAACATAACCATTGCATCACCATCACCACCTCTTTCCTCACAACCACCACTATTTGACCAATTAAATGTCAGATTAATCATTTTGTGACTATCAAATTACGTTCAGAACATTTATTGCTTTTTCTATCGTGCGCTCCACTGAATTATTGCTTATAATGAAATCTGCTAATTTAGTGAAAGCTCCGTTGAATCAAAACAGAAAACTGCTTCAATAATTTAAAATAAAAGTTTAGACGATTCTTTGTTTTTCATTTGAAATACAATTTTTTGAACCGGAGATTGTCTAGGCAGATCTTTGGATAGTAATTTTTAAAAAATAATGGTGTATCAGAGCTGCATGGGCAAAACAAAAATCTCCAAATGAATAGTATTTCCTGTACCGTGGTCTGGAAGACTTCCACATTTCCAATTGACTGTGATTTGTGTTTGTAGCTAAAAACATTTCTGCCATGAGATTAAACTTGCATGAACCACTTTGCTGAAGCACACAGCCAGGTGGCTTCTATTTCTTAGGGAACCCAAGGGAGTTATGAATTAGGGATCAGAGGGTCAGCTGAAATGTGCAACTTACAGCTTTGCTGTTCAGTTGTGTTGTTACAAATGTTTGTTGTGCAGCAAACAATATTGTGGACAGCAGTTCAACAAAGTTTTTGTTGTCAAAAACACTTCTACAATTTAAGTAGTGTTTGGTTCCAATACAATAGATAGATAAATATTTACTTATTAGTCACAGGTATACATCGAAACACACAGTGAAATGCACCTTTTTGCATAACTGAGAATGTGCTGGGGGCAGCCCGCAAGTGTCGCCACTCTTCTGGCGCCAACATAGCGTGCCCACAACTCCTAACCTGTACGTCTTTGGAATGTGGGAGGAAACTGGAGCACCCAGAGGAAGCCCATGCAGACATATGGGGAGAATGTACAAACTCCTTACAGACAGTGGCAGGAATTGAACCCGGGTCGCTGGCGCTGTAAAAGCGTTTCGCTAACCGCTACACTACTGTGTCATGTTAGAAGTTTAGATCTTAAATCTTGCACTGTGATAATGTTTCTCCAAGATAAAAATGCTGAATAAATGTATATGATTCATAGTTTCCATTTGGTGACAATAAAAACACCTTGGAAGGGAAAAACATCACGCATCGGACACTATATAGGAAACTAACCCCCTACCCTCTTGCCCTCACTCCATGCCCCTGCACCCCCAATTGTTTTCAGGCATAAATAATGAACAGAACTACATATTTACTTTTATAGGTAATAAAATGTAGCCTCTGAAAACTTCTAACCAAAAGCTAGTTTTAAAAGATGTGTAATAAAAACAAGAGATTACTGGAAACACTCAACAGATGAGAGAGCATCTGTGGAGAAAGAAACAGTTAATTTTAAAGGTTGCTGACCTTTCATTAGATGTGCATCCAGTGGAAGGATTAATGAGTCATAAAGAAAGACAGCATGGAAACAGGCCCTTGGTCTGTGCCAACCATCAACCACTCATTCATACCATCTACATTAATCCCATTTTATTCTTCCCACACCCTCATCGGCTCCTTCCAGATTCTATCACTCACCTACACTGGGGGCAATTTACAGTGGCCAATTAACCTACCAACCAGCATGTCTATGGCATATAGAAGGAAGCTGGAGCACCCAGAGGAAACCCATGTAGTCACAGGGAGAACTTACAAACTCCACACAGACAGCACCTGAGATCAGGACTGAACCAGGTCTCTGGCAGTGTCAGGTAGCTGTTCTACTAAATGATTTGCAATGACGGCCAATGAAACCATGCGTATTAAATTCTGGGCAACTGAAGTTACATCTATCAAACAAATTGTTATTTATTTTTATTTATAAACTCAACATGAAGCAAAAGCTTAAAAAAAGGTAGTCATTAACTTTGTCGAATCTAATCACGAGATACTTAATGAAAAAACATCACATTTTCTGTGATTATTTTCCCCATATAGATTATCAGGTCATTTCCTCCCTGTCATAACCGTAAGTAAGACTTTGAAATTGGTGCTAAACCAGCTCTGGGTCTTATTACACGCCATTGATCCAAGATTGAAACCTGATCCGCAGAGCAGTGAATGTGAAACACAATCATCATCGTGCTTTCTATATCTGAGCACATTTCTGAAGCCAGAAACACGTGCTAATGGCAAAGGTATATTTCAAGTAAAAGACACATTATTTACATATTTGGACCTTTCCTATTATTCTTGATACTTGTATCTTGGATCACATGCAGAAATAAGTCCCATCTCTTTTTTTAAAAAAAGGACTGCTTTCATTATCCTAAGATTTAAGCAAAATCTCCAGTAACATAACCAGGGCAATAACTTCCTCTCTCTAAAACCTTGATACAAACCTGTTTTTCCAATTATGTAACCAACTGACATTTCATGAGAGCCAATGCCTTAATTAGATTGTTATAAAAAATAATGTCATTAAGTATTCTTACATTAAAAAAAACTACACATTTTGTCATATTTATGATTTGCATTTTTAGCGGGTAGGAATGGCAGGCCATTGTACCAGTCTACAGAATGTTGAGCAAGGAAATGCTGCTACACATTGCCAGCATTCCAGCCCCTGAATCTGTGAGTTCATGTCCATTTAGAGATTTGAGCATGAAATTATGGTACTGAGGGAGTGGTGCTGTCCATCAGATGAAATGTTTCATTAAAACTCAGTCCGCTTTTCTCAGGTAAACATAAAAGGTCCCATACAACTGGTTTGGAGAAGTGTGGGGTGTCATCCCTCTATTCCTGGTGAATATGTGTTTCCTCTTCAACATTATGAAAACTATACAGATTTTATCATGTGGGAATATTACAGTACATGACAGCACAATCAATATGACACAAAATACTTCTGGATCGAGCATTATTTAAAAGGATATACATCTTTAAACAGACACATGTGCTTCTCATTCCCCTTTTACATTATTTTCTGCTTTTCAGTTTAGATCCCTATAGAAAGCATTCATGGCATTTGATAACTCAGTGGGAGGAGAGCGGATTTTAGGCAACAGAAAACTTACTGGAATCACTTACATTCTCTTATAGTCCATGGACAATCTATTTTTGACTGCATGAAGTAACCAAGTTTGAATTTACTGTATCAAGTGTAATTCTGGTTATCAATGCTTTTTTTTTCCTTATAGTTCAACTGAATACTGACCCTGAAGCAATCACCAGGCTTTCATGGACAAAACCATCCAGACAACCAGTGTCTGTCAACCATGATACAATAATCATTGCAGGGAATTTTGCCATTGTGTCATATACTAAATTGCAGCCTAGGAGTTTGTTAAAAACTGTCAATCTTTTAATTTTTTCTCCTTTCAGAAAATTCTATTAACCTTTTACTGCCATTTGCCAATTCCCTCTGAACATCATCAACCACAAAACTCAACCGAAATTTTCCAGTTGTTTAACCTGTTCTGGATCTCAAAGAAAGAAAGAGTACAAGAGCACAAAATACAGGTACCCTGAATACACTAAATTGGAAAGTCAAATGCATTATCTCTCATGTCATTAGACCTCACACTAATGAAATGGAGTTAAACATTTTTCTTGGTGAGACGTTATCTTGCTTTATTAGCAATTATTCAGAAATATTAGGAATCTACTTTCTTGCCTCCATTTTTAACATTCACAGAGGTCATATCTTCTACCACAAAAGGTTAGTCAGCTATCATATGCAGTTTCTAACATATGATGTAGCACCCTATAAGTGCTTGAATGTGCAAGTGGAGAATTTGTAGAGAAAAGTTAACATTTGTGAATCTATGGTCCAATATGTAAAACTGGGTCAAAATTTCAGATGCACACAGAGGGTGGCCTGTAAGTTCCTTAGTGGTACCTAAATACATTGTGTATGTGTTGAATGTCAGAGCATCCAGGCTTCCTGCCTAACTCCTGCAGACCCCCTGTGTAGCCTCAGTTTGTGTCAAAAAGCAATTGATGATCAGATGGTTAAAGTAGATTCTGAGTTTACTTACACAATAATTTAATTACACAACGATAGGCCAGCTGCTCTGACCAACACTATTAAGTGTGACTTTCATGAAAAGATTTGTGTTGCTTTGCATGTTTGGAAGCCTTCCTCTTATCACAATAAAATGCAAATTGGATTCCTGCTGCAGAAAGTACCAGGACGTTGGTTCAAGCTAAGGTCCATATGGAACTACACTGTAAAAAAAAACAAATAGAAAATGCTGGAAATACTCTGCAAGTCAGAGAGCACAGCGAACAGAGGCAGAGTTTCTGATTTTGTAAGAAAACTGCCTTGTGCAAGGAGAATAAGAAGTGTATACAGTATGGACAAAGGCAAAAGGGAAATAGTTGAGTGTTCACTGATAAAATCCTTCTTTGTGACTGATCCAGTATTCTGGATTATCTCTAGGTCTATACCACTGAAGCCACTAATTTCATGGCACCTTCTTGTTTGGCCTATGTTAATTAATCACCGATGGATGGTGTTGGTGCATTGTTTACTAGAGCCTCTGACACAGCTATAACTGGACACAGCATTCTAAGTGAGGTTTGACCACGATTTTGTACAATAGTACATGTCTCACCTGTGTTGCAGTATAATTGAAGGCTACATCAAACATGTATGATTTCTCTCGAGAGCGGTTGGCTCGCAGTATGTCATCAGGATCTTCCATTGGATCCATCAGTACCACCATCTATAAAGGAGTAGTATATAAATGTGAATGAGAGCAAATTTCTGTTGAGATTTTCCAATAACCCACATTTCAACCAGCAGTCTGCAAAATGCATATCTGGGCAAGTTCACAGCATATGATGTAGAAAAATGTGAGATCATCCAATTTGACTGAAAAAAATTTAAAGGTGAGAAATGTTTTAAATGGAGAGTGATAGTAAGATCTTAGTGTTCAGAGGAACCTGTATGTCCTTAAGGCAAACAGTACTTATTCTAGTTGTAGAATAAATTATTTACAAATAATGCAATGGAGCTTTATGGATAGAAAATGGGTTCATCGTCTCTGCAAAGAGGAATGTTAAACATTTAAGCGTTCATCTGCTTTCAATGACAGCAATAATCCACATTGTTCCTTTGACCCTGTTACAAAGGTTTATTTCCTTATACAGGAAATAAAATTACTACAAGCTGAGACCATTGCTAAAAATGCACAGAGTCTGCAGAAACATTTGCTGGGAGTGGTATATTATGCTCTTGGATGTCCCTGGCTCATTGCCTCCATCTTGGGGTTTTCAATCTATTATACTCTTATTGATTATTAATGCCATGCTTCATATTTCCCTGCAGATGTTCAACACTCTAACCTTGCTCGTATGGTTTATTTACCTATTACTGCATGGTAAGAAGGGGAGCTCAATTTGTGTGATAACAAACTAAAAGTAGTTAATTTACAGAAATCAACAGATAAACATAAATATCATACAGTATGTCACACTGCAGCAAAAGCTCAAGAAATTCAAACACAGTGATTTATTAAGTATAAATATAAAAAACTCTATTTTCATGTTTCATCAATCAACAAGGGCAGAGGCAGGAATGATCGAAAATGCCTGATAATGTATGTTCATCAAAAACAAAATAGTAAGCCTACAACTAGTTTGGAAGAAAATAACCAAGAACAACATTTCTTGTACCTTTCAGAATTTTCTTTTACAAAAAATGAAAATCTGCGCTTTAGCATCTTACACCAGATTTTATTTAGTTCCCTTTCTGGGAATTTTTTTTGAAGCATCTAAATCAGTGTGTGCGTAAGGATGTTTTCCCAAACTGTTGGCCATGACATCAGCTGGGGCTACATTCAGCCCTGCATGTTTCCTTGGTCATTAGACCGCAACATCCTCCCCCACAACCTCACCACCCCCAAATACTGTTGGACTGGTCTCTGCAATCCTGCTCCTGAGCTTTCCCACATGCAGGATAGGTTTCTCCATTCCCGCTCTCAAACCTCTGCTGCCAAAGTACACTTCCCATGTTGTCAGACTACATCTCCACTCCCGCTGCATCTTCACATCATGGCCTAAGGTTCTTGTCTCGTCTGCCACCATCTGTGGACTGCAGCTAAATGTGCAAGTTTCAAGCTTGTAATCATGCTTTCCCGTACTGTGCACTGTCTACAAAGTGAGCGGCACTCAGTCACATGAACAACGAGCTGTCTGCAGAAAAGATGCTGAAGATTTTCAAAGTAAGGTGCTTCCCAAAATTGAAATCCCTTCAAAGAAGCCTTACTGATGTGTACACACGTGCAAATTGGATTTATGGTATTTGTTTTTCCACAGTCTTGGGGACAAACATCATCTCACCTCAGATCTCTTCTTCCTTTTTTATTCCCAATTATCTGTAGTTGTGGAGGATGCGGCAGGCAGAACAGACCGCAGGTTATCTTTTATGGGTATGCCACGGCCTAAGGCCTATTACCTGAATGGGTAAAGTGGGATGGTTGGTTCGTCCTTGCAGCGAGTGGCACACTTTTGGTTGTATATATACACAACACTTATTTCTACCATGTTGGGTCCTCAGTAGTCTGACCAACATTTGAGAGAGAGATACAGTGCAGACCAATTTCTAGGCCATTATCTTTAAATGATAAAGCTTGTTTTGGAAAACAAAAACAAATTGCACTTCCAGTGCATTAAATATATTCCAGTGTGTTGTGTCTGTATTAGTGTTTTTGTATCATTGGCTTTCAGCTATACCACTTCAAAATTGGAGGTTCTTTAGAAGGACAATTGTACATTGGTGCTGAGTCGAGATGAAATGTCACTATGTGCCCTCGCACCAACACTTTGACAGGGATATAATTAGTGAGTGCTCCTTCACAGAACTGGGCTCATTTAATACAAGGTACATTCTTCTCAACTGGTGTTCTGACTCCAACCAAATCTCTGATACTGCACAGCTCACTTTGTCCACTCAATGGGCACTTGATATCCTCCTCATTGTGCACTGACAGTTTTCCATTCCACACAGCAGACATTTTCTCCATACAGAGAGGATATTTTCTTTAGCTGCTCACATTGCTGTACACAATACCAACAACATCTCGGCCACTTTCTCTATTTTTCCTGTTCCACATTTCACTGCATGCACCTGCTTCTGTTGGCTCGCCAACATTTCTAGCCAAGCTTTGAATGCTCTGCATGCACTTTTCTGGAGGCAACTATCTCAGGCAAGGGATCCAGAGGAGCTTTTCCAGGATATCAGAAGCATTTATGGACAAAGCTTCCATTGCCACATTCCATTCTGAGACAAAGATCGATCAACGTTCCTTCAGCAAAGCTTAGCTATCAAAGCCACTCCTGAACCATGAGTCAACTATGACACCACCACTATCAAATCCATCCTGTAATGCCCTGGAACAGAATCTCACTAATTCCCCCCATTCTCCAAGAGATAAGACGTTCAATTGTACAAACGGGGCCAGACGGTGCACCAGCTGAAGTCAAAGAGTTTAGATGTAAAGAAATGTACAGAAAGGCCCCAAAATCTATCTTCAAATTTGAAATAATGCTAAGATTCCAGAGGATTTAAGAAATGAAAACATTGTTATATCATTAAGAAATGAAATAGGTTGGAGTATGGAAATTATCAAGGCATTGCTTTATTTCTATGGCAGGAAAAAGCCTTGCAGATTACTACTCGAAGCTGAGGAAACCCTGCTGGAATCTCAATGCAGTTTCAGAACATCCCACAGGACCGCAGACATGATCTACAATGACCCTCAAATCTAGGAAAAACAACACAAAATCAGGACCTCAATGTAGTTTTCACTGATTTGATGATGAACTTTGACTCCATCAATCATAAAGTACAATGGAAGATACTGGCTTGATTTGACTGCTCTGTAATGGGTTGGAGAGAGACCTATTTGTCACCAAAACTGGAGTTAATCATGATTTCATTATGACCCTAACTGTTTTCACCCTCCCAGCAGTCATTTTTCCCCTCATTAAATACTGGGTTTCCATCAAAATTGATATCTAATACATAATGGATGGACAGTTCTGTATTCTATGGAATCTATGCATGAAGAGTAGAGTGTCTGAGGCATCCATTACAGATACTCAGTATGCTGCTGACAGTGCCATAGTTGCAGACACTGAGAATAATCTTCAGTCTGCCTGGGATCTCTTGCACAACTTACCATAGCCACAGCTTATCAAGCAACTTCTCACTCAATTCTGAGAAGAACCAATGGGCTCTATCAGCCTGAGGCCTTGCATATGACCTACCATCTGGTGGGAGATAGACCTTGGAGACAGTTGAGCACTTCTGTTACCTCAGCAGTCACCTCTCTCAAAGTACCATCTGTGAGATTCAACTCAGGATCCAGTGTGAAGTGCTTTCATTAGTAAACTGCTCTGATGCCTTTTCACTGACTGTGATATATGGAAGAACACCAAAATCCAGGTCTATCTTGCAGGTGTCATCCTTACCTCCCTCTAGGATAATAGCAGAAGCTGGAGTGCTATCTTCCACAATATTTCCACAAGATCTTATGTAGTAAGAGGAAAGTTCGCTGCACTGATGCCAGCCCAGTGTCACCAGCACTGAGGTAATGAAGCTCATATGACAACAACACTGGAGCTGATATTGTCTGTGGATGCCAGAATCTCATTTCCTCACACAAGGCCCCTGCTCCCACCTCACCCATGGCCACAGATCGCTTGGTGGTCAAAAGAAACACCACAAAGATGTGCTGAAGGCACAGCTCAAGTTAATGGGTGTAGACATCATAAGCTAGGAGGAGCATGTGATCAATTGGCCTCAGTGGCATCACATTCACCATTAGGCACTGGCCTGCTCTGAGGATAATAGCTATACCCCCGAAGCTAAAGAGAATGAGAGAGAGGGAAAGAGCAGCTGGCCTGTGAGGAAGGTTGTAGTTCTAGAATCAGACTTCTGAATCACCTTGTAATCCATTAGTAAACATGCAGGAGAGATCATCTATAAATTGTGCGATCCTCAGTAATGAATGTCATCACCAATAAGAATACAAACTATGTTTTTTTGGTAAACAACGTACCTCCCTGCATTCTATCTCAGTAACTTTGCTCTTTGGGAAACTTTTGCTGGATTCATAATGAAATTGTGTTCAGGAATCCAGTTCATGTTGACAATTATTGATTTAATGGACATCCAGATGAAATGAGAGAGATTAACAAAGTTCTGAAAAACATTGATGGGCACATTCTTGTTTCTTCATATATCACTATTCCAGTTGAACAATGCAGTCTTTTATTATTTCGAGGTACCAGGAACAGGTCAAACGTTGACTGAGCACACTGGTTGGTTGATTGCCAGGATTTGGAAAACAATTTTGATTGCAGTAAAACTCCCATGGCAGAGCACAATAACATTAATTCTATTAAACCTATTAGTGTCTGATGCAAAGCAGGGCAATTACATCTGCCTGGACCTGTAGAAAATGAAAGCGCACATACAAACACTTGCTTTTATGAAATACAGTAAATCACTATTTCTGATTTTTAAATTGTTTCTAAAATGCACAAGTCCAATTGGCTTTGTTCATAACAGGAGGTTCTGCATGGCACAGAGCGTTGTTTTCCCAAAGCGCAGCGGTATTGAAAGAGAGAAGGAATGAATATTTTCAGCAAATTTTGTTACTGAATCTCCAAGGCAGTAATTCAGCCAGGTCCTCGAGTGCTTAACCCCAACCTTGACTGATGGGGATTGGCTGGAGGCCCACTCTGCCCTTGGCTTCTCTAGGATGAGATGACAATGCAACATTTCAAGACTGATAATGAACAGAAGAAAAAAAGACAGTCCTCAGGGTTTGAACTTTGGGGAGTTAAGGAATAACTTTCATTTAATTTTATCTTAATTCTAATTAATTTAGTTTTAAAGTTACTTCTTTTGAGTATTGTAGCTTTCAGCAAAGGTGGTAAGCAAATAACTTTATTAATTAGGAAACCAGTTACTACAAGTTACCAGTCAGCTGACTCGGCTCCTGGCACCCGATTGCATAAAGTTGAGGCCCACTTCAATGTAGCACTCAGAGTGCAGATGTTGGTGAGGTAGAGGTGATGGGGAATGAGGTTGGCAGGACCAACTCAACAGTGGCATTGGTTTGAAAGTGGGATGGTACAGTTCAAATGTGGTGTCAATGCAAGGCAGGTATCTAGTTAGTGAATACTGAGTAAATGATATAATCAAGTAAACATGGGTCCATGAAAGGGAAATGATGTTTGACTAAACTAGTGGGGTTCTTTGAGAATATATCTAGTAGAGTAGATGAGGGGAACTCAGTAGATGTGGTGTATTTGCATTTTCAGAAGGCTTTGGATGAGGTCCCACACGGGAGGTTTGTGAGTGAAGTTAGCATGTGGAACTGAGATGAATATGCTGCCGTGAATTGAGAGTTGGGTTCACAGATAGAAAACAAAGCGCAGGAATAAATGGGTCCTTCTCAGGTTGGCAGGCTGTGGCTAGTGGGCTACCGCAGTGGTCACAATTATTCATCATCTATACGAACTAGTTGACTGAGGGGACCAAATGCAAATAAAATTTGTTGATGACATAAAACTTATTGGGAATGTGAGTAGTGATGATGATTGAAAGAGGCTTCAAGGAGACACAGATCAGCTATGTAACTGGGCAACAACATGGCAGATGAAGTGCGATGTGGAAAAATGAGAGATTGTCCTCTTTGATAGGAAAAAAACTGCTGAGTATTTTTTTTAAATGGTAAGAGAGTAAGAATTGTTTATGTTCAAAGGGACCTGGATGTCCTTATACACATGGCACTAAAAGCTAACATGCAGGTGCAGCAGGCAATTAAGAAGACAAATGGTATATTTGCCTGCATCGCAAGAAGATTTAAGTATAAAGGATGTATGTAGCATCTTGGCAAGATCACACTTGATGTATTGTGTACACTTTTGATTTTATTATCTAAAAAGGATACATTTGCTGCAGAGGGAGCATAGCAAAGATTCATCAGACTGCTCCCTGGGATGGCAGGTCTGTCGTATCCGGAGAATGAACAGGCTAGGCCTCTATTCTCCAGAGTTCAGAATTAGAGGTGACCTCATTGACACAAACAAAATGTTGCCCCTGACCAAGGAGTCCACAACTAGGGGTCAAAATCACAAAATAAGGGGTAGGCCGATCAAGACTGAAAAGAGGAGAAATGTCTTCACTCAGAGGATGGGGAACCTTTGGAATCCCCTACTCTGGAAGGTGGTGGAGGTTTGGTCATTGATTACATTCAAAACAGAGATCAATAGATTTGTGGTATTAAAGAAATCATGGGATAAGGAGATTGGTCAGGAATATGTTTGAGGTAGAAAATCAGCCAGGATTTTGTTGAATGATGGAGGAGGCTTGAGGGGCTGAATGTCTTTCTGCTCCTATGTTCTTAAAACAAAACAAGAGCAGCCTTTAGAAATCATTTACAGTTGCTAATTTTCAAGGTGCTGAATGCAGGTTGTTAGCAGCAAACTTCTGATTATTCAGCTGTATAAGAGGGTAAGAGCAACAGAACTGAACTAAAATGGTGTAATTCTGATGATCCCTCTGAAAAAGATGCTCCTCCTTGTCTTTGTGTAATTGTGATACTAATTGTAAAACACAGCCGGAAATTCTCAGCATCTTGGCCCCATAATTCCTTTTGTTACTCATTTCCTCAGCAGGTCACTGGAATAATGATGAGCTGTAAGAGCACTGCTCATAACTGGTTTAATACTTTTAATGTATGGAAGCATATAAATATTTCTACTTCAATTGATTTAATTTACATTAAAATATAACAAGGAAATGAATAAGCATTATCCTAAGGAAGCACAACATGTTTACAATTATTTGCTCACTACAGGATTCATTTTATATCAAAATGTTTTTCACTGATTATGTTCAACCCTTCCCCCTCCATCCCCACCTTAAAATTCATTCATCACTTACATTCAACAGAATTACCCACTGATAATGTATTCATCTGTGATTTAGCACAAATTCCATCTCCTACAGTTTGACAGATGACTGTCATTAAAATCCAATCAGTTTAATGCAAGTACTCCCTGCGTGCCAAAGAACAAGACAAAAAGCAAGGAGAGAAAGTGCAGGATTAATGGAATTGGTCATGGAAGGTCACCCTCGAATAAAGCTACTGAAACAAAACAAATTTGAACCAACAGCTCAGGCTATAAACTGTCCGCAATTATGTTACAACCGTGACCAGGCAACTTCCCTTGGAGAGCACAATAACAAAGTGGACAACAGAAAGAATGGGGTTCAGAGTATTTTCAACAAAATGAATGGGCCTGCCACCTTCAAATCTAAACCATATCAGAGTTGGCCTAAAGATGCCCAAATTGCAAAAGTCCAACAGGCAGAGAATTCAGTAGATTACTGCCTGTTGAAGTTGGAGTTGGAGCTTTACAGCTCTGTATCTCACACTTCCAACATTCATATTTGACTTTTTTTTTCCCTGAATTGGATCCCCATGTGGACCTTGGACATTGTTGAGGAGTCCCAAATTATTGACCTAGAGTTCATCAGCTGGGGAAGTTAAATTCAAATATTTAATTAAATCTTGAAGCTAGTTTTCATATATTTCCCATTGATGATTCTCTTACTTGCTCACCACTCTGGTGACCAACTTTCTCATTCTTCAAGATTGCTTTCTTTTAATCTCCAAGTATTGCTTTTTGCTTCAGTTTATGCCTCTGAGTTCAGCTGTACCAAGTTCAATCCCATGCAAAGATGACAATGCATTAATAGCCCTACACCAGTATAACCAGTGTTAGAATGTGGAATAATATTTAAATAAAGATTTAGTTGATAACTCACTATATAGACAGAGTAACCTCAAAACAGTTCTTTAAAGCTTCTTTGAACTCCTGCACAAATATTCTGCTAGCCCAATAGAAGTTGGATGACACAGGGTATGCGATTACATCACAATAAAATCTCAAAGAAATTCAAAATAAATTGCTGTCAGCTATTGATTACCAACTCTGCTGGGATCCAATGTATAGCGAAAATCCATCTCAATTATGCATGGCACATAGTATTGTCATACATGTAGCCATGTTTCTGACTCCAATCTGAGTCCACATCAATTAGCACAAGGAAGTGATCATTCCCCTTTTGATAAAGGTTAACTTGAACTCATTGAAATGGTTGAATCAGCTATTTCTGTGGTCATAACAGTGCCTTAAGTGATATTGCTCTGCAACTGATAAGGATTTGGAGAAAGATGTTTCCAAATGTACAATGTTTGGCCAATTTATTAAACTCCCGGCAATTACTTTCAACATAATGATTCAAGTAAGTTTGGTATGTAGTGCAATCTATAATCCTTTTCCAGAGAACTCTCGGAATGACTACTCAATGTCCCTTACTCAATGTTCCTATTTTAAACATCCAAGGTTGGTTGATAACTCAGATCTATGATCATGAAGTTTGTATAATTTAGAAGATAGTAAAGTTTTATTTGATCACTTGTCCAGTCATTTCAATCCTTTCAAGGTTTGATTATAGACCTGCTTTAGTAATGCATTTTGCTGAATCTCTTCAGTGATCTCAGTGGCTGCGATAGGGAAATCTTTGTCTACAATTTACAGTTTAAAAACAAAACTACATGAGCCATAAACAATTAGGCCAATTGCTTCTCAGTCAAATTACCCAATCTTTGCCCTAAAATTTCTGCAAAGTTCACCACAACTACTGGTAATTCAAAACTCTGACCACTGTGGCAAGCAGTCACATCTGTTCAAAGACTTTCAAAAGTTGTCCTCAGATTGATCATATTCTGTACTACAGGTAGGTGACTAAACTGCTTGTCATTTGTGTCCATTCTCATGATGATACAGTCTACAGTTGCAATGATGTGCATCTCTAATGATTTCTTGTCAATTGGGACTCCAACCTCAAAGCTTTATTGTTTCACATTTTAGTTGTTTGCAACAAGGATGCTATACAAAGTAAATTCTGTGTCATCTGCACCAGTAGCATAATTGCACTGATTTCTTTTTACTGACTTTTAATGGAAAACTTGTTCTTTCCATGTTCACTCAAAACTACATTCTCATCTTTGTATCTTGTTATCTTGTTTTACAAGCTATTGCTCTGTGTCCTTTCTTGTGATATCAACACAGGCAAAGTGCGGCAGAGTGGCAGAGCTAGTAGAGCTGCTGCTTAGCTCCAGCTATCTGTGTTCGATCCTGACCATTGGTGCTGTGTGTGTGGAGTTTGCATGTTCTTCCTGTGACCATGTGGACTTCTTCCAGGTGCTCTGGTTTCCTCCCACATCCCAAAATTAAAGTGTAGGTTGGTAGGTTAATTAGCCACTGTAAATTGTGTCAATGAGGCGGAATTAGAAAATGGGTTGGGAGGGAAGGATGTTGATGGGAATGTGGGAAAATTAAATGGGTTAGGGTAGGATTAGTGTAAAAATGAGTGCTTAATTGTTGACACAGACTCATTGAGGTGAAGGGCCTATTTCCATATTACATCTCCCTATGACTATTACTTAATGGTACCTAGACCTTTAAAAAGGTCAGCTGCATGGGGAAAGACAACCAGTGCGACAGTGACTCTTGCCACTTGCAGTCACAAGATACTGTGCTTGTTTCTGAACCAGAACATTGCAAGCTGTCCTTTGATTGCAGGCTACTGTTGCACTGTAGCTGGCACAGAACAGAATTCCCCAGCATTTTTGGCTGCCATCTCCATGGCAATGGCAATGGCAATCCTACACACCAAATCAAAGTGAGACTTCTTGTGCCTGACATCTTGGACTAGATACTGTCACCTTTCAGACTGCACATACATGCGTTTCTGAGTGCATGATCCAAAATCTCTCCGAAGTTACAATACCTTGATAGGTCTTTGAGAGCAACAATATAATTATTCCGTTTGTTCCACCTCTTAAATGTGTGTGCTGAATTACAGTTGTTTAGTATTATAGATAGCTGTTGGTTGACGTCTTCTTTCAAACTCTGGATTGCCTCTGAAAACAAAATGTATATATCTGTCTGCAGGACTAAGTTAATAAGTATGCAATACATTTTGCATTCTTACATTCTTCCACTGCAGCATTCATTGTCAGTGCTTTTTCAGCACTGTCTTCCAGCTCAAGATTATTGGCTACAAAAATCATCCATTATTTTCCACATACAATGTGAACAATTCACATGACTTGTTATATACACTAAGGCTTCCTCTGAAGTCTGTGTAAAACATCATCGAGTTTCTTTTCTCATCATAAGAACCTCCTGTGTGCTTATACTTTTACTCTCAGCTTGTTCCACTATTGCACCCTTTGCCTTGCTTTAATTTTGTATTAACAATAAGTTGGTGCAGCTTTAAGAATGCGTATCAAAAGCAGCTGCCTGGAGCTCTCTATCTTCCTTTCTCTGACTGGTAGAAGCTGCATAAACATTAAACTCACTGTCAAGAGTTGCAACACTGAATTATCTTTCGCCATTTTTAATGCAGTTTTCCTTGTTGTGGAGCTCTCAGAGACTTTATGTGGTAACACCACTGCTTTTAAAGATGTCACACTGACTTTTTGTTTTCTTTTTTTTAGCTTTTCCTCCACATCGTCAGTTGTAATATATCCTGAAGTAGAAATTCATACTGCTAGAGTTCAATTTACAACAGCAATTACAGGACATGACCTCCAAACAAGAGTGGTTTCTTTATTCTACCCTAATAGCGAGGAACTCCTAACATGGATTGCTTATGTGATGATGTCACAATGTCTTCTGACCAGGTGACTCATACATATAATACATAAATACACCATGTTCTGTTCTGGTAATACTATATTTTATTTGTCTCCGACTTACAGTACCGCAGGCATACCTTTTTGTTATTCAATAGCCTTTATCATTTTTCAGTTGGCTCCTCTAACATCCCCTAGTCCTGATCAAAATTACTGACCTGTAACTTTAACTGCTTCACTCTCCTCAGATGCTGTCTGCCTGCTGGGTATTTCCAAGGTTTTCTGCCTTCCCTTGATAATGGTTGAGCAGTTTCATTTTGGGAACAACTGTCATACAACTGCCATTAAATGCTTTCTAACCTCATTGCTTTCTCCCCCAAACTGATTCAACTCCTTGGTTGCCTGAGCTATGATCCTTTCTCACTACAGCCATTGTCCCATTATCAGGGCTGCTCTCCTTTCTCGTTGTTCCTACTTAAGAGTCAAGTAGGCCGGAATATAGGAAGTCCCTGGATTACAAACGAGTTCTGTTTTTGAGTCTGTTCGTAAGGTGAATTTGTATGTAAGTTGGAACAGTTACGTACAGTTCACATCTAGCGTCAATTAGCCCTAAATCACTACAAGCTTCAGTTATTTATTGCTATATATTAAGATCCAAATGGAATTTTGATTCCAGTTTCATTATAATTCCACACATAATGTGAAGCAATCTAAAATACAGCATAACTTGTTATCGCCGGGACATGTGAAGACTGTCATCAGTCTTATGTGTGTTTGGTGTCATTCATTACAGTACAGTACTGTGGAAGTACAGTTACCACATTGAGTGAACTTTGTGTATTTTCCGACTGACAGACAAAATCAACTTAAGGACATCTGTAGAAACGGACCTTGGTCATTACCTGAGGATGACCTGTTGGGGGAGAGGGGGGGGGGGAGGGGGGGGAGGGGGGGGGAGAGAGAGAGGGGGGGAGAGAGAGAGCGGGGGTGGGAGAGATATGGTGGGTGGGGGAGATATGGTGGGTGGGGGAGATATGGTGGGTGGGGGGAGCGGGAGAGGGGGATGGTGACCATTCACGGCGTCCCTCATCATTTGGAACTCCTCGACCATCCCTGGCCCGAAACAGCGGTACAGACTGTAACGCATGAAATCCACGATCCAGCCGTTCGCCACCTCCATCACCTGTCAAGGTCAACACTGACAGGCAAACCATTCTGCGCCCAATTCCGTGCCTTCTTCCTGCCGTTTGTAAGTTGGGCATTCGTAACCCGGGGACTTCCTGTATTTAATTCCCAAACTTAGTAATATCTCCATAATGGCTTTCAGTCATCTCTTGCTTACTGTATGTATCTTCTGATTTTGATCAATATTTGGTGTTTTGTACTCAAGCAGACCCTTAGCATGTTTAAAATTGTTATATTTATATTAATAATGATATATGAAAAGAATTGGAAGAACTTGAGCTCGTCAGGCTTGGTTTTAATGTTACACCCAAGCAGAGATCTGTCTAGAACCAATCTAGTTATGATTTAGACTCTTTTCAACAGACAACACACCACTCAATATACAGTGACCTTAGTTCCAATAACTAGTATTCAAAGGAATAACTGTGACCATTAGTGCTAAAGGTAAATGAGGTAATAGAAAAGAATTGAAAAACCAAGTGTAATGCAGAACATAATTATGAAATCTAATATACTGTAATACAAAGGAATACAACTTACTCTATTGGCTTAAAACAATGGTACTCATTTGCTGCTTGTACCTTGGATCCCCTGCAAGCCACCCATACACATTCAATACATGCATGAGCAAACAAGTGCCATCGGTATAGAGAAAGGCAAGAAGTCATACTGCTGTCCAAATCAGGTGAAAAACAATATAAAGAGTTAGAAACTAATTTTACTCCACGGCATCACTTGCAAACTATGTTTCATCCTGCAATAAATTTTACCCTTGTTAAACTTACATGAGAACTGCAGGTTTCAGATCAGGTCAATCTTGCCCAGGTCAGCTACTAAACCCAACATAACACATCAAACATGGTTTCTAATTAAAGTTTCCAAAGATGGTTTCTGACTGACACAGCATTTGCTTACCTGGTGATACTGTCCACTAATTGTACCTCATGACTGACAACTTAGATATTTGCCAAGCTGTTGGCTCCCTTTTGAAGTACAGATGCTTCTCAGTGGCCAGGAAAGTAGTGTATTACAATTCAGTGTGCTCACCATCATTTTTCAATGATTACACCAATAATCAGCAACTTCCTGCCCTTTGTTAACACTTCATCTTTGCTAATGAATTCTGCAATACCCCAGAGCAGAAGTATTTAGAGGACAAAGAAGATCCTGGAGACATAGAATGAGATTACTACCCAAACAATTTCTGAAACCCAACCCCAGCAAAACCCAAACTCGGTTTTCCATCTGAGAAAGTTCAGAAACACCCAGTATACTTAGGGGGCATACCAAGTTACAAAAGGTCGTGTGTGTAAAATAAAGAAGCCAAAGTCAACACATAAAACACTATCCTGTGAAATAATGCAAATTCAAAAGGGAAGCACAACAATCCACTGTATCCATTGTTGATTTATCAATATGATTCACTGAGGCTGAATGTGACTGCTCCACCTGGGGACACTTCAGTCACCTGGATAGAATACCCCAGATACAAATGTAACATGCTGCCCAAAAGCCACCCCAGATCCCTGCCTAGATCCAAGATGAGGCACAGTGCTGCTGACATCAGGATGAAAACAGCTGCAACAAAGGCCAACATGCCCAAGTGTCAGGCAACTGCCATCTGCTACCTGAACTCCAGCCAGCACACCGTCATCTCTCACTGAGAAACACCCTTTTATCCATCAATGTACAAATTGACTACACCACCAAAATCAGCCAGAACTAACCTCTGTCAAATGAAATTACTCAGCGAGTACTGAGCATCTGGCTCCAATTAGAAATGGCATACAAGAAAAAGACCGAACAGCTTGAGGATGGAACTTGATGAATGCAATTCCATTAAATCACTGAGTCTCTGTGCAACCAACTATTGCTCATGTCAGGAGAAGCAAATCATGGATCATCTTCCAAAGAAGCTTGCAGCACCCTATTGTACTCCATTAAACTTGTAACACTGACTCCAAGCGCAGTGGCCAATGCAGAGTACTGGGAGCTGATCAAATTAAAGCAATGAACTAGGAATACAAAAATGAAGGCTATTTTTCAGTAATATTTTTAAGTTGTTAGCTTTCTGAGCACTTTCCAATTCCCTCCTTGATCTACAAGCATATCAGAGTCCCTTAGTTAATAATAGTGTGATAGGTGGAGAAGTAGGAAGTACTAAAGGAACAGAAAGGTTGCAGAGAGACTTAGATAGTTTAGGAGCATAGGCAAAGAAATGGCAGATGAGATTCAATGTTGAGAAATGTGCAGTTGTACACTTTGGAAGAAGAAATAAATGGGCAGATTATTATCTAGATGGGGGGAAAAATTCAAAATACAGAAGTGCAAAGGGACTTAGGGATCCTTGTGCAGGATACCCTAAAGGTTAAGCACCAGGTTGGATCGGCGGTAAGAAAAGCAAATGCTATGTTGCATTCATTTCGAGAGGTATAACGTATAAAAGTAGGGATGTGTTGATGAGGCTCTGTGGAGCACTGGTGAGACCTCATTTGGAATACTGTGTGCAGTTTTGGGCACCTTATCTTAGGAAGGATATACTGATGTTGGAGAGGGTTCAGAGAAGATTTAAGAGGATGATTCCCGGAATGAAGGGCTTACATACGATGAGCGATTGTCGGCTCTTGGACTGTATTCATTAGAGTACAGAAGAATGAGAGGGGACCTCATAGAAACATTTTGAATGTTGAAAGGACTGGACAGAATAGATGTGGCTAAGTTGTTTTCCTTGGTGGGTGAGTCCAGGACTAGAGGGTACAGTCTTAGAATTAGAGGGTACCCATTTAGAACAGAAATAAGGAGAAATTTCCTTAGCCAGAGGGTTGTGGATTTATGGAATTCGTTGCCACATACAGCTGTGGAGGCCCGATCATTGGGGGTGTTTAAGGAGGAGATTGATAGGGTATCTAATTAGTCAGGGTGTCAAGGGATATGGGGAAAAGGCTGGGAATTGGGGCTAGATGGGAGAATAGTTTAGCTCATGGTGAGGAGGTGGAGCAGACTCAATGGGCCAAATGGCCTTTGTCTTGTGATCTGCCCCTCTACAACTGATGCCTGACAAGCTATCTATATTGCCTGCATTTCAGTCTGGATATGCTGAAGGTAAAGGCCCTTGCATGGGTTTTTACAGGTGCTCCAGATCCAACAGGTCATAACCCGGCATAATCTAGTAACTGGCATTTCAGAGGCAGTGCTCGAGTGCCATTGGTGGCATGCTGAGGTAGCAACCGCACTGAGGGGAGAGGTCAGCCAGGCCAAGGGAGGTTCCTGGGAGAAGATGCACTGACAGAGGCAGGACCAACTCTTAATTAACCAGTATTTTTTTTTATATTTATCCATTGCTTGAGGATCTGGGCATTACTGGCATTTATTGCCCAACCTACCTGCTCCTGAGAAGGCAGTGGTAAGCCAGGAATTCCAGGATTTAGACCCAGCAATGATGAAGGACCAGTGATCTATTTCCAAATCAGGGTGTGAATTGAATCTGCAGGTGGTGCTGCCGCTTTAGTCCTTCTTGGTAGTAGAGATCACGGGGTTGGGAGCGCTGTCAGAGAAGCCTGGATGCTTTTTGTAGATGGTACACACTGCAGCCACTGTGCGTGGGATCTGGAGTGATTTAATGTTTCGGGTGGTAGAGTGGTTACCAATCAAGCAGGCTGCTTTGATCTAGATGGTGTCGAGCTTCTTGAAAGTTGTTGAAGCTGCAGTCACCTGGACAAGTGGGGAGGATTCAATCACACTTTCAATCTGTGTGTTGAAGATGGTGGCAAGACTTTCGGGTGCCTGGAGCTGAGACACTTTCTGCAGGATACCCAGCCTCTGAACTGTTCTTGTCGCTATGGAATTCATGATACTGGTAGAGTCGAGTCTCTGGTCCATGGTGACCCACAGGATGTTGATGGTGGGGGACTCTGCAATAATGCACTTGAACATCAAGGATGGGTAGTTAGACTTTTTTTTTTGCTGGTGATAATATTTGCCTGGGACTTCTGATGCACGAATCTTACTTGCCATTTATCAGCCCATGTCTGAATGTTGACTAGATCTTGTTGCCTGTAGGCATGGATTGCTTAATTTGTGAGGGAGTTGGGAATGGAATTGTACATTGTGCAATCATCAGCAAACATCACCACTTCTGACCTTATGAGGGAAGGAAGAACATGTTGATTAGCAGCCACCTGTCAAATCCAGCATGCACTGCATAACTGAGCTTTAATTTATTACTTTGACAGAGTTTCGCAGCAGAATAAGAGAATCAAACAGAGACACAGACTACATTATCTATAACATACGCTTCCTTCAGTTGTAAGGGTGAATGTAGTATTGGAATTTCTAAGACACAAGAGGTTCTGTAGATGCTGGAATCTCTAAAGGGAGTTCAATCCTGTGTGGTAAGAATATGATTTCTCCACCAATTGTTTCTCCCGCAGGTTTTATCTCATTAGATAAAATAATGAAAGAGTCATGGTTGAGCAGCTGGAAGCTTTATACTTTCATGAAATTACACAACCTCTACACATTAAAACTAATCGTGAAGAATTGTCATCTGGGAAATTAATGGGCATGGAGTTCTAAAGTGAAATGTTCTGAATCAGAAATCAAATTAACCTTCTAAACTCTATGGGGCATTTTAGTTTTGAACTGCAATTTTGTCCCAGTGAACAATGAAATAGTAGGGTTGGGTAAAGTCAGGTGGATCCAAATCGGACACTATAACGTTATTGTGGATAAGAAACAAAGTGTTGGTGTTGTAGGAGGTACTATTGTGAAATGGCTTGTATTATTACCATAGTGATAAAATGTGGAAACCCTACATTTATTAGTAGCAGATTCTACATCTGCTTACCTTTTACATCAACAATAAAAGGTAGCTTGGTCAATGGTGATCTTAAAGGCCATTTAGATATTATTTGGACACTATGATTAGGCTTGATTCCAACTTTTTCCAAGTGCCAGTATTAATGGCTTAGGATAGCTGGTGGTGCAGTAAACAAATGCATCTGCAGCATGGTTTGATTCTGTCTTAGCACAAATGTTTGTGCTTTAATATCAGTATTTATACATAAAGGTGCAATCAGTAATGTCCCAACATGACTGTATCAGGGATCATATGAATGTGCCGACTGATGTGCCTCTAGTCAAGCTGTTCCATTATGACCATATGGATCCTGTTCACAAAAAGCAGGACAAATTCAATCTAACTAATTCCTGCCCAATCAGTCTATTCCCAATCAGCAAATTGATGGAAGGTGTGCTCAGCATTATCAATCAGCACTTATTGTCAAATAACATGATCACAGACACCCAATTTGGATTTTGCCAAGAGTACTCAGCTCCGGACTTCACCATGGAATGGTCCAAATACTGAACCAAAATGTCGAATTTTGGAGTTGAGATGGAAGTGAAACATCAAGGCAGCATTTGAATAAGGGTGGCAGCAAGAAGCCCTGATAAATCTGAAGTTAATTAGGCATCAAGGTGAAACTAAGGCGGCACGGTAGTGTAGCGGTTAGTGTGATGTTATTACAGCGCCAGCAATCGGGGTTCGATTCCCGTTGCTGTCTGTAAGGAGTTTGTACGTTCTCCCGTGTCTGTGTGGGTTTCCTCCGGGTGCTCCGGTTTCCTTCCACATTCCAAAGACGTACGGGTAGGTTAATGTGGGTTTAAAATGGGTGGCACGGACTCGTTGGGCAGGAAGGGCCTGTTACAACGCTGTAAATAAAAAAAATAATGCAACGGTTGGAATCATACCTCATACAAAAGAAAGGTTGTTAAGATTGTTGGAGGTTAATCATTCCAGTTCCAGGACATGTGAGCAGAAGTTCCTCAAGGCTCAGCCATCTTCAACTGCTTCAACAATGACCTCTTCTTTCATCACAAGTTTAGAAGTGGTGATATTTGCTGATGATTGCATAATGGTCAATTCCATTTGCAACTTAGTAATTCCACATCTGCATGCAGCAAGAACTTGACAACATTCAGGCATCGGGTGATCAGTAGCAAGTAACATTTGCACTTCAGAAGTATCAGGCATTGACTACCTCTGAAAAGGAGGAACCTAACAACAGATCCCTCACCATCAACCTGAGGGCTGACCCTGTCTGGAAACTCAACCGGACCAGCCACAGTGGTGCAGCTAGAAGAGCTTCTGCCTCACAGCTTCAGTGAACTGGGTTCAATCATGACTTCTGGTGCTGTTGGTCTGGAGTTTACACCATCTTCCTGAAATTGCTCGGGCTTCCTCTGGGTGCTCTGGTTTCCTTATACATCCGGGTTGGAGAGTTAATTGGCCATTACATATTGTCCATTGTGCGTGGGTAAGTGGCAGATTCTGGGGGCCATTGATGGGAATGTGGGTAGAATAAAATGGGATCAGTATAGGATTAGAGTAAATCAGGACTTGATGATCGGCACATTCTTGGCAGGCCGAAGAGTCTGTTTGCATGCCGTATGACTATACGACTCTATAAATACCATGGCTACAAGAGCAAATCAAGGCTGGATATCCTGTGGCAAGTAACTAATCTCCTGATACCCCACAGCCTTTTCACTATCTGCAAGGTACATATGGATTGTGATGGCATACTCTCTACCTGCCTGGATGAGCATGGCTCCAACAACAGTCAAGAAGCTCATCACCATCCATGACAAAGCAGCCTGTTTGATTGGCACACATTCACCACAATAAACATTCATTCCCTTGACCATTGGTGCACCATGGATCCAGGATATACCATCAACAAAATATATCGCAGTTATTCGCCTAGACTATTCTGACGGCATCACTCAAAACCTCTACCTCTACCACCAAGGAAGAGAAGGGCAGCAGGTGCATGGGAACACCACCACTTGCAGCTTTCCCACAGAGTCTATTTCACCAGTCCTTCATCCTTGCTCATTCAAAATCCAGGCACCCCAGACCCAATGGCATTGTAGAAGCACCTTCACAGTAGCAGTACAAGATCACTCATCACCACCATTTCAAGGGTGCCACAGCAATGACCACATCCCAAAAAAAGAATAGGCTAAATGAATAAAACATACCAACTGAAGCCTATAATTAGAGTGAATAGGAAATGGTCCAATTCAAGTTCATTTTGCATAAAATTAAAGTCACCACCCACTATCATTGATTTGTTTCTAAGAAGTGAAGTTATCTAGATCTGTTGCTAAACTTGTCACTCCCATTTTAACTTGTTTACTCCAACCCCATCCCTAACAAAGAAAAATTGTGAGCAGGCTGACCCTTAATATCGAGTACCCTTAGTATTGAATATTGAGAGGAAGTGAAGAGAATTGTTAAATACTCACTATTTATTACTCAATATACCAGGAGGTAAAACTGTAATAAAGCTGTATAATAAAAAACTGAATTTACAAGGAAAAGAGTGGGTGTGCATTCTCATTTTAATTTTGTTTTACAACACAAGAAAACTAAGGGACATGTTTCAATGTAAATTCCAGCATTGATTTATTCAGCAGGACAGGCAACAACTTGTCCGCCCTTCTTTCTATCTATTGAAAGGAAACTGAGAAAGAGAAAGAAATATTATTCGAGAATAAAAAATCATTAAATAAGTGCCATGCTAAGTTCATCTGCATCCCAAAGTGCTCTTACTGAGTTACGTTATCCCTTAAAATGCCTTTAAAAATACTCTAAATTACTGAAGTCTAGCCAGAAAGTGATTGTTTTCTTGGTGCTTCTGATTTGAGAGTTGAAATATATTAAATTTTATTGTTTAGTTTTTGTCAGTCTGATTGCGAGCATTCTTCACCCATGAAAGGAACAATCAGCTGAAATTGCTGGGCACAAGGAACAAAATGGGAAAAAAACCTTATCTCAATGCCATTTCCCTAGGGTTCTTTATGACAGTTGTGAGCAGCAGCCCAGCCACTATAATACAAGGTATTGGTATTGATTTGAATCCAGAGGGTTTCATCTTTATTAAATGGGTTTAAATTAATCAAAGAATGCATGTTATATATTCAAGAAAGTTTGCTGTTCTATAAATGCAAGTTGTTCTTCAAAAACACATCTTTAACAACATCCCTGGAACTCTACAAAGGCACAGGGAAAAACTATCATGTTGTTTTCCTTAACATTTGCAGCAGCAAATGTGGAGCAGACACATTATCAAGCATACCTGCTCAATGGGGAAAAGGGGCATATTCAGAGTACAAAAAGAGACATGAAGTTAAATTCCTTGCTCCTTCCTGCTTAACTCTTCCTCTCTGCTTCCTTACTGTATTTAAAATGATCACATATTTTTCAGCTTTATTAAGTTTTTTAACCACAACTTTTACGGGAATGGGTCATCTCATTTCTCTGTCTTCCCTTCACAGAAGTGTTATAGCACAGAAGACCATTTAAGCCTGTTGAGTCTACCAGCTCTGTGTAAAAGCAATTCAGCTACTACCACCTCCTGCTTCCTCCCCATAACCCTGCAATTCTTTCCTTTCAGATACTCTAACCAGCTCCCTTTCAAATGTTACAATTGAACCTGCTTCCAATACTACTCCTGTCAGTGCATTCAAGATCCGAATCACTTACTCTATAAAAATTTTCCTCATGTCACTTTTGGTTCTTTACCAGTCACCTTTGATCTAAGTCTACTGTGCTGTTGACTGCTTCACCGATGGAAATGATTTCTCTCTATCTACCTTGTCTATATGTTTCATGATTTTAAATACCTCTAATAGCAGCCCTTCGTTCCCCTTGGGCACCAGGAGAACAACCCTGCTTCTCTTTTACTCTGTCCACATAACTCAAATCCCTCATCCCAGGAATCATTTTACTGAGGGTCTTCTGTATCCTTTCCAAATCCTTCACATCTTTCCTAAAATGTGGTGCCCAGAATCAGAAACAATTCTCCAGTTAAGGCAAAACTAATGTTTTCAAAAGGTTCATTGTGAATTTCTTGCTCTTCTGCTCTGTGATATTTACTTTATTTATTGTTGTATATATTATTACCATGTACGTATACTGTTTACTATGAGAGCTTCATGCATGCAAGGAACTTCATTGCACCTGGTGTAACTGAATCTGACTCTGATAAAGCTCAGGGTCCCATATGCTTACAACCATGTCTCAATTTATCCTGCCACTTTCAACAAACTATGCATGTGTACTGCTAGAATTCTCTATTTCTGCACCCATTTAAAATTGTGCCTTCCAGTTTATATTGCCTTATCCCATTCATCTTACTAAAATATAGCAATTCACATTGCCAGCATTATAAATTTTATCTGCCATCTCTCCGTCCATTCCACCTACCTTCAGATATCTTTTTGCACTCAATTACAATCCTCCTCTCAGTTCACAATCTGTCTATTTTTTGTGTTATCTGCAAAAGTGGAAATTGTAACCTATACTATCCAAGTCCAAACGATTAACATTTAATTTTAAAAAAATACTGGGCACCTGGGCAACTCCACTGTACTCTTTCCCCTATAATAAAAACAATCTTTCACTGCAATTCTCTGTTTCCAGTTATCTAGTTTTAATATCTGCACACTTTGAAAACCCTGGCTTGTAAAGCCTACTCAGATCATCATTTTGCACAGGTTTGCTCCCTGTTCTATTCCTCTTTTGTAGTCCAAGATTTTGCACCTTAGGTCTTCATGTGGAGGCAATGAATTAGAAATAGCTTAAAGCACTAAATCATGTAGTGACTTAATTTCAGTAGATCACAAGTCATCCATAACAACATCTATATAATTAGATGCTGAGAGAATATTTCCTCTCATGAAGGAATCTAGAACAAGGAGCATAGTTTTAGAAAAAGGGTTCATACATTTAAGACAGATGAGAAATTTATTTACTCATGGGGTTGTGAAACCTTGGAATCCTCTACAGCATAGTGTTTTCAAAGCTGCAGTAGATTTTTGGTCTATGGGGAAGTCAATGGTAATGGGGAACAGGCAGGAAAGTGAAGCTGTGTCCAAGATCAGTACAGCCAGTATTTTATTACCGAAGGAGCAGACCTGAGGGACCATATGGATGACTCCTGCCTCTTTTTACCATGTTCTTATAATTAAAAAAATGACATAACATGTGGCTGTTAAATCATACCTTTCAAAGATGTCATTGTGTGGCACCCTTCCATGTTTAAACAAAAACAGGGATGATATAACAAACGGCAGAAATATACACAACTGCTAATTTACCAAATAGCCAGCTGAGTGAAGGATAGTCAATAGTCGTGAGGGAAAAATCAATAGTAGTGAGCGATCAGCTGAACGTCAGTCAAATTCTTCAACTTTTGAAAGTTACAATCCAAACGTTTAACACAAAAAACAATTAATGTACATCTCAATGTTTCTCCCCATAAATTTCAGAAGGTATTTGATTCCTCATACAAAAAAGCAAAGAAATCTGGAAATAGTACAAGAGAAAAACATTACACCATCCTGCTAAGGATATTCTTACCCATAAAATTGGCTATTTGATAAGTAGAAATAAAATTTCCCCAATGGTCTAACACTTTCATGTGGAGCATGGAATAGAGGTGGAAATTTTACTTGCACCTACTATTGCTAATTTTAAACTTTTCCAGAGAAATTTTGTATGTCTGGAAGACGGTTAACACAAGATTAATTTTTTCATCCGGTTGAATGGAATTACAATAACCAAATTTACACGAAAAACCTAAAAAAATTAGGAAGTCTGAGGCATAAGATACAAAAAAAATCTAAAAATATGAAAAGCTTTGCGCATCAATAACAAACTTAATCAAAACCTATACATACATACACTATGGACACAATAGCAAAAGAGAATTTAAAATATAACTAGTTATTTATCTTGTTCATCTTATATAAATCTTCTAGGTATCACAAAATCATGAGTTAAACTCAAATCTTTTGGTGTCAAATGTTTTCACGTTGTGTTAGTCATGTAATTAATTACTTCTATCAATGAAATAACTGATCAGAAACAGGAAGAAGAGCAAATTAGCTGTTAAAACTGTTTAAATAGGGCACAGCTAAACTATTACCTCACTCCATAGTGATGGGCTTTGACAACTGTGAAAAAGCACCACAGACTCCACCTTAGGTCTTGAACAATATGGAGGTCTAATATTACGGAACACCTTTATAAATTAAATAAGGTGGTATATTCACCATCAGATATCAAACTCGTTCTTCCACTAAGGAGCTATACATAATAGAAGTAAAGTAACATTTTGCACATGCAGCTCTGAAGCACAGTCCTTATGAGTAGAAATTCCACTTGAGGTTACAGGGTACATGAACTTACTTTCGTATTCTATTAACACAAATGCAGAAGGCGACTGTGATATAGAAAGCAGGTTCTTCTTGGGTTACAACAGTTGGAAATGCAGCTGCAAACTGAGTTCCCAGGCGGCAAAGGATGCCTGAAGCAAATCCACCCCACCAGTCTCCCAAATGCTCGTTTGTATGTATAGGCTGTACTTTAAGTTGGGCATTTATAACCTGGGGAGGACCTGTACTTTGATTTCCTTTGTTTGCACAGTTTGATTATGATTATGTCTAATTAAAATGTTCAATATTTGTTTTAAGAACAAAATCTTTGAGAGATTAGAGTTGCAGGAATGGATATTGATTAATCCATATTAAATCTCAGGTCTTGCAACAAATTCATCTGGCATGTATTTTTCGCAAAGAAAACACTACAGAAATAATTCACCAGAAGTAAATTAGTCATGTACTTTCCACACACTTAGAATCATTTATAATTACATTATGAAACAAGGCTGATGTGGGCATGGCACGACAGGAGCAGTTAATCTGCTAATCGAGAAAATTCAGGATACAGAGTTTAGGGCTCACGAGAGTTCCACCTGCCACCTGGAACTGGAAACAAGAGCTGCTCACACAATACACCACCTTCTATTGTCTTGAAGAACAACTTGAGTCTGCCATATGGCCCTGCAGTTAAATGCAACACATTAGCCTCATCTGAAATAATAGCTATCAGTTTTGCCAAGCAGTCAGCAGTCCACAGTTTAAAGCTCACTAATCCGTGAAAAACAATTCCATTAAAGTGATTATCTTTGGAGAAACCCTGAAGTGCAGTAAACAATTTTCTATTCCTTCACCCTCAAACTGGGTGTACTAGAGGGCTCTACAAAGATTAAAGCAGTAGCAACATATTTAAACCAGACACAAAATGAGGTGAATTAATAATTAAAAATAATGACCTTATTACTCGTATTTATAGAATGTATAAAAACAACACAGCACTGTACATGGGCATAATCAAATAAAAACAGACAATAGACATAATTGGGGTGAACTACAGGTAATCCTAATCTGGTTGTCCAGCAAGCACTTTGGTGTGGATACAATTTAATGATGAGAGATGATGAAAAGTTGAATATCAACAACAATTTCCATACACTGTATGTAGCAACCTTAACAATAATGAGATGGTTGATAGTGCAAAGGAAGGGGTTATTTATGTTCTTTCAGAATAGTCATTTGGCAAGTGTATGGCCTGATGGTGCTCGAGGTGGTGCCGTCTGCCACGCCAATGGCTAACAACCTTTGGTAAGCCAAATTACTTTCAGCCCTCTGCCCCTCGGACTTGAAAGGGCAGCGATGAAGGAGGGACAGCAAAGGTAGATTAAAGATTTTACTGCAAATAAGGGCCTCCAAACTGGAATTGAAGGAACAATTAATTCAAAGACCATACTTCCTTGCCACATAAGACAGTAATTATTTTGTTTAACATATTAATAGCTAAAATTACCATTTATTGATCACATTGTGTAGATCTATCGGATGTAAATGGGATAGTTTTGGAATAGATTTAGCAGCTCAAAGCTAGGCATTAATGAGAACAAACAGACCATTGCCAGCATTCTATCATAACCTGTAACTTCATACCCTGACATATTCTTTGCTCCACCATTACCATCAAACCAGTGGACCAATCCTGGTTCAATGAAGAACGTGACAGAACATGCCAGCAACATCACCAGATGTACTGATATAAGGGTCACCCTGGTGAAACTGAATGAGAGGACTACAAATCAGTGGAAGCAGCCTGCTGTAAATGGAACAAACTGATCACTCAAAGCATAAAAGCTCTGCAACCTCCAGTTGCGAACAGTGGTATATAATAGAACTGTTAAGGAGAGGAACATCCCCATTCCAAGCAATGCAGAGTACAGCATGCGAGTGCAAAAGGCAAGAGTTATGTATTTGCAGTCATCTTCAGCCAGGACTTTGGATAAATATTTTTTATTATTTATTCATTTTCTGAAAACTGGGCATCATGGCAAGCCTGTAATTTGAAGCCCATCATGAGCCACATCCTTGAAATGCTGAAGTCCTTCTGGTGAAGGCATTCTCACAGAGCTGTTGAGTAGGGAGTTCCAGGAGATCATCTTGGTCCTCCTGTGATTTCAACAGAGGTCAATCTTCAGCCAGTTCAATTCACTCTGCACCAAGGAATAATTAAGTTCACTGGATGCAGAGAAGGCTGAGAGTTCAAATAATGTCTTGGTATTGGTGCTGAAGAGTGGAACCAAACTTACCCATCCTTAGTCAATGTATTTCTGCACAACTACAACCTACACATCTACCGACAATAATGGGATATTTTCTATGTATTCACTACTGTAAAAAAGCAGCACAAATCCAATCCAGCCAATTACCATGCCCACCCACTTACTCGCAATCATTACGAAAGAAATGGAAGGGATCACTGATGCTGCAATCAAGTGACCCTTGTTCCCCAATAATTGTGCGCCAACAATCAGCTGAATTTTGCCAGGAAGACTCAGAATCAGACCATTTTATTCTTTTCACAATCTCAGTCTAAAGATGGACAGAAGTACTGAACATTAGGGGAGAATGACTGCCTTGACATCAAGTCAGCATTTGATAAGTGTGACATTAAGGAGCTCTAATAAAATCAAAACTTAGCAGAATCAGGGAGAACTATCCATCAGCTAATGTCATACCTTATACAGAAGACAGATATGGTTATTGGAGATTAATCATCACAGGTTATAATATCTCCTCACGAGTTCCTTGGCTCAACTATTTTCAGTTTATAATCAATGATACTTCCCCATTACAAGGTCAGAAGTGGAAATTCTTGTCGATGATTACATAATGATGAATTATATCCACAACTTCTCAGAATATTAAACAGTTTGTGCCTGCATGCACCAAGACTGAGACAAGTTTCACATTTTGGTTCTTACATATGCTTGACAATAATTGTTTCCTGGAATAATCTAACCACTTCCCCTTCATATTCAATGGAATTATCATATCTCAATCCCCATCATCAACATTTTGGGGGTTCACTATGGATTAGTAAATTAACTGGGGCTGCCACATTAACGTTACGGCTATAACAGCAGGACAGGGGGGTGGGAATTACTGGTGAATGTCTCATCTTCCAGTGCCCTGAGGTCTTTGAAGTAACTGCAAAATACAAACAGAGAGTGATAGAATACTCATGATTTGCCTGAATGCTTGACAACATCCAGTATAAAACAGTTTGCCTGATTGGTACCACATTTATCACCTTAAACATTCACTCCCAATAACACCGTGGGAGTAGTTTTACCTCACAGACTACAGATAATGTACGACTAACGTCACAAGGAGATTTAAGGGTGGGTAATAAATGCTGATCTTGGCAGTGATGCCCATACCCTGTGAATGAATCAAAATGTGTCCATCTGGAGAAACACAGTGGATGGTTCTACTCATCATCCAAAGGGCTAAAACCCAGAAATGATTTTTAACTTATGTATGATTAAGTCTCAGACGACATCCTCTCTCAATTACTTTAATGGCCGCATTAACCTGTTTATAGATTAATGATTTTGTTCAACAAGCAGATAGAGACATATCACACTAAAATCATGTCTAATACATTTTACATGGCAGTATTTTCATGTGCAGCCGAGGTGGCTGCCTGAATCCACACAAACTTCTTATATTGATGCAAATCATAGTCCTGTGAAGGACACAGGACCCCAATGTCATATGAAAAGTACAATGGGCACAATAGAGGCCCAAAAATTAAAGTGTCCAAATCATTTTAAGTAAACTGCAACACCAGGACCACTCCTTGGGAGTTCACAATGCAACATGGAACCAATTCAATATCATTTGCCTCGGTTAGTGGGCAAAAGAGCTCAGGTCTCTCCTGGATTGGAAAATGTATTCTTGGCCAAGTATTAAGGAATGGGAAGCAGGTGAGATGGAAGAAAATACCAGCTCACCACAATTGTGCCAAGCTTGTTGATAATAACATTGCATATTGAATAGAACATAGATGCAATCACAAGAAGGGGTGTCAGCGTCTTTACTTTCTTAGGAGGTTAAGGAGATTCGGCTTGTCACGGAACACTCAAACTTCTTGGATCTTTAAAAACTCTACTTAATGAGTTAAATGCAATTTCCATTTTATTAAAAGCAAAGCCAGTCACCAACCTGTTTTCTCCCCACAGATGCTGATGTGCTTAGCATTTCCAGCATTTTCAGTTTTTATTTCAGACTTCTGGCATCTGCCGATGTTTGCTTTTCCATTTTATTAAACCCTTTGGCTTTCTAATTGCCTTGTTATCCCTTCCCTTTTTTTCCCCCACTTCCCCAACCCCTTCTTCTGAATAGTGCTGATATCTTTCAATCCCTTGTGACCATTTCAAAAGGATAGGACATTCTGGAATGCCAATGCTTTAAGTCCACTTAATTTCTGAAATGCTTTTTGTTTACTAATATTTATTGTTTTAAGTTTTTCCACTCTCATTAGCCCCATACTTCCTGTTTTTCTGTGTTAATTTTTGCTCTGCCCTTCCTTTTTATAGATGTATAGAAGCTCAAACACTCAACATTTTTAATATCTTTTCATAGTTGTTCTTGTATTTTCTTTTTCTCCCCTTTATCAAATTTGGTCCTCCTTAGGTGGTTTCTAATACTTTCCCCAAAAGTCAGGATTACTACTTTTCCTGGCACTATAAATCTCTTTATTTAACACCCTCCTTAGTGAGACAAAGATGGATCACATTTCCAAAGGAGTTTATACTTTTTTCAAAATCTGGAACAATGAAAAATGTGAAATATTCATCTACCATCATATATTTTGATCAAATATCCCATCCATTTTAACTAACTCATATCTTTATAATTACATTTAAGGCTCAGTTTCGAGCTTTTAAGGACATTGCTTCTGAAAATAAAATTCTGTTACTTTATCAATTTTCCCCAAAGGATTCCTTACAGAAGATTACCAATAAACTTGGCCACATTGCACAAGAAAAGAACTAAAATAGTCTGTACCTAGATTTGTGATGTTTTGATCTTGAAAGTGAACCAAAGTACATTCTATGAACCCATCGTTCAAATGACTTTTGCCAATTTAATTCTCCTGTCTATAAAAAGATAAAAGTCTCCTGTGATTACTGCATTACCTTTCTTACAGGCTGATATTTTCTGATTAATACTCTGTCCATCAGAATAGCCATTAAGGATACAGAAATACCACAATGATTTTTTTTGGCATATGTCATCTCTTATTTCCACACATACTGATTTTTGCTTTCTGATCTTTTGAGCACAATCATTCCTCATTACTGGCCTAATGTCACTATTATGACTGTTACTCTGACTTTCCATTTCATCTGTTCTTCTGAAACATCAAATAACTGGGAATATTTTGTCCCAACCTTGGCCACAATTCAACTACATCTCTGCTATTTGTATTTGTGCCATTAATTCATCCACTTTGTTGTATACGCTTTGTACAGTCAGTACCTTCAACTATTTATCATTTTTTCCGATTTGACATTTACATGCACTATTACCTTTAAACAAACTGTCCATTCCTGTCTTACACATATCAAAATTGCTGCACTGCTCTTTAGCCTTGACATTTCTCTGTATGATTATAAATATTCCTTCACCTGACCTCTGCCTCCTATTTTGAGTTTAAAGCCCTAACCTTGTGATTCAAAATGGAGTCCATTCCAATGGAAAGCTCTTTCTTTCCCCAGGAAAGATGCCTATACTGCCCTCTCTCCCATACTATACTTGAAGCCAAGCATCCCACTAACTGACCTGCATGACACTGTGTCAATATGCATGAAGCTCATGTGATAACCCAGAGGCAAAATACATGCACTTTAACTCAAGATCCTCCACCCATTCTCAGCGGAATTTTACTTCTGGTTCTACTTATGTAATTGGTTTCCACATGGACCACAACAACTGTATCTTTACCCTTCCTTTCTGCTCTTTTCCAGGTGGGAGGAAATTATCTTATTTCTACCACTGAAAGCAAGTACAGCCTTCAGGAATTCCAGTCAAGATTGGAGAGCACAATCATTATATAATAATACAATAAAACAGTGATGTAATGTTGTCTCTACCACTATATTCTATTTTACAATTCCAATATGAGCGTTCCACTGAACGACAGTCCTGTGGTCAAACTGCCTTGCATTCCTTGTTATCAATCCTACAGTAGCAAGTAACTCAATCTGATTTGCTGCATCACTACATTCTGGGTCCCCATTCCAGCCTGTTTCACAGTCACATCCTTCTATCCCTAGTCTTTAGTTAAATCTAGACTGTTACTCAACCTAAAGGGTGGAGTTACTCAGGATCCCAATGAGCAAATTAAAAGCCGCCTATCTTTTTCTTCCACCAATTGGGCAGGGCTTTATATTGGAAGACGGCAGTCACAGTTCCCACAAACTGTCGCCACAGAAACATTTCTGCTGAAAGATGAATTATATATTAACACCAGGCTACAACAACTCCTAATTGACAATAGATAAAATAAGCAACAGGATTTGTTTGCAGGTGCACTATCCCCCAAAGAAAAGCAATGACTATTATGTGCAGTGAAGAGTAAATCTTCCTAATTAATTTCCTTCATATCACTAATTAACTCAGAAAATTTGTACTGAATAAACAAGATTAACACATTCATGGAGGAGACAATTTATAAAAAGAACCATTGTTTGGAGAACAATTTTGTTTATAGATGTGCAGAGAATTCTAACTTTCATGAAGACATTTAGCAAAAGTGACAAATTGAACATCTTCAGTATTTAGCCTGGGAAATACTGAATGCTTGCCTCTGTGAAATCAAAGCTGAATAATTAATATGGGCTTGCTGGCTGGATGAAACGCTTCAATTTTTTTTTAATCATTTCAGAAATATTGGAGCATCATTAAAAATTCTCAATAATAGTGTCTAATTGAAAATGGTTAATGGTGATTCTGTTAGTAATCATTTGTCAGACTTGTTGGAATGTTCTAGAATCACAATTATGTCATGATAAGAAGTTAAGTCAGCCTGCAGCAGAGCAAACGTATATAGATGGGAGGAACCAAGGAGCAGATGGTTAGAGTCCAATTAATTCATCTTAGTATTAATAAAAATCCTCACCGGGTTTAAATAAAGCAGCATCAGTTCATCAAGATTCTGAAGTATAAATGTGCAATAAGTATATTGTGTGCAATTCTGGTCACCCCATTACAAGAAGGATGTGGAGGGAAAGGATGCAGAAGAGGTTACCAGGATCCTGCCTGGATTAGAGTGTATGAGCTATAAAGGAGAGGTTGGACAAACTTGGGTTGTTTTCTCTGGAGCATTGGAGGCTGAGGGGGAGATATAAAAGTTCATAAAATTTTGAGAGGCATAGATAGGATAGACAGTCAGAATCGTTTCCCCATGGTAGAAATGTGAAGTACTAGAGAACACGTATTTGAGGTGAGAGGGGGAAAGTTTAAAGGAGAAGTGTGGGGCAAGTTTTTTTTTTACAGAGAGTGGTGGGTGTCTGGAACGGGCTGTCAGGGGTAATAGTGGAAGCAGATATGATAGTGGCATTTAAGAAACTGTTAGATAGACACATGAATATGCAGGGAATGGAGGTATATGGATCATGTATAGGCAGAAGAGATTTAGTTTAATTCAATATCATGTTCAGCACAGACATCCTGGGCCGAAGAGCCTGTTCCTGTGCTGTACCGGTCTACGTCCAAAATGCTTTTCAGCTATTAAGTAAATACCATTGATAAATACCATTGACTGCTAATCTAGTTTTATAGTACTGACAAAAACATCTAAATCAACTCTTAAATTTTTGTAAAAATTGTTTCAATATTAATGCTCTTCAATATATATTTTATCTTGCTCAGAATTTTTGAAGAAATTATTAACATTTACATAACACCACATTTTGACAATAGTCATAGAGTCATACAGCATGGAAACAGGCCCTTCGGCCCAACTGTTCCATGCCGACCAAGGTTCCCACCTAAGCTTGCCTTATCCATGTACCTTCAAAATCAAAAATTCTATTTGCTGTGTAGTTACTCCAATCCTCTGTCTGGGATCAGCAAACACAACTTCCCCATGCCTGATTGTAGGGGGTCTACCTTGATTGCCTAAAATGTCCTGGACATCTTCAGCTTGGTCAGGACAGCCATGGGGCCTGAAGAAATCTCACCTGCCAAAGGCCCCAATAGCTTTGACATGCAGCACATCCCTGTTCCTAACATTCAAAGCATTAAAATGACTAATTTCTAAAAAAAAAGTTATTTTTCATAAAAAGTATAAAAAGGTTATTTAAAGACACATAATTAAAATAAGGAGCAAAATAATTTAAAATAGTAATTTCCCTTTCCTCTACCATTCTGATTCATTGCCCTTGAATCTTCATTATAGTCAATAGGGACTCAATTCTACACCAGATCTAATCTGGGGCAGGAGCTGAGAGGCATTAGTGTTAGCAGATTTTAGCAAGACTGGGCTCTGCTGTGGCACTTGGCAGCAGAGTGAGTGGGTAGAGTCAGATCACAAATTGACAGCAAGCCCTGCACTTCAATGTTTGGTAGCAGGTGCATGGAAGTCCTGGCCTTACTGCTGTTGAATTATGAAACAGCAGAGTTTTCATTCAGAAATGGCACAAATAATCTTGCCCTGTAATGTATCCTTGATGTAAACTTGCCTCTAGTGGGAGTAAAATTGTGAACCAAATATTCCGAACCACAGAATTTTCGGGAAAGCCACAGAAAGGAGAAAAAGAGAATGCATGGCCTTATTTATTAACAAAATTACCGAAAAGAAAATTATTATTATTCATGTTATTCCTCAATCTCTATTTAGTCTATGATGTAATATGAGAATGATACTTCATGTAATATGAGAATATGAAGTAATATTACCAAATATTGTGCATGGAGGATAAGATTTGTAAAATGATGAATTTTGAATATTCAATAGAAAGATACTAGAAAGGAAAGTACAAAGAAGACACAGAAAATTACTGTCACTTAACTGAAAATGTCCAAGAAAGAATCTAACAGTGACTTTAATCTTAAGAACATCTTTCCACGACTGTAGATTCTTTCCATAAGCTGAACATTGGGGAAGACCATGTTCGCACCTTACCCCCAATGCCATGCAGCTCCCAAAGTCCTTGGAGGGTTTAAATCAACAGTCACCCTGTTTTTGGCAAGGCATTTTGGTGTTGCACTCTGAGACCCTCTCCCCAGCACCACTCTGACGACCTTTGATGGTCTGTGCTATCAAAGGCCCATCTCACTGCTTTTATATGTTCCTGACAATCAGAGGCATTAGAATATAGCCTCTGAATATCAGCACCATTTGGCCTATTGCTGACAAGAATAGACATGCTGAGAATTATTAGTAAAGTGGAACAGGTATAAAATTGTTGTATGGTCTTTTTCCAATGTGGAACACCTCGACTGGCTACAAGGCATACATTGTAAATGGGAACTGTGCAAGTACTTAAAAAAGAATGTCATTATCTGAAAAACAATAAAATGAAAAGGGAATTAGATCAGATAGGCCCACTTGAAATGCCTGCAGTGTAGATTCACAAAAAACTGAATGACCTCCTTCCGGGCTATCCTAAGCCAGAACAAATTACTTCATCTCAAACCCAACAGGAATCTCATTTTAGACACATAGCCCTTCCAGTTGTACAGAATGTCTCATTTCAATTTATTTGGCTCCCCACAGAACACAAAGAGAATGTTACATTTTTTTTCCAATGGGCAACAGAGAACAAATGGATATTTACTCAGTGCAGGAAATCTATGTTCCAGATCAGCTGTCCAAAACATTTTCTTTTTCCATTGGAATCAAATGTACAGTGTGTCACTCAGAAGCCTGAGCCTATCTGGCTTTTGTTTTGTTAAGAATTTTTAAAAATATATTTAGTTTATATATTGTCTTGTTGCAATAGCTAAATTGCAGATTTGACTCATAGGAGTTCCCTTATAGAAATCAGTTGAACCTTTAACAAATAATGATCAGCTTGAGCCAAACAAGTCTGCACTAGTCTTTGAATAAAACTTACATAGCTGACTGCATGCTAAATCAATAAAGGAGGAGCTGTAGTTAAATATTCTGGATGAGATCAACATGGTCTTTTCATCTTGAGACAGTTAGTACACAAATAGAACACAGTCTTTAACCCACAGGAACTGTCTTTATTAGAATTGCTCATTTACTATAAATCACATTTTCAAGTAATTGGTCATATCAACAATGCAAGCACACTAACAAGATATCAATAATACACAGAATCCAAAAAGCATTTTGAACCAGATTTACAGGTTTCAGGGCCAAGGATTCTCAGAATGAAATTTGATAAAATTCCACACACAAGACATTCTAAATTAAGACAATGACATTAGTGGTAAATTAGATGAACGGAAAACCGGCTGGAAAAATAACAGCAGAATACCTTGTGAGCAACAAAAGGTATGGAGTCTGCAAAAGTCTTTTAAGGTGCTTTAATTGTTCACTGCATTCTTATAAGGGATTACTAAAAATATTCTGACATTTAATTACATTGAGTTAAGGAACAAATGTACAGACGATTAGCAACATTCAGCAGACCTAAGCCACAAAACCAGATGGACAGATAAACAGCAGATGGATTCTAATCTAGTTAACTAAAAGGCCTGTATATTTTAGAAAGCAAGATGAAATGAACGAGCGCATTGCAAGTCTTTTGAGAAAAGCTTCAAATGAGGATTTCCATGACCAGGAGAAACTAAAAGAATATATATTTTGTAGCGGCCCGTACTCACAGAACTCGAGCCGCCATTGGCGGCCGCGGGCAGACACGCAGGAGCGCGTCGTAGACTAACCACGGGGCGGGCCTTCTGGCAGGAACTTCACATCACGTCCGCCGGAGAGGCTCTCAGGTACTTTTGCATGTACACGCGCATGTTTTGCTTGTTACAGTAAAGTGTGCTCCGGCTCAGCCTCCACGTCTCGCGTTTTCCTTTCAGCAACGCGCCACGTTCGGCTACATTTGGTGAGCCCGATGCTTCCAGATGGCATCTGGAACCCACGACATGAATTCCAACGACTCGCACAATGCAGTCTCGCTCAAGCTCCCGACTTTCTGGGCCGCTCAGCCCCACGTTTGGTTCAAGCAGGCTGAGGCCCAGTTCAGTATCAGAGGCATTACAGCCAATGCCACGCAGTACTGCTATGTGGTCAGCGCGCTCGAACAGGACACGGCAGGCCAGATCATCGACTTCCTGCACCAGCCACCAACGGAGGACAGATACACTAAGATCAAGGCGCTCTTCATCTGCACTTTCGGACTCTCCCGCCGCAAACGAACCATGTGGCTTCTGCACATGGACAGCCTGGGCGACCGCAAGCCATCCGAGCTGATGGATGACATGCTGGCACTCAGGGATGGCCATAAGCTGCGCCTTTTATTCAAGCAGTTGTTCCTCAAGCAACTGCCAGAGGACATTCGCCTCCTCCTCGCGGGATGTCCTCACGGCCAGGGCGGATATTTTGCGGCAGAGTAAGCAGCGGGGAGCGGCTTCCATCTGCCTAACCACGACCGCGCAGCCTAAGGCCAAGACCCCACAACCGAAGCCACTGAGACCCACGGGGGACAAGGATGAGGGTTCGGATCAATGGTGCTTTTACCACCAGAGATGGGGGTGAAACGCGTGCCGATGCTGTCCACCATGTGCCTTTCCGGGAAACGCCGGGGCCAGCCACCGCTAGTGGCTTCGACAGCTGGCCATCGCGACAGCCTCCTGTTCCTTTGGGGCCGACACTCTGGGCGACGTTTCCTGGTGGACACCGGGGCCGAAATCAGCGTCCTTCCCCCCTCGAACATGGACACCCATAATGTGGTCCCAGACCCTGATCTCACCGCTGCGAACGGCACCACCATCTGGCTTGCATACCATCCCGTTGTGTTTTGGGCCCAGCTGTTTTACCTGGACCTTCACGGTAGCAGCAGTGTCACGGCCGTTACTAGGGGCGGATTTCCTATGGGCCAACTATCTTCTGGTCGACCAGAAGGGCCGGCATTTGGTCCATGCTGAGACGTTCCAGACCTTCCAGCTCGGAGAAGCCCAGTTCCCAGCCCTCCACCTAGACTCTGTCACACTCTCGGGTGACGAGTTCGCCAGGGTGCTGGCGGATTTCCCCTCCATCATCACCCCACAGTTCTCCACTACCGGTCCCAAGCAGGGCGTGCAGCACCACATCCCCACACAAGGACCACCGCTGCACGCCCGAGCCCGTAGGCTCCCACCCGACAAGCTCCACCTCACCAAGGAGGAGTTCCGGAAGATGGAGGAGATGGGGATCATCTGCTGCTCGGACAGCCCTTGGGCATCTCCGCTGCACATGGTGTGCAAGTCTGCAGGAGGTTGGAGGCCCTGCGGGGACTACAGGAGACTCAATGACGCCACAACCGCCGACTGATACCCGGTGCCCCACATCCAGGATTTCACGGCAAACCTCCACAGGGCAACCATCTTTTCAAAAATCGATCTGGTCCGGGGGTACCATCGATCCCGTGCACCCGAAGATGTGCCCAAGACAGCCCTCATCACCCCCTTTGGGTTGTTCGAATTCCTAAAGATGCCTTTCGGCCTCAAGAACGCCGCCCAGACTTTCCAGAGGCTTATGGACTTATTGGTGCGAGGCCTGGATTTCATCTTGGTCTACCTAGATGATATCCTGGTGGCCAGCAAGTCATGCAAAGAGCACGTGGCACATTTGCGCCAACTCTGCCGGCGCCTGAGCGACCACGGACTGGCAATCAACCCGGCGAAGTGCCAGTTTAGGCTGACGGAGATCGACTTCTTGGGCCACAGGGTCAACCAGCATGGAGCTGCCCCTCTACTGGACAAGGTCAAGGCCATCCGCCAGTTTCCCAAACCCAGCACGGTCAAGGACCTGTAAGAGTTTGTGGGGATGGTAAATTTCTACCATTGGTTCATGCCGGCGGTGGCGCGCATCACGAGACCCTTGTTCGGTCTGATGGCCAGCAAGGCCAAAGAGGTGGCATGGGACGCAGAGTCAACGGAGGCTTTCGAGCGGGCCAAAGAGGCGTTGGCGAAGGCGGCTCTCCTAGTACACCCAAGAGTCGATATACCCACGGTGCTCACAGTCAACGCTTCCGACACGGCAGGCCACCCAAGAGGGACACACAGACTGGGGGTCCCACGCCCCCGATGGATGTTTCAGGGGTGGGGGTGGCGGTGGTATAGCGGCCCGTACTCACGGAACTCGAACCGCCATCAGCGGCCGGACATGCAAGAGCGCGTCGTAGACTAACCACAGGGCGGGCCTTCAGGCAGGAACCTTATGTCATGTCCGCCGGAGAGGCTCTCGGATACTTTGTGCTTGTTACAGTAAAGTGTGCTCTGGTTCAGCCTCCACGTCTCTGAGTTTTCCTTTCAGCAACGTGTCACGTTCAACTACAATTTTAAAAATAATGGTTGATAAAATGACATCTCCAAATAATGCTTAATGCAGAAAGTGAATCCAGATATCTCTTTGCCCTAGTAACTGCATTTGGCCAGCAATTTATCAGTATGCATGTTAACTGACCTTCATTAATGCAATGATTAAATCATGAACAAGCAGGTTAATTCATGATTACATCACCACCCTGCACATCTCAATCTCAGCGTGGTTGTGGTTTAATTCTACAAAAACCTGTTGTGCAATACCAAATAACTAGTCCTCAGTGCTTTAGATTTGAGATATGCATTGAGCTCCAGCCCCAGAGAACGGAATGAATATCCATACTGAATATAAATTTCCTAATTTCATATGGATCTATTATGTTCAATATTGCATTTTAAACATAAAAGATTCTTATGAAATTAGGAAAACAAAGGACAGCACAGTGAAGTCTTTGTTGGATGACTATGAGAAGTAGGTCAGGAATCATAGAGCTGAGTTAAAGATGAATGAAAGTGTGCAAGAAGCTGTCTTATCCAAGCTCCACTGAGATAATTACAGTTGTTTCAGCTGGACCCACAATGGAAAAAATGTTTTGAGGTATGTGCCTTGAATTGAGTATGCCTTACTGTTATAGTATGATTCCACTTAATGAAGTATTAGAAAAGCAAATACCAACCAATAAAAAATGCCTAACGTTTAATCTAAGGAGCCACTCTTTAAAAAGAATATAGAAAAAAGCTCATCTCATTTGCAATTGACCTCAGTACATTACCAGATAATCAATTTTTTCCCATTTCCTCAACATTGTCCTGAGATGATTTATGGCCACCTGACATACCACCCATTTTAAAGGCCTATCCAAAGGACAGGACCACAGACAAGGTAGCACTCCCTCAATACTGCAGGGGACAGTAATCCCAGATTTTGTGCTCAATCCTTTACTGGGGTTCAAACCCACAAGCTTCTTACTCAGTGACAAGACTGTTATCGCTGAGCTGAGCCAAGTCTGACATGTTGCCATTCTTTTCATCCAATGCCAAATACGCAGAATAATGTGGGATCCGAAGTGATGCATTTCACTCAGCTCTTCCATATTGTAAGTTTAAATAACGTTGATGATCTGAACCAAATGCTAAACCTTTTCAGAAGTTACAAGAGAGTGATCAGTGTCTTATGGAAGATGTTAGACCACTTTAGACCTCTCCTCTTTCCTTTCCCTCTCGATCTCCCATCTCTCTCCCCTACCGTGGCCTCCCCCCACTTTCCAACTGCTGCAGCTCAGCCCATATCCCCTGAAGCTCTCCCAGAAGATCCATAGGAATCACTGGCCCATGGCTGTTCAAAGTGGAGAAGGAAATTTATGGGGTGGCATTGAGAACTCTGTATCCATTCATTGGGAACACACAAAAATTGAATGTAAATGGGAAGGAATGTACTCTCTCCCAGAATCCAACTCCCCTTCCCCATCAAGCACCTCCAGCCCCACCTGTGATGGAGTCTGTGGTTCCCACACTGGCCTCATCAGCTACCTCAGGATTCACAGAACAAATAAGTAAACTTCAGTCCCACTGGAGAAGAGGAAGAGAGTCTTCATTAAGACAAAGTTTATGCCATCAGCATCATGCTGTAAAGCCTAGCCAGCTTGCAGGCAATTATTTAGAAACTGGGGAAGATGAAGTTGGGGAGAAGACGTGTTTCAATAAAGACCATTTGACAGGCCAAATCATACATGAGGGGGAATTATAATTTAAAATACCAATGCAATTCACCAAATTTGTTTAAACAATGCAAGAAATGAAAATCTTCCTAATGCATTATATGTCCAGAGCAAATTGAATTTTGAAGGGCTTTTGCACTGGTTTAAAAAATGGACATTGAAAGTCGAACTTTCCCCCAAACTGGTGACACACCTGGGATCAAATGATCACCATAGTGAGCTTCTGCTAATTGTATTCATTTGCAGCCTTTGAGAAGATATTTTTCTCTTTAGGAATAGGGATACCTACAGGCTACTTTTAAATACAAGTATACTTAATTTACTGAGAAATTGACAGGTGTATACCAATGAAACTAGTACATGATTCTCTATCGTTTCTTTACCGCCATTTTTGTTATTTAATATCAGAACACTCCCAGGTAAAAGCTTCAGATGCAGCAAAATGTACATATTTTTGTAATGAATCTATTTTCAGTTGTTATCACCCAAATTTATCAAAGAAATATTGTTTAATAGATAAAAAGTAGATTCCTAAACACTGCTTATTGCCTTGATTCTTGATTGCACATTCACAAATACCTGTTGGAAAAATGATCCACCACTTCATTGCAAATCTGAGCATAATTTGAGTCCAGATTGTTAACATTAACTAAAATTGAATATATTTTCTCTTCTTCTCCAATTCCTAATTTCCTAGAATAAGGCTCAATTGTTCATGGTGGTATTGGCTGAAGTGCATGGAAGGGCATGCTGGAAGCAGCACCAGGTGTACCTATAATTGAGGTATAAATTTGCCAAAGCTGTGATGCAGGACTAAGTGCGCACTAAACCACAAAATCAATATGCTTGCGATCTTGTAACCAATGATCAGATCAATACTCTCTAGTCCTGTCACATTGTTGTGGATGGTGGTGGACAATTAAGCAGCAAACTGGAGTGGACAGTAGCAGGAGAATCCCCAACCTCAATGATGTGGGGCCCAACACTTACTAAAGACATTGGTGAAGCATTTGCAACCATGTTCAGCCGCAAGTTCTGAATGTGCGATACACCTCCGTTTTCTCCCATTGTCCACACAATCACAGAAGCCTGCTTTCAGCCAATTTTGTTCACCCTCCAAGCAAGGCGAATCGGTATTACCAACCTTCACTCTCTAAGATATGGTGGATAGCCAGTAATGTACAACAGCAAATAAACATACTATTTATAAGATAAGATTTCTTTATTAGTCACATGTATATCGAAACACACAGTGAAGTACATCTTTTGTGTGAAGTGTTCTGGGGGCAGCCTGCAAGTGTCGCCACGCTTCTGGCACCAACATAGCATGCCCACATCTTCCTAACCCGTACGTCTTTGGTATGTGGGAGAAAACCGGAGCACCCAGAGGAAACCCACGCAGACGTGGGGAGAACGTACAAACTCCTTACAGACAGTGGCCAGAATTGAACGAGTCGCTGGCGCTGTAATAGCGTTATGCTAAAGAACATGAATGGCAGAAAACAACTTTTCTTCCTGGGGCATTCCCTGCAGAGCCTCTGGCAGCTTCTATATGAAAGCCTGTGTGAACAGACAACATTCTAACTACAGCACTGAAGACGTCCTTCAGATCTAACGGCACATCCAGTTTAGCTATTCAGTACAGTTACACCACCAGCATCTATCTAATAATGTGGAAAATTGCCCAGGTGGCCACAAACAACAAGAAAAATCCAATCCGGTTACAAACAACCCATCAGCCTATTAAAGTATCTGTAGAATGATAGAAAGTGTTGCCAACAGTGTTAACAAGCAATAACCTGATCATTAACACTTGGTTTAGGATTTGCCAGAATCACGGTTTCAGATCTCATTACTGCCTCAGTTCAAACATGGACTAAAGAGCTAAATACCAGAGATGACAGTATAATAGCAATTGGCATATGTGGCACCAGGAAGGTCTGGTAAAACGAATAGTTTTTTGTCTCTTCTCTTGTGCTATCTTAGATTCCAATTGTTTCATCCTGTTTACACTCCACCACACACACCTTTATCCTCTTTCAGCCTGCAGCACTACTTGCATCATTCAACTTCTCCTCGTCTGCACCCTATAATACACTGCCCCTTATGTTTTTTTCCTACCCCTACCCCCATTTCAGTCTGTTACGTTATTAGTCTGTAGGGCACATTCCACATTTAGATCACAATGCTCTGATGTTTGCCTTTGGAAAGGTCAAGTGGACTGGGCCAACTTTGCCAAATCCAATGCCTTGCTCAATTCTGCCTGATATTTGGATTTATTTTATCTGTGATTTAACAAAGTGGTTTTGTTGCAACTTGATAGCATGCTGGATCATTTCAGAGGGAAGTTAAACTTGAGCTACATTGCTGTGGATCTGAAATCACATGTGGACCAGACTGGCTAAGAATCAGAATCGGACACATGTCATGAAATTTCTTGTTATGTGACAGGAACAGATGCTAAGCAAGTGATAATTTGATGGCTATATCATCAGACTTAAAAAAAATTCAACTTATTTAAATTTAATTCAAATTTCCCAGCCATCATGGTGGGACCTCAACTCAGGTCTCCTCTAATCCATTAATTTAACCACAAAACCGCATTTCCCAATCCCATGGATTCCATGTTGTATGACAATAATTTAGTGGAAATCATTTATCTGATCATCACTCCCACAACTAAATGTTTAGCAGAACTGCCAAAATATATCAACATGTTCCTTTCTATAAATACTATAATCAGTACTTTCTGTGTTGAATTAATAAACTTCAATACCTTACAACACTACACAATAGAAGTTGTATATATTAAATTGTCCAAACCATCAATCTTTTGAACAGCTGTTTGGATAATGACAGTTGAGGGTAGGAAATTTTATTCGGAGCTGATTTTTGAAATTCAGCTGAAGTTCAGCTCATAGTACCTAGTCTTATAAACAAGATTTAACAATCAGTGGCAGCCCATTGAAAACTGTCAGATTTAAAACTATTTTTTGTCAGCCAGTGCTACTGCTCAGCACTATCTTAAGGACCTTCTTGGTTTTGTTTCAATTTTTCTACATTGTTAAAGGACGCACGGCAATTCACTTTCTTTCCTATAACCTCATTTGCCATTCACTGGTTTGGCTGACATCTGGGGACTGTGATCTAAATTGGGACTGCAGGCTAGTAAGGCAACTGAGTGAAATAAAGATTATGGGCTGGGAAATGCTATCAGAGTAATCTTGGTGACTAATTGCAGTGCATTTTGTAGATGGTACCCACTGCACCCACGGTGCACCTGTGGTGGAGGGAGTTAATGTTTTAGGGTAATAAATACTAGAAAAGACAGGTAGCAGCTGTGGAGACATTACCAGAGTTAATGTTTCAGGTCAATGACTTTTCATTGGAACTTCATCACTGCATTAAGTTGTCAGTGATCAGTGTGTTATATTTTGAGATTGTTTAGTTCTGATTTTTTTGTTTGCATTGCAAAACTTTAATTTTAAAATCAATTTTTAATTTATTTGGTAACATACAAAGTGGGATGGATGTGAACTCCTCATTGGATTCAGAAGAAGAGCAGTTCTTAACAGGACAAGAAAGATAGTTACAATCATACTCAGCTGCCTTGTATACATGCATCTGTGCATCAAAATCTTCATCGCGTGACTATAGATCAGAATTCAGTGCTTTGCTCTTTGTCATTCCTATTCAAAAGTATTATTGTCAGCACCTGCCCCCTTTGTAGAGATACCCTCTAGAGCATGTACCCGTTTCCCCTCCAACCACCACCTGCTAAAACCACTCCCATTAATCCACTCAATGTCTGCTGAATATTTTGTAATAATACAGGGATTAAAACAATTTTCAAACTGGGAAAGAGATGGATTGCTTTGGAAGTGTTGAAACCATCTGTTTAATAATGCAAACAAGAAAATAAACACAGAACAACAGAAGCCAAGTTGTGTAGCTTTGACAGGCAAACAAAGCTCCAGAATGTGTTCACTCACTAAGCTACACAATCTAAATGATCTGGAAAGGAATGCATTTTATTCATTTGCCAGGTTAATTTTGTTTCGACTGTTAGGAAAGACAGTTATATTCCAGCTCAAGTTTCACATCCCGACACATGCACAACAATAGCTCAAGAATGAAAAAAAACAATCCCTTTCAGATTTGACTCAATTGAAGCATTCAAAAAAATAGATGACGATGATTAGGGCTTGGTACAGGTGCAACAGAAAAATGTAAGCATCCCTAGTAAATTCTGCATAATGACAGGAGTCCCTTGGACCACACTCTTCCCACACAAACTGAACTCTTCCCACATAAACTAAACCCCAGTGTCTGAAATCTCATTCTATTCTGAAAACATCTCTATTTATGAAGCCTAAATAAACTTAGTATTAAGTTTATCTCAATAGAAAGATAAAATTTATTTCTTACCAAGGTTAGTCCAATAGCAGCACTGATAATTTCTTGGATTGGAAGAACAAACAAAGACAATTAATTTATCACTGGATTGAGTCCTCCGATTAGTGTTTTGACCTATTAGAAACAATTGAACAGAACATTTCTGGACTCACTTTAATTAAGAAGAATATGGGGTGATCTCAATGAAATATAAAAGATTCTGAGGGAGCTTGCAATGGTACCTACTATTAGGATATCTACCCTGATGGGGGAGTCTTGAACCAAGGGTTACAGCCTCAGCAGGAAGGGGGCAGTCACTTAAGACTCAGTTGAGGAGAAATTTTTTTCCTTTGGAGGCATGTGATTCTTTGGAATTATCATTCGAGAGGGTTGTGGAGTGCAAGTATTGGAAACAGAGAAAATAGAAGTAGGAGTCGACCTTTCAGCTCTGAGCCTGCTTTGGATCATGGCAGATCATGCAAATTCGGTACCCTATTCCTGCTTCCTCCCTGTATCCCTCGATCCCCCTGGCCTTAAGAACAATATTTAACTCCTCTTGAAATATATATAATGATTTGGCCTCAATTCTGTAGTAAGGAATGCCATAGGTTACCACTTTTGAATGAAGAAATTTCTGCTCATCTCATTTCTAAATGGCTCACCCTGTTTCCTTAGGCTGTGACCAGTGGTTCTGAACTTTTCCACTATCAGGAACATTCTTCCTGCATCTCAGTTGGCCAGTCCAATTAGGATTTTCTAAACTTCAGTTGGGTCTCCTCTCATTCTTCTAAACTTTAGCTGATAAAAGCCCAATCATCCCATGAGTCACTCTGGTGAACTTTGTTGCACTGCCTCCATTGCAAGAATATCCTTCCTCAGATAAAGAAACTAAAGTTGTACACACTACTCAAGGTCTCACCAAGGCCCTGTACAATGACAGCAAGACATCACTGCTTCTCTCCTCAAATCATGAAGCTGTGAGGGCCAACATATCATTTGCCATCTTAACTACCAGCTTGTATATTTTTAATCGACTCGCATATAAAAACACCCAAGTATCACTGCACCTCCTCCTTTCCTAATCTATTACTGTTCAAATAATAATCTGCTTTTCTGTTTTGACCAGAAGAGTGAATAACCTCACACTTAACCACATCATCTTGTATCTTTCATGCATTTGCCAACTCACTCAACCTATCCAAGTCCCTTGGAGTCTCCCTAAATCCTCATCACAGCTCACACTCCCACTCAACTTTGTGTCATCTGCCAGCTTGGAGATATAACATTTATTTCCCTCATCGAAATCATTAACTTATATCGTAAATAAGGTTCAAACACTGAAGCTCACAATGTCTCACTGGTTACTCCCTACCACTTGGAAAATGACCCATTTATTCCTACACTTTGTTTCTTGTTGGCCAACCAACTCTTTATCCACGTCAATGTATTACCCTCAATCCTATGTGCTTTAACTTTGTATACTAGTTTCTAATCTGAGACCTTGCTGAAAGCCTTCTGGAAGTCCAAATATGTAACATCCACTGGTTCTCCTCCATCCTCAAAAAATTCCAGTAAATTTGTCAAGCATGTAAATCCATGCTGACTTTGACTGATCTGGTCACTGTTTTCCATATGTTGTACCAAATCCATCAGGAAACAAAACCATATTTCTGGTCCTGCACTTGAAATTCTTAAAGCACTATTAAAAATATAACTTCAGTGAGAAACGTACCTTATTATCTGTTTCTTCTAATGAACTTCTTTATGGCAGAGGATAAGCCACATTAAAAGTTAAAACAGTTTTCTGATTACTAGTTCTTAAATATGGCATACCAGATGTTCAAGTATGTAGTTGAAATGATTTCCAAAGGTGGTAAATGCAGAGACTCAAACTACTCTCTTATTCACCCGCAGTTTATAGATTATATCGTAAACTCTTGCTCAGACCAAAGTTTATTGTTGCCAAAGAATGAAATAATTTCATATTCTGAGGAAATAGCTAATGCTGATCTCCATATTGCACAATAAAGTAACCACTGAGTCAACCTATTTCTTTCTTTTAGCACCATATAAAGCTTCATGTTTTTGACATCAATGCCTTTGTATATTTTTCATTTACCTGCCTTATCTTGAACAACACATTTTACAAACCAATAATATTCCCACATCTGTTCTTTGTTCCCCTTGGCTATCATCAAGTATACGTGACTCTAAGCACTGACCTCCTGACATTGCAGAGCTTTTCCATTATCTAAAAGGCAAGTTAAGATTGCGATGGAATACTCTCCTAATGCCTGGATTGGCACAGCCCTGGTACCACATAGGACCAAGCAGCCTGCTTGAATGACACCTCATCCACTTTCCTACACATTCATTCTCTGGACTGCAGCTGTACTGAGTACCATCTACAAGAAGTACTGCAGTTGCTTGCCTTGCCTGCTCTGACAGCACCAGTCAAATCTGTGACCTCTACCTGCAAGAAAAACAAGGTCATCAGGGGCAAGGGATCATCACCACCTGCAGGCTCCCCACCAAATCATCCTGACTTGGAAATACATTGCCATTCTTTCACGATTGTTTGGTCTAAATCCTGGAACACCCCACCCAAGCACCTTCTTCAGAAGGACTGCAGCAGTTCAAGAGGGTGGCTCACCCCAACCTTGCAAATCATCTAATATACATATAAGGTTATCAGTGTACCTAGTTTAGTGTACCTTTAAAAATGAGGGTACTATGATGTATGACTTTTGATACATTGTTGTACTACTATTGTTGCAAGTTGACTGCCTTCATTAAAGAATATTTTGTGAGTAGTCCAGCTCTGTTGTTTATCTTAGACAGCAGCAACACTAAAGAGCCTAAGAAACCACACTGGTGACAATTTTGGGGTGTGCTGCATGAGGGAGGAGCAGGGCAGTAACCAAGTGAAAAGTTAATAGAGAATGATATTATTTTAGGTATGGCAGTAGCCACTGGATATCGTGGATGTGTCAGTAAGCTTGAAATGAGATCTAGCCATTTGCCCTGTATATGGAATATGGAAAAAGTAGAAATATTTCCAAGGGCAAACAAATTTTCAATGGTCTTGGCAGCACATAGGAAGATGATATTGTTCCTAGCAGTAGGACCAGGCACATATGAATTTTTAGTGAGTCTCCTAGTGTCACAGACTACACACAAGCTTTTTACCAGGACATTACTGAAACCTTGGAGGGAATTTCTAATCTGCTGCCTACAGACATTTGAGAGCTACAAATCTCGGATAAGCAACCAGAGACAAGATGAACCTGTTGGTGAATACAAGGTTAGACTAAAGACAGAAGCAATTCCAGACTTTTTCAGATCAGGTGCCTTGGGCATTTAATAAGTGGGTTGGCAAATGAGAGAATTCAGGTGGAACTATGTGATATGCTGGAATTAATGCTTAAGGGAGAGTACAGAATAGCCTCTAAGATGGAGAAACAGTTTTACTTCGCGCATGATTTAAATGCCAGAAGGGAATAAGCCCACAAGAATGAGGTTAAGAAAAAAACTTGCAAGATAATAAGGATGCCCAAGAAATAGACCTGTGTAAATATCACAGAGTGGACCACCCCAATGAGCAGCCCAAATCCAGAGGATCATTTGGATGGTGACTGAGAAGTTTCAGAGCAATAGAATATTTGAAACCCTCAATTGTTCAGATAAAGTGTCTGTAATCCCTTTGGATGGTCTGAGAGAGCAGTTCAGGACAATGGCTGTGCCATTACAAGAATCCACAGGATGGGAGGGTGAATGGGTGAAAACTCAGGACTGGGTGCTGGAGCAAGGCAATTTCCATGGAATCCAGCACATATAGTACTCCTGCAGAAGATTTGTTGAAGAATTCAATGTCCAAAGGGCTTGACATGTTTACAGAGGTACGAATCGAGTTGGATGCGTTAAGGGAGGACTGCACTGCAAAGTGGAGGCAGTTCAAAAGCTCCAAAAATCCTGTAAGTGAGTGATATCACAATATCAATGGTCTTTCTGATGTCAACCCAACACAGTGTAGCCAGAGTGCAAAAGAAGAATTAAAAACAGTCATAGCAGAATTGCAAGTGCTGAAGGCAATCCAGAGAGGGAAAGTAAGAGATGATGACTTTGGGACCTCAGAAGTGACAACAGGAAATAGAAAGGTTTAATGGCTAAAGGCAGTTGGGGTTGAAGTCGGATGCAAAGTAGGTTGAAAGCAGAAGCACAGTAATGGAACACTTTAAGAAACAAAGTAGAAATTGTTGGGATTGAGTTCATGGTATCTAATAACATACCGAGTACAAATGTATAATTGTAGCTACTGTATTGCAAAATTGAACCTTATTAAAATTTTGCTTTTACTTCCTAACGGTCCATGAACTCATGAACACTACTTTGTTATTCCTTTTTTTTTTGCACTATTTATGTTGTGATTTATAGTAATTTTACGTCTTTGCACTGTACTGCTGCTGCATAATAACAAATTTCACAACAGATAAGTCAGTGATAATAAACCTGATTCTGAAAAAGGCTCATTCAATACTCTGAACCTCTTGTTATCTCTTCAATTATTTTGAAATAATTGTAATAGGCTACACAAATGAAAAACTGCTTAATGACACAATGTTGAATATTAACCAATGGTGCAGAAATAAAATACAAATTTTTGTCAGAAAATCCCACAGCGTAGTTCATTTCTATTCCTTTCTTAAAATCTGATCTCTTCTGTCTTGGGAGTATTATTGAAACCTGGTTAATAGTTAACTACTAGATGACGGGGAACTTACAGATATTGCACTAGGAAGACATGTTTCCATAACAACACATAAACAATCATTTACATAGATCTTGTTGCCTACCCAACACCGTTAATCTGAAAAATAACTGGCACACCAAATGTCCGAGTGATGCAAGCAGAAAGCTCCCACTCAGCCCCTCAAATTCTGCATACTGACTTGTATTCTAAACATTTCAGCTTAAATGGAAAGACCACAAGGTTAGAACCACAACCCAATCTTCACTACCAACATAGTAATTTAATATGACTTGAACGTATCAATCCACTTTCTATTAAAGAGTTAGATTTAAATATTTTACACTAACCACCAACCCTAACAATAATTCTGGAATTATAAAGTGGACTTAGAAGTTGACTGAGTAGCCACGCAGTTGAAAATGAACTTTTCCCAGAGCAAAATACTAATAAAGATGATTTTCAGTTCATTTCATGCCACTTCACAAATGTGACTGGGCACTTCCCAGAGTTAGTCATGCAGGTCTGGTGTAATTTCTGTGCCACACCTGCACTGACTGACTGTGCATTGTTCCATTTGGAGCACTCTCTCACAGCTCCAGGGACCCTAGTCTACCAAGGCACTACTAGGTAAGGCATAACTACCAAGTAAGCCGCTGACCTCTGTAAGGAGGGTGAACACCATAATCACTTATTTCCCGTAGGTTTGGCTTGTCTTTCCTCTCAGTGAGATTATGGTGCTTTGCACATTAGGAGGAGAGGATTGGGTTGATTAAAAAAATCAAGGCCCACTTTACTGTTTCTGGAGAATTTACAGCCTCTTATTGCAGTTTATTTGGATGTAGTATAGATTGGTCTTTAAAATAACACGTTAAAATAAATATAGCTGCATATTGACATGAAGTAGCAAAAGATCAATTATTTTTAAAGTGTAGCGGTTGCTGCCGTGATGTGAAAGCAAGACACTAGTCAGTGGGCTGCAGAACGAAAACTGATTTATTTTCCCGCCTTGCGTGGGCCTTTTAAGAGGAATGGTTCCCGCCCACCGAAAACAGAAATGACGTATGCACTACATCATCAAACTTTTCCCGCACGTGGCTTCTCCCCGTCGCTCGGGGAAGACGAAGGCCCAACGCCATCTTGGGCTTTGCCGCTCTGACGACGCGCTACCCGACTGCTGAGCCGGTTCGCTTGCTCGGACGGTGAGTCGCTACACACCGCCGCCCCCCAGAACTGGTGATACGGTCCCCAAGGTTCGCGGGCTGTGCTAGCCGTTGCTTAGGAGGCCGGCCTCTGCGTCGCAGTGTTGGAACCTCGACCGGTTGTTGTAGATCTAAGTGGGCCGGTTTGAGGCGATCCATCGTAAAGACCTCTTCCTTGCCCCCACTGTCTGAAATAAAGGTGGACCCATTATTCCTGATGACCTGGAACGGTCCCTCGTATGGTCGTTGCAACGGTGCCTGGGGTGTGCCCCTGCGAACGAAAATGAACTCACAGTCTCGTAGTTCCTTGGGCTCACAGGATGGGGCTTGACCATGCCGTGAAGCGGGAATCGGTGCCAAGCTGCCGAGCTTCTCATGCAGTCTTTCCAGGACTGCCGTGGGTTGTTCCTCTTGGCCCCGAAGGGCGGGTATGAAATCCCCTGGGACGACCAGGGGCGCACCATACATGAGTTCAGCTGACGAAGTGTGGAGATCTTCCTTGGGGTCAGTGCATATGCTGAGCAGGACCCAAGGCAGTTCGTCAACCCAGTTAGGACCTTTCAGGCGGGTCATCAGGGCTGATTTCAGATGGTGGTGGAAACATTCCACCAACCTGTTTGATTGAGGGTGGTAGGCCGTGGTGGTGTGCAGCTGCGTCCCTAGCACATTCGCTAATGCAGACCAGAGGCTGGAGGTAAAATAGGTGCCCGTCTGAAGTGATGTGGGCCAGAACACCAAAACGTGAGATCCAAGTTGTGAGCAGCGCCCGGGCGCAGGAATCAGTTGTGATGTCGGATAGAGGGGTTGCCTCTGGCCACCTTGTGAACTGGTCCACGATGGTAAAGAGGTACCGGGCTCCTCTTGAAACTGGCAGAGGACCAACGAGGTCGACATGGATGTGGTCGAACCTTCTATGGGTAGGCTCAAACTGCTGTGGCAGGACCTTGGTGTGTCGTGGGATTTTTGATGTCTGGCAGTGCGGACAAGTCCTGGCCCACTCACTGACCTGTTTGCGCAGGCCACGCCAGATGAACTTGCTGGCGACCAGTCGAACAGTTGATCTGATGGACGGGTGTGCCAACCCGTGTACCAAGTCGAAAACGCGTTTCTGCCAGACTGCCGGAACTATAGGGCGGGGTTGACCTGTTGCGATGTCGCAAAGGAGGGTCTGCTGACCTGGACCGACTAAGAAATCTTGGAGCTGCAGGCCCAAGACTGCGACTCTGCAGCTGGGCAGCTGGTCGTCGGCTTGCTGTGCGTCAGCCAGGGCCGTGTAGTCAACACCCAGGGACAGGCTGTGGATGGTCGGTCTGGAAAGTGCGTCAGCAATGACATTGTTCTTTCCGGAGACATGTTGGATATCCGTTGTGAATTCGGAAATGTAGGACAAATGTCGCTGCTGACGAGCTGACCAGGGATCAGAGACCTTAGAGAAGGCGAAGGACAAAGGCTTGTGGTCAGTGAAAGCGGTGAAAGGCCTGCCTTCTAAAAAGTACTGGAAATGCCAGACCGCCAGGTACAGCGCTAGAAGTTCCCGATCAAAAGCCCTGTATTTCAGTTCGGGTGGTCTAAGGTGCCTGCTGAAAAATGCCGAGGGTTGCCAACGGCCTTTGATTAGTTGTTCCAGTACTCCACCAACCACGGTGTTGGATGCATCTGCCGTGAGGGCGATTGGGATGTCTGTCCTAGGGTGTACCGGCATCGCAGCGTCTGCCAGGGCGTCCTCGGCCTTAACGAAGGCAGCCGCAGCCTCATCGTTCCAGGCGATGTCCTTGCCCTTGCCAGACATCAGCGAGAACAAAGGGTGCATGATACGGGCTGCTGCAGGGATGAACCGATGGTAAAAATTGACCATCCCCAGGAATTCCTGCAGGCCTTTGACCGTGTTGGGACAGGCAAAATGGCGGATAGCATCTACCTTGGCAGCTACCTCATGTGGGTTGCTGAAATCAGTGTCAGCCAAGCAAGTGAATGTCATTGGGTAGTTGTTCGAGGAAGGCCTGTTTGAACATTAGGCAAGGCTTGTGTCCCTCAGCCAAGGCCAGAATCTTGTTCATTAGGGCTGATGGGGATTTGTCCCCCAGGCCATCAAGATGAAGCAGGCGGGGCGGCACACTCGCGACTGGAGAGGCCGAAGGTCCGAATAAGAAGGTCTTTGAAAGCTGGGTACTTATCCTCCTCCAGAGGAGACTGGATGAAGTCTCCAACCTGGGCGGCTGTCTCCTGGTCCAGAGAGCTGACCACATGGTAGTACTTTGTGGAGGTGAGCTGCCGAAGTTGGAATTGTGCTTCAGCCTGGTCGAACCAGACACTGGGCTGAAGCATCCAAAAGGTGGGCAGCTTGAGTGCCACTGAGTAGGCTACTACGTTGTCGTCCATTGTGCGGGTCCAAGATCCGTTTGGACCATCGGGGTCACGAATGTAGCGGCTGCTACCGCGATGTGAAAGCAAGACACTAGTCGGTTGGCTGCAAAACAAAAACTGATTTATTTTCCCGCCTTGCACGGGCCTTTTAAGAGGAACAGTTCCCGCCCACCGAAAACGGAAATGACGTAAGTGCTACGTCATCAAAATTTTCCCACGCGCAGGTTCTCCCCGTCGCTCGGGGAAGACGAAGGCCCAACGCCATCTTGGGCTTTGCCGCTCCGACGACGTGCAACCTGACTACCGAGCCGGTTCGCTTGCTCGGACGGTGAGTCCCTACAAAAGGCTTATTGGACAGCTGAACCACATTTAGTTCCTTGATAAGCCATAAAGGCAGTTAGCATCTGCCAGCAGCTCAGACAGATCAAATAAAAGATCCCATTATATTGGTACACAGCAGGTTAGATCCATAGTTGCAAACAAAAAATAAACTAATGACCTCCATATTACATCCCTTCACCTATTACGTCAATTTAAGTAGTGCAGTAACCCCTGCACTTCGAAGAGCAAGGAGAGAAAAGCCTGCTGACTGCAACGTAACATGATAAATGTAAAACTTTTTCCAACACACATTTGTTGTAACACTTTCCCAAAGTTCTTTTGATATATTGATTACTTTATAACTATAAGAAAAAAAAATGAAATGCATTGGAAAACTGTTTTTATTGTGGCCCTGGGCTAGAAATAATTACAATGACAAGCACTTTTCATGCTCTTACCACCAATAAAATTACAACAACAGCTTGGATTTACTTAATTAACATTGCAAATTATCCCAACCACATAATGGGGATTTAACAAAGTATTCTGAGTTCATTGCTCTGTAAATTAAGTGGAGGCATATATACTATTTAGTGAAAAATGGAATGCAAGAAATAACAGGGAAAATCTCTGATGATTCCATCTCAGGTCATTGGATGGTGCAGAAAAGAAACCATTCATTAATTCAATGAATAAATGTTTCATTTAGAGCTGTAAACTCTGATTGGACATACTCCTGAAGGCTCCATCAGATGATGTCTCCTTGCCTCAACTCCACCTTCTCACAATTGTTCAACTCACATGTCCATTTTCTTGGTGCATTACATTCATACTCCAACTGGACAGTGAGTCGATCCTTCACTGTCATTACACACCATTTTATTCCCAAATCAAAACAAAAGCACTCAAAGAAAATAACAAAAACAATTGTTAATGACTGTGTCATTGCAAGTTTTAAATTTATTTTTCATTCTCGACATCCCTGAGCAATCTTGAGTGTTGGCAACTCCAGATTCAATGAGGCTGACAAAGAAGCAATTTCACTGACAGGTAAATCCTGAACAAGAGGGAATAAATTAAAATGAGAGCCAAGCAATTCTGGAGTGAAATCAGGAAGCACTTGTGCATGCAAATATTTGTGGAAATCTTGAACTCATTCTCAAAAAATGTTGTGATTGCTGGGATGAATGAAAATCTCAAGACTGCATTTTATCATTGTTTTAAAAGCCTCAAGAATATAAATCAATGATGGCTAAGTGCAGCTGAGGAGCAAATCAACAAGGGTGTAAGACAATATGAACCAAAAATTGAGTAGAATTAAGTAGAACACAACAAAAAGTTCTGTGCATTTAACATGAAATGAATAAATAAAAAGGTCAAACATAGTGAGATGAATAATCATGGAAGTAACCAGTTGTGGCCAAAGCAAAGTTTTATGAAGGAAGAGAGCAGATTAAGTAAAGAAACAAACAGAAAGAATTGCCAGTGAGAAAGAATCAATTGTTTGTTATATTAGGGGGCTGAAATATATAAAGAGGAAAAAAAGAACAAACCAAGTAAAGCAGACATGAGAGCAAAAGCATGAAAGCTTTTTGTAATTAAAATTTAAGGTGAATGTACCCTTGATGCAGAGTTTTATTTTAACCAGTGTCTGCTTGTTAAAATATATTTAATTCTGTGCCTTGCCAGGAAATGTGGAGTGCATTCCAGTTATTTTTCACTTTTGATTTTCGATGACATGTAAGGTTTACCCCTGCTGTACAGTAGACAACATAGAGACTAAAATAATGCAGGAGTCATGGATTCTGAACACAATAGTTAACTGGATGATGCACCACAGGTCCCAATATCCATGATAACCCCAGCACAGCCATTGCCCTGTAAATAATTTGGTGCCATCTGCACATTGTGGACTTTGACAACAGTGATATCCTAACTCATGAGTAAATATTTAAAGACATTTAAAAGCACATAAAGGTTACAGTGTGAATAGATTGAGCCAGATTGTGGTTGCCTAGCAGAGAATCGCCACCTGCGGTCTAAGCACTTGCCTGGTCTGCATGTGGAAACCTGATCTTACTGGCCTTCCATACATCCAAATCGGGTGGCGAGGTCCAGCTGATGATCTGGCCACAGGAACAAAGCACAAAAGGTTCAGGGAACTGAAAGATTCAGCCCCAATTTGCTAGTAACTCTCAAGTACAACGTGCAATCATTTGAATGTGGGATTTAGTTCAATGTGAATGGTTGAATGCACTCAGACTGTCCAGTTTCAGCCAGGATGATTCCACTCAATTTGTTAAAGCTTGGTTATATTTTTACTGGTGTTAACTGAAAGATGAATAGAGTCATAGAGTACTACAGCACAGAAACAGGCCCTTTGGCCCATCTGGTCCATGCCAACCTGATCTTCTGCCTAGTCCCATCTACCTGCACCCGGACCATATCCCTCCAAACCCCTCCCATCCATGTACCTATCCAAACCTCTCTTAAATGTTACAATTGAACCCGCATCCACCACTTCTGCTGGCAGCTCATTCCACACTCGCACCATCCTCTGAGTGAAGAAGTTCCCCCTCAGATTCCCCTTATATATTTCACCTGTCGCCCTAAATCTATGACCTCTAGCTCTAGTCTCACCCAACCTTCGGGGAAAAAGCCTGTATGCTTTCACCCTATCTATACGCCTCATAATTTTGTACATCTCTATAAGACCTCTCCTCATTCTCCTGCGTTCCAGGGAATAAAGTCCTAACCTATTCAACCTTTCCCTATAACTCAGGCCCTAGAATCTGGAAAGAGACACTAAAACAACCCATTTTTCAAATAAACAAGTCATTCTCAGCAGTGAAGTAGAAGTCCATGCAATATTATAATTGAATAATTAGGTGTTGTGCAATTATCAAATTCAGCTGAATAGAAAATCATAGATAAACATCTCCATTAAATCTCCCCGTAACCTTCAATATTAGAGGTTGATAACTATCCACTAACCAAAGGCTTTTATCCCTGATATCATTTTAGTAAGTCTCCCCTGCACCCTCTCAAGAGCCTTGATATCCTTTTAAGTGCCCAGAATTAGACAGACCATAATTACTGCAATAAAACTAGAAAATGCTGGAAAAACAAAGTACACATTTCATGTTGATGGCCTTCGGTCTGTCTTCCCTCTGCACAGATACTGGCTTTTTAGTGTTACTGGAAGAAGATACATCACTGGAAAGATTGAATGCATTCCGATTCCATGCCGTACCTTAAGAGTACAGCAGAAATATTCATACAATAGCTCCACACATCCACCAACTCAATAAAGCATACCATTCAACACAAGTGCCACTAAATACATGCAGGGGGCTAACCCTAACTACTAGAGTATATTGTCAGTGCAGTTACAGTTAAATATATTAATGCTGGAACACTGAGGCAAACATGCTTTTAGAAAAGTCATTTTGTTTCTGATTTTCAGAACATGGTCAATTATTGGATCTTTCGGTCTAAATACAGGCTTTGTTAACACCATCGTGCCCCTACCGACGGAAGATTCTGTCATCTCTATGATTGAAAGTAAAGATTATCTTCATAATCAACCAACTGTCATGTCTCCTGGAGCATTTTCTCATCATAAGTACATTTCCTAGAATACTGTGAAACATTTTCTGTGATTTTTTTTTCCAAATAAAAATTTCTGGGCTGGCACAATTGGTACAGCTTCTGCCTGACAGCTCTGGCAATCCAGGTTCAGTCCTGATCTCTGATGCCATTTGTGTGGAGTTTGCACACACTCCGCGTGTCTGCATGGCTTACCCCTGGGTACACTGATTTCATTTCATAGAGTCATACAGCACGGAAACAGGCCCTTCGGTCCAACTGGTCCATGCTGACCAAGATGCCTCATCCCAAGCTAGTCCCATTTGCCAGCATTTGGCCCATAACCTTCTAAACCTTTCCTATCCATGTACCTGTCCAGCTGTCTTTTAAGACTTGTTATTGTACGTGCCTCAACCACTTCCTCTGGCAGCTCATTCCACATACAGACCACCCTTTGTGTAAAAGAAGTTGTCCCTCAATTTCCTATTAAATATTTCCTTCCACATCCCAAAAACATGTGGATTGTTAAGTTAATTTGCCACTGTAAATTGCTCCTAGTATGTATGTGAGTGGTAGAATATTGGGGCAAAAGATTACAGAGAAAATTACTGGGCGAAAAGGATGGCTCTGTGAGCCGACATAGACTCAATGACTTCCTTCTATGTCATAAGGAAGAATGGAAATACTGAATCAAGTAGAAAGAATTACATTTTTATTTAAATCTTTAAATCTACCCAAAACAAAAATTCACATCTGTACTTAACAAATCAGAAGGTTCCAGGTTTGTTCATGTAGACCAGCAATAAAGTTGAATTCAAAGTTTCAGTGCATTTGCATAGATTGAGCTGTGTTATAAACTGATTGTGGTCTTATTTAGAATCTGAACACGAATAAAACCATGATGCTGATGGTAGCCTTCTGCAAAGAAGATCCTCCCAGTTCAAAGAGGTTAATACAGCAAGTAAGGCACATAAATACAAGTAAATCTTCATCATCCATGCTTCAAGAGCATGCCTCAAGAGTTGAAGGAGTTCATGTGGCCCACAGCCTGTAGATTGGAAGCCCCGAGTAACATTAACAAGAAAATTACAGACCATAATCGGTATTCTGATCATTGTGGTTTATCTATTCATAAGCATTATAGAAATCCACTATTACTGCATCTAATTTTATCCAGGGGGTTTTGCCTTCATCACTTGGTTCAGGCACCTAAACCAATTGTTGATCACTCCCTGCATAAACTATCATTTGATTTAAGACCTAAAGCTTCTGTACCTCTGTATCCACTTGTGCTACTTCCACAAGTTAAACTAATATTTCAGATTTACCTTCCTTGTACCATTTACCCCTCAACAAGATCATTTCTCTTATATCTCCTTACAATTCTGAGAAGCTCTTCAACCTCTCCTTGTAATTTTAGTTCAATACTAGAGATCAGTCTTTTCTACTGTGGTTAAGCATCTCTTGAGTCCTGGCAACCAGAACTGCATGAGGTACTACTTCTTAATTCACTTATGGGATGTAGAAATTACTGGCTCACAAGCACTTATTGTACATCCCCAATTGTCCCTTGAATGGAACAGCTTGCTAAATCATTTCGAAGTAGTTAAGAGTCCACCACGTTAGTGGGTCAGGAACTATATATGGGACAGAGAAATATGGCAGCTTTCTTTCTCTGAAGGACAACACAATCCAAATAATTCTTTGAGACAATCCACCATTACCAACTCTCGGTATTAAATTCCATATTTATTTAATTAACTATTTAAATCATCTCATTCCCCTGGAGTTTTCAAATGCATGTACCCGAATCAATAGTCCAGATTTCTGGACACAAGTCCAGTACCATTAGCATTTTGCTCCCTTCTCTTGACCTGGTACATTCCCAGAGCATTGATCCCAACTTCCAATGACTTTGGGTTTCTTCTAACCACAACTTCATCCAGCATACCCAACATATAGTTCAACATTCACTTAATTTCAGTGATGACTCCTCTGCATTAGTTTCAGATATTATGAACTACTAAGATGCCTGGAAGTCGTTCTCCTTCAATCTTGATTATTTCAATATCGGTCAAGGAATATAGGCAGTCCCAGAATTACACAAATCAGAAAGCAGATTTCTCCATAAGTCATAAACGTTCATTTTTTATGGGAACCTATATCGTATGCTTTACATACACTTGCTATAATTCTTTCATTTCATTGAATAGTCACCCTAACACTACCCATAATTAAACTAATGGGATATATACTATATCCGATATGAATACCATGAAATATTTTATTATTAATAATTATATTGCTTAATTATATTTTGAAAAATGCTTTAAAAATGGATGGGAGAATTTGTGTAAAGTCAGATTTTCATAAGTCAGGTCATTTGTAACCTGAGTGGCCCCTGTATTTGCCTTGCTTAGGTCTTCATGATACATGTAGAACTCCATACATGCCTGCATTCAATTCTGTCAGGTATTTACTGATTTTGTCCAAATTATTCTATAATTTTCAACAAACTTCTTTTGGTTTTAATACCTTCTCTCTCCAACTTTCTGCATCAGCTCTGCCCTCCCTCCTACCCCATCCCCACATGGTCTGGTACCTAAAAACTTCTTCAGATTCTGAACTCTAAAAGTAAAATACTGCACATGCTCAAAGTGTCAAATAAAAGCAAATGTGTTGCAAATAGTCAACATACCAAGCAGCATCTGTGAAATAATTTTACCTCCCTCTTTCAACCAGTACTGCAACCACTTGTGTTTCTCTTGGTCTCCACGCTATCACAGACTTTTCTTTTTGTTCTCTTCACCTCTCCCTACATTATATACAATTTTAAACTTGCATCATTACTAATTTTTCACAGTTCAGATGAAATGCAAGAAAAGCGGCTCAATGGTCATCTGCTAAGAACTGAGCACTAAAACAGGAGAAAGGCATCTGATAAAATTGGTACCAAACCCTTCTCTGCTCAATCCTCAAAGGGAGGTGGCACCTAATCAGCACTTACTGCAGGTGCAATGTCTGCGCAGGCTAACTGACAAGGTCCTCCGTCACACCTGTGACCTCCAAAAACCACAAGTATAAGCTCACACAAGTGATTGCTCTCAAAGTCAGGGCTATGTTTATTCTCAGAAATGATGCCTCAGGACCCATCTTGGCTGTCTCTGGTGATGAATGTGACTTCCGTATTCCCAGAAGAGACTTCTGGCTACAATGTGGGACTCTCAGAAGTGTAAACATTCAAAGATGGATCTCCTGTCCTTATCGAAACATTCTTTGCAACTTCTTGCACTGAGAGTCCTTGGTTCAAATGGTTATCCTCTTGTACACACAGATGTTCAGAAGCCTGTGCAGAATAATTTGTATTTCCCCTGCCCCTCCCTCAAACCCAGCCCCCCATCAGGATGTCTCCCCATTTTTCCTCCTACCACTGAAGCATGCGCTCCCAAGTAGCTGGTTACATTCTTATATGATCTTCCTGAGGTTCTAAATGTGAGAAAAGATGGAGATGATTCTTGGTCAGACACTTTTCTCCAGATTTTTAAATATTTTTTTCTTATTTGATGTCCATGGAACCATTTCTGCTCTTTCAGGATTTCTTCAAGCATCTCTGGCCAGGGATCTCAGAGGGTGTGGTGACTGGGACAGTTTACTTGAGTTTTGTTTCGCAGAGAGTTGTATTACACCCTGTGGATGCAGGAGAAATGCTTCTGGCCCTTTAAATAATATTTAGCCTTTCGAGCCTTCAGCAATGTTTTGGTTTATTTTCAGTCTCATTAACATCAATATCACAGAAAGTCTCCACAGAAATGAATTTTACACATGACATTACCACTGATGTTATTCAGGTGCCCTGGATTCCAAATAAATGGTGTTAAGGCATATGAAATTCTCAGAACAAATATTTTTTTTTTATTAACCACTTGTGTTAACTCCCATTGAAATGCATGCAAAATTCATTCATGCAAAATTTAGTCGCACAAAATTCATCTGCGTATCATCAGTTTTTTTGTGCTTTATCTTGGCTTTGAAATTTCTATTTTTCTTTCTGTTCTATAAAGTCATTTTAGAATAGAGTTTAAAGGTGCAGCATACATATTAGTGACAATTCTTTGGATGACCTTCAAACAAAAATAAAGAAGCCACAGTTTACATGGGAATTTGGCAAGTTATCTATAGTACAGATAATACATGTGCCACTAATTTAAATTGGAAAGTGCACAGAGGTTTCTTTCAAAATCAATGAAGTCCTTATTTTTGTGCACAGTCTCTTATTTAGTCAATAGCAGATCTGTGAAATGAGTATGTCATTGGTCTTGCTGTTTAATGCAAGCACATAATGACTGACTTCACTGAGCATAGTTCCAATTACAGCTCATTTTCTGAAAATACAGGTCAGGTAGTCAATTTGTGTTCACATTACTGTTAATAGCGCTAACTAGCAGGGTGCGTAAACATCGAGAAACACCTCACAAGAGATCAGCTTTAATCATTGCTCATCAGGTGCAGTCAATAATTAAGCAATAGCCTGAAATATAATTAACCAGTGGAATAGGAGAACAACTCCAGAGACACTGACTTCAGAGCCACAACTGCTGATGGCCTTTATTCTGGAAAAACCCCACCAATTCTTTGGTTACAAATTTCACAATGAGATTGATTTATTGTACCTTTAAAATTCTCCAAAAATTAAAATGCAAGCTGATTGATTTCAAAATTCATGGAGATGATGAGCCCAACATTCAAGTTGAAAGATGAACCTGTTTTCAGCAAGGTTTCCCTAAAGGCAATAGCTCTGCCTTTGTTTTTGTAGGGGTGCTGAGTTCATAGTGATTATATTTAGGCAATACCAACCTCAGTTTTGAAAATGGCAGGAGCATGCTGTTGGGGCGATGACACAGATAAAATGAAAACTTATATTTGTATAGCACCTCTCTGAACTTCAAAGGATGCCAAAGCACTTTACAGTCAATGAGTTATTTGTTGAAGTGCAGTCACTGTAGTAAGGTAGCCAATGTGATCAAAAAGTTGGTTATGAATGAATTTTAACATGAGATTCAATAATAACTTAAATAATAATTTAAAAACAAAATTTGAAATGAGTGAGCCACATCAGTGGAATAGGAGAAAAATCCAAAGGCACAGCAATCAGACTCTGTGTCAATAAGCCGCAATAGGCCTGTATGTACGTTGTTGCCTTAATTGGTAGGGGAAGGCAGGGAAATGAAATCTGAATCCAACTTTCCCAGCTTCAAATGGCACAGCAGTGTAACTCAACTTTTCTGATAGCCCAGGGGAACAAAGGTGTATTCAATTTCCCTGAACACAAAAGTGCATATACATTGCATAATAGACCAGATGCTGTGCATATTATAGAACATGGATAGAGATTTAGTTACTGCTAGCTATTTAACAAAGAAGACAAGGTGGATACATTACAAGTGCTCTACAGGTTCCTTTTACCCATCAGTGCTTTACATGGCCACATCCTCCAAACAACAGCAGCACTAGTGAAACAAGTTACACTGCACACTCCCTGCCAGAGGTTCACTGTTCCTAAAACAAAAGCGCATGACTTTTGAGCCCTGCTTCCATGGTTACAGTGAATTGGGATAAAACATCTGTACACTAGTGACTTACTGAATTGTCTCGAGTGAAGTTCATGGATACAGCACATAAAGGCAGCCCTTGGCTTACGAGATGCTGTTTTTATTGTCAGTCAACAAGGCGTAACATTCCCAATAATAGAGCCATTGCTTCTTTTAACCAGCTGAAGATGGGAAATGCCTGACTAGGCATAAAACCTGATGTGTGGCCTGAATAAAAGACTTCAATTAACATCTCACAAATAGCACCCATCCAGAGTTTTGTTTGAATTTTTGTTAAAAGGTTCCTAAGATTTACACCAGGATCCAAACAATATTTCAATTTTAAGAGCCAATAATGAAAACTTGAAGGTCAAATTCTGTGAATGAAAATTACTACAATGGTTAGAGCCTTTAAGAGAAAACATACAGATTCCAATCTTGTTACTTTATATACCATAGTAGTCATATTAAATTTGTATTTTGTCACATTGTACTCTTGAGCCAAGACATTTTAAAATTAGTATGCAATAGATATCCTTCTTAAAAATAGCAACTTTCTTGAAGTCTTTAGAATCACTTTCTATAGGCATAATCAATTCACATTCAGAAGGTATTTTCTCACTGGTAGCATATCTGCCTTCACAATGATCAAATTCAGTATGTGTGTAGCCCGGATTATATATTGTAATTAAATGCAATACATGCAATGGAGAGCTTTCACTAGTCCTGGTGCTGACATAGAGAAACCAAAGCAATGCACGCCCTTATATGCCTACAAATCACGGTAGGCAATGCCACTGGATCTTCTGGAGTTGGTCCTTGTTACTACACAAGAGAAACAGTACCATGATGCAGCTACCAGAGCTCCAGCCACTCCGCTTCAATTCTGAATGAAAATCAAAAAACTGCAGATGCTGGAAATCTGAAACAAAAACAGGAAACCTCAGCGGGTCAGGCAGCATCTGTGGAAAAAGAAACAGTCAACCTGAGGCAGTCACGAGTGCTGCCTGACCTGCTGAGTTTCTCTAGCACTTTTCTGTTTTTATTCTGGATTCAATCCTGACCTCTGGTGCTGTCTGTGTGGAGTATGCACATATTCCTTTTGACCGTGTCGGCTTCCTCTGCGTGTTCCAGTTTCCTCCCACATCTGAAGTTGTGTGGGTTGGCAGGTTAATCGGCCACTGTAAGTTGCCCCAAGTGTGCAGGCAAGTGGTAGAACCTGGGGCTTGACGGGAATGTGGGAGAATAAAATGGGATCAGTGTAAATAGCTGGTTGATGGTCAGTCTGGACTTGGTGGGACTGTTTGACCTTGCACCTTATTGTCTACCTGCAATGCACTTCCCTGTAGTTGTGACACTTTACTCTGTATTCTGTTATTGTGAAATGACCCGTACGAACGGTATGCAAGACAAGTTTTTCACTGTACCTCGGTACAAGTGACAATAATAAACCAATACCAATAACCAAAGGGCCTGTTTCCATGCTACATGACTATGTTGTCTAAACTCCTGGCCAAAGCGTGAGTCTGCAGTGATTAAAGATAAATGAGCAGTGAAACACTACATGTGACAATATTTTCAAAAGCAAGTGGAAATTTAACTTCTTTGGAAGCAGCAATTTGCAAAAAATAAATGTGAAGGCCGGAAATGGAGTCTGTAGACAAGAGATAGATTCACACTCAACAATAAACACACCACTCCCACCATCTCTCTCTCCCCCCGAGAACCCAAACCCAATGACCATCTTCTCTTCTCCCAAACAAACCCTTCACTCCATAGGCTGGTGGAATTACAGGTGTTACTGCAAGAGATGAATACAGAGAGAAGTGTTCAGTTGGCATTCCTCAAAATCTTCAGTGGAGGTCACACTTCAGTACCCACATAGGAGGTAGAGGTGAGGTCAGTGCCACGTGCACTTGGACCTGGGAACTGAAGCTATCACATCTTGGTAAATTGAACAAAGCTGACAAGGTAAAGTCTATGCACGTGGACCACTTACCCTGGAAGTTGAACCAAGTGTGCCCATCACAAAACCAAGCAGCTACTGTTGGCTCACACCAAGCTCACATACATTCTTGCAATCCTTTTGTTCACTACTGTGCAAATGTAAACTCTAACACAGGACACAACTGATCCTGCAACTTGAAAGCATTGCAACACTCATATCTTCAAAGGACTACAGACAAGTAATTACAAGGCAATTCACTCACAAGGTCATTTATTGATGTCCACGAGACCTGCTGGCCACTTGCCATCGTGCATGGGCTTCATCCAACTTATAACAAGCTGGATTGTGCTGACCTGACCAGTTGCCCTGATCTGCCACCCACACTGCCCACCCAGATTTACCTTTTCTGTCAAAGGACCAATCAAACCGACTCTCCACACCAACAGGCTTCCTTTGAGATGAGCCAGGCAGCTAGGCTGAGGGAGAACCACTGTAACCCAGGAATGTCCTGAGAGTTCACCACTATAAAAGTTTTTGCCTAGTTTTTAAATGCCTTTGACAACAGTCATTTAAGTTTTTTTTCAAATGGATCTAAGTAATCTTAAAGATGTAAAATGTTTATATAAATGTTAAATAAATATAAAAATTCTTTAAAAAATTAAATATTAAAGTCTTCCGTGTTTAGGCAGTCCTTTAGAATTGAGGATGACTTACTTCCATTCTAGTCTTGCGAGTTCAGAGGTGGCTAATGAAGACAAGGCAAGACTTGCAGACTGTTCCACAGATGGGGCAGGAGGCAGGTTGAGGTGGTCCACTCTTTTCACTGCTTATGCATGGGCTCAAGGTTCTCAACAGAAAATGAAAAAGATTATTTAAGTCATAGATAATGAAGAAGCTTGCTTATAGATACAGCAGGACATAGGTCAGCTGGAAAGTTGGAGCAGTGGCAGATGGAATTTAACCCAGACAAGTGTGGAAGTTGGGAAGTCAAATTCTTCTCAGACATATAGTGTAAATGGCAGGGACCTTTGGAGCATTGATGTACAGAGGTATCTTGGGGTTCAAGTCCATAGCTTGCTGAAAGTGGCTATACAGATGGATAAGGTAGTGAAAACCACATTTGGTATGCTTGCCTTCAGAGGCCGAAGCATTGAGAATAAGAGTTGGGATGTCAGGTTGCAGCTCTATAGAACATTGGTTAGACCGCACTCGGAGAATTATGCACAGTTCTGGTCACTTCACTACAGGAAGAATGTGGCAGCAGAAGACTGAATGCAGAAGAGATTCACCATGCTGTTGCCTGGAATGGAGCGCTGTAGTTACAAGGAGAGATTTGATAGGCTGAGATGCAGACTCAATCCCCAGAGATTTATTCTCTGATGTGATGGAGTTAGGATGGTGCTTGAAAAGGACATTTGCAGGGTGATAGGGCAAAGAACAGGATGATGAATGGGTGCTGGGGGTGCAGGTGGAAGGCAGCATAGTGGTGACAATAATCGGGCGGCTCGTTCACAGAGACAGAATAGTTTAAAAGCTCTGTTGTGCAATATCAGGATAAGATATCTTCATTAGTCACATGTACAATGAAACACACAGTGAAATGCACATTTGTGTTGAGTGTTCTGGGGGCAGCCCACAAGTGTCACCACGCTTCCGGTGCCAACATAGCGTGCCCGCAACTTCCTAACCCGTACGTCTTTGGAACGTGGGAGGAAACCGGAGCATCCGGAGGAAGCCCACGCAGACACGGGGAGAACGTACAAACTCCTTACAGACAGCGGCTGGAATTGAACCCGGGTCGCTGGCGCTGTAATAGCATCACGCTAATCGCTACACATTATTTGATTCAATGAATCCACCAGTACACTGCATGCAGCCACTAATCACAGCAAAGATAATAAACATACAGGAAAAGTCAGGAATTCATTCGCAGTGCAATAAAGGTTCTTGCAAACTATGGTCATAACTTATTTGATTGTGTAGTTTCAATTCTGCCAACTAGACACTATTCACTAGCTTTCTCTGCAGTGAAAGCTCCTTCTGTCTGCATTGTAAACAATTTTAAAACATGACCAAGGAAACACAATTTTAATCATAAGTATCAAAGTACTTCAGAAGTAATGGCCTGCTTTGTGCTCCTCTTCAGCTGATAGTTCCAGAGACAAACACAGACTAACAGGATCACTCAAGTCAGTTATGTTCCTGACTTCTGGGCCTGCTTTTCACAGCATGTAAATTCCTGAATGCATTGGAGGTCCAACGTTAGTGCCTTCCAGCTGCCATAGGACTGAGCACAGAGTTCAGTGGCAGAGCTCAATTGTGCCAAGCTCAGGAGCTGGATACACTTATTAAGTGTATCCTCATCTTCAAGTCAACCATGGCTGGCATATGAAGAACTGTCCCATTCATTGGGATGGAGTAACTGACCCTGGATACAAAACATAAGGAAAATTTAGTGTTTTGCTTGTTTCCTTATTTTAATTAATACTATTTCAATTAGATTACATCAATTAAATATGTTTTTAAATAAAAGTATTGCTTTGGCTTTCAAAGCAAAGTTTTTATTATTGTTTAAATTAATTTTAACTGTTTTTCAATGTCTCCAATATTCACAGAACTGTTGGAAATGCCTTTGATAGCACAAACAATCAAAGGGCTATTGGGTCGACTGGGCCTATCATCATGAAAAGGTTGTACGATGGGGTCTGTTTACATAACATCTGCAACTAAACACTACTCTGCAGATTCCTTGCCATCTAAAGGCAGAAATCAATTTACTGCTGAAATCAAAGAGACAAAAGAGGTAATAGAATTTGACATTGGTTAAAAAAAAGGCCCAGAAAAATGCCCCAAATCACAAAACTCAAGTTCAACAGGACAGTAATAAGTTTCCTGTCCAAATGGAAATAAAGAAGTTTGATTTTAAAGATCTGATTAACAACTCAATGCAAGCAAACACCAATAACGTAAGGAGGTTTTCACACTTAGCACCAGAGAAGCCAGTTGCTGTATTGCAAGTCAGAGGATGTTGTATTTTTTTGTTCTAATTGTGTTCTTTCTTGTAAAAAATCATGTATAATTTATGTTCAATTTATGTTTTTCTTGCGAATGCTGCTGAAATGATGTTATATGCTTGTGATGCTGCTGCAAGTAAGTTTTCCTTTGCACCTGTGCACATATGTGTTTGCACATATGACAATAAACTCAACTTTCGAGGTACTTAAGCTTGAGTTTTCACTCGCAACTGAGCCTCAGGAGCTACACTGAACGTTTAAACTTCATGTTCCCATCTCTGAAAACACTGATCCCAACTGAAGTTCTTGTCTGAGATTTATTCTTTTATGGTAAGAAGAACTGAATTCACCATTTAGTCTTTGCATATTATATTGTGCCTGCTTGGTTTGCATTTTTAGATTACATTACTTAATTACAGCAGTTACCAACCACAAAAACATCCAGATCATTGCATTAAAGTAGTATTGAAGCATGATATCTATAGTGATATCAAATATTGTAGATATTTTGAAACAATTATAATGAAAAACATCCTTACAAAATAAATGCCAAATAACATAACAAAGGGATAATCTCAGGGGTAAGTGCATGTAAGTCACCAAATGGACCCCGAATGTCAATTACAGTGACAATACAGTAATGCAAAGGCACTTATTCAATGTACATTAAAAAACTTTGACTTACTATAATACATCTGAACTTATCCCTATTTCTTTGTGGAATCTTTTTTCAGAGAAATCACAGGCTTTCAAAGAAAGATTTTTAATTAACATATGCATATTGCAAGATATAGCAGTGTTTAACATTACAAATGAGCACCATGATGAGAGGTTACACATTCATAAGGTTTAACAATTAAGTGCTTAATCATGCGACGCATTCTTTTATTAGATGAATAGTTAAAACCCTTTTAAGGTTTTATCCTGACCTAGATATCATCAATCAAGTTATTACTTAATGGCTAAGAAATGAAAACGAGTTAAGAAAATAGCTACTCGAAGTTCCCCTGATAATTATATGTAACCCTACTCCACTTAACTTCACCCTACTCTCAACCATCTCCAACCCACCAAAGCCCTCATGCACCTTCTTTTAAATACATATTAATGACTTTTTCACAGATGTGCAATGTAAAGTGTCTAAATTTGCAGGTGACAGAAAGTTTGATAAAATAACAAACACTGCACAAGATGATGTGGTCCATCTGAATGGCAAACAAGAGACAGATGAATTTTAATGCAGAGAGGTGTGAAGTGATACATTTTGCAGAAAAATATGAAGACAATGTAGGCTATAGACATACTGAAAATTCTAATTCTGTGCATGAACATAAGGTCTTCAGTGTACACATGCATAAATGCTTGAAAGTGACAGGGCACATCAAGTGAGTGGTTAACAAGGCATATGGAATAAAGGCTGCATAAATAGAAGCATATAGCACAAAAGCAAAAAGGTTACGTGAACAGTATACAACACACTGGTTAGGCCTCAACTGAAGCATCATGTCCAATGCTGATCACTTAGCTTTAGGAAGGATGTCAAGGTCCTAGAAAAGGTGCAGAAAAAAATTATTAGAATGGACTAGAAAATGACTAGAAAAGACTGAAGATGAAGGTTGAGAGGAGATTTGGTAGAAGTACATGGCATTATGACAGGTTTAAATAAGGGATGCTGTTTCTATCAGCACGTGGTTCAAGGGCGAGGGGCACAGATTTAACTTTCTAGACAAAGTTACAAGGAGAAGGCGAGGAAAATCTTTTTACTGAGAGAGACGATAGGATTTGGAATTCACCCTGTGTGTGGGTGGTGGAAACAGAATCAATCATTGCCTTCAAAAGGGAATAGGGTCAGGACTTGAAGGAGAATAATTTGCAGGGCTCAGAGGAGATACCAGGAGAACAAAACTCCTCTGGGGAAAGGGGAGGCAGTTGAACAGCTTCCTCTACTATAGAGGTTTAATGATTCCACGATTTATTCAGCAGAACAAGGATCATCTTACTGCATAGCTACACATGTGCACAAGACTAAGTCAGTCATCCATCAATCTTCAAAAAGACAAATTTAAATCTTGTATTGATTTTTAGCAGCAAATGAGTTATTAATGAAGGACAACAGACCTTAGCGTGAAATTCAGATGCACGGTCTGTAACACTTTTGCATGAGCCAAAGCTTTTCAAGTTATTATTAATAGTGCTGAGTACCCCTTTAAATTCTACATTCAATTGTACCATTTTAAGTAATGCATGAGCCAATGACAGCCAAGAGCTCAATGTGAGCACTGGATGATAAACATAGGTGCCAATCACATCTGCTAACCTATCTCAGCTTACACCAATACAACAGTAACAAAAGGCCATGGAGTGAAGGCTCAGTTCATTTGTATTAGAATTTACCAGACAAACATAATAAGAACAACCCACAGCTGTCACTGATGCCTGCCTCAGCGGGTTTGTTGATTATGGATACTCAGTTGATAACTACGATCGAGTTCTAATGTCTCTCTGAAACCTCTGATAGCAATTGCATTTCAAAGTGAATTCAATGGTCATCAAAAACTGGCTCTCTTTGACTTGGGCCCTTAACAATCAAATCACCTGACTCTGAATTTTGTTACTCTTGAAGATGCTAGATTTCTGTTAGTTTTAAACCAGTTCTGGTTTTTTTTCAATGGCATCTTCTTGGCATATCCAACCATCAATACTAGTGCCAGGTTTGGCAGAATTTCAGTGTTCCATTATTTTAATAATTTTGATTTACAAGTATAGAGTACTGCACAAAATTAGAAGGTTGGGGGACGGACATTTTATCAAAATGTCCTATCATTAAAGAGTCATATAATTACCTGCCAAAATATAATGTTGAAATGGATAAATCAATTAATCATACCTTTCTTCATTGTTGTGTTCATTTGGCAGTAATGTCATCTTTATCATAAAATGAACTAAAAATGCACAAAATCTTGTCTCTTTTCTTAGTCACTGGAGTACATACAATAATGAATTCCAATTACTTGTGATGGAAGTGCTTTTCACCAGTCCTTGAGTACGAGGTGAAATCAACATTTATCAATGCTCACCAGTAAAAATCAAATCCTGGCAATCCAATTAATCTGGTATATATTTCTAAAATGTAGTGTGAAAAAGAAATGAAATATAAAAAATGATCAAAAGTCACAATTTTAAAAATATATTTAATAAGAGGAGTCAGCTAAACAACCTTTGAGGGTTGTTCGATTTAATAGGATCATATCTGCATTCTTGTATCACTTTCCCTTCCTATTCTCATATCCTATGACTACGTTAATGCCCTTTACCTCATCACTTCAAACTGAATATTCATTACCTTCTGGGGAGGAGAATTGCAAAGATTTACAACTCTGTGATTGAAAGAATTTCTCTTTATCTCAGTCCTAAATATCTTGAAACTATTACCCCTGGTTCTAGCATCTTGAGTGGGAAGAAAAAGTCTCACAGCATCTAACCTTCCATGTCGCTCAGAATCATAAATTATTCATTAGATCACCATTAATATTTCCAAACTGCGGAGAAAATAGATTTAACCTATTGAATTTCTCCACTTTGATTTGAGATGATGTGCTGCCCAATCTGGTGAACCTTTGTTGTATCCTGTCTAAGACAAGAATATGTTTCAATATGCCAACTCATTGTGCAATTTATCATTCCCCCATTCACCTCTGCCTCAGCTCTGTCTGCCCACCCTAACAGATCACATACAACCCAAAGCAGAAATAAAAACAAAAGGTTAAAAAAAAAGCCCTTTCCCCTATGGGGCTCAGGATCAAAATTCATCTTAAATTATGGGAGATGTAGTCTCTACCAGCTGTTGGGGTCCTATGAAAAATGAACTTGGGTTTCTAATGCGCATGGTTCAAGAACATATTGTCTCTAATTTGACTTCAACAAGTAAATCTCACTCAAACCGATCACAGGGATTGTTGTAGGAAAAGGAATAATGTCTGATATGGATAACATGGAATGCTTTTTGTTTTGAGCCCATAATTATCCTGGGTGTCAAGAAAATACAGTCCTTCATGATATTTATACAAATCATCTCTACAGTTTTCTTCTTTGTTGGTTAGTCACAAATTAAGATATTAAAGGACTGAAAACATAAAACATACCTTCCCCATTTAATGAAGGTGATAAATTCTCATTTAATTTTGAGTCTTCAAAGTTTAATCTATTTGCTGCTATTTATGATATCACCCAGCCAACTTCTTAAATACTATCTGAACCATTGCGCAGTGAGATTCTACAAACATAAATTCCAGGTCATTAATATTTCGTGTAAACAATGGAAAATTAGTCACCACCCAGGACAACTAAGCAACCACAGAGTGCCAATTTTTATGATTTGCTGCACTGTGACTTTATGGTCCTTTCAACAAACTTTCATCACAGCAAAATGCTGCACCCTTCGTCAGGGCAAGTCAAAGAATTGGTGCTATCAGTTACAAACCAAGCTCTGGTCCTAAATAATTGGCAGGAATGTACCTTCATAAAGGAACTTTTCCCAATTCTGGAGTAGGGATTTGGGAAGGGATATTGTGGTTTGTTTTTTTAAATCTTATTTTAATTTTTAAAATGTTTTTAACAAAGCAGTAAAATGTGATTCTTCATGATTACGTATTTTAGATTATTGCCTCCTATCATCAAAGCAACAATGAAAAGATTTTCCATGGCAGGGACCAAGTTCCTGATTTCTGCCGTCTAGTCACTGCTCATGGACTCCTCTGCCTTGCAGAATGACCACAGCAATGAGGCTGGTGCTGTGTTAGGAGCCAGACAGCCATGAATGGATTAGCAAGCCAGGTCCAGTGTGATTCCACCAAATGTCTGGCTGTACCATCAGACTGCTTACACAGATTTGCATGCACAATGTAGCTTTAGGCATTATCACTAGTGAACAAACACACACAAAATGCTGGAGGAACTCAACAAGTCAGGCAGCATCTATGGAGGGAAATAAACAGTTGATGTTTTGGGTCAAGACCCTTCATCAGTCCTGATGAAGGATCTCAAACCAAAATGTTGACTGTTTATTTCCCTCCATAGATGCTGCCTGACCTGCTGAGTTCCTCCTGCATTTTGTGTGAGTTGCTCCAGATTCCAGCATCTGCGGAATCTCGTCTCCATCACTAGTGAACTGTAGCCTGGCACATTTTTTAGGAGGGGAGGAGAAAAAGTTGCTCACAAATAAAAATAAAGAGTATCCTTTATTTTTCTTTCCATAAAGAGAAAATATACTTCTTTCCATAAAGAGAAAATATACAATAAATTGCTAAACAAATTCTTTACCAACAATCTGATTAGCACGTTAACTCTGCAACCAGAAAGCATTTATTAATGTGATTGGGCTCCTGTGTAACATAATCTGATGAGCAAACACAATTATAACCTCAGACGACAAATTTTTCTCATTAATGCTGTAAGAGATTTATCTCACTTCTTCCATCGGGGGAGTGCATCAGACTAAAACCACTGTGATCAGGTGCTTAGATTTATCAACCATTATAAATAATGTAACATAGTATGGACAGTTAGTAATCCTAGCGTTTGCTGAAATAAATCCCTGCTCTTGTGTTGCAGGCCAACACATCTTAATGTCCTGCATTTTAAAATCCCTGTAGTGATACCATTTGCTCTGAATCACACAGCATGCCTTAGAAACTCAAAATTCAGAAAGGATCTGCAACACACACTGGGACCAATCATAAAAATATAAATAAATGCTGTCAAGTGTATGGCACCTGCTGCAAGACTGAGCGACCATTGTGGTAAGGTGGGACACGGACACACTATTCTATAATAGTGGAACATCAACTGTTCTTATAATCTATCAAATATTATTTACTAAAATTATTATCTGAAGATATGCTGGTGCAAGCCAGCCTGCATCACCTCACACATGATTAATTTTTAACACCAAAATACAGAAAGAAAGAAGAGAGACTCACTGCCAGCAACTAGGGGAATGGCAGTGCAAGTCTTAAGTTACTAGATCACCAAGCATTGACCCAGAAACACGAGTAAAAATCCTACCATTGCAGCTGGGTAATTTAAATCAAGCTATTAAAGAAATCTGGATTTTATTTTAGGAAAGACTGATCTCAGTCACAGTAACCATTGAAATATTTAATAGTAGTAAAAACCCTTCTAGTAAACCAATGGCCTCCAGCAAAGGAAATCTTGCATTTTTCCCTGGTCTGGACATAGTGTAACTCGAGATCTATCATTGATTCTTAATTGTCTCCATTATTCAAGGGGCAATTAGGGATGAACAGAAAGAAAACTACATAAAATTGAAAACGACTTTCTATTATCAGGTTTAGTTATGTTGTGTGATTTTAGCCCTTCACCAGATGAGATTTAGTCATTTCTTTTCATACTTTAATAATATCCAATAATCTTAGATAACCTTCATTATCAATCTTTCAACTGTTGTAAATGGCTTCTAGTAAATTTATCCTTTTAAACATTTTTATGATTTTAAACAGCTCTCTCAGGATTTAAACCTTTTATGATTTTAAACACTATCAAATTTCCTCCAACTCTTCTCCCCTCCCAAGGGGGAAACTGTTGTCTCTTTGGTTTACTTGTGTAAATGGTTTCTGTAATCATTGAAGTTAATCTCTTCTGTACTTTCTCAAAGCCTTTATGCCCTTCACAGAATGTGTTGACAGAATACTGGAGCCGAACTCATGTTTTGCATTGGTTTTTATACCTATGCTTCTAGTGCAAAGCCCAAAACCACATGCTTTATGAGCTGCTTTGCTGATATCCGACCACATGCAAGGATTTGTGCCAACTCCAGGGATTTGTGTTCAAATGCCCCTGGTGCACCATAACTCATGGACCATCTTCACAATATGCCATTCAGCACATATCAGCTCACGTCAATAATCCTTCCCAAATACTTAACACCTCACACAATTCTGTACCGGATTTCATAGGGCATGTGTACCTGCCCTACCACCCCCATTCTGCCAGTCTCTTTGCAATCACCAGCTTCCTCACTGTTTACAATGTTTTCAAATTTCCTGCCATCAGTGTGTGCCTTCTACTGCAACAAAGTCGTTAAAGTAAATCAAAAATAGCAATTGTCCTAGATCTTAGATTACTACACTGTACATTTTGTTGTCTGGAAAAGCAGTTGAACACCACAATTCCATGTGTTTGATCAACATGCCTAATTTTGCATGCATGGTGCTACTATCATTATTCCAGTGTTTTCAATTTTGCAAAGTCAAAGCAAAATCTATGAACAATGAGAGTTAATGTTTCAGTCAATGATCTTTCACTTACAGAGATAAAAATATCCAAGCAAGCAGATTCTGCTCACTGGAGTCCTTCAAACAAAGTTTGTAGTTAATCAGTGCAATTGCAAATACAACCACCAATCTGGTCCTGACCCATCTCATTCCATTTCCCAAATAGGGACTTGTCATATATCTACAGGATTGTTTGCAATGTAATGCCATCACTTCAAGGGATTGGGGGCTGAGGTACAACAAACTCTGCCAGCATAAAGGAGAAACAAACTTTGGCATCGATCCAGCTCATACCCTACGGTTTAACATACTATCAAAGCTAATAAATACTTAGTGTTCAGACATTCAAAAAATCAAAGTCTTCAAAACTGAATATAAAAATTCCTGCAAAGTAAAAATTCTTTAAAATAATTTAAAACCCCATACAGTTTTAAAAATCTAAATGAATTACAACTCAACTTAATCCCTTATGTGGAAAGAAGGAAGAACACCTCGTGTCGGCAAAAAACCTGGCTCAGGCTTTTTTTTACAAAATGATAATTTACTTAAAAGGAAGAAATAAGACCATACAGTAAGTATAAATCTGCATCAGGAAATCATACATAAGAGTCACTACTAATCTTTAATACAATGTGAAGAGTAGGTAGATGTGAAAACATAAGTAAACCCCTGTGGTTTATTTAGCAAGTTATGCTATGCACCTCACTGCAGTTAAAATAAATCACGTTATACCTGGGGGAAATCTAATAGTGATGTGCTGGAGTTCCGTGAAGAATTATTGCAGAATTGTTTTCCAAAAATTAATTGTGTCCAGAGTTCTTGCTTGTGTGATTTAATGCGTGATTTATGCAACCATTATTAATTGCACGAGGTAATGATTTTCCCGGCAAGTCCCATTACTTACGTTGTCTGTAATTTTCTCTCTAAGTTCAGTGATAGATTCTCTCCACCTCCATTCTTATTCTTCTGAGTATATCTGTGTGCATTTAATCTGGCCCAGTCGTCACGTGGATGCAAGTTATTTCCTACCTCAATTTTCTCCATTATTTCAGATTGTCTATATCTCTCCACTCAACTCCAGAAAAACATCAGTACACAGAAAACTGGTGTATAAACAACTTCTGAAATTCCTTCTGTCATGTTTCCTTTCCAATCATCTCATCTCATAACTTTGGTTGACGACTTCAAATAAATTAACCACTTCTTCCCATTCTCTTTAAGACTATTTACAAATTATTTTTCATTGATTCATTCAAAGTTACATGTCTTTCCTCTCACTTTGCTTTACAAGTGTGCCCTAATTTTATTCACCCTGGAAAAGTGAACACAGCTCCAAATACTTAATTGGTTTGCTAGCAAAACAAAAGAGAGCAACAGCCAGCTATTGACAGCTCCACACAAAGGTATTCTGAATTTTTTGAAAAGCACAGTGAATTGGTCAGTCTTATTTCAGGACCAGCTCCAGTAGTAAATGGAGTAAATGCAGTAAAGAACAGCTTTTTGTGTATTGATTTGAAGTGGTCAAATACTAAAGGGCAAAGGGAAACAGTACAGTTGATTTAAAGGAGACAAGAGATTCTGCAGATGCTGGAAGCTGGAGCAACACACACAAATGTGCTGGAGGAATTCAACAGGTCAGGAAACATCGATGGAGAGAAATAAACAGTCGACGTTTCAGGTCGAGGCCCTTCATCAGGACTGGAAGGACCAGAATCTTTCCAGTCCTGCTGAAGGGTCTCGACCCGAAACGTCAACCGTTATTTCTCTCCATAGATGCTTCCTGAACTGCTGAGTTCCTCCAGCACTTTTTGAGTAGATTTAAAGCTCCACTGAAATCAGACTGATGTAAAAAGTAGTCAGTAACACCTGACCTGCTCATCAACTTTGTGAGCAATGATCGTGGCTCCTTCCTCCACTTCTGTCTCATTGATGGGCCGAATCCGAAGGGCCACCTGTGCATAACAAAAAGAAAGCCTGTTACTGAAGGCACCAATAAAAGACATTTAGGAAATATCACCATTACTGTATGCAATATGAGTTCAAAGAGCCAGTCTGCAGATCAATATGGAGCTCATACGTTTTTGATGAAGACACTGGATCCGGACAGCATAAGTAGCTTAACACTGCTCTATTTATTCCCAGGACCACATTTATACATCGGTGATCCTAACAACTGATACACTATTGCCGTGTGCACTTATTTATCCCATGCCACCGGTGCTGTTTTTGTATCTAGTTATTTGGCACTTATTATGGATGCTCAAGTCTTTAATGGAATACTTCATCGTAACAAATTCATTCCCCATTGAATTCCACATTAGATCCTTTGTCTTGGGTGTCACCAGTGATGTGAATCCTGTACATTAATGAACAGGTACTTCAATTTACATTTTTTTTGGTTGGGTCTTTACAACCCCATTTGCTACCTTTGACAACACAAGAGTGGCTCTAAGATGTCCTGCCTCAGGTGAACAACTGACATACAGTAACCCCCTTCTGGAAGATTACACCCCAGATACACCCTTGAACCAAGTTAGATGATTCTTGTGTGAAGGGACCCAGCTTTATGTATTGGGCTCGGGTGGGCTTGGAAAAAAATACAAAATCCTTGGGTGCAGATTGGATTGAACCAAACTGAGCCAGACTGGCTCTTCATTAATAAATAGTAAAAGTTACCTCCAGTTAACAATATTGATGGGTGGTCGTTGTGTGGATACCATCCCCAGGATAGGGGCCTGGGAGGCTGGGAGGGAGCACTGAGGAACTGCGGCTGGGAGGCAGACCTGACACTGTCAGAGTGACCAGCCCAGGCACAGGTGTTGCGAGGGAACTCCCCACCGCAAACCCCAGGACTCTGAACCAGAAGAGCAGCCCCTCCCCCACACCCAGGCTCTCCCACACAGATCCATTGAACCCAACTTATGGGTTAGGGTTGGATTGAGTCAGAAGTTTAAAAAAATAGTCTTTGGGCTTGGGTTTGGTTTGACAGTAAAAAGGTTATAATTTGCCTTTACTCCTATACAAACCTTCAATATGAATTGTGTGATAGTTTCTTCAGAGGAGTTAATGTTATTGAGGCACCTCATTTTTTCTTGGAAGATGTCCCAATAACTGTGTGCTAAATCAACCAACAGGAACCAAGTCAGCACATTTACCAAACTAACCAAACTCCTTGACTTAGGTAGCGTTCACCTCTCTCAGGTCAAAAACTGTCACTAATTAAAATTGTGGTTTTGTATATTTAGTCAAATTATGAGAATTTGAAATAGGGCACCATTGAAGAGCAGCACAATTGCAGGTGTAACAGTGGTCCTATTATGCATACTTCCTGTTATATTTCTTTTTCAGATGAAATGGATACATACCACAGTCATTATTGTAGGGAAGGTGGCCCCTCTGTTAGTAAAACTGTCAGATCAAATGTACTTGGCAACTTTTTGTGATTTTCAAAATAATTGTATATTTTTGATGGTTGGAATCATGGAAGGAGTGTCATGCCAGATTAATTTCTAATGGGCTTCTTTTCAGGCTGTGGCCAGATAAATGACTTCAGCCAACAAGGGGCTACTGTTCTTGACTTACCCAGCTGAATAGCAAAAATAATTAATACTCCGATTACCAGTCTGTTGAGAAAGAATCTGATTGTTCTTCAACGAAACCTGTCCTCGCTTCATAGAAAGCATAAAAGAAACCTGTCTACACTTCAAAGAATACCAACTTCATAGGGATAATTTTGGCAAGGTCTGCTACCGGTCTTGAAGGATGCCAGTGCAATCAGAGACAGGATGATAACACTAAAATGTCGGCTCTGCGGACCATGTTTGTTACCAGCAAGATTCCCCAGCAGCAGAGCCTCACACTTTTCTCCCATGTGTTCCCAAGAAATCCTGTTTTTACTTTGCGCATCAGTTTGTAAATTACAATAGTGCATATAGCTCCTTAGGTCTGCAGCACTCAGAACATGTTCATCCCACAGTTAAATAGTTCCCAAATAAAGCTAAAATTTTCAGAAAATATTTTTGGGACAAATCAAAAATGTAAGGCAAAACCTCAGTGGAGTTTATCTGTGGCATTCCTTTCCCCCTGAATCTTTTTAACTTCCTTTAAATTAAAAGACTATCAATTTAGCTTTAATAACATACCTGGTTGTATGGATCTTGAAATTCCACATGCTGTATTCCCAGCAAATATGCTCATGTTGCCCCCTAGGACTGACTCACCAGAGTTTATTTGGAGGGCATATTGTGTGCTTGGAGCAAATAAATGCAAATGCTATCTTGATTCTGCCTTTGGTGCTACCTGCCCTTCATAGTGGGAAATTCAATTACCCATCTGCTAATGACAAACATGTGGAGGTTGCCTGAACCTTGCTTTGAGCAGTATTCATACAATTATGGATGGTTTGAGCCATATTTAAAAAAAAGTCCAGCTTTGAAAAGAATACAGGGCATGGTGGTATTAAGATTGTGTTACTGAACTAGTTGTCCACTGGTCTAGATCATTTCTGGAGACAATAAGATCAAATGCTACCAGTGAACTAAATTAACTATTATCAGTAATGATAAGTATCATATTACTGTCTTGCTGTAAAAAGTCTGAGGTTCATTCTCCTTTCAAGAAGAAAATATACTGTTCTAATTCTAGATTTATTTAATTTAATGAATATAAATTTCCTTGTTGCTATAGTGGGATTTGATCTCATATCTCCAGAGATGATCTAGGCCTCTGGATTCCTTAACCCGAGTTTTCTAAGTCTTGCAAGCCCACAGCGAAGAACTTGTCTCTTAACTGCTATCAGAAATGGTATAGCAAGCAAAGTACTGAAAAATTGTAATGGTAAAATTGGATGGACTACCCAGTATCAATCCAGGGATTGGATTTCAACATGAGAAAGGAACACCTAGCCCAGTAAACACTGCAAATTCTCTCAGTAACACTTAGGGTGCCAAAACTGGGAAAAACAGTGATCAAGCAACCAAATGATATAGCCATACTTACATGCTTCTATCAATACCCTAGACTCCTCCATCCCATCTCTAAGTATGTCCTATGCCCCAAGAACACAGACCCACCAGAGGTTGTAACACAGCGTCATCAGTGTGTCTCTGAGAGTCCTCAACATTGGAGCCTGGACTCTGATGGTATGATATTTTTTATTCATGACCACTTACTGACAGTGAATCAGTAGTCCCCAATATCAAATACTACTTGGAAGGAACTCTAAGGAAGAAAACTCACCAACTGCACATTGATTTGGAGGATTGTCAATGTCCATCACCAAAATGGACTTGGTAACATCACTAACCAAAATAGCGAAGTCCTAAAAGGATTTAAATGTCTGACTGTACTCAAGGAAGAAGGTGCTGTATGTGAACTGACATGAGGGATAAGCCTTATTGACCTTGTCCGTATCATTCAAGTTGTTGCAGGTGCGTCTTTGTGAAGTGACTACCACTGTTCTTGTGGAGATGAAGTCGAGGTTTCATTCTCCAACAGGCGAGATGGGATAGATTCAGAACAAACCTACCAGACCATCAATGAGGCACTGTGGGCCATCTGTGACAGAACTATTACATCCACCACAACCTGTAAACTCATGGCCATACACATCCCTCATTCTACTTTGTAATCAAACTAGTTGACCAATCCTGGTTCAATGATGGGTGCAGTAACAGCATTCTGGGATTGACATCAAGCATAGATAAATATGTTAACCTGGTCAAGGTACAACACAGGCTAAATAATATTAGTAGTAGCAGATGTGCTATAAACAGGACTAAGGGATCACATGGTCATTAATCAGATCAAAGCCACATCCAGTGGTAAAGAGTGGTGGACAATTAATTGAGAGAAGGAGGCTCCAAGAACATTGCCATCTTTGATGATGGTAGATTCCAGCTACCAAGTATGAAAGTCACAGCTGAAGTATTTGCATCCACAAGTGTTAAGAGATAATTTATCTTATCCTCTTCCCAAGGCCAGTCTTCAGATAAGTTGATTCACTCTCTGTGATGTCAAGAAAAAGTTGAACACATGGATTTTAGCAAAGCCTGTGGCCCTGACAATATCCTAATGTAATGCTAAAAATTCAGCTTCAAAATCAAGCCACATTCTCAGCCAAGCTGTTCGCCTCCAATAATGGCATCGATGACAAAGTTCCATCTGCACGTTCCAGGACAATTGGGCCAGTTCTTGCACCAGAAATGAACTCCTTAATAAGATGGAAGGTGTTGTTTACAGTTTTTCAGGTGACACTTACTCAGCAATATCATGCTAAGTTGTGGTGTCTTAACTAATGCACTATGACTCAGTAATTTCTCCTGAGAACCCCTCTTAAATGTGTTTTTGACACTTGTTTCTGTTCCATTGTCAGTAAGATCTGGTTGTGCTAAAATCAACCTCTTTCTTAACCCTTTGATAAGAAGCTCTGATGGTGTATACCTTGCAGTATTACGTGGAGTAGTTCCATATTTCAACCAAAAAAAATTGTCAAATTATGTTTCCTGTTAATGGGTAAGAACCCTCAGAGTACGTGCTTACTTAAAGTAATCTTTGCTATTGTGGCAGAGCTTTTAGCTACTCCATTGTGTGCTGGTTAAGGTGTGTGTTTGCTTGTTTCCACAAACTTCTTAAATAGCCATTTGTGAAACAGTCAGACGCGATGGCTTGCAGTGCACCATGATATAGAAGTTGTTCTTCATTCATCCAACATCTGCTCCATGGCCGCAGAGAACACTGTGTGTTTAATTCTTAACCACTTTGAATGATGATCAATGACGGCTAGAAAGTTGTCATGTTCCTTTTCACAGAAAATTAAATACACTTATCGAAAAGGTTCCTTTGGCCAAGCCCATACTTGCAGTAATGTTTCCACAGGTGCTGGTCTGCACTGCTGACAGACGGCACATTGACTGGTCAGTTCCTCAAGAGCATGACAAAGCTAAGTGTTCATCTGCATATGCATGAGACAGATCCCACTTTATAAACATCTTTGCTCCAACTACCTCTGCATGCAAGTCTTGCAATGCTGATAGTGGATTTTGCTCATCGTCCATTGTTTGAGTGAGTGTGACCTCGTAATTGCCACTGACACTCACTTCTTTGTTTGCTTTGGGTACCACCATGATCAGTACAGCCCAATCATTTGGATCCTGCTTCAGCATAATTCCATTCTTTACCAATTAATTTGGCTCTTGGATAAATTGCATACCCAGTGCATAAGGAGTTGGCTGTGAATTGTGATAGACAGGTTTTGCACCTGGTTTAACACAAATATGCATAATATCAGATTAACCACCATATGAATCTCTGAATATCTTTCATACCTGTTCAGCAGGGTGTTCAGACTTTGCTGTCTCAGAGCTGAACACACTTCCCAATTCACTTTCAGTTGATGTATGCATTCCTTACCCATAAACATTGGTGCATTACCAGCCTTTGGTACTACAATGCGTAGCATTCTCATTGGTCAGCATACTTCACTGAACATTGCGTTTGTCCCAATATTTGGAGAATTCCTTCTGAATATCCCTTCCATTGGTCTCCAATTTCCCTTAAAGATATACTGCTGAAATTCTTTACAAGTCATGGTCCACAGCAGAGCAATCTACAGCAGTGTCCATCTTCATCTTGACGTGCTTATTGTTAATTAAATCTGTGTCTTTATCCACCTGGTTTCATTTTGCCTACTTACTCTCTGCACAGTATATGCACCATTTTATTCATTTCTCTCATTAACACACACACAAATAAGTCTATTGTTTTTCCAGCTTTAAAGTCGGTTTGGTCTTCGACTGCAAGCTGCTGCAATGTGGTCTTTTATTGGACATTTATAACCCTTGGCTGTTCTGAATGTGCATTACTCTTCTGGGTGATTGCCATGACATTTTCCACATGGAAGTCATGTAATCATAATCTTTTCCCCCTGACTGCATCACAGCCATATCAACTGGCGGTTTATCTCAGTTTCTGCTGGAGGATGCCATTGTGTGTAAATTGGCTGCTTGGTTTGTTTATATTATAGTGAATACACTCCAAATATTAAATCATTGAATTTAACCCCTTAAATGTTCCAGTTCACTACGCAGTTGGTCTTGTGTCAACTGCGTATGCTCAGCGAAAGTTGGATTAGTTAATGCTACAGTTAGATATGGCAAGGATCAACCAGACTTTCCAAGCATGAAAAAGTGAAGCAACATCTTTGGAAAAGAAATGGAGCAAAAGGAGGGAACAAAAAGGGATAGGTGGAAGTGTATGGTTGTCTCTTCCTGGATATTAAGCAATGACTTGAATGAAGATTACACGTGAAGGGTTGTTCAGTTAATTCCCATTCTGGAAATACACCTGTCTCAGATCTGTTTTACAATGGGCTGCTGTTAGATACAGGAATTGCTAACTACAATTCAAAAACTCCTGGTGTTGGGTTTCACCTTCATAGAAAAACGTTTTAAAACATACCATACACAGAGAAACGGCATTTAAATGCGTCATTATAGAACTATGAACTAAAATAATAGAATATTTTTTTATCTTAACTGTCTCAGAGCACCAAGTTTTAAAAATTTACCTTTTCACTGCGCTTACTTTGAGTAAAAATAATATTAACCAAAAAGCCATCGTTTGTTTAAAAAAAAGCACCTGCGTGTAAATTCCAAGGAACCGAAGTGTTTGTTTTCAACTTTCTGCATTTTATCGCAGGTATTACAGGCAGAATACAACACCAACCTTGTACAATAGGCGTACACAGAATTTATTTCCTTAAGGCAAAGCTGTTTAAACGTCGTTCCCTTGAGTGAATGCGGTTTGATGTTCCTAGCCACTATTTTTAAAAAATAAAATTGTTATTTATTAGGCTAGAAGTGAACTTACAGTCAGTTGTTGGTCTTTGGATTCTCCTCCGTCCTTCATGGTTGTGGGTAGTGGGGGTGGGATTACACAGTCCGACTACATGGCGGTGGGTATCAGGGTCCGAATCAAGATCACCGGCTGTCCTCTTCAACCCTCACATCCTCCCCCTCAACCCTCAACGCAACTTCACCAATGCACCGCCCAATACAGGTCTCCAGATCCAGACCGGACCAGCGCGCAATCTTGCAGCTGGATTTCTCCCTCAATAAAGAAAATATAGATTGTTTCCCTTTCTTAGGAGGTTACTCTCCCGCGACTGTTTAGCCCTCTAATTGTTAGGGGAGGGGAAACGGGCGCCATTCGCAGCGGGGCACGTCCCTCCTGCCGATCCCCGCTGTGCGTGAATCTGACACTGGTCCGTCTTCTGGAGCCCCAAACTGGATTCCGTGCGCAGGAAATCCGAGCCGACAGCGGCTCGGTGGGCAGGTGCTCGCAGGGGCCGCCTGCCGGCGATCCGCGGTCACGGCACCCGGATCCCATGCAAAAAAGGCGTGACTGCGGGGAGCTGGAAAGTGAAGCAGCGGACATCTGCCGGAGGAGCTCAGCGGGTCGAGCAGCATTTGTTGGTGTTGGGGAGGGATTGTCCACGTTTCGGGCCGAAATCCTGCGTCAAGCTTTGATTCGCTGTGAAAATCAGAGAAAAGACGTGTTCCCTGCACCGATGTGATTATCTGCAGGTTCACTCAGGTTAAGAGGTTGCATGCCTGTGAAGCGCTTTGATGAGGTACGATAGAATGAAAATTAGAAACAGCTCACGAACCTGCAGAACAAAACTCCTGGACTGTGCATTTTAGTCTTAGCAGCTCTGGCATCTGACAGTAGCTGGTAAATGAACTCACTAAGTGCACGAACTAAATTCACTAATAACGACATTTAAAAGACATTTGGATAAGTACATGGATAGGAGGTGCTTAGAGGAATATGGACCAAATGGGACAAGCTAAGTGGGCACCATGGTTGGTATGGATGAATTGGGCCAAAGGGCCTGTTTCCATGCTGTATTACTCTATGCTGCTCAACCCACTGAGTTCCTGCAACAGATTGATTGTTGCTCTGTGCAAAGTGAGTCCAATGGTCAACACCATCGTAGAGTCAGAGCCATACAGCATGGAAACAGGCCCTTCAGACCACTGAATCCACGCCGACCACCAAACCTCCATTTCCACGCATCCTGTGCGGAACCCTTTTTTAAATTTCTTCCCACATCCCCACAATCGTCCCAAGAACCTACCACTCACCCAAATACTAGGGGCAATTTACAGTGGCCATCACGTCTTTGGGATGTGGGAGGGAACAGGAGCACTCGCATGAATCCCACACAGTCACAGGGAAAACATGCAAACTCCACACTGACAGGGCTGGAGGTCAGGATCGAACCTGGTCACTGGAGCAGTGAGGCAGCAGCTGTACTAACTGCACTGCTGTGTGGACCTAATCTTCTGACAACTGAACAGTGTATGAGAATGCATGACAGGTAATCAGCTCCTTTTCTCATGAAAATGTTTAATTATCAAGAGGAAATCCAATTCGGCCAATTACTGTACTATGGGCCTACTCTTGATCATCATCACAATGGTGGAAGGGCTTGTTGACAGTGCTTAGGACTATTTGCTCCAGACCTTGTTACAACTGCTGAAAATGTGAATAAAGTCCAGAGGTGCAGTGAGTCACTGCTTTAGCATTAGCCATGGTTCAAGGAGAACAAGGAAAGTTTAAATCTTTAGAATTAGGGGAAATCTCTCTACTGGCTATAATCATAACTAACACAAGGGAAAATATTTTTGGTTACTGAAGGCCAATCCTTTGCATATTGCTTCAGGAGCTCCTCAGGGCAGTGTCCCAGGCCCAGTCACGTTCAACTGCGTCATCAGTGGTACTAACCCCATCTGCTGAGCAGAAGTGAGGATGTTAGCTGATGATTGCACAATATTCAGTTTCATTCACATGATGAGAAAACTTAAATAAAAGATGCAAATACAGGAAATACTCAGAGCTCGATGAGCATCTGTGGAGAGTGAAATAGAATGGACAGTTTGTTTCACTCTCTGCAGATACCAAACCTGCAATAATTATCCATGGGAAGGATAGGGCAGCAGACACGAGAACATGTGTTTGATTATGTGGATCAACAGAAGATTGATCGGATCATGCTGCACCCAGCCCAGACTCACTGTCCATAGTCCTCACCCACTTGGATCTTTTCCTGATGCAGAGGTTCAAGTTAGTTTCACTCTATGTCCAAGAGATGCTGTCAAAGGCCAATGAAATGTTTATAAGTGTTTCTGATAGTTAGATATTCTGTATTAGATTTTGCCAACATCATTACAAAGCACCTAAAATGATCTTTACAGTATCCAATCTAATGTAAACCCTTTGCCCAGAGTAGGGGTGGGCTATTGCACAGATTTAGGTTGGACATTAAGAAATAGATTATTTGCATTTAATTACATTGCTATTCCTTCATCATCACTGGATCTAAGTCCTCAAGCTCCCTCCCCAATAGGATTACCTTCATCAGTTCGGCTACAGCAGGTCAAGGAGGCAGCTCAACCACCTTCTCAAGTACAATACATACAAAAGCTTGCCAATAAAATCCAGACCAAAAACTAAAGTATATAAAAGCAAACGTTAAATAATTAGCATGTTTTATTTCCATAGCCTTGCCCAATTAATGGGTTATGAATGTGTGTGAAAAGTACTTCGCCACAATCTTTTGGATCTCAGCCAGGATCTTATATGCTTTGGAGGGCTTTTTACTTTTTAGTTGGTCGTTTAGATCTTTTCATCCTTTTGCCAGGCTGGTGCAGTGGTGAGGTTGTGGCAGATAGTGTGCTGGGTGTGGGTATTCAGATACTGGGGAGGGAGTTGCCAGATGGAATTTCAACCAACCTATTCTAATAATGTCAATGCTGCACGAAAACTTAAGCATTGATCAGTCATTAGAAAGCTTGACTGACTTGTATGCTGTATCACAAAACAAAGAGAATTCTATGCTATGCAGTATAGAAAGAAAACTGGAATGAACTAGTTCCAGTTTAAACAGAAACTAAGTTTGTATTTGTTTTCAGATTCAACCTGAGTTCTTGAGAATGTCTCCTCCCTCTCTGATGAGTGTGTTATAATTGAAAAGGATTTGGCCACTCCAACTTAGTTCATGGTTGATGGGCCTCTAGAAAACTATGGGTTATGAGGCAATCACATCAGAGATATCAACAACTTAAATTTCCACAATCCCATTAATAAATAACTATCTAAGAGGCTTCACTATAATGGAAAGGGCATGCAAGGCAGTCAGTACGGAGAAAAGAACTTGCATTTATGATTTAAGAATGCTACAAAGTTCTCAATTGCAATATATGGAAAATAACAATTTGTGTTTAGCAAGGTTTCATAAACAGCAATGTTAAATTGACCGGATAATCTTGCTTTTAAGGTTATTGGCTGAGGGATAAATGTAGGAAAGGCCATTAGAAGAACTCAATAGTTTTCATTTGAGTAATTTTTTTATATCTCCCTTTGACAGGTAAGACAGGACTCATCAGAAAATCAGTGCCTTTGAACGTGCAGAACTTGCTCAGCATGTCAACCTGTTTTTTTGAGAAGAATTTGGGGACATGACTGTGACCGTAGTTTTGGAATGGAAGACAAATAATAAGGCAGACAGGTTTCAGAATGCAAGGCCCAGCTAGATGACAAACAGTTCAGCCATGATGGATGAAAAATGCTGACAAAGGATCCCAAAGGTTTGAGAAAAGATAGCAATCTTTGTAAGAAACAAAAATCTCAAATAAAACTTAAGGTATAAAATATTATTTGAACATGCACTTTTAGCAAGGTTTAAATATACACTAACACACCACCAGGTTCATGAACAGCTACTTTCCTACAACCATCAGGTTCTTGAACCTACCTACACAACCCTAACCCTACCTCAGCATCGGAAAACTACAAACCACCTCTTGCACTACGATGGACTTGTCTTCAATTATGTCTTTGTTTTTTGCACTAAGGTCTCGCATTTGCAAAGTCTTTTTTTTACACTGTATGGTATAATTTTATGTATAATTTATATTCTGTGTGTTGTCTGTACCTACGTGCCTGTTATGCTGCTCCAAGTTTTTCATTGTAATGTACCTCACCATAGTTATGCATATGACAATAAACTCAACTTCACTTGATTTGTTGCTGAATATATAATACCACTGATATGGTATAATATGGATTTATATTTAAAACTGCAACCTATTTTGTAAGAAGGAGACAGAGATTATTTCCAACCCACCAATAATGATGAAGAAACAAATTTTAAATCACTTACAGCTATTTTATACAGCTTTAAGTGTCTCAAGACAGTAATCTGGAACTGTTTGTAATTGCAAAGTGATTGGCCTGTTGTAGGAATAATCAACATGGCTTTGTCAAGGGCAGGTCCTGCCTTACGAGCCTGATTGAATTTTTTGAGGATGTGACTAAACACATCGAGGAAGGGAGAGGAGTAGATGTAGTGTATATGGATTTCAGCAAGGCATTTGATAAGGTACCCCATGCAAGGCTTATTGAGGAAGTAAGGAGGCATGGGATCCAAGGGGACATTGCTTTGTGGATCCAGAACTGGCTGGCCCGCAGAAGTCAAAGAGTAGTTGTTGACACGTCATATTCTGCATAGAGGTCGGTGACCAGTGATGTACCTCAGGGATCTGTTCTGGGACCCTTACTCTTTGTGATTTTTATAAACGACCTGGATGAGGAAGTGGAGGGATGGGTTAGTAAGTTTGCAGATGACACAAAGGTTGGAGGTGTTGTGGATAGTATGGAGGGCTGTCAGAGGTTACAGCGGGACATAGATAGGATGCAAAGCTGGGCTGAGAAGTGGCAGATGGAGTTCAACCCAGATAAGTGTGAAGTGGTTCATTTTGGTAGGTCAAATATGATGGCAGAGTATAGTATTAATGGTAGGACTCTTGGCAGTGTGGAGGATCAGAGGGATCTTGGGGTCCGAGTCCATAGGACGGTCAAAGCAGCTGCACAGGTTGACTCTGTAGTTAAGAAGGCATATGGTGTATTGTCCTTCATCAATCGTGGAATTGAATTTAGGAGCCGAGAGGTAATGTTGCATCTATATAGGACCCTGGTCAGACCCCACTTGGAGTACTGTGCTCAGTTCTGGTCGCCTCACTACAGGAAGGATGTGGAAGCCATAGAAGGGGTGCAGAGGAGATTTACAAGGATGCTGCCTGGATTGGGGAGCATGCCTTATGAAAACAGGTTGAGGGAATTCAGCCTTTTCTCTTTGGAGCGACAGAGGATGAGGGGGGACCTGACAGAGGTTTATAAGATGATGAGAGGCATTGATCATGTAGATAGTCAGAGGCTTTTCCCCAGGGCTGAAATGGTTGCCACAAGAGGACACAGGTTTAATGTGCTGGGGAGTAGATAGAGAGGAGATGTCAGGGGTAAGTTTTTTTTACTCAGAGTGGTGAGTGCGTGGAATGGGCTGCTGGCAACGGTGGTGGAGGCGGATACAATAAGGTCTTTTAAGAGACTTTTGGATAGGTACATGGAGCTGAGGGCTATGGGTAAGCCTAGTAATTTCTAGGGTAGGGACATGTTCGGCACAGCTTTCTGGGCTGAAGGGCCTGAATTGTGCTGTAGGTTTTCTATGTTTCTATGTATAGGAGAGAAAACTGAGTAGGAGATAAGTTATTTTTTAAAAAAAAGTTATATTTTAGGAAATTTGGGGACTAAGTCATGACAGAGCTTGAACACCCACAAATGATCTGCAGAATATTAAAAAAAATTCTAATAACATGTCATGATTGTGCTGGGTTCAGATGGTTCAAGTGGCTTATTATCTATTTTGAAATTGGATAGTATTTAAAGTGAGAGCAGGACTTATTAAAATTAAACTAAACAGAACATTGATTCACCCCAATATATGTCCAAATGATTCCCAATGTGGTCTGGTTTCAAATTTTGTTCAGTAAACACTACTATGAAGCACCTTAGGTCACTTCACTATGTTAGAGCTGCAATTTAAATGCAAGTTATGGTTGTAAAGTGTCAATTGACCTGTTAATGGAAGTCTGAAGTTACAGGCAACATCCTGTCTGAAAGCATTACACACTCCTCTGATAAATCTGTGACATCACAGGACAATATTTGGAATAGGCAATTTACTTGTGTTACTGTATATTGTTATAAGTAAGTTTATTGTGGCATTGTATATTGTTATAAAGCATTGCTTTTGTTTGTCATTCCCTTGAAAATATTAAATAATTGCTGGTGATCAAATTACAAATGCTGAGATTATCAACAGAAAAATAAAATGCATACATTGTAATAAGTAAAATAATTTGCAGTAAAACAAGGTTGCCATTTTTCACTTCAGTGATTATGTCTATTATGTCTATGTGTCTCCATTCCCCAGGAAATACATGCTGTATTGAGACACCAAAGAACTAACAGTGCTGCTCTACTGTACCAGGGATATCATCCAATATTCAAAGGAAATCTTTATGGAAAAATAATTCCGTTCATTATGCAAACCATATTCATTGTTTTAATTAAAGGTTTGAATAACACCCTTCAGAGTCCTCAGAATTAACAAGTGGCAGTTTTGAAGGGATCTGGAAATCAGTTCACGTATCCATCTGCAAATGCAAGGACAGATTCTGGTAATAACAAGTCTCAATGTACACGGCCTCTTTTAATGGGTAGCTTGCTGACAAGAATATTGTTCAATAGGGTTAGTTGCCAATTAGAGGTGCATAATATATACCCTGTATCTGCATAAATCGTTTGATATTTTTAGTTCACAGATGTAGCCTCCATAACTTACCTGTATAAATACATTGTATTTATACATTGGCAAAGTGTTCATTCATCAGAAGGATGGTCAGAGAACATACATACAAGCAGTTCTGTGCAAAAACAGCTCAAGTGTGATCATTTTTAACATTAAAATTACCAGTAATTCCATTCTTTTATTACATTTCTGGCTTTTCTCTTTCACATCACTTTCTATAATATATTGGAATAATGCAGTTTAGTCTCTGATTACTACAGCAGGATTCTAGACAAGTCTTCCAACTAAAATAAAACTATTGTTACTTGAATCTCTATGATTCTGTTTGATTTTCAGTGATGCTGTGGGTCAGAAAGATATGCACATTTGTTCAAAGATGAAAAGCTACTTGGAACTCTGCTATTTAGAACTCTGAATCAATTTGCATTCAACCCATTTGATTTACAATGGTTACAGGTGATTCTAATCTGGATGCCACACAGATGAAGTCACAGAGGATTTTAAAGCTATTGCCAGAGTGGGAACAACTATAGGTCATCAAAGTACAAACATAATGGATGAACAAGACTTGGTGAGTTAAATAGGGCATCAAAGTTTCAAGTGAACACAAGTACATGTGGGGGTGGAAATGGAAGGCTGCCCAGGAACTGGAATAATTTGTTACCCCCAAAAGACTTTCAATAGCAGGTGAGCTGAGCAGGGATGGGGACAGGCATCAAAGTGTTGCAACAGACATCTGAATCAGAAGTTAAGATTTTTTTTTAGAAGCAACATATGCTGTGAATAAAGGGTAACCAATAGGTGCACTAAGATTTCCAGAGGGCAATCAATAAGGTGTCACATCAAAGGTTATTGTGGGAAATAAATGTCATGGTCAAGGAGGCAACAGATTGGTGTGGATTAGATGATTGGGAGTCCAACAGCAAACAGTCATAAAATGGGTCTTTTTCTGGTTGGCAAGATGTAACAAATGACTTGTCACAGTGACCTGTGCTGGGGCCTCAACGTTTTACAATTTGTATAAATAACTTGGAGGAAGATATGATTGATGACAAAGATAGGTCAGAAAGCATGTTGTCAATAGGACACAAGGAGGCTATCAAGGGATTAAGAGAGGTTAAGTGAATGGGTGAAGATCTGGCAAATTGTGTATAATGTGAGAAATTCCAATATTGCCCATTTTAGCAGGAAAATTAAAAAAGCATATGGTGTAAATGATGAGCGACTGCAAAGTTCCAAGATGCAGAGAGATCTGCGTGTCCTGCTGCATGATTTGTGAAAGGCTAGTGAGCAAATACAGCAAGTAACTAGGAAAGATAATCAAATTCAATACAAAGGAGGGAGGTTATCCTTCAGTATATAGGGCATTGATGTGACCTCAATTGGACTATTGTACACAAAACTTGTCTCCTTATTTAAGTAAGGATGTTAATGCATTGGAACCAGCTCAGAGAAGGTTGTTTATGATAAGCTGTTCTGAGACTCAAAATGGTGTCCATTTGCTCCGTAGACTAGTACCTGAATTCTAACCATTTTCTTCATTGAGCTGCACAGTTACTCCAACACTGCTGTTAACCTGGGTTGTAAAGTGAAGTTAAAAACCTCAAGGAAATACAATGCCTTTGTGGCTTCTTCAGTTACCAGCCTTGTTTAAATGTAGTCTTAAAGTACAGTTCTCCCAGATGATGTTTCTTCATGACAATGAAAATTTAAAGGAAAAGAATATAAATAGTAGATTCTCCTATCTTAGACAGGAGCTCAGACAACAGAATCTACAGCTTTTAATCAAGAACATTAGGAAACTTACTTGACACAAAGATGACATCGCTGCTTTTCTACAAATGTTTTACAATAATATTGAGAAACAGAGGGAGTTAAATACTGATGAGATCTTTTATTTTAAAAATAACTGCAGAAACAATATTTTGAACACATTCAAATGTAATATGAAAATAGGTATATTTAATGCCCAGGTGGCAAAATTCATTTTCAAGATAGTGAGATTCTGGATATTGGTTGTTCTGTTAATAATGAAAAAGATCTAGATTACTCAGCTAGTACTGCAGGCTGGTTGCACTTTCAGATCAAAAGTCATCCGTCTAAAAAAAAAGATAATGGCTTTTAGAACTTATTAAAAATGTGCAGTAACAAGAAAACAAAATCAATAGTGGCATCTCTGAAATAAAGTTTTGGAACACAGATGAAACAAGCAATTTATAAACTCTCCCCTATTTGAAATTCATTTTTTAATACTATACATTAATCACTTTTTCTTTTAACAGACTCAGAAAAAAATGACAATTGGAAATATAGCCAGAAGGAGGAGGATTTCAAAATTTCGCTTTGGCCTCATAAGTGTTCTGCAAATAAGTAAACATTGTGCTTCATAATGAGATTCTAAACCCTGCCAGAAGGATTTAATTAACCCACAAAACTTGATATTTTTCATTATCTGATTTTTTTTAAAGATTCTATCAAAAGTATAGGAGACCGTTCTCACCTCGTCTTCATCCTCATCCTCTGACATCGATTCCTAGCAGATAAAACAAAATTTAGTTTTGAAATAAGAATAGCAAGCAGCTTTTCCTAAGCACTTTATGTACTTCCAGCATCATTTTCCACTTTTATATTCAATGCCTTATGCCAATAAAGAAAAATATCTTGTTTGATTTCTTAACTACCTTACCTACCTGTCCTGTTACTGTCAGGGATGTGTGGTCCTGCACTCCCTCCATTCTTCTGCAATTTTCCATATCGTACCATTCTTAGAAAATTACCTTACATTCTTTGCTCTCAACAAATGAATGACCCCACACTGGTATGAATTGAATTCTATTTGCAATTGTATCATGTCATCATACAAATTATTATGGCCAAGTTACAAAATTTAACAATCTCTACCTCTTATGTCACCTGCTGCTGGATCCTTTTTCAACACTGTCAGTTCAGTTCCGTTCCGTTCAGGCTACCAGAAATATTGATCCATGATGCCCATCTCCAGAAGCTGGGTTTGGCCATGATATATGCTATAGAGCATGGAAATGGCCCTTTGGACCACTAAGTCCATGTCGACCACTGAGCACCCATTTACAATGGCCAATTCATTTACCAATCTGCATGTCTTTGGGGTGTGGGAGGAAACCAGAGCATGCGAGGGAAGCCTGCACAGTCACAGTGAAGCATGCAAACTCCACACAGACAACACTGGAAGACAGAACTTAACACAGGTTACCGGAGTTTTGATGCAGCTGCTTCTCTAGCAGTGCCACTTTGCCACCCATCTGCTAGTTCGGAGAGCAATAAAAATGAGGCACAGCCTCAAGCTACGTTATCTGTGTGCTTTCTTGTTCCACAGTAAAAATATTGCTGCAAATATGTCTTTTATACAGTTTGAACCCTTAAAATTCGGCAACATTCAAACTTAATAGGAGGTTGGTTTAAGATACACTGGTACAAACAGAATTTAAAATTTGCCAACGAGGTAGGAGGTTTGACTGAAATTTGAAATTTGTGATTGACTTAGCAGATCATCACTCCCAATGTGCCAGGGATAAGCCCATGAATTGTAACTGTTTTGTTTTACATTCAACATATTTTATCTACAGAATTGCAGAAGTAAAGCAGAACAAATGGTAGGAAAGTGTTCTACCTCTTGTAACTGTGACAATTAATTAGAAAAGTCTGCTTTTCAGGTTTGATACCGGTCTAAACATGGCTACACACTTTCACTATCTACAGAAAGTTAATATTCATAACCATATTTGGGCATATATTTAAAATTTTTCACTATTAACAAGGACACTATCATATAGGTTTTAGCTTTAATGGAGAGTTTAAGGTGAAGATGACAGCAATACAAGGGATAAGAACTGGCTGCGTTTTTCCATTAACCAATGAATATTCAAATGTTGAAGCACCAAAACCTGTCAAAACAAATCATGATATCATAAACTTATCACCTAGCTTAACTTTGCCTTTCCACATTAGAATTAAAAGCCTGATCATTACCTGGCAATTAATTGCTGTACAGCCATTTAAAAGATGCAAAAGGATCACTTTTAGGGGTGATCCTGCTTGGTTAGCACTTGAATGTCTATGAAATCATAGTGGAAGTATTCATCAAGCAGAACCATTCAAGATTTTTATGGGTAAGTTTATAGAGATTAGTACTATCATTTTCAAAAGTGAAAACATATCTGTTACAATACACAAGAAGTGTTGGAGGAACTCAGCAGGTCAGGCAGCATCTATGGGGGAAAACAAACAGTCGATGTTTTGGGCCAAGACCCTTCATCAGGACTGGAAAGGAAGAGGGCAGAAGCCAGAATAAGAAGGTGGAGGGAGGGGGAGGAGCACACACAGGCAGGGTATAGGCGAGTGGAGGTGAGAAGGGGATGGTAGGTGGGTGGGGGAGAAGATGTAAAAAGCTGAGAGGTGGTAGGTAGAAGAGGCAAAAGGGATGAAGAATAAGGAATCCAGTAGGAGAGGGCAGTGGACCATGGAATAAAGGATGGAGGAGAGGAGATGGGCAGGTCATCTTACCTTGGTGTCATCCATTTTTTCCAACTCAAATCTGTCTTTTTCTTGTTCAATAGTTTCAAAGAATAGTCTCTCAGCTTTTGCAATTTTGTATTCAATAGTATCCTCCTCATCTTCAACTTGCTGTTCCACCACCTTTTCTTGCTCTGATTTAGCACGTTCTTTTGCCCGCATCTCACGTTGGCGTGCTTCTAGAATCTTCTCCCGTTTTGTCTCCCTTTCAAACATCTAAAAATTCAACAGAATAACTTGTATAAAAATTTCTGGCTGGTACTGCCTTAGGGTAAATTGCAGGACTTGCAAGCAACCTGCAGGAAATCCAAGTCTTTTTGTAACATTTTGATGATTCCGATTGAAAGGTTTAAATTTGTATATTAAACTGCAGTAACACAAGATCATAATTAGATTGAATAAAGTAACACTTCATAAAAACTGCAGTCAATTGGTAACTCACTACCTGAACGGAAATGATATTCCCATTAAGATTACTGTCACAGTAATATTAAAATAACTTGAGCACATCTCAAAGGTGTTTGCACTCCAGGGTTAGAATGAAATTTCATTCAAAATCCCCAAGTCAAATGGCAGGCTCAGAACTTAGACTCAAAAAGTCCCACCAGGGGGTGGGTAGATAGGTAGGTAGGTAGATAAGTAATAACTTTGATTGGAACTATGGTGCCATTTCTTGATAGAATTGAAGGATAGGTCGAGTCCCTACTTCTTGACATTCTGGAGAAGGCAATCCAAAGCAGTGTGAGAGCAAGCTAACCATGCAAATAGAAACATTAGGGAGGAGCTGTTGGGAAATACTTGAAGTTTCACAGAAAAACAGAAGGAGATGTAATTACATTCATAAAGACTTTGGATTTTGAAAATTGCTATGTGCTTTACACTTTAATGGCAAGAGCTAATGACATTGGTGTTATTTTCCTACAAAATCCATTCCAATGTACTTATTAGCAGGATTTGGTAACATTAGGCATGGAAAGGGCAATCCTCATGCAGCACTTACATTGAACACTGCACAAATTTAGTGTTAGTTAAGATCCAAGGCTGAGATGGAGAGGTGGATGAATGGTTGAAGTTTCCACATACCTTGCATTGCTTGAAACTAATAGATACTTCTCAACAATATAATATCTATAAATACTGGAGAAATGGAATTCAAAGTGTTTAGTGGAACACATGAACATTAAGAAACAGTATTTCACACTTTTCCTCTGATGGAATATTCTATTGGATGTAAAAATAAATGATTTTTTTATTCTCCAGATTATCAAATTTTGAAGTGGATTGGGATTAAACCTATACACAGCATTCTAACTGTAGTCAGCTCAGTCATAACAGTATTGGACAATACTAAAATTTATTTGATTATGAACTAATTAACCTTAATTTGGAAATATTATTCAGACATCAAAATGGATAATGAAAAGCTCCAATAATAGGATTAACCCATTACTGGCCAACTCATGCTCCTCCCCCTCCCCCACCCTTTTATTCTGGCTTCTGCCCTCTTTCTTTCCAGTCCTGATGAAGGTCCAAATTGTTCATTTCCCTCCATTGATGCTGCCTGACCTGCTGAGTTCCTCCAGCATTTTGTGTGTGTTGCAATAGAACTGGTAACTGAGAATCTCATATGTATGATATTTTGGCATTTTGACTTGGTATTTCATACATATGCAATAAGCAAAACTTCAAGTAACCACAAATTTTGTTGTACTGATTTGACATAATTATCTACAGTTTCACTTATCTTTAGATCTGAAGCATACTCTTCTGCGTGGCTGTTTTACTTATTTTTTTTATTGCAAGCTGACTGCAGAAGTAGAGGTAATACTGACAAAAATAGAACACTTACTGCATTTGCAATTGCCTTTTCCTGTTTCAGGTAAGCATAGAAACTGGGTGAAAACTCGAGCAAGGTTGTTTCACCCTGGTGAGAACCACATGCAAGGAATTGTCCATTGTCTTGGATACGCAAACTGTATAGAGCGTCATCGCACACCTAATTGGGTTGGGAGAGGTTGGGGTTGGATGAGAGAAATATGGGAAAGAAATGTATGTAGGAAGAATGTCAAAATTTGGCAATTTGACTACAAAACACTTCACAATATAATGGGGAAAACAGATCGTTCCTTTTAACCAGCAACACATTTCAGTTTGAATAAAGCATTCTGGTTTGTATTATAAGAGTGCAGAAGAAAAATTACTCTGTTCACAAATTACAGATTTCAATTAAACTTGTAACCTTGATGGTAAATTTTAATTTACACCTTACTCATCGCAGTACTTTAACAAAAAAAACACCACTTTTTTCCCCACAAGCTGATGCCTTTTCTGTCAAGGCCAGCATGTAATTTGCTCTTCAGGTAGTACTGGGGAGTGGCATTCTTGAATCAGTACAGTCTTTGTAGTTCAGGTTCTCCCCAGCATTGTCAGTAAGGAGTACCAGACATTTCATCCAGTGATGAAGGGTTAGGGTTAGGGCCATGTATTTTCAAGTCAATTTGGTGTGCAATTTGGAAGGGAGTACAGAGCTCCAATTATCCCAACTTTGTTCTCCCAGGTGATTAGAGGTCATGAGTTTGGGAAGTGCTATCGACAATGAAAAATACAAGACAGTGAGCCAAATTGGGGCTCTTTTATTGAATCTCAAACAGTATAACATTAACAGGCATTGACAGAATTGGTGAACAGTTAACCAGCTCATTTTCTGAACCAGAAAATAGTTAAACTGCAGGGTGAACAGATGCAAAAGTAAATATCTTCAAAGTAAGAAGATATTAAACAGTTGTGAAGTCATAGTTGCATGAGGATCCATCATTAAAAGATGTCCTTGGGGCCTGAAGTTGCTGTTTGTATAAACTGCAAAACAAAATAATCCTTTTGAGTTCACTGAAGTTGAAATGAAATTTAACATTATGGTGTTCACCAAAAAGAATCGTTTCCTTGTGGCGGAATGCAATGCAAATTGCTTGGCCAGGAACACAAGAAAAACCCTTGACTTGAATGTCACTAAATCCATTCAGCTCAGATTCGCCACCAGCATGTCTCACCTCCCCAACCAATATGTAGAGCCAATACTACTACTTAAATACGAAGATCTGAATTAGGAGTAGGATCAATAAGATCATGGATGATCTGAATGCAACCTCAACTGTGCATTCCCACCTACTTATCGTAACCTTTCACTCCGCCACTTATCACAAATCTTCCCCAAAGACAATTCTTCTTTCAGCAGCTTTTGAGGAAAAGAGCTCCAAAGACTGAGGAACTCTTTTGCCTCATCTGTCTTAAATGGGCAAAATCCTATTCAGAAACAGTGACTAGTTCTAGATCCTTTCATAAGAGGAAATATTTTCTCCATATCCTTCCTTTAAAGAACTCTGAGGATTTTGCATGTTTCACTTGGTTTGAACCTTGTATATTTTTTCATCTTAATTTAAGTCTCAACTGTGAATAAAATATTTTATTATTTCAGATACTTGTGTGTTTAGGTTTCTTTGACTGAAATTCTTGAGCTCTGGAATTTTTGCATTCCATGGCATTTCCCATTAGTTGCAATTTATGAATTTTTGCTGAACAAAACATTTTCCGGGAATGCAACCCTTCCTTAGATTGAGGAATATGTGTACCTTAACACTGAGTGTTGCTTCACTGTGCTTAAATGACAAATCCCAGGCATCAATAGTACCATCCATTTTGCTTGTGAAGAAGACAGTCGGCCTTACAGGGCTCCAACAACCATCTGTCAGGTTAGACATATGATATCTGAAACAAAATAATAGCGGATGAAGTTTGACCAGTTCTTTTTAAAGAAGCCTGCAACCTTTCTCCTCAATTCCACTGAAGTTCCATCCAACTGGCTGCAATTAGAACAAGACCTGAATTCTGTGCATCTTGGTCCTCTCTGGCTACTTCCAGGGGCTTTGTTTGCATTGGACCTTTTTCTTACCCCAAACAAGACTATGAGAATAGATGTGACTATGGGATAGTATTCTCTTTCTACAGCAAATTTCACATTTCCAACCTGGTGGAAAGGTTGGTTTGCTAAAGGGGAACCTGATGTGGAACTGATCAATGAAAATGGGGCTTGGCTTTGGTTCTAGGGTTGTGTCTTGCTGAACCCTTGTAGATCTGAAAAAAAGTTTTCATGCCATAATAGAAGCATCCGTTGGAATTTTGTCCTCCTGAACTTGTCATCCTCCAGCAATATGACAGACTCGTCAAGCAGATGAGAATGATAGGAGTCATCTTTCATTTTAGATAGGTTTCCAAATTCTGTAATTTCAGCATGGTCAATGTCAGATGTTGCAGACAAGTATATTCTGCAGATTATGCAAAGATCAATAAACCACATATTTACATTCAATTTTTAAATGGATAATCCTTGACAACGAGTCAGTAGCTTCTATCCCACTGTTATAAGACTATTGAATGGTCCCCTTATGTTTCTTAATACAAAAGGTAACTGCCATCCTGCTTAAAAGCACTTCAACAGCAGTTGGGTTTAATTTTTGAACATGTACAAATTCCTGGTTAACATTCATGCAAATTTTCCCCAAGGGAATGGAAATGAATAGCTCACAATCATACTAACACACCCTCTGCATTTAACCTGGAGTCACCTTACAGGACTGAAGTGAAAATATCATAGTTATATTCCAAAATAAAAATTTTATAGTTATAGCCCTTCAATGCTGAAATACGGCATTTTAAATTGAGGCGGTGATAAATAAAACACACTTGGTCAGTACACTAGAGCACTAATACTGCACCTCTAAGATCTAGTTTAAAATGCTGTCCAACAGATAGGTCATTTTATGTTCAACCCTATTGATTATTTCTACCAGTTTCTCACTTAACTGTATTAAAATGGGAAATAAACATCACATCAGGTTGTGCAGAGGAACTTTCTATTGTTGTTGGCTTAGCATTTAAAGGTTTTAAATTTATGTCTAATTTAAAATAATGTCCAATTTCTTGTGAGATTAAGGAGTACAAGGACTGTGAAAAAAATAGTTTCCCTCCCCAATTTAGGCATAAAGGCCTCAACAGGTGGATTTTGTTAGAAAAGGAAATTACCATAGTTAAACAATAAACACTTTACAGTAGCAAGTGTCAATTATCCCCTTGGTATTTTAATTCCACTCACTTCTCAAACAACTCAAAAGTAGTCTCAGATGCAATCAATTGTGTGAAAGCAACATGATATTCCGTGTTGTTGCTGTAACTGAATATCAGTGGGATACAGGTCAAAATGACCAAGAACCATGTAACATTGCCATGTCCTTGTCTTCTTTTTAGTGCAGCTCTCAATTCATGCAAATTTATACCGAATACAATGCTAGTTATACAGAAGTGTAATTTAGACCTCACAGAATCAGGCAATTTTCATTCAAAGTATGAATACATTCACTGTGCCACAAAACAGTTGCAAATATTTGTTTGCAATATGAAAAAAAGTTAAATGTGACTAAGCTGACAGGAAACTTAAATGTCAGTGCACTAATGTTTAATTCAATCTCTTTGCTAACATGGTTAGATTGTTATAAAGCTCTTAAATACAGCATGAATTTTCATGTTTCATGTTTGTCGAGTTATTATTTCACATGCATGTTTTCTTGCAATATAGGTAGTTGGAATATGTACATGGTAACACTACAAAGAACACAGCGCATCACCTGTACATAAGGTTCTGGAATGAAATTTAATGCAGTATTTAATGGCCTTACATGAAATCCTACTCCTGTCTTCTGTGGTTAAACTGGCTCACAGCAAATTTAGCCACAACTCACAAAAAGTGACACATGACAACAATAAAAAGAGAACATGGATTTGTGTTATGCACTGACAACCTGAGGTCATTGCTAAATATTTTACATCCAGTAGAGTCAGGTCTCCTTTGTTAACAGAGATTTCTCCAAATATTATTAATTTTCTCCCTTATTTTGTTTCTAAAAGTTTCTCCACCATTGATGCTAAATTGATTTCTAAGTAGTCTGATGTGTTTATACCCACTTCAATCATATTTGCCATTCACCAGTCCACTGGAAAACCCTCTGTGTCCTCCATCCAGGGAGAATTTCACATTTATGACAAGTCCTTTTGTAATTTACATCTTCGCTTCCCTTAGCTACCAAGGAAGCATCCCATCTGGATCAAGTGACTTACTTTTTTTATGCATAGATAATCTTTCTATTACCTCCTACTTATCAAATTTTCACTTCATTGTTTTTAACTAAGATTTATATATTGATGGCATCCTTTACTTTGCCATGATTCACAAGGCCTTATGTCCAAATAACCTAAGTTCCATGCAGGAATTCGGCAATTCAGACCTGGTATCTGCTTTTCCATGTTTGGAGATAATAGTCAAATTGATATACAAAACTCGAGAACACAAGATAAAATTCGAGCAAGAGTCAGTTACCAGGCCCCTCAATCCTCTCCCACCATTCAATATAATCAGTGGAGAATGAAGAGGTAGAATATACCAAAGCAGCAGCCCCAGAGAATGTCACTCATAAACTTGGTTGGAACTGTTCTGGGTATTGTGCAAAGGATGGAAAACAGTATTGAAGAGTGACATGTAAAACGGTTGATCAGAACGCTAGAAGGTGACAATATATTCAAGGACTTTGGGAAATAAAATGATATTGAAGATAGAATGGCATTTAGTGATAAATATAACCCCTTGTCTAATCCCAGTTAGCACATTTAAATTTGTACATGACAAAGATTTGAGAATGGCTTCTACAAACTACTTAGCGTTTTGCTGCAAACACAAAGGGGTAAGGGGGATGATTTTCAATCACCTGCTTGATTTTTCTTCCACTTACCAAAACTTTGAACTGTCCTTAAGCTTTGCTTTCAATGTGGTTTAATTACGGAATACCTTGGAGCCATTACTGAGATCCACACTCTTTGCGAATTGAGATTTTACACCACAGTGAGCAATTTGAACATGCTGTTGAATACTATGGTAACTTTTATTTGGTGAGATATTGTTCCATAAATGGCAAGGCTTGAAAGCAGTAAACTGACACCATGGGAATGGAGGCAAACAGCCTGGGCGTGGCAATTAACACTCTAATGAGTGCATTCTGCAGCTTTCAAAATATCTACCTTCTCTGTTCTAAGTATGAAATGGTGTTAATTTTTGTAATATGCCAAGATTTATCAGATGTGACATAGTTGCTCCAATTTCACTCCCTTTGTGGGAAGATAAGGCTTTACTGTGAACTCTGTTAAAATTTAAAATTATTTATAATTTATGATTTACCTTGAACTGCCACGAACATACTATTGGATGACCACTATCGTGCATACATGTTAATAGGTCCTACTGAATTCCAGCGAAGTCTAATAACATTTATGCTTGGGCAAAATGTGTTGACAATGGAATTATAAATAAAAACAAATCTTATTATTTGATTTTCCAAATCCAGTAAATATATCAATTGACATTGATGTTAAATCACCAGCTAAAAGTTTTCATTTTATGGAATAGAACAGAAAATACTGGAAGTACTCCAGAGGTCAGGCAGTATCTGTGCATAAAGGAATAAGTTAACTCAGACTTGAAGAGTTATTTCCAGCATTTTCTTCTTTTATTTCAAATTTCCAACAGTTATGTTTGGATTCTCTTTTTCACTTCTTCATTGTTGACTTTCTGATATGCTAAGAGGAAAGGTACTGAATACCTACTGAATGTTACTTTTCAGGCAAGCATAAGTGATAAATTGAAATAGTGGGGTGCTTTTCTTCATTTTTTTTTAATCTTAATACAACCAATCAAATTCTCTGATGAAAGGTCATCAACTTGAAACAGTAATGTTGTTTTTCCTCTATCTCTCTCCATAGATGCTATCTGAGTATTTTCACTATTTTCTGTTTTTTTTTCTGATTTCCAGTATCTGTACGTTTTTTGGTTTACAACCCTTTTTCAAATATTTAAATAAAGGAAAAGAAACTGGGCAGGTGACTTTTGATTTTATTTACTGTGAGGTAATTCATTGAAAGCTAATTACCTTGAGGGCCTCAATGTTGCCTACAGTTCTTCAAATAGTCAACTATCAAAGTATGCAATCATAAGGCAGAGCATTAAATGAAAATCAGACATTTCTCTACAGAAAGGAACATACAGTAATTCCTAGTGTGTAAGCTATTTTACGAGAATGTACATAAAAATCTAAGATATAAAATATAAAAATGGTTAGGCAGAAAATAACATTCATGTGGTTAAGAAAACAAATCAATGTACAGCTGGATGAAATATGAAAATATTCATAATGGACCACTGAATATATTATTGCTGCTTCACAATCTTTCCTTAAAAATTATGTTGCATCATTATTCAGTGTTAGTAACTTCTGGCAGACAAGCAATATTTTACCTGATTATTGGCAGAACTAAAATTAAATTAGATACTATATTTTCTGATTTTTTAAAAAAATTTCATCTCTCCCAGAAAAAGGCTTCTTTTAGCCACAGCAATACACATTGGGCAAGAAATGTAGTTGAGGCCAAAGATTAGATTAGCCAGGATCTTACTGAATGTTTCGTACAGCTGTAGCATGATGTCCTAACTCTTATACTCAGTGCTTCAACTGATGAAGATAAGCATGCCATACGCCTTTCTCACCACCCTGTCTACCTGTGCTGCCAATTTCAGGGAACTATGTACCTGTATCACAGGGTCTTTCTGTTCAACACACTCCCCAGAGCACTGCCATTCACTGTGTATGTCTGGTTTCACTTCCAAAAATATGCACTTCGCATTTGTCCAAGTTAAATTATATCTGCCATTCTCTTGCCCACTTTTCCATCTGATCTAGATCCTGTTATAACCTTAGACAACCTTCTTCACTGTCCACTATACCACCAATTTTGGTGTCATCTACAATCTTCCTAATCATGCCACCTACAGACTTGTCCAAATCATTAACATCTATAACAAACAACCCAGCACCAATCCCTACAGCACACCACCGGTCACAGACCTCCAAATTTGAAAAACAACCCTCCACCACCACCCTCTGTCTCCTTTTGAATCCAATTGGTTAGCTCACCCTGGATTCCATGCGTTGAAACCTTCCGAGCTAGCCTACCATTAGAGACTTTGTCAAACGTCTTGCTAAAGTCCATGTAAATGCAAAGAAATCCTGTCCCTCAGAATCCCTTCCAATAACTACAACCACAGATGTAAGGCTCAACAGTCTGTAGCTGCAAAGCTTATCCCTGCTGCATCTCTTAAATATAGGGACATTAGTTATCCTGCAGTTATCTGATACCTCATGTTGAAAGCAATCTCTGCTCCAAAAGACAGTCAAAGCAGTTCATTAGCACCCTCTGATGGTTAGTTTTTCAACATTATGACCGTACAGCATCAGATTTATGCTTAGTAGGCAGAAGTTAAAATAAAACTCCAAAACTTTCTCGGTCTCAATCACTTCTTTTCATCTCAGTCAGTGAGACACTTGACATAGCCACCTTCAACATCACAGACTGGAAGACTTAATTACTTAAATTTGCTGATATTTAAAAATATGTGTATTTTTCATGACATAGAAAATCTTCCCTTGAAATTCCACAATTAAAAATCCTTACCAAATATTTTGAATTCTAATAATAATAATGAAAAAATGAATAATAATTATATGCCATGTGGGTTATTTGCTCAACTGAAAAAAATCCTAAAATGTTATATTAGATACTTCAAATATAACAGATCAAATCTGGTTATGTAAGATGTTGTGAGTGTAAGGCTCCACTTTAGTATGGAGTGGTGTGGCTGTAATAAACTATTAAAAATAAAAATCCAATTAAAGCTCAAAGATCTCCCATGTAAATTCCCCTTCTCACTGCATAATTATAACAAAAGGTGAAAGCTAATTATTTATTGCCAAGGAAGATTTTGCATTGTAATATATACAATGATATTAGAGTGGTGTAAAGCTATCCATATATCATGATGAAGCTGGAACTTTGTTGGACGATCAGCAGAAACCCCACAAAACAGCTGCATACACCATTAACCAGGGATTCCATCAATTTTCTGCTGAAGTTAGATAGGTGCACAATGTATTTGAGAACAGAAGGATTATATCATGGTATGAACAATGTGTAGCGACTCACCGTCCGGTCAGGCAAACCGGCTCGGCAGTCGGGTCGCGCGGCGTCGGAGCGATGAGGCCCAAGATGGCGGCGGGCCTCATCTTTCCCGAGCGACGGGGAGAACCCGCGCGCGGGAAAGACTTGATGACGTAGTACTTACGTCATTGCCGGTTGCATTGGGCGGGAACAGCCTCCCTTAAAAGGCCCGCGCAAGGTGGGAAAATAAACCAGTTCTTGTTTGACAATCCTTCGACAAGCGTCTTGTTTTACTTCACGGTAGCAACCGCTACATTGGTGACCCCGACGGTCCAAATGGATTTTGGACCCCGCGCAATGAATGACAACGCAGCAGCCAACGCAGTGGCCCTCAAGCTGCCCGCCTTTTGGACACTTCGGCCCAGCGTCTGGTTTGACCAGGCTGAAGCGCAATTCCACCTTTGGCAGATCACCTCCGACTCCACGAAGTACGACCATGTGGTTAGCTCTCTGGACCAAGAGACAGCCGCCCAGGTCGGGGACTTCATCCAGTCGCCTCCGGAGGAAGATAAGTACCCGGCTTTCAAAGACCTTTTGATTCGGACCTTCGGCCTCTCCTGTAGTGAGCGCGCCGCCCGCCTGCTTCATCTGGACGGCCTGGGGGACAGATCTCCATCCGCCCTCATGAATGAGATGCTGGCATTGGCCGAGGGACACAAGCCATGCCTGATGTTCGAACAGGCCTTCCTCGAACAGCTCCCTGATGACATCCACCTGTTGTTAGCTGACGCCGACTTCAGCAACCCCCGCGAGGTAGCCGCCCGGGCAGATGTCCTGTGGAAGGCCAAACGCGAGAGTGGTTTGTCCGTCGGCCAAATCACCAGGCCGCGAGCCCAACGCCCGCCTCGCCCAGTCCCAGCAACCGAGCAGCCACACCCCAGGAACACAGACGACGACACGGGTGACCAGCTGTGTTTCTACCATCAGAGGTGGGGTGCGGAGGCCCATCGATGCCGCCCACCCTGCAGGTTTCAGGGAAACGCCAGGGCCAGCCGCCGCTGATGGCTACGGCGGCTGGCCGTCGACAGAGCCTCCTATTCGTTCAGGACAAGAAATCTGGATGGCGTTTCCTCGTTGATACTGGAGCGGAGGTCAGTATTTTGCCCCCGACCAGCTGCGACACTCGTAACAGGCCACCAGGTCCGGTACTCAATGCCGCCAACGGTACAACGATACGGTCTTTCGGCACCCGTACACTTCAATTACAATTCGGCGGCAGCCGTTTTACCTGGACCTTTACCCTTGCCACCGTCGCCCGACCACTCCTAGGAGCCGATTTCCTCCGGGCCCACAACCTGTTAGTCGACCTGTGAGGGAAGCGGTTAGTCCACTCTAGCACTTTCCAGACCTATCCCCTGGGAGAAATCAGCCTACCAGCCCTGCACCTGGACTCCATTTCCCTTTCTGGCGACGAGTTCACCAAGCTCCTAGCCGAATTCCCATCAATTTTGGCACCTTCGTTTACAAATTTTAGGCCTAAACACAGGGTACGACACCGCATCATTACTACAGGGCCACCCCTTCATGCCCGAGCACGACGATTACCTCCAGACAAGCTCCGCCTGGCAAAGGAAGAGTTCCATCGCATGGAGGAGCTGGGGATTGTTCGCAGGTCAGACAGCCCCTGGGCCTCCCCCCTGCACATGGTCCCCAAAGCCACCGGAGGGTGGAGGCCCTGCGGTGACTACCGCAGGCTGAATGACGCCACCACCCCGGACCGCTATCCCATCCCTCACATCCAGGACTTCGCAGCGAACTTACATGGGGCCCACATCTTTTCCAAAGTGGACCTCGTTTGGGGATACCACCAAATCCCGGTCCATCCGGATGACGTCCCCAAAACTGCGATGATCACCCCATTCGGCCTGTTTGAATTCCTTTGAATGCCGTTCGGCCTTAAGAACGCCGCGCAGACCTTCCAGCGGCTGATGGACGCGGTAGGCCGAGACCTGGACTTCGTGTTCATTTACTTAGATGACATACTGATCGCCAGCCGTAACCGCCAAGAACACCTTTCCCACCTCCGCCAGCTATATTCCCGTCTCCGCGATTTCGGCCTCACGATCAACCCGTCCAAGTGCCAATTCGGACTTGACTCTATCGATTTCCTCGGCCACAAAATCACCAGCGACGGGGCAACACACCTACCCGCCAAGGTAGACGCTATCCGCCATTTTGCCAGCCCCGACACGGTCAAAGACCTACAGGAATTCTTTGGGATGGTCAACTTTTACCATCGGTTCATCCCTGCGGCAGCCCGTATCATGCGCCCTCTGTTCTCACTGATGGCTGGTAAGGGCAAGGACATCACCTGGACTGACGAGGCTGCGGCTGCCTTCATTAGGGCCAAAGACGCCCTGGCAGACGCCACGATGCTTGTACACCCTAGGACAGACGTCCCAACCGCCCTCACGGTGGACGCGTCCAACACCGCGGTGGGTGGGGTACTGGAACAGCTAATCGAAGGCCGTTGGCAACCCTTGGCATTTTTCAGCAAGCACCTTAGACCACTCGAACTGAAATAGAGCGCTTTTGATCTGGAACTTCTAGCGCTGTATCTGGCGGTCCGGTATTTCCGATACTTTCTAGAAGGCAGACCTTTCACCGATCATAAGCCTTTGTCCTTTGCCTTCTCCAAAGTCTCCGATCCCTGGTCAGCTCGTCAGCAGAGGCATTTATCCTACATTTCCGAATTCACAACAGACATCCAACATGTCTCTGGAAAGGATAATGTCGTTGCTGATGCACTTTCCAGACCGACCATCCACAACCTATCCTTGGGTGTCAACTACGCGGCCCTAGCTGACGCACAGCAAGCCGACGACGAGCTGCCCGGCTACAGAACCGCAGTCTCGGGCCTGCAGCTCCGAGATTTCTTGGTTGGTCCAGGTCAGCAGACCCTACTTTGCAACATCGCAACAGGTCAGCCCCGCCCTATAGTCCCTGCAGCCTGGCGGAGACGCGTTTTTGAGTCAGTACATGGGTTGGCGCACCCTTCCATCAGATCAACTGTCCGACTGGTCGCCAGCAAGTTTGTCTGACATGGCCTGCGCAAACAAGTCAGTGAGTGGGCCAGGACTTGTCCGCACTGCCAGACATCGAAAATCCAACGACACACCAAAATCCCGCCGCAGCAGTTCGAGCCTACCCGTAGGAGGTTCGACCATATACACGTCGACCTCGTGGGCCCTCTGCCGGTTTCAAGAGGAGCCCGGTACCTCCTTACCATCGTGGACCGGTTCACGAGGTGGCCAGAGGCAACCCCCTGACTGACATCATGACTGATTCCTGCGCCCGGGCGCTGCTCACAACTTGGGTCTCACATTTTGGTGTTCCGGCCCACATCACTTCAGACAGAGGCACCCAATTCACTTCCAGTCTCTGGGCTGCATTAACGAACCTGCTAGGGACACAGCTGCACACCACCACGGCCTACCATCCTCAATCAAACGGGTTGGTGGAACGTTTTCACCGCCATCTGAAATCAGCCTTGATGGCCCGCCTCAAGGATCCTAACTGGGTTGACGACCTGCCTTGGGTCCTGCTCGGCATACGCACTGCCCCCAAAGAAGACCTCCGCGCTTCATCAGCTGAGCTGGTGTACGGGGTGCCCCTAGTTGTCCCAGGGGATTTCATACCTGCCTTTCGAGACCAAGGGGAACAACCCCCAGCAGTTCTACAAAGACTGCGCGAGAAGCTTGGCAACTTGGCCCCGATTCCCACCTCACGGCACAGTCAAGCCCCATCCTGCCAGCCCAAAAAACTACGAGACTGTAAGTTTGTTTTCGTTCGCAGGGGCATGCCTCGGGCGCCGTTGCAACGACCATATGAGGGACCGTTCCGAGTCATAAGGAATAATGGATCCACCTTTATTTTGGACGTTGGAGGCAGGGAACAGGTTTTCACGACGGACCGCCTCAAACCGGCCCATTTAGATCTGCAACAACCAGTCGAGGTTTCAACGCCGCGACGCAGAGGCCGGCCCCCTAAGCGGCGGCTGGCACAGCCCGCAGACCTTAGGGACTGTATCGCCGGTTCTGGGGGGGGGGGGGGGGGGGTTGTGTAGCGACTCACCGTCCGGTTAGGTGAACCGGCTTGGCAGTCGGGTCGCTCGGCGTCGGAGCGATAAGGCCCAAGATGGCGGCGGGCCTCGTCTTTCCCGAGCGATGGGGAGAACCCGCACACGGGAAAGACTTGATGACGTAGTACTTACGTCATTGCCGGTCGCATTGGGCGGGAACAGCCTCCCTTAAAAGGCCCACGCAAGGTGGGAAAATAAACCAGTTCTTGTTTGACAATCCTTCAACTAGCGTCTTGTTTTACTTCACGGTAGCAACTGCTATAAATGCATAATTTTGATGCTTTGAATCTGAAGATCCTTGCTCCACAGTAGGTTCAGGTAAATAAATTAACACTATTCAAACTAAATGAAGAAAAATGTTCTGAAATTGAAGTAACTAATCAAAAAATGACACAAAAATGTATTAGCATTTTCTAAACAAAAGGAATAATTGTTTAATTATCAAATTATAAATAATTTGAAAGATGTGAAATAGAATATTATGATGTATTGACTGTACTTGCATCATTTATTTAGTGTAAATATTCTTATGTGATGTGCATCAGGATTTTTTTGTATAAAGCACTTATGTAGCTATCTAATAAAAAGATTTCTGTAATATTATGGTTTTTAAATTCTGTTTCTGTGTTGGGCAGAAGTGCGAGCTTATTTTGCCAAGAACGTGAAAGAGGCTACATCATGAAACATATGGTTAGGGCAAAACAGAAGACTGTGCTGTAAAGATGTTAAGTTGAGCTTAAGTTCATTTTAGATGTGTAGAGTTGGTGAAATGATGAATAAAAAAATGTTTTTAAATGTGAGGACAGGAAACAGGAGGAATCAATAGGCCACTAGCAAGGTTGGTGTTGGTGAAGAAGGTAGAAGTTGAAAATCTAAGAGAAGTAAAAGATTCAGGAAGAAAATAGAAGGAACCTTGGGTCACCATTGAGCTTGATGGTGATAGCAATGGTGTTAAGCAGCATAACTGCAGATGTTTGAAATCCGAAATAAAACCAGAAAATACAAGAAACACTCAGCAGGCCAGGCAGCATCTGTGGAGAGAGAAACAATTAAGGTTTCAGATTTGAGCCCCTTTGTCAGAGCTGGGAAAGAGAGAGAATAATTTAGTTTTCAGTGGCAGAGAAGGTAGGGGAGGGGTCAGAATAAAGACAATGGGAAAATTTCTGATTGGATGCAACCAGATGAATCATTGCAGCAGTTAGAAGCATATTATATTTCTTTGTCCATGTAATGTGTCCTTAATAGCAAGGTTACGGAACATGCCCAGCAGGCTAGATTACAGTGCAGAAGAATAAAAACTGAGCCAAACAGATGACAGGCAGAAATGGCCAAATCTGATACAGACTGAAAGAAAGAGCAAGTTATCTGAAGCTGGAGATTTCAATTTTGAGGAATTCCTAGATTCAATGGAGACCCGAAACAACCACATAAGGATATCTGGCAGACTGATGGAATTCTCTATCCCTCTGAGCCATGAATGCTGATTCCTTTAGTACTTTCAAGTATATTCAGACTAGGATTAAGACAGTGAATTGTGAAGTTTGCTTTGTTTCATTTGATAAGGCTTAAATGTGGTGACTAAAGAGAATAAACCTTGAATCCCTGAATGGTTAAATAACTCACAACAAACTACCCAAAAATTTTAAATTCCACATAGCAGTTTCAAAGTTACCGATGTTGAAAGCCTCATTTGTACAGTCGAGGGCTTGAAAGTTCAGTGAGAAATGATCTAATGGGCCACGGCTCCATAATTTCAATCACATTTCACATGCGCTAATTCCCTTGGAATAGCAAGTACATTACCAATATTATTTTAAAATTAGTAACATACATCGTGAAGATATCAATATCTTTGCATTATCTGCTGTGCAAATACCTTTGAGGGAGATACGTTTTCAATTTACCTTTTACTTTTATTCCATAATAAGTGTTTTACTCACTTAGTCCACATGATGGATGATTCCCTGATCTCTTCAGACCAAATTCTGGCTGTCCAGTCCCCAACCGTCAGAAAGTTCTTTGGGTAGAAAGGATTTCTCTGCACAGCATAGACAGGGCCATGATGACCAGCGAATGTGGTCACTATCTTCTCAGCTGGCAATTTTCCCTTTCGATTCCCTAATATTACGGCACCTTGTTCAGTCCCTACCATAAACTTTGTTGGCTACAGAGACAAAACACAATTATAGAACACAATAACACAAACGAGGATTTAGTTCAGAGAACAGAAAGCAAGTGTTTTTAATTAATTTTAAAGATCTCGCTAAGTGATAAAATAACAGTACAATGATCATGCAGCAGGGTGTTGAATTCAAGTCATCTTCAGAATATTCGTGAAATTGAAAAATTTGAATTAAACAACTCAAGCAGAAAGGCAAAATGGAAATTTAGTCCTACTCAATACACAAATTCAATTTCAAATTAAGAGTTGTAAACTTTAGTACTTTTTCTTATTAGCTGAATTTCACTCTATTATAGATTGTAGTGTAACTTTTATTCATTGGAAACATCTAAATGACATTTCAAATGCAAATTGTGCTGTGGGTCAGCAAACAGAATAACTCCCAAAAGTCAAACTAATCCTATTTCAGAACACACAGAAATGTTTTCATTCACAGCACCAGACAGGATGATTAACTATCCTTCCACCAGTCAGATTTGAGGAAACCATACTTGTCATTCATTAATAGAAGTAGAAACCTTATAGTTCTGATATTCCTCCATCACACTGAAGAACCCGCATAAACACTGTGTGAATGAATTGATAACGTTTCCAAAAGCCAAAACAATATGTTCATTTTGCTGCCCATCTCCTGCCTTCCGAATCGGATTTATTGTTTTTTTTTTAAGCGAATTTCTCCCATACAGTCACTACTGTCAACCATTCATCTTCAGCTTGAAAAAGGACAAGTTGGCTCCGAGATCCTACCTAACTTCCACTTGTGGAAAGAAAGAGTTGAACATGCTCATTCAAAATGCACAGGAATAGGGATAATACGACACAAACATTTTATATTTGTTTTCTTTTCTGAGCCCTCCAGTGTTAAACCTCATTCCCCAAGTAGCTTTTGCTAGCCACATGAAGCAACAACATAAAAGTATTTCATGAGGTACATGGAAAAACATGTCTATGGAACCCAGTAGCTTCCTTTCCTTCTCCTATCTTTACAAAGCTCTTACCTTTGTTTCAATATTCCAAATTTTCACTCAAACTGAGTAGCATAATTCCTTCATTGCTAGTAAAATATGTTCCACTGTAACATGCTTCATGTCAAAATACCTATGCAGTAAATAACTAATTACCATTGTGGTTTCAAACTCCAGTGAAACACCTCCGTATGCAATATCCGGGTTATCTTTTTTTTGTTACATCCAAGATGAGTCTTTCCACTGGTTCACTCATCTTCCTGATATCCCACCACAGTACCTGTAGCATAAACCATACTGTTACAATCCTGGTCTTACCATTGGCTGATGTACTTGGCCATGAATAAACCATGTTTTTGATTTGTAGCAAAATTTTGTCACAAAATCTATCTTCCAGTAAGAAAACGTACAGTTAATAATATAGATAGAAAGGCATTGCACTTATAAACCTCTTCTTAAAATCTTAGTAGCTCCCAATTGCTTCACAACCAATAAAGTACTTCTGAAATGTACTTTCTTTTGTAATGGACAAAAAAAGATGTCAGCTAGTTTATGCACATCAATGCTCCAAAAACAATGGGAATCAGAATCAAGTTTATTATTACTGACTTACATGTCGTGAAATGAACTGATAACTGTTTTGGGTGGTGTTGGTTGAGGCATACGTATTGATCAGAAGATTCGTAGAGCTGTGTTGCTCTATTTCAAATTTTACCTAGGATCTTTTACATCCAGTTGAGAGGTTCTGTTATTTCAGCTCATGAAGTGATAACCACAAGACCAAATGGCAATGAAGAGAGGTTTATAACAAATTCCTGTCAGTACTGTGCATTTACAATTAACACATTTCAAAAGAGAAAAATGTACTCAAATCAGTCATGTATTTCAAAGCTCAGTTGATCAAGGATACTCAATGCCAAAACTGGTATACTGTAGAGATGAATCCATGCTACACAACAGTTTGCATTTAATAAAGCAAAATTTGTTAGTAATTGGAAATTATACATTTTCTATTTTGACTAACCAGGTTCTGCATTAATAAATTCCAGCTCATAGGCAGCTTTAGCCAATATGCTGAAGCCATGTGGTTTATGCTGATTAGTTATACCTATTTTAGACTCTGAATTTTGTTCTCATTTTTTCTCTTTCTCCTTTTTACTTATCAGTTTTACTGTCATTTTGAGCTGGCTTCTCTCTTGTTTCCTCCTTCCAAATACACCTTACTCTCTTGAAGTATATTGCCCATTTTATTAGTTTGAAGTACTTCTTGTCTATCCTTTCAGCTAAGATCTTGGTCTCAGGCTGGTTCAGGCGCAGTCCTTCCCACAAGTAAAGGTCCTTCCTCTCCCAGTGTTGGTGTCAATGCGCCATGCTCTGGAAGCTATTCTTCCCACCTTGATCTTTTAGTTACACATGCAATTTGCTGATCTCCTTCCTTATGGTAATTCTTAGGACAAATCCTGCTGCCTCCTGGTTTGTAATTTAGCCCTAATGTCTTGATATTAGGCTCCCCTCCCTTTCCTTTTCTAGGTCATTGGTTCTCGCTTTCCAGAATTAACTGCAGGACCAGTCCTTCTGCAATCTGAATTGAACATTGCTAAAAATAATTAATTACTTAATGTACAATTTTATTTTTATTTTCACCTCGTTGTGCAATTACCTGTCCATCAGTAGAAGTAGAAAAACAATCCGTTCCTGTTTTAGACTGTAACCAAATGATTTTGTACACTGGATCTCGATGTCCAAGTTCAACTGCAGGCATTTCAACTGCCTGACCTCCTTTCCGTGTATCCCAGTACCCTACATAGTGGGAGTAAAATGTGGATCTTTGCAATAGTGCTGACACTTTCATGTTGAAGTATTCTCTGATATTTTTATGATAGCTTTGTGAAGATATCTTGTGTTTGGTCAATTATTTTCCTTTTTAAAAATGTTACAGTTATTACACAGTTCTTTACCCTGGCCTGCTCAGTCTTCAGTGAAAATGATTTGTCATCTGTGAAAACAATGTGCACATAGTATTCTGAAACAAAAAAAATTAACTTAGAATTGACAGGTCATTTTATTCAATTCCATGTGACATTTCCAAATAACTGGTAATTCCACATTTCTGCTCTCTAGCTGTTTTAATAGAAATACAAACATTTTAAAAGAAAACTTCTCATATCAGACTGCTTTTTTTCCCCTGAAGTTACCACCCAGAGTTATAATTTTGTTTTACAATGGCCTTGCCCAAACAATTCTGTGAAAAAGCTCTTGTGTGATCTCTACATTGTTAAATGGAGTGATCTTAAGCTACTTATGTATAGGGAACATTATAGTAAATGCCTATTAGGAATAATCTATAGCTCACACTTCCCAATTCAGTAAATGCATGCTATTAAGAGAATGACTGTGGTCAATTGAGGGAACCTACTGAGAGGATTCCTGTCTTATATAAGGAATGGAGCAGAGATAGCCCATACATTCCTCAAACCTGTTCTAATGTTCAATATGATCACGGCTAAGCTTCTCTGTTGAGTCCACTAACCTACTTTGATCAAATCCAGCCCTCTGGATTCCAAAGGATTTCAAAGATTCATGAAATGAAGTAATTTCTTCTCACCTCATTCATTAATGATCAACCTCTTACCCTGAGATTATCATTACTAGTTTTAGTTCTTGGCTCCCATGGCAGGAAAAACAGTAATTCAGCAACTACTCTGTCAATCCCTCTCAGTACTTTTTTGTTTTTAATGAGGTCATCTCTCATTCTTCTAAACCCCAGATTGGTTTCCTCCATATCTTGGTTTAGATTTATCATTCAGTTTTTAGCAATTATGTCTGTATATTTCTGGTCACTTTTGACTAATCCTTTACTGTTTGATTGCAGATTATTATTGCTAATTTGATAACAACTCCTCATGGCTCCTATTCCATGTTTTTATTACTCTAATGTAATTAAGAAGAGAATATTTGTTTTTAAGAACACAAGCTCTTGTCAGTTCATGAAATGCCACAAATATTAAAACACAAGGGATCACTCAGTGATACCTGGCCTGGCTTTTCCATTATGTCACACCGTTTCCAAACATAATTAATGCAAATTTGCTTTAAAAATTTTGATTTTCTAGATGGGAACAGAAAGTTTCATTTTACTATTTGTAAATTACTTAATTTCTATTAATTGTTGAAATTTCAATATTAGAGCTTTGGCAACAGAACTCATTCACTGACCAATCTGTCCACTGTAACAACCTCCAGCCAGAATGTGTGAATCTTTGGGGTTATATTCCAGACAAACAAGAGGAGATACTGGTTTTATTGCCAGTTCATGCTTATTTGGATTTTCTGTGGAAGGAAAAAAAGTATTAACATTAGAATTGGTACTAATAATGTGTCATCACCTGTGTTTAACAGGAGCATAAGGCAGCATATATCACACATTTCTCAAGTAAACTACAGAATTCTACACAAGTATATTTTTCATTCAGGATTATTTGTGGACACAGCTTAGCACATCATGGAAACCAGCCTCCACTCCATGGACTCTGTCTACACTTCTTGCTGCCTCGGTAAAGCAGCCAGCATAATCAACGACCCACCCACCCCAGACGTTCTCTCTTCTCCTGAAAGCACGTACCACCAGGCTCAAGGACAGCTTCTATCCCGCTGTTATAAGACTATTGAACAGTTCCCTAGTACAATAAAATGGACTCTTGACTTCAAAATCTACCTCGTTATGACCTTGCACCTTGTTCTCTACCTACACTGCACTCTCTCTTTAACTGTAACACCTTATTGTGCACTCTGTTATTGTTTTACCTTGTACCACCTCAATGCACTGTTGTAATGAATCGATCTGTATGAATGGTATGCAAGACTGGTTTTTCACTGTACCCCGGTATATGTGACAATAATAAACCAATTTATCTGGATATTTGCACAAAGGGTAAAACAAAAAACAATAGTTGCATCATTATAAGCCACATTTACTTACTTATGAGATAAATTACAGAACAGCAAAGATGAACCCTTAGGAGAAAGTTCCCTACACACCAGGAGTGCCATAGTATTCAGAAACTAAAATAGGCAAAGGGATAGAAAAGCAAACTTGGCATAATTTGAAACCTGAGACAGGTATATCACCTTCACATAAATGTTGTATTTCTTTTGCCCGAGGTGACAAGTTATGGACCACGTTTTTAATAACTTGCTGTTCATTCTCAATACGACTTCTATTCTGGCAATTTCACACTGCAAAATTAATAACTTTCTAGGCACCAAAGGCATCAAGAAGTGTAGGAGAGTAAGAGAGAGAGTATTGAGATATAGGTCAGCCTTGATCAAATTGAATTTTGGAGCAGGTTCATAGGGCCGAATGACCTTCTCTTATTCCTATTTTTTCCATGTCTATGTTTCTATACTGTAATTTTATACACGGTTAATCAATAAAACAGACTGCTCAGCAATAAGTCAATGAAAAGACAACATATATTAAATGTCAAGTTGCTATTACCATTTGACTTTACAGACAGCAGCAATGTGATCATTCAAAACATGGAGTTTTTTGTATTGTGAATGAGTAGAAAATGTTTTTTTATTGCATCAGTGCTTCAGTTATTTAGCACTAAGCATTTCTGATAGAAGAAGAACTACCAAGCATATGGATAAATGGAATTTGGTTAGGGGAGCAACTTATTTCTGATTAGCAGACCTAAAGGCAGTATAGCTGTTCCTACTCATTCAAGCCTCATTTGATATGATCCACCGATACCATCTTCTTAGATGTCCTTTGCATTCAATTTTTCTGCCTCGGTGCTTTATCCATTTTAGACTGAAATTACCTCCTTAAAATTTGCAAGCTCCATCAGGGGTGTGTTTTTCCCCCTCAGATGACCAGAGGTATTTTCCTTTCAAACAGGAGACTGGATAGACAGGAGATAGGTTATTAACATGCAAAGTTGGACTGTCGCTGAATTAGATAGAACAGATTTTTCTTTTCATAATTTCAGAAGTTTGTAGCTTTGGGCCATTTGTAGCTTTTTGATTCAAGAAATACAAAAAACACAATATGGCGAGTTTGCTCATGTTGCAAGGTAGGTGTTTAAGGTAACTCTAACTCTCTGTTATACATGCTCCCTCATTTTTTGTGTGTGAAGTGGATAATATTGCTATAAAGTTCCAAATGCTCTTCATTGAGATTGTATTCCATAAAAAAAATTACAACAATGACTGTTCTACTGCATATGAATGTCAATTGAGTTACCCATGTCCCAGATGTACGAGTCAGGATTCATATTATCACCAGCTTTTTGAAACTCCAGACAACAGTAAGAAATTGCCAGTTTCTTCCCTTGATCTGGATGCCATGAGAGATGGGATACTGTCCGTTTAATTTCATTAGGGTCACTAACAAATGAAACAACAAAGGAATGTTTTCTTCATTACACAAATTTCTGAACAAAATCAATCTATTTCTAAAGCAGTTTGCTCTCAAGACAATTAACCTGAAAAAGTATAATAATAATAAAATAAACACAATTGGTCTGAAACTTAGTTATTTGACGAATTTGCAAATTTTTAGACATATTGATATACACAACTCATTTATACGTTTCACTGGAAATACTTTCAACGCCAATTTATGTCCATCAGCACCTTTTGTCCTCAGAGTTATAAAATTGTCATCTACAAAATGGATATACCTGTGGGGCAAGAATTACGCTGATGGCATTTGGTGAAAATATGTGTGCACTGAACATCTGGCAGAAATATGCAGAGGAGGCAGTTTATGCGTTGAATCTGCATCCCCGAGGGATCTGATAACTGTGCTCCTATTCCAGAGCTCTAAATTCCAGCTAACAATGTGTTTTAACTTCACACAGCTGAACATGTTCAGCATTGTGAAATAATGACTCACCATTGCTACTTTAAGAATGATCAACTGCTTATAGATTGGTTGCAAGCTGATCTCTTCTAGCTGTTGGTGTGAATCTACAAATGTCTGGCACTTTCCACCGTTGCTTCAAGTTCAAGAGGAACTGGTGTGAAGAACACTTTGCTGACTTCAATGTTCTACAGAAACCAATCGTTTCCAGCCACAGGTGCATTATTAATCATTCCCCTTAGGGCAGTATAATTGGGGAAATGAATATGCTTAAGATGCAGAGTGGGAGAAGGGTACTCAATGAGGGGCCACATCTGCCCAGAGTGTTTTGGGAGAATTTTCCTGTGCGAACCTCAGTAAGAAACAATGAGTGAGACATTTGCACTTCAATAAGGATGTCCCTGCTGAAAACATCCATTATGGCCTCAAAAGATAATTTCAGACAAGCGCAAGAACCTTGTTGCCAAAAATTGTCATACTAACCATGGTAATGACCTTACTTTCCAGGCTGGAGCTGGAGATAATTAAGACATCTTGCAGTATATTACATTAAAGTATTATATTATAGTATTACAGCAAAGTGGTGACATGAATAATTGACTTGTTACTTTTAATTTTTATATGCGTCAGGGAGAGGGAAGATATTCCTGTTAAATCTAGAACCAGTCACATAATTGCTAATAAGTCACACTAGTTACTTCCAAAAACAAACTTTCAGTAAAGAGTAGATGATTAGATGGAGGGTGAATACAAATTGTATTGGTTAAAAATGTTATTTTCATTTTTTCTTTACATTCAGAACAACAAAGAGCTATGGGTAAGCTTAGTAAATCCTTCCTGAAATTTTACTTTCTCAGTATACTTACACATATTTAGAAATTGCAAAGAATAATCATGTTCCTTTTTATCAAAATCATCTAATGAGAGATGCGTAGAATTCCTAAAATGAAGGCATTACCTGAAAACATTTATGGTTTTTGCAGAAGGTGGTTCATCAGTTCTTCCCACAGATTCCTCATTATCTTCAAAGTACTCCTCATAAATATTGATAGCATTATTCTGTTTAATGCAGTGCTCCATTAACTGTAAAAAACAAAAGAATACAGAGCTAAGCAATATTTGATGCATGTAACATTTAATTCTTGGAGGACAAGCACAGTGACAGGTACTCAAATCCCCCCTTGCTTTTTGTTAGCTTTTCAAAAGCTAGGGGACAGGGCAGGCTGCTATCAGTTTATAACCGATCAATTCTATTGGATATATTAATATTGCATGATGAAAGCTTCAAAAACAATCCCTACAGAACTAACTTAAGCTTTCAAAAAATTGCATTGGGCAACTGAATAACTTAATGGCCTAGACTGTACTTGATCTGTGTCAACCTTTGTGCTTGCTCCCAAGCTAGTCATGCAGTGAAATATCCTCCAGGCCTCTATGCCACGTCTGTCCCATGAGGTGGAGCACTCAGTGAGTGGCAGTGATACCCAAAGCTCCACCCAAGGACCAGCTCGCTACAATCATAGGCCTTTTTAACTATCTTAAATGACTCTGATGATCAGAGGCACTTGAAGGTAATTTAAATATATTTAATTATTAAAACAATTAAAATCATTGAAAAAATAAACTTAAAATATTACATTTACATAGAAACAATACTATGTTATAGAAATGAATTAAGATCATTAAGGTTAAGTAATAAAATATAAAAAAAAACACAAACATTTATCACTTCAATTCAGGTCAGTAGTCCAATTTAAATGGAACCACACTCCATGCACCACCCATGACTGTTGTATTGGCTGATGTAAAGCTAAAGGACTGCTCCAACCCTATGAAATGAATGGAGCCAGAGTCCACACACCAGCCATGACAGGTTACTCTGCCCCTGGATTCAAATCTGAGTCCAGCAGTAGAGTGGATAGTCAGATGGGCTGGCTTCAGACCTCCAGCTCATTCCCGACTTCTGTGTTGCAATGTGCAAGAGTGGAAGTCTGGAACGAGCTGGCTTACTACTTCAACTAGTTATCCTGCAGTGGCTGGCAAGCAGCACAATACAGACCAATTATATCAAGCCTTTTCATTTGTTTGTTTAATGGTTTTCTTGGCCTCCCTGAAGCCTCTCTGTATCCTTCTCACATTGCCACTCAGCTTTGTATCATCACCAATCTTGGATATATTGAAACAGATCACTTATTAATCATGCTAAGATAGTTTCATTTTTGAATATTTTATTGTACTGAATTAGATTCCAAATAAAAAGCAAATTAGGGAAGAAAGTAATTCCTGCAGTTGGGCTGGGGTGGGGGAGGGGAGGTGATCCAGTGCAGAATTGGAGTGCATAGACATTTTCCAACCCCTAAAAGCATTCATTTCCACAGTACAGTTTGAAGCAACTCCATTTTGACTGATATCCTGAACCTGCACCTACTACCAGCTGTAACTATCCACACGATTTTTTGTTACTCTGCTCAGCTAGTAATCCTTTTTGCAAATCTCCACCATACAAAGGATGGATTTTTACATTCCAAATGACTGCTGCCTCTGAGTGAGTCTGAATTTTCTGTTTCCCTCTAGATGTCATGAAAGAATTATAGCAGGAGATCCCATCACTACTAACCAAATACCTGTGCTTTCAACTTGCCAAATTCCAATCTGCATTGGCTGAAAATTGGATCTTATATTACCACAAAAGACAAAAAGTCTTTTAAGGGTCTGTATCTTTACACTTGGATTTATTGAAGAAAAGTTAAGAACTAGATTCTGTGGTTGAAGCATCTGAAGAGAAATTAAAAATTTACAATAGAATATAGTTTATAGCATATGGATGTGCGAGGAAGATTTTGCTCATCACATTTTTTCAAAGGTACCCAAGATAGTCTCTAATGGATGCCCAGAGAACATTACACCTCAGTTTGTCAACAGTGCTTTAGTAATAAAGCAAAGATCAAAATTTATTTATAGATACTAAAGGCTCATCCATATTCCATTGGTTTAAGGCTCAACACATTGGATATGAATTTTCTGGGGGTGGGGGGAGAAGAATGAATGAAATTGCATATGTGCAAATTGAACAGCAACTTTAAGGAAGGAACAGATAACCTATGAATTACAAAGCATTGCAAGTTGCTACCAGATCTTGCTGTGCCATTGGCTTGATAAAAGTCACATCCTGTGCTTAAGTGATCAACGATTTTCATAAAGGGTACGTATTTAACATAAGCTTGTCACACAGCTAAATCTAATAATTAACAGTACAAGTAACTGTCATAATTGCTAATGATTCTCTTCCAATAACGCAAGAAAGAATTTAAAAGCTAAAAGTACATGAACAATCTAAATCATGAGCCACATTGTGTCAGGAAACATCTAACACGTAAAGTGGCTATTGGATCTGATTACTGTGATCTGTGCTGGTTCTATTGTAAGAATATTATATGTTGAAATATTTGGAGTGCCTAGAAAGCACTATTTTGTACTGACATCTCCTTTTAATATTACTTACACCACCCAGCTGCATTAGTGTGTAGACATAATTTTCATCCTTTTCCACTTTCTTGCGGTAACGCATGGTATGTTCCAGATCATTTGGGTTTATATCTTTAGGCCAGCCACCCTCCACGTGGTTAATCCCTCGAACCTCTGTTGCAATATGTTCTGTGTTTACCTTAAAATGGATAGAAAGAAAGACTAAGAATACTGGTCAAAAGCATCAAATTAGTTAATTTGAAAAAGCATAACTGAGGGAACTGGATAGTCATCTGGTACCATCACAAAGACCTCACCCATATGTTGGACACAAGAGTTATTTTGTGGAGGAGAACACAATCTCACAAAGCACTAAGCCATTCTTTGGCTTCTTTGTTTTCCCAACATTTCAAAAATAAAATTTAATGTAAGCTACTACTGAAGCAATTAGAGAGGTAATATTAGAGTAATCAATAAATGTTGCCATCAAATTAGATATTGAAGGTTTGCTTCCAATTAAAACAGTAAAAATTCAGGAATTTGGATATAAAGTAAATTATTGAAGATATATCTGTGAACAATAAGTGAGATAAAACAATTACTGAGGCAAGATAACAGGTTTATAATAAGAGAAATTTAAGTGTAGATACAATACTTTAAAACTATTATGTTTTTGAAAAAAATCATTTGCTATCGTCGATGAATCAGTGACAAGAGGCCATATATTTCAAATTGTCATTTAGATAGTAAGTGGAGAGGTTGAGAAATTTATGTAAAGAGCTAATAAAGCACATACATTTTTTTTTGCAAAGGGAGTACTCTACAAGAAGACTACAACTTCTTGTCTTCCAAATTCAGCTCATCCAAAGAAATGCTATTTATATCTCATCGCAAACAAAGGAACATTCTTCTAACAAAATCATCTTACTTCAATCCTGGTTCACCTGTTTGTTACATTATAACTTATTACCCTTTAATTTAAAACTCTTCATAGCTTTGCCCTCTTCTGTAATTTCTTCCCACCATCTAACCATCACTTTCTACTGAATACTCCATTCTTTACACTCAGCCTTTTGTACACCTAGTGCTCTCTTTGCCTCAGCAATGGCAGACATGTTGTTAATGCATTTGTGGAGCTCTCTGCAATTCTCCCTTGTTCTTTCTGATTCTTCTTAAACACATTTCCCAAAAAGCCTTTAGTTACCCTATCTTAATTTCTTTGTTCTTAGTTCAGCATTTACTTTCTTTCCTCATGTGTCTTCAAAACACTTTGAGAATGTTTTCCTGTTGAGGGTATAAATTACAAACTGTTGTATTTATATTATATCCTCAACAAGAAAATGGTTGCAACTCTGAAAGAATTTAAAGAAAGCTGGTAATCATGCATTTGACATAAAGGTAGAAGTTGTCTTCATAACAATGCTTTTATTTAACATTCCCAAAAAAGCCGAAATTGTTCAACTAAGTCTAAGACAGATGTTTAAATTAAAGACTAATACTGAAGGTTTTTCTTATGAAATAGAATGCAAAGATACTGACTGGTATTAATCTTCATCAAAAGAAAAGTTATGCAATCTGCTTACTCAGCAATCAGCATATTTGGCTAGCTAGTGACACTTCTATGGGGGTGGGGAAGGGCCTAACTTTGTGAAATGTTTTCTAATAATGCCAACATTTTATAGCTTATCTTCTGTTCCACATAAAGTACACTGATTAGCTCACTATATAGATGTGTGTGCAATATGCAATCATTGGTTGGATGCAACCCTTAAACACAAGTAGCAGCTAATAGATGAAAATACTGAGAAATTTTGTGATTTGCCTCTTCCCACACATTAGGTGAAGAGTGCAGAAAGCAGTTTCCCTTGTAAAATATCGGGGACGTTATATCGACTTAAAAATTAAAGATGCTGCAACATTCAATTCTACCTCGTGTTCCGACATGTCTTTTGAAACCTGTACAAACACATCAACTGGATTTTTCTCAATGAAATTTTCAGCTAATGTTGGATCTGGAACAATATCAACATGTAGCTCTGTAGGGCGATCGGAAAAGTTGCATTGTCGGCCAAATTCACTTCGTATTTTGGTATAAACGTATACAATCTCCATGATGGCTGAAAGAAATCAAGGTAACATGTTACTCTAATGATTTATTAATTTAACTGTTTGTACTGTGATCACTTAGTAAAACAAACATCAGGAGTGAAAAGTAGAATGCCTTGAAGGTTTATTTTTAAAAAGAATTTCAACTTTAATCATTTTTGTAAAATTAAAACCGATTCCTTCAGCTCTAAGTATTTCTATTTCTTGTTATTCACTGGTGAAAAAAAGCATTGCAAATTAAATTTGAATCATTATTCCAAATGCTCTTATTGTTCATTTTTATTGTGATCAACTACATCTCTCACTGTGTGGGTTTCCTCCGGGTGCTCCGGTTTCCTCCCATATTCCAAAAACATACAGGTTAGGAAGTTGTGGGCATGCAGTGTGATGGATGTGGTTTACATGGATTTTAGTAAGGCGTTTGATAAGGTTCCTCATGGTAGGCTTCTTCAGAAGGTCAGAGGCCGAGGGATCCAAGGAAGCTTGGCTGTGTGGATTAGGAATTGGCTTGCATGTAGAAAGCAGAGGGTTGTGGTGGAGGGAGTGCCCTCGGATTGGAAGGCAGTGACTAGTGGTGTCCCGCAGGAATCGGTTCTGGGACCTCTACTTTTTGTGATATTTATAGATGACTTAGATGAGGGGGTGGAGGGCTGGGTTAGTAAGTTTGCGGACGACACTAAGATAGGCGGTGTTGTGGATAGTGTGGAGGGCTGTCGGAGCTTACAGAGGGATATTGATAGGATGCAGAGCTGGGCTGACAAGTGGCAGATGGAGTTCAATCCGGAGAAGTGTGAGGTGGTACACTTTGGAAGGACAAACTCCAGGGCAGAGTACAGGGTAAACGGCAAGGTTCTTGGCAGTGTGGAGGAGCAGAGGGATCTGGGGGTTCATATTCACAGTTCGTTGAAAGTTGCCTCACAGGTGGAAAGAGCAGTTAAGAAGGCCAATGGGATGTTGGCTTTCATAAGTCGCGGGATTGAGTTTAAGAGCCGCGAGGTTATGATGCAGCTTTACAAAACTCTAGTTAGGCCACACTTAGAGTACTGTGTTCAGTTCTGGTCGCCTCATTATAGGAAGGATGTGGAGGCGTTGGAGAGGGTGCAGAGGAGATTTACCAGGATGCTGCCTGGATTGGAGAGTATTGAATATGAGGAGAGGCTTAAGGTGCTAGGGCTTTATTCACTGGAAAGGAGGAGGATGAGAGGAGACATGATAGAGGTATATAAAATATTGAGAGGAATAGATAGAGTAGACAGTCAGCGCCTCCTTCCCAGGGCACCAATGCTCAAGAGGAGAGGTCATAGCTTTAAGGTTATGGGTGGGAGGTTCAGGGGAGATGTCAGGGGGAGGTTTTTCACCCAGAGTGGTTGGTGCATGGAATGCACTGCCTGGGGTGGTGGTGGAGGCAGATACATTGAACAGGTTCAAGATCTTGTTGGATAGGCATATGGAGGAACGTGAGATAGAGGGATATGCGGGAGGAAGGGGTTAGGTAGTATGAGGGTGGTCTGATGGACGGCACGACACGGTGGGCCGAAGGGCCTGTTTTGTGCTGTATGGTTCTATGGTTCTATGTTGGCACCAGAAGCGTGGCGACACTTGTGGGCTGCCCCCTCTTATTATTTATATTATTCATTATCTGCTGTCAGGACCACTATTCACTCATATAAGATTTCACATCATCTATAACCTGGTGTGCACCCTTTTCTATTCAACAGTCAGGAGGGATAGAAATAGAGCTTCCTTCTCCGACTTTCTGAAAACAGTCACTTCTCATAGGATCTTTACCTACCAAATGTAGACCCTATTCTTTTAAAAAGGAGTTTTGTATTCTTTGATATTTACTTGGATGTGAATAGATTGGAACATCAGAATAGTCCATTGGGTATCACAGGAAATCATCATCTCACAAGAGGATTAAATATTAACAGTTGCTCATTAGTGCTCTTCCTAAGACTGACTATCACAACTGTAATGAAGTTTAGGATGTTGATTTACAGCTTTAAAGGATACAATTTAGAGTTAACTCATTATATGTTGAATGCAATAGTAGAAAAACACATTAAAAATGTCTCACAGAAAGGCCAAAATCCATTTTAATACTTATCACAATGAAGTAAAATGCTTTTGTTTGTCCAATGAAGAAATTGAGACTGTTTCTAGACATTGGAATTGAAAGACTGATCTTTCACACCTGCAAACATTTCACAATTTATTTTCTACAGAATTGGATGAAGAAAAAGGCTTAAGGCGTATTCTGAGTTGTACTCTCAGTCACAATCTATGACTGATAACAAATATATTCAGCCTTTATTTTTCAGAGTATGCCTGGGTTAAACATACACGTGAAACACAACAGATCATTGCATGTGCTCCATTTACCTTGAGACAGACAAGAGTCCATGGTATCAAAGGGATTTGTTGAAAAGGTAGTGGCTGATCACTACGAGAAAGTTAAATCAATTATCCCTCATTTCCTCAATAATACGTGTGTCACAAAATTATATCTGCATTTCTTGCAGCTTTCCTGCCCTCATTGATTAGATGGTTCACCAATGAATTACCAAATTATCATCAGCTTAAAATTAAAAGCCCCCTTTACAAATATGATTTTCAATTTTGATGCCTCAACAGTTTGGTTGAAACAAATTCAAAATAAACATTCTGAAAATTTTATATCAAATTCGTTTTAAAAAATCAGTTAAAAATAACACTTGGCATATTTTAAAATATAAGAAATAGAGTGGGGTTTCCATTTGGGGTACGAGATGTGAAATAGGTTAGGATTCTTGAAGTGTAGTTATTGCTGGAATTTCTGCTCAACTCATTTGCATAATTAAATGAAAAAACTGACATGATTCAGCACATTCAGGTAATGCTTTTGACCACAATATTTTTTTGCTCACGTTAAAAATTATCTTAAAGAGTGGTAACCTAAACAATTTCATTCAGCTTCTATCCACCATCTGTAATCTGATCAAATTCAAAAGCATAACTCTACTAAGGTTATTTCACTAGTTTAACCCACCTTGGTATCAAAATTCAAAATATTCAATGGTCTGAAAGATCTTAAAAAACTAAACTGAACAAATACAGACTTGCCTTCACATCCGGCAATTTCGGCACCTGACCTAAGGCCATTACTGGCTAGATCAAAAATGGCAAAATGTTTCCAATAAAACTTGATTATGGGATTTTTGCACAAGCCCCAAAATATTTGTTTTGTTTGATGTAAAGAAAGTGATAAACAAATCTAACAACAAACTGGAAGAACTCAGCAGGTTGAGCAGCATCTGTGGCAGGGAAAGAAACTGTCGATGTTTCAGGTCGAGACCGTGCATCAGGACCAAGAGTGGAGAAGGGAGATAGCCAGTATCAAGAAGGGAGGGGGAGTGGTGGTACAGGGGCTAAGGGTGGTAGGTGGACCGGGGGAGGGAGGTGGTGGACGGGGGGGGGGGGGGGGGGGGGGGGGGGGGGGGAAAATGGAGGACGGGACGGGGTGAAGGACGGGGGGGGGGGGACGGGACGGGGTGAAGGACGGGGGGGGGGGGGGCAGGTGGGGTGAAGGACGGGGGGGGGGCAGGTGGGGTGGAGTTGGGAGACGCAGGCAGGTGGGTGACAAGTGGAGGCAGACAAAAGCAAAGGCAGATGGAACAGCAGGGGGATGGAGGGAAGAGGGTGAAGGTGGAGACAACTGCTGGAGGGTGATGAGCAGCAACACCAAGGCGACCAGCACTTGGGGAAGTAAGGCCGGTGAGGAACAAACGTAGAAGGACAGAACGACCTCGGACGGAATTTAACGTTCCTCTCCCCGGGGAGGTGATGAATCCCGACAGGACCACTCCAGGTGACTATCAGCAAGGCCCGAAGCCGCGGGCTGTCCACTGAAGCTCCCCCCGTTCCCGGGGAAGGGGAGGGGGTGGGGTTGTAGGACCCAGAGTCCCATTGGACCCAGCCTGATGCAGCAGAAACCACCGCCTCCGGGCCCGATTCTGCCCGCCTGCTGAGCCGCGACCTCCCCGGTCTCCCTGGCTCCCTACCTGGGGGTGGGCAGCCCTTCTCGGCGGTGACAGGCAACTCCGGCTCCGGTAGTTTACCGTTTCCTAGCAACGAGCTCCTACGCGCAGGCGTCTAGACTCCAGGAACCACGTGTTGCCAGAGGCCGTCCTGGATAGGAGCGGCCGGGGTCCGGGACAGCCCGGGACCTGGGTCAGGAGCGGCCCGGGGCCCGGGACAGCCTGCCAGGATCCCCACTGTCGTGTCCCCCCTAGTTCCCCCCAGCTCGGGCCGACTGTTGGCAGTAGCAGTGCGAGGATAATCCACCGTGGCCAAAATAACAAGGGGCTTTTTCTTTTCTGGAACTTGCAGATCAAGGAGGTAAGAGATGGAGAAGATATTCCAAAAATGGGACCTAGGCATTGAAAAGATTAGCCACCAATGGCAATAGAATTAAATTTGCGGATTAAGTTAAATCTCCTGGAAGTTAGGAGTGCAGTTATCAGACACCAGGATAGGGGGCGAAATTGGGAACAGTAATTTGGAGTGCTGAGCCTTCTGGAATTTATCATTCTCTGGGCCAATGATGTGAAACAATCCGTAAGTGCTTGTAATGACCCCTTACTTCTAGAGAGTCTAAACAATGACGTTTAAGCAGCACCACTGCTGGGTTCCCCATCATTAACTTCCAGGTGAGCAGGAGGATTTTGGCGGCAAGTTTACCAATATGTGAGAAATGGCCCTGGACCAGTACACACATACTGTGGAGGCTTGCTTCTTGCACTGGAGCTCACCTCCTGGGTTCACAAAACAATTTCAACATCAGGAATGTAATAGAATTCTCTCCACTTGCCTGTTCGGTTCCAACAACTGTCAAGGATCTCAACATCTTGAGGTCAAATCTGCTATATGATTGGTACTTCATTTACCATCGACTTCCTCCATCACTGGTATATTCTGGATACAGCAGGCACCATCTACAAAATTTACTGCAGTTTCTCATTTTAGATCTTCTATGTTCAATTCTCTCTCAGGTGTTCAAATACACTTTCGTCTCTCCCCATCAGCTCTGAATGCCACACCAAATCATGCACTATTCTGATCATCTTTTATTTCACCTGAAAACTCAGCCATGGCCTCGGTTTAAATAACATCACACTACCAAAGCAGCCCAGAAGGTGGAGAGTTCCTTCCAAGATGACACTTTATGCCACCTTGAGTATTAACTCAAATCTCTGGATGAGAACTTAAACCCACAATCTTCTGACTCAGGGCTGACATCAACAATTATCAACTGCACCTGTGAATTATTTCTCTAAGTTAGAACACTAGAAGGAGGAAAAAAAGAGAATGATTGCATTGTCTAATTAGTTCTATTTATAAACCCTGTGCAAGTGGTAGATGAAACAAAGTGAAGTGTTAAGCCTATCTTAAAGTGTTTCTTGTGTATCTTGGTGTTTTAATATTGTTGCTGCAATGGAATATAGTTTGAAATATTGTCAAAAGAAATACAACATTTTAACATGGCATGAGGTCAAGGATGATGATGATCATTTAAGTGAAAAAATGGTGTTAATTGCAAATATGCTGAAATGTTTAAACCTGCAGACTGAAGGTCAGGGCACAAATTTTGACTGTGGCATTATATCAACAGTAGATAGTCTAGGACAGGCAAGTATATTAAATGTAACAGGAACATGATAGCAAAGTAAATTAAAGGGATAATACTGATTGAGGGGGATTGGAAGGGTTGAAATGTTCAAAGGATCATGTCAGTGGAACAAATGACATGTGGTGCAATGCTGGACAATTCATGTGAGGGTCCCATTCAAGTAACAGCTCAGTCTGCAAGAAGATAAACACGGATGATAAGGAATAGTTCAATGTACAAAAGAAACAGGGATAGTAACACAACTGTAAAATGTATTGCTAAAAATTACAAGGTGGAAGGTAGCTGAAGAGACAGTTATTACCATTCAAGGTCAAAACAAAAAAGCATTATAAGTATGGGGCCAGAGAGAAAGCAGGATGACTAAAAGAGAATCTGTAGTCAGCAAACCATAGCAAGAGGAAAAGAGACTCTGCCACAGTCATTCAGAGGGCAGGTCTCCATAGTTTTGCAGAGTAGACTGTAACAATAGACTTTATGTATTGCATTTTTTTTAACCGAATGCAACCATCAGTTATGCTTTAAACCAATATAGCTGTAGTTGACATGAAATAGGTGCGAGGAACTTGTATTAAGTAATTCACAGTTTTGAATTATGTTTACTTTAGATTTGTCTTTAAATGTTTTAATTTTATTTTTAATAATCTAAACTTTTTAATTGGTTGATTTTTTAAAGAAAGATTTTTAAATATCAAAGACATTCAACAAATATTTATTGGTCTCGACTGAATTGACAGACTACCAAGCAGATGCATAGCTTGCAGTCATGCTTTTTAACTATCTCATAGACATTGCTTATTCTGCCATCCCTTTTACCTTTGGCTAGCAATGTGGTGGTATTACATTGAACAAGGCTCTCCCCTCACTCGAGATCAACCTGGCACTTACTACCAAAGTTGACACTGATGGACTTGCTAATGATGTGTGTCTATTTTGTATGCAGCAAGTGTGGTTGTTGCATTGTTAATATTTATTAAAAAAAAGTTCTAGCCCAAGGTAATGTAAAGTAGTAGGTACTTTATCACATTTTATTAATGTACCAATCAAATGACTCAAATACTTCATGAAGAAAGTAATTGGCAATTTTCCCTTTAAGTAACCTGGTAACTTTCCAATGATCCAAATTATGTTTTCAGCAAACTTCAAATATAATTTTAAAATGAGAATATTCATGTCTTCTTTAAAAAGTATCTTTGAGCCAATGAGGTCTTGATTTTAACAGAACATATTTCCATATTTAACAAATGCATTGAAATTCTGAAGGTAAGGAAGGGTGGTGCGTGATGATGCAAGAACAAATTTCTCCAGTTCTGAGCCTCCTTTCATCACATATGTGCAAAAACTGTGCTAAAGAGCTTCAAGACTGTGTCAGAATATCAACAGACCTTCCACTCCAGTTTCTGGGAAGAAACATAATGAGAAAAATAATTCTTTTTACATCAATCTATATTATTAGGTAGAAATTCTTAATTTGCTCCATCATTGCTGCCAGTGGATAAAAAAATAATTACATGAGAGATAACAACTAGATCCTTTCTGAAGATTTAGTACAACTTAAAGTGAATCTACACACACTATGCTTGATCTTCGCCAAAAGGCTGAGAAGCAAATCTATATTGAGAAACTATTTCAATGGTGCAAATTTCAATTGAAACTTGTCCATTAACAATTTGAAACCTAAAATAATGAAGGTATCGTTATTGAAAATTAATGATTTATTGTGTATATTTGTTCTTATTCAGAAACAGTGGTATTTTGCAGGGAAATGAAAAAAAATCCTAATGCAATACCTTAACAACAATGGTGACCCAGTTAAATAGATTTACAAAAGGTTGCCATTTTAAAAAGATCCTGAAATGAAGTTGATTACACAATGTAAATGAGAATATCACATCATAGTTAAATATTGCTCAGTGCCAATAGCCATTGAAACTCATTAAAAACATTTGCAATTTTCATAAGAACTTTGCTTCTACCCAAAAGCTGAATGGAGTGAATACATATTTAATACTCAATAGCAAACTGATTCCTGAAGCCAGATTTAATCCACAAATGAATAGTAGTCTTGTCAAATGAATATTAATGAAATCTGACAAGTTGAATAATTTTGTTTTGGTATCATTTTAAAGTTTCTTTGACAATGAGGTTGTCTGTGTTTTGCACTTTTTTAATCTTCAATTTCACTGGAAATAACAGCAGAACAAATGTGTTATTTCATAACAAAAACTTCTTAGTTTTAGCTTGTTTTTCCAATCTAAGTGGTAGAACTGATGCCTCAAAGTGTTAGTCTGTAAGAATTAATTTCATACTGAAACAGTTTATGAAATACATTAACTTGCATCATATAGTCAAACAGTACAAAATTCAACTGAAGCAACAAATTGCAAATGCTGGAAATCTGAAACAAAAACAGAAAATACCAGAAATGTTCAGCATCCTGCCCCTAACCTGCTGAGTTTTTTTTTCCGGCATTTTCTGCTCTTATTTCAGAATACAACATTTAAAATGTATTGTATTTTGTGCTCATAGCAAGTGATATGGCTTCACGTGACGAAAAATCATACAGCAGTCTGGTTTTGCATGATGATTTTATCAGTTAAACAGTGGTTCACAAGAAAAACATGCTTTGTCTATTCCAAATGCACAGTACAAAATTCCTTGATAGCATTTGAAAAAAATTCCATTAATTTGTGCTTAGTAGATAATGCTGAAAATCTCACTGTATCTCAGTATTATGGAATACAGAGACAAAACCAAATGGGAGCAAAGAAGAAAGTTTGAGGAATTGTGCTTAAAGGCAGAATAAAAAGATAAAATTAATTCCACTCCACAATGAGATAAGTCAGATTTTTAGCTCTTGATATTATACAATATTCATCAGTGCAAATAAAGAAGCTGATGATATCCATTAGCCATTTAACTATCTAAATTAATGTTAGCTTCAAGGTTCTTCATTTTAACCAGTCTTCCATTATTTTTAATTCAGTGAAACAATTATTCAAACGCATTCAACCAAGACTGTTTTTACACTGCAGTTGTGTATTTGGCACAATACAGAATTTCATGCATCAGAATTAATTGCTTCTAACATTAAAATTATATAACAAAAAAAATTAATAAGGCATTCAATTCAAATGTGACAAATTTATAGTTTATGGCCAAGCACTATCCAGTCTGAACCTATCAATACAGATAACCACAACTGTAGTTTGAGTCTGGGGAGCTTTGTTGGGAAATATCATATTAGATGTCTTCATTTTAACCTTTTGACTGACCTCACCATGTTTTACTCTTGGTTTTATTTGGGAATTCCTTTTATGAAGAATCAATGACGATTAGAAAAGGTTACAACTATTTCTGACACAAGTTAAAAAAAGACATGAAATGAACTGCTGCTTAAAACAATCACTTAATTCCAACTGACAATCTTAAATTCACTAACTATTGCAGGGTATAAAATAACATGATTAAAGAGTGCTGTAAAATATTTCTGAACTCAGTAATTCAAAGCAAGATTTATCATACTTAATTCCACAATTGTTATTTGTTGGCTCAACTCAAAGCAGTTTGGATTACAAGTGTGACGACATAACATTTGCTCTGGAACATATGTGCAAGAGTCATGTTAATCAGACACACAACTATTGTAAAGAACTGCTTGTAAAATAATCCCTTAGCAATGTTGATAAGGATTTAATAAGGGTGGATTTTGAGTAAACAAATTACATCCAATATAGTTTGGGTCAAGTATATAAAGCATTTTAATCTTCAGCTCTTCTTTTAATTGAAACCAATGCATGCAACGTGGTAACTTAAGAAAATGTCTGCTCCAATTATTATACAATTCAGCAGACCACTTTGTTTTGCTGAGTAACGATAAAGGCCCAGATCTGCAGTCAGCAGAAGCTAAAAGCAGCCATTGGTGGCCTTGAAAAAACTGCCCAATTTGGGCAATCCTCCATGCAAAAATATTGAGGGAAAAAAAGCTACATGCTCTGTGGCATACACTCCAGTATTCTCAAATGCAATCGCTTGGAGCAAACAAAATAGACTGAACTGACAAAAGTAGATACAGTAAGTGATTAGCAAGGCAAATGGTTTACTGACATTTATTGTAAAGGGGTTGGAGTACAGAAGAAAAGGTTTCATAGATTGTACAGGGCTTTGTTGAGACAGAACTAGAATAGTGTTGTTTTATTCTCTCTACCCAAGGAAGGACATATTTGCCTTGGAGTTAGTACGGCAGAGAATCACTGGACTGATTGCTGGAATGAGGATATCATCCCATGAATACAGACTGAGCATGAACAGCTCATTCTTCTACACGGCAATCAATATGACAGCTAAGCTTATCACAGCATTCAAAATTCAGAGAAGGATTACCAGGGTGGATGTTGAAAAGCTGTTTTGTCTAGCTAGAGAGTTTAAAACCATGTGGAATATTCCCAGGATAAGATGTCAACCACTTAAACCGAGATTTGAAATTTCCTTACCAGAAGTTTGTAAATCTTTCAAATTCTTTCATTGAATACATTCCAAGGCCGAGACGGATAAATATTTGAATACTCTTTAATGAGGTGAAGCCAAAGAGCAAGGAGAATATGAAGCATTGGGCACAATATGAGCTCTTTGTTGGTATGCAAAGTGGTGACAGAGGCAATGAGCGTCAACTCCATCTTATCAAGGAGCGCAGACCAACAGTGAAAGAATTAAATGATTTAACATAAGTTGCTTGGGTTTAACAGTTAAGTGAAATTTACAAGTTATGTTACTTTATGTTACCTTAATGTTACTGATGCAATGACCTGCAAAAAACTAAATTCAACTGGTTATACAATTCAGCTGTTATTGGTGATGGACCTAAGGGGTTCTAAAAATCTTTTAATGTTACTGTGTAGGTATTAAGTATAAAAGTTAGTTAGAACACCCAAACAGCGTTTTTCCCCTTAACAACAAAGGACAAACTTAAATATGTATTTGCCATGCATGTGTAGAGCAAGTCATTTCCTTTAGAAAAGTCATATGTGCTCACAAGGATTACTAACCAAGTATAAAGTATCAGTCAGCTGATGAAAGTCAGTGTCCAATGAGTCATTGGAATGAAGAAAGGCAGGTGTTGCCTTGGCCACCAGCATGTTTGAAAGATGTATGGGACAGCTGCTGTGCCTCTGACAGGCACCTTTGAACAGTTGAGTGTTTCCAGCTGATGGTCACAAAAGCCATCCACTTGGGTCAAGATCATAGGATGTAATGTTCCACCTCTCACTCAGGGCACTTTGATTGACTAATACTTAATTGCAGCAACAAATGGGCACACAGATGGGGGAGAATGAACGTTATTTTTTCTGATGTTTAGATTCCACACAAACTATTATTTTGAGACCTGATTATTGACTTAATGTTGTTCTTTACTCAGTCTAATGCCATTTAAATGTTACAAATATTTACAAAATAGTGAAAATCCAATTAATTCAATTTTCACTTAGAATTTTGCAATCAGTGTATCAAGTCTTGCATTGAATATTTTCTATATCAAACTTCACTGCCATGGGAAAGAGGAGATGGGGGATGGGGAGAAGGAGCTAGAGACTGGGAAGAAAGGGATGGCGGTTGGGAGAAGTGGAGACAGAAGGAAGGTGGCATCTTGCCACCCACTGTCCAAATATAGGAGCCACTGGCTGTTCTCCAGCAGCCCTGTCCATAACAGCCTTTGCTTCCTCAGACTGTCCATGAACCAAAGGCTATCATGTTAGATTCATCTATGTTTGCTGGATCAAGGGTCAGTCATGCCAGCAAGGGAAGGCTGTAACAAGTGCAACACACTGGTGCAATATTTGACACATATACAGATGAAGACTGTATTGTCTCACTTAGAACTGTGACTTCAACTCCCCAATTCTTCTTTACTTTTTAGGTGCAGACATCACAACTGTATCTTTCCTTTTGGTTACTTCAGTGGGCAATCTTTGTTCCCTAACATTCACCCTGATGGAAGCTGCATCCAGTTTGACGTGTCATATAAAATCCAAGCATTGTGAATATTTCTCCACTAATCTGCACTGAATTTAGAAAATGCATTTGAACAGATCATCACATTTAATCAAAGAAGTTTCTTCCTGATGTGATATGTGACAGGTTCATGTTTTAATGCCTTCAAATGGGTTCCATAAATGATTCCAAGCATTTTAGGGAATCAGCGATACTATTAAATGTGATGGATCTCTATTTGCTGTGCCGGAGACTGTCAAAACTGGTGAACTCAGAAACTATTAGGAATATGATTTCCATGAGCTGCTAAATGCTGTCTTCCAGACACATTTGATAATGTGGCACATGCATGGCTGCTTGACTGAAGTGATCCACATTCATCAAATCTGTGTTTCATGGTTAGTTTCACATCAAGACAGTGTGGGACTTGTATCATGATTGAAAGTCCTCCCTTACATATCATAGAGGTGGCCAACTGAATCATTACCGACATTCACATGACCTCCTCTCATGTCAAAAGAAAGCCACTGCTCATGCCCTCTCTTGGATGGGTTAAAGCACCTCTTGGTCAGTTCTACGGCCACGATGCCTGATATTTTTCCATAGTTCTATGCACTAGGTTTATAAAGTCTATGAAACATATACAATTCTGGCTCATAAAACAAAAAGGCATTAAGTAGTTCCAGGATATGTGGCAGGGTGCTGAAAAAAATCAAGAAAATAACATTTATGTGAACATAGAACAGTACAGCACAGAATAGGCCCTTTGGCCCACAATGTTGTGCCGACATAGCTAATCCCTCCTACCTACAGAATGCCCATATCCCTCTACTTTCCTCTCATTCATGTGCCCATCCAAACCTTGAATAAAATGCGTAATTCATTTAAATCTGTAAAATATAAACCTGGCACATATATGTAAAAAGCTTAAATATAGTTTTAAACTAACAAACCATTTAAGACCCGAATCCTGAGCCATTACGAGATCGTCTTTTTAAATTAGTAATCATTTAAAAATCTGTTACCCCGAGCCTCTCTTTGTTATTTTCTGAGACTTTCTTCCATAAAAAACTTCTTCCAGAATCTTCATTAATTATACATGATTGGAACACAGGATGTTTGCATTTCCTCAGACCTGTTGTAAAATCTAAAGTTATCTGAACTTTGCAAGTGGTAGGCAATCAGCCCAAGTTCATGCAGCCTTTGTGAAGCTCCTGTTAGTTTCAGTGGCAGCCACTTTAGCAGTGAAGTTAATGATGGGGCTTTGATCAATTACAACTACTTTGAAATTTCTGCATTGCATTTACAAAAATTCTGAAGTTGCTGTCATTTTCACGGTATAATGACAGTGAATGCATCTAGCATCACTGTTGCTTTTGCTGCCAAATCCATTCTGCTTCTCTAAAATGGAGATAAAACTTGAAAGGGATCTAAAGCCAGTTACTATTCCACAATAAGCATATTAGTTAATACATTTTGGTGAAACATTGTCAAATTATTTTATAGAAAGAAACTAATACAAATTATTTTTTTTTATAAATTTTAAATCTGGAATCTGAATTTAGCTCCTTTATTAGAAAGAAATCATTCTATTGCTGTTCCAGCAAATTCACAATATGATTATATAATTAGAAAATATACATTACAAACAGTGCCAGTGTCAATTATATCCCTCAGAACTGACTAGTGTGGGAATTTGGTAGTAACATTTCAAGTATAAAATGGCATTAACTAATTAAATTTACTGAAGAAAATCTGTGGCAGAGTCAGCCCTAAAAGAAACCACTTGTTGAGAGTTTTTATTTGTTTAAAAGAAGTTCTATTTTTCTTATTCCTCTTGCTCCGTATGATTTCATTCAAGACTCATTTGCCAATCGCACCTCCTTTGACTGGAAAGATGCGAGATTCCTTGCCACTGTCTATTCCATGATCAGCCAATCTTATGCTGCAAGTGGCCAAAAAAAGCCAAACCCACAATTGATGGTGATCAGGTTAGATTAGTTTTGTTTTCTTGGAAATGCAGTGTTTGATTGCATCTTCTTAATTCTACTCTGCACCCTGGTCAAGAATAAAATAAATCACAGTCTCAACAGTGTTCTGCAGTCAATCATGTGATTGAAACCCTAGAATTAAACTATGATGTAGACAACTTTGATATTCAGTTCAAACTGACATTTTAAAAAAAAAGTATGTCTACAAGGCACTCCTTATATCAGAAGCTAATTGAAACTCAATTCAAATTTATCATCCAAGCACATATCTGCTGTGCACGTGTCTCCAATAATGGAATGTAAAAAAATCATGCAATATTTTCAGAAGTAAAATCACAAATATTCAGAGTAGCAGTCATTTTGAACACCATTTCTGAAAAATGTTAATAGATCGCCAGCATCAATCTTCAACAGTTCTTTACCGCTCTCATCAAACTTCATTGAATTGGAAAGTTTTGGCCAGAGCACTTTTTTTTAGTACAGTAAGGCTTTGGACTATTGTTAAGAAATCTTGAACTCTGCTATGAAGGCCAGCAGAAATGTTAAACAGGAAATATATTTCCGTAAATTCTGGTAGGTTCTTCGCTCACTGCAAGGTAGGTTGCTCTCATACTGGGGGTGTACTGGAAGGGAGACAAAAATAATCTGTAAGGAAACCTTTCATTTCAATATTTTGATAAACATTCCAGCTTTAAAAATATGCAAAGTAATGTGATCTTTGATGAACAAGTTTTGGCATGAGTCTACAGAGGTACAGAGACACAAGCAATATAAGGTAATAACAAGTATGTTTTGAATTCAGGGATCACAGAATACAGTTAAAAGACTGCTTAGCAGTCAGATTATAGAACATTCTGGGTTATTGGGTAGAATCGTTTACAACAACAAAGAATTTCACTAATACAGGTTGAATGAAAAATCATGTTTTGCAACAATTTGATTGTGGTTTGCTGTATATGGAATGGCATTAAAAGTTGGCTGCAGAAATGCTGAAAAGAAAATGGGATAGGAGTGATGAATAAATATCAGCAGGGTTTGCTCCAGTAATGACAATATGATTTTCTCCAGGGTAAATATTCAACAGTTCTTTCTGATACCACATCTAGGCCACTATGTAGGTATAACTGATGCAACCCACAGCATGCAATTTTGAGATAGGAGCTGTACTTCTGAAAGTATTGCAATACACAGTTGTCCAATGTATTTAATCGTTTCATATAACAAATGATCTAAAAAAGTGAGCTGCCTGAAAAAGTCTGTTCAAAATATAAAATGGACAAGTAATTAGGCAATTATCTGTAAAGAAAAGCAACCTGTTACTACTTGATGTGCAGTCTTATTTTAAGTGGTGACATTGGGTTCTAAAAACACGATGAGCATAAATGGGTAATTGATGGTCAACATAGGCTCTGTGGGCCACAGGGCCTTTTCCTGTGCTGTATCTCTCCATGATTCTGCATCACTTTTCAATTCCATTATTTTTGTGCTCATTACTACATGCCATTCTTTATCTTCCTTAAATTTTATGGGTTGTTTAATATGAAATAATCTGTGATATATACTGCCACTTTTATTAATGGTTGGACTGAAGGCACCTTTAGAACACGTCAACAAGTCTTGAACTCATTTCCCTCCGTATCCAAAAGAGAGGCAGGATCTAACAAAGCTTTCTATAAAGTTTTCAACCTAGTTGAAACAAAATTCTAATGGGAAGCTCTCAGAAATGCTGAATTCTTCAGAATGTGTATTTGAATCAGTTCTAGTTTAAGTTGCAAGTTGTTTATAAACTGTGAAAATAATTGAAGATTTCTTCAAATATGTGAAAAGGAATATAATCTGGCATGGCTCAAAGATAATCCTTATTACAGGTCTTGGAATGAAATGACTCAGGTAGTCAGAAGGAAGGCTGAGGGTTTGGGTGTAAAAACAGGAAGGTAGAAAATAGGCCTGAATTAAAACAATGAAGGAACACATTCAGTGTCTTGTAACCATATGTCTGGACACACATTCCAGGGCCGAAAACAGGTAAAGTTCAGGGCCAAGTGATGGTTTTCTTTGAGTTGCGTGAGATGGGGTTTGGATGACTTCTGACATGTTTACACATGATTGTTTAAGTGTACTACAAACAGACTTTTCCCATTCCTATTTCCTGTCTTTATTTTAGCCTTTCATCACCTGCAGTTTTATTTTAAAACCTCTTGTCTACAGTTATTTTCTGTCAATCCCCCGAGGATTTATTTCAAAATTTCTAATGATGCCGTCATTGCTTACTTTGGTTAAAAAAAAGTAGATTAATTATTTAAAAACTTCCTCTGTACCATTTAAACTTCATCCTAAGTAACCAATAAAAAATTCTACAAGCAGCTGTGGAATGTGAAATACAAATTATTACTCAGGATGCTAAAATGAAGCGTTAGTGCTCCTGCAACTGAAACTGCATATCTGCCAATAAAATCCTATTAGGATGTTGTAGTCCTGTCTCTTAAGAGAATTGCTCGAGTAATAACTGAACACTTATGGTTTTGAGAACAATTGACCAAAAGATGTTAAAATTATGTATTTGTGCTGCATCTGAAGTAGAGCAGTGTTCATATTTACCCTTCTAAAGCTACGGCTGGCCGGATAGGAATATTGTCAGTTTAAATAACTTTTTGAAAACCTAGAAAGACAATTAATTGCTGTGAAATGTCAACAGATAAGATGGACTATAGCAACAATATATCATTATGCCAAAACAAAACTGAATAAGTTTCTCTTGTAAATGAGGCTTGTCTGAACAAGGAATGAAAATAAAACTTCTGGTGATCCCAAGCCAAATACAAGTTAGCATGCTGAATCCAAACCTCTTGCTTTTCCTTACTTAATGGTTTAGATAATAAGTTTATCTTTAAATTATCAATGGAGAAAAACATGACATGAGATTAATTTTAAAGATATCTAATGACCACTGGATGGATGTGAAACAAAATATGATAAAACACAAATGCTGAAAACTTACTGTTTTACATCATTCATAATTCAGCTCCAAAATTCAGTCAAAGAAAATGAAATATTGGTATTACATCCAGTATTAGTATAACAGAACTAGTAAGAGAATGCAACTTTAATTTGATCGCATGGAATATTTCTCAATCATAAGTTAGCGGTGGCAAAAAAACATCAAAGCAGTAATTTACCATCGAGAAAATTCTGTTGTTGAATTCAAAATTATACTATAAATAAAAAAACTTTCAAATAGGCAAATGGAAACTTGGAATAGAGAACAATGACTGGGAAATGGTGTAGGTGAATAAGTAAATAAGTAATCACCAGCAAGTTCAATAAATGATATCACAAATAAAGATATTTCTCAAATTCAGAGGCACAATGAGGAAATGGATTCATAGCCACACATTAATATTTTCCCCTCCTCAAAGGGTTCAGAAAGATATTTAATGAACTCAGGGCTGATGTGACTTTACCACATGCTCAACCAGGTGAACACTCAGTCTATAAATCCCACCAATCTAATTGTGCCCTGTAATCCCATTTATATCCCTGATATTGGTATCCAGAGAGTATTCCAATGGCTTTAACAAAGTATTTCTCACTTACAAATAAAAGTAGTTCAACAACAAACATCTTGGTTAATCTTTGCTCATTGAAACTAACATGAAATTCTGCAAAGTACTTGACTCCATAATTGGGAGAAGCACCAATGGCAATTTTTGACAATACATCACAATGCATCAACACAATTCTGCTGTTCACTGGCAGAAGAACTGCTCATCAAAGGTTCCTTTGATGGTATGTGTTGAACTTTTCACAACAATTTTTTTTGTCATGGGCTGTGTTTATCAGACACAAACAAACATTTAAATAAAGCATCTAACATTTTCAATATGAGGGATAACTCAAAGTTAAATGTAAAAAGAGCCAATGACAAACACTAATTTCATTGGCATTAATTATGATCCTGAACTTTTAAACTAAAATCTCTTCAAAATTTGTAAATCTGTTTTACCATAAAATATACTTAATCATGTAATCTTCTTTATCATGTCTGTCTGTGTGTGCTGCTCTTCTCCCCTTTTCCAATGAGAGTCAAATAAGTTAAATAAAGTAAAAGAAAAATGTTGTCATTATCTTTGCTGAAAATACCTAAAAGTTTACTAAACCTTGCCATTAGAAACACTGTCCTAATTGTTCTGTGATAAAGTTACAAGTTACCAAATAAAAGGAATGCAAACATATCTTAGAAAGAAAATGAGAGCGATTTCCCTCTCTACTTTTTACTCTGGGATTGGGACTGGTCCCAATAGATCCCCAGAACATTTCATCTGAGTATTCTCCTTTTATGTTTGATCATGTGGCATCTGAAGGTTTGCAACCAGGTCCAATTTCTACAAATGGATACCAATAAGAAGGAAAACTAGGAAACTTGGTGTTCTGCAGTTAAAGGTAAAGACTTCAAGTTATCGTGCTCCTCCAACATCACCTCTTACCCCCCCCCCCCCACCCCTTCCCATCACCTCACAAATATCCTGCTTGAATGATGATCAAACCTGAGAATTCTGAAATCAGTATTCTTTGAAATATTTTATCTAGTGTATTGACACTACTTGAGTTAGAAAGCCTGAAAGATGGAGTTACTTTAGCTCACTATATTTCACTTTCCCACTGCCCCTTGCACCCCCACTTCTATCAGAGATGGAGAGAAGGATATCCTGAATGAAGGGGCATTACGTTCAGCCACACTGTCAACCAATGCTCATATCATATTCAGCTCCACACACCTGAAGTAAATCCACTTTGAGATGTGCTATTTTCACTACTATTACTTTTCAGATAAGCTCACAGAATGTCTTCAGTATTTTTGTTGCCAAATAGATCATAATTATTTGAAATTATGGACAACAAAGACAAAATTGCATAATACTATTTGCTCAAACTTATACCAGAGAATGGAAACAATTCAAAAAGAAAGTGAGAAAGAGAAGTGGAATCACAACAAGCATCATCAAAATGAGTTTGTCTCAGATGCCCGACATACCGAAGGTGGAGGTGAATTTCTTCCTATCAGTGGAACATTTTCAAATCGAGGATTTCCACCAAATAACACAGTGTTATTCCTATGTAGGAGAAAAGAAATTAATTGTGGTTCTAACCAATCTGCATGACAAATAGCATCACATTTTGAGAGGGGTTTGGTTTCACTGAACTGTTAATAAACTTCGAATCATATGATAAGCCCCACAATCCTCACTACACTAGTCACATAGAAAATGTAATAGGATAAACTTTAGTGATTATACTTTTCATGAAGCTACTTAATTCTTTTTTAGACATTTAATTTCTGGCATTATTCAAAGACACAGACAGTGCTGTATTTAGTTACATGAGATGTCTTACTTTGATGGAGCATAATCTACCCTGTTCTGACCTTGCACCTTATCGTCTACCTGCACTGCACCTTCTCTGTAGCTATTACACTTTATTCTGCATTCTGTTATTTTATCTTGTACTACCTCGATGCACTGTGTAATGAATTGATCTGAATGAACAGTATGCAATAAAAGATTTTCACTGCACCTCAGTACATGTGACAATAATAAACCAATTCTAATTCCAGGATGCATATAGTTCAACAATACATTTCATTGCAAAAGCTCATCTATCACCACCTTTTTGTCTAACTCAATCTTCTTTGGAAATTATATTGAACAGTAGTCCAGAAATAAAATATATGTTAGGTAATCTGCTCGTTGATGGCACAACACTGCAACTTGCAGTAAAGGTATAAAATCTGAAGCATATAAACCAGGTAATATAACTATAGTTTACAATAATTGATGTACACTGATTACTTACATGTACTCAGGTGCAGGTGCTGTAGTGGGTGGTTGAGTGGCAGTTGTGTTTGCGGGTGGTTGGAGGCTGGTCTGACTCCCCATACTACTGTTGAAACTACAGAAACTGTGTATCTGTCTTCGGGTTGGGTTATGGGTTGCTATGCGACGAGCTTGTGGATTAAAAGGGTCTGCTTCATCCATGTCATCATAATCTCGATCTCTGGACAACAAAGCAGCTAATGTTAGGACAGCAGTCAAACAAAACAAAAAATGCTGTGCTCTCCTTATTATCTCAAAATACAGATTTTTACAGGCAACTACAATATCTACACAAATTCATATGTACTATATATGGACTGATGAAAATAATTTTCCAACAGCAGCACATTTAGGATCCTAATTGTCATTCTTCATGTGAAATGAATTGGAATTCAGACATCTGTTAGCTGCTCCTTAACACATTAATCTAATTCCACATTAATCAAATTTCAATGGATTTTCTAATATGAAGCAACTGCATATTACATATTCCAAGCTTTTCTTAAATGCTGGTATGGTCTTTATCCTATTTATTAACTCCATTGATTCCTCAGCCTCAGAACCTTCTGTGTCAAGCAAGGTTTTCACCTGCTGTCATAAATCTTACATTCAATCTTATATCTATGTTCCTTGGCTCTAGCACTCTCAGTCACTGGAAACAGTATGCCCCTATTGCCTCATTCAGTTCCTTGTAATTTCAAATAGCTTCAGGAAATCACCCCCTAATTGCCCCTCTAAAGAAGATTTGCACTGTGACAATAATCCCTGGGTCAATTTTAAATTTTCGCCACTTGCCTGATTGCAATGTGATTACAGCCACGGGATATGGCACAGATCAAGGCACAGAATCCAGCTGCAGCAAGGAGAGAAAACAATAAAAGGTAGAGTAACCCTTCAACACCATCGTAGCATACACCATTCAGGGCATCCAGATAGTCCTTTATAAAAACAAACAGAAAAATAAATTAGATCCAACAATTTGCGATTATTTAGGACAGCTACATAACTGAACAGTTGATTTACTCCCATGGTCCGCTCTTCCATACCCACCCACCACTCCCCGTCCTACGGTACCATTCCCTGCTACACCTGTCTGTTCACCTCTTCCCACCATCCAGGGACCCAAACTATCATTCCAGGTAAGGCAGCAATTCACCCGCACTTCTTTCAATCTAGTTCACTGTTTTTGGTGTTCATAATATGGCCTCTTCTATATTTGAGAAAGCAAATGCAAATTGGATGATCGCTTTGCAGAGCACCTGTACTCAGTCTACAGGAGTGACCCTGAACTTCTGCTCACCAGCCATTTTAATTACGATCCCAATCCCACTCTGACCTCTCTCTCTGTGACCTCCTGCACTGTTACAATGAGGCCCAGGGTAAACTCGAGGAACAACACTGTATCTTTCATATTACAGCTTGCAGAACTCGATACTGAATTATCTGACTTTGGATAACTTGCTTTTTCTTTCTATTTGTATTGGGAGGGGCCATGTGTGCTTGTCATTCCTATCTCTTTTTTTCTTTCATTTGCATATTCTAGTCTGCTCAGCACATCCCAGTAGTCGAGACTATACAACATCACCCAGACTTTACAACATTAGCAACACATTACACAAAGGAGTTCAACTGTCCATTTTATGGCAACATCATTTCACCCTATACAGACCTTCCCTTTGTTCCAACCACTGCCTTCCCCAACCTTCGCTGCTACTTAAACTAACCTGCTTTCTCCTTTCTCAGTTCTGATAAAGGGTCTTCGACCTGAAATGCTAACCATTTCTACAGACTCTGCTCGACTGGCTGAGTTCATCCATGTATAAATTAGCTTTCATTGTAATGTTACCCGGACAGTAAAACATAAAGGGCTGATATAAACTGAAGTCAATAGAAAGGAAACAAATCAGGCTATGTATAATAGAAAACCTAACCATTGCTCTCCATTACCTACAGCTGGAACATTTAAAATCAGATGGCCTGTCTATAATTTTACTGTTGAAGTGTCATCCTGTATATTACGTACATTGCTGCCATGGGTTTGGTCAATAAATGCTTTCATTAACAAAATGGCAAAAGTGACAATTTTTGCGTCTGGCAACCTATCAAGGCATTCTTGCCCATAGTAAAAGACAGTAAATAGTGTAAATAAAAGCACACATCATATTAAACAAGGAAAGGTATTACTTTCCTTCATTAACGTTTACCTTGTGCAGTCCTCGGCAGTCGAGCATTGCTGTGAGTTGATGCAAATTGGATTCAGATGTATTTAGTAGCTGCTGTATGCCAATAATGTCCTTCTGTCAAAAAAGGATGAAATAGTTTATCTTTTAAAAAAACAAAGCAGTTTCCGTCATAAAAATGTTGGTGCGAAATTGCTTGTTGGAGTCAGTGGTTCCATCAGATGGCATTATATCAGTTACCACACTCAGTCACAGGACTCCACAGGTCAGTTCTGCCATTAGAGAACCTATGACTTTTATGGTCATTTTAGGCCTGTGGTAATGAAAGAGAAAGGTGGGTTTTCAAATGATTTTATTGGTTTTAATTATTTAGGGAATTTTTATTGTTTTTTATTAACCTTATTTTTCTTTTAAATGCTCCTGGATGTCAAAGGTAACTTAAAATTGTTAAAATTAGTGACAGCTATGCCAGAAGACAAATCTGCACCCCAATTTTCAGCTGGCATGCTGGTTAGGAGCTTTCAGGGATGCTCATGGCCCAGTCACTGCTAATACCTCTTCTCCCAATTCAAAAGTGTGGAGGACCAGTGAGATTGGCTCTTCACATCCAGCCCACATGAGCACAGGGGACTGCAGGCATGGGCCAAGTCCAGCAAGATCTGGTCCTATCTCTTAGGTCAGGAACAACGTAGTATAACCTTTTGTTTAATGGCAATCTCTGATTTAAGAGGGATGGTAAGAGGGCAAACTCAAACAATGGAGCTCAGGCAAATGAGTGAAGGGAAAGATATGATTTGGATGAAAATAGAAAATGCTGGAAATACTCAGCAGGTCAGACACTGTATATGGAGAGAAAAACACAGTTGACATTTCAGGTGCATGAAACTAGAGAGGTCAAGGAGGATTAATGTTATAGAAGATGTCATTTTTGACTTTGTTTTAGGCTGTTATATCACAGCAGAAGGGTTAAAATTCTATTTAAATGACTTGAACCACGAGCTGCTGTGAAGTTGGATATTGATATTGGAGGTGACAAAACACTTTAGGACACATTAACAACAATCAGACTGTTAAAGACATTGCAAAGAAAAGATATAGCTCCCACCTCTGCCATAGGGAATAGTGGTATTGCAACATGCATCAATCCTTGGATTTGCAGCTGCATGTTTGTTAGGGAGCGCTGGAAACTTGACAGAGTCTACAAAAAGGGAAAGAAAGAATGTACTCTGACTCAAATATTACATTCTAATGAAAATTCATAACTCAGTGATTTCATTTTTCATGTGAACTTTACCACATGGAAGAGAGACTCTTAGCCCATTGCACATGTACCAGCTTCCAGAAAGAACTAACTACTCAGCCCCATTCCTCATTTTTCCAAATAAAAGGAAGTATTATATTAAGAACTCAATTTGCATTAGTTTAGTAGGAAGTCAGAACTCAATTAAATCGCACCATATCTGAAACCCATTTTAAAAAAATTGTACAATTTACATCACCTTCTCAGCCTACATCGACATAACAGAATATATACCTTTCGGAATGGGTTACGCGTGCTGCGGCCACAATACAGATAATAATGCACAATGTCTGTAACAGAAGCAAACAAACATAAATTAGAAGGGTTTCTAGCTATCAATGTGAAGAACCAGTACGTGCACAACTATTTTGAAATCAATTTCCTGAAAGGAGGTAGACAAAAATATGAAAACGTGAGTATCCACTTGACTGTGAATCTTCTGGATCCCATTTTTTTAAGCAAAGAGAAGTGAATTGCTCTGTGTCAACTATATTGCTCTTCAATTGGAATTTTGTTTCTTCCATAATACACAGGTAGGTGGGGTGATCAGACACTAGGTTAGCACAAGTTTGTCATGTGATTCATGTGAATTGTGACAGGTACAGGGTGGACATGTTTATTACAAACAATTATTTGTTTGCACAAATTACAACGCCTTGCTACAGCTGTTGTTTCCTGACATGGGAAGTATATATTGTGCGATGATGAAAGCTCCACAAGTGTGTGAGAAAGGCAAATGCACTTTACCTGTCAATAACTGTAGGAAATCAAAATGAAATTTCATTTTTTTCAGAAAAGGAGGGAATTTTTATTAGCTAGGTCATTCACATGAAAGTTCATTGACCATAAAACTCTGTTTTTCTCTCCACAGATACTGAGTATTTACAGAATTTTGGACTAAGTGAAAGCATTTTGTTAAAGGATACAAAACAGAGAGAAGGGGTAAATGGATTTTCTTTGAATGGGCTGGAGAAATGTGTACACTCATATTTCTAATGATTAGCCTATTACTCTTCAACTATTTTATTGATCAGCTGGACTTGGAGACAAGGACACATTATCAATATGAATTTGGAAAAGGACTATGTGCAACCTGAGGGAGTACTCAGTACACCAGCTGATGAACAATAGATGAATTTTGATTTGGGGAGGGAATAAGGAGGCACATATATACTGCAGAGATTTTAAAAAATGTTTACAAGTAGAAGGATAAGCTGATAAGGTTATCGAAAATGTGTAATCCTGGCTTTTGCACAATATTTTTGAGGAACAGTAAAAGCAGTTACTAAATTCATACAAATCATTGAGATGGTCATTGCTAAAATCTATTGCCTTTCTGGGCACCTTACATTGGGGAAATGCCATGATCAAGATATATTGGGATGATTCCAGGATGAGGTGGCCATAGTTTCAAAGAGAAACTGGAAGTCATTTCAATGGAACAGGACCCACCAAGATCCTCCAGCAGTTTGTTTTTTGCTTGAGAAAGAGCAAACACCAAATTATTAAAATTGCAAAGCTTAGAAAAAAGTGAATTGTTGACAAAAAGGCATAAATTTAAGGCTGCTCCCCAAAAGGAGGAATAATTATATACAGAACACAGGTTGTCCATACATGACTGAAGAAACGGGACTTGGAAAAAATATTTGAAAAAGAAAAACACAAGAAACTGGGAATGAATACAGAAATTGGAACTTCTATCCATTAAATCCAAAGATCTGGCAAAGTTGGGCCAAATGAACCTCCTGTGCTATTTTTTGTTATTATTCTCTGCACATGTATTATGAAATCCTCAGCTCGGACATTAACCAGTGATGAAAAATTATTATTTACTATTCAAGATCACATAAAAGTGACTTGCCATTAAAGTAAAGGGATAGCAAGGCCATTAGCCCATCGAACAGTATTATTAATATCACTTGCCAGTTTTGGGGAAAAGGAGGAAGAATCATTTTTATATAATACAATTACCAAAGTTTTAAAAAGTGCTGATTTACCTGAGCTAATTTTATTCTGGGTCATATTCATGATGAATTTATCTGGAGCCACGCAGAAATCGCTGATCCCCTGAAACATAAGGAAGTGAAACAATCTGCAATTTAAAATAAAATTCTATAAATGTGTCAGAAAAAAAAGCAAGGAAGAAAGAAATAAATCAAGGAACTACGGTGGAGCCTTCATTTTCTTTTGTTTGCCTGATGGAATATTTATATGTTGAGCTTGAAGTATATAAGCCATTGTGTGTCTTTTTTTTGGAATGGGACCTTACCTCAAAGATATTGCCATCAAATTTGTACAGGATGTGATAATGTGTTTAATTGAATTCCCCTTTTCCATTAATTGGTCAAATTACCGTTTCCTGTTTGAATCCTATTTAGAACTGCTCATGTCCTTGAAGGCAGATGAAATCCAGGGAACTGTGCTATAGGTCTAAAATTAATTCTTTGTTTCAGATGTTTTTGTTGCTGGCTTTATTCCATTTGTCATTGTTGCTGAAATTGACATCATGATGGTACTGGACCTAAAAAGATTCCTTGAAATCAAGTTGGAAACCAGAGCTTAAAATGTCTCAATGAATAGGTGGGTGTGGGTTGCTGATGATTTGCACAATCCTTCAATGTGTTTCAAGGTCACAACAGATGCAAGGAGAGTTGGTGTTCAACACCATTGGGAGCCACTGATTTAGGATTGACTTTAAGGTTCCAGTGAGCGCCTACACAGCCAAGTTCAGCTATGCATCAATAAATTTTGTATGGCGGATGCTTTTATCACATCCAGTAAATCTGCCTCCACACTCTACCATTTAATACGACATATCAAAAATGCCAAGATTTGGTGCATTTCACGTACAATTTACAGGAGACCAAACAGGAATCAGGATGAAAATGAATGTTCTTTTTATGCTCTTTGAATTTACTCTGATCTTTTTCTGCCAACAACCCTTATCCAACAAAACTGCTATTTTTTTAGTGAACTCTTCAACATTATAACTAGATTGATCTGTTATCAGCCAAAAAAGGAATGAGTTGAACATTCCATTTCAGCCAAAAGAAGTGTGTTCAGACTAAAATTAAATTCATATTCATCAGTGTCTTATATTTATTTGTATTTTGGTTTCACGGAAGTCACAGGTGATCAGGGCAAATGAATAGTATCTGGTTTGCAGCGACTGTAAGATTTTGATGGTCAAATTCTTTCGGGAATGAAATCAAAGTCTAGCAATCATTCTTCCATCATTTACTTAACAATCCACCTGGGAAAGTGAATGGAAAAGTTTTATTCATGAATTATTATACTGGAAATTCAAAAGAACATTAAAAAATTTATTAATTGGTACTCATGGTCCAATTTAAGTAATCATTATTAATATACATTGTGCTTCAAAATCAGTATCTGAAAGAAACTATTCTCAGGACAACACACTTTTGGGATTGCTATCGATGTTGGGACCATTTCCTATGATGCTTGTGTGGATAAGGCAGAACTGGCAAGATGACCCATAAACATGTATGAGTGGAAAGTGGATCAAGATGATTGAAGCTTCAAAATCAGCAAATCTATGCCCAATATGTGTACTCTGAGCAAGATGCCAAAGAGAATGCGGATGCAGAACACACAAGTCACATTTGTCCACTATTAGAAAATATTTCAGCAACACACAGAATGAAGATCTCTTTGGCATCAAACAATGTCAAAGAAAATTTATGCAATACATTACACAATGGAAGGACATAATGCTCAATTCAGAAAGAACAGCCAGGTGTATACAAGATGGCACTTTTAAAAATAACATCCCACTACATTCCACAGTATTCAAAGATTAAGTTAAAGAAAGATGCATTAGGACAAGTGCCCAAATGCTTTTTCCAAAGATGAAGCATTTAAATGGTGAAATAAATGAAGGGGGATGGAGTGGTTACCCAGTTTGGGGACGCAATTCCAGAGTTTTGGCCCAAAATGACAGAAGGGGCAGTCCCTAACAGTGGTGCAGAAAAAGTGATGGATTCACAAGAAACCATTGTTAAGAAGCATCATACGAGCCACTTATTTCCATGAGGAAGTTGTTCAAGTTCCACTTGTAATGTTCTTAGAGGTGGTCAATATTCAAAAAATTTAGAAAGAGGACCAGCTGATTAAAAAGCAGTTAATAAAGACAGGGCAAAAGCTAATATCATGCAGAAAAATAACCTATGAAAAGATTTTGACAGGCAAATAAAGTGAATAGTGCAGTGATAAAGTGGATGAACATGTTGAATTTGGCACATTCCTTCAAGTGCATACATGGAACTTATTCTCTGGGGATCAAATGTTTTTACTGACTTCAGAAATCTTGGACTTCACTTATTCAACTTGAATCTGTCAAAAATCAAGTGTAGACCAAATTTTTTACAACAAATTACTGACAGCAGCATTACCAGATCTTCCAGAAACCAACCAGTTCATATTTTGTTTAATTTGACCCCCCTCCAAGAAGTAAACCTCAGGTAATATATTCATGAATTAAATTAACATTTGAAATTATTTAATATTTCATTCTCCTGTGGTTTAGTCTAAGCATACAGGAAATAACCACATTTTTAAATATCCTGTGCATGGTATACTTTATTTGAATTACATATCCAAAATTGAAATTGCTTGTGTAAACATTTATCCAGGGAATCCTTCTTCAACAGGAGTGGGAAAGAGCAGATGAAGAAGAGAAAAGGGAAGGAAAGGAGGGAAAGAATGAATAGGAGTGAAGGAGAAGTAACATTTAAAGATCCTATGTTTTGGAATCCTGCCACAAGCAATACCAGTCCACACAAATCTTATATGCCATGTCAAAAAAAGTTCCATTGTAACATAATTATGGCAGAAAAATATGGCCATTTCTAAAAAGTTGCAAAGGATCAATCAGATAGAGGTTGGTCTAAATCAATTTTCATTTCAATCAGAATAAACAGAGCTCACGTCAACAGACCACTCAAGGCAACAGAAGTTTAGAAAGAAAATGGATTGTTTAATAAAAACAAGCTTAAGGAAGCAATGAAATGAAGTGATTCATCCACCGTTTAATGTGCAAGCCAGTAGGGCCTGCGCACTTTAAAACAATACTATCGCACAATTGTCCAGTTAGGAGAAATTGAGGGCCCCCCAGATCAAGAGGGGACAGCTGAAACATCAGTCAAGTCATAAGACCTAGATGAAACACAAGGTGGATTCAATCTGTTGACTTTAGCCACAGGCAGTAATCTGTTTATCAGGTTTAGCAGGGCCATACAAGCTGACAGGGCTGGAGACAGGAAATGGAATAAATTAAGGAAATCATTTCATTGTTTACACTAGAAGATGTACAAAATAGATGTGAAAATCTAATAGATCTCTGAGCAAACTAACCATATAATCACTCCTATTACTACTCAAACACATTTATTTCACTTTTTTTTAAACGTTACATGTACTTACCTCGCAACAGAAACATTCTGCATTTGGCATTAATGAAGTGCACAAATATTGCACCATATTCAGCTTTAAGTAGAATTTAGATGGAAGAAACACTATAATTTGTACAAATTGAAAAATATTGTTGTACAATGTATAACCACCTCTAAATTACCTCTTTAATCTACACATTTCGAATCTTAAGTACCTGACCTCAGAAGGCGTTTGCAACTACATAATAAAATGTTCTAGGCACAAGCTGAAAACAAAATCTTGAAAATTATTGCGAACGTCAAAGCTTCATTTACTGTCAAATGACTAATTGTTGGTGAGTTACAACAAATAAGACTGAGAACATCTGAAGGAAATATCATGCAGTCCGTTACTCATACTTTGCCTTTGCTTTACAATGGAAATTGCTTAAGTTAATTTTTTTCTGGGGTTGGGGATACAAATGTTTTCCAAACATCACTGGTATTTCTATCCCACTAAAATTCACCTTACTTCAATGGAAATAGACTGAATACAAATAAATTTGAATTATCCAGCACTCTTGGGATTTTGGTGATGCTGGACTAGTAGATTTTCCAGACTATTACATTTCACTCCTATTAATACTCAAACACACTTATTTCACATTTTTACATGTTACACTGCAACTATAATATATTTTCCAATGACCCAGTATGGTTAAAGGGAGCATGAAATATACATGCACTCCCACACCTTGGCTCTGGCCACAAACCTACCATGTTCCGGATCCCAACACCGGCCCTGCCTCCCACTCTACACACCTGGCTCCACCTGCGTACCCAGCTTGCACTCTGGACCCCTGGCTCATATTCTGGACAAATGAATGCAGCTGATACCAGACCATCAAGATTTCCAAACAATCAGATGCCAGATTATTGGAGTTTTATTGGCTACATATATTAAAATTGATAGTTCCAAACAACTTTTTAACTGCACCTACACAGTTTATCAATTTGTTTCTGTTAAGTTCTCAGACTCTTGACATTCAATTCAATCTCCCTACTCCTCCCACCTGTTCAATCCTTCTTCCCTGTTCTTAGGGTCACCTTTATCTCTTTGAAAATGAATGCACTGCCAGGGGTAGTAGTGGATGCAAATACAACAGAGGAGTTTAAGAAGCTCTTAGACAGGCACATGAATGTGCAGAGAATGGAAGGATATGGATATTGAGTAAACAGAAGGGATTACTTTAGTTTTGCATTTAATTACTAGTTTAATTAATTCAGCACAACACCTTGGGCCGAAGGGCCTTTTCCTGTGCTGTACTGTTTTGTGTTCTAATCCACTTTCAGTATTATTGTGTGACTTCTTTGTAGAGACCTATGCTGATTCCTTCCCTTTCCACAGGATCTTCAAGCTTAACAAAACTGATGAAGGACAAGCTCAGAAACCTTGACAAAGTAAACAATGCATGAATGCTTAAGCTCTTAATTTCTAAACATTATTTAGTCATACTTCGCGAGTATAAATTGTTGATAGATAAATTGCAAAAGGAATTGTATTCCACACAGAAAACAAGATCATTCTCTCACTTACCACAGCTGCAGCAGTATCCAGACCAGCGATCCCCAGCTGAGGATTAGAATCAAGACACCAAGGACAATCATTCTGGAAATATAAAATGTAAATGTTATGAATAACATATAGAACAATGTCATTGCTACAGATTTAGCTTTTTGATGTTACTGGACAAATTAACAATTGAAGTGAGTTTACTTGTAATAAATATGTAATATAATTGGTATTCAGCTAGCTTATTTACTGAAAATGTAGCTTGAGTGGGTACCATGGGAATTAAGTCATTTTATGTTCATTAATCTGGATTTATTGTAATTCAATTATTATCCACATAGGCCTCCAAACCCTTTTCAAAATGAAAAATAACAAAGCCCAGAGATTTTTAGAATGACAAAACAAAAACAGAAAATGCTGGAAATACAGATGTGGTCTGACCTGCATTTTCTGTTTTTGTTTTAGATTTCCAGCACCTGCAGATTTTTTGATTTTCACTTTTTTTTAAAAAGAATGCCTTTATTTACAGTTCAAGTATACAAAGTCTAAATTCATTCCCTTAATAAAAAATAGCCTGAGCAGAAGATTCTTAATTTAATGTCCAAAGCATCTTTACTTAATAGAAAATTTAAACATCCTCATCCCTTCCAATTTAAGTCTTAAATAGGGGCTGTTTAGAAAAGTTTTGTATAACTTAAACACCTGAAGTACAATATCTTTTAAACTATTATACTGGGAATAGTTTTAATGTTGATCCAACTGGTTGGTCCCAGAATAAAAACATCTTCATGTCACATTTTCCACTAAAGATTAAACACCAGAATACCACAAGCAAGGTATGAGAAAGGCAACCATATTACTCATGATCCAAGCACACATTTCTTCTTTTTGTATTCACAATTAAATCTCACCTATCAGAAATTCAGTAAATAACACTTTGTTACCGGTATATAAAAAAGTATTTTTCTGAGATATAGAAAGGAAGCATTTTAGAAAGCCAGATATCAGAAAGCAATTTCTCTAGGTGGTTAATCATCAGCTTTAATTGTGCTAATAGACATGAATCACTTAACTAGAGAACTTGTTTGAGAAAAACCTCATATTTTGTACCTAATTTTGACTGAAAGCCTCAAATGAACTCTTGTTAATTTATTAAATCAGTATTGGAATATCAAATGACTGAAGTTTAGGATGCTGCATTGAAATTTCTGCTCACACCCTAGTGCCAGCATGTAAGACAGCATCTTCACTGGCAAGTGTGATCAACTTCACTTATGTACATAAGAGTAATCCTACCTTTGAAATATTTGCTTAGTGTTGGTGAATGAAACTGTATTCCAGGCATTGGCAAGGGTGAGAGGCAGAGTTCACTGCCCTGTAAAGAAACTCAACTGTTCAATGGACAAATATCAAAGGCAAAGAAAACAGGGGTGCACTGTTGCATTTATATTGCTTTCAGCAGAACTGTAATGAACTGTGGAAGAGGCCAGTGCAATAGAAGCCTCCTTGTGATGTTGTCCTTGATCTGTTTATTTTTTTCACCAAAAATTATGCATCATTAAAAATTGATTGGCAGCAGTAAGATTAATGTTCTAAGAACACTCATGGCATAATTACCTGATAGATCCCATCATGGAGTCTGCATTTAGCAAATTTTAAGCTAAAATAAAAATGTGACGTAATTGAACCAGTCCCATGTATTAAATAGCCTAGGAGAAAGGGGCAGGTCCAATAACAGTTCACAAGATTCTTCTAAAAGGGATCAGGAGAAGGTCAAGCTCTTTACGTTTACAAGCATTGATGGTGAAAGAACTGTGCATTTGCCATGGTAATTTGAAAGCATCTTTAGTGGCCTGTCAGAAGCAGCAATAAGTTATGAGCCTGGGTTTCTCATTTGCCCCTAAGAGCTGTAGAACGTACAGAACAGGAGATTGACAAGATTGACATTTTCTTTAAAAACATGAAAGAGTAATAAACTTGAGGTCTAAAAGCTTTACACAAAAATGGTAATGTTTTAAATGTGTTTGACGAGCATTAGCCTGCTGTCACAATAGAGTGCTCCTTCCCAGGTGGCACTAAATTAGCCAGCTGAAGCTTTTCACACATAATTCTCCCCCAGCCACATGGCTCTGCTATGTAACATCAGAGGGACTTTTCCAGCAGCTGAAATTTATTAAAAAGCTATTTGATGTTAGTTTTCCTGTACACACAACTACCCTAAATTTCTTTTCCCAACAATTTCTTTAATTTTAAATCGTGGTTCACAATATTTGCAATTTGTCAATACTGTTCATTCCCTTCAGCCTGCAAAATATATTGTCAAATTCAAATCTTTGTCAAATTCAAATTTTTACGCTATGTTCAAATTAATAATTCTTGACGTCAAATTATCTTAAAAAAGGTTCGACTTTTAAATTCTGAAAATGTTGATCAGATAGATCTTGTGGTAAAGGAAGACTTTAAAAATTGCTTTTAAGTTATTACAACTGCCCTGGTCACCTCGAATTGGAAGTCTTATGTTAAAGATTGGGATGTGAGAGGAGAGAGGGGAAAGAAAGAGAAAGGGAAGAAATTTAATTTTGCCCAACAATCAGAATCAAATTTAATGAGTAATTATTTCAAAGCTAATTTAAATTAATAATTTTATGCTATACTTTTTATTTGTTTCAAGAGGCTGGAGCTTGAGATCTAAAGTCTGCCAGGTAAGCAGATCACAGAGGAACACACAATTCTTGCCAAGAAATGTTTTTAGCACAACGTGCAACTTTTAACTAATTTTGTGCTTCCATTATTTTCAAATGAGAAAATTTATTACAAATATAATTTAAACTGACTACAAATACATTTTAAATTGATTGTAAACTTAAACTGTAATACAATACTTCCTGTTACATTAATTTACTAAAATATTGCTAATTACATTATATAATAGCAGCAATGGGACAGAAAATCAATAACCATTACTGAATGGAATCTGGGTGAGAATATATCCTGAAGTGCAACCCATCTTTAACAATTGCCATTATGTTGGAAATGGGAATGAAGAGCAGAGGGTGCTTTTTATAACAACTCCTTTGCTCCACAACTTAACTTCTCAACTGGACAAACATGAGGTAATTTGCTAGCAAATATTTCAGTTTCATTGTCACGTGGATTGTAGAGAGAGATGGCCAACTCCATTAGTTCCAGAATCTGCACCAAAATGAACTCTAAAATATTTTGGCAGGCAAACAAGGGTTACCTGTGCTGCAATTACCAAAACCCATTTTAATGATGGCAAGGAAATAAGGTCAATTTTAAGCTTCCAAAATCTTCAAGCAAATTAACAATTATAAAGTAACTTATCTTGATTAGGTCATAACCAAAACATTACATGTTTTATTCCTACCTATTATGCCGATTGAACAGCTTTACACTTTCCATCATGTCCTGTTTTTCAGATTTCCAGCAACCCTTCTCATTCTATTTATTCAAAGCTGGTTCTGGCTAGGGACAATGTCCCAGATTCTCCATTTTAATAAAGATGCTAAATGGAGTTACATTTACAGAACATAGAACATACGGTTTCCAAAAAAAATAAAAAGACAGACTTGTTTCAACATTCCTTTCAGGTTGTCCCAAAAACACTTTGCAGTCAGTGAACTACTTTGAAGTCAGTCATTTGTAATGCCAGAAATGGAGATAATTTGCACACTGCAAGGTCCCCAAAACAGCACACTAATAATGCCCAGATAATCACTGCAAATATAAAAAGTAAAAGGACACTTCATACTAGACTTTAGTGTCCTATTTTTGGTTTTACATATAATGCTGATATGAAAACCGGCAAAGCTTATAAAGGAGTCTGAAAGGGTAATTTGTGAAAAATGATGCTCCAATCACATAACCTGCTTCACTGGATGAATGGAAATACATTTCCCTGGGTTTTACCCCCATCAATTGTCCCCTTGATTTCCAGTATTTCTATATTTCTCTTTTCGTTTCTTATTGTAATAAGCTTTAGGTGGAAGCAAAACTATCTTACCATAAATACACCATAGCACTTCATGACATAATTAAATAAAAAATTCCATTACAAACTACTTTCTGCAACATTTTGCTCTGACAACAGAGATGCTTTTTAAAGTATTAATATCGAAGATTGTCTAACCTTTTAAACTAGCTTTCAGTGATAGAATAATTTGATATACCTGACGTAAATCTGTGTAGGAATTGCACCCATGAAGACTGCATTGCAGTCAATTGTAATGCCTCACTGCCCAGAAACATTGGTTAACTGATTAAGATTGCACTAGGACTCAAACTCCAACACTTGCTCGAGCATGTGGCTCAAAGATTTATTTTTGAGGATCAAAGAAAACAGATGCTTTAACATACATTTTTTGGCTCATTCCAACTCCAAGAGATTACCATCTCTGTACCATAGGCACCCTCTAAATCTGGGTGAGATTACAGTTGAGAAACAAAACAGAAGCTTCTCCATTTTTGAAATGGAGGTCTTGACAAGAAAGTATCAATATTATCCTGCTTCAAAACTGAAGTGCACTTTTTGAATAAAAGAAACCCTTCCACAAAAACTGGAAAGTTCCTTCATCTGCATCATTCATTTCCAATACAAATTACATGATGTAACATTTTGCCCTGATGAGATAGATTCTAAAATATGATACTCACAGTGTGAGAAGCCACCTGGATCGTTGGCCAGACCCAGAAATGCTGCCAGCAAATAACCAAGTCAACAATTAGGAGCAGAAGATATGACAGCCACCTGTAATGATAGTTAAGGATAAACACATCAAATACATAAAAGGTAAAAATGCTGCAAGTAAAAATCCTAAAAAGCCTCTGACAGTCTTTCAAATTCTTAAAAATTATTTAGGGAATGTGCAAGATACCAGTCCCTGTGCTGCTTAAGGACTTAATTTGCCAATCTGAAGAGACTGAGACATGGAGCACCAACTTTATGTCCATTCCAAACTCAAGTATCTCCAACAAATCGGAGCTACTTCACAGAGTAAATTTAGCAAAGCTCTAACTTTAATCATACTGCATGGATAACAATGGACTAGATGACCATGGGGACACTATATATCTTTAGATGCAACCTCCAGGAGAAATTGTCCACATTGTTTTGCAAGATAATGCATCCCCAAATATTTCAACAAGTCAATTCTAAATTAGAGATAACTTTCACTAATAATCTGTCTCACAATATGGATTTTTGTGAATTTAACATTTGTTCCATCCACTTCAACCAGACTCCTGCCATATCAATTATTCAACCAGGCTATAAGCACCGCCAGAATTCAGCAACTAGGCAACGTCACTCAACATACAAACTTGGAATCTTGATCCTCAACCAAGTCACCTTGTGTACCATACCATGTGAATTGACCACCACCAGTTCCTCCCCAAAATACTTAAACAATACCACCAAACTTCCCCTCTGCTCACTGAAATTACATTACACAATTAGCTATGGCAGCTTTCCACATCAGTAACATATACCAAAGTCTGGAAGGAGAAATTTAGTAAGAGGAAATGACTAAAATGGATTTCACAACCACCATAAGCAAAGACACCTGGGTGGGTCTCCGATTTCCACCAAAGTGATAATGAACCCATGCTGCTTTTTCTCCCCCAAGCAAAATGTCACAAGAATACTGGATTTTTAAAAATAGTTTCAATAAAGAGTTACTCCAAAATTTTAAGATTGCTCTAAAACTTCTGCAGGTTCACTAGTGTCCTGCAGGGAGAAAAGTGTTCTCCTTCCTCCTACCCTAATATTCTGTCATGTGGCTCTGTATCAAATTTTTATTGATGAGACTCCTGTTACTGCCTTGAAATGTTTTGCTACATTAGAAGTTGTTATATAAACCAAGGCATTCCAGTTCCAAACCAACCTGCTTGACTCTTAAATGAAGTGGCCTAGCAATTACCTTGCATTACAGCAAGTGCATGATTGGATGCATGCTTGAAAAAGAAAAAAATGCAAGGTCAAGTGAAAAGAATAGTGACTGGGGTGAACTGTATGGCTCGTTCAAAGCTAACATATGCATGATAGACTAAATGTCCTCTTATTCTATATTGTAGTCATTGAGTTTATTGTCATGTGCACAAGTACAGTACAATGAAAAACTTGCTTACATCCGCATCATAGAAACGTCAGTACAAACAACACACAGAATGTAAACTGCACATAATTCTTTGTGTTGTCTGCACCCATGTGCCTATGATACTGCTGCAAGCAAGAATTGTAAAATTCTATGTTGAAAGATTCCACGAAATGCCTTCTAAAGATGGTTCACCATCCTCACCATCTCTGGCCCATACAGCATCATATGAGGAAAGGAACAGAAAAAGAATCTTATTACTCACTCTTTCTGCAGGGAAGTTAGAGAAGTGCAACAACTACAGAACTGTGACATTGACAGTAATCAATGACCTAAATATCAATTAGGGTAATGTTTGAGTAAAGGGAAAGGAGAAAGAGACATTTCTGAAATGTGTTCAGGATAACTTCTTTGGCTATTATGTCCTCAATCCTTCTCGAAAGGAGGCATTGCTAGCTCTGGTGTTAGTGAACCGAGGTGAGCCAAGTTGACCAAATGTCTGTGGAGAACACTTGAGCAAAAGTGACTATATCATGAAGCGGAGATCAAATTGTTCCTTGCTCTGCTCCATTACTGAAGCTAAAAGGGGGCTCGTTTCAATTGGATGAGAGGGAATCTAGATAGTGTTTTTAGGGATCCCAAGGTTGACTGGAAAGTAGTGTGAAACCACAGGCAATCTTTAAGGAGACAACATTTTATGTATAGGCTGGGTACAGGGAAGGAGAACCAAAGCCAGGGAGACAGAGAAAATGAACAAAACAAAAAAAATTAGGGCATATGATGCACATCAGATGAATTCAACAGCAAAGTACAATAAGTAGAGAGGGGGAGTGAAGAGGAAAATAAGACTGGCAAAAAAAGACTATGATAATAGAACTGAAAATAAGATAAAACTGATGTAGGGCCTTTAATCTGATACATTAACTCTGTATCTCTTTCCACAGATGCTGCCCTGCTTGCTGAGCCTTTTCTGCTTGTGTACAAAAATAGAATGGTAGTTGACTCAAATGGGAACACTAAAATCTGTTACCCAGGCATGTAAATAGTTAAGCCAGTGGTAAGACATGGAGGTGGAGCTATTAGGTAAAGGCCAGAATATTTATTTAGTACTTTATATTGGTGCTTACAAATGGGATATTGACAAAAACATCAGAAGAGATGGAGATTGAGGAATGAGCGGATAAAGTAAAAATATTTACAGTATGTACTAGAAAATGTCAAGTTTAGAATGGATAAGCCACATGGTCCGAATGATTTGAATCTCAGGTTGCAAAGGAAAGTTGGGCTGGAGATAGTGGAGTCTTCCCTTGATTGGGGTGGGGAGGGGGGTGGAGCCACAGGATTAGGAAATGGTAAAAGTGACATGCTTGTTTAAGAAATGGAGTAAGAACATTCGTTGTACAGGCAGTCCCCAGGTTACCACAAGGTCCGTTCCCGAGAACAGTTCACAAGTCAGAAATGACAAAAACAGTGTGTGGGAGAGGATCACAGAAACAGCTGTGACGGGAGAGCAAACAGACACAGGAAGGGCAGCCATCAGTTGGCCTCATTGACACAGAGGATGAGCAAGTGAGTCTGCTCAGCGCTCCAGCCCCCAATTGTTGCGGCTTGAGATGGCAAGAGGCAATCGTGCAATTCTAAAGGATCTGCAGGAAGACATGGACCTAGATTTGCACAGATCTTTGAAAGGGGTAGGACATATTGAGAAAGTAGTAGAAAATTACATTATATTTTGGATTTCATAAATCGAGGTGTTGATTACAAAAAACAACCAAGTTAGGCCAAACCTTTATAAAGCTCTAGTTATGTCACATCTAGAATTCTACATCCAGTTAGGAAAGATGTGGAAGGCCCTTGAGAGGGTGCAGAGAAATTTACCAGAATGGTTCCAGGGATGAGTGATTTAATTACAAAGTTGGTGTGGAGAAGGTGGTACTATCCTCCTTAGAGGAGGAGATTTGATAAAGGTATGCAAGATTATGGCAGGTTTTAGGCAAGACAAATATTAAAATCACATTAGTTGATGGTACAAGGACTAGGGGATACAGATTTAAGGAAGGTGAATGTAGAAATGATCAAAGATTCCAAAAGGATCTTGGATAGGCACTTACGAGAAATAAACTTGGATAGCTATGGGAATAGTATGAGACCAACAAGAATCCTCCTGGGAGTGCCAGCATGAGACTGAGGGGCTGAACAGCCTCCTCTCGAGCTGTGATGACCCTATGACTATACTAGCTCATGCGAGGGCAAAGTAGACAGATATACTTCATAACTGATTGAAGTGGTCAATAAAAGTATGTTGCTTTACCACAAAATGAAGGAATTGGTTGTTCAAATTGCACTGTTGAAGTTTTGAGGTAAAACTGTCTGGTAGAAAAAGAATGTGAACAACAGGCTATTTGTTTTACATGCTTTACCTCATTTCTAGATTAGCTGATGCAGACAATTGTCTTTATCATCTTTACAGTGAGAAAGTTTCTGTTGTACACTTAGCCCAGAAAATCAATGAGAAACCCAGTCACAGTACTTAAAACCTCATAGATCCAGACATTCCCATATGGTAAGATTAGAAACTATATGTGAAATCTAATAAAACAAATTATTAAATGTAAGATGATATCAACTATTGAACAAGAAGCAACATGATTATTTTTGCTTTAAAGCCATCAGAACCATACCAATAAATCATGTTTCAAGATTCAGAACAAAGCACATTTGTACTTTTAAAGAAATTAAGAAGTGAAATGGTCAGAAAACCAAGACCTATGAATCAACCATGAAATTTTATTCTGCAGCTGGTTGAAAATCTATTATTCTAATTTGCCTTTGCAGCTGCTTGTTAATATGCTTTTCAAACTGTGGTGCTGGACAAAACAGAATAAGGAAGTGATTGTTTAAAAAAATTATGGCTCTTCTCAGCTGTGCCTTTCTATAAAAGCACTAACAAATTTGTGACAAGTGGGTAAGTAAATACTAAAATATAATCTACCATAGAAACCTATTAATGTTAAGACGGTTGAAATAGCAAGGAAAGAAATAACTCCCAATAGACAATGGTATTGGATGCATGGAACACAAAGACACAATCTCAGACAAGTTTCCCTTCAAATTCTATTTGTTTCCCTGCAGGAATCATCATCCACGTAGTTCAAGTCCTTTATTGGATAGTGCGACTCAAATCTGCCACAATATGCTCTGATTACCTAGAAATTAGCTTCTTGTGCTCTGTTATTTTCTCCAATACTTTTTCTTGCAAACACCACCATCTAACTACCCCCCCCCCCCCCCCCCCACCGACCCCAACCTCCTGTCCACCCATCATCTGACTCTCCCATACCAGCCTGCCCTAGTTCTGTGGATCATTCTACTCCTTGGGGTACTGGCTAATTGCTGTGACTGAACACAGCTGACAAGCAGCCATAGAAAAATCAGACTAAAGCCTGAATAGGAGTCAGATTCTCACCACTAATATCACTTATTCATGTTATTGCTCAGGCAAACAGAAAAAACAAATCAAGTGGGAGAAAGAGCAGCTGAATGACACGTAACCATTTTCATTTATATTCTACTCTATTGGCAATTTAACCTTCCCTCACTGCTCCCCCCAGCATGACCTCAATGCATACTTCCACTTCAATAATTCTATTGAGATCTGAATAAAGTTAAGGGTCATCCGAAACGAAAACACTTGGAACTGTTGAGCTAGCATGACATGACTGCTCACGCTATTCGTTTGGCTTCAGTGTGGAATCCAGTTCATTAAATTCTACCCAAACACATTTAGTGTCATAAATCCATTATGTTTAGAGAAGGGTAGCAGAACTTCAAGTTTTTTTTTAAATATATAAATATTTAATTCACAGCTTGTTGAATTAATATCCCAATAATACATGTTCACATATATAATTAAAACAGAAAATGGTGGAAACACTCAGCAGATCAATTTGCATCAGTGGAAGGAGAGAGAGTTATACTTCAGGTCGAAGACCCTTCATCAGTTTGACCCAATCATCAACTCTGTTACTCTTTCCACAGATGCTGCCTGACTTGCCAAGCATTTCCAGTTCTTATTTCATGAACTTCCAGTTCCTCAGTGGATTCAAATCTAGATATCGGACTGGAATCCGCAAATTGGTCAGATTGCTTCTTAAATCATGAACAAATTAACAAGTTCCGCAAACACGAAAATGATTATTCCACACATTCAGAGCCATGCTATATTTAATCTGTTGTAAATTACTACCGCTGAAGGTATACTCTGCAGCTCAGTTTGGTACAAAAGAGATTTCCATTCTATTCCTTGCAGATTTCCTTAATAGCACAAATGGCAGTTATCCATATGGCATTCTATTCGACTGTATTTCATGTCCATATTTAATTCAAGAACAACTTGTATATGGGAGGCATCAGTGTGGTGAAATAAGCATGCAATTGGATCTTATGAATTGACGTCGACTATCAGTGGAGATTATTTAAAAGATCAGAGAGTTGCATGGATACGATGTAGATGGCCAGCTTAAATAGAAAGTATCAATGCGGCATAGTCACCACTGTTTAAACTACAAAAAAAAATGTCCTTGTCTCCAGGGAACGAGAACAATACCAATACCCAAAGCACTGAACCATGAGCTTTCATTTGAAAGATCAAGCACCTAATACTGTCACTTAACCTGAAATAACAGAGATTCATAAAAGATAATTTCAGTAAGTTTTCTTGTTAATTCCTACCTGTAATATTCAAAGTAGCCAATTTTCATCGGCCGTTTCTGCCACATTCAAATTGATGTCATTCATGTTGGGAGGCCAGAGAGCTGTGAGATAATTGCATCTGCCAAATGCTGCAAGAGCGTCAGTGAATAAATAAACTCCATCTTTTGTGTGAAGATCTCATCAAGCCTTGCTATATGGTTGCTTCAGATCAACTTTCATATTCTTAATTGTCCCAGATACCTAAAGAGAAAATCAGTTGTAGTTATAAGAAATTTTTAAAAAACATTCTCCAGCAAATTATTCTAATAAATCCCTGCAATTGCATTTTCAACCTAATTTGTTTCATTGAATGTGGAAACATGGTGTGGACTTAAACATGGTGGAGAGGGCAGCTTTTGGGTTAAATTCATTCACCAATAGATGGGATAAGGGTATTCTCGTTGATGGACTTTTAATGCCAATCAAAATTGGAACACTTTCATCTCGGGTCACAATGAATATGGGTCACATAGATCTGCCTCACAAAGAAATTAATCAAGCAGCAAATGGATAGAGAAGGCTGATATTTGCAGCCAAGATGCATTCCCTTACACTTTTGCATTGGAAATTTAAAATGGCTATCAAAAGCAACCTAAATGAAATTTCTTGAACAAACTACTGTCACAAACCAGCAACAAAAGAAACACACTGAGCATGATTCAGTGTTAAAAACTATTTTATTAATCACTACTTATGATAATACGTAAAATAAAAGTAAAAATGTTAGTATGTTAGAATTCAAAAATGTTAAACCTTGAACGTTAACCCCAAAACTAAACTCTTCGTGTGTGTGTGTGTGTGGCAAAGTCCAAAACTCCCAGTTCTGGAATGGTTCTTAAAGTTCAGTTCCGCAAGCCATAAGGTGAAACATGAGCAAGGGCTTCTTCAACAACCACCGTTGTCTGAAGATAAGACGTAGATGTAGAAAAACATAGAGAGAGTAAATACGAAATCCAAATGTTCCACGATGGAACCCCAGCGACACTTCAGTGTTTACTCGGTAGTGACTTCCTCACCCCGAAAAGCGTCCGAATCGTGGTCGTCCACACACAAATACCTGTTTCCTTCTCCAGGTCAGCAACAAAGTGAACTCCACTGGATTACTTCCAACTTTTCCATACATGGATTTCAGTGGCAGATGCAGTTATTGTTTCTCATCCATCGATAGAGAAAACTAGCAGGCTGGTGTCTCTCTCCCTTCTCTCTCTCTCTCTCCTTCTTCTTCTGCTAACTTCTTTAACAACTTCATTACGTCCTTTATCTTCTATTGACGTAAGCACGCCCCACACACACATACACACACACTCTCTATCTTAAAGGGACTTTCACTGAGTCCGTAACACTACATAACTTAGATCTCTGGAGCAGAAACTGTTAGCATGTCAGCCAGAAACAGATATTATGAAAGATGACCAAAAGTTTGAAGAAATAGGTGGATTTTCTCAAAAAAGCCAAAAAAGGAGCAAAATGGAGAGTCAGTGTGATTGAAGAAGGGTATTCCAGACTGTGATGCCTCGGGATACATATACAACATGAGCAATACATATAGCTGCCGAAGAATGCTGCTGCTTCAAAAATGGATGCTGCATTAATAGGAGAGAAGGGGAGCAGTGCTACAAGGGTCTCAGTGGAACCTGAACCTTAACAGGCTGGTGGAGAACATTATTGCAAAAGCATGTACTTTGTCTACGGTGACCCTCCAGGGCTAGAGTCAGGGACATCTGGCAGGAGGCCAGCAAATGGAGTTAGCAAAAGCTGCTCATTCTCTAAGTAAAAAAGTAATTTTTCAGATCAGTGAGAATTAAGAATTATAGTGAAGATTAAAACTGGAGAGTGCACTATTATTACTGTCATTTAGAGAGTTTTACACTGGAACCACGTTTCTAATGCTGGTGAAAATCCCACCAAAAAGTTAAGGGTCAGTATTTCACTGAGAAACATGAAATGACAATTTTATCTACTCCTATTTTCAACGGCTGTTTTTTTTTCCAGCATTGCAAGAATGGATTTCTCAGCCATCGAGTTGGATCCACCTCTTATTGTAAGGTTAACTACAGAGTGGGACTCCTGCCAACTTACACTCCACTGCTAATCTCCCAGGAACTTCATTATTTAAAAGAGATGTAGGGATGTATTTGGAGCAATAATACTGCTTCTGATCATTTTAATGTTTTTGCATTGGTTGGAAAACATTTAAAACTCAAAACTATTACACCTCAACATTTTGTAAACAATTAAACATCACAAAATTTTATACAGCTGTGGTTGACAGTGGCTAAAATGTCTTGACAGTGCAGTGACCTCAGGATGCCAACAAACAGAAGGGCTGCCAGATTCTCTAATGCACTAGTGCAGGACCCCTTGGCAGGAACAAATATGAGCTGGTTTAGGACATAAAGCTCTCTAATATGGTCGTTCATGCCCTATGTGGCCAAGTGAGAGAACCAGAAACTACTAAATTCCACCATTCTTAAAACTACATTAGGAACCATTTGGGAGAAGTTTCTCTGACATGCATCATTTATCATACCTGTAAGTAACAGTCCACATAAAATAATCATCCTGGCTCATAGGCATGATGACTGGCATGGTGTCACCTAGTGACAGTGCCATGGCAAGTTCTCAATATACAGCATTCATACATTGAATAAAGTGACTGGCATGCATAACATTAACAGAATGAAAGTATGTTCTGTTGGATGCTTTAAGCAAATGGTCAATGGATTCATGACAAATGCTTGCTTGAGGAAGCTAGTATGTGGAATAGATCTCCTCCTGTCCTCCCTGGAAGGATATGAGTTATACAGACTTCCCGACAACAGCTTCCGAGGGTAGGGGAGCTTTCCAAGTAACTGTTGTATGAGAAAAATCAAAGGAAATCCTTCTGGCACTATCTACCCAAGGAGCAAATGCATGGAGCTACAATCTGACTTAGCCATTTCCCAGGTCCTCATCCTTTTCTTCACAGCACAAGTTATTTCCATCCCAATAACAAGTGGCATTCCAGAGAAGAATTCAACACATTATTATAAAGTCCTTTCCAATGAAAATGAATTATTTTCCCAAAACGTCTTATATGGTAATGTTTTAAAAATAAGTCTATAATAGTTGGATTCCATCAGGTTAGCAAATCACATTTCAAGTAACTTTAAAAAAATTTTAAAGTATGAAAACTGCCTGAAAAATATCTGTGAATGGGGTACAATTATCTAATAAAAAAAACAATTTATCACTTGAACCTTCATTTTCCACTAAGACAGTTTGCAGAATTACAAAATGTTTCATTTTCACAAATAACATTTTTTTTTAGCAAAGCAGGGATCATATCAATTTTTAAGGAATTTAAACTGGAACCAATTCACCTTGGTCACAAAGTTCCCTAAACATCCACATTTCAGTTTTATACAGAGATTTAAAAATAAGCCTTTAATTCTAGCATACTTAGGTAAAATGCCTTTCACATGAACAAGGACTTGTCTCAGATTTGATCTTTCTGAAATGCTAACTTTCAATGAATTTGTTTAATCATTTTTGAATTTAATAATTGAGATTTTTTTCCCGCAGATTGCTGTGAATTTCCTTATTCATATTTTTTAGAGAAAACATATTTAATTAGCTTCAAATATTTCAACCAAAAATTCTGAGAAGCTCTCATTACTTCACTTTAAAATATATTTTATTATTTACATTTGAATAGTTCCATACATCCAGATGTCCTTATGACACAGCAGGCCATTCAGCCCATCGCATCTATGCTGGCTCACAAAGCAATCCCATTCCCCCACTAGTTTTTCCCGTAACCTATCTTCCCCACATTCCCATCAACTCCTATCAGATTCTATCAATCCCCTACACACTACTAGCCAACTAGCCTACCAACCCAAACCTCTTTAGAAACCCATGCAGTCATAGAGAACTCCCATGCACACAGGATTGAACCCGGATCACTGGACCTGTGTGCCATTTAAAAACTTAATATTTGATCTATTCTGAAATGTGTCTCTCTTGGTACAGTTTTAATTCTATAATGTACCCAATAAAGCCCAAGGGGTCAGTGGATTTGCACATTAAACCCTTTTTGCACAATGAAGAATATTTGGAGTGATTTTCATGGGTCAACTGGAACAGCAAAGGCCAACATAGAATCACAAAAAAAGACATTATGGTACATATAATACACATTGCATTTCACATAACCACTTCTGCTAGTTTGACACATCAGGCTAAGAGATTTAACTAGATTACAAATTTGTGACTTAATGAAGTGCATTCCACAAACAACATTTTTAATTCAAGCAACTGTGACTGAGTGAAGGACATTGCACAAACGAGATACTAAGTTTTTTTTTGTAAGGGAACAACAGAACAAAGGCAAAGAGAGGAAGTTGACCAATGCTGTAGAATCATGAGGTTTGGGGTGACAATGCTCTGGCGAGGTTTTAAACTCCAGTTTGACTAGTTGAGTGGCAGCAGTTCATAGCCAGCACAATCTGGCCCAAGGTGATTTACTGCTTCTATTGCAGCAATCTTCTCATGGGCATTGTAATTAGATAATCCTACAGGCAAAGTGACTTGGTTAATACAGGTTTCACATAGGTTTTTTAAAAAAATATCTTAGTTGATACAAAACCTGGTAAGCACAAGCCCATTCAAAGGATGCAGGTTTGTCATGATATGATGTTACCAGTCGGACTCCAAATTAGTCTTTTCTACAAGTGAGAGTGTTCAAAAGCCACAGAACAACTGTGTTATTGGTCACAATGAGGTCAGAGAGAAGGGGTGTGTGACTTGGGGCAGGGATGTTGAGAATGAATACAGAGACCACATCACCCTAACTACCTGTCTAAACATATGTTTAATAGCACCCTTAAAATGCACAGCAACAAGTCAATGGAATCCACTTATACATATTTACTGATAATTATTGAACCAAATTCTTTTTCTTGTTCAAAAATTGCAAAGAACTTATTTTTACTTTCAATCTATCCACTTTGCACAAGTGTTATCAAGAGCCTTTATGGAAATGTCAGGGATTATCCATTTAATCAATTTATTACAAGGACTGGGAATGGGCTATTGGACAGTAAAGATTAGTGCAAAAATAACATTGGGATACTTTACACTAAAATTCAAAATTGAATCTTAGCTAGGTCACTGACCTAAAGGGTTAGTGTTGCTTCACCCTCCACAGATATTGCTTGAGCTTCTGAGTATTTCCAGCATTATCTGTTTTCATAACATTCTGACTGTATTCCTGAATACTTGTGTTCCACAACTCACTACATCTCCAGTCAAGCTAATAATACTCAGGTATGCAAAATCCAGTCTGGCTAATCAATACCCAATCATCAATCTCAATCAGCAAAATGATGGAAGGTGCCATCAACTGTACTTTCAAGTTGCACCAATCAAAACCATGCTTATTGATGCTTTGATTAGGACTTGCTAGGCTCCTCTCAGATCCAGATTTTGTTAAAACATTCCTCCTAATGTCGACAAAAGAACTGAATTCCAAAGGTGAGGCGAGAAAGAAAGACGGAAGTAGCATTTGACAGACTATGACATCGAGGAGTTCTGAGAAAATTGAAGTCAACGAGAGTCAAGGGAAAGGTTTTGAGCAGCTGGAGTCATATTATACACAATGGATGCTGTTAATGGTTGTTGGAGGTCAATCATTTCAGTCCAAGGTCATCGTTGCAGAGGTTCCCCAGGGCATTTCTCCGGAACAAGCCAGCTTCAGCTCCTTCATCAATCAATGGTCCTGCTCCTTTTATAAGATCAAAAGTGGGGATGTTCATTGATGATTGCACATTGCTATTTTATGGAAAAGCAATAGATGGTGACCTTGTCAGGGAAGCCCACATCCTTCGGGGAATTAAGAGAACAGGATCACATGTGTAAAGAATTTTGCATGCACACAAAAACACAAAAAGTAGAGTTGTGTTGTGTAAAAGTGAGACGTTAGTGGGAGAAAAGAAAGAGCACAGAAGCAAGTTGAATGAATGGTTCCATTCTCCCCCTCCATGGTAGATGAGTACAGAAGGAGAAAGGAACCATTATTCAATAATTAGCTGGTGCCATTTTCCAGATGACAAACCAATTCAAAAATAGCTTCAAGATAAATTGGGAGTCTGTTTATAATTATTGTGGCTCACATTTTACTTTACATTTGAAAGCTTAAAAGTAGTTCTCCATGAAATATTATTGATCCGGATTTTTATGACATTGCGTCCAATCACCTCTTGCCCGAAGTTAAATGACACAAATTCTGAATGCTGGGGAATCTTGGAAAGGTGGGGCTTCACGTCTAGACTCAATAGGGATCCAAGGACAGAGCTTATTGTAGCAAATGGCACCAAATAATGGAAGGTTTAGGATTTCAGTGCTCGACTCTGTACATGTAAAAGTACTCTGGTCTTGCTACTATCCAAACAGAAATTGGAACTGTTAACGTTTACGAAGGGAACTGCTGGAATTTACCAGCAAAGTACAGGTCATTATACTTAGAAGTCTTATTTTGATAAAGTCACATTATTATACAGATACATAAAAACAATTAAAATACTGCAATGCACATTGTCTAGAAAAACAGCAATCTTCAAAAAGAACAAAATACACTTTATTTGGCTATATTCTGGTTACTATTAAAGACAGGTCTAAAAACCCGTATTTGTTCATCTTGGGGTTGGGAAATTAAAATCTGCAAGTATAGATAAAGTCCATGCTATAAGCAAAATAATAATAGCAATAATAATAGCAGTCAAAAGTATTAGTAAATCCATTACAATACTTAGACGAAAGAAAATTGGCACTAGATAATTCCAGTATGTGTAAAACTAGTCATCTTACCAGGCCATCTATTCCAGCAAGTGTATGGTTTGCATTGTAGATGGAGGTTGTCAGCTGGTATACACCATCACTGGTTTCACTGTTTCCATAGAAGCCAATCCCAATGGCAGCACTGAAAAGAAAAGTACTCTTGAAACAAAAGAAATACTAACAATCTGAAATTGACAATATTCTGTGTTAAGATAGAATGTTGTTATTCAAGAAATACATTTAAAGAGCAATCACTTTCTGTTGATCAAGAATTATTCGAGAAATTTGGCAAAACCTATTATTAAAATGGGTTAGAATGTTGTTAATGCCATCCTTACTATTTCCCAGTTTTTCAGCCCACAATGAAACTTGGAAAGGAGGGTATTGCTTCAGACCTCACTATTAAAATTTGCTGGATTTAAGAACTTTGATTATTTTGGCTGTGCCTAATTTTGAAACACATGAAACATTTTTCTAGAAATGGAGAGCATTCACTTTGTTTCAACTAAGGTAACGGTACATCTCTTGTTTCCAGGTACAGTCTCTCAGTGAAGTCCTGAACCTTGAGCAACATTCACAGATGAGCTCCTGCTTCATGAAACTCACACTCAATGACTGAGTGAATTCACCAGTATGCTGGCGACATCAGAACAGAATGCCAGCATGAGTAAATCCTGTGCAGGTGCATTGGAACACATTGACAACTGCTCACTCACTCACCCACCCAATATCACTTGTCAGTGTGTAGTGGCCTGTGACAGGAATGCTAGCAAGCATCATCAGTGTTACTATATTACTACTTAAACAAGTGAATACTCTTCAACGATGCAATGCTGTATCTTTTGTAAATACATGTGCATGTGTTGCTGCAAAAAAATTGTTTTGCTACTCTATAAAACCCACACTTTCCATCCTTGCTGTGCACCCACTCTGTGCTGGCAACAATTTAGAAAGTATTCAAAAAGATAGTCACTCTAGAACAAATCTGAAAATTCTTCTTGTTGGATCTCATGAAGGGAGAACCTCTAGTTTACACCTAATTGAATATTTACGTGCTTTCACCAGGCTGAACTATAAACTCAGTTTCTTTCTTTACATGTCCTGCCCTAAATATTTTCAGTCCTTTATGTTTCAGAAATTCAGAACCTCAGTATTTTACTTTTGCATGTGAAAATATTGGCACATGTACAACAACATACTGGAAGTCAATTGAAACACGAATATGAAGGACTAGAGACCATTTTGATCCAGCTGGGTGACCCACAGTTCAAGAACGCTGCTCAAGCCTCTGAGTATATTCTCCAAATTTGTATTTCAATTTGCTTAAGCAACACATAACAATGCAACCAACCTCTGAAGCTTCTACCATAATGTCATGACATCTTTCTTGTAACAGGGGAACCAAACAGGAAACATTTATTGCTGTGACAATGTGTAAAAGCATAAACTTTCCTCATTTCAAAGTAACGGCACACAGTTGCAGTCTTATTGGAACCATATCAAAGTAGTTTCTGTTGCAGTACAGAAGGCAAGGGTGCATATGATCCAGAATACAAGTTCAGGGAAGTTTGCATAAGCTGATGGTCCAAGGCTTGAAGGAATTTGAAGCAGGTCAACTTGAAATTCATTGCAAGAGGGACTATGGATGTCAATAATAACCAGAATTATAGAACACAACACTATAGTCTTCAACTTTCTACTGTTGCTGAAAGCCTTCAACATTCCTCCCATCCCTTTGTTGCCAATGTCTGCAGCTCTGCCCACGCCAATCAACTGGCCAATACCACAACCATCTGTCCAGATTTACTTGTCATGTCCTCCGTGCAATCCTTTTCCAAAATCATCTCTCCAACCACCTGCTTTCCACCCTGGCAATTCTCAACTTACTTCCACAGCAATCTCCACTCTGTACAATGATAGTGGTTAATGAGGAGAAACTGCTTTTCCCAGAGGGTAGTGAATCTGTGGAACTCTCTGCCCAGGGAAGCAGTAGAGGCTACCTCATTAAATATATTTAAGATACAGTTAGATAGATTTTTGCACAGTAGGGGAATTAAGGGTCATGGGGAAAAGGCAGGTAGGTGGATCTGAGTCCACGGCCGGATCAGCCATGATCTTATTGAATGACGGAGCAGGCTCGATGGGCCAGATGGTCTACTCCTGCTCCTATTTCTTACTGACGGTCTCACAGATTTAAGTAGGCATTTTTGTGGTTGGTTATGCAATTTGTGGAAATGAACTGATTGCACTTTACTCTGAAAGGATACTGTTAGGCTTCCAAAATGCCAAAAAAGGGGAACTTGGTGAATAAGAGTGATATATCCGTTCTTTCAAGCACTCATTTTCAAATCCCTCACTAGCCTCATTGCTCACGATCTCTGTAATGCCCTCCAGCTCTACAACTTCTGACTCCTTCTACATTCCCTTATTGAATTGACTCATCATTGGTAAACATGCCAATTGCCAAATTTCCTTCAATGTTTATACCTCTCTACATTCTTTTAGATGCTCCACATATACAGTCTCTTTAACCAAATTTTTGCTCATCTGTCCTAATATCTCACTGTGGGTTCCTGCCAAATGTTGTTCTATAACAAATTTGTGGAAAAACCTTACACTACATAGATTATTAAGATACTTCTGCTTGCTTTATCACCCAAGCATAAATGAGCCTGAGCTCGAGGACCTCGAAAGGAGGCCTCTGTCTATTGGTGAACAGATCAGTCATACTGTTTTCCCCACTCACTGCTTTGTTCTTGCATACTTTATTCTACCAAATGGGATAGAGAAAATGGGGCTGGAGATTGCAAAGTACACAGCTTAAAAAATACGAGCCTGTAATTGATTTTACTTCCAAAAGATAAATAAAAGAAAATACAAACAAGGCAATTCCATTTCACCAATAGTCTGAGGAAGGGTTGCAAAAACAGCTTCTAGAACTAGTCCTGTAGTATAAGTAATACATAATTACAACACACAAAATACATCATATAGCACTTTCAGGCTAATTAGATATTAATGCAAGCTATCTTTAAACAGAAAACTAAGAAAGAAAGCAAAAGAAAATTTCAGTTCTCAAATTTATTCCAACTTGCATTGCTTTAGTCATTCAACGTATCCAAATGAAGGATGAGCAAACAGTCTGAAATCCGACAGTTTTCAGATCCACCAGATTCGGTTACAAGTTCTAGTCATCAGTTCAGGATACTACAAATGTTCTATATTGATTTCACTGCACATCAGCCATTTAAATAGCACATCAGTGCAATTAATACAATCTATGTTTTTTTTGTAACTAATACATGGATGGGCCATGGCCAATATTTATGGTCCAGGCCTTAGCAGTCTTTGAGAAAGTGATGAGCAACTTTTCTTGAACTGTTGCAATTTTACTGTGAAGGTACTCCATAGAAACTGTTGGTAGGGAGTTCTGAGATTTTGGCCCAGACACCACAAAGAATGCATTTTATGTTCAAGTCAGAACAGTGGGCAACTTGAAGGTGGTTGTGCTCCCACATCTCTGCTGTCCTTACCCACCACCATTCTGTTCTTACCTTATGGATTGTACTTCTGCTAATCAATATCATACCACCAAGAAAGTGCATAAAAAACTTTCCTTGGTATCTGACATTATTCTCTTCACTAAACACAAATGGCCCCCTTAAAAAAATGTTTATTTCAGTGTGCTCATTCCTTATCCACAACTGAACAAAAAGCGCACGGTATCAAAGGTGAAAAATAAAGAAAATGCTGGATATCTGAAATAAAAACAGAAAAAGTTGGAAAGACTGCTAACATTTCAAATTGAAGATGTGACAAAGGGTCTTTGACTTGAAACACTGACTGTTTCACACTCTGCAGATGCTGCCTGACCTGGTTCAGTGTTTTCACCATTTTCTGTTTTTACTTCAGCACCAAATTGGCCACCTCATAACAAGAATAACAGTAGCTGTTGTTAGTCCAACAATGTGAAACACTGGTAGGAAACATATTTTATCCACAACCTTGTTTTGTCTCATTGCACAAGAGTTCTCTTTTCAGTAACAGTTTTGTCTCAAAAGATCAAACCCAATAGCCTCAAAAATAAGAGCAAAGATCACAAAGCCCAATTGTCTTGCATTCTTTGATTGCAAAGCAGATAAGATGCCTACTTCATGCTGCCTGCTGATTTAAATTATTTGGTGATGAGTCAGCGCCAGGGTGAGGGACTAGACTGAGCCTGGCCCTAGGATCCAAACCCCTAATCAAGCCTGGCCTTATTTAGACCCGAGTCCAGATCCAGTTGCGATCCAGGGGATTTGTACTGGTGGGTCAGGTGTCATAAAGTGGATAAGGCACTGGCACATACAGGTCTGATATTGTTTAATACTGGAATATTGAATTCGTGAGTACAGGTCCCTGTGCCCTATCATAACACAAATACATTTCTGATGAGTACAGGTCACAGTTGCTACAATTATGACGGGTGACAAGATTGAGTTACCATCCCTGCCCTGGCATCCCACTCATTTTTTACTTTTGTTAAAGACAGTCACATGTACATAACCTTGAGCAATTCCCAGTTAAAGATGATGGTGTGAAGGAGTGTTTTTTTTGAGGGTGGACTGATTTCTTGTGGGCAGGAAGGGGTGGCTGACTTAGCTGTCATGGGGAAGTGATAAATGTTTGTCTTCTGACTGGGTAAACAGCTATCTTTCTGAGAAAGCCTAACTGTTACACATCTTGTTTTAAATGATCTGTAGTATACCTTTAGCATTTACCTCTGAATGCAATGTCCTGTGAGGATTGCGATGCTTTTTAAAAAATGGTTTTGCATTCTATTGTCTTTTCTCCCCCCCCCCCACTTATTTAATATCATTTCATATTAGCCTTACATCTGTGGTAGGAAAGTTACTAGAGGGGGTTCTGAAGGATAAGATATGCAAGCATTTGGAAAGACAGGCATTGATTAGGGATAGTCAGCACAGCTTTATGCGTGGGAGATCATGCTTCACAAATTTGATTATATTTTTTGAAGAAGTAACCAAGAAGGTCAATAAGGGCAGGGAGGTAGACACAGTCTATATAGACAATAAGGCCTTTGATAAGGTTTCACATGGTAGGTTGCTATGGCAAGTTAGATCGCACGGGATCCAGGGAGAGGTAGCTAATTGTATACACAATTGGCTTGATAGTAGAAGGTAGAGGGTGATGGTGGAAGGTTGTTTTTCAGACTGGAGGCCCGTGACTAGTGGTGTTCCCCTGGGGCCAGTGCTTGGCCCATTGCTATTTGTCATCTACATCAATGATTTGGATGAGAATGTACAAGGCACGATTAGTAAGTTTGCAGATGACACTAAAATAGGTGGTGTCGTTGACAGTGAAGATGGTTATCAGGGTTTATAGAGGGATCTTGATCAGCTGGGTAAGTGGGCCGAGGAACGGCAAATGGATTTTCATTCAAATAAGTGTCAGGTGTTGCATTTTGGGAAAACAAATCAGGGTTGGACATTCACGCTCAACAGTAACGCCCTGGGCAGTGTTGTGGAACAGAGGGATCTAGGAGTACAAGTACATGGTTCCCTGAAAGTGGCATCGCAGGTTTAACAGGGTGGTGAAGAAAGCTTTTAGCACGCTGGCCTTCCTCAGTCAGGGCACTGAGTATAGAAGCTGGGATGTTATGTTGCAGCTGTATAAGAGACGCTGGTGAGGCTGCATTTGGTATCATGTGTTCCATTTTGGTCATCGTGCTATAGGAAAGGTGTCATTAAGTTGGGAAGAGTGCAGAGAAGATTTACAAGAACGTGGTCAAGACTCAAGGGACTGAGTTATGGAGACAGGTTGAGCAGACTGGGACAGTTTTCATTGGAGTGTAGGAGAATGAGGGGTGATCTTACAGAGGTGTATAAGATCATGAGGGGGATAGATAGGGCAATGTGTACAGTTGTTTTCCCCAGGGTTGGGGAATCAAGAACTAGAGGTCATAGGTTTAAGGTGAGAGGGGAGAGGTTTAACAGGAACCTGAAGAGCAACTTTTTCCACCCAGAGGGTTGTATGGAATGAGCTGCCAGAGGAAGTGGTTGAAGCAGGTATATTAACAATATTTAAGAGATACTTAGCCAGGTAGATGGATGGGAAAGATTTAGAGGGATATGGGCCAAACATGGGCAAAGGGATTACCTTAGATGGGAATATTGGTTAGCATGGACCAGTTGGGCCAAAGGGCCCATTTCCGTGCTCTATGACTCCATGACTCCATGCATGTCCTACTGAGTTCCTCCAGCTTTTTGTGTGTTGCTGCAGGAAACAGCTTGGCCCATTGAGGCTGTGCTGCTCCTGGGTCTTCTGTTATACAATGGGGCTTGTTGTGTCTCTGCCCAATATAAGTAATATGCACATTTCATAAGTTGCATTCTTAAAGCAAAATACATAGTTGATATTATGAAATATATTGCTAATGTAAAAAGTTAATGTAAAAAATCCTCATTTTCCAGTTACATCTTCGGGGCTTAGTTTTAGTTTAATGGTTAATACTAAACCAAAAGTTATGCCGAACCAGTATGATATCTGGCGCAATTCATCACATAAATGCCCACTAGGTTATTTTGGAAACTTAAGGGAATGTTCCACCCAAAGACTAGTTCTACTGGACCCAATTATTCTTGCCCTGTGCTGCTCTATTCTGCAATTGTTATTTGTAAAAGGGATGTAAACTTCTAGAACTAATCGATTTCACGTACAACAGAATTATTTCTAATCGTTGGCTATCCACTTAAAGGCAATATACTTGTAGCCGCAGATAATCCTGCAGGTTGACCTGAAGTGTCAATTACAGAATGCACAGAGATTGTTCCAATTAACTATGTGATAGTAACTCCTCGAGTCAATGCAGGTAAAGTTGCTAGACAATCACAACAACTTCTGTGACGGCAACTGATACAGAAAATACTGCTCCAGTTAACCTTCAACAGGAAATGTTTGGTGTTTTGATCCAGAAGGAAGAGAACACAATCAAACTGAATAAATTATGGGGTGATGCATAGGGCTTCTGCTCTTTAGTTATAAGAGATGGATGTGTCTGGTTGGAAAATAATAGAACAAGCATGACAAGTCACTGAATTCCAGCAGTTAGTCAATGGTGGAAGAGTTCAAGTCTAAATTTTATTTTATCTGCCATTAACAAAAATTTATTAAAGAAAAAGAAACATTTGTAAATAGCACCTTCAATTTAGCAAAAACAGCCAAAAGTACAGTGTCAAAGAAAATAAACTCTAGCAGAGTTATAGCAGATAACCGAAAACCTACCTCATTGGTCAAATGTTAAGGAGAATCTTAAAGTGGCTGAGGGGTGGTATGCTTGGTGGGGAATTCCAAAGCTGAGAGCCATGGCAGATGAAGACATGGCCAGCACTGGCTAAGCAATTAACCTCAGGGATGCTAAACCAGAAGAATGAAGGAGTACAGACATTATAAAGGGTTAACAACTGGAGAAGTGTTCTATGGAAGGGCGAGTTCATGGAAGGGCTCATAAACAAGATCGAGAGTTTTAAAATAGTGGCATTGCTTAAACAGAAACTGGTGCTGGTCACCAAGGACCTTGCGCCAATAAGACTTGGAGTGAGTTGGAGCACAGTATGGTTCCGGATGGAGAGTAGCAAGAGGGAAACCAGCTAGGAATACATTAGAATTGTCAAGCTTAGAGATTACAAAGTCATGGGTGAGGGTTTCAGCAGCAAAAGAACTGAAGCGGGGTTGGGGGGGGGGGAAGGGTTGGGCCATGTTATGGAGGTGGAACTAGGCAATATTAATGATGGCATGGACATGAGATTTCAAATCTAAAGGCCGCAGATATGACATCAGGATTGCAAATAATCTGGTTCCATTTCAAAGAGCTGCAGCTGGAAAGATGGAGCAAGCAGTATAGGGATGGGGTTTATGGACAGGTAATGGGGTTTATGACAGTAATCACCTTTATCTTCCTATAATTCAATTGGAGGAATTTGCTTCTCACTCAACATTAGGTGAGCAGTCTGAGGATTTAGAGATACCATACCCACAGAATGAGGCAACTTCATCTATATGAAGATATCCTATTTCGTCAGAGATTTTTGCAAATAATTAGCATATTCAAATACAGCTGCTTAATGTATATTCTAGGGTGCAATATACATTAAAACTCCAATAATCCAGCAAGCCTGAGACTTGGGTGGATTTTCCAGACAATTGGATGTTCCACCTACTATCCAAACACAGTCTTAATTCACTTATTTTTCACTGCTACGTTGTAGTATAAGAAACTTTTCAATGAACCCAATAAGTTGAATGGAAGGATTGGTAACGAGGCCCCAGTGAGTTCAGAAGGAGCATGGGAAACTGGCCCCAGTGAGTTTAAAGAAGCACAGGAAAACAAGCTTTAGAATGGCAAACAGGACCTGGTGAGCCAGATGCTGAACCATCAAGATTTGCAAGGAATGGAATAACAAATTGTCACAGATTACTGTTTAAAGATCTGATGGGAAAATAATCAAATAGGCCATCTTTTCCTCATAGCCAGTGATTACAGTGCTGCGAAAACTACCACAGAAAAATCTGCCAAGAGATAAGTTCTGCCGTAGTCCAGAAATGGCTTCCAACAACATTTTCAGGGTAGAGATGGGTGTAAATAAAACAATATAAATGATACAGCATTGCACTCTGAGCATTTGGCAGGAAGAATTAGCTGTATTTTGCCAGACTGGTGAAAATTAAAGATCGTTTTAACACAAAAGGGGAAATGCAACTGAATATTACAGCACTGAACTCTCTTTACAAAATACTATTTTATATGGTTTGTTCCTCTCAAGAACTGAAATTCCTCAGTTATTTTGAACATTAAATATGATTTCTAAATGTTACATCAAGATGGGCTTCTGAATGAATCCTTCAGAGAAGTTTGGAACAGATCTTCTCAATGCTGCTAAAGAGAATGTTGCATGAACATATTATTAAACTGCCATGGAGTTTGATGGACAGGATAGTAATTGCAACTCCATTACTTCTTGAAAGCTGGCAAAATGTGTCCCGCATTCATGTGAGCACTCACGAAAGGGATTATAGTGTCAAAATAAATGGCATCAATAGGGTGCTTTCAACATTTTGCAGTTAGGTAATCAAGATAACGCTACGGCCTTTAGTTCTCCATGTAATTTAGTTACTGCGCAGGATGCAGAATAAAAAATACATCTTTAGAATCAAGCAACATTGTATTCTTTCATTTCCAAGTGCAGTTACCCCAGAATATTACAATCTGTCAGTGGAATGTAGTGAAGCTGAGTACCACAGCAGGAAATACTTAAAATTCACTCCAAATCCCTGCTGCATCCACATCTGTGCTAATTATGTTTGGTGTCTCACAACAACCAGATTTCATTCAGGGTTGCTCTTTGAAAATCAGAAGTAGCATCATTTTTATGACAAAGGCAGTTTCGGATTACTGATTACACCACTCTTTGCTATCAATGTCTTCAGCAACTTCTACTCATCCAACCTTCCAATCCCACTAATGACCTGCCCAACACCCATCATCCTCACCCCACCTTACCCTGACCACCACACCGAATGCCTAAACAAACCCCCCTTTCCCCATCAACTGCCTTATCATCTGATCAACACTCACTCCTCATCACCTTCACCCATTCCCTAACCTGCCCTCATTCCTGTCATCCTCTCCCTGATGCAATAATCTCTACCCACCGGACAACCATTGCTGATCATCTACTCCAGTCTGTGAACCACCACATGCATATGGCTACACCTGACCTCGCCCCTCCCCGAGCAATCCTCGCCACAACCTCCACTGACTGCATTTGTGCAGATCACAATACCTTGGGGCTTCATGTGCAGTAGAATATTCCACTTGCAAGAGGTGGTAGTACAGTGGTCAACTGACTGGACTCACAATGGAGGGGTCTGGATCCATTAGTTTAGAAGGCTCTATAAAAAGCGATAAAGACTAGCAAATCCAATACCTTCCCTCTTTTGTTTTAGAAAGTAAAAGTTAATCTTAACAATGGAAGAAAAATTCAAGAGATTTCAGTACCAATTCTGCTAGGGATGATCAGAACTTAATTATTAGCAGCAAAAACCTATTAATTATTTTTATATTGGAGCTAAAATCTGACCTGTGCAGTATAGAAATGAATTACCTGTACTCCAAAAGGATAAATAGATTAGGAAAGGATGGAAAAAACTGGTTCATGAACAAAATTTTGTTACTGCCACACCATCGAGTCAAAAAAAAGGAAAACTACTGATTATGCATAAGTCACAAGATAAAGTTAGGTTTGGCTGTACACTGAGGCAGTATAATCATGAGAATTCCAAATTCCATGAAAATTCAATTTATTAATACAGTATTATTAACCCTGAAATTTTTCCAATAAGGATTTGGAGATGATGCGCTCTTTGTTCATGAGCACAAAGTATTTTACAACCATTTAATTAAATTTAAAGCAAAATGACTAGGCGCTAAACAAAATCTTGTGCCCATTAAATACTTACTGCTGACCTGACTAATCTACTGACTAAAATAAAAATACTTTCAGGCAATAGAACCATGTTGGACAGTGTTTAACCTTAAAGTTCAGTGTCTAAAATGCATCATGAAGTGCCAGAATATGGAAAAAAAAAGCAGCCATCAGATGCCATCCAACTTTTAATGAGTTCTCAGGCAGGGCTGGCGATGAAGATACTGCAGTTTCATCTATGCATCCCAGGTTAGGGGAGAACAAAGGTCAGAAAGCCCACCCCTAATTAATTATCCTTGCTTGGAAGTGAACATCTGGCATGGTCAAATGATATTTTGGTACAATGCCCCACAAATTATCTTGCCTGTCAGTACAAAGTAAAATAATGTGATAGAATGGTCATTCAGGGAACTGACATGATCCAGTGAATTGTACCTCCATCAAACATTGCCTTGAAGACAGGAGAGAAGCAATTAACAATCATCTCTCAAGTCACTTTAACTACATTCCGTAGAAGTCTTTTCCAATGCAGACCAAACAACCGACCTTCCATGAGACACTGTGTAACCCCCATCACAAAGCAACTCTAATATTTGGCTCCAAATCATACAAATTAAGAGAAAAAGAAAATGGGCCCACACACATAAAGTGCTCAGAAATAAACAGAAAGCTACATGATCTAAAACTGAAATAGTTACTTTACTGAAGTATTTAAGATTTGATAGAATTTAAATTTGTGAAGGGATTTAATTGAAAAAGGAAAAAAAACTTTGGTCCCCTTAAATTCCAGGAATCTTCTAATCTCTGTTTTGAATGAACTCCACAGCCCTCTGGGGTAAAGAATTCCAAAGCTCCATCTTCCTCTGAGTTTAGAAGAATGAGACCTCCTCTGATTCTTCTAAACTCTCGAGAACACAGTTCCACTAACTCAGTCTCTCCTCACGTAACAAACCCACCATCCCTGGAACTAGTCCAGTAAATCTTTGCTGCATTCTTGCTATGGCAAGTATATCCTTTCTTAGGTAAGGAAACCAAAATTATTCACAGTACTCAAGGTGCAGTGTCACCAAAGCACTGTACATTTGCAGCAAAACTTCCTTAATCCTGTTCTAAAACCCTCTTGTCATAAAGACTAAGATACAAGAGAGTTAAGAGGGACATCAGGCACAGCTTCTTCATGCAAAGGGTGTTTAGAATGAGCTGCCAGAAATAGTGGTTGAGGCTGGCACATCAGCAATATTTAGAAGCCATTGAGATAAATACATGGATAGGAGAGGTTTAGAGGGCTATGGACCAAATCCAGGCAGATGGGACTAGCTCGTTGGGCAACACAGTCAGCATGGATGAGTTGGGCTGAAAGGGTCTGTTTCTATACTGCATGACTCCATACCATCTGCCCTCCCAATCACCACTGAATCTGTACGCTGGCCTTCACTGACTTGTGTACAAGCACACTCTAGTCCCTTTGAACATTAACACCAGCCAATCTCTCACCATTTAATAACACTATGCTTTTCTTTTGTAATCACTAAAGTAAATGGCCTCACATTTTTCCACATTATATTCTGCCATGTTCTCGCCCACTCACCCAGCTTGATCACGTCCCCTTGAGCCTCTTTACATCCTCCTCCGGACTCACAATTGTCAGCAAATATGCAAATATGACATTTGGCCAAATTGTTGATATAGACCATGTGTAGATGAGAGATTGGCTAGCGTTAATGTTCAAAGTGACTCAAGTGTTTCAGTAAAGGCCAGCGTACAGATTCAGTGGTGATTGGATTGAAGAAGGTAAAACTCTGGCTCCCTTAAATTCCAGGAATCTACTAATCTCTTTTTTGAATGAACTCCACAGCCCTCTTGGGTAAAGAATTCCAAACCTTCATCTCCCTCTGAATCTGTGTTTACAAGAGCAGGTCACAGGTTGGACATGTTGTAATGAGCGATTCAGCTCGTAACACCCAAAGCCCTTCCACCATCTAAAAGGTACCAGCCAAGAGCTTGATGGAATACTCTCCAAATGTTAGGATGAATGTAGCTCCAGCAACTCCCAAGCTTAATACCATCCCAGACAAAGGAGCCCACTTGATTAGCATCACGTCAACCACCCTAAACATTTACGTCCTCCACCACCATGAACTGTGGCTGCACTGTCTACCATCTATAAAATGCACTGCAGTTACACACCTTGAGCTACTTCAACAGTACCTCCCAAATTCACAACCTCTACTATCAAGGACAAGGACAGCGGTTCTCGGAACACCACCACTTGCAGATTCCCCTTTAAAATATATCACCGCTCCCAAATCCCATGACTCACTACTCAACAGCACTGATGCAGTACCTTCAACAAAAGCACTGGAGCAATTCAAGGAGGCAGTTCACCACCATCTTCTCTAGAACAATTAGAGAAGAGCAATATATGCTGGCCTTCCTAGCAATACACAGATCCCAAAAAGTGAATAAATAATACAAGCAAAATAATGACAAACAGTGCACAATTGTGAGAAAGAAAACCTATAACTAAACATTTAACAAGTACCATTCACTAGAAGCACATGAAAACTGACAAGTTACTCTGAACCTGAAAACTTTCAAGACAAATAGAATGTGTCATCCTCTATAATGGGCTACTGATTACGGTGATCAATGTCAACATGCTGGAAAAAACTGGCTTCAAAGATTTGAGAAGCATTGAAAAGTGTATTACAAACACAGGAATGTATGAAATAGGCAGAGCTGATCTTCTGGACCCTCGAGCCTGTTCTGTTGTTGAATAAGATCAAGGCTGAGCTTTTATTGGCCTCAAGTCCATTTTTCTGCCTCTTTCCCAAAACCTTCTACTCCCCCATTGACCAAAATTGTCTTCCTTAGTCCTGAATATATCCAGCAAATAAGCCCCTACAGCTCTGGGGCAGAGAATTCCAAAGATTCAGAAAAAAATTCCTTCCCGGCATCTGGCATGTGCAGATAATTGATCTCAGCTAAACGGTAAAGGGTGCTACACATTGCCTCAACTTTCTTGGGACAGACGAAAGGACTTCAGCCTGGGTCCTCATTTCTGATCAATATCTAATGACTTCTGCTGGACACTATGCATGTGTGATCGTTGATATCAAAAAAATGAATTGAATTATCATTATGTTATTCACCACAGAAAAACCTACTCTGCTTCAGAAATTCACATGCACATTCTAATGGCCGTCACTGGATTACAATTAAGAATAGCAATTTACTTGCCCTACTGACCAGGAGATTGTTTATCAATATGCCAACTGCAGAGATTAGATTGATCAATACCAAAATTAAAACCTGGAATCCAGAGTACATTTATCCACAGACAGTCTAACAAACTAGTTTAAATAGACATAGACAAACTTGAACCACTAGTTTCAACATAACCGAGTTTGGCTTTACTCACATACATTCAAAAACCAATGCCAAATGCTAAGTTCGATATCATTTTACATCTTGCTGAATAAATTTAATCACTGCAAAATTTGTAGATGGAGCTCAACAGATGGCAAAAAGAGGAAATTGCACATGATACAATAGCCCACAGGACAACATCCACAAATATTTTCAACTTCCAAATCTCCACTTACCAGCAGATAAGACCAGCAGTCACAGCTGTCCACGTGACACAGCAGGAATGTGGCTTCTTGGTTTCTTCATCATTGGTTGGCTTGCAGCAGCAGATGCATAACAAGTAAATCAAAATGAAAATCAAATTGAGGCCCAAGCAGACAGCAGCAACCACAGCCAAAAAGATCAGTACCTGAGGGAACAACAAAAAGATAAAACAAAAAAAAGGCTCAAGATTTGCACACAACTTGAATCACAGCCACCAATATTACTTGTGTATTTAATTGATAAATGCAGAAATTCAGACTGTAAGACATATTAACAGGACACATTACTGTAGATCATTTAGCCCATTGACATTGCGCCAATAAGCTTACCTATTCTACTCATGGTGGATGCTGTAAACAACTTGGAAGTCCTACTGCATATTCTGATTAAGTGTCTTAACTTTCCAAAGTAGTAGTCTGCCATAAAGTGATTATTAGATTACAAGGAATCTGGGAATACTGTACCATCGAGGACATCTTCAAGAGGCGGCGCCTCAAGGCGGCGCCATCCATCATTAAGGACCCTCACCATCCACCACTTAGTGTTGCTACCATTGGGGAGGAGGTACAGGAGCCTGAAGACCCACAGTCAATGTTTTAGGAACAGTTTCTTCCCCTCCACCATCAGATTTCTGAGTGGTCTATGAACACTACCTCATTATCCCTCTTTTTGCATTATTTATTTATTTTTGTGACTTATAGTAATTTTTATGTCTTGCACTGTGCTGCTGCTACAAAACAACAAATTTCGTGACAAATGTCAGTGATAATAAACCTGATTCTGAAATTCAGAAGATTCAATGAAGCAAAAGTTTTAGAAACTGAGAGAACGTCAAGGCCAATCATTAAGAACGTGCCTTTTGCTTGGAGACATTGGAATTTCATCCCAAATAATTCAGGTTTAAAATCACAACCAATTTCACCTACCAATTTGTTCTGCCTCAAAGTTATTTGTTTCTTATGTCCTTTGCACCTGTATGGTTATTTAAATCTCAAAATTGCTTAACATTTTGAAAACAAGTATCATTTAATATACACCCTTTTTAAACTGTTGAAACAGTAACAATTGAAATGAAAGACTAATTCATTAGTGAATTAGTCATGCCATTTTTAAATTTCTACCAATGTTTCTACAAATAAAATATTCCATCTAAACTATACCATTGCCCACCGCATGTGGCGAAAGGTTTCTCAGAACCTTTCTCTCTGTAATCTTTTCACTTTTCCACTGTCTTCATGCCCATTTAATACTTTTATTCAGAAGCGGAAGTATTTACAGATGGAAGAAGCTCAGTTCAAAGAAAAGGCAGCACTATACAGAGGACAATATTTTGGTGAAAAACATCTTAATAGGAAACGGAAGGGCTATCTTGGCCAAACTGATAACTTTCCAGCTGATACCAAAAATAACCTTAGATAATGCTTGGCAGTTGGCCTGGTATCCAATCTGTCCTGTCTACAAAATTTGTAACACTCACTCCATTGATTGCCTCCACTAATTTGGTTGTTGAGTTGCTCTCCCTATCGCCCAATTCACTAACTTTTGCCATATCCTTTATTAAATCTATTCAATACCAAATTAACGTTGCAACTTGGTTATCTGGTGGAACAAATAAATATAGCAGGCAACTTCCAGTTTAAACAGATATTGCTCATTCTTACAACTATTTGAACCAATGCCCAAAATGACGATTGAATTTGAAAATTATATCCTGTTTTTACCTGGCCCAGAGGGGATAAAGGAAATTCATGGCAACACTCTCATTTCCTTTCAACAATGCAAGCACATCATATCACACGATAACCTTTTAACTTCCAGGAATATCACCCAAGTTGTTCTGTCGTCTTATCAACAATAGCTTTTCCATCTCCATGTCAGTGCTAGACTTCAATTGACAATATATACAATTGAAAGATGGAGGGGGAGGGGAGAGACGGTGATGAGGAAAAGTAAAAACAGAGCCACTAAGACGAACTCTGAACAGTAAGCCCTATAAATGCTGCAATATTTAGTGAATTTTTAGAATCTAAGCCTATTCTAGCTCAATTTTTCATGATTTGCATCCTTGTTACTCATTAATCATCAAAACAAGGCCAAAAAAATGCAGGAGGCAACACAAACCACTGTTGCCTTCCTCAACTTTACCAAAGCCTTTGACTGTCGCAATTTGGAAACACTGTGGAACAATTTGTTCACTTGTCTCAATTTTACATGTGCAAGCCATGATATTACCCAATGGGTCTATAACAGAATTATTCTCCGTGAAGACTGGTGTCAAATAAGATGTCGTTGCTTAACAATTTCAGTAGTCGAACAGCAGTGTGCAGATGATCCTAACCCTAACCTCCTGCCCCATCTATGGTAAAGTCTGTAGTTCCCACATTAGCCTTAATAGTCACCTGAAAACCCACAAAACAGCAATGTAAGCAAGTCATCCTCAGTCTCAAGGAAATGCCCAAGAAGAAGAACTGGCAACTTTACACGTTTCAAGCAAGGTAACAGAGAGCAGTCTGAAGACATATTTGGTGCTTCAAACAAAAATGTCAAAAGTCTGACCTTGCAAATCAGACTTCCGTCCCAATTAGGGTGATGCTCATGGGTGATAAACCTTACGTTTCAGAACAGGCTTAGATTGACCAGATTTACTGCACAAATAATATATTTTTATAAATAATTGTTCTAGACATATGTTCGTACATAGAGTACAGAAGCGCTGTATGGTCACTCAAATATTACTATATGCCAAGATTAGGAAGAGTCTGTATGGACAAACCAGGAGACTATGACACTTTACTACACTGATTCACAGTACCATTTTCAGATCACTGTTGTGTCAGCATATTATGGAATGGCATTTCATAGAAGTTGCATGCAACCAAATGGAAAATTCATTGCACAAAATCAATGTGTAGTAAAGAACTTGAGAAATGCCTTTGGCCTTTGTAAAATATTAATTGTGACCTTGTTTCCATTTTTCAAATTGCTAGTTTGTTTACTACCTCAACTAGGCCTTTTACTTTCTCTTTTCACTTTCCATATCACTAGTAAGCAATACCATAAACAATTTTCATTAACAATCTAAAATCCAGAATACATTTAGATGCTGAACAGCTTCAGAAAATCTAAAGTTTTAGTGATCTAACATTTAATTTTATTTAAAAAATGCCTTGTACATTATTTTTCACAATTTATAAAGCATTATGGAACTGCTTTGTTTGTTCTACTTCTTATCTATAATAATGGACTTGGTGCAATGAATAATACATTTCCATTCCATCACACTTTTCTTTTGTGAAGCTCCATTCTAGCATGTTGAAGCAATGTGATTTGGAGACAGTGCTACAAACCAGCGTAATAAAATCCCACAATCTTTTGATTAAGATTGATGCTGCATACAACTTACTTGTGCCATAGTAAAAGGATATTGATCCATCACAACAGAAAGAGTTTTCACCTAATTTTGTGTTAATTATGACTTTCAGCCAAGGTATTGAGTGCTTTATGAACATAAGATTGAGGTGATTTTTAAAGCAGTTCAAATAAAACTTAAACATAATTTTAGCCAAGGACAACAAAAAGAGCAGTCCCAGAGCAAAAATAACAAAAAAAAATATGTTTGTGCACCATCAGCAATATTAGCACTCAGATAGAAAACAGCCACCTGTCACATCTAACCATTGGTTATCTATCACAGAAGACTATGGGAGAACTGAGGGGTGGCCTTATTGAGGTGTATCAATTCATGAGGGATGAATGTACACAGGCTTTTTTCCCCAGGGAAAGGGAATCAAAAACTTGAGGGCATAGGTTTAAGGTGAGAGAGGAAATATTTAAAAAGGACCTGGGGTAGCTTCCTCACGCAAAGGGTGGTGTGTACATGGAACGAGCTGCCAGGGAGGCAGCTACAATATTGGTATTGGTTTATTATTGTCATTTGTACCCAGGTACAGTGAAAAACTTGTCTTGCATACTGTTCGTACAGATTAATTCATCACACAATACAGGGTAGAAACAATAACAGAATACAGAGTAAAGTCTCACAGCTACAGAGGAAGTGCAGTGCAGGTAGACAATAAGGTACAAGGTCATAACAAGGTAGATTGTGAGGTCAAGAGTCCATCTCATCGTGTAAGGGAACGATTAAATAGTCTTTTAACAGCAGGATAGAAGCTGTCCTTGAGCCTGGTGGTATGTGCCCTCAGGCTCCTGTATCTTCTGCCTGATGGGAGAGGGGAGAAGTGAGAAAGTCCCAGGTGGGTGTGGTCTTTGATTATGCTGGCTGCTTCACCAAGACAGTGAGAGGTATAGACTGAGTTCATGGAGGGAAGGCTGGTTTCTGTGATGTGCTGGGCTGTGTCCACAACTCTCTGCAGTTTCTTGCAGTCCCAGGCAGAGCAGTTGCTATACCAAGCCATGATGCATCCACATTTAAAAGACACTTGGACAGGTACATGGATGGAAAGGTTTAGAGGGATATGGGCCACACACAGGCAAATGGGACTAGCTCAGATGGGCACTTTGATTGGCATGGACATTGGGCTGAAGGATCGGATTCTGTGCTCTGTTACTCTATGACCCTCTGACTCCAAACACAAACCCAGAACTCAAAAACAAGTCTCAAAACTGAACAGTGACATCACTGCACCACTGTATCCCTGACCTGCTCATGGTAGCTAGTGGTGGATAAATATTCCATACCTCTGCTTTTATAAACCCAAAGCTTAGCAAATTATTTAGAAAAATACAAATCTGAACGTGCACACTATACAGAATAGTATGTGCTGCTTCTAAATACAATGTTTAATGTACCCAAAATAAATGGACTGGAAATCACTGTAATACTAAGCAGATTTCTTAGCAATTTTAAAATATTCAAAACTATTCAACTAATAATCCTTACCTGACCTGACATTCTGATTGCTCTCTACAAGTTGAAAGCTTTGAATTGCACTGAATGAAAATTTAATTTTTTTTTTACGTGCTCCTAAAATACTGAGAAACTTAAAAATAGATCACTTCCTTTCAGTTGCTGCCTGCAACACCTGGAACCAGAATTCTCTCCCTTCCTCTTCATGTGGCTGCAGATAAGTCCCTGGATCCTGCTTTGTTTTATTGGAAGGAAGTCGGGGAGGGGGTTGTAGGGGAGGGTAGACGGTGAAGTGGCTGGGAAAGAGAGAGAGAGGAAACGATGAGATGTTTTATATCCTTTTAAATTTGAGGAAACGAAACAAAATAGTTTCAAATTAACTCACTCTATTTTAACCATTTGAAAATAAAGGAGCCTCCCATAATGTCTTTGGGTACAATTCCATTATTTCCTAGAATGTCCTGATAATCTCTGTGTGAGGTGACACAGAGTGCATTTATCAAGAAAAAACATTGTTGTCACACAGAGCTTCACTCATGCCTTTGCCTCATCCAATGATCATGATATTCCCAATATTCTTGTACATGTTTACTTGCTACTATATTTAGGCATGGAATGCTTCTTGATTCAGAACTGGTCTGTTTTGATGAAAGGTATTCAACCTGTTACATTAACTCAGGTATTTCTTTCTTCATATTCCAGCATTCATTTTTGGTTCAGATTTCCAGCAAATGCACTTTTATTTCATATTTATAGCATTACATTTTGTTTCGTCTTTCCTGTTCTCATTTATCTCCTCCTACTTATGTCCCCTCCAGACAGATAGAAGAAATCTTCTCCACGCTCCCTCAGTCAATACCACTACCATGTGTGACATTCAGTTTCTCTTGGTCTCCATCCTAAACCAAGCATTCTTGTTGTCCTCTCCACTCATCCCTGCAACTCAAAACATATTTGATTTCTAACAAGAAATCATCAACTTTAACACAGTTGCTTCCCAGCCTGTTGAGCATTTCCAGGATCTTCTGATTTAATCTACAGGACAATCACAATTTGTATAAACAATTGTAATGCATTAAATCCAACTGTAACTGACAACCCAAGGTCAAAGAGCAGTGAAAGCCTTTTTTTAAATAATTGAAGAGTCTAATCAGTTGTAATGAAAAAACAATAATTTAGGTTGTCATTATACAAGCAGTCCAAGACTACCAAAATATCCTTCAGCTGTGTCCAGGATAAATCAGATGTTTAGATCACCTTTCTCTTAATAAAGCCACAGATGAGCAGGAGGATGGATTTACACCAAAGGAAAACTTTGTTTTCCAAGGTATTTAAGCAAATAATCAAACAATACATAGAATTTTGCATGCTGTTCTATCCAAATTAAGTTACTTTAACATCTGGGGTTAGAGAAAAGGCCCATTGAAGAAACAAATGGTTCTTCATCAGGACTCAGTATTTGTGCTAATTTAATCTGTCCACACACATAGCCTGCAGCTACCTCTCCTTGATTTTTCCCATCCTCACCCACACACTGTTCTATTGCCTTCCTCTGCGACACAGTGAGTTACAATTGTTTAATATTTCATCTTCCAGGGTTGGCCAGCTTCTCCACAGGACAGTATTAACACAAAGAATTAAACAAAGGTTCCTGCACAGCAATGTTAATAAATTATTTTTTCATATGTGCAACTCCTCCCTGGTATAGTCAAAAATATATTCATAAAGCACCTTCATGAGCTCATTATAGCCAATACAGCACTTTTGAAGTATAATCACTCTTACAATTTAGAAAAAAACAATATCTAACTTGTCTGAGCAAACTTCGATAAATATCATGATCATTATGAGTAGAAAATCTGGTTTTATTTGATATTTGAGAAATTAATATTGGCCTGGATATCAGAGATAATGTCTCTGTAATTTCTCAAAAGGTATTGTGGACTCTATTGTGTCCGACTGATTCAGCCTCTGTTTAACAACTCATCTGAGAGATGGCATTTCTGACAGTCCAACACAGTCTCCATATTACATTATAGTTTCAGCCCTAGGCATTTATGCAGAAGTCTATGTAATGGGACTTGAAGCCTCAACCTTTTTTATCAAAAGGCAGAAATGCTATCTATAATCATATCGAAATTGACATCAGGTTGCACTTTACAAGTCAACAGAGACAGAATATACTTCTGCAATAATAGTGATCATTCCACTTCAACAATAAATGATTCAGGCCTTGTGCTGTTATGTTATATTAAATTCAATGTTCAAAACCCTAAATATCCTTAACAAGAGGCAAGTCTCAAAAGGAATGTATGCCTGCGCGGATGCATGGAATGCAAGAAGATTTTATCAAGGATTACATATTGTTAAGCCTGATCAGCAGTATTCACAAACATATCCTGGATGTGCATTGCTTCAACTAAGGCCAACTGCAAGCATGTTTTAAGGTTTACTAAAACTGCACAGGAATTCCAGTCAAAAAATTAGTATAGTACCTCATTCCTATCCAGTCAGTCTATCTTAATCTTTTCACTGTGTTCTGTTTGGGTTCAACTAGAACCACTCAGCCCCATATTAAAACCTCCAAATATGGACAAAAAAAATTATGAATTCCAAAAAATGACTTGTGACAGTCCTTTGCATTGCAGCAGAACTGACCAAGTGAGATATTGAGGAGCCTTCATAAAGTTGAAGTCAATGGTTATCAGTAGGAACACTCTCCAATGGCTGAAGTCACAACTTGTATAAAGGATCATGGCTGTACTTATTAGAAGACAAGCATCTCAGACCCGAAGTATAATTGCAGGGGTATCTCAGGTCAGTGTCCTTGTCAATCCCTCTTCAATGACCTTTCCTGCATCATATGATCCCTTCCATATCCAGGGATTCTACTGCTATCACCTGCCAAGTTCCTCTCCACATCTGACTTAAAAATATCAGCAATATACCACCATGACAGAGTCAAAATCCTGGAACTTGTTACCCATTGGCACTGAGAGATTATTGTTTTTAAATATTTACTTCTCGATTTTTAAATTTAGCCTTTTAAATTTAATTAAATCATAAACCATTCGTAAGTGTCCCCAATCAGCAAAAAAAAGTCAAATGGGCCTTTGACAGTTCATGCTGGTCCTTGGGAACACATTAACCACTAAAAGTTAGTGCGGCTAAGTGGCAAGCACAGTTGGTGATTTATATCAAAATTCATCCCAATAATGCTTCCTCTTTTCCCCAAAACATTTCTAAAATACTAGTGTTTAATAAATAATGCATAATATTAATGGAAAAGCATTGTCACAAAGATGACAGAACAGCTGTTTCTTTGGCAGTATTACAACTCATTTTATAATCTTGAATCCTGAAGAACTTCTTAAAAACCACCAACTTTAGAGCCATTCTAAGCTATACGAAAATATGTAACACTGACTAATAGAAAAAGTTTTAAGTAAAACAGCATTTGGCAATAATTTGCAGCATCACAGATGAGGGATGACCTAAAATGCAGATAAATCTGAACTACTTCCATCCCCCAACTTGACAGGAAGTCAAAATCTATTGTTAGCTTTTTTCAATACCTCTTAAAATTGATTGAAGATTCTTGTTTAAGAGATAGAAAAAGAATCTTCTCCATCCACACCTCTCCAACAACCCCCAAATCCATTTGTCAAATTGAAATGCAGCCAACCATTTATACCACAACACATTTGTAACTAGTTAAGATATGCAGTTTTTCAACTACACTGCCAAATACCCCATTGAAAACATGTGCACAGGAGAAAGTTAGATTACTTGAGTCAGAGCATTTCACTAAAGAAACTTTGCAGCTGAGCAATGAAATCTAACAACACAAGGAATGACCAGAACTCTGAGCTATCTTTCAGTTAAGTATCAAAAATTCAGTTATTTAATTACTCTGTCAATTCACATCAATCACAGCTGAGATTCCAGGTTACTCAGATAAAAGGAGAAATTTTGAAAAGGACTGGCGAAGCTACCAGTGGAAATGAGGAGTTCTCATGATATAAAATGCAATGCCCAAAAGAATAATTTATCAAAAATTAAACAGTCCTTTCAAAGAGCTAGCCCATATAGATGGATTAAGTGGTCTCTTTAATGTTACACTATTGCACGATTTTAACCATATTCTGATCCTCAAGGGAAACTTGTTATATCAAAATCTTATTTCCTTTCATTTGCAAACTGCAGGCATCACACACATTCCTATTTCAAAAGTTTAAATTGTGCAGGTATAAGAAAGAAAAGTACTGAAACAAGAGCTTCCAACCTCATTTAAAACTCCTTTTACACTATATTGTGAAGCCTGTTACTGACATTAACATTCTTCATTCCCTTGCTGGGCACAAGAAAATTTTTTCCAGAATGCCGAAACTAAACAAAGCCAAAAAACTATTAGCAACCATCTGCACAGAAATGACACATTGAAACAAAACTATAATAGATTGACTCTTTTTATAACCTGTGTCCTGTGGATCCCCTGCACTGGATCCCAGAAAGCCAACTATGAATATAAAGCTTATGGACTACTACCAAATCTTTGAATCAAGATAAATGACAGAATGACAAAGTGAAAGTGAATGCCTCACATTCCAAAGCAATTCCAATGATTTGATCAGCTTCATACCATCTCAGCATCCTCTTCAAGCAAACAATAAACCCAGAGTTGGTGGTCCGAATGCAACTATTGTGTCAACAGTGAAAGAAGGCCTTGCCATTCACTGGAATGAGAAAAGATGTTGGTGGACAGTGTCTGGAAACTGGGCTGAGGCAAACTACACTCTCCTAAAACTGTTCTTCCTGCTTCTGGTCACTTTTCCATGAACATTTATGGTATCAGTCATCAGGCCAAAGGTTTTGTATGAAAATATATAATCAAGGTACAAAGACATCAAAAATAAATTTCAAGTCTGGGAACTTGAAAACTCATTGGCAGGGAAGAGGGAGGAAAGGGAGGGAAGAGAGTTGTGGACAAAGGTAGTGTGAGGCACAGAGAAGATTCAATCTCATTTCATTAAAGAAGGATTCTGCGCAGCCCCAAGATCCAGAGTGCGTCATCTCAATTTACAGCAGCAGGAAGTGCATTATTTAGATAAGATATCTTTGTTAGTCACATGTACATCGAACACACAGTGAAATACATCTTTTGCGTAGAATGTGCTGGGGGCAACCCGCAAGTGTCGCCACGCTTCCGGCGCCAACATCGCATGCCCACAACCTCCTAACCCATATGTCTTTGGAACGTGGGAGGAAACCAGAGCACCCGGAGGAATCCCACGTAGACACGGGGACAACATACAAAGTCCTTACAGACAGTGGCCAGAATTGAACCCGGGTCAGTGGCACTGTAATAGCGTTACACTAACTGCGACACTACCATGCCTGCCATCAAAATGGTGTGCTCTTTCATCCACTGAATGGTATTCCCTGCCAAGGTTTATGGCAAGGAAAATCTTCAGAATCCTGTCATAATTATATTCAAAAGATAAAACAACTATTGTACATTAATCTCAAGGCCTCATTCTCAAATTGCATTCCCAAAAGACAAGCATGTCTTCCCCTGTGTCCCTTACAGTGTTGCACTAATTATCAGTGGGGTTGCAGCTCCATGGTAGGGCATGCGCCATTCCTGGCATCTCCAATCACACTGCTAAATATTAATACAATTGTTAAAACGACCTCTTCGGTACACAAATACACAGAAGTGGACAGCAAAACCCTGCTTATGTCAACAGCAATCTAATGTTCACAATATATTTCCAGAAGTGCTTTGCTCCTCCATTCTAATGAAAAATGGCTGCAGACCATGAATCTAAGCAACATTGCTTCAAATGAATTCAATTCAGCTATCATACTGGAACACTGTACTTACGCTTCCACTTTTCAGCATAGCTCGCATGTGGAAACTTCCTTGAACTCTTTGAAAATTCACCAAAGAATATGAAATCCAGCTCAGTGAAATGAGAAAGCTCCTAGCATGACCACTGACCTGTACCTTCTGACCACAATTGTTCTGAATTTCTATTCTTATTCGATCTAACCCAGCACTTAAATTCCTCTGCTTCTACACTTCACGATCCCCTTAGGGTCTCAACCTGAAACATCAACTGTCTATTTCCCTCCACAGATGCTGCCTTACCCACTGAGTTCCTCCAGCAGTTTGTTTTTTGCTCTTATCATCACTTGCTTTGTTTTTGCCTGAGGGCTCCATCACAAAGACACATTCTGATCGCTTCTTCATATCCTTTATTATCTGTTGGAGTTTATTCTAGAGTTATGGAATTATATGGATATAGAAAGCATTAATTAAAATGAAAACTGATCTTCAGAAATAAATCCTGTTTGCAATTCAACTTCCACTGATAATCAAAACCAGGCCATCAAAACCAATGTCAGGAGTGAGACATTCTGGGACTGTACCATTGTAATGGCACAGGGGAAGACAATAGATGTACGTTCAGGTTAAATGGTGCTCACTGAAATCTCCACGATGAGGCCAGGGAAGCTATTAAGTGGTCATCTCCTATAATACATTGTTAAACACATTGTTGAAGGCATATCCATGCCACTTAATGCATTGTTCAGGATATGTCTGTTTTGTTACTTAATATTTTGGCTGTTTGTATATTCAGGGAGCCATCCCCCAACAGTAACAAAGAGGTTTATTTTGGGTGTCTGTAGTTTGTGGTCAGAAGTTCTCAGACTAGCCCCAGTATTTGAATATTCAAAGAAATTCTGCCGGTTGAGACGTGCTCCCATTGTAAATGTGTTATTCTGCAAAAGTTACCTGTCTACATTCAAAATGTTAAAGTTAAGTAGGTAATTATAGCCATTGAAACTGTAGTTAATTGTTTATTGATGTCTTCACCTTTAAAAAGTATAAAACATCACTGTGGTGTTGACTGTGGGCAGAAGAGAAATAATTCCTCCAGATCTGCTGTGTTGAATTAAGACTTTTTACATCTCTCAGCTAGAGCCTCCATGTAACTCAGGTCAGCACTCATTACAGCATCCATAATACCACTACAATCCCCCCAAACTTTTCATAAAGTCTCTATCTCATAAAGTCGCCACTCATGGAGAATCTCCCTATTCCCAACTCCCTCACAAATTCTCTATTACCCTCCCCTTTTCATCAGACACCCATTGTGGACCTTCCAAAACAGTTTCTCGCAGGTTTACAATATCAATTATTCCACTTGCTCCACTGTTTGGGCACATGCTACTATTGTCTGTGTTGTGACTGACTAAACTGAGCCACACAGAAGCTGTAACTGGAAGATATACAATCCTCTATTCAACACAGCAGATCTTCTGGAGAGAATCTAGTTCTCCTCTCTTCACACATTGTTTTATACTTTTTGAACACAAAGACAATAATAAATGATTAACTGCAGTTTCAATGGTTATAATCACCTACTTAACTTTAACATTTTGAAATATAGACAGGTAACTTTGCAGAATTACATATTTACAAATGGTAGCACATCCCAACAAGCAGAATGTCTGAATATTCAGATAGTGGTGGCTGGTCCAAAAGATTCTGAGCACAAATTCCAGACACCTAGAATATACCTCTTTTGTTTCAGTGTTAGGGGATGGCTCCCTGAATATACAAGCCAGAATATTAAGTGACAGAATAGACCTGTCCTGGACTGCACATCAAGCGGCAGGGATATGCCTTTACCAATGTATTAATACAGGAGATGGCCACTTAATGCCTTCCCTGATCTCATTCTGAAGTTTTCAACGAACACCAATTAACATGAACATGTCTATTGTCTTCCCCTGCATAGTTTCAATGGTACAGAATCAGAATGTCCCACACCCAATGATTGATTTCAACAGCCTTCAGCTATCAGTTGAAGTTAAATTGTGAACTGGTTTTATTTCCTGAAGACTGGTTCTTATTTTAATTAATATACACTATCCATAATTTCACAACTCCAGAATAATCCCTAACAGCCTGGATTCACGCCTACCTATTCGAACACAAAGTAACAAATTCTTCTCTTCCCATCCCAACAGGTCACCTCTCAACTCCTTAAGGATCTTTGTATGATTCCCTTCTTCTCATTTATGTAACACCAAAAGGAAATATTTCAGATTTCAAAATGTTCACTATAATCTTCCCACCAGCAATCACCTAACTGTTCTTTTGCCAGTCAAATAGATATCAATAGTAGTAGCACAACTGCAGTATGATTAATTTAAGTAAAAGCACCCCAAAACATTCACCTGAAAAGAAAAATGATTGCTATTGATACTCTTGGTCACTGATATCATGACAATGAAAAAAGGGAGTGGCAGCATATGATAAATACTGCGCTTAGCAACTTCTCCAGCCCCAAATCATTTTATTTGTCAATGAAAGTACCGTGGATGGCTTTGATAGCAGGATACCCCCAAAAATGTTAACATGTTACGAGCACTCAAAATGTTGATTTTTCAATGCCTAGATTGCTCCATAACATTCATCAGATTGAAATTATTTGATGTGGGCAAGAATGCAACAGTAATTTGCCCGCTCTGTCTGAACTCATTCAGTTGTACAAGCATTCATCCTTGAAAAGGACAGCAAATCGGTGCAGCAGGTAGAGCTGCTGCCCCATGACTCCAATGACCCAGGACTCTGTGTGGAGTTTTCACATTCTCCTGTGACCTCGAGTTTCCTTCAGGTGCTGCAGTTTCCTGCACATCCAAAAATGTGGAAGTTGGTAGGTTAATTGGCCACTGTAAATCGCCGTGTGTGTGTGTGTGTGTGTGTACACAAATGGTAGAATCTGGAGGAAGTTGACGGCAACGTGGGAGAATAAAGGGTAAAGTAGGATGAGTGTAAAAATGGGTGTTTGATGGTCAGCACAGACTTGGTAGGCTGAAGGGTCTGTTTCCATGCTGTATCCCCGTGAAAATGGAGACAACTGTAGTGTGTAGATTTCAAGATTATTTTTAAAAAAACAGATATCTTGGTAATTTGAACTATTCCACACACACTAATAACACATTTCCCATTCAAAACAAAGACATTCGCAGACATACAATTACTCTGCAAGGTTACTTCCTCACAACTTCCCAAGGGGCCCTTTTAACTGCAATAAGTGGTTCTGCAACTACAGCAATACAAGTATTTATGAGCATATTTGAATCCAATTATTTTAATGATAATACACTGGACTGAATTGTGTTCACTGATGACACATCTAATCAGATATTGTCTAGCAATATCGAATCTTAATGTGGAATGGCATAAATGTGGAATGACATTCAAGAAAAATTTCTGGGACACATTATCATCAAAGAAGCATACAAAACCAGAGGCCTACTTGCGTTCAGTATTCATTCTACCTACTGGATGCTTTGAGTGCAGAGGATTTACTCATTGTCCTCAACAGCTAAAAAATTAAATCCACATGGGTTGGGATTGCAGGCAGAAGTCTGGGCAATGTGCCAAGCCCAGCCTCAGGAAAATAAAGTCCCTTGAAGATCTTGCAATATTAACTTTTGTACCACCCAAAACACTTGCTAAACCTGAAAGTGTAAAAACTGCAGATGCTGAAAATCAGAAATAAACACCATATGTGGAAAGAAAAAGAGTTAATGTTTCAGATTGAAGATCCTTCATTAGAATTTGTCCAGCACTGTTCCAAGAAAAAAAATGGAATTTGCTCCATGGGAATTCCTAGTAACAAAAAAACCTGCTAAAAATGTTCACCCACCTAAAATAGAAACTAATTACCTGAAGCAATAGGTCAGACTAGCAGTGAGAGAGATAAAGGGAAAATGACTAAGACAATTTCAGTTCAGGGAAGTACATATTTGATTTTCATATGGATATACAAATTAGCAGGAGACCACACAAGCCCTCAACTCTGCACTGCCATTAACTAAGATCTTGGCTCATCTACCTGCAAGTTCAACTCTGGACTCCCTTCAACCTGCAGTAACCTGTCTTTGTGTTATTGGCAAACCTTTGGGGCTTTCATCCGAGTCAATATGCTACTCCTACAACATGAGGTTTCATTTTCTGCAATAAGGTTTGACGTGGCACCCTGTCAAATGCTTTCTGGAAATCTTAGCACACCTCTTTTATCCAAAGCACACATCACTTCTTCAAAAAAATTCCAATAAATTAGCCAAACATGACTTCCCTTTAGTAAGGCCTCCTCTTGATTTTAGATCCCCTCTTGATTTTAGGCATTTACTGCAAGGTAGGATGTGCATTGAACCAGTAATTTTGCATTATGGAGAGTTGCGCATAATATGCTCAATAGTTAAAGCTCCCGTTTCAAATAATCTTGCTTCAATTGCCCTCGTTTCCTCCCCATTTTTGATCTGCTGTTATTCAATTGCAGATCAGTTGGAATCACAAATGATTTTATCTACCCTTTGCATCAAGAACAGTTGTCTAGATGTCACCATTTCAGACATAGCTTTTTAAGCCTTGTGAATCAGTTGTCCTTTTTAGAGTCCCTGATCTAAAGAAGACAACAAAATATTATAGTTATTTTAATCAGTTCATCATATAAACTTATTGTTTACTCACCTGGGAGTTCCCTAGGCCAAGCACACATCTAGCCCCCTTACCACCATGAATGTTCCTGATGCAGACAACGAGAAACCACATTCAGACCAATTGACAAATATTTCCTTCCACAAAGCAATAAGTAACCTTTGCATATTCTATCCTCCCCTCCACACTCCCAAAGCTGAAGGGAATAAAAAGCACTGACCTTGATTCAGCTGTCAGCAATGCATTGACAATGATCACTGCTAATCTGGAAAAAAATTATCCACAAAGTATTTTTTTTTAAAAAGACTTTCCCCTTTACCAACATTGATAGTCAGTTCAATTGCCCTCTGGCAGCCAACAATGCTGATTACATCAAGTTGGCTGAGCTTCCAATTGCATTGAAGAATTCTTAAAAATAGAAGTAAAAAATAGTTTTCTAACTAAACATTTCAGTACTTCTTGGAGAAACAAAGAAAACAACAACTACAAGATTAAGTAGAAACTGAAATATATTTTAAAAGTTTTTAATGACATTTTAAAAATTGTTGTAATTTGAATATTTATCTGAAGGAACTACAATGCATACATAGAAGAAAAGCTTTTTAGGGCCAGAGAGATTGCTAAGCAGTACTTTTATTTTTTTATCCATTTTTCAGAATCAGGGTATCCTTGTTTGTTAAAAATTATTCCCCATCCCTAATTACCTCCAAGAGAGTGGTGAGCCACTACCTTGAACTGCTCTACTCCTCCTGGTTAAAGTATTTCCACAGTGTTGTTGGGTATGCAGTTCCAGGACTTAGAGCCAGTAACAAACAAAAGTGGGTGATATATTTCCAATTCAGGAACTTGAACAACTTGGTAGGGAACAGATAGATGTTGGTGTTCCCATATCTTGCTGTCATCCGACGATAGAGGTGATGGATTTGTGGGCTACTGCCTGAGTAACCTTTACAAGTGACTGCAAGCCATTTTACAGCTGCGACACACTGCAGCCTCAAAAAATTCACTTACTCCTCTTGCAACAAGATGAAACACTTTGAGCATATTTTACAACATTAATATTTTATAATGCATAACAGTCCTATCAATTCTCTTGCTTCTGGAAATAATATAGCAAAAGGCAAAAGAAAAGCACAACATATGTAGCAGCAAGGAATCACCAATAACAACAGAGAACTGGTTCTATACTCTCTGAAATTTAGAAGAATCTGATTGAAACAAGATCCAAAATGGACAGGTTAGATGTTGAGAGAATGTTTCCCCACAGTGAATGAATCTAGAACCAATCAAGCGCTGTCATGGGATAAAAGGACATCCACATTAGATTGAGACTAAAAGAAATTTGTTCTCTCAAATCTTGTTATTGGGCATTGAACCATTTGGCGTATTCCAGAATGAGAAAGACAGAGTTTCAGACAGCAGGGAAATCAAGTTCTATTCATTAGGTTGTATATTTCTGGATTATGATATCTTACACCACAATGAATATTGCTGTCAGTTTCATGCTCCATTGACAGCAAACACTGGGAGTTTCATCATTACAAGTGCAAAATCCATACCATTAGTCCATCAATATGTTACAGAAGTGGTGGACTTAATTTACATTCCAATATTCTGTACTGCAATACTCAATTGCTGTGACATACTGAGGATTTGTGCTTTGTAGCATTGCTGAGGGAGAGTGCTGATTACTTGGTAAAACTCAGGCAAATGAAATCTAGTTAATTATTTCTTCTGTAGGATCAAGAGTTGATTTGAAATGATTAAATAGGCAGGATTATTTTTGCCTCCAATTTCTGAGCAGTTTTAATTTTAACATTTTTGATAAGGTTACACTAAAATTTATTCACAATGTGCCACTGAAATAAGTTTCTGTGGGATCAATGTACAATAACTTTGTCTACTTAAAGCAAAAAATATCATTAAATATTAATCCTTATTAAACAATTTTCTCTTTATTTTTGTGAAGAAGTATTCTGTTCTTTTCCTGCCAGTTAAGTTCTGTCTCAAATTACTTCGTATCATTGTGAAAGTCATCTCCTTGGTTGAAAGGTACACCTCAAGGATGCATGCTTAGCCCAATGACCTGCTCTACTCTACATTCATGACTGTGTGGCTAAGATCAGCTCAAATGCCATCTATAAATTCACAGATGACACCACTGTTGTTGGTAAAATCTCAAATGGCGATGAGGAGGCATACAGGAGTGAGATTGATCAGCTGGTTGAGTGGTGTCGCAACAACAACCACGCACTCAACATCAGCAAAACCAAGGAATTGATTGTGGACTTCAAGAAGGGGAAGTCAAGAGAACACACACCAGTCCTCATTGAGGGGTCAGTAGTGAAAAGGATGAGCAGCTTCAAGGTCCTAGGCATCAACATCTTGGAGGATCTACCCTGGGCCCAACACATTCATGCAATCACAAAGAAGGCACACCAGTGGCTCTACTTTGTTGAGAGTTTGAGGAGATTTGGTATGTCACCAAAGTCTCTTGCAAATTTCTATAGCTGTACGGTGGAGAGCATTCTGACTGGTTGCATCACCCCCTGGTATGGAGGCTCCAATCTGCAGGATCACAAGAGACTGCAAAGGTTGTAGACTCAGCCAGCGCCATCACGGGCACAACCCTCTCCACCATGAAGGACATCTTCAAGAGGCCATGCCTCAAGAGGGGGCATCCATCACTAAGGAACCTCACACCCGGGACATGCCCTCTTCTCGTTACTACCATCAGGGAGGAGGTACAGGAGCCTGAAGACCCATACTCAATGATTTAGGAACAGCTTCTTCCCCTCTGTCAGATTTCTGAACGGTCCATGAACACTACCTCATTGTATATTTTGTTTTGCACTATTTATTTTGTAATTTATAGTCATTTTTAATGTCTTTACACTGTACTGCCGACACAAAACAACCAATTTCACGTCATAAGTCAGAGATAATAAACCCTATTCTGAGAAATCGAGTGAATTTAGCATTACAAGATGTGCAAGAGAGTACATTTAAATCACTCATGATATAGCTGGAGGTCACATCAGTAATTATGATAAAGTTCCCCTCAAAAGCTTAGTAAAACCATAATGACCAGTGTGTGAAACCTCCACAGCTGGAGCTGATCTTGAGGAGTGAACACACGACTTTTATTTAACTTTATGCTGAACAGAATGGTGCAAAGTAAAGCATTCTGATCCACTTTCCTCCCTTCCTATGATGAACCAATCAGAAACCATCTGCTATGAAGACCACATCTGGCAATGTAGTTCAGGCTCAAGCACTAACTCGAGCATATACCTCTCATGGCACAGGTTAGTTACACCCCAGATCCATTAGTTATCTTCTACTGCAGCTATTTCAATTGGCATTTTCCATGGTTGTCAGCAATGCGATAGTTCATTTTCGGAAGTCTATACACATGATCATATGATCTATGATCACATGACAAAGTGCACAAAATGAACTGCCTTGCTTAGCTGGAAAAGGTTGTATTGTGAACTCCAAAAATGCCTTTTGTCAATCATACTCTGAGCCTTTATTTGGTAGCAACTCCCTCACCTCATAATGAAGAGTCCACTCTCAAGAAACTTTAGCACACAATCTCAGCAGACTTCGAGTGCAATACTGAGGAATGCGCTGTTGGAAGTGCTGCCTTTTCAATGAGCTTCTACCCTGACTTCCCTTAAACACGACTGTGAATGACTCAACAATACAATATGATAAAAGGAAACCACAGGACATTTATTTCATTGCTGTATGTGGAGACAAACTGCGAGATTCACTGCGATATTTTCTGTGTAAAACAACAGTGACAGCACTTCAAAAGTACTTAATTAACTGTGACATTCTTTGTGACATCCCAGAATAATGAAAGTCCTTGCATAAATACAATTTATGTTAGGACTTTCATAATTCTGGGATGCCACAAAACTTCACAGTTAATTAAGTACTTTTGAAATGCTATCACTGTTGTTTTAAGGACTAACAATAACGATATTTAAAAGACACTTGGACAGGTACATGGATAGGAAAGGTTTAGAGGGATATGTGCAAATGTAGGCAAATGGGACTAGCTCAGATAGACATCTTGTTCAGCATGGACGAGTTGGTCCAAAGGGCCTGTTTCTATGCTGTATTACTCTATTACTCTTTGACTTGAATTCATTTCTTACTGGTCATCAGAGGCAATTTTCTCAGCCTGCCAACTGATGTTGACCCAGGTTGTGATCCCTGTTCCTCTGAACAAACACTTGCTGAATTCTGAAGGCCATTCTCATTCTTCTAGACAATCCTGGAGTCACATGGTGGGATTTCAAGTGGCGGCAAAGCTTCAAATGTTGTGACTGAGTGACATGAGTGGATTGGAGTATGCTGTCCTGACAAAACACCTCTAAAAGTCTTTGGCAGCTGGCAAAGCCCCACCCCAGCTTTGCTGGTGGTTAAAACTATCAGCATTTTCAATGCTTCTGAAATAGCTTCAAACTGATATCCATAAGTAATGTTTAAATGTTTATCTCATTTGATTAAAAAAATATTAATTAAGTACGACTTAAAAAACACATAATTGGAAAATAAACAGTTAATTGAAAAAAAATCCAAGCTAACATATTTTTCCCTTTCATTTACCTCAGCCTTCAACCCCAATTCAGATGAATGGCTTGCTGGTCTTATGCCAGGTCTGGACTGGCACAGAATCCAGGAACATGTCCCTCAGCTTAATTGCTGAGAAATCTGAGCAAGATCCTACCTGAGCATAGACAGCCAGTTAAGTTTGAGATCTCTTCATTTACATGGGAGCCCTGAAACCTACACTGAGGGATGTTGGTACTCTTGTCCTGTCAAAATATGAGCCAGTATCAGGATGTTTCCCCAAAACAGGAGCAATCGCAGCTGCTTTTCCCCTTACTCCTATTTACACTGTGATATATTGTATAACAAGAGTATTCTTTTTAAAGAAAATCCATTGTTGTTATTCTCAATAAAACTATATTGGGAAGTAGTGCAATCAGAATAAATCATTTATTAAAGATTTGGTTTTAAATCTATTTAACTTTCTGCAGGTTTTACAACAAAGGGAACTCTCAGGAATTGTGAAAAAAAACAAGAATATGTTTTGTGTTTTGAACCAAAAGGAATTCAGAGCAGAAGTTTCTTCCAGCCACTTTTAAAATGTACAAAGTTCATTTCAAGCCACATGAACACCACTTACAAAAGATTAAGCCATCAACTAGCAGAGACAAAAATATCACAAGACTTCCAGTCATGCAGTGGATAATAACTCAACCTCAAATATAAAAGCCCATTTTAAGGCTTCTAACTCAATGAAGGATACAACTGTAATCAGAGCCTAAATGCAAATTTCCAGTATTGAACGAAAGAAGTGTGCACAGAAAATCGTGCCCCAACCTTGCATCTTCTGTCTCAAAGCACTTCATGAACTATTTCGAAATGCAGTCATGCCTTTAAAAGCAAACATCAGGGTACCACCATAATCTTATATAGGAATGTAAGAAACAGGAGGCAGTCCCTCATGCCTCTTGTATCATTCAAAAAGATCGTGGCTGATCCTGTGCCTCAAATCCATATTGCCACTTGATTACCATATTCTCCGATTCATTTAGTGCCTAAAATTATCTCACTTTCGTCCTTGCACATATTCCATGACTCAGCAGTAACACTCCTCTGAGGTACAGAATTCAAAAAAGATTATTACTAAGTCATCTCATTACTAAATGGTCGAAACTCTAGATTGATAACGTGCCCTTGATCCTCTGAACCTACTAGCCTGCAATGATGCTGCAAGTTTTTCACTGTACCTGTAACCTCACTGTACTTGTTGACATGACAATAAACTTGACTTGACTCTCCAGTTGGAGTAAATAGCTTCGCAGAATCTTGTATAGCTTGATGAGATCATCACTCATTCTTCTAAACTCTCGTGAATTTATCCAAAACTTCCTCAATCCCTCTTCATAGGATAATCCCTTCTTTGCAAGAATCAATCAGATAAAACCTATGCTGCATTGAAGTATATCCTTCACTAGATACGGTGAACAAAAGTGAGAGTTCTTACTGAAGACTTGCATCATTTGAGCAAGGATTTCTTTTTTCCCCCTGTACATCAACTTGCCTTCTTAAATATTTGATGTACCACATGCTTTCAGTCATGGAATCATTCATGGAGTCTCATACTCATGAGTCCCCTGATCCCTTTATATTGTGACATTTTTTTAATCCACTTAAATAATAATTTTTCTTCCAAAGTGGAAACCTCACATTTTCACCACATTATACAACATAAGATAAGATAAGCTATCTTTATTAGTCACATGTAAATCGAAACACACAGAGAAATGCACCCTTTTGCATAGAGTGTCCTGGGAGCAGCCCACAAGTGTCGCCACGCTTCTGGCACCAACATAGCATGCCCACAACTTCCCACCCTGTACGTCTTTGGAATGTGGGAGGAAACTGGAGCACCTGGAGGAAACCCATGCAGACATGAGGAGAACGTACGAACTCCGAACTCCTTACAGACAGTGGCCGGAATTGAACCTGGGTCGCAGGTGCTATAATAGCGTTACACTAACTGCTACACTACCGTGCCTGCCCTACACTACTGTGCCTGCCAAAAAGACTATGCAAATTCCACACATTCCAGCATAGGTCAGGATTGAACCCAGGTCACCACAGCTTTGAGACAGCAGCTCTACTAGCTGCACCACTGTGCTACATCTACCAACTTCTTGCTCATTCACCTACCCTATCCAAATCCCATTGCGGGTTTTATGCGTCTTCTTCACAACTTGATAACCCACCTATCGTAAGCAAATTTGGTGACAGTACTCTCATTTGGACTGAATATAACTTGTGAATAGTTGAGGCGCCAGCAGTGATCCCTCTGATATCCCACCAGCTGCTAAGTGCCAATCTGAATATGAACCATTTATCCCAAGTCTGTTTTTGGTTGGTTAGCCAATCCCCTAGCTGTGCCTCATTTGCTCCAAGTATCCTGTTATCACATTATTAATGATGGATACCAGCATTTTGTCAACAGTAGATGTCAGGCTAGCTGGCCTGGAGACCAAATATATCAGTGAACCAGATTACTGTAAAAATCCATCTGGTCTTTCCCTAATCTGGTCTTTACTCCAGATCCACCAATGTGTTTAACTGCCCTCCGAAATAACCATCAAAAGCAAATCATAGGACAATTATGCATTAAGTGGCAGTGTTATCATTGCTACCTTCCAGTACATTAGTACTGTTACAGATACTTGTGAAATTATAACATTATCTCTGCAATTATCTCTCTTCCAAACCTGGATTGCAAGCTAATGGACCCAGGGATTCAATTAGTTTTAGCCCTCTTAATTTCTCAACTCATTTCTCTCCAATGACATCAATCATATTAAATTCCTCAATATCATTAGATCCTTACTTCCAAAATGTTATATTTACTGCATCCTTTGCAGAAACGTACAATTTTTTTGTTTTATGCTTCATCCAATTCTTTGTTCCTGATAGTTTTCTGCCATTGTCTTTCTAGATCCAGATATCTTTACTACTCTTAAGTAGTTGCATAAACCTCAATTTTATTTTACACTTACAATTTAAATTATTCATCTATCTGCTTTTTTCTGTAATTTCTTGTTAATTTATTGCTTTTTCTAAAACTCTTGTGACTTAAAAATCTTCTTGGCAATATTATAAGCCTCTTATTCTAATACCACCCTTGTAACATTCTTATTTAGCCAAGGATGGATCATTTTTCTTGTGGAGATTTTATATCTCAATGGAATGTACACTTATTGAGAATTTTGAAACATTTGAATACTTGCCATCGTTCACCTCAAAATTAATGACAGGTTATTTTGTTTCCATTGACATTGCTGCAACAGAAAACTCAATTTCCTTGAAATAGCATGGAGCATTTCAGGTAAATGTGACACTTACTCAATATTGCCCAAAATGACACCTTTATTTATTTTGTACTGTTAAAAATACCCAAAAGATTTAGAGAAAAATGGAATGCACATAGGGAATGTTCGCAAAGTTGTAATGTGACTGAACAAGTATCCAAAGTCCAGGAATATTGATCCAGAGGTTCGATTTCAAAAACCATGACAGCAGCAGGATCAAAAGCTGGTATATATGGAGAACTTAAAACCACCAGATTAGTGCAAAACCCCATCTGACTCACTGATGTGTCATCTTTACCTAGTCTGACCTTTCCTCCAGATTCACCAATGTATTTAACTACTCTCTGAAATAGCTTATGAAGCAAATCAAAGGACAATTAGGCAGACAATAAATGCCCACATCTGGCAATCATTTTAAACAATAAAATAGTAGCTTTGGAAAGACTATGCCCTTAAGCCTGTTTCTCCATTCAAGAAGGTCACTGCCAAATTGATCTGTCACCTTAACTCCACTTTCCTGCTCAATCCCTATCGCCCTTGATTTACCTTGAATATATTCAGCCTCAACAGCTTTGTAAAAATTTCCAAAGATTCACAATCCTCTGAGAGAAGGTGGTGGCTCCTCATTTCTAAATGGGCATCTGCTTACTCTGAAACTCTGCCTCCCCCGTTCTGAATTCTCCCACATGGTAAACAGCATCTCCTCTGTCAAGTCTCCTCAAAATCTTATATTTTCAATTAATAATCTATCATCCTTCTCAACAATAATTAAAATCCAGCCTGTTCATCCTTTCACTTTAAGACATCCCCTTTATCCCAAGAATCAACTTAGTGAACCTTCCCTGACCAGCCTCCAATGCAATTATATCCTTCCTTAAATAAGGAGACTAGATCTGTAATCAGTATTCCAGTTGTGGACGCACAAGACCTACCCACTCTTATTCTCCACTCTCTTTGCAGTAAAGACCAACATTCAATTTGTCTTCCTAATTACTTGCTCTATATGCTTGGAAACTTTCTGTTCTTTAAGTATGAGGACACATGGGCCCCTCTATACAGCAGCATTCTGTGCTCTCTCTCCATTTAAACAATATTCTGCTTCTCCATTCTTCCTACCAAACACTTCACATTTCCACGCGTTACACTTCATCTGTTAATTCCCTTCCCATTACTTAGTTAACCTGTCTGTATACTCTTTGTGTCCTCCTCACAACTTGCTTTCCCACCTATCTTTGTATCAGCAGCAAGTATGGCTACAGTGCATTAGGTGCCTTCATCTAAGTAATTAATTACCAACTTCAAAAAGAAACATTTATCCCAGCTCTGTTTTTTGTTGGTTAACCAATCCTCTCTATTCTACTTGTATGTTAACCCGTTGCTGTGAGTTCTTAAATTTGATATCTTTTATGCAGCATCTTACTGAATGCCTTTTGTAAGTCTAAATACATTACATCTACTCATTCCCCTTTATCCATCATGCACATTATGTTCTCAAAAATAGAATAAATTTGTCAAATGATTCCCCTTTCATAAAAATCACTTCAACTCTCCTTAAATACTACTTTCTAAATGTCCTCCTTCTAATTCCAAAATAATGGATTCACCATTTTCATAATGAACATCTCAGACTAACCGGGCTATAATTTCTTGCTCTTCATTTCTCTCCTTTCTTATATGAAGCTCTTGCTCCTATATTCTTGTGTTCACAGTCTTGGGAACTTTCAAAAATCATGACCAATGCTTCTACTAATTGTACAGCCATTTCTTTTAAGATCCTAGGACGAGGGGCATCAGTTCCTTGACAGTCTTTGGTCCCTTTATTTTGCTTAATAACTTTTCTGTAGTAATAGTATTGATTTAATCCCTCCCTTTTGCCTCCAGATTTTCTATTATTTAAATGGCTTTTAGTGCAACACACAAAATGCAGGAGGAACTCAGTAGGTCAGGCAGCATCTATGGAGGGAAACGGACAGTCAAAGTTTCAGGTCAAGACCCTTCTTGTGTTTTTCATCTAGATTACAACATCTGCAGTCTTTTGTTTCTCTACCCTTCTTTTAGTGCCTTCTACCGTGAAAAATATCTCTAGAATTTTCTCATTTCTCATCATTAGTTCCCACCTCTTGTCCTACAGTGAATCTTAGCTACTATACCTTTTTATACATTTGTAGAAGCTCTGTATTGCTTGTTTACTCTCAATTTTCTCTAACTTAAGCCATTCTTTATTTCTAAAAAAATTCCAATCTTCTGGTCTACCACTAATCTCTGCAACATTCTTTGTCTTCTTATTCAATTTAACATCATTCTTAACTTCCTTTTAAGCCAAGAGTGAATCTCTATAGTAAAATCTTTATTTCTCAATGCAGTACATCTTAGAGAATTCTAAATTATTACACATGACCAAATCTAAAATAGCTTGTTCCCTTGTTGCAAGGGAAATTGCTTACCAGTGCAGTATAATCACAAATTGGTCACGTTATTACCAGTGCACTGCACCAGACCACATCCACCTCTGCCTGATTGATCAAACAGCATATTATCTGAAGCAATGATAGAGTCCAGGAAACTTGGTCTTGATTACAGTTAATGACTCAGCATGAACAGCACTCTGAGATAGAGAATTCCAAAGTTTCACAAACATGATAAATTTCTGACTCGCCTAAAAGAGAAACAAAGTCATAGCAGCTACCCTCTGAAGTCTCCACAGCAATCAACAGAAAAATCAATTAAATCTACTCTTATTCTACTGAACTCCTGAGAGGATAGACACATTCTGTGCAATCATTCCTCACGTCAACTTTTTCATAATAGTGTACAATCTTGCAAACGTTCACTTCACCAATTCTAAAGTAAATAGATTTTTAAAATATCACATTATATAAGGATGAACATCTTATAGCTTATTCTATTTATTTTCTTCTCCATGCCACCTTTCCACAAGCTGAAGAATTTCTTAAGACGTCACCCTGTCAGCTACTACCTCAATGGATTGAATGTACTACTGTCAGCATCACTTGGCCCTTTAATCTCGTTAATAAAAATTGTAAAGCTTCTATTAATCACTGGATTATTTCCTTCAACACTGGAATATTTTCCTCAACACTGAACAAGCTCTATCACATCTCATATCACAGCACAACAACTGGCACATCACATAATATTCAAAATAAAATTCTTTTGCAGAAACCTTAGCCTCCATGCCAATCATATCACAATAGATACATTCTTGTCAAAATTGACATACATAATTACTCTAACTGCTGTGAAGCTATTTAAAAACCTCAGCAAACAAACCACCCATCACTTTATCAAACAAAACCCAGCAATGAATTAACTCAGGCCATGCGCAAGTCCAGGAAAATTCTTGTCTCTTTGGGATCAACCTTGTAAAGGGGTCTTTGAAGTTGAATATGAATTTTACAGCCAAAGTCAGATGATGCCAAAGATGATCGTTGCTGTTCTTTTTCAAAAGCAGTCTCTCAGGATCAAGGATGATTTGCTTCCACTTGGGTTTTGACAGTTCTGGAATGGCTAATGAGGTCATTGTAGGAGCTATATTCTCTTCCACACATGGGGCAGGTGGGTGGGTAGTTTCTGAGGTGTTGCGTTACGTCCATTGCCTATGCAAGACTTCTGTCTACTCCTGATACATGGCCTTGAGGGTCTCAATACCGTCCTGAATAGCCCTTCTCCACATTGAATGGACATGGACCAGATTCCCAGGAGTCAGTAGGAATGTTGCATTTCATCACGGAAGCTTTGAGCACACCCTTGAATCTTTTCCTCTGAACACCAGGTACACTCTTCCCACAGAAGACTGCCTAATTTGGGAGTCTGGTTCTTCCCTTGACAAATTACATAGAGAACAGCCTTGTCATAACAAATCAGAGGGACCAACACAAGCCCGGTAGTGCAGGCACGGTAGTGTAGCGGTTAGCATAATGCTTTACAGCACCAGCGGTTCGGGTTCAAATCTGGCCACTGTCTGTAAGGAGTTTGTACGTTCTCCCCATGTCTGCGTGGGTTTCCTCCGGGTGTTCCGGTTTCCTCCCACATTCCAAAGATGTACAGGTTCGGAAGTTGCGGGCATGCTACGTTGGTGCCGGAAGTGTGGCGACACTTGCAGGCTGCTCCCAGAACATTCTATGCAAAAAAGATGCATTTCACTGTGTGTTTCGATGTACATGTGACAAATAAAGAAATCTTATCTTATTTTACAAGGCATCAAGACAACATCCCCAGTACAAGCAAATGCACCTGTTAGATTTCATCATCATTCGAGTGAGGAACCACAAAGACGTTCACAAGACTCATGCCACAATAGGCACCAGTGATTGCTGGAATGACTACTGCCTAATCCCCTCTATTATCCCTATCAATCTGGCCCTAAAACATGAGCAACAGAAGACCTGCCACAGTAAGATCAATGTCAAAGCTCTCAAGGACCTCACAACAGTAGCTCTTCTCAGACAACCAGTTAACTTCCAGCCTACGAGAGCCACAAAGTGTCCATACATTATGGCCTGGCATGAGGTCTACTGTAATTGGAACTACAAAGATACTCTTGGCTTCTCCATCAAAAAATCCAGGACTGGTTCGATAAGAATGACCAAGATTTTAAGAAGTTAGTTAACTGCAAACCTAGGCTATTCTGGGATTGGAAGCTTCACCTTTATTCAAGGGAAAAGACACAGCTTCAGTGGCACCTGGAGGCAGAAATCCATAGAAAACCCATGACCCAAAGAACAGATAGTGAATGGAGAAAGCGCAGGATGACATGCTGACGGCCGTGAGATGCCTGTTTTCTTCAGCACTGTTAAAGTCATCTTAAAACCAGTCACCCAAGTCCACCACAATGAAAGCTTTTTCTTCATACTACACCTCACTGGCAATTCTCTGTGCTGGATTTCTCCAACACTGAAAACATCAGCAACTACTATAAATCAGCAATGGGCATTTTCCAAAAGCATAACAAATGTTAGGGTGTCAGGAAGAGAGTGCCAGGGACCCGGGTTCAATTCCCGCCACTGTCTGTAGCGAGTTTAAACGTTCTCCCCGTGTCTGTGTTGGTTTCCTCCGGGTGTTCTGGTTTCTTCCCACATTCCAAAGACATACGGGTTAGGAAGTTGTGGGCATGCTATGTTGTCGCTGGAAGCGTGACGACACTTGCGGTCTGCCCCCAGAACACTCTATGCAAAAGATGCATTTCACTGTGTGTTTCGATGTACATGTGACTAATCTTATCTTAGAACACCTACTATAAGCAGATATGACTGACCTGTGGTAAAAATGCAAATACTAAATTGATGTTGGGGAGTATTGGGAAGTATTAGGGATTATTCTGGAGTTAAGAAATTATGGATAACAGATATTAATTAAAATGAGAACCAGTCTTCAGGAAATACAACCAGTTCACAACTTAACTTCAACTGATATCTGAAGGCCATTGAAACCAATCATTGGGTGTGGGACATTCTGATTCTGTACCCTTGAAACTATGCAGGGAAAGACAATAGACATGTTCATGTTAATTGGTGTTCATTGAAAACTTCAGAATGAGATCAGGGAAGGTATTAAGTGGCCATCGGCTGTATTAACACATCATTAACAGAGTATCTGGCCACTTAATGTGCAGGACAGGTCTGGTTTATCACTTAATATTCTGGCTAATTATATATTCAGGGAGCCATCACTCAACATCGTAACAAAAGAGGTATACTTTGGGTGTCTGGAGTTTGTGCTCAAAAGCTTTCAGACCAGCCACCAGTATAAGAATATACAAAGAGGTTCTGCTCGAGGGATGTGCTACCATTGTAAATATGTAATTCTGTAAAGTTACCTGTCTATATTCAAAATGTTAAAGTGGGTGATTATAGCCATTGAAACTGTAGTTAAGGGTTATTGGTGTCCTTGTGTTCAAAAAGTATAAAACATTGTGTGAGGAGAGGAGAACGAGATTCTCTCCAGAAGATCTGCTGTGTTAAATGAAGACTTTGATATCACCAGCTTCAGTGTCTCTCCAGTGACTTAGTCAGTCATAAAAGGAAGCTTAAAATTATTCATGGTATTGACATCATGAAGCCCTCTTTGGGCATGGCAGTGGGTTCAATGTCAATGTGTGTCACATTTTAAACATATTACCTTTTGCTTCAATAATTTAGTGTGCTACAGCAATAAGCAAATCCTTCAGCCTGGATTTTCATGAGCCACCCAGTCTCGTTGTTTTTATTCACCAACATCCAAAACTGATCAGCTCTTTACCCAGAAGGTTGGTCCTGGTGGATGAGACCATCCTGGGGCCAAGCAGCAAAGCCTTGAACATCAGCAGGGCCTTAAATGATGTTATCAGGCGACGTGGGTGGGCCAGAACAAGCCTTTAACCCATGAAACTTTTTAGTAAACAAAATCCCACCCCAGCTTCACCATCTGTAATCAACCAATCTGCTGGAGGAACTCAGCAGGTCGAGCAGTATGTGGGGGAGGAAAGGAAGATTTGATGTTTTTGGTCAAAACACTGCATCATGCCACGTCCTGCTGAACCAACACACACAAAATGCTGCAGGAAGTCAGCAGTTCAGGCAGTATCTATGGAGGGAAATAAACAGTCGACATTTCAGGTTGAGACCCTTCATCAGGTGCTGGGTCCTGGTCCTGATGAAGGATCTTGACTCAAAACATCGACGGTTTATTTCCCTCCATAGATGCTTCTGACCTGCTGAGTTCCTCCAACATTTTGTGTGCATTGCTCCAGATTCCAGCATCTGCAGAATCTCTTGTGTCTCCATGTCCTGCTGAGTTCCTCCAGCAGATTGTTTGTTGTTCCAGATTTCAGCATCTGCAGTCTCTTGTGTTACCATCTGTCAAACCTGATAAGGTTCTTTCAATCCTTCTGAATGGGACATTCAGAAACACATAACCAGTAAAATGAAGTAAACAATTAAAATGTAAACGCATAAAATAAAACCATTTAAACAATGAAACATTAAAGTTAAAAAAGATATATAACTTAGCCTTCTCTTTATCTTGATCCTTAGCAGCCCTACAATTCCTATTCAAGTGAATGAGCTGTCAGATACTGCGCCAGGTTTATCCTGGCACACGATCTGAGAGTCAATTCCCCTGTGCAAGTGCTGGGAAATTCCATCAAGTTCCTGCTCCACTATTGGACTCCATGTGGGCTGCAACTATGAAATGGCCAGCAGAGATCGACCAGCAAGATTGAAATTTCTTCATTTGCAAGGAAGTCCCAAACCTGTCAGCACGCAGAGGGGTAAATGCCACCAATGCAGTTGCTACTCGTTTATTTATTTTAAAAAAAACAGTATTGCAATATATTTCAAGTTTTTACATTAGTGCTCCTTGTAAAACAACATTTTAAGTATCTATCATAATAGTTTTGGTTACAAATATCACAAGACACTTTGTTGTATTAATCTTTATGAAAACAACTTGATAGTTTAGGCAGATACAGTCTTACAGTTTAAAGTCACGACACTGGGAACAAGACTGACCACTTGAGACACAAGAGGTTCTGCGGACGCTGGAATCTGGAGCTACACACACACAAACTGCTGGAGGAACTCAGCAAGTCAGGCAGCATCTATGGAGGGAAATAAACCGATGTTTCGAGTCGAGGCCGACTGTTTATTTCCCTCCATAGATGCTGCCTGACCTGCTGAGTTCCTCCAGCAGTTTGTGTGTACTGACCCCTCCAATCTGTGTCCGAAGCAGAGGCCAAATGGTCAATTTCCACGACACATATGTTAGCTCCGTACTGTGTGTTGAGTCTGGGATTTTCTTAGCTTCCTGGCTTTATATCAACTATTCATCACACATTTGCTTGAGTAAGATGACATGGAACTAAGATCTAAAGAAAGAGGCTCTCATTGTCACCACTGTAAGGCATCAAATTCCTCCATATGTTTTTATTCTTTCAATTCAGCTGACACTTTTAAATTTTTACTTGCACTACATTTAAACAGCTGCTTAGAAACCTTGCAGCAAAATGAAAGTTCACTGTGGCTCTTCTGGACAAAGACTTGTGCTTTACAGACAGGACAGAGATGGACAGGTCCGTAGCAGGAAAGAGAACTATAGTCTGCAAGTGACTGAAGGGGAAACAAACAATACCAAAGTGGGGTTGAGAGGAGTGAGTCAGTTGGTGACAGGACAAGGGGAGGTGGGGTCAGGGTACCAGGATAGAGAGGAGCTGGGGGAGGAACTGGTAGAAAGACGAAAGGAGGGTCAGGGATTGAGCCAAATCGGGAAGAGTGCTCAGGGGAAGGGACTCATTTGAGGAAGAGGGGATGTTGGCAGTTCAAGGATTCAGGAAAAGTAAGGTTTGGAGAAAGAGGGTTTAAGCAATGTGCGGGGCTGGGGAAGGCTGCCTAGGAAGGGAAAAGAGCAGGTGGGGTGGGTGGGGAGGACGAGGTTGGGGTGGGGTGGGGGAGACGAGGTTGGGGTGGGGTGGGGGAGACGGGGTTGGGGTGGGGTGGGGGAGACGGGGTTGGGGTGGGGTGGGGGGGACAAGGTTGGGGTGGGGTGGATCGGGGTGACGTTGGGGTGGGGTGGATCGGGGTGACGTTGGGGTGGGGTGGGTCGGGGGTGACGTTGGGGTGGGGTGGGTCGGGGGGGACGTTGGGGTGGGGTGGGTCGGGGGGGACGTTGGGGTGGGGTGGGTCGGGGGGGACGTTGGGGTGGGGTGGGTCGGGGGGAACGTTGGGGTGGGGTGGGGTGGGATGAGGTTCGGGTAGGGTGGGAGTGAAGAGGTTGGGGTGGGTCGGAGAGATGAGGTTGTGGTGGGGTGGGATGGGGACGAGGTTGAGGGTCGGGATGTTGGGGGTAGGGGATGAGGCTGAGGGTGAGGGGACAAGGTTGGGTGCAGGCGACGAGGGTTGGGTGCTGTGGTGGCACACGTGAGGAGTGTGGTATGGGGAGGAGGAGGATGAGGGGGCACGGGGGAGGAAGAGGAAGAGGAGGAGGAGGGGGCAGGGGGGAGGAGGAGGAAGAGGAGGAGGAGGGAAGAAGGGGGGCACGGGGGGAGGAGGAGGGAGGGAAGGGGGGCACGGGGGGAGGAGGAGGGAGGGAAGGGGGGCACGGGGGGAGGAGGAGGGGGAGGAGGGGGCACGGGGGGAGGAGGAGGGGGAGGAGGGGACACGGGGGGAGGAGGAGGGGGAGGAGGGGACACGGGGGGAGGAGGAGGGGGAGGAGGGGACGGGCACGGGGGGAGGAGGAGGAGGCACGGGGGGAGGAGGAGGAGGAGGAGGAGGGGGAGGAGGAGGGGGGCACGGGGGGAGGAGGAGGAGGAGGGAGGAGGAGGACGGGCACGGGGGGAGGAGGAGGGCAGGAGGAGGAGGAGGTGGCGTGGGGGGTGTAGAAAGCGGCTGGGATGGGTGTAGGGAGTGGAGAGCGAGCTCGGGTAAGGGGGTGAGTGGAGGGGTCCCGGAAGGGCCAGGGGTGAGTGTGGAGCTGCCGGGCGCCCTGCTGACCTGCTGATAGTTTTCATCCTGCGGACTGAAGGTGTTGTCCACCGGCTGGAAGCGGAGGTTAACGTGCGGGAAATTGTGCAACCAGTAAGTCCACCAAGGAGCGATGTAGTCGAACCGGGAAGCCATGCCTGCGAGCGGCGAGAGCGGATGGTCTTGGAGCGGACGGCCAGCAGACACCCGCCCTGCGAGCGGAGGCACAGCCCCGGAGCAGCCACCAGCCCCCAGCCCCGAGCGGCGGCTCTCAACCAGCGCCAGCGAACGCGTGACGCGCGTCCCCGGCGGCGGCAGCTACAGCTGCTCCCGCGCGCCCCCGGCAGAGCCCGCCGCTCCAGCGCGTCCCCGCCGTTCCTCTGCTCCTCCCGCGCGTCCCCGACAGCGCCCGCTGCTCCCGCGCGCCCCCGCGTCCAAAGCGCAAGAAGCACTGGGGAGCATCGCCCAACCCCGAGGCTACGCTTTGATTTAAGTTTATTTTCAAATAAGCCTTTGTACAAGTAATGTCCCTGTATAAATCAAAGAGGAGTTTGTCAAATCAAACGAAAAGCTACTTTAAAAAGCAGGCAACAAAAAGAATAAATTGGCTAACGCATTCATTCTCATAGAAAACATCGAAAATAGGGTCCAGAGTGGAACGCTTAGCCCTACTCCACCATTACCCTGTCTTTTCATTCAGTACCCTGTCTTGCACTGAGGAATATATCCATCTCCTCCTTGAAGATGTTTAATGACTTGGTCTCCCAGTTGGTTTCTGTGGCAAAGAATTCCACCGGTGAAGAAAAATCTCCTCAATTCTAAGTGGCAGTGTCTGTTTCCTGAGGCTGTAACTCTGGATCTGCACTCTCCAGCTGTCAGGGACATCCTCCTAGCATCCAGTTTGTAAAGTCCTTTTAGAATTTTATGGGTTTCTGTGAGATCCCCCCTCGTTCTTCTAAACTCTAGTGAATATGTGCCCAATTGACCCCATTGCTCTTCATATGTCAGTGCTGACATAACAGGAATCATTCTGGTAAATCTTCGTTGCAAGAGCATCCTTCCTCAGATAAGGAGATCAAAACTCCAGATGGGGTCTCACCAAGGCCTTGAACAGCTGCAATAAGATATCCTCCTGTACTCAAATCATCTTGCAATGAAGGCTAACATACCATTTCTTACCTATATGCTGCACTTGAACGTTTTTCACGTTGGTGCACAAGGACACCAGGTCTCATTGGACCTCCCCTTTTCCAAAGCAATCAGCATTCAGCAACCTTAATGCTGATTGCTTTGGAAAAGTGGAGGTCCAGTGAATAAAGTGAATAACCTTGGATTTATCCATATTAAACTCTACCTGCTGTGCATTTGCCCACTCACCCATCTTGTCTAAACCACATCCAAGCTTCCTTGCATCCTCCACACAGTTCACAGCTTTGTATCATTTGTAGACTTAGAAATGAAAGGTTTAGTTTCCTCATCCTCATTGATAGGTATTGGGAACAGTGTACGCACAAGCACTGATTCCTGCAGCACCCCACCAGTTACTGCCACAGAGAAAAAGACGCTTTTATTCCTACTTTCTGTTTCCTGTCCATCAACCACTGAATCCATAGCCCTGATCCCAGGTGATTTAATTTTGCATGCTAAACACTTAAGTGTGATCTTATCAAAGGCCTTTTAAAAATCTAAATACATTACACACACAGGTTCTCCCTTATCTATTCTACCAGTAGCACCATCAAACAACTGTAGTATATTTGTTGAGCTTGATTTCTCTTTTGTATACCCATGCTGATTTTGTCCAATCCCATTAACGTTTTCCAAGTGCTTCTTTTATAGTAGATTCGAGCATTATCCCCACCACTGGTGTTGGGCTTACTGGTCAGTAATTCCCCATGTTTTTTCTCTTCCTCCTTTTTAAATAATGAGGGTGCATTTGCCACCTTCCCATCTATAGGAACAGCTCCAGAGACTGAAGAATATTGGAAAATGACCATCAATTCATCTGCTATTTCTAGGGCATTTCCCTTGGTATTCTAGGACATAATCAAACTCTGGGGATTGTCAAACTTAAGCCCCATCAATTTCCCTGGAAATATTTTTTTTACTACTAATCTCCATCAGTTCCTCCTCTTCACTGGACCCTTACATATCTGTGTAGTTATTTGTGTCCACTTTTGTGAAGATAGAAGAAAAGTGTGTGTTTAATCATTCTGATATTTATTTGTTCCCAATTATAATTTCCCCTATTTCTTTTTCCCTCTTTGCTCCCATTCCTTCTAAATATTTTAACTAATAAATGAGAGTTTAAAGAAAGTCAATGCAAAACAATCCCACATGGGATGTAGGAGAAGGAGTAGGCATCTGGCCCTTCAAACTTGCTCCACATTTTGTTTTTGGTAAGACCAAGCCTGCACACAATACTTCAGGTGCGATCTCCTGGTCCAAAGCAACGACAACAAGATATCTTTAGTTGTGTGCTCATATTCTCTCATAATAAAGGCAACATACCATTTAGCAACATATTAGCTTTCTGTGACTTGCAAACACCTAGATTCCTTTGAATGTCAACATTTCTAAATCTATTACCATTTAATGCCCTGTATGATTTCTCACCCTTGGTGGCTTCAGGAGAACCTCAGAACCAGTTAATGTCGAGTAGAATCTTGACTCAGAAAACTCAAAGAGTTTGCAGTACCAGCCTGATACACGTCCTCATGAAGGGTCTTGACCTGAAATGTCGACTGTTTATTTCCCTCCATAGATGCTGCCTGACCTGCTGAGTTCCTCCAGCATTTTGTGCGTGTTGACACGTGTCTGATATCTTGAAGAGGATTTCAATCATCAGGCTGGGAAAAAATAGTCCTCGCTTGCAGCTGACCTGTCCCAGTGTGAGGGTGGTCTAATTTTAACAGCCAGGCCACACAGGCATGTCCAAAATCTGGAAGTAAGTTAGCAAAATAAGTATCTAAAGGTAGATCTGATACCCACTCAGATAAATGTGGGAATGAATTTCCAGAGGAGTCAACAGCATGCTTCACTTGTATATTGATTCAAGGGATGTGTAGCTGTTACAATAGAAGCTCAAAATTAACAATATCTGGATGATTGTGTCATACATTACAGCAAATAGGAACAAATTTCATTCCTAACAATACTTAATAGTGATGGGTACAAAAAGCCCCTGGATAATGTTTCCTTGAAACAATTTGTCAATGACAGGAGGCCCGATGAGATGGGTGAATCATATGCACAAACTAACATGTAAGCACGTCATCCCAAGATTTTGAGACTTATTGATGCACAGTGTCTGTTTGAAAGAATTACAAAAACGAACATGCTTGCCCTCATTGGTCGCAGCATTGAGTATAAGAGTCAGGAAATCATGGAGCTATATGGAACTTTGGTTCGGCCGCACTTGGAGTATTATGTGTAATTCGTGTTGCCCCATAACAGGAAGGATGTGGAGGCTTCAGAGAGGATACGGAAGAAGTTTATCAGGGTGCCACCTGGATGAGAGGATATGAGCTAATAAGGAGAGGTTGGATAAATTTGGGTTGTATTCTCTGGAGCATCGGAGGCTGAGGGGAGACCTGCTAGAAGTTTATAAGATTATGAGAGGCATACATAGGGTAGACAATCATCCAGATATTGTTAATTTTCCCAGGGTAGAAATATCAAATACCAGAGGAAATGTATTTAAGGTGAGAGGGGGAAAGTTTAAAGGCAACATGCAGGGCAAGTTTTGTTTTACACAGAGAGCGATAGGTGCCTAGAACGGGCTGCCAGGGGTAGTGGTGGAAGCAAATATGATAGTGGCACTTAAGAGGCTGTGAGATAGACACATGAATATGCAGGGAATAGAGGGTATGGATCATGCACAGGCAGAAGAGAATTAGTTTAATTTGGCATTGTGTTCAGCCCAAACATAGTGGGCCGAAGGGGCTGTTCCTGTGCTATACTGTTCTATTTTCTATGAATAGAGATATAATACCTTTGCCGCCACCTACCAGTGACAATCTGAACTGCAGGACAAAGGATAACAAATACTCTAAACGAAGTATGACTATTTTGTACAAGAAAAATCACAAAGCATATTTATTTATTTTATATTTACTTTGATAAGAGGATTTTAGAAATTCAGCAGCAATTTCTAAATAGCCTGAAGAACACAATTTATTCCCTGTACTTGTCCACATCAATCTATTCCCCAGAAAAATCACAGGTAAAATAATAAATAATTATAGATTATTAGCCTCAAACAAAAACATCCAATGCTGCTGGATTAGGTTTTAATATCAAGAATCTTATTTTTCTTCCCCCTTTTCAAAACTATCATTTTGAAGGATTTCAAACAGGCATAGGTAGTTCAAAGTTTTCTGGATTAAATTTGATAACATTGAAGTGCTGCTTTTAAGGACATCAGTCTTTTAATTGAATCAAAGAACTGTAAAGTGATCTCCAACAACAACTCAGTTGCATAAAACAATTCAACCAGCCAAAGCTTTACAAAAGTCAGACACCAGCACTCTTGATAACAAGAAATTGTTATCGAGGAAGAAGTTGTCATTTACAATCAATCCTTTCTGCATGGTTGAGCCTGAATTCCTAGCATTTTTAAAATCCCCCATTGACAACTACTTGATTCTAATTTTCATTTCTGGACCATTGAATTGTTGAAATTTACAGGACAGAAAGGACAATCCAGCCTGTTAGACCCAGTCTAACTCCTTAAAAGAGCAACCACGCCTGGTTTTTATAAAGCCACACCTTTTGTCTGTATCTCTATTCATGTACTTGTCCAAATTCCTCTGAAAGCTGATGGTACCAACTTCCACCACCTTTCCAAACAATATTGATTCCAAACAACACTGAACCAATAAATTTCTGAACTCCCCTTAAGCTTCTGAATAATTAACTTAATGCACATTTCTTGCTACTGTGCTGTTATGTTAGAGAGTGGAATACTTTGTCAGAAAGAATGGTCAAGGCAGCCTCTGGTTTTTTTCAAGGGAAACATAAGTACTTGAAGTAGCTGTGTGCATGCGTGTGTGTGTGTGCACGCGCACGTGTGGTGGGGGAGGGTGAGGAGCAGATGGTACTTGGCTACAGCACCAAGTCCTAGAAAATGCTGTACCATGGTTGCCAAACCAAAGATAAAATGCAGGTTTGCAAAGATGCTTGGTAATGTGGTTTTAATTTGATTTCTTTTTTGCTATCTGGCAGGATAACTGATTTATTCTCAGCATAATTTTGGGGTGGCAACTATGATCCTTGCCCTCCGATACATTTCAGACCACAATCAACATCCTCTGACTTCCATGGGAAATAAGATCCACAAGAGTTAGCTGTTTGTAAAGCAAGTTTAAAATAAGGCTACGTAAAATTTCAACCAATTAAAATTAGACATGGTTTTACCACCACCCTAAGAGAGACTATGAACAAATTATACCTCAAAAACTTAACAGAATAGTTTCAAATTGCTAGTCTGTAACTATTTCAACGGTTCATGCTGGCTATTTCTAATTGAACACCTGTACCTGGATTTTCCAGGTGTCAAAAGATGCTTGCTGTTGAAAGATGTTCATGAACATTTCAAAGACCCAAATACAACTGGCCTCATCTCTGGCATAACTTTGCATTTGCTGCCATCTACTGGGTACCAAAGGCAACCAGCAAAAAGGTTGGCCAAAAGGCCTCACACCCATTAGATTGAAGAATTCAGCAAAGCAGGGAGCTCGATGTAGTCTGTTTGGCTTTTAGCAAGACTTTTGACAAAGTCCTCTTAAGATAAATTAATCATAAAAAAACGAAGGTAGTCGGAGTCCAAGTGAAAACGATAAATTGAACCAAAACCATGTTCTCAGGAGGTAGTAAGCAAAGTGACTGGTTTTATAATTGGGAGGCTAATTACAGGGAATTCCACAGGATTCAGTGCTTTGGTCTTGCACTTTTTATGACATAAGACTTAAATGTTGGGGTATACTTATAAAACTTGTAGACAAAAAAAAATTCCTCAAGTGGTCAATGTTTGAGTATTGATTGCCAACTGTGAATGATATGACAGAGTGCTCTCTGCTAAAAGAGGTTAGTATTATTAAAGCAGTAGTTAAGCCACAGCTGGAGTGTTATATAGAGTTCTGCACACATTACAGTTAGTGACTAGAAGGGGTAGAAATCTACAAGCACATTGTCATCAGAATTTTAGCAACGAGGAAAGACTGGCTGGATTGGGTTTATTATCAATGGAAAAGCTATGTGGACTCTTAATGTGCACAATATTGAGGGATCTGGTTAAAAGTAGGAGACCCATTTTTCTTCAGCAAACAGAAGTGAAAAATTTGATGCAAGTCGAGGATATTTTGTCCATGCACATTCACTGAAAGAATGACACAAGTAGACATTAGAATTAATAGTTATTACTAGACTGACTGATACTTTCTACATCCTGGGCCACAGATGGACATAGGTTTACACATACACTCAGTCCAAGTTATCCACTGATTTGCTATCTGTGGATTCACGTATTTGCAAGGTCAGCCTAAGGACCAGTCTTGAAATTGCTTTTAATCAAATACCTGTGTAGATGTACACATTGAGGAACCAATCATTGTCTGCAAAAGTATGGTGATCATTTTCCTGATCACTTATGTCAAATGGCTTCTTACTGTGCAAAGCTGTCTTTTGTTTGCAGAGCTTGTACCTTGCCATTTCAAAACCCATCATTTTGTTAGTTTTGTTAATTAAAATATTTAAATACCCCAAATTAAATGTTATTAACACTTACAGGTTTTAGAACGTACTTCTCTACAACTATAATGCTATTTTGCATTGTTATTATTTATACCTTGTACTAATTCAATGTGATGTGATGAAGTGATTTGTATGGACAGCATGCAAAACAGTTTTTCCACTGTACCTCAGTACATGTCACAATAATAAATCAATTTCCATTCTAATACACATCTATTTGGGCATGTATATAGGGAACAAAGAAGAGAGCCTTGGTAGCTACGGGTTTGTTATCTGCAGGAAGTCCATGCCGCCTCTTCACATATTACAAGGACTTCATGTAAAAGGTCACTGAGGGTAACTCACCGACTTTTGTTCAAAATAATGCCACAGTGTCTACCTTCACTCAAGAATGGGAGAGGCTGATTTAATGCCTCAGCCCAAAGCAGTTGCTCAGTACTACACTGGATGTTGGCATAAATTACCACAATCAAGAATTTGGAGTGGGTCTTAAACATCAACATAGTGCAAGTGTTCCATGGCACATCTAAAACCCATTTAAATTCATACTGAACATGAGCAATTAACAAAATACAAAACACCACAGGAGCATTTCACTTTTTTTATTTCAATAAAATCTGAACATTGAAATTACAGCTCTTCACTTGAGTTCTTTGACAGCCAAACCTGGTTTAAAACAAAAACAAGATTAGAAGAATGCAGATATAATAAAAAAAAGTCTTAATACTTCAGAAACATGAAACCATTAATGATTCCTTTGAACAGAAATACATCTGTTTACATTTCCTACTTCAATAGGGAGATTTAAAATTTAGCTAAGTTTCAACTCCAAAGGGACAGTTTCATCCTGGCATGTTTGAATACACCAGGTATTTTTAAAATTGAAAATACCTGACACCGAAATCTATAAAGAAGCAATCACCCTAAATTCCCCTCCAAGCACAAGTAAATTGATCTTTGCACATATACCTCCCAGTCATTCAATGCTATCCAATTAAATAACAAAATCTGAGATAAATTTCATATTCCAAAAGGGTATTGCCATTCTTGCACAGACCAACTTAAACAGCCCCTTTAACTGTGGTGCAGTACAAAATGCATGCAAAGGTACAACTCTTAACTCGATGTACTGCCGTTTATACGACACAATTTTGCTCCAGCACATTATTGTTTCCAAATGTGACAACCAGCTAACCCACCCTTCCAGTTGCCTAATCCACATAGTTTGCAAATTGCTTACCTGGGGGCAGGGACTGTTTGAGTTTTTCAGCCTTTTCTTTATCTGTGATGACTAGTGTGTACAGATATCTACTACACCGTACTTTAAATTTTACATTATCTTTGTTCTTCTTGATTTTCACAGCTACATAAAACAAAATAGGCAAATTATTTAAATAGTTGACAAAATAATCTTCATAGAAACATTACAAATCTGGTGAGAGAGACAAGCATGCATGTACAGACACACAAACGTTTGGCTAGAGAGAAAGGAGAAACCTGCTCAACTGGCAGTTCACATCCATAGTTAAGAAGCAAAACCTGCAGATGCTGGAAATGTGAAATAACAACAAAATTCTAGAGACACTCAGCAGGCCAGGCAGCACCTGTGGAAAGAGAAAGTTTAATGTTTCAGGTCAATAAAACTTCATCAGAATTGAAGAAAACTCACTGACCAAAACATTCACTGTTTCTCTCTTCACAAATGCTGCACGACCTGCTATGGCTCTCCATAATTGTGTTTATATTACAAGAACTGGACAGAAATAACTATTTTAATAGAGAAGAACTTTTCTGTGTAACCAGTTGATAAAATGCCCCCATGAATTATAGGACAAATGAATGGCTTACAAGCCTCAATTTTACTTTCCTGCTCGATACCATAACTCTCAACTCCCCAGTAGTCCAAAAATTGATCTCAACCTTGGTTACATTCAAGTGACTCAACATCAAGAGGCCCCTGTGAAACTGTGGCATTACCTACATTAATCTCACCTCAGTATGAAAACATATCCAGTAATCAATCTGCTGAATCTTTACTGCACTCCCTCAGCTGCAAGTGCGTCATTCCTCAATCATATCTGTATAAAATATTCCAGGAGGAGTCTCACCAGGACCTTTGTGGTAAGACACCTTTACGATTGGACTCAAATCCTCTTGCAAAAAAGGCCAATGTACAAAGGACAACATACCATTCACTTATTCACTTTCCCCAATTCCTTCATTAATGTTCAGATATTACACACGTCCCTTTGAACACCAACACTTTTTGTTGCTTTTCTTTTGTTTTTGGTCACGGTCATAAACCACAAGGAATTAAAACATCTGTATTAAAAACCAACACAATGGTTGTTCACAATTTGCCTCCCAGAACTCCAATTTATTCCAATCTTATGGCACATAAGATTGATACTTTAGATATTTTAGTTGCTACAAAATTCTGATAAAAAAAATTGCATCCAACCTAAAAAGGACTGCCAGTTAATTTCCAACTAATCTTTATATTATGAAATTGCAGCCTACAGAAAAAAAAACAAGCCAAAACATTTCCATTTCTTTCAACCTTAGACAACAATTACAAAAGGATGAATATATCCCACTCAAACTCAGCTGATAGAACATCATTGTATTGATGTGTATAAATTTTACTGATTACAAGAACAGGTTTTTCACCAAGATGTATCTATATGCAAAAATCTGCATGATTTTCACATGTTAAATAAACTCCCGAGTAATATTAAATTCTATAAGCAAAGTTAGTTCCAGGTAGAGTTCTTTGTCCTACTTTATTCCTGGTAGAAGGATATTTCATTCACAACACTCAAGATCTCTCTCATAAGTATCAAATTTATTGACAGAAAGAACATTACTTTAATGTAACTGCCCCAAGTGCAGTTTAACCACATTGGAGATTTCCAGAAATCATATCCAGAGTCCACAATGTTGTAACAAAGGTGGGAAAGCAGGGAGATTTTAAAAATCAAATGCAAATGTAGAGTTTCAACACTGAAATTCCAGTCACTTTTTTTTTCCTTTTACTACCCAAGTAAACTAGCATATCATAGCATTATAGAGGATAGTCAAAAGCAAATCTCAATCCAAGGATAATTACTAAAAGGGGAACAATTGCATTTAATACAAATTGGCTCTACACATTAAACAGGCCATCTACAACAGGAATATTCCAAGAGGCAGTGTGGTCCATGAGACAAGCCACAGTAAAGGAAAAAAATACAATAAACTCTCCAAACACTCAAAGACGAGATACATGATGCAAAAGTATTCCTCCGTTTGCTCAGATAAACCAGTATCAACACTAGTCAGGCTAATAAGGCTACACCAAGTAGGACTAAAATGATTTCCAAAAGTCAGTGCAGTGCTCCAAGACACACAAATGATAATAAAAATAACACACAAATAAGAACAGAAAATGCTGGAAAGCATATCTAGAGAAAAACACTTAATATCACATAGTAACAGGAAAGCCACTTAGTTCACAATTTATAAGACCATAGCTGATTTGTGACCCAACTCCATAGACCTGCCTTCTCTCTACCCCATCAAAATTAAGTTTAAAAGAAAAGCATTCATTTAAAATTGCACCAACTGCCATTTGCAAAGAGAAGAATTCCAAATTTTTACGACACTGTGCGTATAGATTTTTTCATTTCAATCCTAAAAAGATTTAGTTCTAACTTTTCAAAAACTTCACCCCCTTGTTTCACTCCCTAAACAGCAGAATCTCCCCTTATCTTGAAAATTGCTAACTCACTAAATTCCAGGAAATTCAACTCCAGTTTGTGCAATCTTTCCTTGGTATTAAAATTTGAGAATTCAGTTATAGCTCTAACAAATCCAAGTTACATTTTCTCAAAATACTTCTATCCGGCTAGGGTTGTGGTCGCACCCAAGATCCTTCCTGTATTCCACTTGTCACATCCTATTCATCAACCCCATCTTCTGCTGCTTAGCCAATTTCCAAGCCAGGTCAATCTTATGAGGAATGATCTATTCTGGAGGAATTCATAAAGTCTTCATAAGTAACACCTAGACATTCCCCTCAAAAATTCTAAGGACAATGCCCTATTAGAATTAGGAAAGAATCTGAGAACTAGCAGGGGGCACAGTGGTGCAGATAGTAGAGCTGCTGCCTCAGTTCCACCGACCCAGGTTCAATTCATCCGTGCATTTTGTTCTCTCTCATCTGAGAGTTTCCTCTGCATGCTCCGATTTCCTCCCACATCCCAAAAATGTGTGGTAGGTTAACTGGCCACTGTAAATTACTCCAAGTGTGTAGGTGAATGGTAGAATCTGGGGAGAGCTGACGGGAATGTGGGGAGAATAAAATGGCTTCAGGTAGGTGTGTAATAATGGGTGCCTGCTGGTTGGCATGGACTCAGGAATGCTTGAGTGACAAAGAGGAATAATAGTTAAGCAGAGAAACTAATAGCCAAATCTAGACTAGTAAAGGTAATAGCAAAATGTTTATTAGCATCAGATAGCATAAGGGGAGTGAAAAAGGACATTGTGATTAAAATCTTTCCAGAATGGATTGAATCTGTAATATCTTCCAGCTCTGAGGATGGGTCATTAGCCTAAAACGTTAACTCTTCTTTCACAGATACAGCCTTCTCTGCATTCTGTGGTTTTATTTCAGTTTTCTAGCACCTGGAGTACTTTCCTTGTATCCAAATTACGGTATAATGGACAACAACATGTTGGTGTCTAGTATAATATCCAAAACAAAAGCTAATATGCTGATTTGCAAAAATTGTTCCTTCATCCTTGTATCACATTCGTTTCCTAGAATTTAGTTTTGAATCCTACAAATTAATAAATGGTGTTAAATTCACTTACATTTTGCATCCTTTCTTCTTGCTGTTAGCAAGAAATCTTTGATTTCAGCAATCATTTGAGGCTGTTGGAATACAAACAGTAAAATTATTATTGAAGATTTCATAGCAAATGTAAAAAAACACTAGTTACAAAAAAGTACTAAAGATTCAAAGAATTCCAGGAGTCACACTCCTCGTGTGACCCCACATTCCAAATTTTAAAGTCAATCTTATATTTTGATTTCAGACACTAAACAATGAATGAATCAGTGATCTGATACACAAAGCCTGAAAAGTGTAACAATATTGGTCATTCATAAAGATGCATGGTACTATCAAATCAATCAAGAATGGTCCAAAACAATATAGTAAGTTTTGCAGATCTGTGAGAAGCATTGATGTCATTAACATTTTACACATCTTAAACACAAATCACAGAAAAATAATCAATCCAAAAATCAACATCAAACCTTAATGTACAATTAGTACAGATGACTAAAAACTCCATGAAAGAATCTCTCAGATTAGGAGAGACACGAGCTTACATATGATATTGCAGGTCCTTGGTTCAAGGTTGCTGCAAGTATGACTGCCAGTGATGGGATGAGTGCTTCAGAAGAGGTCAATGTTGGTGGAATTTGGAGGGGGAAGGGGAAAGGAAGCTAAGAGGGTGATTACAAGGAAAAACATATGGATGAGAACAGGTGTCAATTTAGGCCACAGAAGGAAGTGGGAAGGGTAATAAGATATCTTAATTAGTCACATGTACATCGAAACACACAGTGAAATGATCTTTTGCGTAGTGTTCTGGGGGCAGCCCACAAGTGTCGCCACGCTTCCGACGCCAACATAGCATGCCCACAACTTCCTAACCCGTACATCTTTGGAATGTGGGAGGAAACCGGAGTACCCAGAGGAAACCCACACAGACATGGAGGATGTAAAAACTCCTTACAGACAGCAGAAGGAATCCAACCCAGGTCTTGGCGCTGTAATAGCATTACGCTAACCACTACACTACCATGCCATGGTTTTGATTGAGTTCAATTTTATGGAGTGTAGATTATGAAAGACCAGTTAGCACTGAATTGAAAATTAGCCCTAGAGCCAACAAAAGCATGAACGAAGATGACAGAGGACTTGTGGCTGGAGCTGAAATAAGTATTGTTATGGAGGTGGGTCTCTGCAAGTAAAGGAATTGGTACACTTTGACCAAATAGCAAAAGTTGGCTATAAGATAAAAACAGTAAATGCTTGAGAACTCATTCAGTTAATTAGAATCTGTGGAAAAAGAAACCAGTTAATGTTTTAGGTCAAGGACCCTTCCTTAGAAGGTTACAAGTCTTCTAGTTCAAGGCTGACCATGGCTCGGAAGGTGGATGGAATTTGTGGCAAATGTTTGCTCTGAATTTACCAAGACTGCAGCTCTGGGATGCATTGCCAGGGAACGTGGTGGAAGTTTAAGAGGCATTTGGATAGGCACATGAACAGTCGGGGAACAGATGGATACAGACCTTGTGCAGGCAGATGAGATTATTGAGATTGACATGATCGGCATAGACATCATGTGCTGAAGGGCCTGTTCCTGTGCTATATTGTTCTGTGTTAATATAAAATGATGTTGGGAAACTGAACCTATTTGCACACGATGTGCACATCACACATTGGCTGGCGAGATTAAGGAAAACCCCAAGGCATTCTACAAGTATGTGAAGAGCAAGAGGATAAGATGCGAAAGAATAGGGCCTATCAAGTGCAGCAGTGGGAAAGTGTGTATGGATCCGGAAGAAATGGCGGAGGTACTTAATAAATAGTTTATGTCAGTATTCACTATGGAAAAAGATCTGGGGGATTGTAGTGGGGACTTGCAGCGGGCTGAAAAGCTTGAGCATGTAGATATTAGGAAAGAGGTGCTGAAACTTTTGGAAAGCATCAAGTTGGATAAGTCACCGGGACCGAATGAAATGTACCCCAGGCTGCTGTGGGAGGCAAGGGAAGAGATTGCGGAGCCTCTGACGATGATCTTTGCATCGTCAATGGAGCTGGGAGAGGTTCTGGAAGATTGGAGGGTTGTGGATGTTGTTCCCTTATTCAAGAAAGGGAGTTGAGATAGCCCAGGGAATTACAGACCACTGAGTCTTACCTCAGTGGTTGGTAAGCTAATGGAGAAGATCCTGAGAGGCAGGATTTATGAACATTTGGAGAGGAATAATATGATTAGGAATAGTCAGCATGGCTTTGTCAAAGGCAGGTCCTGCCTTACAAGCCTGATTGAATTTTTTGAGGATGTGACTAAACACATCAATGAAGGGAGAGCAATAGATGTAGTGTATATGGATTTCAGCAAAGCGTTTGATAAGGTACCCCATGCAAGGCTTATTGAGAAATAAGGAGGCATGGGATCCAAGGGGACATTGCAATGTGGATCCAGAACTGGCTGGCCCACAGAAGGCTGAGTAGTTGTTGACATGTCATATTCTGCGTGGAGGTCGGTGACCAGTGGTGTACGTCAGGGATCTGTACTGAGACCCTTGATCTTTGCGATTTTTATAAACGACCTGGATGAGGAAGTGGAGGGGTAGGTTAGTGAATTTGCAGATGACACGAAGGTTGGGGGTGTTGTGGATATTTTGGAGGGCTGTCAGAGGTTACAGAGGGATATAGATATGATGCAAAGTTGGGCTGAGAAGTGGCAGATGCAGTTCAACCCAGATAAGTGTGAAGTGGTTCATTTTGGTAGGTTAAATATGATGGCAGAATATAGTCTTAATGGTAGGACTCTTTGCAGTGTGGAGGATCAGAGGGATCTTGGGGTCCAAGTCCATAGGACGCTCAAAGCGGCTGCATAGGTTGACTCTGTGGTTAAGGCGGCATATGGTGTATTGGCCTTCATCAATCGGGGAATTGAATTTAGGAGCTGAGAGGTATTGTTGCAGCTATATAGGTCCCTGCCCTGGTCAGACTCCACTTGGAGTACTGTGCTCAGTTCTGGTCGCCTCACTACAGGAAGGATGTGGAAGCCATAGGAAGGGTACAGAGGAGATTTACAAGGATGCTGCCTGGAATGCGGAGCATGCCTTATGAAAGCAGGTTGAAGGAACTCGGCCTTTTCTCCTTGAAGCGACGGAGGATGAGGGGGGACCTGATAGAGGTTTATAAGATGATGCGAGGTATTCATTGGGTAGATAGTCAAAGGCTTTTCCCCAGGGCTGAAATGGTGGCCACAAGAGGACATAGGTTTAAGGTGCTGGGGAGTAGGTATAGAGGAGATGTCAGGGGTAAGTTTTTTTTTACTCAGAGAGTGGTGAGTGTGTGGAATGGGCTGCCGGCAACGGTGGTGGAGGCGGATATGACAGAGTCTTTTAAGAGACTGTTGGATAGGAACATGAAGCTGAGAAAAATAGAGGGCTATGGGTTAGCCTAGTAATTTCTATGGTATGAAAGTTATTTTATGCTTCGTCAAATCGCATCGCTAATCATTTCTGATTTGCTTAGCAAATTTGGCTTGGGCACTCCGTGGCCAAAAGTTCTGCAAAACACATTTACTCAAATGCCAGCAGAAAGCCAAGCCACCAACATTAGCTCACAAAAAAACTGAAAGCACATCACATAAATTTTGGGAATGAGATGACAAATGAAGAGTGCACTTTCACATCAATGCCCTGCACGCCACATCTTCCAGCCTCACTTTTCCATGGCCAGTCGTACATTAGAATTTGCTGAAGTTCCCTTCAATGATCACAGCCTTTTAAGTTATAAAAAAAATAAACACTGAGCTGCAATCATTAGCTCTTGACCAGCTGGATGGGGCCACTGGCGTAGACAGAAGTTAATCAAGGCAGCTCATTCCACAGGCAGGGGTGTGCCCAGCCACACAGTCTGTGCCACCCCCAGCCCACTTTCTGTCACTGTAGTGTGGCTGTTTAGGGAAGAGTTCTTCAGATGTTCAATCACTTCCCAGCAGCCAGCAAGGTAAATACAATGTGGATTCCATCCATCAAGAGGCACACTGGGATAGGGTCTTCACAGGGCAACAACTCAAAAATGCAAGGAGCAGCACCAGTCATTATTTATGGCCTTTGACCTCACTAAAGCCTTTGACTCCATCAATTGGGAGGAACAGCCTCCTCAAATTAAACTGACCACAGAAATACATTTCCATCTTGCGTCTGCTCCACAATGGCATTAAGCCAGGATACCAACTAATGTTGGTGAAGACTGGTGTCAACAAAGCTACATCATTGCCCCAACACTTTTCTCAATCTTTACCTGCAATAAATTTCCTGTGGAAGTGGAGCTAATCTTCCGATCTAATGGGGAAAATGCTTGAACCAACAATGACTGCACACAAGAACCAAGGTCATCCAATCCTCAGTCAAGCTAGAATAAGCAAATGCTTGTATTTACGCACACTCATAGGCCAAGCTCCAAAATATAATTCCCCAAAGCATATGAAAACATAGGCTTTCTCCTCAACATCCACAAGACTAACGTCCTCTGCCAACATGCTCCCACTCCACCAGTCTGCCCAAGTTCTCTGCAAGACTCTGGAAAGCAAACCTCGAGCCACCCCTTGGTGAAGGCAGATGTCAATGAAATACACCACTGCCTTCAATACGGAGTCTACTGGGCAGCAGTAATCCCTACCCTCCTATATGCATCTGAGACCTGGACTACCCACAACAGGCATCATTAAACATCAGAAAAGTACCCTCCAAGCTGCGTCCATAAAATCTTCAAGTTACCAGAAGAATAAGCAAATTTAACATCAATGTCTTGTCCATGCCCAGCAGAGAACCCAGTCACACACAGTCACCTACCTTGGGCAGGTCACATCACCAGACTCTTGAAACAAAGAATACCAGGCAGACAGAGAAACAAGATTCAAAAATACACTTAAAGATTCCTTGAAATACAACAGTTCCAATGACTCCTGGGAATCTCTGCCACAACCACTCTAAGTGGAAAAGAAATATTCAGGCTAGTTTGAACACCACGAGACAAGGAGCACACAAAAGCAGTTATTATAGTAACTGCAATGATAAAAGTAGTAATCGTGGTCAGAGTCATACAGCACAGAAACACAACTTTTGGCCCAACTTGTCCACACTGACCGAGGTGCCTACCTGAGCTGGTCCCATCTGCCTGCATTTGGCCCATAACCCTACCTTTCCTATCCATGTACCTGTCGAAATGTCTTTTAAACATTGTAATTGTACCTGCCTCTACTACTTCTTCTGCCAGCTCACTCCATATACAAAACTGTGTGTAAAAGCTTGCCCCTCAGGTCCCCTATAACTCTTTCCCTTCTCACCTTAAACCTACACCCTTCTAATTTTAATCTCCGCTACTCCGAGAAAAAGACTGCAATCATTCACTTGCCTGCATGCCTCATGATTTCATAAACCTCCATAATGCCACCCCTCGGCTTCCTTCGCTCCAGGGATCAAGATCACTACCTTGTACCCACCCCCGCCTTTCCTCTTTGATGAAAGAAACACTAGGATGCTGGAGGAACTCAGCACAGGGTGGTGGTAGGATGATGCAGGTAAGAGATAGCGATAGGCAGGTGTGGGGGAGGAGGGGAGAGCAGATCCACCGGGGAATGGGTCAAAGGTTGAGAGAGAAAGGAAAAAAGGTAGAGGAAAAAAAGGCCAGGAAAAGGAAGAAGAGAAGCAGCATGGTGGGGGAGGAGGTGTGGGGATTACTTAAAGCAGGATTTCAGGACTAAAGATAGGAAAAGGGGAAGCTTCCCTCTTTTATCCACGTCTCATTGCCCTGCTTTTCCCTCCTACATATCGGGCTTCCCCTCTTCTTATGTTCAGTCCTGAAGAAGGGTCCTGACCCGAAACACTGACCGCCTGCTTTTCTCCAGGATGCTGTCTGGCCTGCTGAGTTCCTCCAGCATCATAGTGCTTTTCATCTAGAATCCAGCATATGCAGTCCTTCGTTTCTCCCTTTAACGTGCGCTCACAGAGCACATCAGGCCATCCTTCACTGACTACAGCCTTGTCATAGCTCAAGTTATATGCAACACATGTAGAACGCATCCAGAGAGAGTGGACTTCACTTTCTGGGCACGTAATCCATGAAACTGTCAGATGCAAATGGGCAATCTAATGATTAAAAGTACGTCCTTTGTAAGAACTTTACTCGACACTCTTAACAACGAGGCGGCGGCCTGAGACGATCTGTTCCACCTGCAGAAGGAAGGCCATGATAGCTGGGGAGGAGTCGCCACTGGGAGACCCAAATGGCGAATTATTTATTTCTTGCGAGGAGAAAAGCGACGCGCTCGGGCCGGGCACTTACCATGGTGGCGGTGGATCCAGCGGCGGGGGGACGGGCCGGGCACTGCGTCTGAAAAATGAGAACAAGCCGGTCACTGAGTTTAAATTACAAACCTCCCGCGGCTGCATCGGCGCCAATACACGGAGCGGCGGGCGGCGGGGGCCGTTGTGCCCTGGCCCAGGCGGCCGATGCCCCGACCCCGCGCCCTGGGAGGGAGGATGGCGACGGATGGAGCTCGCCCTCCGGCCGCCCTACCTGAGGCTCAGCCGCTGCCGACGGAGAGAGAGGGCAGGCCTGCCCTACATCCGGGAATTAACCCAGCGCCCCGACGGGCTCCGCGCGGGGACAAAGCGCGCAACGGCTCGCACAAAACGCGAAACTCGATACGAGGGGAGCAGTGCCTTGCCTGACATTCCAGAGGGAGACACGCAAGAGACACAAAACAAAATTCTGCAGATGGTGGAATCTGGAGCAATACACAAAAAGTGCTGGAGGGACTCAGCAGGTCAGGCAGCATCCATGGAAAGAAATAAACAGTCGACGTTTCGGGCCGAGAGCCTTCATCGGGACTGGGAAGGAAGAGGGCAGAAGAACACAATAAGAAAGTGGGGGAAGAGGGAGGAGCACACGCAGGCAGGTGATAGGCGAGTACAGGTGAGAGGGGGAAGGTAGGTTGGTCAGTGGGGGGGTGGGGGAGAAGGTGTAATAAGCTGAGAGAGACTGCAGGTGCTGGAATCTGGAGCAACAAACAATCTGCCGGAGGAACTCAGCGGGTCCATCAGCATCTGTGGGAGGAAAGGAATCGTCGACATTTTGGGTCGAGACCCTGCATCAGGATCCTGATGGAGACACAAGAGACTGCAGATGCTGGAAATCTGGATCAACGCACAAAAGTGCTGTGTTGCATCAGGATTCTGATGCAGGGTTTCAACCTGAAATGTTGACAGTTCCTTTCCTCCTGCAGATGCTGCTCGACCCGCTGAGTTCATCCAGCAGATTGTTTCTTGCATGTGAACATTCTACATTTCTACATAATTTATATTTTAGAAAACAAACAAGAGTAACAAAAACCTGTATTTATATACTGCAACAAAATAAAACTTGGGAGACGTTATCAAGCTGAATTTGACAACAAGCTCATAGGGCAGACTCTTTGTCAGCTATTAATACCATCAATGGTGGTGCCATTAAAATTGGGACAGAGCATCCCTATTTCTTCCCCTATAATGGAGCATACATCACAGATGAAGAAACCGCTTAGAACACTGCCCTGAATAACTTCTGTACCAGTGTGGGAGGGGTAAGATGATTGGGATCTAACCATCACCTACCATCTTTTTGTGCTAGAATACAAAAGCTGAATACTGCATATTAACAGAAAAAGCTAGAAATGATCAGCAGTGATCATTACTGGAAATACACATGAACTTGACTGCTCAGAAGAATCTTCTTCAAGCCAATGTTTGAGGAATAGACCAGATAGTATCATTAGATCAAATCCCTTGTTTGTGCAGGCTGGAAGGGGGATGAGGAAACACTTCAGATAAGTCAGAATACTTCTCATTGCCAAGATCCACCAGACCTCCCACCCCTCCACTCACAAAAGTCAGCTTGACCGGCTTGGTTTTCAATCAGATGTGCTGAGCTCACAGCTGGTCAACCATCCTCTTTCTCCCAGCTTGGTAAGGAGCCTACTGCTACCACTGGGATTGAGGGTGGTGTCCATTTCCTAGAGCATATTGAGCACTAATCCACAACCCTGGGAATCTTTGCTGGTGGGGGCATGGGTGGCAGTGATTGAGACCAAAAAGTGTAAATTTTGGTAGGATTAGGGGACTCTACTTCTGTGGCTTCTAGCCTGAAAGCACTACTGCAAAGACACTTATCTTCTTGTTACGTACCAGCAACAATAGAAACACACCGAGTCATGTATAAGTGTTAGAAACTATTTTATTAATAACTACTTATGATAAGTAAAAATGTTAGATATTAAACATTAACCCCAAAACTAAATTCAAAGTGTGTGTGTGGCAAATTCCCAAACTCGGAATTTCAGTTCAGCAAGTCATAAAGTGAAACGTGAGCAAAGGCTTTTGCAAAACCACCATCGACTGAAGAGAAAATGTAGAGAGAATATAGAGAGAAATTACAAAATCCACATGTTCCACGATGGAACCCATATGACACCTCAATCACTGATGATCTCCATTGCTTTGTTCCGAAGTATCTGCCACCCCGAAGGCATTCAATACGTGGCCGCCCACAGAAATACCTGTTTCCCTCTACAGGTCAACAACAAAGTGGACTCCAGTTGTTTGCTCCAAAAATCCATACATGGATTGTAGAGACAGACACAGCTATTGTTCTTCATCCATTGTTACGGAGACCAGCAGTCAGTGTCTGTCTCTCTCTCTCTCTCTTCTCCGACTCACTGAGCAAAAGCATCAGCACATTGTAATCTTGCTGTCGTGATGACACCACACACACACACACTCTACTACTCTACTGTCCAGGTGTCTTAAAGGGACGTGCACCAAATAGCAACCTGGCTCGTAACATTCTGCTCAAATCTATTATCTCCTCCCTTCAGCTCGAGAAACCTGGCCAGACAGGATTGATTCAGCCCAGTGGGTTACATGTGAAACTGTCAGAAAGACATGCATTTAAATAGAATAGAATAAAGAATAGTTTTGATGGAAGATCATCAACTCAAATCATTAGCTCTGTTTCTGTCTCCACAGATGCTGCCTGATCTGCTGAATATTTCCAGCATTTCCTGTTTTTATTTCAAATTCTCAGCATTGGCTGAATTGCATTGGGATTAATCATTTTTGTGGCACCTTTCACAACCTTAGAAAGCCACAACATGCTTTGATTGAAAGGGTGTTGTAATATTGTTGAAATGTTTGAAGCTTAGCAGCCACTTTGGGCACAGCAAAATACCACAAATAGTCAAATGATAATGACTAGATAAAGTGTTTTAGTGATGTCGACTAAGGAATAACTATTAGCCAGAAATGTTGGGATAACTCCTTTTTCTAATTTTAAAATAGTTCTTAGAAAGGGACAGATGACGGTCAGTTTAATGACTCGCCCCAATGACTACTCATCCAGTAATACAGCACTCCCTCAGTAATGTAATGGAGATTCAGTCTCAGTTTTGTGCCCATTTCTGTAGTGGATCTTGAACCCCTTGCTTTCTGACTCAGAAACAAGAGTCACATTCAAAATCAAGCAATCTTCTGGGAGTGAATTGGGTGCATTCCCTTGTCTAACCTCTAATAGACTTGGCAGTGAGCAAAATGGGTTTAGGATTTTTAAAGTCTACAACTTGTCCAGCCCCAATCCACATTTTCTTGGGCAAGAACTGCCAGTTTACCCCATTTTAACAGCCTAAGAGGCTGTAGGTTTCATTGATTTTATTGCTTTCCACATTTGTTTTTTTTTAGAAAAGGACTGAGTATACATATGCTTTTCTTTTACTTAAATTGTATAATAACTCAGTGCTCTCAACACTTTCATTCAACATTGTCTTTTATTCCTTGTTTTGCTTTTTACAACATTGATTAAATCATCTAAAAAATTTTACATTAAACTGTTCCTGGGATTAATTTGCACACCATGATTGGCATTCAGTATTTGAAGACATCTTTTTAAAATATAAATAATCTTAAATATTTTGTTGGCAGCATATGTAACAGCACCATAAACACCTCTATATTGGCCACCGTTCTCTGCTACTTAACACTATTAACCATTTGCAGGGATATTGTTTTCACAAGCACAGATACGCAAATTGACCAAGTAGCTATTATTTATGTGGAGCCTGGTCAGTAAAAGCAGGAGGATTCACAAGAGAAGCTGTTATTGTCCTTATTCAGATGCACATGCACAATTGCTACAAAAATAATAAAACTAGCCAATTTTCTCCTCTCCAATCAGCACTGAGACTAACCAGCACTTTAAAAAATATACCTGCTGAGATGAGTTGGTTCAGCAAAATATAAGAAGAATCAGAGAAGCGAAAAATATTTGTTTTAAGGGGTCACAAATCCTAAATAGGGTGTGCTGTATTATATTCTACAGGCATACACCACACAACACAATTATTGTTTTAGATTCAGACATGGAAGACTAGTTTTTATAGAGGAGATAGAGTTTTACTTGCTGTAAATTACACCTTCATTGCAGCATCCTTCCAGCAGAAAACTCAACTGGACACATAAAATTTATAATCCAACACATCAGAAAATATCCTGTTTGTACGTACCATAAAGCACCCACAATTATGTAATTCACTGGGCGATAGTGTCTCTTTTCTGTGGGTTTAATTGTATCACACTATAACCTTTTAAATGTTCAGAATGGAAATACAAAATTAAGGCTCAATTGCTCCTGTGGAGAGGTTAGGGGTGAACGTTTTAGTTGCTGACCTTCTGTCAAAATTAGAATATAATGCTTAAAGCAAAGAACGGTACAGTGGGAAAACATAATTGCACAGGAGAGATAAACAATGACCTGTACAGTGCTAGGTGGAAAGCATGACAGAAATTATATTAGTAGGAACCAATAGGGGGCATGAGGGAAATCAAATAAATACCTTTTAGAGATGAAGAGAAACCATACACTGCCCCTTAGTGACAACATCTTAAAATACACCATTAGCTTCTACACATTCACTGACAACACTCAGCATTTCTCTCTGTCCTGTATCTAATTTGTCAGACTGGTTTTCTGATATTCATCACTGCATGAGCAGAAATTTCCTTGAACTACAAGGCCATTAGCTTCAGTTCCACCACATCCCCCATTTCAGAGTCCATACCTCTTTTGTCTGAACTAAATCATTCACAAACTGACTCCAAGATAAACTTTGAACAACCTATGCACAACATTGGTAAGGCCTGCTTACTAATATAACTGATGCTATATTGTCTGACTCACTTTACTTGAAAAAGCTCGTCACTGCTTAAATAACCTCAGTATTTGACTGCACACAGTTCTCGTTATCCGATGATTTGCTATCTGCACATGCACATATTCTCAAGGTCAGTCCCTCGCAAAGCATTCTGATTTATCTGAAATGTCTCCCTCTTCCAGCCTGCACAAACAAGGGATTTGATCTAATGATACTATGTGGTATATTCCTCAAACATTGGCTTGAAGAAGATTCTTCTGAGCTGTCAAGTTCATGTGTATTTCCAGTAATGATCACTGCTGATCATTTCTAGCTTTTTCTGTTAATATGCAGTATTCAGCTTTTGTATTCTAGCACAAAAAGATGGTAGGTGATGGTTGGATCCCAATCATCTTACCCCTCCCACACCGGTACAGAAGTTATGCAGGGCAGTATTCCAAGCACATCCTTTGGTTTCTTCATCTGTGATGTGCCCACCATTAGATGGGAGAAATAGGGATGCTCAGTGATGACTGCAGAGCGTTTAGCTTCATTTACAACTGCTCAGATAATGCCGCAGTCCATAACCACATTGAGGCATGGGTTGATTTAAGATAAATCATAGTTGTGCCATACAGGTACTAAGCAATGGCCTGTCAATGGCAGTACCATCATCAAAACTTGTGGCTTGCAGAGAAAAGAACTGAATTTGGGGTAATGAATTTTTCACTGGATAAAATTATTGAATGATGACAAAAATTTGAAAATCTGAAAGTCTGAAATACTTGGCTTTTTATTGTTTCGATAAATGGGCTTGGTACTTTGAGGCTTTAAGTTAACATGGGAACAATTGATACAAGAAACTTTAATGGAATAATATTGATACTTACAAGCAGTTGTCAGTTTTGAAATCACAAATCATAGGTGTAGCTATGTAAATAAAGACCATTTTCTATCAGAAAAGCAGCTGTGATGTTGTTGCAGGCAGTCATTTGGCACAAGTGGCCTGAAAAACTGATAAATGTATTTTTTTTAAAAACAAAATATGTACTATAGAGAGGCACAAAAATGTACCTGGTGGCTGATAACAACCATTGATAAGAGGGAAACAATAGATGAATGGACCAGGCTTTTAAACTGCTAGACATTTTAGAGTAAAGACCTTTGAGACCAGAATGATTAAGTAAAAACTCATTAGATCTACAGCTCCAAATTCAGAATGGCTCTTAAATACTGTTGTGATTGAAGTGTTTCGGTGTGTTTATTAATGCATGTTAATATTTTTAGAACATTATAGGGCAGGTGTATCATTATGTTGTGGGTATACTGGATACAGAACAGAGAGCTTTGGTGATATTTATTTTTTTTGTTATCCATGGTAAGTCCATGCCGATATATTTCGCAGACGATGAGCACTGACAGTACTCAAATTCTCTGCTGGTTGTCTGACATTTTCCACTTTCCATAAACTTTTCATCCAAAACTCCACTGCCCAAATCCAAATTTCCACCAGGTTCTGATTATCCTTCATTTAATGTTCCCTCAACTACATTAGCTCTCAGTCCAACCAAGTGTTGATCTAAAATTCTCATCCTGGTTTTCAAATCCCTCCGTCATCATGGTCCTTCCCACAACCTTCCAAGACCTCTGATGCCCTTGAATTCTGCTGTCTTGTCCATCCCCTATTTTGATCGCTCCAGCACTGACAACCACATCTTTTCCCTTTGGATTTTCAATCATAAAACTCTCTATTTCTATATCCTTTAGAGCAGTCCATAAAACCTCTCTCTTTGACAGAAGCTTGGTCAGAGATGTAGATTTTCAGGAGCACACGAAAGGAGGAGAAATACAGTTTAGGACACACCATTTAGGCCTATTATCTCATGGGGCTAAGGTCTCAAAATTTCTTTAGGAACATTCTCATAGTGTCTGAGAACATGTTATAAAGTCATAGGGTCATACAAGCACAGAAACAGGTCTTTTGGCGCCAACTGGTCCGTGCCACCAAAATGCCTAAGCGATAAAACTTACACTATTCAAAACTCAAGTTATTACTGAATAGGTGGAAAGATGGTATTTGTCACAGGTTGGAAAAAAAAACAAAATTACAGGCAACATTGGACATGCAAGACAATTAATGATAGAATAAAAGGTAGACTGGTGTGGACATGTGAACCAATGGTATCAAACAAGCATTAATATCAATGATTTTAAGAGAAATAATGGTTTTGTTTTTCAAGCCAGCAGTGAATTTCATTACAACCATGAAAAAGGTTGGAGAATTGAGGGAAAACAAATATTGTACAATGTGACTCAACATAAGTTGAGGAATAGCACCTCATCTTCCATCTGGGCACGTTGCAGCCTTCCAGATGCATCGCTGAATTCGACAATTCGCATTTGTATCAGAATTGGCCAGTTCTGCTGCACATTATCCATCTGCAACACCAACTCAGTTTTTCTTTGTTAATACTGCCTGATCTGCCAAGCATTTCCAACAGTTCTGACCAGCATATCTGAGCTTTCACACATCATCTTGTTTATATTCTACCCCCCTTCCCTCATTAACCAGATGGCTTCATCAACAGATTATCCCCATGGCAACCCTGATCTCATATTATCAGAGATATTCCCTTTGTCCTCTCCGTCCCGCCACACTTCTCGCTGATTTAAGACTAACTTGTTTTTTTGCTCTTTTCCAGTTCTGATGAAGTGTCTGTGACTTGAAAAATGAACTCTTTCCACAGATGCTGACTGACCCACTGAGTGTTTCCAGCACTTTCTGTTACTGTCATATCAGGTGTTGATTTAGTATTGGTACTACTTATCTTCAAATTGGTGCCATATGAACTTTTCTGTTCACGCGAGATGTTAAACAGTGTCTTGGTTTAATGTCTCCTTCAAAAGATGGCTATAAATTGCTCCATTCCAGTTTTTTTTTGGCATTACAACAGTATTATGAATTGGAAAATGTCACATATTATTGTTGTCCAGTTTCTGTGTGTAAAGCTATGCTAAAACATACATTGTTGGTTAGAGCACAGTATTCCCTAATGACATCTTGCAAGTTTTCAGGCTGTACTACAAGAGGTACACTCTTAAAGGAACATGCCATGATCCAAACAATGCACGGCTTGGTATGGCAACTGCTCTGCCCAGGACCACAAGAAACTGCAGAGAATCGTGGACAGCCCAGCACGTCACGGAAACCAGCCTCCCCTCCATGGACTGCCTATACCTCTCGCTTCCTTGGTGAATCAGCCAGCATAATCAAAGACCCCACCCACCCAGGTCATTCTCTCTTCTCTCCTCTCTCATCAGGCAGAAGATATAGGAGCCCAAGGGCACATACCACCAGGCTCAAGGACAGGTTCTATCCCACTGTGATAAGACTATTGAACAGTTCCCTTAGATGTTGAGATGGACTCTTGACCTCACAAACTACCTTGTTGTGACCTTGCACCTTATTGTCTACCTGCAATGCACTTCCCTGTAGCTGTGACACTTCACTCTGTACTGTTATTTTTTTCAACCTGTACTACCTCAATGCACTCTGTTCTAACTCAAGGTATCTGCACTGTGCAATGAATTGATCTGTACAAACGGTATGCAAGACAAGTTTTTCACTGTACCTCAGTACAAGTGACAATAATAAACCAATTCATTGCCAGCTGCATGAGAGTGTTGCTCCTGAATTAATTAATAGGTGCTACACTGACTGACTGTTCTCACAAGGAACCAGGAGTGGCTGGTGAAGAACAGGGCTTGAAGGAAGAATATTCTTTATGCATGAGGATCCTGGAGATATTCCTGGCAGGTAAACATGAATGCCAACTATAAATGATGGTGATAAGTATAGAAAAGGTAGCATCTGTAAAGAGAAAAATAGAGTTAATGTTTTGAAGATAATGATTATTTGTGGGCACTGATTGCAATAAGTTAAGTTGGAAGAAACAAGTGGATGATACTTCACTTGGGAAGCACTATTTGGGTCCTCAAATGATGGGAAGAGGTAAAAGAGCAGGTGTTGCATGTCCTACAATTCCATGGAAGTGTGCCATGAGAAAGTGATTGCTGAAGGAAGAGCGAAACAAGAGGTTACAAAGGGAATAGTCCCTTCAGAAAGTTGAAAGGGGAGGGAAGAGGAAGATATGTCTGGTGGAAAAAAAATATGGAGAATGATGTATCAAAATGTAGAGGCTGACAGGATGGAAAGTGAGGACAAGCAGAACACTATTCTTGTTCTGGCTGGGAGGAAAACTAGTGAGGCCAGAAGTTCAGGAAATGGAGGAGACATGGCTGAGAGCCTGCAAACTATGGTTGAGGAAAAAGGCAGATATTTCAGAGCACTGGTGTGGAAAGTCTCATCAACAGGACAGATATAATAGAGACAGAAATTGGGAGAATGGAATAAAGTCCTTACAAGAAGCAAGATGGGAGGGGCTGTCAAGGGTGACAGCACAATGATTGTGACTCTGACCTACATGTGCAAGCACTTGAAGCACAAGGTTGTTTTTAAGTTCATAAGACAAAGACAACAAATATAGTTTGATAGGTGGTCCTTTACACAGCACTATTTCTGAGGAAAACAGGGATACTAAAACCTGATTGTTCTATTAGTAAATAAGAAATGTCCTTTTTCAGATCACAAAGTGCAGACCAATTTTGCACCAATAAACACAAGCTGACTAATTGGGAAACCAATGCCAAGGACAGGAAACTCTGGCAAACCATCCGAGAAGGAACAGCAACCCTTGAAGTCAACATGTGCAGAATTAGACGAAAAGGAGAAGAAAACGGAAAGAGAGGCAACAACAACCAAAGCCTGATCTGCCATCTGGAACTACCTGTCCTGAGTGCAGAAGAACTTTCAGAGCCAAGATTGGACTCATAAGCCACTTGAGAGCCCATAAATAGATCAACGGAAGGAAGACCATCATCCTCAACCTCGAGGGATCGCCACGACGATGAAGATTTTCCTCATGGATACTAAAACCCAGAAACTTGTGCAAAATTGTTCTCTTGGTTAATGTAGTTTTAAGCAAAACATCATCATTAGTTTTGGAATCTTGTGTACAGATTTTAGTCCAACATTTCTAATTGTGCATTTTAAAATCTGTACTTGAGTGTCAGGCTGGAATTTGGGCTTTAGTATTGAAGGGTCTTTGACCTGAAAATGTTATTTTCGTTTCTCTTCTCACATGCTGCCTGACCTGCTGAATATTTCTGCTTTTGTTTTGGGCTTCACAGTTTGGCTCTTGTAGTAGCAGGTGTGCTTCTACTATGTATAGCTTAAAGCCACATCAAATTATATATTTACTCACTGAGCTAACAGGACCATCTAATATTCAAGTTTCAAATGTAACCTCAGGTTTTCCCTCATGAAGTGAGGTAACATAAAAGGTAGAAAGTTAGGATATTTTGCTCCCTAGGTAACAGAAACAATTTAAAAATGTTACCCACATGATTATGAACCACCATAGTGGAGCATAATATTTTAAAGCAAAAAACAAACTGCTGGAGGAACTCAGCAGGTCAAGCAGCATCCAAGATGGGGAAAGGAAATGTCGACATTCTGGGTCGAGACCCTGCATTAGGACTTAGAACTTTTAATTTTACATGAAATAGAAACATGATTCTGCAAATGTGATTGTGTCCCGATTAACTCAAATCATAGACAGAGCATCAACCTTTTAAAATCAAAGTGAATTTTGCCTCCAGGCCATTTCAATTTAATTCAAATATTGTTTTCTGTATTTTCTTTTCAAAGTTACAACAATGAAATTATGCAATTGATTTCTCCATTCTTTGCTACACACTTACACATAGGGAAACATTCCATAATGCTCATGTACAATTCATAGTGTACAAAACGACTTGGTTAAACCTCAAGCATTTAAAATTTTGGTCATGAACCATACACCTTTTTAGACAAATCTTTCTAAACTGCCATGGAACCCCCACAAGTTCTAGTCATATTGTTAGAAGTTATGAAACAAATTATGGAGCTCTTGGGCTGGAATTCTTTCAAAAACAGACAACCAATTGTACAGTAGCATCTTAAATTTTCGTGCATGTACAAATAGATGTGCAAGTCCCATGCAACTGAGGTCAGTTGCACTTTGTCCAGTGGCAGAACACTGACATGCTGAAAACAGAAGTGGAATACACTTCATATCAGTCCTCTTTACTTTATACAAAGGCTGGAGAGCCATTCATTTATTTGTTGTCAAATAGGGTTTACTTAATTGTTTGCATTCAAAAGGCACTTTAAATATATAATTTGTTTAATTATTCAGAAATTATTCAAATAGAATAAAATGCCTCAATCCTGGGGCCTGCTCATTGTAGGCCTCAGGTACGGAAGGTCAGCTTGGTTAGCCTTCATTTAATACAGGCAAGTGGGCACCATGGATGGCAAGCTGGAGCAGCAGGCTGGATACAGAATGATCTAGTCCAACAACGTAGCTTGTTTTCTATCAGAATTGTATGAAGGGTTTGAAAATGCAAATTCCATTCCAATATTTTGATGAATGTGTACAGTTATTTCAGATTTATTAATCTCTCAAATTTCACACACCATACTTCAGTATTGCAATAGGCTTCGTACCTCTAAAGGGCTTGAACATAATTCGTCATGATGCCAAGTGTAAGTGCTGGCAAGCAAACTGTTTTTTGTACTTGATTTGCTTCAAAGCTCAGTTTCAATAAGCATTTTCCCCACAACCTTACCACACTACAGAAACCTTGTTTGCACAAATCTTTTAAAACACTCGAAAGGAACACATCATAGCCCTTCAATTTGAACTGAGACTTAACTAGTTATTTCTACATCTGAATACATGAACGTGTGTTCTCCAAATGCCTTTAATGTGGTAGAATGTCCCAAAATGTATTAGTTAATTCAAGCTGGAGTCTGGTCAGTGTTCTAAGCAAACAGCAGCCAGCCTCTATGCAGCTTGGTCCTGCATACAGCAGCATTACAAATGACCAATTTTTTTTTGTAGTGGTGATCATAGAAGCATAAATTTTGACTACAAGGACTATCTCTTGGATTGGAGATTGTAAATGTGATACTGCTATTAAAGAGATCAAAATGATCTCATTGTAATATTGAATCTGGTCTTATGAAAGTTGAAAAGGTATTTCATAACAGGGTTTGTTTTAAATAAAGGAATGCAAGCAAGGTTGTTAAATAGAGTGAGGTGGGGGGGGGTAGTGGTAATGAGAAATAAAGCATTTCGATGCAGTATATCTGGATGGATAGGAGTTAGCTGAAAGAGCAGAAAATATAAGCAAACCATTTTTTAAAATTCAGGTTGGCTTCTATAATCATGGCTTCTGTAGTGGGCACTCAATAGCTGGCAATCTTTGATAATAACAACTAAAAATCCAAATTTGCTGACCTCACTAAAGGAGAAAGCAAATTGCAAGGATGATTCAGAGTCTGCAGAGGGATGTTGTCAGGTTTCTTGAATGGGCAAGCTAATAGATGTGGGGAAATGCAGACCTATTCACTTCCTGAAGAATAATGGAAATTTAAAGTGATGAGAAATTAGTAAATGTTGCTGTGCAGAGGAATCTGGGCATGCAAAGAAACAAAATGAGAAGTACCCCCCCCCCCCCCCCCCACCTCACTCTGCAAGTACTGCAGACAGTTGGGAAGGCAAATGGTATACAATAGAATTGAAATACAAGAGGAAGGAAAGAAGACTGGAGTTACCTTATTGACCTTTGATCTGATTGCAGCTGGAATACTGTGCACTACTTTGGTCTTGGCAAATCAGAGTATTGTGAACCTGGAAGAAAAAAATTACAGATTCTGCAAACTTGATACATTACCCTGGCAAGTGGGAGCTGTACTATTAGGATTGTTGAAATCCAAATCATGCTGGGAATAATGTTCTCAGGAGCTGTCTGACAAAGGAACATAGCAAGAATTTTAAACTAAATAGGATCAAAAATGCAGTGATGCAGCAAATCAAGAGTAAAGACTTAGAGAAAGTATTTGTGGGAATTGATAAACAGACCAAAGGATAACAAGTACACATGTAAGAATAAATAAGTAATTAATTACAAAAATAATACAAATCTAAAACCCAAGGCTTTTTATCTGAACGCACATGGTATTCAAACTAACTGAAAATGGAAATAGACACAAGGTCTGATAAACTTAGAGAAATGGCTGCAGGATGACAGAGATTGGACCAGTATATTGAAGAATAAATGACATTAAGAACAGGAGTCTAAAATATAACAGAGGAGAGATTTTGTTCATGATGCACTTGGCCAAAGGAAAAATGAGCTAGGTTTAAGAAACTAGAATGTAGAATGGTTTGGGTGGAAATAGGCATCCAAGTCAAATTATGGAAGTGGTCTACAGGACCCCTAATAATAATCACATGACCAGACATACTATAAAAAGTGACAGGAGTTTCAGAAAGGTGCAGTCATCATGGGAGAATTAAACAACCAAAAAAAAAATCAAAAGGGAAAAGGCAGCCTATGTGAGTTATTCAAGGATAGTTTTTTAGAACAGCTTTTCCCTGGAGCAACCAGAAAACAGGCTATACTTGACCTTATGCTGGATCATAGAATGGAATTAATGACTTTATCAAAAAGGCATCTGTGTGTAGCATCAATTATAGTGCAATTGAATGTTTCATTCAATTAGAGAGATAATGGATCCAAGATTAACATCTTAAATTTAAACAAGGGCCAATTAGGGAGGGTGTGAAAGCAGAGCTTGCTACAGTGAACTGGCACAATAGGTTCAAGGGGTCAGGTGAATTGAAATGTGGTGGCAGATTGTTACGAACCAGCAACAAAAGAAACACACAGAGTCATGTATGTGTTTAAAACTACTTTATTAATAGCTACTTATGATAGAAAAAAAGTAAAGTTAGAATGTTAGAAGTAAAGTGTTAAATCTTAAACATTGACCCCAAAACTAAATTTGTAGTGTGTGTGGGGCAAACTCCCAAACTCCAAGTCCAGGAATGATCCAAGTTCAGTTCAACAAGCCATAAGGTGAAACATGAGCAAAGGCTTCTTCCACAACCACCATTGACTGAAAGACAAAACGTAGATGTGGAGAGAAAATAGAGAGTAATTACGAAATCCAAATGTTCCATTCTGGAACCCACACGACACCTCAGTGTCTATTCAGCAGCGACTACTCCACCGCATCTGCCTCACCCCAAAAGGCATCCGAATCATGGCCGTCCACACAAATACCCGTTTCCCTCTACATGTTAACGACAAAGTGGACTCCACCAGATTACTCCAAATCCATATGTGGATTGTAGTGACAGGCACAGTTATTGTTTTCTCATCCATCGATAGAGACTAGCAGGCTGGTGTCTCTCTCTTCTGACTGACTGCTCCAAAACGTCATTACGTCCTTTAGCTTCTGTTGTCGTAACCACGCCAACACACACACACACACACCACTATGCTCTACTCTTGAAGGACATTTCACCAATAGTAACCTAGTTTGAAACAAGATATTTAAACAGATCTTTCAAAATACCCAGAATAGAAACATTTCAACAAGAAAGAAACACTTCCAGGTGAGGAAGCACCATCCATGTTTAACAGTTTCAAACTCAGAAAAATAGCATTTAATCAGACAGGTGCAAGTTAGAGGATTTGAGAGAATATTAAAAACAGAAAACACTGACTCGAAGTTTAATGAGGAAGGAAAAAATTGGTATACAAGATAAAGCCAGCCAGAAAAACAAAGCAACAGTTTCTATTGATATTTAGAAAAGCTTTAAACAAGACCCTGACACCCTTGGTTTTCACTCCATCACAATATTCCCTCTCCATATCTTAAAATATGCTTGTTTTCTTACTTTTAGTGTTGATAAAGGGTCCAATGACCTGACACATTGACTCTGTACCTCTTTCCACTTATGCAACTTGATTATCTAAGAGTTTCTGGCATTTTAAGTCTAGAATTCTCTACCCAAGAGAATCATACTAGGTCAGCCAAAAGGCAAGATTGTCCAATCTGCTACTCATACTTGCAATACTACTGCTGCAACTCATTGTTCTTTGCCCCTTGCTATCAATGCCAAATTCTGAATGAAGTTGGCAATCAACTTGTCTGGCAAATCCTGCAGTGCATACATCTACATGTGCTATGGTTCACTAAGCCAATATTCTCGGTGGCACCACACATTTCAGTGGTTAATTGCACAAGATCTGAAGAGAGGAGATTGGGGTTTGGGAATGGTTTGCTTTAATTTTTGTACCAGTAAGCTAAAGCTGTTTTTTTTTGGCAATTAGTTGATTAAGTGAATGTAGTAGGCAAGCAAAGTATGTTTAAATTAAAACAAACAAAATAGTGACAGAAATAAATACCTGCAGGGACCATAACAGTTGACAGGAGTAATTTCACTTGCCACTTTACCAGAGAACACCAGTGAATATGCCAGGTAAACAAGGACAAAGATCAGCCAACCAATGGAGGCACTGGGTCCTTGCAGCAAGAACTTTGAATAGATGTGGTAGTTTCTTATATTACGCCTAAAGGGTGGAGATTATCAACTAAAATCTCCTCTTCCTTTCACACATCACTGCAGGCCATGACACTCTTGCTGAGATGTGTTGACACATCTGCAAGCAAACATGCAAGTTGCTAGCAACAATAGTTGCACCAAACAGCAAGTACAGTAATTAGATTTGAAAGCATTAGCTTCCCCCCCCCCCCCCCCCCCACTTCTGCTCAGAGCACAATACCAATGGTCTGTTGTAGTTTAAAAGCAATAAATATCCCCCACAGGAGATGCTAGATCCTACCACTTTGCTAACCTAAATTGTGCCAGAAACACTTTGCCTTCCAGGGCCTCACTCAGGCATCCTATTATTCATTAGAAGATTTGATTCAAAAGGATGCCATTGTCTGTACCATTGATGCATAGGCCATTGGCATAAAGGCTAGATGACTGACTTCACAAAAGCTAACGTAGATAGGGATTGGCTCAGGAGAAATTCAAAAGATTGATGGTTGACATGCACCTCTACCGAGTCACCCACCTTCCAATCCAGAACACTTAAATGCCAGCATCTTCAGTTATAACTGCTAGGTTTCTTTTATTTCTTATAATCTCAAGGTGAGCTCTCCTGCTCTTCTAGTGCTTGCAAATTTGATGGAAAATAGTGCTTCAGTTGAATCAATATCACAATGCATGAACTACTACCCCACAGCACAAGCTCAATCATGGAGTTGGACTTGAAATGAGAGTACTATGGAAATGAGAACTCTGGCCCATCTCCCACATTGGCCTGTGGATTCAAAATTTGGATCACATCTAAAATAATTGAAAACTACACAAGCTAGCAAACTCTACAGTTCAATATTTAGCCAATTGCTGCCAAATTAACCCTGCTGGAAAGTGCATTTCTAGACATCAGCCAAACTCATCCTGCTCAAATGATGGATGTTTTGTGATGGTTTTTCTCTATCCCTGACATGACTTTTGTTCCAGTAATAGGTAGATAACTGAACTTCAGTTAAGAGTAAAACAATTCACAACACACAAGATAAAGAAACCAATTTGCTGGCAGTTTATTAACTAAAAATATCAGATGAATCAAACTATTGAATGAATCAAACTACACTGATGTTAAGACATGTTAAAATATCAGGTTACGTTTTGTGAAGTCAGTGATAGTACTGTTTGGGTTTTAGTACCAACACATTTCAAAAATAAAACCTTTAAAATAAGATGTCAGTTTATTTACATTCATTTTTACATAGAAAATCATACACAGTGAGCAGTCAATACGTAGACACATACTATGTAATACCTCTGTATTTAAGTATGATTGACAGCATATAGAAGAGAGCACTTCATAACTGCAGTTTTGTTTAACAATTAAGTTTTCTTTAAATATTTGGCACACAATTGGATTAAAATATTACTAGCAAAATAGGTCATGTGCAATTTTTACAAAAAATCACTTTAGTGGTAAATTTCAAATCATTTGTGCATTACATTCTAGGCCCCATTTGTTAACAATGCAAAAACCTTTATTGTATTGTCTATTTGTTTTTCTTCTCAATTTTCCCAAATCAACTAAGTTATTGACAATAAAAGTGTTCTAACAATGTCTCTTCTATCCAACCCCATTGTGTTTATCTGCATCATCAGCAACCGCACCTGGGAGGCCAGCCTGCATATCTACAGTAAAAGAACAGTCCTTTATCCATGCATTAGTATGCTCTGAACAGTACATACTCAAAATATCAAAACCCACAGATAAGTATTTGTTGAATACAGCCAGCATTTGACGTTTCAGATCACCAGCATTTTCTTTTGACTTTACAATTAAAGATTTATGAAAAATGAAATTTAAAAATCAGAAGCCAGCAAAGAAAAACACACAAACACTATTACAACTTTTTTGCTGGGATCCTTTTGATCACAATTTCTTTATCCACAACAAACCACAATATGTACAAGTCACATGTGAAGTTGATAAACCTTTTAAACATTAAATGAAAATTTGTTTCATGTCTGCAGCTGGGATCATGGAACAGAAATTTGCAACTTATGCATAAGATTTTTCTAAAACAATGAAATGCATTTAAGAGGAGGCTAAATTTACACAAAGTATCACAATTAGCACTGCATCAAATAATCTGATCTCAACTCTTGTTAAGAAACAAATTAGTGTTAATATTTGGGAGTTGCCCAACAGAAGAAACAGTTAACCTTCACATTTCCTATTAAGCATGCAGTTAATGCAACTCACCAGCTGTTAGCACAGCTGCCATCTTGAAACTGAGCATTGTCTAACATGCTGATTGAACAAAAAGCATTTATCAAAATTTTACATTGTACCATTCAAAAAACAGGCAAATGACTAGAAAACACACTTGTTTACAAACATTAAAGCAACTACACTGCTGCACAGCTTTCTAGCAACCTGCCTCTTTTATATTCCAACATTCAGAGGACCTCATCCATCACTGTATAAATATTCAATAAAAAGACTATAAAGCAGCATGTTGTGTGCCACCATATCTGACCATTTAATGAAACAAAGAACCTATTCTCAACCAGGATTGCATTCAACTGTAAATAATGAAAGCAGCTGAAAAAACGTACAAGGCATTCTTCAGACTGCTGCTTTTGGAAAACTCAGATTTTGTAGCATGTTATATAGGGCAACAGTTAAATTTCATTGGAGAGCTTTTTGGGATGCAGGTTCCTAAAAAGATTAATTTAACAGATATAAGATTCCACTACATTAAAGTAAGGCAAAACTACTTTTTCATTTATTGCACTACAAGAAGGTTTAGATACTGAAGGTATTAGTGTTATCCAAGACAAATGGTGTTAATTCTCCACCTCAATTTAAATAAGGCATAAGAATACCAAGAAAGGTGGGATTCTCAACTCAAAGCAATGCCAAATTAATAACACTGCAATATATCACAGTGCTTGTCACTAATTAATTGTACGACCAATTTGCATTGTAGATGGGACTTATGATATTGTAATAGGATGATGCTTGCCCTCAGTTACCAGAAATCAGCCAAAACACATGAAAAAGCTGGTCAAAAAGGGCTCCAATTAGAAGGGATACATCATAGGACAGCACTAAGCTTGCAAAAGGATCAGACCTTTGTGACCCTGCATGCTTTCCACCCCCCCCCCCTCCCCCCCCCCCCCCAAGTTAAAACAATGTACCCAAAAGCATTTTTTAAGATCTGCTTCCAACAGTCTATATAAGCAGCCATTGTACCACACCAAACTCAGAAGGTATCATTGGAGCCCAATTTACATATATTAAGTAGAACCCTGCAATCTTCTGGCAGAAGCACTCGCTATGTTTTGTTCCACTTCATAATTACACATCTGGGCCCTGGTGGAACTAGAACAGCTAGTGATGTACCCAAATTTTCAAATGCTACCACTCCTGCATGGGTTCTCAATTGACCCCAATGTTATAAAAGTGCAAAATAAAACTAACACGATTTATTGATATTAGTAATAAACTACTGGTTAGTGGTTCTCTTTTCAGTATGAAATAGTTTGCTTTGATTACAAAGCTTTGATGTCAGCAAATGCTCTTTGGCAATGGAAAATAAAGTGTCTGCATTTTCATTGTTGGGTTATCTGCATTTAAAACTTTGTTTCAAGATAGATGGCTAAATTTAATGCAATGCCTGCAATAATATTTTATAGGTTCCAGATTTGCCATTTAAACGAGACTATATACTGATACTAAAAGTTGCATCTACAATACACTAGACTTTCTACTTGCAAATTCATCAGCAAAATGTATCAGAGGCATAATTTAGATACACATCTTGAAGGTTGCCCACGGTCAGTTTTATTCTACACAAACACAAGAATACTTCACCTTTCATCTCAAAGATTTTGTTTAAAGTATAGTAAAGCGATCAATTGAAACACCCAAAGTCCTAAATGGCAAACATTTTGAAAAACAAATTAAATCTTTAGCCAAATTAGTGTTCTGGCAAAAGGAAGATTTAAAAAATCCTTCAACTTAATTCCATAAAACTGGTGCAGTTGATCTGTTCCTTTGATGCAAAATTTCCTAAATCCCAATGGAATGTGCCAAAACGTGGCTTTAAGAATTACTTAGTGAAAGGTGATGCTTAGAGAGGTGTGAATAATTTTAATGAATTGTGTACAGCCAAACAATGATAGGAAACCCAATTAGTCTCAAAAAGATCAAAAAAAGTTTCAGAACTTATGAATAATACAAACTTTTCATGCAACATCATTGACCTCAGGATGCCACAAAATGTTTCACAAGTTAATGAAGCACTTGGAAAATCTACTCATTGGTGGAATGGATGTTGGACCTATAAGAATGCTTAATAATGGAACACTACAGCAGGTATTATATTGGGATGTTTTAAAAAGAGTTAATCCCTTTTAATGGTAATTGACCCACTTTCATTTAACTAATTTGGCAAAGTAGTCATAAGCCATTATGTTTCTGGATGACAGGTTTCAAAGACAGATTTAATCCAAACACCTCTTGGTTGTGTATCACACAAGTGAATACAGTGAATCTGCTTTGCAAGCAAACAGATATAATTGAACATACAATACAAAGATAAACAAATCCATAGTGAACAAATGTAATGTGGCATGTTTAATGCTCCGATGTTTATTATGGAAAAATTAGGATAATCTTTGATTTGGTAGGAGCTAACAGCTGAAATGTTATTACTGAAGTGTTGAGAGTAGAAAAATAATTACATTATCTTAAAATGTGTAAAACCTGGCATCAAAGATATTGGTGACATGTATCCATCTCTATGCAGGAGCTTGTGTGCACAGACCACAAAAAATCTGTCCAGGAACAACCAAATGAGAGGAAGAAAGAAGGAGCTAACTGAAAATTTGAGAGCACCTTAAACTAAAGACAAGGAGAACTACTGAAACAAAGTACACAAACTCCATCTTTTGGGGCAAGTCATTTTTGATCTCAACATTTACAGTCAACAACTACAATGCGAGATCAATAATGGTATGCAATATCTACAAAAGGTACCACATTACTTGCACCATTTGGGATATGTATTTTACATATTTATTTCTAGTCAACCAAAGCAAGCAATTAGTCATGATGAGTATCTGCACATACTGCTAGTCTATATGGACTGGAGATTTTGGTTACAGCTTCTATTACAGAATGAATTTTGAGTCTGTGGTGTTAAAGTCTAGTGCAATCCTGCCATGCTTCATTAATTCAGCAAATGCTGGGGTCAGGCAAATTCATCTTGCTCTTTAAGTCAATAACACACGGATTTGAAGGCCAATTTTTACACACGGATTTAATCCTCTTCATCCATGAAGGTAATTCCTCACCTTCATTTCCTTCCTCTCTGAAGGCATCTGTGGATTCACCTGTATTTTTCACGCTGTCTGTATTTCCATGACTAAACTCCTTCATAAACTGACTGCATCTCTTCTGTTGTTCCCAGATGCCAAACTTGACACAGAGCCACTACCTTGTGATAAGCAACTCCCAGAACCTGGGCTATATGCAACACCTTTAACAGTACTTGGTAAAACTGTTGTTGATTTTGAGGGATCTTCCACAAACTCTGTCATCACCTTCTGTGAATTTGAACAGTCACCTTCCTTGGCTTCTCCCAAACCAAGATCAGTATTATTTTCCCAGGTATCTTTTTCCATAACACTTAAAATGTCACCAAGCATTGAAGGACCAAGATCAACATGGAAGGACATGATGGATTCAGCATGTTTTAATGGAAACCCACCACTGGAGAGAGATGTGGGAAGGTCTGTGATACTCTCCAAAATCTCTCTCATCTTGATTATTCTATAGATTTTACTTTCAACTACACTAGCAGCCCCATTGACAGGTTTATTTCGATGTCTTCATTTCCAAGCTTTTTTAGGGGGCTTGATGAAAGACTTTTTTGCCAATTGATTAGTAGGCTCACAGTCTTATCATTTAGCTGAGGGAAGAGAGACTGCATTTTTTCACAAAAATAGCGGAATCACTTTGTGTCAGTACATCTTGCTTATCAACACGCGTTACAGACTGAGACCGCTTGCTGCTGCTTCTGAATTTCCGAGAGAGCAAACCTGGTTTAGGGGTTGCTTCGCAGGAGCAGCAGCTGTAGCTCCAACCTTTGCTAGAAAGAAATGATGTGTCTCAAAGACATCACCTCCACGACCCACGTGCATTGTGTGGCGGAAATCACCAAGAGGTGCACTGATCATATCTGCAGTCAAGTCTACACGGGAGCGACGTTTTAGACTGGCTGGAGCTGGCCACTAGCTGTTTCAGGATTGGCATTTTCCAAAATCAAATGATGACAATACAAGTATACCGGAATTCTGGGAGATACCCCCTGGATAAGCAAAAGATTCTGATCTTCAGCTCTCTGCCATAAAAGCCAAATTAGTTCTTCATACAGCCAGAGCCCCACGTTCTTCAGCACAAGAGACTATGTTGAGCCACTAATGTAAAATTTCTGTAACAAAATTACAGCTCATGAAGCATTATTATCCATTGTAGCCATTTCTTCATCAATCTCTGCTTCAGTGTTCCAATGCACCTAAAAAAGAATAAAAATTACTTTTAAAGTCACAATATCTATGGACAGTGTCTTAAACCAGACCATTAAGCTCATTAAGAAACCTTCAAATTGAAAGTAAAAATTGAACTCTCTCATATTTGCTATGCAGTTAAGAAAATGACAAGCAATTTATATACTTGTATAAACAAAATTAACAATCGTTAAAGCCAATGGAAGAGACAGTTCCAACAAAATCTTCTATGAAGCAGAATCATAAATGAGGTTTTGCTAAAATGGTTTTAATTACTGATTAATCCTCAGTTGAATACTATGCCTAATTCTGTTATATTTCAAGAAACACACCAATGTCTTGGAGAGAACAGCTTCACAAATATAGTTACAATGAATGAATTTAGTATTGCAGGGACCAGGAAAGTTCTGATTGTTTGCCATGAAGATGATTAAGGCAAGATTTAAATGAATATTCAAAATGAGAGGTATATTAAGAGGAGAAACTATTCAATCACAAGGTGTTAGTAATCAGAAGACAAATTTATGACAAGAACAGAAACAAGAGATTTCGTTTATGTTGATATCTGGGGCCAAAACAAACAAGCTGCGGAGGAACTCAATGGGTTAGGTGGTATCTGCAGAGGCAAAGGGATAACGCCTGATGCAGGGTCTCGACTCGAAATGTCAACTATCCTTTTTGGTTCTACAGATGCTGCCTGACCCATTGAGTTCCTCCTGCAGCTTGTTTTTGCTCTACAAGAAGAGTAGTGGAGATTAGATACATTTAAAAATATACAGGTTTCATTAGTTTCTCATTTTAAACAAATTAGCAGAACCAAATGTAGGTCCCACAGAACCAAAGCAGAGAAATAGGGAACTGCAAGAGACATTCAAGTAGATGGAACTGTAAGAGTAGGTGGTTTGCATTCAATGAAACTACATTAGGATCTGACAGATCATGGTTTGCAAGCGAGGCCAATTCTCTTTTACATGTTTTCAACATACACTGGGTTAGTACTCTCAGAGCTGACAGGCTAAGTTAGCAATGTCAGTAAGGCCCTGAAAGGCCACAGTTTGAAATGTTTTTTTTAAGTTATAAACAGCAACAGAGACAGAATCAGAAAATAGGCTTGGTATAGCAGAGCAGAACTGACAAAAGGTTTGGGATAGTGCCATTAGACTGATTAGCAAATGTTTGGAGGTTGTTAGTAGATACCCAAACAAGGACGAGTCTAAGAACCTAACCCAGGTTAAAGTCCATCTGGCTACCTGCCAACACCTCAATTCACATATTTCAAACTTCATCTGAAATCACTGATTGATCTGAAGTATTCCTGCCTTGAAATTGACCATAAATGCAGGTAGCCCAGAGCAGATTGAGAAGATGCAGCCAGACCTTTGGAGGTGCAATCTTTTACAAGCCTTAATCAGTTCAACATTCACCATGAGATAATGTAAGCTACTCCAATGCTTATTACACCACATGTTAGAAATCATGTTTCTGTAACAGTTTTGATTTAACAGCAAGCCATCATCAACTGCAAACCAACAAAGTCCTACTATTCTAGTCATGTTATCTACATTGAAATAAACTCAACTCTTCTGTACATTATATATAACATACTTCATGGAAGAACATTACTGTGACTTTGAGATTGTAGCTACCATTCTGCAGCACAACAGTCACCTTCATACTTAATACGATCTTGTACAAGACAGAAAAGCTCATCAAGAATGTGATGGAATATTCTCTGCTTGACGGGGTGTTGGCCCACTCCAGCAACACTCAGGTGGCTTCAATACTAAAAATAAAACAAATAATCTAAAATATTTACTCCCTTCACCACCGGTGGTACTGTTTTACCAAATCCATTACAATAAATGCAAGGTATTAATTGTAGTGCATATAACAGACAGGTATGTCTGGCTCGCATTATGGCGTTTTTGAGTGATACTCTCAAATCAGTAAAGCCCATGGTTATCAAGAGGAAAGCAATCTTAATGGTTTAGGAGCCATACTTTGCATAATACAAGGTGGTTGTGGAAATCAAGCATCCCAGCTCTGGGATATCAGGATAGTATCCTAGGTCCAATCATCTTCTGTTGCTTAATAACCTTCCTTGACATAGGATTAGAATAGTCGATGTATGCAAAATGTTCAATTCCATTCACAACTCAGACAAAGCAGGTTCATGCCTACATGCTGCAAGACCTGGGCAACATTGACATGCACTGATAAGTGGCAAGAACCATTCACTCAACAAAAGGCCAAGCAGTGACCATCTCCCAAAAGGGAGTCTAAACACCTACCCTTGTAATTACAGGTCCCAGGCCATCAATATCCTGGATTGTCACCACTGATATCAAAACTCAAGGATCAGCCACATAAATACAGCAAGTACAAAAGCAGGACAGAGGCCAAGTATCATGTAGTGAACGATGCATCTCCCATGCAAAGCCTTTCCACCACTTAGAGTACAGTTAGGAACATGACAGAGTACTCTCCAATGCCTGGATAAGTGCAGCTCCAACAATACAAGCTTATCATCCAGGGGCAAAAGAAATTAGCCTGCTCAACTTCTGTAAACCCTGAACAATCACAAATGGAAGCTACCGTAAAATATTTGCAAATAATTTGAAGAAAACATCTCTGTGAAGGCAAATTCTGCATGATGAGAGAGGCCACAGTTCTTCAAAGAATACATCTGCCCTCATAGGTGCCAATTTCAGCTTGTTACAAGTTGAATTATTATAATTTAACTGTAGACCATCTAGAGGTACAAGGGCCAAGATGACGATTTTCACTGTCATTTAAATGAATAAGAAACTTTAATTTGGAAGGATAACTTGTTTGAAAGTCAGCTTCTGTAGTTAGGCTTGGATTCTCAACGCCAGATATTAAAACCACTGAATTAGTTCCTGATATTCATTTTGTTTCCTCAATGTTTCAATGCATCTTCTGTTTCATTAATAGGAACCAATGTCCACCATGTTTTCTTTTATCAATCAATGATGCTACACCCCTCTATCCTAAATGTGCAATAGATAATGGACTAGTTTCAGTAATTTACAGCATTTCTTATATTAGTCCAAAAGCTAATTTTACTGCAAAGATTACTGAGTGTTTTTGCACTTTTAATTTGTATTTATAGAAATTACTTGCACAAAATACAGAGAGCACACACTTCATACTTCAAATGAGCCATTTACCCATGAAAACATGCTCAACGTTGAGATGAGAGATTTTACCAAGTTCTTTTTGAAGGAAGGAATTATATATTGCTAGCTTAAAAAATTTGAAAAACCATCAAAAACTCATGACAATGTTATGCAAGAGCTCTTGATAAATGTTTAGCACCATATGCCTCAAGTTTCACAAGAAGTAGATGAACCAAACCTAGGCCCACTCCAACACACATCTTTGTTAGATGATGAAAAACCAAAAGCCATTTTACTGCCTCAAGTAAACTGCTACAGAACAGTTCGTTAGGGCACACACATGCTTTTCACACTGATGATTCCTCTTGTCCCATTATTACCCTGAGGTGCGCCATCATTCAGACTGAGTTCAACCCAAGTCCTCGCTCACTGGTCAGGAGGCCATGAAACAAAAACCCTATGGCTCCTGTTTCTGTACAATGCCATACCAATGAACTTACCAGTATTTGTTGCTCAACTAAACACGATAACAAAAACACTTATCCATTATACTGATGTGTGCAAATTGGCTACTTCAGTTAGCTTGGATTCAAGTTGCATTCCAGAGATGTGGACACCAAAATCTGGAATGACTGAATAGGACTAATGCATTCTCAGTTTATCATTAAGGTGAGATGTTAAATAAAGATTGAGTCACAAAAGATCCTATGACATAATTTTAAAACAGCCATCCCAGCTGTTATTTATTTCCCAATCATCCACTAAAACTACGCTAAATGATTTTAAACAAAATCCTAGCATCTGTGGAAAGAGAAAAAGTTAATGTTTCAGGTCTGGGATTCTTCATCAGAACTAGAGCAGAGAAGAACTTCAAGGTCAGCATTCCTGGATGGGAAGTGGCAGTGAATTCAACATGAATGAAAATATGCAGATACATTTACTGTGTGAGATCTTTGCTCTGCATACTTTAGATGTTACATTTTCAAAAACAGTGATGACTTCTCAAAAGCAGTTTATCAGTTGACTGTAAAGCACTTTAGAATGTCCCAAAGTAATTATTGACTATTTAAATCAGAATCAAAAAGTTTAGAACACAGAAGGCTGCAATTTGGCTGATCTCATCCGTTACCAGCTCCATGCAAGAATAATACAAGTTGCACTGCTCTTTCCCTATAGCCTTGCATTTGCTCCCCCTCTCAAGTTGTTATCTACAATTTGGATGTCACAAGTGAATCTGCCTCTACTACCCTGCCCCCATCCAATTTAGATCCTAAACTCCCACTCAAAAAATTTCCTCATTTCATTTTTGCCAATCATCACCAATCTATGCTCTCCAGTTCCATTGGTTGAAGAGCCAGCAACTTGCTGTTTTTTTTTAAACTTTGGATTGATTTTAAATACCACTCTCAGATCTCTTAACTTATCAAATTCAAGGAGAGCAACACAACTCATCCAGTCTATTTATATAACTAAATCCCTGGAATCTTCTAAGTAAACCTCAATTGAGGAAAAAAAGCAAAAATTTATCAAAGCAGCCTGGTACATCCCAAGGATGACAGGTTCTACGTGAATTTTGTTAAAAACAGAAAATGCTGGAAACTAAGAAGACTGCTGGAACTCTGAAACTTTATCATTTTTGTTTCAGATTGTGCACATGCAGTTTTTATTTTTGTGAATTTTAATTTCCTATTTTCTGGTTTACTAATGAACACATTTCTACAGTTTATAAAGCATTCTTATTTTTGCTGATCAACTTGCACCCAGCTGAACAGTAACCAAATAGTTCCTTTGAACTACTGGTGGCAATTATTTTTATTTTGCAGGATCGTGCATCTGTATATTGCCTTTCCAAATTACATATTCAAAATGTCAATACTGCAATGCAAGTAGGATGATTGTTACAAACTGATAGAATTGTCACCAAATTTCATCTTGTTTCTATAAAAGAATCCTGTAACAATAATGGATAACAATGTGTTAACTGCAGGGTTTACAAGTGAGCCAGTTCTGCCAAAGCAGCAATGAATATATTGTCTCACAACTCAGTGTTCATGAGTAAATGGCTTTATTGAAGTGAGGAATGCACTCAATTTCCAGTCAAATTCAAAGCAAAACTTCGAACCACAAGTTTCCCAAAACCTATATAGAACAGAACGCAGGTTCTCTTGACCCCCACATCTGCGCCAGCCAGGATGTCAATCTAACATCTTGTCCACCCTCACATGGTCCATCTCGCTATTCCCTGCCTATTCATGTGCCCAAATGTTTCCTAAATTTTGCTATCAGATCTGCTTCTACCACTTTCCACATTGCAGACACCAACCACTAATAAAAACTTGCCTCACATCTCCTTTAAACTTTTTCCCTTTCAACTTCAACATATGCCCTCTAGTATTTGACATTTCCACCCTGGGAAAATAAATCTGACCGACAACCAAATCCATGCCTTTCATAAATTTTATATACTTCTATCAGGTCATCCCTCAGCCTCTGATGCTCAAGAGAAAATAATCCAAGTTTGTTCAACCTCTCCTTATAGTTAATACACCCCAATCCAGGCAACATCCTGGCAAACTTCTTCTGCAGCTTCTCCAAAGCCTCCACATCCTTGCTGTAGTGTGGCAACAAGAACTGCACACAATACTCCAAGTGTGGCCTAACCAAAGATTTATACAGCTGCAACATCACTTGCCAACTTTTATATTCAATTCATCAACCAATGAAGGCAAACATGCCTTATGCCTACTTTACCACCCTATCTACTTTTGTTACTGTCACTTTTAGGGACCTATGGAGTTGCACCAAGATCCCTCCACGTATTAATACTCCCAAGGTCCTGCCATTTACTGTATACGTTCCTCTTGCACTTAACCTTCCAATATGCATCTCACACTTGTCCAGATTAAACTTCATCTGCTATTTCTCCACCTGAATTTCTAACTAATCTTTGACAACCTCCTTCACGATTCATAACTCCATCAATTTTCGTATTGTCTGCAAAACTTACTAATCAGACCACCCTACATTTACATCCAAATCATCAATATATTACAAAAGCAGATTACAGCACTGCCACAGTCCTCCAGTCAGAATAACACACCCCTCCACTGCCAATCTCAGTTTATGACAAAGTTAATTCTGGATCCCATTTACTAACTCACCTTGGATCCCATGTGACTTTAACTTCTCCGGACCAGCCTACGGGGGGGGGGGGGGGGAGAGAGAGAAGAGATATCGGCAAATACTTTAGTGAAGTCCATGTAAACAACATCCAATGCCCTACAATCATCTTGTCATCTCCTCAAAAGAGGATCAATTTGAATGACAAGCCCTCCCCGCACAACGCCATGCTGACTATCCCTTACATATCCATGCTTTTCCAATCCTGTCGCGAAGAACGTTCTCCAAAAAAAATTCTCAATCACTTGATGCAAGGATTAAGGACACACGTTAGACACTAGGATGAAATATACTGGAAAATTCTTATTTTCTCTCTACAACACGATGGTATTTTATTCAAATACGGTTATAACTTGCTCCCAAAGCGTTTTCGTATTTACCTTCTGTCATGGCGGCAACTGAATAAGTGATTCAGCGTTAGCAACTTCCAAGCAACTATAACTGAAGGAAACAACTACAAGCTACACTTTCAACTTCCCTAATTATAACACGATAATATTGTGTTTTTTGCTTGCCAACTTCGGATTCATTCTCTTTTGATCCCTTCAGTTTCAACTCCGATTGCAAAACTGCGCCAGACTCAATTTTCCATGGCGAGGTCAGAACTCAACAGCCAAATGAACACACACTGCCGCAATTCTTACCTGCGCGATGGTGGGCGATGATTTCAGTAGACAGATACAAAGACGTATTTGGAAAACTAAAGGAATAAAATAAAGCCGAGTATTGCGGAGAATCGGTTCTAAACTCACCTCTATAATCTAGACAGGGGGCGACAAACTACTGAAATTGTTCTGAAATCGTCCAGCATACGCCTTAACTAATATGAGCCGTGACATCATGCTCGAAGTGCACAGTGCTCGGACTAAACTAAGTTACAAGTACTGCACAACAATCCGAAGTTTTCAAAGACGATCAAACTTTATTAAGTAGTAACCTTCAAAATCCAAGTCAACGGCAATAACATCCCTAAAGATTGTAATTCAGATAATGGTTTTTGCAATAATACCTCGATCCGCCTCGTTTCGTTCCTTCCTCAGGGTTATTTTCGACGAGTAAGAAGCTAACACCAAGCTTCTAGAAAAATGGAATCTTGATTCTAGAAATCGTATTAAATTTCGGCGCTTATAGGGGCTGATTCCCAGGATTTCTTGGCGGGCGACTTCGAGCAGACTTCGTCTGGCAGAATACACAACGATCTGGATAGATGGCGTAGTGCGAGCCAGTTAGAACCTCATCTCCGCCCCTTAACTCTCACATCGAGATCCACGTGGAAAATTACATTCTCAATCAACGTAATGACGAAGTCGTGCAACTAGAACCTATTTCAAAGAATGCAATAAATGTGTTATAGTGTTTCTATGTGTACTTGCAGAGAATGAAACGATTGCAAATCGGAAAGGACCCTAAACCTGTTATTACTCAAGATAGATGTAGAAGGCCCTTTTTTCCTACAGCAACACTTTGGCTCGAAATATGGTGCCCCGAGTACATCTTCTTTAAATCATTTTACGACGAATACTCAAGCCAGATAAAGTCCCCAAAGCCCTCAACTCATTCCTTAACATTTAAGGACTGAAGTTTACTTATACACATCCAGTACTGAAAAGGTGAGGCCAACTCAATCCTATTTGGTGTCCGGCTGTCGATGTCGAACTGTGCGCGCTTGAAAAAATGAAAAGGACTTGTTTAGAACTGTCAATCCTAAATTATAGGAACTATGTTTGGGATCAGGAAAGTTGGAATACTCACAAACTTGCATGTAAATCGACATATTTTGGAGATGGCTTCAAAACCTTCACAGTGTACACTTAAACTGCTCTTCCCTGGCTTTCTGTATGAATACAACGCAACATTATCTCCCTTCAATCTTTTTTCACAGGCAAAAGACCAGTTATGTCGAATGCTCCTTGGAAACGTCTTTTAATGCTAAAATCAGATTTAGAGCTTGCTAACCCCTCCCTCTCTCTAAACCTCGGGATCTAATGTTTATTCTAAGTCTCTGCGTTCCAGCTCTGGTAAACTCAGGTCAGACAGCATCTATTGAAACAAACTGAGTTCACATTTCAGGCGCAAGACCCTGTGAGAAAGTGAATTAGTTTCAGTTGCAGGGGAGGTGGTGGAGGGATGGGTGGATCAAACATTTGGTCTCTAAAAAAAAGAACAAACTGCTGGAGGAACGCAGTAGGTCTGAGTATTCTGGATGAAGGGTCTCGACCCAAAACATAGACCATCCATTTACTTCTACAGATGCTGCTTCACCCACTGAGTTCCTCCAGTAGTTTGCTTTTTGGTCCAGATTCCAGCATCTATAGACTCATGTCCCCATCAAACGTCTGGTCTCCCTCCATAAGAGGGTTTCCCCTTTATTTTACCCATTGCTTCCCCACCTTCTCTGCAACTGAAACTTACTCATGACAAATAATCTCATAGGTGAAACATGAACTATTCCTTTACAGAGGCTGCCAGCCCTGCTGAATGTTTCTAACATTTCCTGTTTTTGTTTCAGATTTCTACAACCTGAGTCAAAATAATACAGCCCAGAAACAGGTCCTTTGGCCCAACTTGTCCATGCCTAACAAGTAGCCCATCTAAGCTAGTCCCATTTGCCCGATTTGGCTGGTAACCACCTAAACCTTTCCTATCCACGTACCCTTCCAAGTGTCTTTTAAATGTTATTGTACCTGCCTCAACCACTTCCTCAGGCAGCTCATCCATATTCGCACCACCCTGAGTGAATTTCTTTACATTTTTGTAATTTTTGCTCAACCATACATGATGCCTAAAACACAATTTAATGAATTACAGAAATGAAGACTATTCTCAAAATATTTCCCAACAGCAAATCACAAAATCGCAAATCAATAAAAACAATAGCTGCTTACCCCATCATTCAGGGCAGAAAAAGCAATTAAAATACAACTAAGTTAATTTGACAAACAAGTTTGCCTAATTGTTTGGTGTAATCATTTCATGAAATTATTCTTCTGAACAACTTAAAGCGATGGACATTCTTGCCTTCTTCAACACACAAGAATTCTGGCCAAAATGCAGACCCAACAGAACATTTAATTTTGTATTCAGTGGAGAATGTTAAATTAACATTCCCCCCCCCCCAAACCCCTTAAAAGTTGATGCAAAATCTGAAATGGAATTTTGTTTTTTTAAAAACATCAAATGGTTATTTCTGCAAGTAAACCAAAATATTTTCCCATACATGATAAAACATAATGGTATTTATTGCCAACATTGTCAGCCAATGAGTTGACTCTCAACACAGTGAACTTAAGTAGATAGTATACTCAGTGACAAGCAGAGGAAACATACAACAGCAATTTCTTCCATTAATAGCAGGGTAACTTCTCCAGCAAATGCAGTGAGTAAGGTAGCCATCTCATATATATCAATCTCAAAAAACCTACAACAGCATCTGGAGAATTCCCAGTCACCTCCACACTGCCTGGCTACAGCATTTTGATCCTTTGCAGCCTTTACAAAAAAATACATTTTAAAATGTTAACTGGACAATACAAAATGGAAATAATACGAGTCTAACCTTAATATTGTTTGAGCCATCATATGAAAATACAAATCAGGAACAGGTGTTGCCCACTTGGCCCTTCATGCCTGCTCTGCCACTTAACAAGATCATGGCTAATCTGAATTTAATCTCAACTCTATATTCCTGTCTACTTATGGTAACCTTTTACCTCTTACTTATCAAGAATCTATCCCTCCCCTGCCCTAAGAATACTCAAAAACTGCTTTCACCACTCAGAGGGAGTTCCAAAGAATTTATGGCCCTCAAAGACAAAAAAAATACCTCAGCTCTGTCTTAAGTGAGTGATCTTTTTATTTAAAAAAGTGACCCTAGTTCAAGATTCCCCTCAAAAGCAGAAACATCTTGGTCAAAATCCTACTGAACATACTTTCAGAATTTTTCTACTTATTGCAGGTAGCAAGGTACAGCTTCGATGAATAATACAAAATATCAAATTCAGACACTGTAGTGATGCAACATATCTGCAAAATTCCACTGACAAAAGTACTAGAATTGCAACAGGCAGTTAAACAAATATGATGAAATTAAAAGCCTTTCACATATCTGAATAGAGTGGCTTTATACACAATTTTGGCTATTTCATCTCATTGCAAAGTCAACTATATATATGAATGTGATGGCAAAAAGGTATACGTGATCTGTAATTAGATATAAAGAAAAGTTTATTCCATACTTGCAGCAACATGCAGGTGAAAAATACAAGTATAAAATGTCAAATACAGGTTGAAACTCTCTGGTCTGGTTTTCTGTGATCTGGCAGCTCCTGTAGTCCAGCACATTTTTATCTGGCACCATTAATTTGCAGAGCAGTCACCAGGGCAAAAAATAGAAGCAGCAGGAAGCCACTTAGTAACTTCATTTTTTGTTTTTTTTCTGATTTTTTTTTGCTTTTTTCAGTTTTTTTTGCTGATTGGGGTGTTGTGCGGTAGATGGGCCAGGCCCATCTTCTGCAGCACCAGGGATAGGTAGAAACACTTGGTGCCCACATACTTGGAGTCCACACACCAACTGATACAGGCCACACACAAAAGGTGGTCATCAGGATGAGGGCTACATTGGATACACTTTTGCCCCCATTCTCAGGGACTTGTGCAGCATGGACCATCAGACTCACTCCATCTTGGACCCCCAGATAAACTGGAGGACATCTCGGGTGATTGCCAAGGCAGAGGAATGAGGAACAGGACCACACCTGCTCCGAGTACAGCAGCCCTGAGAGCATATCACACCTGATGACCAAATTCTTCCCAGTTATTGACAGAGACTGCAATTTCCACAAACCCAATTTGTTTTACCTTCCCAATCCGCTCCCGCCAATTCTTGTTACATGCCTCATTCCCTCCGAACCAGACCCCCAGCACCTTCAGGTAGTCAGACCTGACGGTGAAGGGGGGACGTTGGGTCGGTCAGGCCAGTTTCCAAAGAGCATGGCCTCACTCTTCCTGTAGTTGACTCCAGCCCCCAATGCCAACTCCAGCTGGTTGCAGATGCTGATTAATCTGCAAACTGATCGTGGATCTGAGCAGAAGACAATGACATTGTCCATGTACAGGGAGGTTTTAAACTTGTGTGCCTCCACTATCTGGCAGTATCACCCCTCTTACGCTCTTGACCTTCCTGATGGATTCGGCAAAGGGTTGCATGCAGCACACAAACAAGACGGGAGAGTGGACAACCCTGCCTGACTCCAGACTTGATGGGGAAACTATCTCTCCCACCCATTGATTTAGACTGCCACTACGGATATCTGTGTAGGGCACTGCGGGACAGGGACACTATGGATTCTGTGGGTTTGTTCCCAGAACAAAGTCTAGACCATATGGCAGAACGCCTCATCGCCAGATCTGACCAAACAAGCACAAAGACCTCACTTGGCTGGCAGTGAGAGGTGCCCTCCCAGTCAGAGCCTTCCTCTACAGACGACACATTACCCCCAACGTACGCTGTCCTCAGGCAGCTGCGGTGGGGAAGAAACGGTCACCCACTTCTTTGCAGACTGTAGATTGCTAAGAGGGTATGGAGAAGGATGCAGGGGTCCATGTCTCACCTCGTCCCCAGCAGCTGTGTGACAGAGGACTCTCCGATCCACGGGCTGTTCCTGGGGGACACACACTGAGACAGACATCAAGTGCTGCTGGAAAGTCATCAACTCTGAAGGATGCCCTTTGGTCTGCCTGAAACTTGTTGGTCTTCCAGCACGGTGAGATGTCTGTAGGGGAATGCTGCAGGACTGGCATAGTCCAGGCTGCAGGAGGGACATGCTGAGGGATGCACTGAAGCTCAGTGCAGCCAATGCGAAGGCTCTGTGGGAGAAGGACCACAGTCTGGGCTCCTTCCATTACCACACGTGGAAGGGCTGAGTAGGGTGGGGAAGCCCATCGAACAATGAAAGGGGTATCACCTCAGGGAGCCACATCAGTGGCAATGGTGCGCTGTTTGTATGTTTTTTTTCCCCTCTCCTTACATTTTACACTACTGCTTGTAGCAACCATGAATGTTTTTTGCACCGTGTTCTTCCTTTGTATATAACTTTATTATGAATAAAGTTTATTTTTTAAATAAAAAAAATACTGTGTCTCCCCCCACCCCCATTACAGCAGTTTGGGTAGCAGAAACTCGTGTTTGTGGAATTCACAAGTTTCTACCAAAACAGCTGAGAAATGAATAAAAATTTAGAGAATTTATGTGGAAAAAATAAACAAAATGTATACAGAGGACTGAACTAGTTGACCAAGGATAGGCTGCTAGTTCACAGCAGGAGACCCACTTAAGAGATTTACTTTGGAAACTGACAAGCGTGTTCTCAGGGCAATTTCTGTGGTCCGGCACCAGTGAGGTCCCAAAAGTGCCAGACTAGAGTGTTTCAAACTGTAATTTGTAATCTGCTGGTGGTTTCAAGTGCCACTGCAGATATTACATGGAGACAGCAGAGGTGTATAGAGGATGGAATGGTTAACATATGAAAACCCACAAATTATGCAAAAAACTAAGGATAATGGACTGGGGTAAAGGTCTCAAAAGCATGTTTTTTGACAATTTAGACCAGAACAGTCTCAATACTATGAGCATAATATAACAAAATAGGAGGAGGCCACTTAACCCCAAGTCTGCCCTGCTGTTCAATTATGATCATGGCTGACCTGCCCTAGGCCTCATCTCCTCTTTTGATTAGTTCCCCATAGCCCCTAAATTCCCTTATCTTTCAATAATTTATCTACTTCCACTTCAAATAAGTGGTGCATTAATTAAATAGGATGCTGATGTGAAATAAATTGTGATAATTGATGGAAGGCAAAACTCCCTTCCTATCAAATCTACCCTATTGTTCTTGACACCTCCATTTTCTTTAAATTTGAGAGACTACGCGGCTGTTATTCATTAATGCAACAGCAGAAATTTCTTCTAACTCAATCTTAAATGGTCCAAAGCTGTTGCTTTGGTAAAAGAAACATTCACTAGCCACCTACTTCATTATTGTTCCTGGCAATTAATACAGACTGTATGCCACCTTAAACCCTGACACAAACACACTTTCTTTGGCATCATTGAAACTGCCAAAAGTCACCCTTGCCTGCCTTTAAATTTTAATTTTTGATTATTCTGATTTCCTTCCTGGCATTCTACTGTCTGAATGGAAGTTCATCCAAAATTTTGCTGTCCAAATTCTTACTGGGGACATGTCCCATTCACCCATCATCCTTGTAATTGCTATCCACACTGGCTCCCATTAAACACCTACCTCGCTCTAAAATTTGCATCTTTTTTTCAAATTTCCTCCATGGTCTTGTCCCTAACTCTTCAATCCAATTTATGTGGACAGAAGAGTTATCTGCTCCTCGTTATAACTTTAAACACCACTCGACAATTGACAGCTGACCCTAACCACCAGAATTCCTTCCCTTCAAGATGCTCCTTAATGCCCCCTTTTTGGATTTTTGTCACCTGCCCCAATATCATGCTGAGAACAATGTTTGAGCATGCCGTGAAGCACCTTTGTGTGTTTATGCTACATTAAACATAAATAAATAAATGCAAATTACCCTTGTGTATGGCGGAGAATGAGGAGGTCATAAGTGGAGGGAGTTGTTAGCATATAAACTGGTGATTTGGGGAAGATGAGGTGCTAATGAAAGATATCTTTAAATTTACAGGGACACAAGTGCACAGCAAGTTTGAATGCTACGAGAGATGGGAAAAGATAGCAACCAAGACCAGGGATACAAATGCCAAACAGAATGTTCAAAATGAAGGCAAAAGGATTTATGTGGAATGGAGAAGTGAGAGGGAATTTGTGTAATGGTTATTGAAAGCTTACTTCAATGCCTGATACCATGGTCAGAGAAACCTGCCACAATTTCTCAACCGCATAAACCTTGGAAGAGCAAGAAGAAGAAAAGACAGTAACAATGTCCCCACCTTTATTCTTCACCGATTATGACATTTTTCAGATCTCAAAAGGAACAAATATTTGGGACAATGGAGTTTAAGCCTTTTAGTTGGCTTAGATACTTAATTCTTTCAGTGATCAGGAAATTGTCCATTTAACAGCAATTGTAGATGAAGCACCAAATCATGCAAAGGCAGTTTCATATAATCCTGGAGAACACTAAATTGAAAATCTACTTGAAGTTCATAATTGAAAACAAAATACACTGACCAAAATACCAGGAGACTGAGAAAATTTGAAGTAATACCTGATATCTAATGGCAGAGCTTAAAAAATTTACTTCACTCAACAGACAATATCATGTACAGTTTTTTTTAAGAATCAGCTCTTGATTTCCTTCTCCAGGACTGAAACACTGCCAGATTCTGCACTCTCAGTCATTCCATCTAAAATCTTGATTTGATTCATGGCTTGTGCTGTCCTATTCACTTCAGTTTAGATCACATAATACTAACAAGCCTTGGTCCTTTATCACAGAAAAGACAATGTTGTTGGGAGTATTTATGCATCCACAATTTGATCCCTTAATGCTAAAGGAAGGAAAGACCCAATATCCAGGGATCTGCAAATGGAAAAATTGAAACACACAACAGATTGAGCCCATTTCAGCTGTCATTGAAACAGGAAGAGAATTTATATTTTTTCATCTGCCAATTGAGACTCAATGGAGCTTTTTTTTTAAAAAAAGTAAACATATTCTCAGACAAGTGTTTAAAATCCTTTGTTATTGATGTTACATAATTGTCATTCCAGATCATTAATAACATCATTAAAAATTCTGGTTGCATGTTATCAGAAGAAACAAGTCTGAAGGTTAAAATAACATTTTTGTTCTAAATGATCCCTAAATATAATGTAAAATATTACTATTCCTTTATAGCTCTCAGACTTATCACTTTTAATTCCAAGTGGACTGGTCCACTCTATTCTGTGCTCAAAAACCATAATTGCTCCTGGTTCAATGGCTGATTATCAGCCTTTGCTACTAAAATGGATAACAGTATCAAAAAGGTGACAAGGGCAGAAAAGCCATACATGACATGCTTGATTTCAATCCTTTAATCCTTCTATTGCACACATATTTGGAAAGACAAAAGAAGCAGACTTCCCTATAATACCCTACTATCAGACAAATTGAGTCTCTAAACCTTGCAGGAAGATGATACTTAAGTCTGCACTGATGAGTTGCTATTATCCAAGGAATGACATTGAGGTTAGTTTACATTGAAATATATGGAAATTAGTTTTATTGATCAAACAGCTGCACATGATTTTACCTTTTGCAGAAATAAATCTAATTCAGCACAGTCCATAACACTGAAGCACTCCAAGTGGAGTTACTGTTGCAAAGTAGCAAACAATTCAACAACCCTGATACGAACAAGGAAGTCATGAGGAATACTCTGTCCAGTTCCTTAAGATGAGAAGAATTTGGACTGGGTGCAGAAAAGATTGATCATAATGATTTCAGGGATGAAGGATGTGGATAAGCTGGGGGTCTTTTTCCTAAATCAGGTAGGGGTGTGTGTGTGTGTGTGTGTGTGTGTGTATAACGAGGAGATGTAGGATTAATGTGAAAGGCAAAAGAATCAAAGTAACGTGAGAAATGAGAAAAGCCAGAAAGTGAAGGTAGATTCAATTGCTGCATTCAGAAGGGAGCTAGAAACCTATCAGTAAAAGAGGAATTTGCAGGGTCACGGGAAGAGGGCATGGACTGAGAGCCAGACGAACTCGAGGCCAAATGGCCTTCTTCCCTACTGTAATCGCCTCTACAATTGGCGGTAAGCCTTCAACTACTCAAATCTTAAACTCTAGAATTTCTTTCCCATGCCCTTCTTTCCTTACAAGCTCGCCTTAAAATTAAAATTTATGACCAAGCTTTTGGGCATTCACCTCACTATGTGGCTCAGCATTAATTTATTGTAACAACAATCTTGTGAAGAACAAGACACTTCAAACACGTTAAAAAGGGACAATATAAAATGGAAGTGCTGGTTGTTGTAATCCTGTGCCAGCCTTATTTCCATATTCCTTTGTCCCCTTCTTTCCATCACCTATCTGCTTTTTTCTTTAAAACTACCCACAACATTACAGTCGCTGTAAATTAAACCACCATACAATTTATTTTTAAGTGCTTCATTCGTTTTACTCTCAGCACCAAATAACTATTTAAATAGTTTAAAACATTTATCGCAACGAATTGGACTATTGGCAGTCATAGAAAGAAGTTCAGAATTACATATGTTCATGCAAATAAACAGAAAATTCACATCACATACTGCGATAACAATAGAGAACAGAGGGAGGAAATAACCGATTAGAGGCTATCTTTATTATTCTATTGTAGCTATTCCCATGTAATACATCTTCGAGATGCCCCAATACATTGATGGAAACAAGAAATAGGGGAGCCCCGATGTTAAACCGTTGGGAACAAGCCTATAAAGGTTGCTTCAGGACGTGCCAGTCTCGCTGACACTCGTTGTCCGAAGTGTCCCAAATGGGCAAGGCGTGTCTGAAAGATGAAGATGAGTGAGAGACTCGGGGCTCCGGCTGGAAGCCCGTCGACCTGCACGGGTGCGACTGGCGGTTCGCGCCCCGGGGGGTGGGGACGGGGGCGACCGTTGGCGCTCGAGCTCCGGGGGCCAAGTGACCGTTGGCGCTCGCCGCGCGCGTCCCGGGAGGTAGTGACCGTTGGCGCTCGCCGCGCGCGTCCCGGGAGGGAGTGACCGTTGGCGCTCGCCGCGCGCGTCCCGGGAGGGAGTGACCGTTGGCGCTCGCCGTTCAAGCCCTCGGGGTCGAGCTACCGTGACCGTTGACGCTCGCCGCTCCCAACCGCCTGCCCAGCCCGCCTACACAGTGCTGATCCCCTTCACGAAAGCGGCGAGGATTAAAACTCACTGGGAACCAAGAGAGACACCATCGGAGCAGACAACGCCCGCCGGTTTGAAGCCGCAGAAAGGGTGAACGCCCCAGTAGAACCGGAATAATCGATACAACAATAACCACACGTTATATCTACGTCAACCTGAACGAACCTCTCCACCGATCCTTCAACTCCTTTGTTCAGCCAGTTATTATTATTACTTTCCTCCTCCACTCCTGGTCCTTTTTTCTCTGTTTCTTGCACGTTGACTGAGGGATTGGAATCAGTCCGGGAGTTCACACGTTGTCCAATCGCCGCCCGCGGCGTCATCGCGATTTGCGTCACTCCGAGCCAAGGGCCAATCGCCTGGCGGTAAGTGACAGCCCGCCCACCGCAGCCTGAAGTTTGCAGCACGACCTTTGTGCCTGAGGTGAACGGGGAGAGTGGTCTGTGTTCACGGGGGAAACCGGACCTTTGCTCAGAAACAGATACCGAGCGGGTCAGAACACGAAAGTACAAAGATCTTTGATCTGGCATCTCTTCCCACAGGCACTGCCCGTCCTGCTGAGCGTTCCTAGTATTCTCTGTTGTAGCAGTCAGAGAGTCACACAACACGGAAAACAGGAACCCGAAACGTTCGACTGGCATTTCCCTCCACAGCTGCTGCCTGACCCGCTGAGTTCCTCCAGTATTCTTGTGTGCTGCTACGGAAACAAGCCCTTGGACTTGAATTATTACCATCGATGGTAATCCTTACCCATTACCGTTGACTTTTGTCTTTGATATTCCCACATTTCCGTCAACTCCACCCGTCTACATATCAGGGGCAATTTACAGCGTCCAGTTATCAACCCCAGTGTCTTTGGGATGTGAGGGGAGGACGGAGCACAGGAGGAAACCCACATGGTCACATGGAGATTGTGCAAACTTTGCAAAGACAACATCGGAGATCTAGGTTGAACCAGGTCACTGGAGCTGTGACGGCAGCAGCTCTGTACCTCACGAGACATGCAAATTAATCGGACGTTCAAACACCACTACACCGCCATTCCCTAACATAACACTTACGGGCCTTTTTCTTGAATGAAAGCCAAACCAGACACCATCCACCATCATCTTCCTTTGACTAAAATAGCTTCAGTATTGAAAAAGTTCTCCTTTGACTTTATTCACTTTATCTAAATGAAAGGTGTTTGAAATGAGGACACATCTTTGTCCTTTGCCTATCTCTTTGTGGATATATGGTATATTTTTTGTTCTTGTCCTCTCAGACGATCTCCCTCACCTCTTAATTAACATAGTGCTACCTGACTTGATGCTATTTTTCAGCTCTCGTCTTGAACAGCAACATTTCATCAAGCTTGATGCCTTTTTTTTATCCTTTCCTCTCCCTTCAGTCCATATCAAGTCCTTCCCTTCTTTGACTTCTCCATCTTCTTTTATGAGAGTAATCGAGTGATTGATATCTACTAATAAATCCAGTTAACAATTTCCTTGCTGGGTTATGTACCATAAGACCATTCTTTTTTCTGAAAGGATCATTCCACTTCCTTTCATTCTGTTTCCCACAAAGGACATAGCATTGTCCCAGTTTCTCTGTCACTGACATTGTGGCAATCCATACTATTGTTTTGATCAGTCAAAAGCAAAAAACTGCAGCTGAAATCTGTTTAAAATAGAGCAGAAAAATGCTAGCAATACACAGTAGGTCAGTCAATTGTAACATTAACTTTGTTTTTCTCTCTTTTCATCTCAAAAATGTTGGGAAGAGTAAGGTAGCATGTAATCTTTTATTGTGTCAACGTGGTGAAAAGGAACAATTAGACCTCCAATAGAAAAGCAAAACAAATTGTTGATGCTGGATATTTGAAATAACAAAAGTAATCTCTGATGAGAGAAATAGAGTTAGTGTTTCAGGTTGATGACCTTTGAGTAGAACTAGTAAAGTTAGAAATCAAAAATGTTTTAAATTACGGAGAAGGGGGAAATATGCAGAGAAAGGAATATCCATGATAGGGTGGGGATGAAGAGAGGCTGAATGATGCAAGTGTTGATAGCACTGGTTGAGAGAGGGTGGTGAAGGTTTGTTAATTGCAGCGCATTCGTACAATGAAAATAATGTGTTCTGTATATTACTAATGGATTACCTTTCATACCACATTCTGAGATATTCCATTTGAAGCAGAAGATGAACTAAGTGAAAGAAGGATGTTTTATTTCGATGAATGACAGAAATTTGTATGTTACTCATGGCTATTTTGTTCAATGACAGGCAGGAATACTTTTAAACAAATGTAATTGCGAAAGGGTATGTGCATAGATCCATGGCAGGTTGAGCGGAGAAGCATAAATAATGAAGAGGAAAGAGAAACTTCAATAGTTCTACGAATTTATTAAGCTAAGCCATTGATTTGATCACCTTTAATCAGGATAGTGGTAAATCATAGCGGCTTGACAATTGGGATCAACCTTGTAGGTTAGAAAGCAGAAATTAGTGATACTTCCATGTCCTTATTGAGTGAGGCTAAGGAAGGGTAGAATGAGTTCAGCTTTGATGTCCACTCCATGACTGAATAGTTTGCTCCTTCTCACTGTCAAAGCTCAGACATGAATAATAATCATGTGATCAAGTTACCAATTTCCGTATAACTGCACACAGCAAGGAGTCTAAGCTGAGGTGAAAAAAAAAGTATTGCTGTTGTTGAAAGGATGAGGAAAGAAGATTTGCAAAAAGAAAATTAAACTGTAGCGAGACAGGTAAATAGCAAATCCTTATTCATCGGCAACGTCCTTCATCATTGGTTTAATCTCAATTGAAATCAGTGTGTGAGGAGTTCCCTGGAATGCATTATGCACATTATATTTTAAGGGAGCTGTAGTTCTTGGACAGAAACTGACATGATGATTTTCATTGTGCTCACAAGAACCAATACCAATTGTGTCGATTCAATTTAACACAATTAGCAGATAATTGCATAGCTCAGAGATCTCGGAATCCGGATGTTGTTTCTTGTGTAGGATTTGTTAAGTAGAAATGAAAATAATTAAACTGAGGTTCAATATCATGAATTAGGTAGATATTTAGGTAATATTATGTGCAACTTTTCCAATTACACTCTTAAATTCCAGTTGGTGATACCCTCAGCACAATAGGCATTGAGGTTATGTTGTGTCTAGTTATGATAAACCAATCATTTTAAACTCTATTGCTGATATCACTATCATAGAATAGAGAGGAAGAATCAAAAATATTCACTACAGTTCCCCACATCTTTTTTTTTAGCACATTCCATTTCCAATGATCGATGTGGCATAGTGGTGGATTTGAGATTCAGTTTGAGTTTAAATATTTTATGAAGTTAGACCTTGGAGGAATGTGTAACAGTTTTTACTTATGTGAAACATCAGTGTTTTCAATGTAACATGTAAATGTCAGTTACAGGAAGCACATCCACGTGTGAAAAACATCAACAGGTAGGTTAGAGTACGTTATTAAGTAATTTTTGTTGCTGATGTTTTTCTACAACTCCAATGCACACTTCAAATAATTATCAGGATAGAAGATGACTGTACTATCATCCCAGTATTCCTATTTCTCAGTTATAAGAAACCAGGTCAGATACTCATTTCACATTTTATCTGAAAAATGAGCATTTTGTCTCAGATGGAATGTTTCAATAAATATAATTGAATAAGTGTATGAAATCAACTGAAGTAAAAGAAACAATAAAATTAAGTATATATGCTGCAGTCTATGCCTGAAACCTCTCCTCAATGTTATACTTCATCATTTATGGATAAATGGTGTACAACAATACAGGAGTGGAGTTTAGAAGAAAGGGGAGCTGTTGGGGAAGGGGAAATAATGGAATGTGGAGCATAACAGGCCTGAAATGCAGTTGAGATTATCTTATCTTTGAGATTTCTTTTACCTTTGGAGAATCCCTTTGGTTGAGGTGAGAAAAGGAGGTTTCCCTTCAACCTTAACAATTTTGGCATGGTGTACTATCTGTTTATTTGCACCTTTTTATTGGTATTGAAAAGTTAACTTAATCTTATTCACAGTACAATGTGGAAAGGACAATAAATTAGCAATGAACCAACAATGAACAAATGGTCAAATGTAATCTTAAAAATGTAATTGTGAGAGTTCCATCTAATGTAAACAGTCATTTCTCACTGTTTTGGTTCTCTTACTTGGAAACCTTTTCTTTTGTGGAAATGACATTTTTTATACAGGAAACCAGAAGGTATGTTCTTGGCTTGGCTTTCAATTTTTATTTCATTTTTTTTTCAAGGGTAAGTGAGCATTAAAGACCAGGATGATTCTACATTCAATCCCTGTCTAATAAAGGGAACATTATAGCTGTTGCTACTAGTCTTGAGGCTTGAAAACATCCCTGATTGCTATTGACCACTGCTGGAAAAATGCAAATATAAGGCACTGCATGAATATTAGCTCGTGTCTAATTCACACAAGAGTAGCTCATTAGTAAGACACTGGAGAACTGCCATCACTCATGAGGTTATACCTTGACTTCGGTTAGTGCATTCATTAAAGAAAGAGAAGATATTGATTAGGAAAAATGGATGCTACTCAAACAAGGCTATCTTCATAAATGGTCTTCAGTAAAAGCATTTACTACTTAACCCTTAAAAATAATAATGCTGAAAAATCTGCTGCCATTCTGGATATTACTGAAAAGACTGGATATTACTGAAAATGCTTTAGGCTCTTCTAGCCTGTACAATAAACACTGAATTCATTATCCTACACAGTTGCGCACTTATTCAAATTATTCAATTTTGCACAATCAATGGTCTTGCAATAAGTATTTGGGACTACCTTATCACTCTCTTCTTGATAACAGAATTTCACTGTCGCCCTTAAATGTGCAAAATGCACAATTTTTAACTGCATCCGAAGAAGCGATTAATTCAAATTTTAGATGTAGTCTTTTAGTACCTGCAAGACAAGACTATTAGAGTCAAAATCATACAGCACAGAAACAGGTGCTTTGGCTGATCAAGTTCGCACCAACCATTGGGCACCCGTTTACACTAATCTCATTTTATTTTTCCCATGTTCCCCTTAACTCACCTCAAGATTCTACCACTCAACTCCACACTAGAGCAAATTGGTTGCCAATTAGCCTACCATGTCTTTTGGATGTGGGAGGAAATTGAAGTACCCGAAGGAAACATGTGCAGTCACAGCAAGAATGTGCTAGCTCCATACAGAATGCACCAGAGATCAAGACTGAACCCAGATGTACTAGATGTGCTATTTGTTGCTAGCTCTCCACAATGCAGAATTTGTATGGCATACCACTAATATTTCAGAACTCTTTTAATTTAAATTTGGGGCAAGAATTAACAAACAACTGTAAACCTTGTAAACTTTGTGCATCTTAAGAATAGTTTATGCCATAGGCTTTCCAATTAAAATAGAACAACATCCAATAAGTGACAAGTTGGACTACACCTAGATTCTAGTGGAGTATGACACCAGGCTATAAAGTCTAAGGCATAGCGCATCATTCTTTTGCATTTTAAAATATTTTTTTTAAACCATAAAATCAATCACTAAAAATGATTGGGAACTCCATGCTCATTATGCACTTGCACAGGCCTCCATTTTTATATATTTGCATAAATTAAGCATGGTGGCTGGCTGCTTGCATCAATGACAATGATCAGCATGCTCAGCACGATTGATGACACTGTTGTTAAACTGTAGTATGAATATGTGCTTTGCGGACTGTGTGGTCTTTAAATGGAGGAGCATGCCTTAACCCCTGCTCCATGTTAATTAAAGTACCTGTCCTTGCATGAGCTGCAATCAGGGAGTCCAGCATTGTAGTGAAGGATGGTCCTGAAGTTGTCCATCTCTCAGTTAAGTTGTCCTCCTTTCCTATAGGGGCAAGGATTACAGGAATACCAAACTCTGACTGCCAAACAGCAAGATGCATCACAATCAGCTGATAACCTCCCTGACACGAGGGCAAACTGCCTCAGAGCGTCTCACTGAGATCTGTGTTTTCAAGAACTTCCTCCATGCCAGGATATCACAGAGCTAAGTTTGTATTTCTTGTAACTAATGCATTTTTCCCACATTCACACACAAAGCCTCAGATTCACAATTATTGTGCACATGTTGCATTGTGTGGGCTTTGGAGTATTGATTCCCGACGAAACTGGTCAAGTCCCCTAGGGACATGCTGCACCTCTTTAATGCACAGTTTTGGATGCTGAGTAATTTCAAGGCCACCCACTCTTACCTTAGATATACATTTAGATGTTTTCCCTTCCCTGAATTCCTGCTGCATGACGTATTGTTCTTGTATATTATGTTCACTCAATGACATCATTTTCCCAATCTCTACTACATGTATTTTCTATTTGTGACACAAAAGCCATCTTAACCTGTTCTTTGCTTATGCCTAATACAAATAGTATTCTTTCCAGTTGCAAGTGAAACTTAAAATATATTTGTCGGTAACCCTTTGTCTGTTTGTCAGCTGGTTTTGTATTCATCCAAAATTACAAAGAATATCAACATATCAATGATGGATTCCATCTGAGCCTCACTGAAAATGCAGACATTAGTTTGATACTTTCCACCATCTTATGATATACAGTATTTCTATCCCCTATCCTTTCTCAAAAGTATGATAATACAAGAAAAACTAGACTCAACTATCAATGCATGTCATTTCTCAAAGCAACATTTGAAACTTCAGGCCTAAAATACATCATAATTACCTATTACTATATATTTGATGAATGTAAAATGCACTGAGTGTATTGGGCAAATGTTTCTGTTGACATGAAATTCACAATAAAGTCAGGAAGAGGGGAAACAATGATAAAACTAATGTATTCAAACATCATGAACAAAAGCATAACAGGGAAAAAAAGATCACATAGCATTGAAGTACTGTGTACAGTGAAACACACTTATAAAACCATTATATTGCTGCAGACAGAATAAATTCGGCAAAATGTTAACTATAAGTAGCTTAAACTACTCAAAGAATAGTACAAACATACTGATTCACAAAAGCAAATATAACAGAAAATTCACAAATTTAACTGATAATTAAAAAAAAATAGAGATTTTAAATTCTCATTGTAAAGCAGGTTTTCCATCAACCACCAGAAAATATCACAGTTTGTGAATGATAATAACACTGATCATAAACCAGTTCAGAGATTTGGACTCACTGGCAAAATAGAAAGTTGGACATATGCAAAACATTGAAGCATTTTTTTTTCATACAGCCTTTCTACAGGATGATAGAAGTCAGATTTCCAGCAAGAAGCTGAAATACTATCTGGAAGCACATCCCTTCAGCTTGAACTTACCATAAAGACATATCTGTCATTCATTGCACAAACATAAGGTTGAAGTATGAAGACTCTTGCTACCTCACAATGTTGATTTCTACAGTAAATGTATTTTACTTCATGATTTTAAATCGCATAGGATTAAAAACAATATCATTTCAGAAAATTTAAGAAAATATATAGAAACACTTTTTTTGTACAAAGCTCACAAATATTGTCAAAAAAAGGGACTGACTAATGTTTGCAATTGGCATTTCCCTTTGGCCATCATTTGCATCCAGGGATTTTTTAAAAATTCTGGTTGGTTGCATCATATTTTTAAAACGGATAGCCAGAGAAAAATAAGATTTCATATTATTCTTCAGGTTAGACTGAAATCAAAAGAATAAAAGTAAGAGAGAAAATAGTTTTATTGTTTTTTGTGACAAATGTAGCTGCAAGATGAAAGAATAAATATGAATTTTTATGCACGCCAAGGGCTGAAGAATGAATACTTTCCAATTTGTATACTCAGGGGATGATTTTTAAATGGGATGGCCAATGTAATGTAGCAGTAGCGACTTGAAAATTGCTTTGGGTGACATCCTTTATTCCAGTGTTTCAGTCAGTGTCATCTTGGCAGCAGATTTTATATAATGGACAAAGTATCTACCTGCTTCATGCAGGGAGGCCTAATGTTCCACAAGCTACATAGGGATATGATAGGTATTATAATATACAAATGTAGAGAACAAAGCAACTGGTGGCTGAATTGTTACTGATGGAGGGCATTTTATGAGATCAGTTGAAACTTGTCATGCTTGTTGGAAGGAGAAGAAATTGTTTCGGTCGATGTCAGCAGATGCAAATGAGACCCAGCCTTCAAAATGGCTTGAGACTCAGCAGCAGCAATAATAGGCAGAAGGCAGATATGCCTGCCATTCGGCTCAGTATCCCTTCAGTATTACTTTATCACATCAGCAATTCATGTAACAAAGGCAAAGCAAGGATCTCTTCCACAATAGCATGTAATGCTTTCAGAAGAGAAATACTTTTGCAAGGATTGAGTACTCCCTTTTTAACAGCCAAAGTACAGAATTGTCAGCATTAACTTCTACATAGTCTTTGGAAGAAGGGACAAATTTGTCTTATTGATATTGTATGGAATTAAATTCTCATCTCAGAGGGTAAAAATAAATTTGCCAGCTCACCTTGCCATCTGCTGCCTTTTGTCCTATGAGTTTAACAAATACTCTAACAGATCCCAATATCATCATAATATCTAAAAATAAAAACAGAAGATGCTGGAAATTGTCAGCAGATTGGGCTGCATCTATGGAAAGGGAAACAGAGCTAAAGTTTCAATTCAAAGACCCTTCGAGTATTTCCAGCAATTTCTGTTTTTATTTTAGATTTCCAGCATCTGCATATTTTTTTATTTTCATCATCATAATATCTACTGGATGTTCCAGATTAGCTAAACAATTACAATCTTTTTACCAAATAGTAACTACAAGCCCATTCTTAGTTTGGAATATGTTTTGAAGCACCTGTTTTGAAAGTAATATAGCTAAATGATCAATACAGACAGTCCCCAGGTTACAACAGGATTCTGTTCCTGAGAACTGTTTGTAACCCGAACTGTTTATAAGCTGGAAATGAAGAAAAACAGTATGTGGGAGAGGATCACAGAAACAGCTATGACAGGAGAGCGAACAGACGCGGAAAGTGCGGCTGCTAGCTGGCCTCACTGACTCAGCGAGTGAGCGGGTGGGTCTGCTGAGCGCTTTCAGCTCTGCTCAGCTTGACCCAGCCCCCGATTGTTGTGGCTCAGGGGAGGGAGAGAAGGCACATGAAGATGGCCTGTTCCCACCCAGCAGAAGCTGCCTGCAGCCCTGTAGCAGTCAGCAAATCCATCCCCCTCTCTGCCAAATGCTTATTCATATGTATGGGGGTGTCTGGGTGTCCATTAATTGTGTGTTCGTAACGTGGGGAAAACCTGTGTATCATTTATTATTTATTTGACAAAGGGAAAAGAAAGACAACACACACATTAAAAGGCAACATTTGGTGATTTGACTCTCTGGGAGTCACATGCAAAGTAAATTTTTGATTTGTAAAATCAAACCAGCCTATGTACAATTGTATTCTTCAAATGGTTACCAATGTACTTTCTGTGAGCCTACAGATACAATAATATACTATTGAAAATATTTTATTTACAAAAACACCTTGTTAAATTAGTTGGTTTTGCTGAAATGACATTCGGTGTCACTTCCAGTCTTCCACCATCTCCAGAAAGTACTATTACTGGAATGGTGATGATGTAAATAGATTGATTCAATTCTATACTAATCTTGTACCCCATGATATTCACCAGTGCATATGTTTAGATTTGAACATTCAAGTTGAGGCCTATTCTATGGCAAGATAATATGCAGATTATGAGAAAGGATGTAAGACAAGACACTAGACTAATGCCCTTCCTTCTTTGCAACAGGCATATTTGTATTTATCTAAAATAGCAAATCAAATAAATCAAAGCAAATCAAAGTCATACAACCCAATATCAATCTGAGCTGTTAGCAACTATTATCTGAACTCTGATACTATTGCCTTGAAGTTTCTCCAAGAGTGACATTGTTTTTTCTATGAATACTGCTTTACTTTGTGTGTGTGGATAATATGGGTCAAAGTGCGGGGATGGGGCTGGGGCTGGGGTAAGGTTGGAGGTGGAGGGAGAAAGAGGGAAGCAGGGGACATGTGATTCATGGGCTGCCAATTGTCATTGTGGTTCATCCTCTTGATTTATGACAATATTTACTCTAAAGTAGACAGTTATTTTAATGATTGATGGTGTCTCTTTTAATAAGGTGCTGTAAGAGGAGTACATTAAATATAGAGTTTTTAACTCATGATGTACTTCTAAAACTATTGTAACATGTATTCTTTAGGAGTGTGTCAGCAACTATTCAACCATACCTCTTTTATCTCTCTCTTCGTTCCATTTGTCTTTTCCTGACAATTCCATCTTTCTTTACTTTTAGTTCATTTTACGTACATGAATTTACGTTGAGTTAATTGTTCTAATTTATACTTACCTGGTTTTGGACTCCGTGAATCTCAATGAGGATTCTTCAGTCAGATTAATTGAAATTACTTGCTGTCACAAATTTCCTGAAGTGGATGCTGCGCTGAGAGGGATCTCCAATAACCAAAAGCGGGTGTCAAAAACAGTGGGTGACAGTTAATGTAATGAAGCTTTGCTGCTGATTGCAAAATCTGGGTTTCTTATTGAGGACTCATTTCACAGTTTCCTGCTCTACACAGTTTTTCTGGCCTCTCAAACCTGCAGATGTTTTATGTCTCTCACTTTATCTTTCCTGTGCAAATCTATTGGGTTTTTAAAATCTAAACTCAGCAATACCTAACCTCAACCTCTTAATTTATCTTTTTCTGTTTCTTTGAATCCTTTTCAATTGTGCACTCTAGTCCTTGGCCCTCGAGCAAGACTTCTTGTAACTAAAAATGCAATCATCATTGAAAATAATTTTTTTGATTAATAGTGAAATAAAAATGGTAACAAATGTGTGCGTGTTTAAAAGACTAAGCATGTCTTTCTGTACTTAAATGCTTTGTGGCATCCTCACAAAATCATGACAATTGCAGCATCATAATAACTTAAAAAAATTAACAACATACTCCCTTATAATCTTTAATTATCTTGAAAGAAACATACTGAAGTTAAAATACAATGATAGAGTCTGTGCCAATTATCAAGCACCCATTTACACTAATACTACTTTTCCTCACATCCCCATCAACTACACTGCCTCCCTCCCCAATTCTCCTGCTGCCCAACAACAAAAGTGGCAACTTACACTATCCAATTAATCTACCAACAAACATGTCTTTGGCAAGTGAGGGAAAGCCAGAGCACCCAGGAGAAATCCACATGGTCACAGGGAGAATGTGCATAATCCACAGAGACAGGATCAAAGGTCAAGATCACACATGGGTCTCTGAAGCTATGAGGCAGCAGCACTAATTTAATTTATCCTGAGGCTACATAAATTTTTGTGTTGTAAAGTCTTGTTAAATATCTAGGCTATCGGTCTCACCAGTTATTCACAGATTTATTATTGCATAATCTCCATTAAAAGACAATTATTTTTCAAATATTTGCAGCCTTGAGTCATTTAGTAGCTTTAAGTTTGAAAGATATGAGTTCAAGTCCCACTCCACATACGAACTAATGCAAAGGGTCCAGTGCACTATTGAGGAAGTGCTGAATTGTTGAAGTTACCATTCCTTGGATGAGACATTAAACTGACGCTGGTAAAAGAATCCATGACGTTATTGTGTTGAGAAGCAAGGGAATTCCCGATGGACTGGTCAATAATTATCTTTCAGTCAACATTACTAAAACAGATTATCTGTCATTATCACATTAGATTTTTTGGGGGGGAAATTTCCATGTGTAAATTGACTGATAAATTTTCTACATAACTACTACACTTTGAAAGTATTTTATTGACTGTAAAGAAACTTGGGATGTTTAAAAATGCAATTTTTTTCTCTCTCTCTTTTGTTGATAGAGTTTCAGTCTGGCACCCCCACTATGACTACCTCTTAAATACATTTCAGACACTTCTGTAAAATGACCAGCTTTGGCATTGACTTTGAATGATGTATGGTTCCAAAAATATTTTTAATTCAATTTGTGGACTAATGGTAGCTTTTCTCAATCTGTGCCTTGTATCTTTATTCCACAATGCAGTATTGCAAACAGGAACAGAAAATATCTTTGAATTTTGCAGTAAGGTGATTTGCTATCCAGTTGTACAAAGTACGTATGTTCCATTTCTATTTTATCGATTTGTCTTCAGAAGGAAGGAAAGATCATTTTGCACCAGGATCACATCAAAATGTTTTCCATATATTAAAACCATCAATCTGTTATCCTATATTTTCTTTTAATAATAAACATCAATTTGATACAAATGACTATGTTCTGACCTGAGGACTGCAATTCACCCTCAGGTCACAAAATACCATGCAAGAGAATATTCTCTTGGTAGTTAATGATAATATATATTCCTCTGATATTACAAATCAACTTCAATTTGGATTTGGAAGTGAATAGTTGCTTCTGTGACATCAATCTTGCTTACAAAATAACTACTATGCAAGCTAGCCAATATGGTCATTCTAAGTTGCTGTATAGTGTTTTCCACAAAAGTTTGTGAAGTGGAAAATGAGAAAATAAAATAGGTTTTTAAAAAAATTGATGAGTGAAAGGTCAGAAATATCACTTGGCCACATTACGTCCAATTTTTAAAAGTTCAATGTGTGGCCAATTTAAATTTTTTTGTACCCCAGGGATTCAAGTGTCTTTCCTTTGCTGAATGAATTGCTTTGAATTGAAATTGCTAAGAGCTGCTGAGGTAAAGCAGAATGGTCACTGCCAGTGGCTTCTACAATTACAGGTACTATGGTTACAAGAATGACCCATATCATTCCTATTTTGGTGCTTATAGCTAGAACAATATCCTCATGTGAATAAGTGTTGTTCTTAACGGCAATGCAATGCCCCTATGTTTTATGACTCTACCTTTCTTTACAGTTTGTACAGTGGCCCTACATGGCATTGTCGTTCTTTACATCTAGAGCAAAATAACTATGCAGAAGAAATCAAGAGGAATGGAAAAATTATTATGACTCCTTACAAATAAGTGGGCTTTTCATGAGACTGATTACAGGATTTAACAAACATGTGCCTAAACTATTTTTGATTAACATAATAAGAGAGATTTGTCATTAATTAGTTTGAATTTAATAGTATTTGCAACCATTTCCCAATACTTAAGTTGACTAGCAAACAGCAAATGTCTGTGACTTATGCTATTGGAATGAACCTCATCCTGGTAGCAGTTATTATTGTGGAAGAAAATCTACTGACAACCTTCACCCATTAGCTTCTACAGATAGGATATTTCATAGATATCTCACCTTTAAACCTAAAGACAGATGTCTTGCCTTATTTTTGAGGGAAAACTTTCTGCATTTTGTAAATCTATTTAAAAAAAACACAGACTAACTTTACAAACGCATGGCCAATAATGTCTTGTGATTCATGCAAACATTTTTTTGTCTTCGTGAATTACAACCACAAGTTAACAGACAAAGAAAATGCAGACTTACTTCCATATCTTCAGATTTCATATGAATCTGAAGATTTGTTCAAAAAAATGTTTTAAAAGCAATGATAAAATTATTGACACTATAGTATTAGAAAGCGCAGATAACTAGTTAATTGGGGACTCACATCGTAGCAGTCATGCAGCAGTAATGAAGTAAAAACTCGCCAATCAGAATAGTTGCAAATAGCCAAGAAAGCAACTAAATCCAACCTGTCAGTTTTATATAAAATGGGCACACTGAAATTAACAATAGCCACTAAATTTTTTGACTTGGCAATTGGCTACTATAACATCAGGTTATATTTATCTCTCACATGTATAATCATACATGAGATTTGTACACTTTTCAACCAAACAGAATCTAAGCCCATTGGGGTAGCATGAGTAGTTCTGTGGGTAGCTGTTTGACCCTCCACTTCATTTGCAATTTCTTGAGAGCTCTTTCTCCTTGGGCCATGGCAGGACGTCGCCCTGGATGCTCTTGTAAAGGTTCTTTTCCATTCAACTGTGTTGTATTTCTCTGAATAAAATCTGTGCAAGGCTGCAAACAGCATATTACTGATTGTCTTCCACACAATAACTCTTCAAAACTAACAAACAACATCTTCTTGCATTGTTTAGACAAAAGAAGAAAATCCTGCTAGTGGTGTTCTAGATCCTGGTGCAAGGCTGCTGGCAGGTCGATACAGGGTACCTGGTTGGCTGCTACTGTTGGAGGGATGCTGGGGAGTGGGTGTAAGACTTCTCTTAACTCGGTAGAGGCTGCCTTGTTGAGGAACATGGATGTTGTTGGTTGAATTAGTAGCAGATTGGTGGCTGTGAGCTGGATCACCTGATTCGCTCTCTGTGTAACTGTAGGCTTGAATTCTTGAGATGCCTTTCTGCTGCCGTCTCCATGAGTTGTAATATGTAGGATCACTTATGTAGTGATTAACAAAAGAATGTGTCTTAGTTCTGTTCTGATCGACTTCACAATCACTATCACTGCCCTGTTGAGGAAAAAAGGGTCAAAAAGTTAATGCTTGTTTAAAAAAAAGTTTATCAGATATACAGTACCACTTTTGAAACTCGTTTTGTTTCAGAGGCCACTGCATTTAAGGTATGTAAGAGCAAAAAATATAATGAAGAGTTATAATAATTAGCAATAATTGGTAGCAATAATAAATTTCATGATGTGTTTCTGATGGCAGTAAGTTTTTGACTGTGCTCTGGTGCACTACAGACAAATAGTAAAACTAGGTGTCTGTTGCTTCCATTTGTCTAAAATGTGCCTATGGTGGGTAAAGTTCATGCCTTCACCAACTATATGAAAAATGTCATTCTCCAAATTCTGGTTTTCCTGGTGATATCAAACTGACAAATATTGTGACTTAAAACTAATCTAATCTTATCTATCATTTAGCATAATTTGCAACTCCACTTTTGGAGCAAAATCAGATTCTTCATTTGACTTAATAAAGGAAAATAAGGTATTCTGAAGAAGTCATTACTTTGCTCAGTGCAGAAATGGAAAAAGAAAACAATGGAGGATATCTCTGAGAAACTTGTGGTGAAAACTGTTAGAAACAGTAGAAAACATGTATATGAAAGCAAAGGCAAGATTTTGAAACAATTTGAGGAACCTAAACAACTCTTTCAGGTGAGGCAGAGGTTCACCTGCACCTCAACCAATCTGGTCTACTACATTCATGCTCGCTTTGTGGTCTCCTCTGCATGGGTGAAATCAAGTGTAGACTGAGTGACTATTTTGTGGAGCAACTGTGCTCTGTTCACAACAGTTATCTTAAGCTTCTGGTTGCATATCATTTAACTCTCCATCCCATTCTCACACTCACCTGTCTGTCCTCAGCCTTCTTCATTGCTATGAAGAGGCCAAATGTAAATTAGAAGAACAATATCATATATTCTGCTTGCGTAGTTTACAACCCAATGAATATTGAATTTTGCAATTTCAGGTAATCCACATCCGCGGTGCTCTCCTCCCACACACATCTAGTTTTCTTCTCCCTTTGTTCATCCCTACCGTCTCCTCCCCCCACCTGGTTCTTTCTTCCCATCATCCCTTCCCCAACTGGCTCCACCTATCACCTACCAGCCTCTGTCCCAACCCCTACGTACTCCTACATACCTTCCTATTTCCTCTCAGTTCTCACGCGGGGTCTCAATCAAAACACCTGACTTTCACTTTTTGCCTCCACAGATGCAGCTTGACCCGCTGAGTTCTTCCAGCATTCTGTTTTTGCTTTTAATAGCAACAATGAGTGAGGGATAAATAATGGCCAGGACACTAAACTCTCCTGTTCTTCTTTGAAATAATGCCATGTAACCTTTTGTCATGATGTGAGGGAAATCCTAACTGAGTTTGTGTAAATTTTAACTTCTCAGATTTTTAATTTTAACCAAAGGTTTGTTTGTGAATGTCACCAAATGACTTCAATTAATTATTGCATCACTTTGGTGTCTTGTTTCCAAAGACCAAAAAATGCAGTTCCACAACATTTAAATCAACAGTGTAACATGCACAAAGAGCTGGAGGAACTCAGCAGGTCAGGCAGCATCTATGGAGGGAAATAAACAGTCGACATTTCAGGTTGAGATCCTTCATCAGGATTGGAAAGGAAGAGGGCAGAAACCAGATTAAGAAGGTCGGGGGAGGTGGAGGAGCACACGATGGCAGGTGATAGGCAAGTCCAGTTGAGAGGGGAAAAGTAGGTGGGTGGTGGAGGGGGGAGATGTAAGAAGCTGAGAGGTGATAGGTAGAAGAGGCAAAGGGCTGAGGAAGGAAGAATCCGGTCAGAGAGGGTAGTGGGCCATGGAATAAAGGGAAGGAGGTGGGGAATAGATGGGCATGTTATGAGGGCGGGGGGAGGGGAAAGAGAAGGGGTGAGGGGGCCACAGGCATGAGGGAAGACAAAGGAGGGTTGCCCATCTATTCCCCACCTCCTTCCCTTTATTCCATACTCCACTGCCCTTTCTTACTGGATTCCTCCTTCTTCAGCCCTTTGCCTCTTCTACCTATCACCTCTCAGCTTCTTACATCTTCCCCCCCTCCCCCACCCACCTACCTTCCCCCTCTCACCTGGACTCACCTATGACCTGCCATCGTGTGGTCCTCCACCTCTCCAGACCTTCTTAATCTGGCTTCTGCCCTCTTCCTTTCCAGTCCTGATGAAGGGTCTCAACCTGAAACGTTGACTGTTTATTTCCCTCTATAGATGCTGCCTGATCTACTGAGTTCCTCCAGCACTTTGTGTGTGTTGCTCCAGATTCAAGTATCTTCAGAAGCTCTTGTGTCTTCATAAATCAACAGTGTGATTCTTTGTACAAAATAGATTGCCATCTTATTTTTTATTAAATTCTCAATTCCCCTGGTTTACCTAAATTTCCTCAATGTGAAAACACTGAGAGTAAGATTCTGCAAATGTTTGAAAATTAACAGATGATATTCAGAATGTGAAATGTACAGACTGAACACGTCACTACTGCAGACCTTCCCTGCAACAAAATTAATGCTGGCCAACAAAATAGCTACTGGTGAACAAGAAATCATGGGAGTTTTGCTCATGTCCTAATGCTGTTCATAATTTTACTTTTTTATATAATCGCATCTGCTTTTGTTTACAGTTTTGTAGCAATATTAGGCACCGATGAAATTGCAGTCACGATGTCATTCAACCAATTCGCAAAGCCTGAACTGCAACAGGATATCTAACGTACTCCAATTATTTAATGAATAAGAAGAAAACCAACACATTCCTTTTATACTGTACTATGCTTAACCAAACTGTGTGGTTGGGAATGAAACATTTGGTAACCATTAAATTGTACACATTATCACAGGATACAATAACTGTTTGCATTTTAAATAAAGGAAATGACTGTTGCCTTTTCATAAATCGTAATATAACTTACTTAATAACTCCATTCAAAGACGTTGGCCTGGATCGTGCTCTATTTGACTTGCCACTTGCATGTGCCCCCCATGTTTTTCCTGTGGCAGCACTTACCTTTTGCAGCTCTGTGGAATCAATGGATCTGGAGGCCTGGATGTCACTGCCAAACCAGAAAATGGAGTGGGCAGGGAGAAGGGACAAGGCAACCAGGGCTGTGAAGGCCTCATCCTCAGAATGCTCATACCTGTTAAAGTACTTTTTACTGCATATAACTGTTTCTGATAATCAGGGATATTTTAAACAGTCAAAATAAATTTAAAACCCCAAAAAACTTTAAAATATCCTAAAAACTAGAAATTAATTAAAGATAAAATAAAATAAATAAAATATAGATTACCTAACTATCTTGGCTTTTTCATCAAGGTCAGTGACCCCATTTAAATAGGGCCATGGTGATTAGACAGCAATAGAAATGCTGGCCAGATGCAAGTATGATTCAGCTCAAGTAAACCTACTGGATACTGAAAAGCCTGGATAGAGTGAACGTGGAGAGGATGTTTCCATTAGTAGGAGAGTCTAGGATCCGAGGGCATAGCCTCAGAATAAAGGGATGTCCCTTTAATACTGAGATGAGGCAATATTTCTTCAGCCAAAGGGTGGTGAATTTGTTGACACAGAGGGCTGTGCAGGCCAAGTCATTGGGTGTATTTATGGCAGAGATTGATGGGTTCTTGATTGGTAAAGTGGTTAAAAGTTATGGGGAGAATGGGTTTGAAAAAAAAAATCAGCCATGATTGAATGGCCTAATTCTGCTCCTATATCTTATGGTCTTATGGTCTAATGTCAGTTTGAGGTGAACACATCTTTTACCTAGTGCAAATAACATGTTAACCAGATTGAATGCAATTTTTTTATCAATCACAGAATTTTAGACTTGAAGCCTGTGTATACACTTTTATTGGAACAAATGGACCTGATCTTGCTAACCCTATGCTCTGCACAGAATTGCTACCTGCAGTCCCCACACACTCACACTTACCTTGTCTTGTTTGCATCTGAGAGACCAGCACCAGTGCTCTGCCCCCTAACATCCCAACAGCCTTTAAACATCAGTAAAGCTTGGGGTAGTGCTTTTCTGCTGGAGAAGTAGTATATTACTTAAGTCATTTTTATATATTTCTGATTTAAAAATATTAAAACAGAGTAAATTAATTTATGAAGTATCTTACCTTCCCTTTTATCAAATAAATCTTTGCACTACTTTCACCATTGAAATAAATGGTGTCTCAACAGAACAAGACCAGGCTACCTCACTGTAGTGGAGTCCAGTGGCCAATCAATTTTACAGATTTATTTTTCCAAATCCGTCAGCAATTCCTGGAATCTCACATTTCACAGCATATATGCAGTAGTCCTGGAATTACTTAAGTTCCAACAGCTAAGTGCTGTTATTCCAATGGGAACCACTGGCATTAGCCAAGAAGCTCTGGCCCAAACAATTACTCCTTTGCTCTGTACAATGTTAGCCCATTTACTTCACTTTGCTGTGAACGTCCCAATTCATTGTGGACTTAATGACCTATATATTCAGTAATGTAATGCAATTTTTATGCAGTATATAACTTATTTGTGGTGTAAAATTTATTGCTAAATGAAATTCCAAATTTCTAATGTGCACAGCGCATAGCAAAACGTTAAATTACATATCGGTGTATGCTTGATGTACTCTTGTACTTAAGAATCTGGGTGTGCAGCACTGATGTCAGTCTTTAAACAACACATGTTTGATATGGTTCTTGCCATATTGGACCCTGGCTACATGATGCAGTAATAGTGTGTATTTGGAAATCAGGCTATAACAAAAGGAATAAATTCTGAAAAACTTAAATATAAACAGCAGTTCAGGCAGGCTCCAGGTTGAAAGAAAAAACTAGGCAGTATCTCAGGTTGATGACCTTGACTCTGGAGGTTGTCTGATGCTGCCTGATTTGCTGAGTATTTCCAGCATTTTCTGTTTATATTTGCAACAGAAGGAAAGCAGGCTACATGAGGATCCTTGAATGAACAGGACTTATCTGCAACTTTTCTGGGAATCTGGTGTGGAAGGCTTCTATAACAATGGAACCGATTTCCAGGCATCCTGTATGATAGGTCGACTTTTTTTTAGCATAACCCTGCAGCTGCTCTGATCTTCTCCTCAGGTCTCCAGCTCTGAGCCATAACATTTAATCTGGCAATGGAAAAATGCCTGGTATTTTGCCTTTTTTTTACTCTAAGTAAAAGTTCATAATTTGTACGTTCTCAACAAGACATTTCAGCCCAGAAACTGAATCATGTAGCATAATCCAATTTTAACTTAACTCAGAGTAGATTGTGCTAGAAATAATTTCCTGAAAAAATTGAGCCAGACACTCCTTTGTTCACTATTCACATCAGTGCAGTGATTCCTGTCCTTTTATATGTTTCTCAGACTTGGATCAACCTAAGGCACTCGAGATATTATCAGTGCAGTCTCTGCAAAATCCTCCAAGTTCATTGGAAGGAGAAGCAAATCAATAATAGTGTACTCTCCTAGGCCAAATTCTCCAGCACCAAAGCTCAAATTACACTTATTTGGTTACACTGGGCAGTCCACATCATTTGCACGTTTGAGATCTGATTCTTGAAACAGATATTCTATACCAAGCTTTGCCATAGGAAGAGATTACTATATCATCAGAGGAAAAGATTCAAGGAGGTCCTCAAAATCTCTCAGAAAAAATGCAGCATCCTCTCTGACTCTTGGGAATCCATGGTCCGTGACCACTTAGAATGGAGGAGGATCATTTGGGATGGCACTGAGAGCCTTTAGTCCATGCTTTGGGAGCACCCAGAAGCCCAAAGTAAACAACAGAGGGAACACACCACCGTTCAAACCACCCACCCATTTCAAGCACTCCCTGCTCCATCTGTGGTGAAGTTTACAGATCCCGCAGTACCTCACTAGCCACCTCACACACCACAGAACTGGAGTTAAAGCAAATCATCTCGGTCCCAAGGGAGTGCTAAAGAAAATTCACATTATTGTGCCTAATGTTTCCTTGGTATGAGTCCTCTACCAAATGACAGAATTATTCATATGTTTCCACTTGTCCAGCCACAAATAGGAGTAGAATAGGACTGTTGAAAATACTCTCACTTGCATTGGAGTGGATCATGCTAATTTGTTGCTTGTTATGCTATTTAAAAGGACAGTGACATCAGGAGTCCAGGCTAAATACCATTAGAAATGAATACAGGCTGCTCAAACATAGAAAGTAACAGGGATTTTTTTTTGCAAAACTTGGGTGCTGAGATACTCATTCAATGGGTACCTCAGTAGTTACACCATTGGCAATGCTCTACTACTGGAGGTGTCTTTATGGCAATGGCTGTCCAGTTGGGATGCATCATGGACCTTGGGCAGGAGGCAAAGACTTCATCAATGAACAGCCTTATCCCACAAAAGACCTCAGAGATTCCATATCCTATCTAGACCTCTTTGATGAATAATTCATTTGCAGGCTCAGGTTTTCCAAAGCTGTCATCATTGAGATATATGACATTCTGCAGGAAGACTTCTTCTGTCTGGATGGCCTCTCCGTGGAGGGAAAGGATCCCAGCCAGAGGATCTTTTTAAACAGCCACAATAGATCAATGCAACATTGAAATCACCCAGCCAGCATATTTGTGAAAAATCATTGTGGATCACAAGAAGAATTTCCTCATGGTGAATGCCATGTTTCCAGGAATCACACATGATTCATTCATCCTGAAGGAGTCTATGCCGCCAAACATTTTCAGCAGCTGGCACTGTCTGGCATTTTAAGTTAACATAAAGGTTTGGCAAACAATTTGGAAGGCAAACCAAAATTAAGCTCTATTGCAAGAGGATTTGAATACATGAGTAGAGACGCTTTGCTTTAATAACATAGAGCCCTGGTAAGATGACATTTGAAAAATTGTTTATATGTTTGCTCTCCTTATCTATGGAAGGATATGTGTGCATTGATGGAATGAAACAAAGGTTAACTAGATTCCTGGGATGGCAGGTTCATCATATGAGAGATTAAGCAGACTGGGCCAATAGTTTCTCCAGCTGAAAGGGATCAGAGGTGATTTCAATGAAATGAACAAAATTCTTAATTGTTTGACAGAGTAGATGCATTGATTTCCCTGTGGGGAGTATTGTAGTCTCAATATAATGGGCTGACTTGTCAGGACAAAGGTGAGGAGACAATTTTTCACTCAGAAGGTAATGAACCTTTGGAATTTCCTACCCAAGAGAGTTGTGGAGACTCAATCACTGACAGGTCTTTTAGATATTAAAGGAATAAAGAGATATGGGATTGCTTATGTTTGTGTAATCAACAAACATGGATATGTGGCTCTTTGTTCCATCATCTGCTATTAACAAATCCTATCAATAATTGAGGACCAATAGAGATCTCAGAAGGTCATCACTTACTATATTCTGCCATTTGAAGTACATCCCCATTCTCTGTCTCCTGTCAGCGAATCTCCTTAAATCAATAATTTGCCAAAATTCCATGACCTTCAACTTTAAATAATATTCTCTTACAACAAGTGTTATCGTGTGATTTTTGGAACTCCATAAAGGTATCGTCAGTGGACATTACTCTGGTTATATCCAAATAAAAATCAGTTAGGTTAGTTATGACAAAGCTTACCATTTCCAAATCTATGTTGTGTATTCTGATTGGGTGAAAATTTCAGCCTGTTTAATCACTCCATTCCCAACCATAGACAAGTAAGTTCCCAACTTGTTTTATACTAATTGATCCACAATTCCATGGTTTCCCTCTCTTAACTTTCATGAATAGTGGGGGTAACATCTTCAATTTTCCAACCTGAAGGATCAATTCCTGAACTGAAGAGACCACTGAAAAGGACATAATTAAAGCATTGATACTATTTTTCTTTGAAACATTGAGATGTAAGTTATCTAGTCCTGGGGTTGTGTGTCATATTTTTTTCTTTATTTCATTTGCTAATGTTAATTTTAGTTAGTCCTTGACCCTGATTTAGTTCTGAGATAATATAGTATTGTCTTTATGGTAATTATTTCAGTGAAATATGCTTCTGCTGCCTTTCTTTACTGTGTAAACAAATTTCTACCAATTAAGAGTTACTTTTCTGTTCTGTGGATAATTAACACAAAGTCTAATTACTTCTTATTTCCTGACTCTTTGGGCATGTAACCAGTGTCCTTTGGTGAAGGATTGCATTACCACAAGGACATAGTGCACAGCTATCATTTTACAAAAGCTTTCTACTGAAATCAGATCTCTCTGAACTCTGATGGGTACTTTTGCAAGTCAGCATGTTTGGTTTAAACCAGCAGGTCTTTTCAAAGTGAATAATTGAAGTGATTGTAGTTCTTTTTTTTCACTCTGAACAATATTGCAGTCACAGAAAAACAACGTGATTGCTACATACAGTACATCTACATTTCCTCCTGTTAAGGCCTACTCTCATTTCACCTTAATCTTGTTTACCGATATTCCCTCCCAATCCTGCCATATCCTGACTTTAAAATTCTCCTCCTTGTTTGCAAATGTCTCCATTGTCTCACCCCTCTGTACTTCTATAATGTTCCCTACAATCTACAATCAACTGGAATTTCTGTGCTCTTCCATTTCTTGCCTGTTACTCATTTGCTATTCCTTATTTCATAGGCTTCACCATTGGTGTGCATGCTTTTGGCTGCCCAGACCTTGAAGTCTGGAATTGCCCCCTGAATCTCTCTTTCTCTTTACTGTTCATTCACCCTTTAAGATGCCTTTCAAAATTTGCACTCTGACATATTGTCATTTGTTTGATAATGTTACTATATTGCACCTCAGGGCAATTTATTACATTAATAGTGCTGTGTAAGTGTAATTCTTACTGTTAGTAGTATTTTGCTTCTGCAGTAATGTAATGGATTGAAGCACTTTTTAGTCACCTCATTGAGAACCGATCTGCTGTAAATTTTTCTGTGCAATGATGGTTTTATAATACCATTTATAAAAGTGGTGTTCACCGATTGTTTTGGCCAATATTTGCAGAAGATCTTACTACACTGACTTGGAGTTTTCTCTTGTCAATGTTTTTTTTGGCACAATGCTGAAGATCTACATAGTACATAAATTGTAAATAGTACAGAAAACGAGGAACCTCAACAGTACTTTAAAGATTGTGTGGAAGCAAGTCCAACAAAACTGATTACATCTCTATGCAGAATTAATCACTATTGGAATACAAGTTATATTTATTTACAAGCACTATGGAGGCTTTAAAAATTAGCTGGTTCTTTTGGGGATAAAAGCAATGAAAGGTACATGTTAAAAGCTTAAAATATGGTTTTGTCTCATTTTACTAAAAAATATACACCAGTATATGCAAAAAATAAGCTTTATGAATACCTTAAGTGAAGTTCAGTAATTTAAAATTATTTGTTAATATAGATGGTGAATAGATACAGAGATTAAAAATACTTCTTTGTGATAAACATAGGGACAGGTATCTCTTGCTGCTCTAAAATTGCTGGCTGGCTGTCCCTGGGCCAGGTTACATGACTACATCTCTGTCCCAGACGCAAAGGCTCAAAGCTGTCAGTGTGCTCGGAGTCATCGATGTTTGTGAGCAAAAATGCTTGGGACGAGTCAAAAATTAAAAATGTTGTTAAACTAATAAAATATTAAGCATTTTATATTTAAAACAGTAAAGTGTATTCACACAATAAAAAGCAAATAAAAGCATTTAAAATAATTTAACTAAATAGTAAGAAATTAACATTTAAAAAAAGTACGGGTCAGGTAGCATTTGTGGAAAGAGAAACAGACTTCATTTTTCAAGTCAAAGGCTTTGTCGGAACTGTGAAAGAAAAAAAATCAATTAGTTTTAAGGCACAGAGAAGGTAGAGGAAGTATAGAATGGAATATTCTGATATCGTGAGGCCATGGGGATAAATGAGGACCCAAATAATCTTACCAAGTGAAGCCGTGATTCACCTGCACTTTTTCCAATCTAGTGTACTGTATTCAGTCACAATGTGCCTTCTCAGTGGAGAAACCAGATGCAGAATGAGTGACCACCTTATTGGGCATCTACATTCAGTGTGCGTGGGCAGTCCTGAGCTTCCTGTTGCCTGCCACTTTAATTCTCTGCCCCACTCCCATTCTGATCTGTCTGTAGCCTCCTGCACTTTTATAACAATACTCAATGTAAGCTTGAAGAACAGCACCTCATCTTCTGTCTAGGACCTCCTTTCTTGTGAACCTCCTTTAGACCCTCTCCAATGCTACCACATCCTTTGATATGGGGCCCAAAACTGCTCACAAAACTCCAAATGTGGTCTGACCAATGCCTCATAAAGCCTCAGCGTTACATCCTTGCTTTTATATTCTAGTCCTCTCGAAATGAATGCTAACGGTGCATTTGCCTTCCTAACTACCGACTCAACCAGCAACTCCCTTTGTACCTCTGATTTCTGAAATTGCTCCCCATTTGAAAAATGGTCTATGCCTTTATTTTTTCTACCAAAGTGTATGACCATACACTTCCCTACGCTGTATTCCATCTGCCACTTTTTTGCCCATTCTCCCAACCTGTCCAAGTCCTTCTGCAGACTCCCTGCTTCCTCAACACTACCTGCCCCTCCACCTATCTTTGTATCATCTGCAAACTTGGTCACAAAGCTATCAATTCCGTCATCCAGATCATTAACATATAACGTGAAAAGTAGCAGACCCAACAACGACCCCTGCGGAACACCACTAGTCACTGGCAGGCGACCAGAAAAGGCCCCCTTTATTCCCACTCTTTGCCTTCTGCCAGTCAGCCAATCTTCTATCCATATATCCTATAGACCTATATATTGCACCATTTCACATTCCTTTGTCTGTGTTCTTACTCTCCAACTGCCCTCATTTCATTGCTTTTGTTTAATTTCTCTCTCTCCCACTTCCCATTAACATTGGATGACCTCCGTAACATCACCCCACGGTAACCCTGACCTCACCCTATCAGAGATATTCCCTTTGTTTTATCCATCCCTCCCCCACCTACTCTGTTCCTTGAAACTATGTTGTTTTCTCCTTCCCAGTTCTGCTGAAAGGTCTTTGAACTGAAACATTAACTCTGTTTCTCTTTCCACAGTTGCTGCCAGAACTGCTGAGTGATTCCAGCATTTTCTGTAATAATAACAAAAACTGCTTAACTTTCTATGAGCAGCCAGTTTCTCAAATTCATTTGAATGGGGATTCTTGTGCTTGTGCTGGGCTTAATCTGCCACAAGGTCAGCAGACAGTTGTCTCAGCCTGAGAGCTGTGAAACCTGTGGATGTCTGCACTGTCCCCTTGGACTCCATGATGAGTCTCCTGGAGCATCACGGGGGCAGCAAGGCAGAAAATGCCATCGCTGGTGCAGCTGTTACCAAAGCTAGAAACCTGAACTTCTGGTGGGATACCTGGGTTAGTTCTGGTATAAGTGCTGGCATCTGGCCAGGAGACCTGCTCCAATATTTCAAACAAAATTGAAGAAGAGAATACTGATTAAAACACTTTTCATGGAACTCAGGGAAAAGGAAAAAACTTTTCAAAATATCAGAAATTCTGAGGCAATTGTGTTGGAATCAAAGATTGTGCCAAAAATGGAAAGTCTATGCCCTTGTCTCAAATATACAATATAAATGAAAAAAAATTACCAGACCACTCCTGGTTAACTATTTGCTATAATGACGTACTGATTGAAAAAAAAACATGCATGGTATCAACATGCATCTGCATTGTGCATATTTTTTGCACTTGCAGGCTGCCCCCAGCACATTCTACACAAAAGATCCATTTCACTGTGTGTTTCGATGTACATGTGACCAATAAAGATATCTTATATTGTTGGCCACAGTATGGCAATGGAGCAGAAACGTAAACAGTTATCAAATAGCTAAAAGTTTGAATTAGTGCTTGAACTTAGTTTAAAGGATGTGATAGTACAAGAGAAATGAAATGAGTCCAAGATAGGGTGAATATCAAGGAGTATACAAATAGAATGGCATAATATGAACGGGAACCATAATGTCTTTTGTTGGCATGTAAATAGTAGAAAAGGGAACAGGAAGAAAAAGGGTTAAATGTCTATGGAGGTTAGTTTCTGCTGATAGTAGAATAGGTCATGGTAATGCCACTGAATATCAAAGAGAAGTGATTAGACTCTCCCTTATTGGAAATTGTAATTGTCTGGCACTTTTGTGATGCTAGCATAATTGGCCACATATCAGGCCAAGTCTCAGTGATCTCAAGGTCTTGCTGCATAAAGGTAAAGACTGTTGGAGCTTCTATTCAAAGAAATAGGATTCTCAGCTTTACTCTGACTCCATAACCAGATTAGTCAGGCATGAGAAGCACTACTTGAGGACCTTGGTAGTTGTCTCCACTATGTTGCCAGTAGTACTGTGCCTCTCATTGTAGATCTATTCTGAAGCATTTCCATGAAGAGTCATAGGTTCAGAGGATAACTCAGTCTCCAAGGGATAACCAATTGTGGTGACTAAAATACTGTGAGCATTGTGGACTGTGGCTGTGTGTTGTTCTCTCTGCTTCAGTGCAAGCCATTGAAACTATGGAAACAGATTATGACGTGCAGATGTTACTAAATGTGTACATTTGGCACAATGACAGTTTTTTTACTTCTAGCTGGGGCTTGAAACAACTTTTGACCCACAGCTAATAGTGCTGCCAGCTGAGCTACAATTGGGTGGTGTACCATCTATTAAACCAGCAATGCTTCAAGACTGATATGTCAGAGACGAATAAATAGAATGAACTTGGGATGGCAGTGGGTTGTTACATCAGCATTGGTATCCTAGTTTCCAACATAGCATATGACCTTCGGAAAATTTGGGACAGGATGTTATCTACATGAAAGGCTGTAAGCCCAATTTTCTAAATCATGCAGCTGGTAAAGCATTGGTGAGCTCTTCAAAACTTTTATGTTAAAAGAAACATGAAGAAAATGTTCCTTCTCTTAACAATTAAAGAACAGTGTGTGTATACATGGTGCTTGTCAGATGAGTACAAGACGAGGTTTGACAAGTTTTTGAATGGTCAAATTGCCAAGCAACCTTTTTCTGTTTCTAGCAAACCTGGGGTAAGGTTGGCACGGCTATAATGCCATGAAATGCATTTTTTGCATAGAGTGTTCTGGGGGCAGCCTGCAAGTACAATAAGTATGCAAAATGCAGATGCATGTTGATACCATGTATGTTTTTTTTCAGTCAGTATATCATTTATAGCCATGGGTTTGGACTGAACAGACATACCCAAAATGGTTTTGTCTTTTTTCAAATCTAATCCAAGATACTGATGTATTATAGACTTTAAAAAATCAGTTACTGCAGAACAGGTTAAATTACCTACACCACATATTGTCTCTTAGTTATGCTAGAAGGCGAAATATGCAGTATTCTTGGCACATTTATATAGTTCAATGCGAGCTTGAAAAGTGTGTGTGTATACATAGTTCTTGTCAGATGAGTACAAGACGAGGTTTGTCTGTTTCTCTCCAAACCACTGACTCAAGCCTACTCAGCATTTTACAAACTGCTTTAAATCTATTGCTGTGAAATTGAATGAAAGCTCTGAGTACTGATTCCAAATATACAGAAACCTTTAAAACACATACTTTTCATTAATATTTAAACAGTTGAGAATGATGATGTTTGAGATTGTTCAATAAAGAAAAAAATTGTTTTTTACTTAGACCACACTGATCAAACCACTTCATGTCAGGTTATCATCAGTGCAGTATTATTGGTGTTGGTTTATTATTGTCACTTGTACCGAGGTACAGTGAAAACTTGTCTTACAAACCGATCTTACAGGTCAATTCATTACATAGTGCAGTTACATTAAGTTAGTACAGAGTGCATTGATGTAGTACAGGTAAAAAAAACATTAACAGTACAGAGTGAAGTGTCACAGCTACAGAGAAAGTGCAGTGCAATAAGGTGCAAGGTCACAACAAGGTAGATCGTGAGGTCATGAGGTCATAGTCCATCTCATTGTATAAGGGAACTGTTCAATAGTCTTATCACTGTGGGGTAGAAGCTGTCCTTAAGTCTGGTGGTACCTGCCCTCAGGCTCCTGTATCTTCTAACTGATGGAAGAGGAGAGAAGAGAGAATGTCCCGTGGGTGGGGTCTTTGATTATGCTGGCTGCTACACCAAGACAACAAGAGGTAAAGACAGAGTCCAAGGAGGGGAGACTGGTGTCCATGATGCGCTGGGCTGTGTCCACAACTCTCTGCAGCTTCTTGTGGTCTTGGGCAGAGCAGTTGCCATACCAAGCTGTGATACATCCTGATAGGATGCTTTCTATGGTGCATTGGTAAAAGTTGGTGAGAGTCAAAGGGGACAAACCAAATTTCTTTAGCCTCCTGAGGAAGTAGAGGCGCTGGTGAGCCTTCTTGGCCATGGCATCCACGTGGTTTGTCCAGGACAGGTTGTTGGTGATGTTCACTCCCAGAAACTTGAAGCTGTCAACCCTCTCGACCTCAGCACCATTGATGTAGACAGGTGCATGTACACCGCCCCCTTTCCTGAAGTCAATGACCAGCTCTTTAGTTTTGTTGACATTGAGGGAAAGGTTGTTGTCATGACACCATTCCACTAAGCTCTCTATGTCCTTCCTGTACTCTGACTCAACGCTGTTTGAGATACGGCCTACAACGGTGGTATCATCTGCAAACTTGTAGATGTGCAGAATCTCGCCACACAGTCATGAGTGTATAGGGAGTAGAGTAGAGGGCTGAGGACGCAGCCTTGTGGGGCACCAGTGTTGAGAATAATCGTGCCGGAGGAATTGCTGCCTATCCTCACTGATTGCGGTCTGTTTGTTAGAAAGTCAAGGATCCAGTTACACAGGGAGATGTTGAGTACAATATCAACTATTTTGCCAAAATGTTATTCTATAAAATAATTGACATAACATCACCTTAAAGAGATGAGGACAGAGCTAATTGATTAACTCTACTAGAATACAAAGTTGAGGCTTCAGTTGATTTACAAAAGCCTGTTGTGGCAACCATCCAAGAAGGGACTTCTTCCATAGAAACAAAAGGTAATGTGCCAAAACTTTTTAGGAAATGACATGTAAATGTGACCAAATTTGAGACTTCAGAGTGAACACAGATGTCCCAAGTCTCCTGGCATCTTTACAATTTGGTTTTGCTCACTGTGCTGTGATGTCAGATCCCCCTCATCCTCAGCACCCCCTCACCCCTCCCCTCCCCATTGGAGTTCAGCAGTGAAAAGTGAAATCATTGCATTTCTCCAGCTTTTATGTTGGAGTATCTTCCCGCTAAATCAGAGCCAGAATAGATGGAAGGAAAACAAGTCTATTTATTTCAGTGTAGAGGCAAGGTTGCAAAAGTGTAAGTATATTTATGTTTTTAATTAATGGAGCTTTGTTAAATATTTGCAATTTTTTACTTGTTTAAATTAAATTAATTGATAATTTTTAACTTGATTCATTGATTTCTCATAGTTTTTGAACACCCAGGGACATTCATAGTCCCTGGCATTCCCTGGAGGTGTGACTTGGATAGTTCTCAAAAATTTTTTAAGCTGTTTCATTGGGTTGAGGGCTTGTTCTGGCCCACCATCTGGTGGTATTAGGCAGTATCAAGATAGTTTGGGGCATGAAGTTGAGATAGGTGGATCTGGAATATTTAGCACATATGCACTGACAAGCGGGATGAATATAGACAATTTCCAGCACCAAAAGAAATGCAATGGAAATAATGAGGAGCAAAAAGATCATTTTGATCAACGTTCTTCTTTTGTTTGTTTGTCAAATCAATAAACAAGTTTAAAACTGTCTGTAATGTTCCTCCCCATTCACTGCAACACGTTCACAAAACAAAAAACATAATTTAACAAGAACATCAATGTGATTCACATAAATAGTTCCGTCTCTCATGCACAGTAAAAATGACAAACCTTGCAAGAACAGCTCCCATGACAACAGCACAATATCTTGACATGCTGCAGTCTGCACTGAAGTTAAGCAACTGTGACCAGACAACCTTTCAACATAGCTGATAATGGAATGAGGTAATGAAATAAGTTAAAATGCTTGAGTTCGATTGAGTAATCAGGCTCCCTAAATGAGGTAAGCCAGATTTACGTCATATTTCATAGAACTCATAGCACAGAAATCGGCCATATGATTCAAGACGTTCACAGTTTTAGAATTGAGCTCCAGTGCCTTATACTTTGTGATGTATTCGTATGTGGTTTCCAGATCTCTCTGCTTCCCTAATTAATTTAGACATCCATGCCAGCACTAAATTGAGTCCCTCTGAAAGTCACAAAACTGCTCAAAAGCTAATTGTACAGTTGTGTCAGGGTGGCTTACATTAAGAAAGAAGTGTTAAAATGTGACCTGTGGAGCATGGAATAGATCCCATTGCAGTTGCTGAAAGATTGCTGTACCTTTAGTCATGGAAGAGGTGTCACCCCTTAAAGGCACACTCCTTATGACAGCCAGATAACAGCAACACATAGTATGCCTGTCAAGGAGCAGAGACGGGCTACAGGGGAAGAAGGAGGGAGCGTCAATATTCAGTAAAAGAGACACAGATATTCTTATGTGAGATACATGCTGTGAAGGAGGCTCTATGCACCAGGGAGAAAGAGACCTACCAAATCCACCATCAGAAGAGGCTGGTGACTTGACCTTACAAACTGTCAAAAATATTCCTCTCTCATACAGACAGACCTTGCCGATATACACACCCCAATGCTTGCACATGAATGCTAAATCACAAGAAAATCACAAAATCTGCCTTCTCTTACATCAGCACCACCCTTATCCCACCATTGATATTTTATCTCCTAAATAGAGGAAAAGCTCCAAAGGCAGGATAAGGTAAAGGAAAATTGACATCTTTACCTTTTCCATTCCGGCCAAAACAGAGAGAAAAGATGAGGAATGCCAAGATGGGCAAGAGCTCATTGCTCTTCTGAGGAGTAGTGAAATGACTCCTGACTCACATTTTACACATCTCTCCATCATGAGCAGAGTCCAAAAAGGGGGAGGAGAGGAGAGAACAAATGGGAAGGTCTGTGAAAGGGTGGAAATGAAGAATAATTGTGCAGAAACATGACACTATATTCCTTTGGTTCTGTTGTTCTGATGAGGGTGAAACATGGTGCTTCCACCACTGAGACTTCATTACTTTTTCTCCATTGTGTGGCTTGACATGTTCAATTCATACGATGGTTTGAAATGAACCTCACTTGGAGTTCCAGGAGGGATTTCTCATTGCCAAATGAATATGGACATTACCTTCAAATGCTAGCTCCTTAAATGCATCTGACTATCTATTGTATGCCATTCGTAAGAGTATCATAAGAGCAGTAATAGGCTGGTTGGTCCCTTGAGCCTGCTTTGTCATTCAATAAGATCATGGATGATCCAATCTTGGCCTCAACAACACTTTTCCATTCTCTTCCTATGGTCCCTTGCAGTTCAAATGCCTGTCAATCTCTGCCTTGAATATATTTATTGACTTGTCCATGGCTCTTTGGGGTAGAAAATTCCAGATACACAACCACCATGGGAGAAGAATTTCCTCCTCATCTCCGTCATAAGTGGGTGAACCCTATTTCTGAAAAAATGTCCCTATATGAGAAATCACCTCTCATTTTTATATATTCCAATGAACACCATAAGACCATAAAACCATAAACCATAGGAGCAGAATGAGGACATTTGGCCCAATAAGTCTGCTCTGCCATACAATCGTGGCTGATTTATTTTTCCCTCTCAACCCCATTCTCCTGCCTTCTCCCTGTAACCTTTGATGCCCTTCCGAATCAACCTCTGCTTTAAATATACCCAATGATTTGGCCTCCACAGCCGTCTGTGGTAATGAATTCCACAGATTCACCACCCTCTAGCTGAAGAAATTCCTCCTCATCTCCGTTCTAAAGGGACATCCTTCTATTCTGAGGCTGTGCCCGCTGGTCCTAGATGCTCCCACTACTGCAAACATCCTCTCCACGTCCACTCTATCCAGGCCTTTCAATATTTGGTAGGTTTTAATGAGGTCCCCCCTCATCCTTCTAAACTCCAGCGAGTACAGGCCCAGAGCCATCAAATGCTCCTCATACATTAACCCTTTCATTCCCTGGATCATTCTTGTAAACCTCCTCTGGAACCTCTCCAATGCCAGCACATCCTTCATTAGATATAGGACCCAAAACTGCTAACAATACTCCAAGTGTGATCTGACCAACCCCTCATGAAGCCTCAGTATTACATCTTTGCTTTTATATTCTAGGCCTCTTGAAATGAATGCCAACATTGCATTTGTCTTCCTTACTCTTGACTCAACCTGCAAGTTAACCTTCAGGGAATCCTGCACAAGGACTCCCAAGTCCCTTTGCACCTCCGATTTCTGAATTCACTTCCCGTTTGGAAAATAGTCTATGCCTTTATTTCTTCTACCAAAGTGCATGATTGTACACTTCCCTACGCTGTATTCCATCTGCCATAGTGAAGACTGATGCAAAATAAGTTTGTCCACCATTTCTTTGTTCCCCATTACTACCTCTCCAGCAGCATTTTCCAGCGGTCGGATGTCTAATCTTGGCTCTCTTTTACTCTTTATGTATCTGAAAAAATTTTTGGTATCCCCTTTTATATTACTGGCTAGCTTACATTCATATTTCATCTTTTCTCCCCTTATTTTTTTCGTTGCCTTCTTTTGGTTTTTAAAAGCTTCCCAATCCTCTAGTTTCCCACTAATTTTTTTGCAATATTGTCTGCCCTCTCTTTTGCTTCTTATGTCGTCTTTGACTTCCCTTGTCAGCCACAGTTGCCTCATCCTCCCTTTAGAATGCTTCTTCTTCTCTGGGATGAACTGATCCTGCGTCTTCCGAATTACTCTCAGAAACTCCTGCCATTGCTGCTCTACCACCATCCCTGCTAGGGTCCCCTTCCAATTAACTTTGGCTAGCTCCTCTCTCTTGCCTCTGCAGTTACCTTTACTCAACTTTAATACCAATACATCCAATCTCGGCTTCTCCCTCTCAAACTGCAGGGTGAATTCTATCATATTATGATCAATGCTGCCTAAGGGTTCCTTTACCTCAAGCTCCCAAATCAAATCTTGTTCATTGTACAACACCAAATCTAGAATTGCCGTTTCTACAGTGGGCTCGACCACAAGCTGCTCTAAAAAGCCATCCTGTAGGCATTCTACAAATTCCTTCTCGGGGGATCCAGTACCAAGCTGATTTTCCCAATCTACCTGCATATTGAAATCCCCCATAACCACCGTAACATTGCCCTTTTTACATGCCTTTTCTATCTCCTGTTATAATTTGTACCCCACATCCCGACAACTATTCGGAGGCCTGTATGTAACTCCCATCAGGGTATTTTTACCCTTGCAGTTTCTTAACTCTACCCACAAGGATTCTACATCTTCTGACCCTTCTTAATTTTTACCAACAGAGCCACCTCAGAGCCAAAGCCTGCACAAGTCAAACCTGCTCAAGCTTCTTTTACACATCAACCCCTTATCCCCAGGAATCAACATCATTATCCTGCTCTACATCGTCTCCAATGCAAGCATATCCATCTTTAAATATGGAGATCAAAACTGTACATGGCATTCCAGGTGCAATCATATCAGTGCCCAGTAAAGTTGGATAAGAACTTCTCCACTTTTAAATTCTATTCCCCTTGCAATAAAGCCAACATTTAATTGGCCTTCCTAATTATTTACCTTACCTGCACAGTAATCTTTGTGTTACATGCCTTTGTATCACAATATTTTGTAGTCTTGCCCCATTTAAATAATATTTGGCTGTTTCATTCTTCCTTTCAAAGCAGGGAACCTCACATTTTACTTCATTATACTCCATCTGCCAAATTTTCCCCACCTCACTTCACTCATCCATAATCTCTCTGCAAGCTCTTGTGTCCTTCTCACAACTTGCTAATTCATCTATCATTTATATCTTCAGAAAATTTGTCCGATGTACACTTGATCCCTTCAGCGAAGTCGTTAAACAGATTGTAAGTAGTTGAAGCCACAGCATTGACCTCCTCCTTTCGGTGGGGAGAAGCAATTGGAAAGTGGAAACGCTTTCTGTTGATGAAAATGTCCATGTTATTAATTGTGTCCTAAATGGCACAAGTGCAATCAGTGACTGTCTGCACTCTTGGGAAACCAACAATATTGGCAAATCGCACAGCCCAAGATGCCATCTTTTCTAAATTGAAACCACAAAAATGAAGTCATTCCTTTTTACAAATGAGGGCATTCGGTAACATCCCTCAGTGAGCAGCAAATTGAGAAATATGGTATGGAAGTGGCCAGGAAGTTGGGAGCTATTTTGCTTTCTATGCAGTGAGCAGTGCAAGCATGAGAGCATGTCTGAAATTCTCCCACCAGACGTCACATATCCCAGTGGTGACAACTTTGAAAACCTGGAGCCTCTGAATACACTGGCACAAGATAGGTGTGGATAGAATGTAGTGCTTTGAGAACTGTCTGGGAATAAGTTCTTTACAGATGGAAATTTCTTTGCTTCCTTTCCTGTGATTTCTTATCTTTTTGGAGTGACTGAAACCTTATATAATGAAATGGCTCAGGAGTAGCTCAGTAGCTAAATGTTAGAAATGGATCAGGAGTAGCTCAGTAGCTAAATGTTAGTTGTAGTACAATCCATGGACTTTAGAGAGTATTTGAATATGTCAGTTCTGAGGCTGTCCAATAAAATCTATTGAGGTTTGCAAATTGTCCTTTTAAGTAGTTAAATAACATTATTAAGAGTATTCCTGATTCTACAAATATGTTCTGCGATGGTCATTTTGTCGAGCTTTGAGCTCTGATCTATGTAACTGAGAAATGTCACACACAAATAACATGAACTGCATCTGGAAGCACTGACTCCAACTTTGTGATTGGCTTGATTTCACATGGAAATCATCACTGGTGCAGTCTTCTCCAGGTAAATCAATTTTGGATTGCATAGTGTTTAGTAAGATCACCACTCAATCCAAATTCAAGACTCTATTTTCAGGGACTGTATGGCTTAATTATTCTTCCTATAAAAACTCACACTTATCTACATTTAAGTTCATTTGCCAGTTGCACACCCATTTTGAATGTTTGAACGTAGAACATTACAGCACGGTACAGACCCTTCGGCCCACAATGTTGTGCCGACATTTTATCCTGCTCGAAGATCCATCTAACCCTTCCCTCCCACTTAGCCCTCCATTTCTCTATCATTCATGAGGCTATCAAAGAGCCTCTTAAATGTCTTTGGTGTATCTGCCCCCACAACCTCTGCCGGCAGTGCGTTCCATGCACCCACCACTCTCTGTGTAAAAAACGTACTCCTGACATCCCCCTTATATCTTCCTCCAATTATGCCCCCTCGTGTTAGCCATTGTCACCCTGGAAAAAAGTCTCTGACTGTCACTCGACCTATGCCTCTAATCATCTTGTACACGTCTATCAAGTCACCTCTCATTGTCCTTCTCTCCAAAGAGAAAAGCCCTAGCTCACTCAACCTATCCTCATAAGACATGCTGTCCAATCCAGGCAGCATCCTGGTAAATCTCCTTTGCACCCTCCCTAAAGCTTCTACATCCTTCCTATAATGAGGCGACCAGAACTGAACACAATACTCCAAGTGTGGTCTAACCAGAGTTCTACAGAGTTGCAACATCACCTCGCGGCTATTCAACTCAATACCCCGGCTAATGAAGGCCAACATACCATAGGCCTTCTTAACAACCCCATCGACCTGCACGGCAACCTTCAGGGATCTATGGACGTGGACCCAAAGATCTTTCTGCATTTTGGCGCAGTTCTCTGTATTCACTCCACTCCAAAATTTAATGGTGTGTGCTCAGGCTAATGCTTATTGTTTATGGATTCAGCCTAATATTGATCCTGTAGATGAACTGCTGGCACAAATCAAGTTTAGGTCCAGCAGCTCAATTATTAGTCAGTGGGTAATCATGTAATGCTACAGGTTTTAATAGTGTGGAATAATCGATGGGCCACTTTTGCTTGACTTGGAGGAGTTTGAGAATCACAAGTAATTTGGCAGCAGTTAAGTTAGTGGGTGTGAACTCACTACACAAACCAATCTAAATTGGAAGTTACACTCAAACAGATTACAACGATGTCTAATGTGCAAAGTGAAAATGTAAATGCTTCTGCAGTTGAAAGTACTTTTCTAAGGCTGGAAATTAGCAATCTTTTGAGAGAGATCAATTTATGGCATTGACCTCAGACAATCTGGTGTTATTTCTGATTGCAATCAACAAAATAAATGTGAACGATCTTAAACCAGGAACTGTTTAAGAGAAAACAACAATATTATTCTTGCTGCCTACACAAAATTATATGTGTCACTGTACAATTCTTAGAATTCATCGCCAGAATTTTTTCATTTCAGTGATGAATGCTTTAGATGCTTTTCTTTATTCATTGCTCAGTATGTTTCTCGTTAAGAAAAAAGTTTTCATAGAAGTGGGATGTAATGAATGCTTGTCAGTGTTAGACAACTTTGGCACAAGGCCACTTTCCTGGCAGCATGAAAAATGAAGTTGGTCTATCTTGTAAGACTCATTCAACCATAAAGGTTGACAAAGAAAATCATGGGGAATTTGTATACTTTTTACTGTAGCTACATTACACAAAAGCAGAATTGTGCCTACAATGACAAAAAGATTTAAAATGTAATTTGTAAAACGGTTTAATTATATGTCAATATATCTTAATAATTGTCCAACAGAGAGGTAATGGAGCTCACTGCTGACTTTGAAGAAATCTCCCCAAGATGATCCAGCAACATCTTTGACAAGAACTTTGCTTATTTTGATGCCTACTGCTATCAGGTACCCATTCAAAGGAATTGCAATCATTCAGAAGCTGCAATGCCACACTGCCAGCTGGGAAGTCATTCAAACTAAGAAATTATCAGACTCTGCATACCAGGAAGAAAGGCCGATATATTTAAATTTAATTTTAAAAAAACAAACACAATTCTAGATAAAAACTTAAAAAATACATATGATTAAAGTAGAAGGTGAAATTTCAGCAATAAGCTTTTGAAAAAATGTTGGCCTATGTTTTGCCAAGAGCAGCTTGTAGCCAGCATTTGCTGCTGATGTGCTTATTAGTTTTGTGATTACCTGACTTATATCTGGAAGGCTGAACTTGTGAAGGTCATTTCAAATCTTAAATGGGAACATCCCACATGAACAACCAGTGCCCACAAAATGACTGACAAACCTTTGAGTAACAGCCAAACCACATCCACAGGGTTTTGGAAGATGCCAGATAAAGCTGCTATATCTGACATTGGTCAAAGCTATAGCAACAAATAAGATGCTCTAGGAACACAGCAAGTCAGGCAGCTTCTATGGAGGGAAATGGACAGTATATGTTTTGGGTCGAGACCCTTCATCTGGACGAAGATAAATCCTGATGAAGGGTCTCGACCCAGAATGTTGACTGTCCATTTCCTTCCACAGATGCTCCCTGACCCGCTGAATTCCTCCAGCATCTTGTTCATTGTTATGAATTCCAGCATCTGCAACCTCTTGTGTCTTCATTGGTCTAAGTGTCTAATTTTCATTGCTTTACAATGATAAATCAAATAAACAATAAAAAATTATTAAAAATTTAAAAGGACTTTCAAACAATTGAAAACATTACAGCAAACATAAATAACAAAACCAATGTAATTCAACTAATTTTTACCTTTCATCCTCGCAGGTGTAAAGTCTGCATTCAAATGAATGGGATCATGGGTTATGTGCCTGGTCTAACCAGGCACAGAATCTGACAGCAGACTCCCCAGTGTAAATGCTGGAAAATTCCAGTGAGTTCCTGCCTCTCTGCAGTACAGTGTAGTGACAGATTAATCAGCATAAGTCTGTCATTATGTTTTTCTGTATTTGGATATGCATACACCAAAGTCCCAAGGCTGCTGGTATTTATGCAGGTAAGTGCCAGTATTTTCACGCACTGTTAAGTGCCTTTACCTGCAAGTTCTGGGCCAATACTTAATTACAATACACATATATAAAATTCAAGATTTCCACATTATAATAAAGCTTAGTACACAAATAAGAAATTACTTAGACCTCTTGCACCAAAGCATATTTTCAGGTATTAGTTCATATAGTAGAGAACTAGTTCATATAAAGTAGATAAAAAAGGCCGTAAACATCAATTTCTTTGAAGGAAGCCTGAAACAAGGAAAGCAGCTTTGGGATTATCACACGAAACTATATACACACAAAATCCCTTGCTTAACATTTTGCAGTATAATGATGTGAAGGCCAATCATTTTGCCAGCATTATAACCGCAAACTCTGGGCCTCGATCTGACTGACAATATTTTTCTACCTTTTCTTGATAAAAGCTATGGGTGTGTAGATTAATAGCACTCCAATTCTAATGCATTCCCTCATTGATTTAATGATATAACTGGAAATTCTCATTCTGACATTATTTCTCAAAATATGAATTTAATGAAATGTAAGTTTAATTATCAATTCAGCTTGCTCTTTCAAAATGTTCACTATTTGTATAGTTGATGCATTCACATGTCTTCAAAATTCAGAGCTGCCTCCACGATTGATGGTCATAATTTCTATCTGGTCCTTCAGATGTTTTCTTCTAAAAAAAACTGGCCAGGTTTAAATCTCACTGGAGAATCAACTGTCTGAAACAAAAGTTCAGATTAGCAATGCCCTAAGTTATTTGTATTCACTCAAGTTCTTCCAGCATCTACTCCACAATAAAAAATAATTGGTTTCACAAATTAATGCAAAAACAAGTTCAAGAAATAAACAGCATATCTGTTTTGAGGCCACAAAACATTTCGTTGAAAGGTGTCCATTACTCATGCATAGTAATGGATCTTTCAGATGATAAGAAAGATTGCTAGGTTGAAGGTCACAACCCTTGTCGGTTGTGATCCTATCTGTTATGTATAATGAACTTAAAATTACTGAATATGCACAGGAATTGATAAGTAATTTAGCTCTTGAAAAGTCTACGGCAATAACCTCAAAGGGACAAATAACATCTCTCCCTTAATAGGACAGTAATCCCATTGAAATGTGCCCCAAAGTCTAATAGCTGGTGGAAACTCACCATCAAAGCATACATGTTAAGGATGACTACTCGGATATAGTGTCAATAGTGTCTGGTAGCTCAGAAAAATCAGAAGGAAAATGGGAACATTAAAATAAGCTATACATTTAAGAACAACAAACTCAAGGCCAACTTGAAGGCTGTTATGTTATTCTGCTCTTCAGCCAATGACTTGAAACCAATTAAATTTCTGAACATTTTTGGCATGATATAAATCTATCTAGAGCTAAATTATATTTACATTAGCACTCCAAGATATTCACTGGTCTATTTTAATATGGCTATTGGAACAAACATAGATCCCAGCTGACAAGTGGGAACCTGCAATTAAAGACCAGAACAAATTAATTGAATATACATTATACTACAGCCATTTCTCACCTACCATCTATACTTCAGCTGCGAGACTACAGTTTCCACTGAATAATCCTTTTTCAGCAAATTTTTGCATAGTTATTAACTTGAATACAAACATACCTACATATTTATCTCTGGTCAGTAGCTGCAAACATGCTATATATTCTCACCTGATGTTCATTATTGGGTGATCATTTAGAAGTAATTGAAAATATTGCACCACGCCTTTAAGGTTCAAAAGAAGAAAAATGTCTGGACTTTCAACCCATAAACTGGTTTGTCTGAATTCCATCCTTACAGATACTTAACTTCATTTACCCTTTTGAAAAAAATTGTTAAAATGCATCTGTCCTGCTGAAGGACAGGATCTATTTGCTCTTCTTCATTCTTTAAATATTTTTATCTTCCAGTTATCAATGGAGAGTTCATTATCAATGGGGCTTAGGGTTTTTTTGGACTTTTTTTTACTGAAATGCAAATGCTACATATAATTCCTTTTACACAATGAACAAGTCAATAGCCAAATAACAATCTTAAACTACTTATGGTGCCTAGATTTGATGATTGCTCCTCGTAGACAATGGGTTGACAAAGTAAAATAAATAGGATTAGATTTAGATTGGTTCTTTGTACTGAAACTAAAAATAATGGTAATTTTCAATGTAAGAGATTTCAATGCATATTTTGATGGGTCATATGTTGTTATGTGAGGTCAAGATCTTAATTATCGTGAATCATAAATATCGTATCCTAGAAATTGCACAGCACAATGAAATGCATGTCAAAGTGGCACTACATGGCAACCGCAGAGTGCAATTTAATTTCCTATTATGTTCTCTGGATGCTAGAAAGTGTTGAATGCAGCTGGTGATCACTTCACATTTCAATTCAGTTGCGTGGTGCATTAAAACACAAGTTATGTGATCAAATTTCTAAACCAAGATTTTTTTTCTTTTTTCATACAAACTGATTTGAAAGGGTGCTGTGTGTTTGAAATGACAGTGGAAACATCAAAAGCAGTAGTGAATATTTGATGAATTCTAATAGAGCTGGATTCATTTTTCACAAATTAGACATTACTAAAGGACTCAGATATATGTCTTTGTTGGAATACAATTTAAACTTTTCCTTTGTATCACAGGAGTAGATTTTTTTTTCATTGACAATAAGTCAGCTAAAGATCTACAAATGTCATCTAAATGGAAGGTTATGCCAGATGTACAACATGATCTATTACTTTTATCTATTCACTTTCAGTATACATAATCAAATACAGAGGTTCATTAGAAGGCTTTGGAAAGTTTGCCTTTTTATTTTTTCTCGCTGATTTTCTGCCCGTCTTCCATTTTGAGTATGTCCATGACTTTCTAAGATATGAATTCAAAGGCTCCTTCTGGTACATCATCTTAAGCATATATTATTCACAAGTGAACCTTGAGTACTGCAAAGCTATTTAAATTCCAATGCTGAACAGTAATCAGGAATAGGAACACTGATCAATGTAATAATTCTGCCCTGGGGCATTTAGCTCCATTACACTGTCCTTAGCATTGCTGAGCTGAGATCAACCAACTCAATGCAGAGTGGAGATCAAACCTAATGCTTTCCTAGTTTAACTCACTGTTGTCAAATATGTTGAACCAAAACAGAGTGCAAGAGTCAGGAATTAACTAGCATGGGAATTCAGTGCAGATGATGAAGAAGGTGTCTTCAACATTTGTGGTGCTTCATTTTAGCTTCAGGCAATTATGTTTTTTGTACCATAGTGCCATTTCCCCAGCATTTCTTTTTCACTTCTACACAGGCAGCAAGTGCCTTGTACCTGTTGGACAAGGTTAAAGATTGAGGCTTCTGCATCCTGGGTCCAGATATTTGTCTGATTCAAAGTCATGTCCTTCCATTCCTTCATAAAAGGAGGCCATTTGGCCCTTTGGGTCCAGGCCAATTCTTGAGCAATTTAATCAGCTCTATCCCCCAATTCTTGCCCTGCATCCTGTAAATTATTTTCTTTAATGTTCAAAGGGCTAACTCACTGAATAAATTTATTCAATGAGGTAACGTGAGCATCCTAAGTGTAAGCTGATCAGAACTGTAACACTGAAACTAAACAAAACAGAATTTATAACTTACAAGTACTTATAGATATAGAATGAAGAATAAAGAATGGAAAATAGTGCAAGATGAAAAATGCAAATCAAAATCTAGTTGTTTCTCATCTTAACTTTTTCTCCTTTGCCCTCTTTTTCTTCAGTAAAAAATCAGTAGCTCATGATGAAGATCTGAGACCAAACTCTGATTGCCATTATTTTCAGTGTGGCTGCTAATAGATACAAATCAGCTAGAGGGTCAGTTTAGCAGAACCTCATTCTTCTTCTTACTCAATAGTCTTATTCAGCTGGGTTCAGAAGAAGGTAATTTGATAGATTTTGCCTCTTACTGTCTTGTCACTGCCTCCATTTTCAACTCATCCAAAACCTCCTATCCTAACTCTCTGTGCACTGCTCAGCAAGCCCTGACAACCTACATTGACTCCTGGTTTAGCAATATTTCAGTTTTAACCTTTTCCTTATTTTGGTATTCCACATCGCCACACTCCCCGGCTCCCTTCATTCTCTGTAACTCCTTCAGCTGAACAGCAATCTGAAATCTCTGCACTGTTCTAAGTCCAGATGATACTTGCATAATTATTGATGCAGAGCGCTAGTGTGTTTTAAAAGCTGGCTGTTCCCAGCAACAACATAAGAAGAGGAATCTTCTATTTTGCAGGTCATCATAGGTAGGTTGACATCATAGACACAAGAGACTGCAGATAGGTAGGTTGTCGGGATCAAAGCCCCAGCTGCATTTGAATTCAAATTAATCCGTTGGCAGAAAGTGTTAACTCCAAATCATGATAGTCATGAATTAATAGTTTTATTTAAAGCCAACTACAAAAAATAAACAGACAATTGAGTAGCCAAGAGAAAACAGTACAAACTTTATCTATCTGTGGAGTGAAAAGAGTTCTATTTTAAAATATTACCATTAAAAAGAAAATAGTTGACCACAAATTAAACACATAGCAACATCAAATTAAAGAAAATAACATAACTGAACTATTTAATTCCTAGTTACATGTTGCATACTGCCTCAAACAGGTAATGATGTCAGCTCTAAAGTAATGCCTATCGAAGACAACTAGAATTATGAAATGGTTTCATATAATGTATTCTATATGACTATGGTACCTGACTAGATTTCCAGATGGTATATTCTAAACTACTACGGTGAGTCTTAGGGCTTCTTAAAAGCAAACTCATATTTACTTTTGGTCTATTCAGCCAACAGCAACTGCTTCTGAGTACACAGCAGAATACCTTGAGCATCTAATTTGACCTCTGAAATTTGACAGTGAAGGGGTATAGTGTGCTTTGTAATTCAGCACATGTAAATTTTAATACATTGAGCACATGAATCATTGTTGCATACTTCCAAGAATACTTCAGCAATCTTGGCTAATCTTGGATATCTCAAAGAATCTCAGCATAAAACTGGTGCTTACCTGAGAGTCTGATATTTCAGAGGGTTTCTCAGTTAGGCTGCTGCTCTCTGCTGGGATTAGATCATTGTATTTTGTGCTGATGTCTTCGTCTGAGTAATGGAGGCTACCAGGACTTGGCCGTGGTGGTGATCTGTGGAAATGAGATACCTATGAAAGCCTGTAATAACCCTTGATAATTAAGTGCATGACATTTTTAATCAGTATCAGTTACCCTGTTATGAACATAGAAATGAAAGGAAATACTCTGAAAGCAGGACACACCTCATGTAACACAACTTTGAAAGCACTGAGTTTTGGAATATCACCAAACAAGTTTCAGAAGTCCAGAATCTCTTAATTTCTGTGTGCTTGATTAAAATTTCAATAGAATTAGGACCCTTGAGCCATTCAGATATCACTTGCCACACAAACACAAAACACTTTTTGCAACTCTGCTATGCTGCCGACTATATTGTGATCGACTACATTACATCATCTGCTGTAAAAGACTTTGAGAAAACCCAAGTCTGTGAAGCTGCAACATTAATATATGCATTTCTTTCATCACACTTTCAAAGTGTTCCATTGACACTTATTTATAGTTTACTTCATTCTTAGACAAGCAGAGTGAGAGCTTCCTCAGAGGTAAAGCCAGTGAAGCATTCAGAAGAGGAAGACCCCAAGTTAAATCTGAGGTCTGTCCTGAGTTTATGAACGTCAATTAAAGCAGCAGTATAGGTTTTATAATTGGCCTCTGGACCTCTTATTAGTTCACATAAGCAGTTTGTAATCTTAACTGCTATTCAATGATTCCTGCTGTAATATGTCCTCCCACCATGCTAGGTATGCTGGTATAACATGCTTATAATCACTACTCCAAAGCCTTCCTGAAAAAATGAAACATTTCCACAGACTCCCAGGAATCCCTGGGCCCATGACTGCAAAAAGTGGAGGAGCTTTCAGGACGGCACTGTCAGCATTGAATCCATGTGTCAGGCGCACATGGTGTCCAGTGTAAACAACAGAAGGAGTGCACCACCTCACAGACTATCCATATGCTTGTCCCAGCAGGCACCTCCTGCCCCATCTGTAGTACACATTATGGATCCTACATTGACCTCTTCGGCCACCACAGAACTAGAGTGGAAGCAAGTTATCCTCAATCCTGAGGCACTGCCTATAATGGCATCAAAAATAACCATCTGTGTGAAAAGAAATGATTAAGGCACTCCACAATGAACATTATAAAATAGAAATAAAGTCTAATATAATAATTGCATTGCCTGGTGTGATACTAAATGATAAAGGCTTGGAAGTTCTCATGATTGGTCTCAAATTAGCAGATTTAGTGGTTGCATAGTGCTACGCTACCAATACAGTGCCAATATATTGACAATACAGACAAAAAAAGAGCAGGATTGTCACTCCTTACAACTACCTACTGACCCAGCCAGTTGTACTTTTGCGCAGACATCATGTGAAACAGGCTGTCTGATACCCAGCATGAAGTTGCTACCCAGATACAAGGGTGAAGAATGGTTATATGGGTAAGTTGCCATGGCGATAAGGAGGCTTCTAATTACACTTGAGAGAACTATCAGTACCTGAAGGGAGTAGATAATTTACCAGAAGAGAGAAAAAGGAATGTGAAAAATGGGGAATAGCAAATGTTGAGCCCATCTAATTACTGCACAGAAACAGGCCCTTTGGCCCACCATGACCATGCTAACCATCGAGTACCCATCTATACTAAAAATATTGATTTAAGGCTTTCTCCATCCCTGTGTCCTCACTGCCGGTTGGTTAAATGGTCTTATTTATTCATAAAACAAATACAGCCTCTTGCTTTGATCTTTATCACTGGAAGGGTTATCTAACAACCTGGAGATTTTTATCCCAATCTTGCAGTGAAATTTTTTTTACATCAGAGATAATGCATTTACTGCTATCACGTTTTATTCATAGTATAAAACTCAAAACTCTGATATTCTTCAATGTGTGATCCGAAAAAGCAGATTAGTTATGAAAGATCTCCCTATAAAAGTATTAGACTGTTCCATTCACTCTGTACAATGCTGTATGCAATGTATTTAAGCAACCTCTGCAGCACATGATATAGCCACAAAAGAATGCTGGCTGTGTGGATGGTTATTTGCACTTCCAACAAAATCCTGAGTTCTTGGTAATGCTGTCAATACTAACACAGTGACAACTAATATTTATATCATCAAGTTCGAACCTTCATGTTAGCAAACACGATTGCAACCCAAAGCATTTGAATATTCAGGTGTGGCGTAACAGGCTCTTGGATCAGCACCAACACCAATTGTTTGAAAATGTGTTTTGGTGTTTCATAACAAACTTCCTCTGAATGATTAAACATCTTACTTGAGCAAGATTTTAGTTTTGCTATTCTTGTGGACCCAGTGTGTGCCTAGTGTCAACAGGAGTTCAGCAGGCAGTTGTGGGTTTAAGTCTCTCCCTAAAAATCTATTCTAACATTCCAGTACTGCTGTACGAGGAATCGCTGCACTGGTGGAGTTGTTGTCTTTCATATCAGATATTAAATCAATGCACCACTTGCTTCCAAGGTGGGTGGAAGTGAACTCATGGCACTATTTAGAAGTACTGGGGAAAGCTGCTTTATCAGAATTGTCACATCAATCGTTAAGCTGAAGCCTTTCGGCTCTCTCAGGTGGATGTAGCAAATCCTATGCATTTAATTTGAAAATACAAGGAGAGTTTTCCTCATTATTATCCATTATTTAATTCTTTACCAAGATCATGAAAATATGTTCTTTGATTTATTGTATTGTTGTTTTTTAGAACTATGTAAAAAGTAGTTGCCATGTATCCTTTATGCAGGTGATCAGCATTGAAAATACTTCATTGGCTGTAAAACTCTTGGGGGTGCCTAATGCTGTGAAAGTAACTATGTAAATGCAAGTTTTTCTTCCTTTTTCTCACTAAATCTGCAGTAAGATTTGGAAGCATAAGGCCATTAAATTAGCATGTCATTTCCATTCAACTCCTTCTGTGCACTGGGCTGGAGATAGGAAAATAAATTTGACACATGCCAGATTGTTAACACAAGAGAGAGCCAGGCTGCTATAGAAAGTTCAGAGGGGAAATAAAAAGGAAATAAGAGAAGCAAAAAAACAAATGAAAGAAAGGACTGGTATCATACATAAAAGTGAGTCTAAAAATATTCTGCAGTCATGTGAATGGGGAACAGGCTGTAAGAGGGTATGTGAGATGATGGGCACCAAAAAGAAAACCTCCTCATGGAGGCAGAGAGCAAGGCTGAAGTACTAAATGTGTACCTTACATCAGTCTTCACCAAGGAAAAAGATGCTGTTGAAGTTGCTGCAAAGAAAGATGCAATTGAGATTGTAGACAGGCTCAAAATTGATAAAGAGGTGGTACAAGAAAGGCCATTTGCAATGGCACAGATGGGATGCATTCTAGGTTGCTGAGGGAAGTAAAGGAGGAAATTGCAGAGACCAAGCCAGAATCTTCCAAACGACTGTGGATTCAGGGTGGTGTTTGAGGACTGGGAAATGACCTTGTTCATAAAAGATGCAGGGCTAAATTCAGTATATACAGGCTAGTCAATTTAACCTCAGAGGTGGGGAAAATTCTAGAAACCATAGCTAGGGACAGAATTAGCAATGACTTGGATAGGGCTGGATTGATTAAAGAAAGTCACCATGGAAAATATTACACGTAAAGCTTGATCAACAAACTTGGTAGAGACTTTGATGAAACAATAAAGATGGTTGATGAAGTAAGTGTAGTTGATATATATGGACACCTTATAAAAAAGGTACCACATAATCAGCTTAACATTAAGACTGAAGGCCATGCAATAAAAGTGGCTACAACAGCATGGAAAGAAAATTGACTAAGTAACAGGAAACAAAAAGCAGGGGAGAGTTGATTTTCAGACTAGAGGGAAGAGATAGTGGAGTTCTGCAGGAGTCAGTGCAAGGACCACTGCTCTTCTTAATGTATATTAATGACTTGGACTTGAGTATACAGGACACAATTTCCAAATTTGTAGACACAAAACTTGGAGATGTAGTGTAGTGTTAGGAGAACAATAAACCAAGAAGGTATAAATAGGCTGTTGGAATGGGAAGAAAGGTGGCAGATGAAATTTACTACTGAGAAATGTGAAGAGTTACATATTGGGTGGAAGAGTGAGAAGAGGCAAGATAAACTACAGGGCACAATTTTAGAAGGGGTAAAGAACAAAGAGATTTGTGGTATGCGTGCATAGTTTGTAGAAAGTTGACAGAACAGGTTGAGAGAGTGGTTGAAAAAACATAAGGGAAATTGGCTTTAGGAGTAGAGGTTCAGGGAACAAGAGTAAGGAAGTCACGAGGAACCTTTACAAATCACAGATTCAACAACGAACGCCGAATCCATCTCTGGGCACTGCACTTAGAGAAAGATGCACAGGCTCTAGAGAAGGTGCAGAAGAGACATATTCAAATGATTCCAGGGATGATGCACTTTGGTTGTGTAAATGGATTGGAGAGACTGGGGTTATTCTCTACAGAACAGAAGAGATTTTGAGGGGATTTAATTAGGGTATTTAAAATCATGAATTATAGGCAGAGCAGACAAAAATAAACTGTTTCCATTGGCAGAAGGATCAGAACTAAGGAACAGTGAATGACAGTGATGGGCAAAAGAACCAAAAGTGGCATGAAGAAAAATGCTTTTATGCAGAGAGCGGTTCAGATGTCAATGTCCCTGCCTGGAGGCAGATTCGATTGTTGAATTCAAAAAGGAGCTCAATATAGATCTGAAAGGAATTAATTTGCAGGGCTATGCAGGGAGGGCAGGGGAGTGGGGGTAGCTGGATTGTTCTTACATGGAGTATAGAAGAGAACCAGGAGATCTTAGTCAGAGTTGGGTTTTATGGATAGTCCTAAGGAGGGGAGGGATTTAGAAAGTCAGTGGGGTTAGGGAGGGTAAGTCCCAAGTATGTTCCCAGCAGCTGAAAAGAAAGCATTATTTGGGTACAGGGAACTACTTATATCAGCTAGCTTGGGAATCAAGAAGGGATGCTGGGTGTCTTTAGATTAAATGCAGTGATAAGATAAAATAACATATCTTTATTAGCCACATGTACATCAAAACACACAGTGAAATGCATCTTTTACGTAGTGTTCTGGGGGCAGCCCGCAGGTGTCACCATGCTTCTGGTGCCAACACAGCATGCCCACAACTTCCTAACCCGTACATCTTTGGAATGTGGGAGGAAACCGGAGCACCCGGAGGAAACCCACGCAGACATGGGGAGGACGTACAAACTCCTTACAGACAGCGGCGGGATTGAACCCGAGCCGCTGGTGCTGTACACTAACCACGGACACTACCGTGCCTGCCCTACAAATGAAAGCAAGATATTGGCCAAGATGATCTCAGAAAGGTGTGAAGTGGACTTGGACCGAAAGGCATAGATTGACCAGATTCATGGTGAAAATTGGGAGAGGCTGGGCTTGGTGATAGGGAGGGACATGGATGCAGGAGATGAATGATCTCTATATTTGTGAAAAAAGTTTATGAGATCTTAGCAGGTGGTTGAAGGAGTGGTGAGATATTTAGCAAGTTGGTTGGTAATGTAGTAAAGGAGCCGAGGCTTATTTGCTGATATAATCCAGGGAAGAGGGCCCAAGGATATAGGGTAAATAAACTACATTATTTGCAGGCCTCCCAGTTCAACTGTTCAGTTTGAGTTCATGTTGTCGCAGGAGTGCCCAAGGATAGGCATCCCAGATAACATAATTCATATTCACCAGCAATGCTCTAAAAGTCATCCTGCAGGGTCTCATGCAGAAACTGCTTTGGGATAACAGGGGTGACTGACGACAAGACACGTCCAGTCAAGGATTCTGAGTTACATGAAGCATCCTGGAAAGTGTTATTATCACTCTTGAGAAAATTATTTTCAACAGCAAAACAATGAAAAGAATAATGTTGTGCAATTGAATTTCCAGCTGATAGTGCACTTCTATTATGTGAATTTAATCCCTCAGGTAATAGCTACAGTCGTCAAGTAGAATTTATGAATTTACAAATGACTTTCATGTAGCCTTTTCTTTACACCTCTTGGCATCATTCTGATGAATCATGATAAAACAGAATTAAAACCTACAACATGAATATATTTCTACAGCTTTGGCAAGCTATTTGTTTTTATTTATGTTATGTGGCTGCCAGTCTCATGAACTGCAACAAAATATGTATCATATGCTCTTCCTTTTATTAAAAAAAAGGCTTCAGTTCATATGTTTAAATGCTGGTATGAGCAACTTTTTTCCAGCCACTGGCAGTCCAAGGTAAACTACTCAGATACTATATCTTCTGAAACTGAATTATATTAATAAATACCTCAATTAAAAGCTATATCTGTACCAGACATTTTGGAAAATTTATCATTATATTTTTAGTGGCGCCCTGAAGGTTTGAAAATTTACAGCATTATAGAATTTCAATTTCTCTAACTTTAATCTGCAAATATTCATACCAGTTTTTGATTCGTGTAGGTATTGATTACAGTATTTTCATCAGTGCATACTTATTGTTTTTAACACATTATATATGCTGTCCACTTTATAAGTACTGCACACCATAAATTCATGATGATAATCAATTACAGGATGGTAAAAATGCTGAAATAAACTAGTAAGTGTTGCCTTTGAACATAAGTTGTTATGTTAAACCGAAATTTCTCGCTACTGTTATTGATAAGATCACAATGAGTTAGAAATTTTAAGAACTTAGGAATTTTAGGAAGTTAGGACTTCAGGAATTTTATTTCTGAATGAGAATGAGTTGTGTGTGAATTTGCATGTGTCATCTTAGCTCATTCAGTAGCTGTCTTGTCTCAGAAAGAAAAATAGAAGTGCAGTTTGAACCCACCAACCTAGGATTTAAGCACATAGGAATTGGGTTAACTCTTCAATGCAAGCCTGAGGAAGTGTTATGTTGTCAAGTGCACTGCCCATTAGATGGGACATCAAACTTAAGGTCTATAGCCTGTTTTGTTGGTTCAGGTGGATGTTAAACAATCCTGTTGCACTACTTGCAGAGTTAGGAGTTTTTTTAAAAGCTTCCTGACAATTTTCTTTCCTTCACTACACAGGCCATTTCTAGAACCTTAGTTATCTACATCAATATCTGCATTATTTGCTAATGAAATAGTCTTCCACTAACTCATTCATGGTTCAGGAAATCACATTAAATATTTCTGAGTTATGTAATTGAATGTTACATGAATGTAATTAATTTTCTTTCGTTCATCTGGTGCAATGAATGATCACTGTTCTCTAATAAACTGTGTCAACCTTGGCTCAGTTTCTGGCCAGATCTGAAACTATTCATTTCACTGCAAATTGAGTTTGGGATTGTCTAATGTTCTTCCTCATTATTGCTCATTTTTCCCTACTTATCTGGAAAGTGATATCAATATAAGTATATGAGTCTCCACAATGGGTAATGCAGGGCTTTGAAAAATGAAAATTAATATTTGTTCTGTCCTTCATAACTGTTCAGAATGAAAGAAAGCAGCTGATGATAATTTCCCAAAAGGAGTAAATATCATTCTGTAACAAACTTTACTTCAGTAAGTACTTAACAAATTATTCATCCGAGTCATTTTCCTGGAGAAAATGAAGTAGTTACGATGATCCAAAGGGATACCCACTGCACCTCTCTGATGTGCAGCATGAAGCACTAGTAAAGCAACAAGTTTAGTGATGTTGAAGGAAATGACCTACTATTAAATAATTATTTTAAACTATTTCCTTTCATGGTCTTTGTTAGTGTTTGAGTGATTAGCAGACAGTTCTTTCAATATAAAGGAAACCAAGTACATCACATCCACTGGCAAATGTTGCATGTACTTCAAACACTTTGTCATGTAATCAGCTGTTAGTGAGAGTTGCATTATACTTATTCCTCAATATAGGTTATTGGGACTTTATGTCACTGCTGCTTGGGGTCCTTTGAACAATCTGGCTGCTACATATGTCTACTTTGAAACGACAGATGTGGTTCAGAGAGCAGTATTCTCAGGTTTGAACCGGGGAATTGTGGGTGAAAGACCCATAAAATGCTTTGGGATGTTATGAAGTTGTGAAAGGCACTACGTAAATCAGTCTGTCTCTCTTGGGTGATTTTGAGAAATAAATAGTAAGCTGCGATCCAAAAGTGAAAGAACTGCAGACTGTTGGAAGTCACAGACAGAAAATGAGGTGCTGTTCCTCAAGCTTGCATTGGGACTTGCTATATCAGTGCAGGAAGCCACAGACAGATGGGTCAGTTCAGTCAGAGTGGGAGTGGAGAATTAAAGTAAAAGATCAGGATTGCCCAAGCAGAATGAGCGCATCTGCTCCACATAGCAGTCTCCTAATCGACATTTGGTTCCTTCAATGTAAAGGAGGCCACATTGTTAAAATTGAATGCAGTACACAAGATCGAAAGAAGTGCTCCACTTGGAAAGACTGCTTGGGTCCCTGAAGGCTTCTTTGTTTGTAATTTTAGCCTCTAATTTCTGCCACTAATTCATTTGACTGGACCATAAACTATCCTCATAGTTACACCCTAAGAGAGATAATTCCTTTGTCATATCCATCCCTACTTCCCACCATCTCTGTTTTTCTCTCTTGTGCAGTTCTGAATTAGGGTCTTTAACCTGAAGTGCTAACTCTCTTTCCCCTTCCACAGATGATGCCTGACCTGCTTGAGTGTTTCCAGCATTTTCTGTTTTTATTAACTAAAAATTCATCCACTTGTTAAGAATTTATATTACTTGTAGAACACTGGGAGCCACATTAATAAAGATCGAACAATTTCCATGCTACAAGATCTTTTTAATTTTACAAATGGGGTCTTGAATAGATTTCGTAGAAGGGTTTGGCAATGAGATACAGTGGCTGAAGTGATGCAGGGTTTCAGTGTTGCTCTTGACATGTGGAATCAAAGTCCTCAATACCATCCTGAGAGCTTCTTCTCCACTTGAGTTATCACAGGCTAGGGATTCTCAACAGTCAGTGGGAATGTTGCAGTTTTTCAAGCAGGCATGGAGAACATGCTTGAATTATTTCCTCTTTCTGCCTGGTTATCTCTTCCAGGAAAAGAATCTGGAATAGAACATTTGCTTTGGTAGTCCGATGTCGGGCACATGAACAACATGGCTTGCCCAATGGAACTGACTGAGTGTAACGAGGGCCTCAATGCTGGGCAGGGTGGCCTGATGGAAGACACTGACATTGCTTCACTTATCCATCCAGTGGATCTGGAGGATTTTACAGAAGGTTTGGTGGTGTCTTTCCAGTGCATTGAAATCCCTGGCACAGGCAGTCCCCATGTTGCGTAAGAGGCCCGTTCCTGAGAACTGTCCATAAGCCAATTTCTGCATAAGTAAGAAACGTCCGTTGTCTATAGCTCTCCATGTCATATCGCTCTACGTACACTTGCTATAATTCTCTCATTTCATTGAATAATCACTCAAATACTACCCATACTTGAACTAATGGAATAGATACTGTATCCAGTCACAATTAAATACTTTGAACCATTTTATTATTATTATTACTAGCTTGAACAATGCTTTAAAAATGCATGGGAAAATTTGCATAAAATCATATTTCTCTGAGGTAGGTTAGCCATAACCTGGAGAACCCTTGTAGTCCAAGTTTCAGACACACATAATACAACAATCACTGCTGTTCAGTAGACCATAAGTTAGTGCCAGGTTTGCGGTCTTTATCTTCAAATATTGTTTATCTCAGTTGGCCAAAGGCTGCCACATTGATGGTGAATTTCATCATTAATATCATCCTTCACCAAGATATACGTGAAATATTTTTCAGAGTCTCTCCAGAACTTTTATTGTTAGAGGTCAGTGTATTGTATAGCAGGTTAGGTTGGTAGAGGACATTTTAATCTCATGGATGTTGAGTGCAAAGCCCATCTCCTCATATGCTTCAATGAATGTGTCAACAATGTCTTGGAGCATAGCTTCTGAATGTGTGCAAATGGAATCGTGCCTGCATACTGCAGCTTGATCACTGAAATGGGATGACTTCAGTGTTGGAGTACAGGTTGAACATTTTCAAATAGTCCTGTAGATTAGCTGCACTACAGCAGGAAGCTTGTTGTAGTTGAGTTGTAGCATCATAGCAAGAAATATTGGAAAAAGTGTTGGGGTAATGATATAACCCTGCTTGACAGCAGTCTGCATTGAGATTGGCTCTGTTGTGGCTTGCATTTCTTCATGAGGCAAACTGATAATACTGGCTTCCATACAAGCAAAACCTTCCAATCAGAAGCATTGTTTACATTTTGTTCTTTTTGAAGTCTAACAATCTGTTAGATTATGACAGTCACTTACAAATTTATCCAAGATTGGGTGAAGTAACAATTTACTCAGACTGTGATTGTATTTGGCAGACATCATGTCTATAAGCAAGTTATCTGAAATACGTTCATAATTAAAAAATTTGGATTGATAGCTGTTGATTTTGTTCTTTCAAAAACTAATTAAGTCAATTGTTTAAAATTGAAGCCAAGTTTGAATTCATCTGAAACATTAGAAATAGTTGATAGTGACCCTGGGAAGGAGCTAAGGAGTTCTGAAACTGGCCAGCAAGTAACCTCCGTGTTTTACTTCTGCAGACATAACACAGCCTGATGCAGTTATACAATTTCAACATTCCCAATTTACCAATTCTAATCTGAGCCTTTGAAATTATGACCACACATGTCCATTGAAACCCTAAGTATGAGCTCAACCAATTATCTAGAAATAGTGTGAATAGAGTTAGCAAAGTTGCTGGTCATTTTTATCCAAATACACTTCTAAAATTCCATAACAATTGTTTGGTGATTTGTATGTGAGGAGTTAAATGAACTGAAATATTTTGTTAAAATAGTGGGCTAGAAATTTGTTTACTCAGTTCAAAAAAACAAGTTTTGAGCTGCTGAAAAACAGTGTAAGAAAGCAGGAAAAAACATCTTGTGGTATCTTAATGCCCATCAGGAAATTTATCTCATCATTTTTTTTGGTGGGATTTTCATTCTCCCTGGCACTTATGTCCACCATAGAACTCCTCCAAATGAAATCAACAGGAGCACATCATGCAAAATTAACTTGTAATGAGATTATCAATATTACTGGTCTGAAAAACAACTGTTCTTATTCATTCACACAACACAGGCTTTTTTTGGAAGTGTTCTAGTTAGAGGGCCAAAATAGTTACACTCAGTCTATTAAACTGTGCAGGCCATGTTGTTTACATCCTGACACCAGACTCCCGAAACAGACTCTATTTTGATTTCCATCATGGGAAATGATTATCAGGCAAACAAGGGAAAAGATTCAAGGACATGCTCAAATCTGCCTTGAAAAAATGCAACATCCCCAAGAACCTCGAGGCCATGCACCAGGAGTACACAGAGGCCCTGTGAAAGCAGCAGAAGGTGTCGTCCACTTCACCCGCCTCATCTGTGGAAGATTTTGACATTTCCATAATGGCAGAACCCACTATTCTGGAGTGAAACTAAACCATCCTCAGTCCTGAGGGACTGCTTAAGAAGATTCAAATTGCTTTCTTTCTCCTTTCTGAAATCTGTGACTCCTGTGACTTCAAATAGATGTGCCAGGAACATGATGCTGAAATTGACAATGATGTTCTGTGATTTCTAGATAAATAAGGCAAGTTCAGTTAATTACCTTTTACTTTACCTTTATTTTAATTATTTTAAAATTATTTTCTAATTAATTTTAAAACCATTATTGAGATGATTTTTTAAACAATCTGAATAGCTCATGCCTCTGAATATCAGAGACATTTAAAAGCTGTTCAAGAAGAGGGTGTGAGGTTTCTCCTCCTTTAAAATGCTGTCAGGGTATTCTGGAGGCAGGGTCTGAGCACTACACTGCTTGAGGAGCTTCTCAACAGGAGCTTTACCACACCTCTTGGGTTTAGGGGACGGTTGGGGGCCAGGGCTGGTGGTGGAGGTCAATTTGTTAAACTCTCTGTTTCTGGACCTGACAACTGCAGGCAGGAGGCACAGTGGGCAGGAAGTGAACTTGAACATCTTGCCTTCAATAAATGTCCACAGTTCATAATTCAATTTAAGATCTCACAGACTGATAGATCTAAAGTCTAGATGATCATGTGAGGGTTTGTGACATATCCAGTACATTAAACCAATGTCAATTGTTTCTATGTGAACATTATTGGATACTGAATATATAAAGGTACTCGAGAATTTACAGGGACTGAGGGTTCACGTTTTCTGGCATGCAGCAGCTCACTACACCCCCAAGCACTTGATCCACATTTAAGTGCAGCAGATTTTCTGGTGCCAGCTACCTGAATGAAGCTAACTTCAATGTGGTTGGTGAGGTCCTGCATAGCTTGGGGCTTTCTGATCATAGGTAGCACTTCAAGCCAGGACTTGAACAAGCCCTGCCCAAGCAATGCTTTAACTGCAGATCAAGCCTCACCCCACAAGCCATTGCCAGCTGTTAAACTGTAACACAATTGAATGTTTCTGAATATCTCTAAGTCACAAATATTGAAAAACATTTCAAAACTATTTGAATGGCATGATTAATTTTGAAAAGTTAATATAAATAATCTTAAAACAAATAAAGTCATAAAATGCAAAGATTAATGAATATAAATTGCAATGAATAAGTGTTAAATATCTGTTATTTACCTCTTTACTTCACCTCTGATGAATCTACACCTGCTGTGGGTTCAGTGGACAGACTTTCCAGTATGACTGCCAAGAAATTGCAGGAATCTGGTGTTCTGCCGTTAGATTCACAGGTGGGAAACACCGAAGAGTACCTCTTGGGAAGTTTGGGACTTTTTGAGTAGGAATTCCAAGTCTCCTGACAGTAATGAAGAGAAATGGCTGTAGTTCCATGCAGAACTGCTGGCATTTCTCAGGAAATTCTGGACCACAAAGTCTGTATTGCAAAAGAAGTAAAAGATCTGCAAAAAAAGCTGCAGTTCATCTGGGAATTAATAGCCTGGGTTTTAGACCAAAGTGGAGCTTAGCATTACTAAAAATTGAGATCTGCTTGAAATCTTAAAGGCATGGAAATGTTTTCAATTTTCTATGGTTTCATATAGTGGATGCTTTGTATAAATGAAATTAGCTGTAAGTCTGGATATGTAGGATTTACACCGTAATAATTAACCAGAGGTAATATGCAATCTTTTTGTATACATTTTTATTAAAAGTGTTGGTTTGCATATTTTAAATGCTTAATATCTCTGCTACAACAGTGAATAGAAGTAAATGTGTTTACTTGTACCATACATTGAGATTTAACTACTTATACTCCTAAATAAAATCTAATAAACAAAATCTTAACAAAGCATTAAGAGAAGCCTAATTTTAGTGCAAATATTTTTCCCATCAAATTCTTTGAATGCTGACAAAAAGGCTGTAGTTATAGTAAGACAGTCTTGTTTTCAAGTACTGTGGCATGTTAAAATGCCATGATAGCCAAAAAAGAAAATGTGCCTGTGGTTTGGAGAAAAAAACTCCAAGAGAAAGCTCCTCATTTTAAACACAAAGGTCCTTTCAGATGGAAAGAGTTAGTTGTGAAAGCTTTCAAAAGAGGCTCCAGTTTCACTGCTCTCTAACCAATCATGTAGGTCCCCACCCCTCCCCCATTTTGGCTGCTGTCCAATATCATTTGGCTGGTCTTCTCTGTTAACCACAAATCCTTTTCCCCTCGTTTGTGACACGGCAGAGCTCCATCTTATTTAGTCATCATGCACAAAAAAAAGCAGGCTTTGTCACACACAGTCACAGAGAGGATGAATATGCTTCAGCCCGGGGGCACTCTAATTTTGCTTTGTACAGTCCATTGAATTCTTTGCTTTAATATCTCACTTGATCTACTAACAGCATTGGTATGAGCTAAATTAAAACAGCATCTGAATTTTGACAACAGTAGCACTGGCATCAGACAATAGTCAAATTGCAAATCTTTGATTGTGCAAGTCCTGACAAGGGTAAAGAAACAAAGATTAGTTCAGTTTGTGTTGTTTACCAGCCTGTTTGAAACCATTCAGTTCTGAAGGTCCAGGAAATGGAGGTTTTTATTCCAACCGATATTGTATGTATTATTTCCCACTGAAATATTTTAGACCCACAGTGGTTCAGAGCCCAAGCTCAGTTTGTTGAACTAGATTAAGCAAGGTTCAAAAACACAAAACTAAATTTCCTTTGTTAAAAAAAAGTGTTAGGACAATGAGTTTATACTCAGGCACCCGTCTGTAAATGGAACTAATGACCACTATTCCATGACCTGGGTTAGTCTGGAGCATGTCCACTACATTCATGATTTTATCACATGATTTTATTACATTTCTTCTGTGAGGGGAAAGCACTTTTGCTTGGATGGTCTTGGAACCAGTAACATTGATTAGTCTCAGCAAATTACATTTATACTTTTGGCCTCTGCTGACTTAACTGGGTCCTAGCTGTGAGGTTAAGGTGTTACAACTTTCTGGGCAAGGCAAGGGGCATGTGGTGAAATTAAATCTCATTTTCCTATTATATGCCTGGTAAACCTCAAATCTATCAACCACCTGGAAGATCATCATCTCTGTGAAAAACACACTTTGGTCTGTCCAAAGCTTGTTGGTCTTCCAGTACAACATGATGTCCATAAGGGAATGCTGCCACCTGGCACACTGCAAGCTGCAGGAGTACGTGCTAAGGGTGGACTGAAGCTTGGTGCAGCCAGTGCAAAGGCTTTGTGGGTAGTGACTGCAGTCTAAGGTCCTGCTGTCACTGGAAACTGAGGGGTCAGATCCAGTGCATCAACCCCCTCAAATACTTGAAGGAATAATTGTTCAAAGATGCCACAGGAGTACACAGAATATTTCAATTAGATGACACTACGAATATATTGACTTTACAATACTATGAATGTAAAGATTGGACAACACTATGAATGTAAAGAAAGCCCTGTACTGTTTTGTAATTCTTGTACACATTTTTAAAAAAATAAAGTTTATTTTTGAAATAAAAATATCTATCAACCATCTAGGTACCATCAAGGTGAATGTGAATAAGAATGATATGATGTCTGCTACAATAACCACAAGGTACTACAAACTAGTTTCTTATCTGTTTTTTCTCACAGTTTTCTACACAATTTTCTGCCCTTAAAGCTTGCCCACCTGTGGGACATGCAAAGATATTCTCTCGCTGAAACTCTGGGGATCATTATGGTCGTCCTTTAAGAAGTCATATTCAGAAATAGGATGTGTTGATAGTGGCAGGGAAAGTTTAATCTCATTTATAGCACTCCCTCTAAATGCAGAGATCCCAGAAGAACTTATGAGTCTTGCTAAAATATTTGTGCAAGGATATAATTAGGCTTAGAATTGAAGTCCCTCCTGGTTAACTTGCCTGCCAACATTGACATTCTTTCTCAATCATTAGGAATTGCCTATTAGTGAGCTACAAGCCTGAGGCACTGTACCTCAGCACAGATGGATGCTTCAGGAGAAAACATTTACAATAACAAAATAATACCTTTTGGTGAACTTAGACAGTGAGCTGACTTATCCACTTTCGGTTTCTACTCCTTTGCAACCCTCTTCTGATTATCTCACAAAATTGTATTCTTTTGCCCCACTTCACACTTGCCACTTTGTACTTCCTTTCACCAATCAGGCTTTCTCAGCCTGAGATGAATTGCCACAGTTCACTGTCTTTCCCCATCCTCTGGTTCCTAATATCTTTGAATGTTTAGTGAGAAAAAGCATTTTGCTTTCAAGCCTGCTGACAATGAAAAGAGATGAAAGAAAAAACCTTCTATCATGGTCCAGGAGAAGAATAAACTTTATAACATTAACAGCTCAATGGCGACACAAAAAAAGTAAACAAGCTCAACTATGAATATGTGTAATGGCTGCACTCCAAGGAGCAGTGTGTGATTGTATGTAGATTGTTCATGTAGCAGTCACTGTGACGGACATGCTCAAGGCATTGCAGGCAGCGAGCACATCAGCATCTTGGATCACAAGGTCCCAGAGCCTTCCTCCCAACAATTACGTCAGGCAGGCAGAAAACATGCTTAGTTCAAACATCTTGAATGCAGACAATTGAAGGTAACGTTTCTATTCTAAATTTGTAATTGCAAGACAGTTGGTGGTCTATTTGCAATTCATGAACTCTTGTCCGGATATAATCAGTTAGTCTACAATTCTACAGGAAGTAATACTACAGTTGGAATAATGAACTGGATGCATGCAAATTCAAAACGTGGAAACTGAGGCATGTAGTCAAACATGCATCATAGCCTCAAGATTAAATAACGTCTAGAAGCTTAGATAACAAATTAGGGCTAGAGTACAAACCTCACTAGATGTATATTAAATGCTGGAAACTCTGAGCAGATCAGTCAGCATCTTTAGCAAGAAAGCACAGGAACATTCCAGGTGTGGGTCTTTTGTCAGAGTGCTGACTAATGATCTGGTTAAACAGATTTTGCTACAGTTTCCAGTATTACATGTTTAGTTTCAGATATCCAGCAAGTGTAATAGTTTGTCTTTTGAAAATAAATGTTGGACAAGATTTTGTGAAAAATGTCAACTATTCTAAGTCCAGGATTCCCCTATGACTCCCAAAGTCCCATACATGCTCGCATTGGTATTGGTTTATTATTGTCACTTGTACCGAGGTACAGTGAAAAACTTGTCTTCCATACCGATCGTACAGGTCAATTCATTACACAGTGCAGTTACATTCGGTTAGTACAGAGTGCATTGATGTAGTACAGGTAAAAACAATAACAGTACAGAGTAAAGTGTCACAGCTACAGAGAAAGTGCAGTGCAATAAGGTGCAAGGTCACAACAAGGTAGATCGTGAGGTCAGAGTCCATCTCATCGTACTCATCATTGGTCTTTGCTGGCAATTTCCCGATTGCATTCTATGTAAAACTCCTCATGGAGTCCACAGGGAGTGTAAACTGTGTTACTTTCCAGCTTTATGCTGGAGAAGCTGCTCATTAAATCTGCATCAATAGCCCTGATGAAGAAGCAATTACTCTATTGGAATGAAAGAAAAATAGCTTTCAGAGAGCATTGCAGTATTCCATTGTTTACATTTCAGAATTCAGAGCATTTAGTTAAATGTTTTTAATTGTTCTTAATTGTTTTTAAGTATATGGATATTTTGATATTTAGTAGTTTTTAAGTGCTTGTTCATGTCAGAGGCATTTGACAGCTAGCTCACAAACTGTCAAGATTTTCTTCAGCTGCCTTGTGGGCAGGACTTGTTCTGGCCCCTACATGGGGCAAAGTTTATATATATAGTATTGAATGATTGGGGATAGGCCATTTTGCAGCAAGTTGACACCAGGGGATCCATAAAAGATTTGAACATTCTTTTAGGCCAGTGGCAACCATGGCTCACCACTGGTTGGAAATTTTATCCCATTAAATGCTGGGAAACTGCAAAAATAACTCCAGTGTTTTAAAAAGCTGGCCTTTATTGCAAGGTATGAATGAACAAAAGTAAGGAAATAGTTCTTAGATTGTGCAAGTTTTAATGAGATCCCATTTAGAGAACTGTGTGGCGTTTTGGTTTCTGTGTCAAGGATAGGCTTCATTTGAAATCAGAGCCATGTAGATTAATTAAATCAACTTCAAATTTAGAAGTACGAGAGGTAACCTTTTAGGGCATACAAGATTTTGAGAGGTATTGACAATAAATGCCCAGAGGTAATTTACTTTGGTTTGAGAACAAGGGACATAGTTTCAGCATAAAAGTTCAGGCATTTAACACAAATTGCTGTTTCATGCTAATGGTTAGCTGGTGGTGCTATAGAAGGCTGCTGGCTACCTGCAGTGTGCATGTCAAGACATTCTGGATTTCCTGGCCTGTGCAGCATAATGCATACATACAGAATACATCTGACCTCCCACTCTGCCCCTGGATTTAACACTGAATTCAGATGCATTCTGTAATTTACTGAGCTGAGGAGATGAATACACTCACCCCTGGTCCCTTATGTTAGAATATATACAGCCTGACCCCATTCAAATGGATAGAGTCATCAACCTTCATTAAAAAGTTCAGTGAAAGTCAGTGGCTTTTGATTGCTTGTGAATGTCAGAAATTTGACAGTCAGTTTATATAGGACATGCAACTTAACTAGCTGCCAAAGTTTTCTACATCTGACTCATGGTAGGACATCTTTTTTAACTTCAATTAGTATTAATGTTTCAAATTAACTTGAGGCTGTTAAATGTGTCTTACATACGTCTGCTATTTTTAACAATGTTTTATTGATTATTTATGATTGTTGTATCTTTTTTTCAACTATTTTTAAATGTCTCTGATCATCAGAGGCATTTGGAAATGTGAAAAGGCTCTTACAGCATGAACCATAAAGAAAATGAGTCTTTAACTTCCATCACCTGTGGCCCAGACATCACTTGCAGCACACTCTGTGAATTACTCATAACACTGACTGCAGCACAGTGTTGGAAGTAGCTTGGCTGCAAAAGGTGACTGTGGTCATGGCGTTAATGCTGGGGGAGAGGTGGTTAGTGCAAAGTCCAGATCGGGAGAGGGGAACAGAGGATCTGGTAGTCGATAAGTAAAATGGATTTGGGGGACAGAATCAGCTGTGATCTTATTGAATTGCATTGCAAGCTTGAAGCACCAGACTGCCTACTTCTGCTTCAATTTCATTTGTTCTTATATTCTCAGTAATTGCAGAGGAAGGTACGCCTGCAATACAATAAATGTAGAAGTGGTGAAGAAATAAATTCGAAATAGTGAAATAAAAATTTACCAGCTGAAGAAGTTGTTCATTTAATCTAGCTGTATGAAGGCTAAGGCTCCATGTAGGCAGCTACATGCATAGATGAGCCACCTATCAAAGAACCTGGTTCAATCCTGACTGCGGGTGCTCTCTGTGAGGTGATTGCACGTTCCCCTGTGGATTTCCCACAAAAACGTGCAAGTTGGTTGGTTTATGGGCCATTGTAAATTGCCACTAGTGTGTAAAGAGTGGGATTGTGGAGAGAATAAAAATGGGATTAATGTAGGATTAATCTAAATGGGTGGTTGTTGGTTGGCACAAACTTGGTGGGCCAAAGGGCCTGTTTCCATGCTGTATGACTCTATGACTCTACATGATGAAGTACATATTTAAAGATTGTTTTTAACCAAATCCATTTGAAGGAATTGCCTTTCAATTACTGTATAAACAAATATTAACTGATCAAATAACGGTGTGAAACAGCAGTAAGCTCAAGTATAGACGCTGAAAAGTACAAGGTCTACATTAAATGATTCACAGCACCTTAAGATGTGCAATCTACTGGGGAAACAGATTTTAGGTCAATGGGAATAAAAAAAACTGCATATGATGAAAATCTGAAATAAAGACAGAAAATGCTGGAAACAATCAGGTACATCTGTGGAAAGAGAAAGAGTTAAATGTCAAAGATGGGAAAGAGAGAAAACAAGCCAGTTTATATTAGCAGAGAAGGTGAGGATGGGGGGAGGGATGGATGTGGTTGGGCATTGTAATATGAAGCAATGTGAGTGCAACATTAAGAACTATGTATAAGATGCACTATGACTTTTGATACATGGTCATCCCAGCCACTTCTGTCAGATGAGTTATGACTACCTTCAATAAATAATGTTTTGTTAAAGCTAAGAAGTTCCAATTTCACAATTTTTTTGTGATCTAACTTGGCATTCATGCTATATGTTGCAACAATCTTGTGTACCAAAAATGCCTGGTCCAATTTCCAAAGATCTCTATTGCTTCCCTTGCCAACTTCCAAAACTGTACCAACATACATTCTAACTTCTGCAGAATTTGCAGCCTGCATTGAATCTCTGTAATTGCCAACTTCACAGCCTCAACCCAAGCTCCTGCTACAGACTTCAAAATCCTCATTCTGTCATTTCATCTCCCATGACTTGCACCCAAGTAGATTTTTTACTTTTTACCTTTCCCTCCCCCCATTCTCTGAGCCTTGAAACTTATTTTGATGAAAAGGTCATCAGCTTGAAATATTAAACTCTGTTTCTCACTTCACAGATCCTCCTGACCTGCTGAGCATTTTCAGCTGATTCTGTTTTTGTTTCAAAATCCTCATTCTAATCTTAAAACCAATCCATGGCCTTGCTGCACCCTACCATTGCCGATCTTGGATGCTCAGTGCATTTCTTTTCCCCTCTCTCTGCATCACAATTATTAACAAATTTTTCAGCTTCTATGTTCCTGATTCTGATATTCCCAACTTAAGTATCTTCAACCTGGTTTTCCATCTCAAAAAATTCTCTTCAAAACTCATTCCTTTGACCAAGTCTTTATGAATCCCCAATCTGTGTCCTACTCCCTGTTCAGTGTGCACCAATCCGTCAAATGTTTTCTTACTCAGCAAGATGAACCATGAAGGCCTTTGGTTATGTGAAACCAGCTGGTTCGTGTTTGATGCTTTTGATGATTCAGATTTTTATGCACATAAATTAGAGCTTAAACTAAATGGAAGGAACTGTTTAAATTCCATTTTCTTTTTTCACCAATTAGCCAAATTATAAAACAAAGATTCGAGTGGAAAACATACACTACCACAGATCTATTCAGTTGAATGGCATTCTTGGTAACTCTTAACTCTCCTTATCCAACTCCTGCATCATTGTACAAGACCACCTATCCCACCCTTCTCCACACCGTCCCTCTGTGGTCTACTTCAAGACTGCTGCTGTGATTTTGTTTGTATCCCAGTTGATTGATGCATTCTAAGATGTCATCTCTGGTTCCCTCATTTGCATGCAGAACTCAGAGAACCTATCCACAGAGAGGGCCTAATTTCCATACAACCTCTAAAAATGCCAGATTTACCTCCATAGCACTGTGATTGTTTCTATATTCCCCTCTCAACAGTTCACTTAGACCGAACCAGCCAGTACATAATCAGAGAGTAAAATTCTACAGTTGGTGGAATCATGAAATAAAACAGAAAATGTTGGTAATACTAAACAGGTCAGGAATTTGATTGTTTGCATCTGCTCTCCTCCATGGAAAGTTTTATGCTTCTAAAATTACCAATGTAATTTTTTGGTTTTTTTTAAGATTGAATTCAGCAACTGAGAGACATATAAAGTCAACTTAATCCAATTTGTTAGATATGTAATGATTGTCAGTGATTACCAAATGAACAGTTGCTTTGTCTGAAGCATTTTTTACTTCAATAAACTTGCTTTGACAGTCTCTTGTGGTTCCTAACTGGGGTATAGTTTCATGGGCACTCTTGCTCTTCAATATCTTTCCCAATGCTAAAGCAAGTGTTCACGAGAAGGACCAAAGTTGAACCTGAGGGGGTCACACTTTCACCCCGTTACAGGGCACTGGTTAGTAGAGCCTGGCTACCTGATTTGAACCCAAGGGGGCCTGAGTACTTGTTGGGTTACGGTCGGGTTGAATGCACGTTCTGATAAGATATTTGCCTTCAGAAACAGTTAGCTTTGCTTAGGTACTTTATCCAGGTCAGGATGAGTTAATTAATATTACCATATGTCTGCTCTGTTTCTTAATTGTCCTTGAACAGGTTAATAGTATGTTTGAGATTGCTACATATACAATGGTTGGGTGGGTGTGGAAAGGCATTATGAATTGACCATTAGGTGACTTCCTGCTGGGGTGTAGGCTTGGACCGGTCATGGTTGGGCCACGTTTAGGTTCAACTTTTAATTTTGTACTTGAGCAGACTTCTGCTGGATCATAATTAGGACTGGGTATTTTGATTGACTGATTTGTCCTAATTTTCAATCTCTTAATCCAGAGACTGGAGATGACATGAGGGCAGAGGAACAGGAAGGTATGATGCTCCCCCTTGCTGCTTCAGCTCAGATATGCAGACTGGGATTGAATTTGATATTTTTTCTTGTCTCTGTGGTTCAGTTGCTCTTGGAGAAACTTAATGTATTTCAAGAGCCAAGAATATTCAAGCATGCAACCAGCAGACTTGTCCCATCTTATTTTCAATCATAAAAAATACTGGGCAACCAGCCCTGAAACCAGACTATCCGGTTCAAGATCTGACAGATGGCTATCCCACTGTGGAAGGAAGTTGATAAGGGAAAAATAATCAAGGAAACATTAAACCAAACAATAAATATAACACAAATAGTTTCTGTCAATTCCCTGTGAGAAATTCCATTTTGAAACTAAACCAAACAGTGAAGAGAAACAACTGTTGGACTTGGGCACTGATTACCCAATGCAGTTTTTGTTTAATTGATTCTATGTAGCAACTTTGAACAATATTATTATTTCTCCTCCCAAAATATTACTACGTATTCTGATAGTAACTGGGATTAAAGCGTTTAAGCACCCTTACATTTGTCAAAATATAAAGCCCCCCAACAGCTTTAAGACTGATCGTTGTATCTCTACAATAATATACAGCTCATTACTCAGATGATGATGGCATTGCACATTTATAGTTTTGTTTTTATCATTCTGCTTCTCACCTTTCATAATATGGCCTAAAAGCTCAGTAGAAGGTTCCACACTGTACTAGTTTGTGCTGATGTAAGCTGAGACAGCAATTCGAACCATAGTTACCCTAAGCACCCATTTACTTACAAGGCAAAAAGACATGAGTATGAGCATTGGGACGACAATAACTGACTTGGTTGTTTTTCTCTGATACCTGAATAGCTGGATAAACTATCTTGGCTACTTGGCTAGATTTAGAAGAATTAATGTTATAAGTTTAATGCTTAAATCTTCTTGCTAATTCTAGTGTTTTTAAACACAGTTGAGTGAAAACACATGAAGCATTCCAGGTCTGTGCTATCAGCTGACCTTCATTGGGTTGGCTTTGAAGGCATCACTGAGAAAATCCTCCTGACCCTCTTCTCCGAAGAAAACAGTCCCAGCCTCTCAAATATATTGCAAACATAATCCCTGATCGCAGGAGCCATTCTCATAAATCTTTTCTGGATTGTCTCTCATACCTTCTTAGTATGAGGTGACCAGAATTGAACACAGTACTCCAAATGAGGACAGATCAGTGTGTATTAAGGTTCAGCAGAACTCCCTTACTTATATACTCTATGCCTCTATTGATCATGCCCTGAATTGTGTAATCCTTATTACCTGCACTCTCTACTGCCCTGCCACTTTCAATGACTTGTGTGTCCATCTACCAGATGCCTCTGCTGCTGCATCCCTTTTAGAACAGTATCTTTTATTCTATATTGCATCCTTACCCTTCTACAAAATGGACGACCTCACATTTCTCTGCATTAAACTGCATCAAACTTCACCAGCTGCTTTACAACTTGTTGCAATTTACCACTGTCCTCTTCTCAGTTCATAATACTGCCAAGTTTTGTATTATTTGCAAATTTAGAAACTGTGCTTGTGCCCCCAAGTCTAAGTCATTAATTTAGATGCAAAAAAAACTATGATCCTTGGGTAGTGCCACTATTCACCTTCCTCCTGTTTGAAAAACAACTGTTCACTATGACCCTCTCTTCTCTGCTACTTCACGAACTTTGTATCCGTGCTGTTGATGTTCCATGCATGTCATATGCTTCAACTTTGCTGATAAGCCTGTTATGTGGCACCTAATCAAAAGCTTTCTGGAAGTCAATGCACAAGACATCAACTGCACTACCCTTGTCAACTCTATCTGTTACCACATCAAAAATTCTATCAAATTGGTTAATTAATGCCTCAGTTAATCCATTTTCCTCTATGTGACTGTTAATCCTGTCCTGACTCAATATTTCTGTAAGTTATCCCATCACTCAGGTTAAACTGATTAGCCTAAAGTTACTGAGCTATCCTTCTTCTCTCTTTGAGCAAAGGAATAATAATTGTCATTCTCCAGTTTTCCAGCATCACCCCTGTATTCAAAGAAAACGGAAAGATTATGGTTAGTGGCCCTGCACTTTCCTTGTTCTCCTTTATTCTTTTTGGGAATGTCCCTCAACTATACCTGAATTATCTCTTCCTTAAAGTCAGCTCATTATTCTTCTACAGTTTTGCCTGTCAACTTTTGGTTCCAATTTACCTGGGCCACTCTCACCCCAGTGAAATTGGCCTTCCTCCAATAATTATTTTTACTTTGAATTGTTCCTCCTCCTTTTCAACAGTGGACCTCAAACATATGATGTTATGAGCATTCTTCTAAATGTTCCCCGACTGAAACTTGGTAATCTTGACCAAATCATTCCCGAGCACCAGATCTAGCGATGCCTCCTTTTTTGTTGGACTAGAAACATACTGATCTAGACTACTGTCCTGGACATGTTTTAGAATTCTTCACTCCTTCTGCCCTTAACTATATTACTATTCCTGGATAATTAAAGTTATATTTTTTCCATTTTCACTGACCCCAGTAAAATCCTAATGCTGACCCAATCTAGTATGAACTGTCTTCCTCTTTTCATTTACTTGTTTTGCCTTTAACGTTATTTGTCGGTACACTCTCATGCTTGCCATATAATTGCAATTTTGTAAGACATTTCCCGATGACTGTGGAACATTACTTCAGTATAGTTGTTAGTAATTATACAAGCAGCTAGAAAAGTGATGGAGGCAGTTGGAAGATCCATTATCATCCATTTTGTCTTGCGCCATCATCCCTTTTGTCATTTAGTCTTTCCTGCCTTCCATCCTGACAAAGACCCTCACTTCTGTTCCTTCCTTTACTCTCCCCATTCCAATTAGGCCAAGGATATTAACTCTGTTTCTCTCTCTGCTGACGATGCCTATCCTAAAGGTTTATATCTTTCTCTTTTTTTTTCAAATTTCCACCAGCATCATGCTTGACACCAGAATTTTCATTTGCTGTCATCTGAGACCTCCACAAAACATTTCCCCAAAATATATCTTCATTACAGCATTAGGACATTCCTTAACTGAACATTTTCTAAATCAATAGAATTGTGTGAAATAATGTGCTAGAAACTCCTTCAGTCCCGATTCACACTAGGCTTCCTGCTAATTAAAAATAAATTCAAAATACTGCAGATGCTGTAAATCTAAAATAAACATTTGTGAAGGGAACACCAGAGGTAACATATCAAGCTGATAACCTGAAATGAACCAGTATTTCTATATTACAACTGTCACTATATGTCATGAGTCTGCAATTTACTGCAAAGAGGTTTAAGACATATGAGAGTAATTTTATTTCCTTTTATCTTTTCTCTATGGCTGCTGCCTGACATCGTGAATGTTTTCAGCATTAACTGGTTTTACTCCCTGCTTCTCCATGTGATCTCATTGTTACTTCATATTTGAATGTTAAAGCAATCCAAGGTAGTAAAATCAATCCTTAACATGCTGTCCAAAGTTTAATTTCACAACACGCATCCCTTTGCTTGAAATCAAATATTGTTTTATGGTCAAGTTGTTTCATATGATTTTGGAAATGCTAATCTATTCCAGATTTAGAATCCAAATGCGTGAAAGGCAAAAGGTGTTACTGTTGTAGAATAACTTGTCACACAGAAGAATTTTTTATATAAACTATTTCTCACTGCTCCAACAAAGGCAATACAAGCAAAGCTCTGGTTCCTTGGATATTAGCCAAATTCCAGAAACCTTGCTCAGGTCATGAGGGAGTCAGTCCAAGTTTTTCTGAATGTGCAAGAAGAGGGATTGAGGATAAAGGAAATGATTGATCTGAAGCGTTAACTCAGTTTCTCTCCCCACAGATCATGCCTGAGTATTTCCAACATTTTTTTGGTTTATTTCAGACATCTATCTTCCAAGTACTTTGCATTTATTTTAAAGCAGCAGGGAGCTTTATGTGGACTGAGGACAACTGCAGCTACACTGGGCCAGATCATGCTGATGGCCAGCTGGCAGTTCCACAGGGAACAACCGGCCAGTTGCAGCACATGTCACCGTGTCAGGACGTTCGTGCCTGTGTATTGAAGTGTGGAAGTTCAGAATACACTGGAGGTTAGATTTAATCTCCAGACTCACCATTAAATCCAGGGGCCAGATACACTTCATATCTGTCTACCAAAGTTTATCTTGTGTAGCCTCAAACATTTCAATGAGATTGTCAATTTTTATTGAAAAAGTAAGTTTAGTTAAGCTTTTTGTTTATTTTTCTTTACATTTTTGTAATGTGTGTTTTAATTAATTGACAAGTTTAATGGCTTAATTTAAATTATTGTTAATATTTTAATTATTTTAAGTCAATATCAATGATCAGAAGCCATTTAAAAAACAGTGAAACTGGCCTTTGGCAAAATCAGCTGTCAAAGGCCATCAGGGCAGTGCTGGGGTCAGACTCTCCAGATGTGACACCTAGAGAAGTAGTCACCACTTGCAGCCCACCCTGCTACTGGGAGGACTGTGGAGCTGAGCATCAAAATTGCTGGGAGACACATGATCAGAAAATATTAATGCAGGGGTGAATATAGGTGCCAGGACAGTTTGTGGATGATCTAGCCCATTCTGTCCAGATCCCTTACTGGTGGTCACTTCATAGCAACCAAGAGGACGAACATTGGCTGATTTTCCTCTCCTGCCCAGAGAATTCAAGTCCCTAGCAATACATGATCGACTAACTCAGCACATATCAAGGATCAAATCTGTGACCTTGCTTTGTATGACACTGTTCCACACTGTTCCAACTCCTTTCATTTACAGTTAACCCTCTGGTTGGACCATGACACACAATATTGATAATTGTGTTGAAGAGTCAAGGCAACGGAAAAAAGAAGACGATTTCATAGAAAGCCTTTCACAACTTCAGAATCCAATGAAAGACTTTACATCCTGTGAAGTGTTTTTGAGGTACAGCACAACATAGGAGCTGCACAAGTCTACTTACACTCAGCAGTCTCCTACAAACAGGATTATGAAAGTTACCAGATAATTAGATTTTGGCAATATTGACTGAAGGATAAATATTGTTCAGGTCACGCTCTTCTACATGGGAGCTTTTACATCTACCTGAGTGTGCAAATGGAGCCTGGGTTTAATATCTAATTCAAAATAAGGAAATTCCACCAGTGTAACACTCCCTCAGTGTAGCCTCTGGACCTTTGTTCTCAAGTCTCTGGACTGAGAGTTGAAGCCACCATTTTTCTGACTCAGAAGCGATGAGAGTGCTAACAATTGACCCCAACTGATGTCAGTCGTTCTAACCCTTCCAGCTTTTCCAGGAGCTTCTTGATACTGAAATATCAAGAAGCCTGAAGGAACTGAATGAAATTAAGAAGAAGAGTTCATGGGGAGCATTGTAAGATGATGGCTTGCTGATATTGCCTTCAATTCCATTTTCCTGCCAATTCCCATAACCCTCGATTTACCCAAAAAAATCTCTCAAACACTGTGAAAGAATTCCTCTTTATCTGCACTAAATGTTGACTCCTTATCATTCAAAGCTGCCCCTGAGTTCTGAAACGCCCCCTCCCATCCTCCAACCGGGTGAAATATCCTTGCAGTGACTATCTATTGAGCTTTATCAGAATCTAATCTATTTCAATTAGATCATATCTCATTCTTCCACATTCCAGAGTTTGAAGCTAAACTACTCCATCTTTCTTCATAAATGACCCACTCATCTCAGAAATCAATTCAGTTAACATTCATTGCAATTCCTTTAAGGCATAACCTTCTTTTAATAAGGAGATCAAAACTGAACATTGTTCACTAAAGCCCTGTGCAGATGTATCTAGAGTTCCTTGCTCTCTTCTCCTATCCCCCTTTAATAAATGACAACATTCCATGTGCCTTTTTAATTACTTGCTGCATTTGAATGCTAACTTTCTTGTACTAGTGCACCCAGATCTCTCAGAACAACATTTAATAGTCTTATAAAATTTGATGTAATATCCTGCTCTTCTATTCTTCTTACCAAAGTGGGTAACTTCACATCCCTGCTCATTAAACTCCAACTGCCACCTTTTGTCCACTCTCCTAATCTATCCCTATCTCTTTGCAGACATTTTGCATTCTGCTATTGCTTTTCCCTTTGTACCACCTCAATGTACTTATGTTTGGAGTGATCTGTCTGGATGGCATGCAAAACAAAGCTTTTCACTGTATCTCAGTACATGTGACAATAATAAACCAATTATCAATAAACAAGTTGCAGTTTATTTCCCACCTATTTTTGTTTCATCAGTAAACTTGGCTACATCACACTACATCTCTTCATCTGAGTTATTCACATAGTTTCAAAAACTGAGGCCACAGCATTGATCCCTGAGGCACCGCCGAGACATAGTTTTGCTAACTTGAAGATGAGCCATTTATCCTAATCCTGTTTTGTGTCTGTTAACCCATTGTCTATCTTTACGAAAACATTATCCTGAATTCCATGAGCTTTTATCTTGTGCAGTAACCTTTTAAGTGGCACCTATCAAATGCCTTTTGGAAATCCAAATACATTACACCCACAGGCAATTCATCCTCAAAAGAACAGAAATAAATTTGGTGAACAATTTCCCTTTCATAGAAGTATGTTGCATGTCAATTTATGAACTAGGTGCAGGAGTAGGCTACTTAGACCCTTAAACTTGCTCTGCCATTCGATAAGATTATGGCTGATCTGATTGTATTCTCAACACCACATTTACTCTTACCCAAAACAACCATTCACCCTTTGCTAACGGTTAACTCTGCCTCATTGTGTTCTGCTTTGTGTTCCATTACCAGCTTACTATTGCATTTCAACATTTTCCCAGCTAAGTGATCTACATCTCCTGTTTTTTCTCCACCTTCCTTTCTTGCAGCATCCTGATCCACTGGAATCTTTCCAGAATCAAGGGAATTTTCACAACAACCAGTGCATCCACTATCTTGCAGCCAGTTCTTTTGGAATCCTAGGATGTAGGACAAAAAGGTCCGCTCATCCTCCCGGGGCAGTTGTCAGTCCCTTTTCCCATTAGATTATGTTTTTTTTGTAGAGATTTTAATTGTTTTTAAATTCCTCATTTAGTTTTGCTTCCTAATTACCAACTGTTTTTGAAATGCTTTTAGTACTTTCTACTGTGAAGATAGATATAAAAAACAGAAAAACCAATAATTTGGCACCCACAGGATTTTGGTGGTGTTGGACTAGCAGATATTGGACTATTGGATATTAGTCCTTGTAATTCCTCAACACAACTTAATTCACAATTTAAAAGAAAATTACACAGTGACATAATAAGTTTCCAGTGAACAGGGAGAGTTTGAAGGGAGACGCAAGAGAATGCAGATGCGAGAATCTGGAGCAAAAACCAAACTGCTGGAGGAACTCAGCTGGTTGAGCAGCATCAGTTGGGGGGGCCGGGGGGGGGGGGGAAGGAAATGAGTTGAAAGGGAGCACAGAAAGCATTTCCCTGGTGAATTTAAAGGGGAAACAGGGCTTTGGTGAGTTTAAAGGGAATGTGGGAAATAGGGCTTTGCTGAGTTTGAAGAGATCACGGGAAACTGGACCCTGGTGAGCTTAAAGGGAGTGTAGGAAACAAGACCCTGGTGAGCCAGATGTCAGACCATTGGGATTTCTATCAGTTGGATACTGGATTATCGGAGTTTTACTATAACACCCTTATTCCTCATTATTAATTCTCCTGTCTCAGCTCCAAGGGTCCATGGTTTACTTTTGTATATATTTTCCTCAATCCAATTTTATATTTCTTGCTGGTTTATACTCATATTACAGTTTATTCCTCTTTACCAACTTCATGGTCATCTTATAATGTTTTTTTTTAATTCTCACAATCTACAAGCAAACTATTATGTTTTGCTGCTTTATAACTCTGATCTTTCAGTCCAACACCATCATGAACTTCCTCAGTTTGTCACAGATGGATCATTTTTCCCATGGAGTCTATAATTCACAATGAAATGCATAGTTGTAGAGAATTAAGAAATATTTCTCTTAATATTTGTCACTTGTCATCTGTTGCCATACCTATTAATCTAATTTCCCTATCTAATTTAGCTTACATGCCCCTCATAGCAATGTGTTTGCCTTTATTTAAGTTTAAGACCCTAGGACAAATTTGTCACTCACAAATTGAATGCAGAATTCTGTCAAATTACAAATATTATTCCCCACAGGATCACTTTCTGTGAGATTAGTACATTAATCCTCCCTCATTACACCTGACCAGATCCCAGTTTCCTAGTTAGGCTAACAATATTTTGTTCTTGAAAACTGTCTTGAACACATTCCATGAATTTGCCCTCAAGAATGCAATTGCCAATTTGATTTGTCCAGTGTGGATGAAGATAAGATCCTATTAAGCCACTAGTTTTCTTACAAGCTCCCAATATTTCTCAATTGAAAATCTATCCCACAGTACAGACACTATTATGAGTCTTTTTGACTACCCCAAACGGTGATATCTGCCCCTTATTTCTCTTTTTCTTCACCCAAACTGATTCAACATCCTGATCTCCTGAGCCAATAATACAAATGTCATTCTCTATTGTAAGATGTAGCCACACACCATACCTCACTGCCAACCTCATTTTCATTCTGCCTATCTTTCCAAACTGTCTAGTATGCTGACATATTCTATCGCCACCCTTTGCCACTTGCAACCCTGCATGAAGCAAAACAGTTATTTCTACTTGCATTATTAATTTATCTACCTTGTTGCAATTCTAAAATTGCTTTGTGTAATCAGATATGTCAACCTTAATTCTGTCTTGACATCATTTTCACCTACATTAATACTATTTGCTGCTGTATGCCTACATCTGTATGGTCTTTCTCCTCCTGTCACACTGCTTACTGTTGCTCATAATGTCACTGCACAATTAGTTCATCTTTTCTCTTCTAATTTTCCTGAACTCCCACCCCTTCCACATCCCATCCACTTGCACCTCCAATCATGCACACGCGCGCACACGCATGTACACACAATTTAAATCCTTTTCTAACATCAGATTTGTCATAATAGTAGTTCCAGTCAAATTCAAGTGAAGCCCATCCTATACAACAACACCTTCTTTCCTTGTACTGTTCTGCGTGCCTTTTGAATTGTAACTTCTATTTCTCACATAGATCTTTCAGCCGCACATTTAGCTCTGTAGACCAGATACCAATCTGCATATGGCTTGATTAGTAATTGTGGTTCTGCTTGTTAATGTGTGCCTTAGTTCCTCTATTTCTTCTGCATAACCTGGATCACAACAAATGGATCCCTCCCTACCCACTGCAAGTTCTGCTCCACCCTTAAAGAGCTATCCTTAACCCCAGTACTGGGTAGGCAAAGCAGCTTTCAGAACTCACACCAATAGAGTGATCAGTCCCCTTGACAATCCCACTGCCACATTCCTTTCCTCTCTCTCCTGAATGCTCACGTGCTGTAGTCAGATTGCCCATCCTTCCTACTTCCTTTGTTCTCATCCATTCAGGCAGCAACTTCCTTGTGATTGTTGGCAGGATCAAAGATTGAGGCTCCTGTGTCACTGTATCCTGAGACCCACATCTGCCCGGTTTGTAATCACATTCCATAAGCTTTCTTCTTGGCAAAATTCCCATTTCCATTATGCTTCACCTCACATACTGCTGAATTGCTCATAGTTGCTTTGTCACATCCTAGTGCAACTAGTCTGGTGTTGTGTTAGATAGCCTCTACTCCGCGTAAATGCTATAACATCTGAAAGGTTCTGCCTTTGTCCTAACACAGGCCAAGCCCTGCTCATCCATCACTCCTATTCTCAGTGGCCCATTAAGAAACAAACACATGCCTAGTGATAGCAAATGTGATACCTTTATTCAAGAAGAACCACAAAGATAAATCAGGTAATTACAGGCCTATAACTATTACAAACTGCTAGAGGAACTCAGCAGGTCATGCAGCATCTGTGGAGGTAAAGGGATGACTTGACCTGCTGAGTTCCTTCAGCAGTTTGTTTCTTGCTTCAGATTCCAGCATCTGCAGTCTCCCGTGTCTCCTGCAAGTACAACATTATTGGAAAAAAATTCTGAGGAACAGGATTAATATAGATTTGGAAAGGCAGGGATGGATCAAAGGTAGTCAGCATCTCTTTGTTTGGGGGAGATCCAGTCTGATTACTTTTTGAAGACGTAGCGAAGTCTAAAGATGAGGGCAGTGCAATTCATGCAGTATACATGGACTTCAGTAAGGCCTTTGACCAGGTTCCACATAGGGGGTAGGTTTAAAAGGTTAAAGCCCATGGGTCCAGGGCAAGCTGCCAAAATTGGTTTGGTGATCGGAGGCAGAGAGTGATGGTGGAGGTTTGTTTTTGTGACTGGAAGACGTTAACAAGTATTGGTGCTGAGACCCTTACTGTTTATTATATACATTCATGATTTGGAATGGAATGTAGGAGCTATGATTAGCAAATTCACAGATGACCTGGAAATTGCTGGTGTTGCTGACAGTGATGAGGATAGTTTTAGGCTATACAATAATACTGATGAGTTGGTAAGAGCAATGGTAGATTGAATATAATCCTGATAAGTGTGAGGTTATGTATTTCAGGATAACTAGTAAGGTTGAGATGTACACAATGAATAGTAGGGCCCTAGGGAGTAATGAGAAACAGAGGGACTTTGGTGTACAAATCCAAGGGTCCTTGAAGGTGGCATCACAGGTAGATAAGGTGAAGGCATACAAGATACTTGCTTTCATTAGTTGGTATGTAGAAAAAAAAGAGCAGGGAGGTTATGGTACAACTTTATAAAACATTAGTTAAGCTACAGCTGGAATACTGTATGCAGTTCTGACCATTACACTACTAGAAGGATGAGATTACACTGGAGAGGGTGCAGAGGAGATTCACCAGATGTTGCCTGGGATGAAGAATGACTGGGTTTCTTTTCCTTGGAACAGAGGAGGCTGAGAAGGGAACTAATTGAGGTTTACAAAATTATGAGAGGCACAGATAGAATAATATACTTTCTTCCCATACCAGAAGTATATAAAATCAGAGGGGTTAGGGTAAGGGGTGGGAAGTTCAGAAGGAATCTGAGGAAGAATATTTTAAGCCAGAGTATGATTGGAATCAGGAACATACTGCCTGAGGCGGCACTGGAGGCAGAGACTCTTACAATATTTAACAAGTATTTGGAGGAGCACTTGAAACACTGAAACTTAGAAGGCTACAGCCAGATGCTAGATTAGTACAGATGGGTACTCAATAATTGGTAATGGTTAGGGTGAGCTGAAAGGCCTGTTTCTGTGCTGTATGACTTTATACTGGCTCCTGGTCCACCAAGTAAGAGATGAAGGATAGGTTTTTTTTATATATGTTGAAATCTACTTGTACTCTTGCACTTTCCTGTCTCTATTTCTCCTGGACCTCTGCAATCTACCCAACAGCACCACAAGCTCTATCACTGACAGTTTGTGTATTCTCCTTTTGCCCTACCATTGGCAGATTCCCTACAAACACCAGGAATGTCCTCCATTAAGCTCTCAAAATTTCTACCCCCTCTATCCCCATATAATACTCTTTAAAACCCATCCCTTCAACTAAGCTTTTGATCAGTCTTCCAAATATTATTTTCTGTGGCTTCATTGAGATCTCTATTCCATATTAACTGCACTAAAAATCTGCAATCTATTGTGGTGCTACTTAATTTAGGTAATATTTGGAAACGAACTTGAGAAACATGAATAAAATATTATCAATTTTATTTAGTCGGCTCATGAGCAGGGAAAATAATGAGGGAGAAAGTTGTCTTTAGCTGTGAATGTTGGTTGCAATTGAGTATTGGCTTCTGGAGGTATTCACCTTCGAGCTTTCAGTTTCATCGAAGTTAGTGAAACCAAGGTGAGTACAAGCAGCAGCTAATATTCTCACACACATTTTATGCTCATGACCAAAGGCAAATTTTTCCTCCATATACAAGCAAATTCCCCTAGACTGGATTTGCACACAGTTACGAGATGTAACAAGATTGTTTCCTGCATCACTTGATATGTATATATTTCCTCCATCAATAAAATGAATCACAGTCTCCCATTTTGTTTATTCTGGACCTTTTATTCACCAAGTAAGTATGAGTAGTGTACAGTCTTTCATTATTAAAAGTGATTTTTACCAGATTTATGCCACACAAGTGCATTCAAAAACAGCATCAGGATTTGAGATATCTCCTACCATCTATTTCAATCACCCTTTTTCTTCAACAAGCTGCTTTTACCAACAGAGCAAAGAAAATAAATAGTATCAGCATCATGCCCTTTGCTCCTGCTTTTGCACCAAGTGCCTTTCAAGATGTTTTCATGAGGAACATTTGAGATTTTGACCTCTGTCATAAACTTAAAATGGAACAAGGTAAAAGTTATTTCGACCAGTGTTCTCTCCATCTCCTGAAAGTGCAAACTCTTATTAAGAAGCAATTCCACTCCAGCCTACTTGTGAGTTCCAAAGTTGTCATTCTTGTAGGAACCTGAACAGTTGTTCCAACTGACAATAATCCTTTCTCACGCAGTAGGAGTTAAAGGGTAGCAAACAATCCAATTGATTTTTCTCTCCTTAATCCTTAGGGAGTAAAAGTCAATTGTAGCATTCCCATATTGCTGAAATTTGCTGACTGGAATGGAAATTGAACTGGGGACTTACCTGTCCTGTGTGATAAATACTACTATGGATAAAACCCCCAGTGAAGATGCATATTGCAAAAAAAAATTAAAGTTCATTTAACCACTGGCTGTGTACACTTACTGTATATAACAGTTTAAGAATATCATCTGAAGATTCAATTTTGGAGCCAGAGTAAAAGAGCTAAGCCTGAAGTGGCTGTCACGAAAATCAGTTGAAGGTGGGATGAAAAATAGGAGCAGGTGCCAGGTGGGACACATTGATCGCTCACAGCAAAGTCACCAAGAGCCTCGTACAAGACCAAGTGGAAAGTCTAACCAACTGGAATATTTTGCACAATATATTACACCAGCAAGGAGATTTTATTTCAACCTCCTGTAGCACTTTTTCCTGTTGATTCAGATCCCAGCATGCTACTATAAACAAGATATGTTTTGTAGGTAGAACCACCATCAAAAGGAACTGGAAAGCAAATGTATAGGGTTGCCACCTATCTTTTATTGATCCAATAGAAAGTTTTATTTTACTGAATATTTCATGTAATGTATAGACAACAACTGAAATTTAAGACTTTTTCTTTTGTTTGCATTCCAGTTTTTAAGAGAAAAAATATTTTGATCCATTGCCCTGTTTTAAGAATGTCCAGGTGCTTGAAATTAAATAGGGTTTTTGAAGAGAATTGTGAAATTTGGGGATTGTACAGCCAGTGACTTTGATGAAATTGACTGTGTCCCTTTGCCAATGGTTATGCAGCTCCCACAGCACCTCACACAGAAAAGTAATGTAAGGCACAAGCCGATAGCAACTGAGAGTAAGTCAGTTTACAATTACATCAGGTATAGAACATATAGCTAGTGTGGCTGGCTCTAAGGTTAATGTTGGGATCTAGACTTAGAAGCAGATGGAGTCTGTCTAACAGTCTTGGATCTGAGACAGGACACAATAAATATAAAAGGCAACATGTATAATCTTCAAATAAATAGAAGAACTAATTCAAAACTAATACACACACAATATATAATGCAGTATAACTATTAATCATTCAGAAAGAGCAAGGGAGTCCAGCAAATTAATATAACAGAATCAAAAAAACAACTTTACACTCTAACTAGGAGGCAATGTAACTTGCCAAATAAACTAATACAAAAATCGGATACAAGTTGTAATACAAAAGAAAAGCTATAATGAGAAGGCATAGGCATGACATATGATTCAATAACAGGCAAACATGCAGGAGAGTTGGAAATCTTATAACACAGAGATGGAGAGAAGCGAAAAGAAAGAGGTGTACCCATTGCTGTTGAGATGTGAGCCCAGATAGAGACCGATGTAATGTGCCTTAACACATGCAATTCTCAAGAAAACCTTGAAGCAATCTTTGCTCCCTCATCTTTCCACCAGCCTCATTCTCTGTGCAGTTAGGCCTTGACAGATGTTGCTAATGCAAGTTTTAAACCCATCCCTGAATCTTACTTCTGACAACCATCAAGAAGTTATATTCAGCAGGATATAATACCAATTTTTTTAAATATGATTGTGGCTACCTGTTGTAGATACCATTCTTTCTACAGAAGGAATTCTTCACTGAAAGGCGTCTGTTGTTAAGTTCCAGCGCAGGGAACCGTCCGTTGTCTAAGCTCAAGATTTCTTCATGAGCCAATGTGCCAGCTTTTGTGTTATTTCCTGCAAAATGAAAATAATGACAAAATAAATTTCACTAAACACTGAAGCAAATGCTTGTATCCTGCTTGTGCAGTTAACACAAGCTAGTGTGCTGACAATTAGAACAGATCTTCTGAAGAAAATTTCAGAATATCAATTGCAAGTTCAATTTAAGTTTAATAGCTCCCCACATTTTTGCAAAATTAAGAAAAATATTAATTTCACAAGCATGTTGTTAGGGAATAAAGCTGATTAGTATATTATGTTTTGTGAAACATTTTAAAGGTATGACGAAAACAGTTTTTACAACTTATGGTTTCTTAATGATGGATCAGTACTTTCAGAAATGCCAACGCAGCACACCATGAGAGTATTTGTTCTGGATGGAGGGAAAATATTAAGAAAGATCCCTTTACACAACTGTGCACAAATTCTTTTGAGAGAGTGTCCGAGTGATCATTCAAATCAATTCTGTGGGCCACTCAGATGGTGCATATTTTAACCACTGTAAAAATCTGATAATCTGCTATGTCACTATTTGGAAATCTCGATGGTTCAGCATTTGGCTCACTGAGTGCTGATTCTTGTGCTCCCTTTAACTCATTGGGGCCCTGGATTCCTGCCCATTCGCTGGCGCTCTGCCTGGTGTACTGCCTTCTACTGACCAGGGCCCTGGTTCCTGTGCTCCCCTTCACTCACCGGGGCCTCAGTACCCACTCTCCCTTCAACTCACTGAGGCCCTGGGAGTTTTCCACACTGGGGCCCCAGTTCCTGCACTCTCCTCCACTCACTGGGGCTCTGATTCCCACGCTTTCTTCTGGTTCACCAGGGCCTCGGTTCCTGTGTGTGCTCCCTTTCACTCAGAGGGGCCCCAGTTCCCATCATCCCTTTTCCACTTAGTGCTCTTTGCTGTAGTCCCTTGCCTGGTTGGTTTTCCCATGTTCCCTTTAAACTTAATGGGTTCACTGTAAAATGTATGATTCAACCATATAACATCTTCCTTAAAAAGTGTATTGAAAATGTATTGGAGCATTAATGCAATAACATTTGACAGTCTGGAAAATCTGCTCATCCAGCACTACCAAAGTCCTGAGACAGCTGAGTTAATGGAGTTTCACTGTGTTGAAATTTTTAGTCATGAAAATTTGAAGGTTGTTATTTATAAACAGTCTAATTTTGTTCCTATTGCCACCAAAGAACAACAAGTCAATTCTGACTTCTTTATTTAAAATGCATACAATTACAACTTTTTGTCCTGTGTTCATTAGCACAATTTTCTTGAAATCTTTTTTATCCTTTGTAGGCCCGAGAGACTCAATAGCTCGAAGTACTTGCAGAAATTACTTCAAACATGCATTGTTATAAAATTAAACTTTAATTATTGAAAAAATGCAAATATGCTCCCAACTGTTCCCTACTTGACATTATTTCAATTTACTTCATTTGGCACTTGAAGTGTGCAATGTCCGGGAACCACCAGCGAAGAGCAGCCAGCAAGTTTGGGATTTCTGTCTGTGTGCAGTAGTCTCAAAGCTGGTAGCACAGACGCTGAGAGAAATTGGCAGTTCAGTGCAGAACTGCCTACACTTTCCAGCAAGTTCCAGACATTTCCGAGATATTTCCCCCTTAGAACTATCTGAATAATTTAAGACTTGGGCTTTTTATTATTTTAAAGGAGGGTCTTAAGATAGTAAATAGGTTGAAAAATATAAATCCATAAAGGACTTTAATTTAAATCATGGAAAAGAGAAAGGGGGCACAGATCCAATGACTAAAATATACCTTTTGGATTGACATGAGGTGGCTTTAATACAGAAAGGGACCAACGCTTGGAACTGGCTTCTTGGCAGAGCATTTGATTGAGGTAAAAATCCTGGAATAATTGAGGAAATAACCAGATACAGCAGCTTCAGAATCTTAAGACTGGAAAATCTTTCTTTTGTAAGTTGGGTAAACCCAGAGTGGAGCAATTTTGTGCGTGTTTCTGCATGTACCCGCATCTGTTGGAGAATTCCCCTCATTGTTTGACTCCCCAGCACCTATTTTCCGATGTAAAACTCTCTTAAGTGATGTCAATAGGAGCACAATATGCAAAATTTGTCTGCAGTGTGAGTTTCAACCTCAGTGGTCTGAAAAACAGCAGTCCTTGTTTACTCACAGAAAACTAGGTTTTACTAACGCTGTTTTCATTGAAGCTACATTACTTAAAGAGCCAACACTAATTGCATTCTTTGACCTCACTGAGATCGGGCTTCCTACAATCTCAAATACAATCCTAAATATGTGCTTAAAATACTTTGCCCACTGAAGGTCAAGGTCAGGGTCACAGTCACTCTCAGCTTCCTAGCCACATAATTATTCCAAGTTGCTGTTGCGAAATATCTGCCACATCTCTGTTTACTGTTGGTATTTGGAAGGCCAAGCAACCTCCAGAACAAAGGAGAGAAACTTTCACCTATTTTTCCCTCAGCCCACAGACACAGGAAGAGTAGACATGGCTTCCCCCAGTGCAGATATTCGCAGACTCCGCTCACGTCCTGACGGAAACATCTCTGGCATTCTCCTGCTAGGAGTGATTGGCTGTAACCCTGGAAAACCTCCATGACTTCCTTGCCCTTAGAACATGGCTTCTTATGGGCATTGTTCTTTGTCAACCTATCCAGGTTGCTATGATCCCAGGGAACACTTTCCATCTCCAACCATTGGAGCATCCATTCATTCAGCAGTAACACTTCCCTATGGAGTATTGTAGCACTGTGCTATGCTCTTTAACAGTTGTTTGCAAAAATTGAACCTGCTAAGCAAAATATCGAGAACTTCTACATATCAAATGCATGCAATCTCAGTTCTATGGAGACACAAGAGATTGCAGACACTGGAAGCTGGACCAATAAAGAATCTGCTGGAGGAACTCAATGGGTTTAGCAGCATCTGTGGGGTAAAGAAGTTGTTGAGGTTTCAGGTTGAAAGCCCGCATCAGGGCTGCAAGTTCTACCTCTTTTTGCAATTCTCATAAGTAGTGTTAGAATGACCATCCATGCTAATTTAATACCAAAAATGCATGTGAAGCAATTTCTTGCCTTTTTTTTGGTTAGTTGAATGAAGATGGACCGTATGACATCCCTCATCAACAAGTAGTCTCTGATCTTACTAAGCTCCAGGTTTCAATCCAAAAGTAAAACCCACTTTGCATCGCTGTCATAGTTTACTATGAAGAAGGGATTTCCTGCACTTATTGGTATCACACCAATGTAAGAGCACACCATGAATGTTGCTGCTTCAATAAGTATATTACAGCCAATAAAAATTCAATTGTCCTAAAATACAAGCAAAGCAACATTTTGTCATTGTTCAGTGTGATCTGTTAAACTGATCTGAAGCCATGAGATTCAGATTCATACAAAGGTACAAAAACTGTAAAGCAAAGATACTCAAATGATTGAGATTTTTGTTATTAATGGTCTGATCTTAATTAGATCTCACAATACAATGAAGAGCATTAATTGAATCATTAAAAATACATATGTAATTTTTATGGGTTTTGGAAAATGACCCAGCAGAGAACCAATTAGCTCAAATTATGTAAATCTTAATTCAATTAACTATTTCAGTTCAAAATGACGTCAATAAATGACACTACTTTTGCTTGATTTGACCGGTTAACAAGCTGAGATCCTAGCTTGGCAGAGGAACTGTTATCAGTTTGGCAACAAAAGACATTGAAACTAATAGATGCAAATTCAAGAGTTTCCTTGCTATAATGGGGGTATTAAGGATAAATGTCAACAAGGTTGCTTGAAAGCAAGAGCATGGCAAATTCAAGCAATCACACAGCACAAAGCCTCTTGGGAAGAATAATAAAGGGTATTTTATGAAGAAGATCATGAGCTAAAGGGATCACATAGATTGCCTACACTAAGTTGGAATTCTATCAAACCTTTCTGTATGTCAGTATGCATTGAAGGAAAGAAAGTGTAAATGAAAATCGTCAGTGGTGCTGTGGTATCATTGACGTGCCAGCAACAAGTTAAGTGACATGGGACAGATAGTAAGTGAGTCATCAGGCTGTCCTTCTTACTGACACCGGGGAAGGGATGAAGGTCAGTGATGTGGATTATGTGAAGGTAGAACAAGGAGCAGTGAAAGTAACGCAAAATTCCTACTTCGGCTTTTTCCAGCCCAAACTTGATTGATTGGATCCTGCTAGCAAAGATGCAGGCAGACTGGGAAGAGGTCAAGAGCATGAAGAAACATGTATCATTTTTTGCTTGACAATACTCCTGGTGTTTGGTAATGACCCTGGAAGCCAGCTTCAACTGAAGGTGAATACTACATCTTGGTTCTTCAAAGCACAACCTGCATCTGACAAAGGGTGGGAAGAGTTGAAGAGAGTACAGGAAACAGGTATTGCTGAAGAGGTTGAGTTTTATGATTGGGCTGCTTCATTCATTTGTGAAAGGCAGATAGCATCAAAAAGGATCTGTGGAAATTATAAGATAACAATAAAAAAAGAAGCAAAAAGTAGACATGATCTCTGATTGGTTTGTTTGCTCAGCCAGGAGGAGGACAGATCTTCATATGTCATATACACATCAGTAGACTGAGCTAGACAAAGATCTGGAGGAACACTTAACTACAAATATTCACCTTGCACTGTTTCACTGAAACAAACTTTCATTTGGGACAGTAACAGCTCTGGGCATTTTCCAGAGGACAATAGATAGCTTGATCAAGAGTCTGTCAGGTGTTGCAGGTCACTTAAATGATATTATGGTGTCTGGAAAGACAGAGAAATAACACAAGGAAGGTTTTGAAGGTTCGTTTGATGAGTCCAAGAAGTAGGAATAAGGTTGAGGAAAGATAAGTGCATCTTTGCTGCATCAAATGTAGTATGCCTTAGTTATAAGATTGATAATGAAGGACTTCACCCAGTTGAGGATAAGGTTAAAGCATTGCTGGATACACAAGCTGTGCAAAACAATATTGAAGTGAGCAAGGAAACCTAAAGCTGTATTCCAGCAGTTGAAGTAGATGTTGCTGAATTTAATGGTTCTTGTTCATGATGATGCAGCGTAGCCATTGTGCTACCTTATAATATCACTGATGTAGTTTTGTCACACCATATGGAGAAAGGATATATGTGACTAATTGGTTTTGCATCAGAGTCTTTTTCCAAAACAGAGCAATGTTATTTACAACTGGATATAGAAGGTTAAGTTAGTATCCACACAGCAACAAAATTCTGCATGTACTTTGAAGGCCAGAATTTTATATTTTTCAAATCTCTGCATAGCATTTTTGGTGACTGCAAGGGGATACCTCAGATGGTCTCAGCCAGAGTGCAGAAATGGGGACTCGCATCATTTGCATTTTGTTACATTCTGGAGTACAAGAGAGAATAATATAATCAAAGTGTGGATGTATTGAGTTCGGCTGCTAGTTACCTCCATGTGAGACACCAATATTGGTCTAGATTGTGTTATGGCTGGCATACATGAGCAATACCCCAGTCACAATCCAACAGTTTGTTATTATGATATGATGTGACTCTCTAGTCACTGTATGAGCAAATGCACAGATGGGAAGGTATGAGCTTTGCACTCAGAATCATACTGTTCTTTGGGGAATGCAGAATTGTTGTTCCATTACAAGTTGAGCAGATATTCATGAAGGAACCTGGGTATATCTTGTATCAAACAAGATATTTGTGTCTGACAATGGAAGCCCCTACTTCACTAGTTCTCAATGTGGTGAATTCCTCAGAAGGAATGGAGTTGAGCACATGCACATTTTTCCATACCATCCAAACTTTACTTAGTTTGGTGAAAGGGCTGATCACACATGAATGGTGGACTGAAGGAGATGACAGAAAGGAGAATTGAGACAGAATACACACCATCCAACTACAGGTCAGACATCTTCTGAGTTATTGAGGGACAGGTGTGTCAGAACACTTTCGGGTTTGATGAAGGCAGAGCTCTGAGCTTAACTCTATCCAAAGAAATGATACAGAAGCAACAACATGATATCAGAGTTCATGATTGCCATTTTGAACCAGAAGAGTGATTACTGGAATGACAACTCCTTTTGGGTACAATTACTATATTTAAAAGATATCTATACAGGTACATGGATAGAAAAGGTTTAGTGGGTTATGGGCCAAATGCAGTCAAATGGGACTAGCTTCGGTAGGTAACTTGGTCGGCATGGATGTGTTGTGCCGAAGGGCCTGCTTCTGTGCTGTACTACTCTGTAAACTCTGCAACCAACATAATGGAAGTGGACGCAATTCAAATTGAGATACTCCCATCTACTAGTAACGTTCCAGTACAAATTGAATTGTATGCTTTGCAAGGAGCAAGAAAACCACCAGAGAGATTAAATTGGTAAAGTCAGGACTGTTTTATTGTTAACATAAGATTTTTTTGTCAGTTTTTAATGTGTGCCTTCATCTAGATTTAGGATAAGTGATAAGGGCATGGGGCCCAATGAGTATAACCTATTGTTATCCTGTTCTAAGTAGATGAGAAACACAAATAAAGAGCTTCTAACGTAGAGTATCACATCTTTCATCTGCTGAATCTTGAGTGTTTTTACTTGATGTTTGAATGCATTGAATAGCGCTGTTATTAGAGAAATTAAGGGCATCCAGCATGGAGTGAAGGTTGGAGGAGTTTAATTTTAACATGCACCAGGGAGTGGTGAATAGACAATACAGAGAAGCCACAAGAGACTGCAAATGCTGGAGCTGGTAAACAAACTGCTGGAGGAGCTCAGCAGGTCAGGCAGCGTCTGCGGAGGGCCCAGATGAAGGATCTTGACCTAAAACATCGATTGTTCATTTCCTTCCACAGATGCTGCCTGATCCGCTGAGTTCCTCCAGCAGTTTGTTTTTTACCTCAGTTTAAAGACCACCATAACTAAATGCATGGGCATCACCTAAACATTATTAGACTGAGCACATCAACTGAAACAAAAGCACAGCTGGCCAGCAAAAAGGAATGGCATTTTAAGAGCTCGAAGGTTGCTGTTCAGAATCAAAGGGGAAGCAGACAAATCATGGGGAATGGGGAAATTTCATATAAAAGAAATTGCAATTTGTTTAATATTAATTTTCATGATGTGGGCAAAGCTTGCATTTCTTGCATATCCTTAAATGCCCTTGAGAAAGTTGTGATGAGCCACTTCTTGAGGTACTGCAGACCTTCTCCACTTCCTGTGTCCACAAAAGGAAAACGTTTCACTTCTGTAGGAGCTGCTGACTTGCCTCCACTTACCTTGGTGGCTTCCCCAATCCAGGTGCAAATCCAGGGATTCAAATTACAGAAAGAGATCCCCACCTGTTCCTACCTGCCTTCAATGGACACCTCTGCCACCTAATTACAAAGAACAATGAGGATGGTGGCTAGCCAGAAGATGACAGGATGCTCCACTTTAAGGAGTCCCGAACTAATTCCTGCTTCCTGAGAAAGGATGAAATGTTTTCTTCTCCCAATCAACGTCTACTGATTTCTGCTACAAAGTGTATAAACACAAGAAATGAATATGGTCAGTTGTCATGCTCACTGTTCAATCCCTTGTAAGCACTCCCTTTCTAGCTGTATGTAGGAAAATTAATGCTCATGGAATCATACACTGGGAGCAGAGGAAAGACAACTAAAATTTGGAAGAGGAAAATTAAATCGTGAGGATAGATAACGTCTGTTAGATATCCTTTGAAAGAGAAACACAAAGGAAGCTTGGAAAGATTTAAAGCCTCTGTTAGCTGCCAGCAGAATGGGAAGACTGGTGTATGACATGCTGCTGAGGGATGAAGAAAACTGCGACTTCCCTCCTGACCAAAAATAATCACATGCACTTTCAGCAGTGCACTAATATTTATCTTGAACACGGTTTTTAAATTGCACCTGGAGTTTTATACTGTATCTACTAAAAAGATTTAACCCTTAAAGCTAAAAGAGATTACTATTCAAAATGAACCAGAGTTTTGTGATGCTGCAACTTTTCCTTTCAGAACTGTATTATTTAATTCATCAAAGATAAATACAGATTAATGAAGATATTCCAAGATAACTCCAATTAGATACAACTAGTTCTGTAGTAAAATATGCCCATATTGCACTGCCACAGCTGAGACCATTATTACAAACAGACTTCAGGTGCAGGGCTCTATTGAAAGGATTCTGATAAAGGGTCACTGACCTGAACATTGTCTCAGTTTCTCTCTCCACAGATGCTGCTAGACTGCAGAATGACACTGACATCTCCATTTTGGTTTTCCAGCATCCGCAGTTTTTGCTTTTATTAAAAGAGTCCCCAATTTGAATACATGGAGTCTCCTCAACTTTTTGTTCAAATATACTATGACTTCTATGCTATTCAGCATCTATTCTTGCAACTTTCCATCAATCAATCAATATATAAATGTTTGAGGTAACAATTTCAATGAAATTTACAAATCCTGTGTGGGTGTTTCACATTGAAAAGGAAAGAGCATATATGATCTGCTAATGTTGGCAGTAACTCATCTATCAGACCAAAGTCAATGAACTGAGGCTCATGAGAATATAACCTCAACATCTTGTGTGGCCGTTTCATTGCCAAGTTAGTAACTGATACTTTCAACAGATTTACCTTTTCTTGGGTTTGGATTTTAATTTCATAAAATAATAATTTCTCACTCAATTTACATGCTAAATATTTATTTCATTGGGTTATTCACTAAATTGAAATGGAATCCTCTATACTGAATAGTATTTAAAGTAATGTGAAAATATACAGACTATTTCAGCAAGAAATGCCATGCTTAAAACCTGCAGATTACACATATGATTTTGTTCAATCAGACTAGCATGAAACATATTCCAGATATTACTGTAAAAGCTCACATTGATCCATCAACAAACCATTGTGCTACTCTTATAATTTGAAATAGGAGATAGAAGATAAGGCATAGAACATAAAAGCAAATGGTTAGGTTGGACTGTTTTGTAACACTGATTAGGGTATTGTTTCCAATTCTGGTCAGTAATTTTTTGGAAGGATGTGAAGATCATAGAGTTGGTGCCAGGAAAGACTTACTAGAATAGTTCCAGGGTAGGAGGGTTCACCTGCAAGGTTAGACTGAAGGAGTTCTGGTTGTTCTCTGTCGAGCAAAGAAGGTTTAGAGAAGTGAAAATCAAACAACTGCAAATGTTTACCAACCTGCACATCTTTAACATGTGGGAGGAACTGAAGCACCTAAGGGAACCTTGCACACTCACAGGGAGAATACGTCCTCTTCACAGGAACTCAACCCAGGTATCTGGAGCTGTGACGTAGCAGTGCTAACTGCTGCGCCACTGTGCTATCCTATATTATTGTAATCAACATTCCATGTAGTTATACAGATATACATGTCAAGATGGATTCCATTAGGTAGGGCTGAATGAAATGCTTAGTTGGTGCTGGAACCACAATTGTTAGTTGTAGCATGCAGGTCAATTCATTCTTGGCTTCTGTGCTTGTGTATCGCAATATATCTGAGCTGTGAGTCCACCATTGGACTCAGCATTGAAATCTGAAGTGCAACACAAGTCCAAACTTCATGAGGTGAATGACTGGATGCACTTTATACCCAAACCCTCAGGTTTATGTCAGGATGGTTGGTAGATGTAGTGCAACTTCATTCAAATGAATGAGTTTCACCACCTTTATAAAGACAAGTGCAGGCAAGTGGTTTAGTTTATTTTTAATTAGTTTTCAATTAACTTTAGGTACTTAAATGCACTTTGAAGCCAATGAATTATATTTTCACTCTTTTACATAATTTAAATTCATTTGAACAGTTTTTACATGTCGCTGATCATGAGAGACATCTAAAGTTGTTCAAAGACTTTTGATAGCAGTCAGCTGTTGAAAGACCTTTGTGCACAGGCACAGCCTCAGGGTCTCTTGCCTGAGGCTTAGTTGCTTCCTGCAGACTGCTCCACCTCACGGGGCAGCCACAGCAGCCAGACTTTGAAGATGATTCAACCCGTGGGCCCATACAACATAAGCCAATTTAGAAAGTATTTTATCTGCTATTTAAAATGCAAAGTGTTAAATGGGCAAATGTGACAGTTGCTTTATACAAAGTGAGATTCCACAAACAGCACTATTATTTAGAATAGCACAGGCTCAATTAAAATAACAAAGCTATGAGAAGTTAGAGTTATTTTTAATGTTCAGTGGGGCAAAACATCTTTGCTTATTGTTAATGTATTCATATCAATCAAAATCTGGCAGGCTGATTTTCTTCACTTGAAGTGAAGGGGGCTTTGACAGAGTAAAAAGTGTGAGGATGCTTCAGCTGGTGGGGCGAACAGAACCAGAGGGCAGAGTCTCAGGACCAAGGGACATTTAATAGGACTGAGATGAGAAAGTACCCTTCTCTCAGCTGGTTGTGAACCTTGGAATTCTTGACCCCAGAGAACTGAGGTGTGCAAAGTCATTAAATATATTCAAGGCTGAGGTAAATTGATTTTTGGACTTCAGGGGAATCAAGAGTTATGGGAATTGGGTATAAAACTGGAGCTGAGGACAAAGATCTTATTGAATAGCGGAATGGGCTCCAGAGGCCTTATGGCCTACTGCTGTTCCTATTTCTTGTGTTCTTTGGGAGGTGAATCATCTGGTGTAATATTCAGCTAAAGGTGTCAGAAAGCTTCCAAAATTGATTCCAATTCTGGGCTGATCTCAGAGAATGGCACTACATTTGGTGCTAGAATGGGCAAGAAAATACTCGGATCTACTCCTGTTCACTTCCCAGTGATTCTTGTCAGGCTGTGCAAAGAGACAAAACTAGTATCATGAACGTGAGGGAAATGGTAGGATATGGATATTGTGTAGGCAGAAGTGATTAGTTTAGTTGGGCATTTTATTACTAATGTAATTGGTTCGGCATAACATTGTGGGCTGAAGGGCCTATTCCCGTGCTGTACTGTTCTATGTTCTGTATGTACTAGTATCTCTAACACAGTCAGTGGCCAAACAGCCCACTAACTCTCACTGTTGAGCCTCTCACAAGAAGACGGGCTACTTGGAAGAGGCAGCAGAATGTTGCCAGTTCCCAGAGAATTGCAATCAGAGCCATTATTTATTTTTAAATGGATTATCTAAAGGATTATTTTCCAAATTAAAATATAGTAAAAGCAAAACCACAGTAAATTTTACTTAATCAGACTGCAAACAGATATCTATCAATGGAAGTGGAATTAGCAACAACATAGAAAAGAACACAAATAGAGCTGTGTCACAGAGGTTGGAGAGCTGCTTTTCACCACTAAGTTCAGCTGTACTGTGAGCAGAATCTAAGCATCTGTTTTCAAGAAGTGAAATCAGAGAATTCACTGCTTTCAGTTTTGAAATGAAATCTTCTTGTAAACAAATCCATTGATATTGACTTTTCTTTCAAATGACACAATAAAAAATGATTTGCAAATACAGTGCCAGGAAAATATTTCTCAATTTGAAATCTTAGAGTAAACAATTAGAATATTGTTAGCAAAAGCTGGGCAGAAATAATGTTCTTAACAGCTATCACACATCTGTGGCTTGCTTCCTTGCCTGCTGTTACTTCTTTAATACGAACACTACATCAGGCCCAGATCCTGAACCTCAGCTCCAGCCACAAACCAACCCATGTTCTGGACCCTGGCTCCAGCCACACACCCAGTCCACATTCCAACCCTTGATTCTGACCACACAGCGATGGTCCATCACCTGACATCAGCATCAACAGAACTGTTGTCACAGGAAGATCAATGTCAAAGTTCTCACATTCCCCACAAAGGCAGCTCCTCTCGGAAAGTGCTTCACGGTCAAGATTATTAGAGCCACATAGTATCCATAGTTCGTGGCTGCCCTGAAATCCACCATAGCTGGCACCTGAAAGACACTCTTGGCTTCTCTGCTAAGAAGAACCAGTACTGGTTCAATAAGAATGACAAAAAGCTCATCAACCACAAACATAAGGCTTTGCTAGACTGGAACTTCCACCTTTATTCAAAGAAAAAGAAACAACTCCACAGCACCTGAAGACAGAGGCCAGCAGAAAGTGCTCGACTTAAGGAACAGGTGCTGGAGGGAGAGAGCACAGGAGACCCAGCAACTTACAGGTGGGAGTGCAGAGGAGATTCACCAGGATGTTGCCCGAATTGGAGGACTGTAGTTATGGGGAGAGATTAGAAAGGCCAGTCTTATGTGAAGGAAGCTGAGGGGTGACCTGATAGAAGTATGTAATATTATGAGAGGGTATTTGAGGGGCAAATGTTTTACACAGTGAGTGGCTGATGTCTGGAATGTGCTGCTAGAGGAAGTGGTGAACTCAGATATAATTATAGTGTTAAAGAGTCACTTAGACAGACAAAGAAAAGAAGGATACAGTCCTGATGGAGGCAAATGTGATTAGATTAGATGGGCAAAAAGGTTGGCATGGATGTATAGGGCCAAAGGGTCCATTTCTGTGTTGTACAACTCTATGACTATGACATGTGTAGGTTCTTCTACTCTGTAAAAAAACAACTATAGTCTAAACACCCCCTTGAGAGTCAAGAACTGAGGTGAACTCATCAGGGACGGAGTAGTAGTCATGACCCACTGGACCCACTTTGAAGACCTTCCCCACCATAACTCTGTTCTTGAAATGAGTGTCCTGGACTCTGTCCCACAGCAACTCTGGGAAAAGCAGACCACATCCCATGTCTTGGAGGGCCACATCTTGGCAAAGGCAGATATCAATGAAATTTACCCCCACCTTCAATGCACCAGCACAGCCTTTGTTGAATGGGAAAAAGGATATTTGACAATCAAGACCTCAGACCAGGCACAAAAGTCCTGGGCCAGTGGGTATAGCCCTTCTCTATGTTTCTGAGACCCGGACTATTTACAGGCATCTCAAGACACTGGAAAAATACCACCAACACTGTCTCTGCAAGATCCTCCAAATTCACTGGAAAGAAAACTGAACCAATGTCAGCTTCCTTTCCCAGGCTAACGTCCCCAGCACTGAGGCCCTACTTACTCCCACTTGGCTACAATTGGCTGGTCATGTCATTCACATGCCCAACACCTGACTCATGTAACAGACACTCTATTCCCAGCTCTATCATGGGAAGAGATCACCAGGCAGACAGAGAAAAAGAATCAAAATATGTTCATAGCTTTCTTGAAGAAGTGCAACATTTCCACTGAAACCTGAGATTCTCTCCCCCATGACTGCTCAGTGGGGAGGGGGATTTGTGGATGGTAATGACAACCTTGAGGCAATGCATCAAGAGCACACAGAAGCCCTCACATGCTGCTCCCCTGCTCCATCAGTCATCACCCCCTTCACTGGTGGGAGAATCTGAGATTCCCACATTGACCTCATAAGCTACCTCAGGACGCACAAAACTGGAGTCGAAGTAGTTCTTGATCCCTGACATACTATCTAAGAAGAAGATGATAAACATGAGCCTGTGCCTGAAGACCCATTTTTCCCCACAGCTGGCAATGGGTGACATGATTAAACCTTTGTTGCAGGTGACACAAGCAACAATTCAACGTGAAGTTAATGCTCAGTCTTTTGCTGTGAATGACAAGGGATTCCTCAGCCATAATCTATGCAATGGTCACCTTGTATGTCCCTCAACTTACCTGTGATGGACCATCTCATACCACAGAAATAGAATCACCTGGTTTATAGCTTCCAAACAATTTTTAGTAAAACATCACCATTGTTTAATATAGAGGGGATGCAAAATTACAATAAATTAGAATTAAGCTGGAGGTAAACTGAACTGCAAATTTGATAGACATGTAAGATAATTCACTTTTGGGAACTTAAAGAAACCAGTACAGAGCAGTTTGGGCTGTACCTTACTGATGGCTGATGACAAAATACCTTTGGAAACTGTATGCTAGGTGCCCCAGCAAAGCTATCAGATTCTAGGGAGTTGGACAGATCCCCTGGAAAACTTGTTGGGAAGCTAAATTTATAACCACACAACACTATCAGATGCACATCTTAACAAGGGATCTGCACTTACAGAGAATTACAAACTCACCAGACTAAAAGGAAACAGAAATATAATCAGGCCTATAAACCATTAAAGAATCAGAACTGTTCTTTGCCAAGACCACAGATGTATTATATGTGTACCATGGCAGAGTAACAGGGTGCTGTAAGCACGCACATTCCAGAGTGACAGGTATTCAAGAGCAGCCAAATCACCATAGGTATGGCAATGTAAACTTGCTTCTCTAAAGATTCAATGAATTTTTCTGGTAATTTACCTGAGCCATGGTGATTTTGCCAGTGCTGTATTGATAGTATGAACACAAAGTATTGCTGATGTTAGAGACCTGAAATAAAAGTAGAAAATGCTGGAAATGCTCAGCAGATCTGGCAACATTTGTGGCAATAAAAAGAGCTAATATTGTATGATTTCTCTCACCACAAAGAAAGTTTCACCTGTTGAGTATTCCCAGCACTTACTGTTTTCTTTGGACCATTGGGTTTGGTTGAAGGAATCAAACAAGCATCCTGCTCCTGATAACTTTCCAGGGTTTTGTTTAATGTGTTTCCATAGCAATCAATTAACAGTAGCATGAGAGTCAGATGTGATGACTGCCTGCAGTTGAATAGTCTGTCTATGCTCACTGCAGAGTTTATGCATAAATAATGATTATTTGTGCAAGCTATTAGTTTTTACATAATCAATTGCACAAAGGAAATTGCAGGAAGTGACAAGGAAAAAAATAATGAAAGTAAGAGCAGTCATCTATCCCAATATGCTGATTATTTTACCTGATAGAATTCTCTCAGTGCTGGATTTGCTCTTGAAAATTAATTGAAAAATTCTGAAGCAAAGGTTTTATGCCTTGCCTTTAACACTCAGCATAAGACTAGGGCTGCTCAATATTTTACTTGTAGCCCTGTAATCATAGATCCACATCCCACTTGTCTTCTACTTTATTTTTAAAAAATTCAATCATGTGATATTTTCGAGATGTGACTGACAAATCACATTTCAGAGGTGCCAGGATATGTCTCAAGTTCACACCATGTATTGAGCAGCTGGCTGAAAATAACATTCATGAATACGATTATTTTGTTGACTATTCTACAGGGAAAACAAATATAATTACAGTGCTATTGCTGTTTGACAATGTATTTTTGTCAATACAAAGACTCATTTCCTTCAACCTTAAATAATTTCCTTTAAAATGGATTTCTGTAATCTATCAACCGTCTATTGCCTAAGGTTAAGGCTCATCCCCACGATTATAACATGGAAACTCTCAATTGTTGTGCACAATATGTTATAACTTAGTAGTGGAATGGATGGTGAGATCCCAAACGTAAATCACTCTGTTCTTGAGAATTTGACTGTCTGTCATGGTTAATGGTGTGTATAGATGGTATTGCTGCAAAATGTGTGTTCTTCCTTTCTCGGGGTAAAGGTCTTTTGCTCAAAGTGTTTTAGTCATGCATTAGCCTCAACAGTGCATGTCAGAATCCACAGTGTGTGGGACCCCAGTTAACCTTAATCTAAAGCTCACCCACTTTCAAGAGTGAGAATCCTGACTAATTTTCCTAACCTTAACAGCGAGGTACTAGGGTCACTCGTGGTACCCCTCTTGCCTTGGTTTAAGACCACAGAATGATTTAATCCTTGCTGATTTATGTGCTAAACTCATTCCAATGGTTTAGTGAGTTTACATTTATTGTGTAAACTCACTAAACCATAGGAAAGCCACAATGTAAATGTTAATTGTTGGATACTGATAGATTTCTAATGTCCCATCATCCTTGGCATATTGATACCAGAACAATATTGAAGCCCAATAGCGTTTGATAATTATATATGTAAAGGCTTTACATTCCAAAATTGCACTGTTGTTGTAGGATTCTGTCAGCATTCTGCATTGTTTCAGGTTGGCTCAGTGCCTGGCACAGCTGCAGTACAGAACCCAGCCAAATTGCATCATCCTGGCCACGAGTGTTTAACAAGGCACTTTGGTTGTCATTGAGCAGTGCACTGTAGATTTCCAATCAATGCCTCTTCAATTTTTCAGCCTTAGTAATGACTGTTGATTTACAATTTGACCACAGGGACAAAGGCAGCTAAATGTGATCCTGTATATCCACTATCCAATGTCCAAGTGTCAATGGATAATAACCAGGAATGAAGGTAAAACTTCTGGTTTAACTTGTACTGTCAAACTTTGCATACTAGGGCTAATTGCATTATTGTCCTGGTTTAAATCCATTATCTCAGCTCGAGTGAAGTAAAGCAGCTGGAGATTTTTGGTCCACACAATTTAAGTAATTAATGGAATAAGCTGCTGAGATATCAGGCAAACTTATTTCCACTTGTAATTTCACATTAACATTGACGGTTTATCCAGAGCTACGTATGAGACACAAGGGCTGCCTGACCTGCTGAGTTCCTCCAGCTTTTTGTGTGTGTTGCTCCAGATTTCCAGCATCTGCAGTCTCTCTTGTGTCTCCATTTTACCAGACAAATTCTGTATTCTTAATACTTGAAATTACCAGTAATGACCATTTAAATGAGAGAAATCTGAAGAAATTTATCGTTTCTTTCATGCAAATATTTTGGACAATGGATTTGCTGTTGGATGTGGTGTCACTTTACATGTTTATTGGGAAAAGGATTCCCAGTAATCTTACTGGACAATATCACCTCTTTAATTTACTGGTGTGGATGCCACTTACAATTCGTTTGTGCCTAAACACATTGCAACCAAAATATCAATTCAGTTGCAACCTGAAAAATACCTTTCTGAAGATTTAGCACTTATGTTTTTAAACAGTGGGTTAATTGTAAGTTTATCATCTAAATTAACAAAATCCATGGTAAAATCATGTTATTATTAGGATACTTGGTGTGTGCTGCAGTGATAGGATCCAACAGAATTGTTTTATTGCTCAGGGTTGGAAAGATCAATTTAATCTTAATCCTAATTTTACAAGGATTAAGATTACCATAGAATTCTTGTGTACTTACCAGAATCTGTTTTTTTGGTGTATTTTTTGCTCTGTCCACGAATTATCAGTACAAACACCAGCAGAAGGATAAAGATGAGTCCAACTAAAGCAATAACCACCAGGAACCACCACTCCTCATAAAACGGGGTTGCATTCTGGGCTGAAAAATTTAAAAGAAAGTTCAAGATCATAGTAAATAGCATGCAACAAACAGAAGCATATAAGAGGGTAGGGAGCAAGTTTAAGTAATTTGACTTTGTGAAGTTGCAGAGGTAAAATGCCACCTCTTGTTTTGGGGGCAGTTTTGATAATAGTTGTGCCATTATACTCTGGTTCCCATATTTGAGTTGTATCTCTTATCACCATCTCTGGGATTTCAGAATGAATATAAACAGTTCAGGTAGATTTAGAGATAAAATATGCATGGCTGTCTGTCCAATCGCCTATTGTGTGCATTTTTGTAATTCAAATTACTTTGTTTGCATGATGACAAATTTGCTGCTGATTTGTTTTAAACAGAGGAATAGATTACAGCGTGTGGTCTGTTTGGAAAGATTTTGAATCTTTTACCCCCTATGAGAACCAAATATTTGCTAGTTCTAATGTAATGGCAGGAAAACACACAGAAATAGCCCAACAATCTGCTAATTAGTTCCGATAAAGGATCCCGGACCTGATACATTAACTCTTTTTCTTTCCAGAGATGCTCCCTGACCTGCTGAGTTTATCCAGCATTTTCTGATTTTATTTCAAAATTCCGGTATCTGCAGTTTTAAAAAATTTTCAACATACTGATTAGGGTTTTGGTGGCAGATGAGAGCAAATTTAGTTGTCAGGATAGACAGGAACACAGTAAAAGGAGGGGAAAGACCATTGGTTTAAACTGCATTTACTTCAATGCAAGAGGCTTGACAGGTAAGGCAGATGAACTCAGGGCGTGGATTGGCTCTGGGGACTGGGATATCACAGCCATGACAGAAACATGGCTGAGGGAAGGGCAGGAGTGGCAGCTCAACGCTCCAGGATGCAGATGCAACCATGATAGAGATGCAGGTAAGAGAGGAGGGACAGTTGTCTTCTTGATGAAAGAGGACATATCAACAGTCCTTAGAGAAGGTTTTCTTGGGGGAATCATCCAGTGAGACCATATGGGATTGTATTAAAGGCCCCCTCAATAGTCAGCGGGAATTGGAGGAGCAGATATGTAGAGAGACTGCAGCTAATTGTAAACATAATAGGGTAGTATTAGTGGGAGATGGGCCAACCATAGTTTGAAAGGCTTGGATGGAGTGGAATTTGTGAATTGTGTCCAAGAAAGCTTCCTTGATCTATATACAGAGGAACCAACTGAAGAGGGTATAATACTGGACCTCGTCCTGGGAATGAGGTAGGGCAAGTGGCGGAAGTGTCTGTTGGTGAGCACTTTGGGTCCAGTGTCCATAATTCTATTAGTTTTAAAATAATTATGGAGAAGGATACAGCCAGTTCACAGGTTAAGGTCCTGAACTGGAGCAGAGCAAATTTTGGAGCCATTAGACTGGATCTTGCAGTGGTTGTTTGCAGGGAAAGGAGTGTTTGCCAAGCAGAAGGCCATTAAAAGTGTGATGTCAAGAGTTCAGGGCCTGCATGTTCCCATTAGGGTGAAGGGCAAGGCTGGCAGGTTGAGGGAACACTGGATGATGAAAGATATTGTGGCTCTGGTTAAGAAAAAGAGGGAGGCATACACTGCACAAAAACAATTGGGAACTAGTGAATCTCTTGACGACTACAAGAAGTGTAGGAATACACTTAAGAGAGAAGTTAGGAGGGCAAAAAGAGGAGATGAGAAGGATCTGGCAGGCAAGGTGAAGCAAAATCCCAAGAGATTCTTTAGATATATAAAGGGTAAAAGGGTGGCTAGAGAGAATAGGTCCCCTTAAAGATCATCATCAGTGTGGAACCAAGGGAAATGGGTGAGAGTTTTAATGAATATTTCCTCTTCAGTTTTTACTGTGGAGAAAACCATGGAAGCTAAGGAAATGGGGGAAGTGAGTGGTATTGTCTTGGACCGCATACGAATTAGCAGCGAGGAAGCACTGGAGGCATTAAAGTACATTAAGGTGGATAAATCCCCAGGGCCTGACCTGGTGCATTCTTGGACCTTGCGGGAAGCTGGAGAAGAAATTGCGGCAGCAGTACAGTGCAAGACATAAAGACATAAAAATTACTGTAAGTTACAAACATAAATAAATAGTGCAAAAGAGGAATGATGAGATAGTGTTCATGGGTTCATGGACTGTTCAGGAATCTGATGGTGGAAGGGAAGGAGCTGTTTCTGAAATGTTGAGTGTGGGTACTGGACTACCGGTATTGAATGCCACAGATATAGCTCTCAGCAGACCGTGAATCTCCTGGTTCATCCAGGGCTTCTGGTTTGGGAAAACTTGGTATGTTCTTGATGGCACACATTCATCCATGCATGTCTTGATGAAGTCAGTGACAGCCGTGGCATATTCATTCAGATCCGAAGATGAATTGCTGAATCTGGTCCAGTCCACTGATTCAAAGCAGTCCTGTAAACACACCTCCACCTCCCCTAACCAAACCTTCACAGTCTTCACCACTGGCGCTGCGGTCCTCAGTCTCTGTCTATATGTCAGGAGTAGAAGTACAGCCAGGTGATCGGATTTGCCAAAGTGCGGGCGCGGGATGGTAGTGTAAGCATTCTTAATGGTGGTGTGGCAGTGATTGAGTGTGTTGGCTCCTCTTGTTCCGCAGGTGACATGTTGGTGGTAGTTTGTCAGAGACTTCTTCAAGCTGGCCTGGTTGAAGTCCCCCACAATGATCAGGAATGCATCAGGGTGCGCTGTCTCGTGACTGTTGATCACGGTGCTCAGCTCCTCCAGTGCCAGCTTGACATTTGCCGGGGTGGAATGTACACTGCTACCAGGACGACAGCGGAGAACTCCCTCAGCAGATAAAATGGATGACACTTGACTGCCAGATGTTCCAGGTTGGGATGTTCTAGATCACATGGGATCCAGGGGAAAATAGCGGACTGAATTCATAATTGGCTCAGTGGTAGGAAGCAGAGGGTGATGGTTGAGGGTTGTTTCTCAGACTGGAGGCCTGTGTCTAGTGGTATGGGTCGGTGCTGGGCACTTTGTTGTTTGTAATTTAAATAAATGATTGGATATGAATATATGAGGCATGGTTATTAAGTTTGTGGATGATATTAAAACAGGTAGTGTTGTAGATAGTGTAGAAGGTTATGAATAATTACAGGGGGATCTTGATCTGCTTGGTATGTGGGCTGAGGATTGGCAAATGGCCTTCAATACAGATAAATGCAAGTCATAGAGAAATACAGCATGGATACAGGCCATTCAGCCCAACGAGTCCATGCTGACCATGGTGCCCACCCAGCTAGTCCCAATTTCCTGCATTCAACCCATATCCCTCTAAGTCCCACCCCTCCATGTACTTATCCAAGTGCTTCTTAAATGATATTATTGTACCTGTCTCAACCACTTCCTCTGGCAGCTCGTTCCATGTACTGACCACCCTCTGTGTGAAAAAGTTGCCCCTCAGTTCCCTTTGAAATCTTAAACCTCTCACCCTAAATCTATGCCCCGTAGTTTTGGACTCCCCTATCCTGGGGAAAAGACTGTTACCGTCCACCTTATCTATGCCTCTCACAATTGTAAACATTTCTATAAGGTTGCCCCTCATTCTCCTACGTTCCAAGGAATAAAGACCTAGCCTGGCCAACCTCTCTCTATAACCCAGGCCCTCTAGTCCTGGCAACAAGGGACATCAGGGGCAGCTTCTTCACACAAAGGGCGATGCGTATTTGGAATGAGCTGCCAGAGGTAGTGGTTGTGGCAGGCACATTAACACCGTTTGAAAGCCATCTAGATAAGTACATGGATAGAGGGGGTTTAGAGTGCTGTGGGCCAAATGCAGACAGATGGGACTAGTTCGCTGGGCAACACAGTCGGCATGGACGAGTTGGGCCAAAGGGCTTGTTTCCATGCTGTATGACTCTCTGAGGTGTGGTCTGGGTACAAAGATAAAAAGCATGCAGTGTTAATGAGTGTTGAATAGAAGACAAAAAAGATTGCAGGTGCTGGAATCTGGAACAAAAAACAGGGTGCTGGGAGACCCTAGTGGGTCAAGCAGCATCTGTGGGACAGCTCATGGTTGCACAGTATGAACCTCAGCTGAAGCAAAGGAAAAATTATATCTTAGTGCTAAATACATAATATTTCAGAAAAACTAACTACCAAAGAAATCACGTTGCATTCAAACTCCTTTCCAAAGCCACTTTGCCTTCTAACCTTTCACTTGTCATTCAAAAATCTCCTTAAATATATCAATTTCACTCCACTTAATAGTTTACTGCTCCCTAAATTCTTCTTGCCCCTTCTGCATTATCATTTCTTTCCTGCAAAGTGCTCTATGAAGTAATTGTGTGTCGTTGTTTAAACACAGCTGTGGATACAGCTCAGCACATCACGGAAACTAGTCTCCTCTCTCTACACTTCTTGCTGCCACGATAAAGCAGCCTGCATAATCAAAGACCCCACCGTCCCTGGACATTCCCTCTTCTCCCCCCTCCCATCGGCCAGAACATACAAAAGCCCGAAAGCATGTAACACCAGACTCAAGGATAGCTTCTATCCCTCAGTTAAAAGACTATTGAACGATCCCCTAGAATGATAAGGTGGACTCTAGACCTCACAATCTACCTTGTTATGGCCTTATTACCTGCTTGCACTGCACTTTTTCTGCAACTGTAACACTCTATTTTGGATTCTGTTGTTGTTTTCCCTTGTACCACCTCAATGCAGTGTTGTAATGAAGTGATCTGTATGGACTGCATGAAAAACAAAGTCTTTCGCTGTACCTTGGGACATGTGACAATAATTTTCCAACTTACCAGATGACTTGTTACATATGCTTGGAAAAGTGTTGAGGCAATGATGCAGCCTATTTCACTGAAGTTGGTTCTGTTATAAGCCTGCTGGTTGGTATCATGGCTTGCAAACTGTACTAACTCAATGTAACTGCACTGTGTAATGAATTGACCTGTACGATCGGTATGCAAGACAAGTTTTTCACTGTACCTTGGTACAAATGACAATAATAAACCAATACCAATAACATCCCAGCACCTTTATCAATCTTTCTCGCTACAGTGTTGTACTTCACCTCCAATAAACTTCCAGCAGGAGTGGAACTAATCTTCAGAACTAATGGGAAACTGTTCAATCTAATAATACTAAGGAACAAAGATCATGCAAATCCTTGTAAACAGGTGGAGACACAAGAGAATGCAGTTGCTGGAATCTGGAGCAACAAATCAGGATTGCAGTATGAAGATGATTCTTGTGTGTGTGAGAAACAAAGGACTGTAGATGCTGAAATCAAGATGAATCGTGTGTGTGTGTATGCCTGGAGGCCAAGCTTCAAAGCATCTTCAACTTTCTCACCAAAGCACACAAGAAGATCCACTCAATATCTGCAAGACCAGGAACTTCAATCAGTCTGCCCCGGCTGCACCATCTTGCCCTCCAACAATTAACATTCATGATGAGATCCTGGAAAATGGGTGATGTTGGAGACATTTATTTGGTTCAAATAAAAATAGAAAGGCATCAAAAGGTATGGGTAGAAAGTGGAATTATGGCATTGAGATAGATGATCAGCCATGCACACAATGCATGGCAGATCAGGCTAAAAGAACCAAATGACCTACTTCTGCTCCTATTTTTCTATGTCTCTCACATTTTCATTATGACAGATATTAAGATAACTGGCTTGTAGTTTCCTGCTTTCTGTCTCCCTCCCATTTTTCCATGAGAGACAGAGTAATGAAATTGTGAATAGCTGATTTGAGAAATGCAGATATTTTGCAAGGCTGCAGGAGGTTACAGAGGCAGCCCACCAAAAAACACAGATTAGAGTTTTTTGTGATAATGATCTGAAATCCAAATGTGAATACAAAATGATATATTATCCATCATGAATTAATAACACACTGAGAATCAAAACCTGAGGGTTATAAATGTTATGGCTTCCAGCGATATCCACATTAACAATGAGGTTCCACATTTTAGCCTCTGTTAAAAAGTTTCTCCTTCATTCCTAATTTAATTTATTAGGGATCTGTGGTGATTTATTCAAATAAGTTCATTCAAAATTATAAGTATTATCCAAGTATTACCTGTGCATCTGGAGATGGGAAGTGGGGCAAAAGAACTATAGCATCACTAAGTAAAAAAAGTAATCCCCTTGTTTCCTGGGGTTCAGCTGGATACCAGAATGAATTAGACTATTGTAAAATATGTTAAGTGCGAAGAGAGAAATTTAAGAATCTGAGAAAGGACTTGGATGATACTTCTGAAGCAGGTTCAAGAACAGCTACTTCCCTTCAACCATTCGGCTCTTGAACCAACCTGCACAACCCTAATCACTACCTCAGTACAGCAACACTATGATCTACAATGCACTACACTTTGCACTTTGTTTTTTTTGTTCTAATTGTGTTCTTCCTGGTATAATTTTGTATAATTTATGTTTAATTTACATTTTTCTTGTGAATGTTGTGTCAGACGCAATGTGCCTGTGATGCTGCTGCAAGTAAGTTTTTCATTGCACTAATGCATACATGTACTTGTGCATATGACAATAAACTTGACTTTGACAGCTTGAAGACATGATCAGTAAGGCAAATAAGCAGAGGTAATTGTTATTTAATGCTATTGACAGATTTCCGAAAATAGTTCAGACACTTTACAAATCTGGTTATTTGATCGTGGTGTAAATCTCTCAAGTGGTTAGGGTATACACTGATTACTTTCTAGCCTTGTGAGCAGAGGCCAGCTGTTGCACAGAAGGGAGACCTAGTGCCTCATGCTGCTACGCAGACCAAATGCTCAGTGACGCTATTGCTCAGCCTGCCCCAAGGGAGCAGGGGCAGGAGGGGAGCAGCCAAGCAGAAGTTAAAGATGGGAAGATAATATGATTCGAATATGACAAAGCAAGTCATAAGACAAGCATAGAACGCAGGTCAATGACATTTACAAAACAGAAGGAATCTTTCAGTCCCTAAATGTCTGCGCTGGCTCTTTGTCAGAGCAATCCAATATGAATCCACAGTTTCGAAGTCCCATTATTCACACTTGACAAGCACTTGAGTAATCTGAGTAATATGGTGACCATGTCCCTGTGCACCCTACCCCATAGCCTCTATCCCCACCATTGATATATTGATGTAAGGAGGTTAAATTAAGTCCTTGGCTTTATCTTGTCACAGTTACAGGGGTTGTAATACAACAGCTGCACGTTCATAATAGCAGATGATAAGTTGCCTGGTGAAAGACTACCATTGTTGTAAAACTGAAGCAGTGCACAGGCAGAAGTTCAGAGTGTTGTCTGTCTTACTTGCTCAAAGGGGAGATGCAGGAAGCTTTGTGGTGCAAGGTTTGGGAGTAGCAAGTAGCGCTCACGCATGTTGGGGGTGGAGGGGTTGGTGGCCCGAATCAGCCGAATGACCATGTAAGTGGTTGGAGGGGAGAATTATGGTGGATGCAGTGACCATCTAAGTAGCTGGGCAAGTGGGGGCTTGGAGATCTGCACCACCTGTCTCACAGAATGTAGCAGTTGCTGGGCTGACTGAAGGGCTGTAGAGAAATCAGAGGGTGGGAAGACCGGATTACAGATCAAAGGGAGGTCAATGGTTGGGGTGAAGGAAGATGGGCACAAAGGATAAAAGGTAAGCATGCCCAATGATGGTCACTCCCGTTGTGGGAAGTGCCTCATCATTTTTCTGGAGTGATGCAAAACAATCTGTAAATTATAATCAAAAAACTGCAGATGCTGGAAACCTGAAATTAAAACAGAAAATGGTGGAAACACTCAGTAGGTCAAGCACCATCTGTGGAAAGAGAAGCAGGGCTTCAGGTTGAAGACCTGACAGAAGGATGGTCTTCAATCTGAAATGTTAACTTTGCTTCTTTTTCCACAGGTGCTGCTTGACCTGCAGAGTGTTTCCACATTTTCTGTTTTTACTTTAACCTGTAAATGGCCATTATCGTGGTCGACTCCATGTTGCGTCCACTTTCAGTCCTGCAGTGTTGGAACAAACAGCACTGCAAGACCTAATTTACTGGTCAAGGATCTTAACCTGACAGGAAAGGTGGTGTTCATTTTGTGACTTGGACACAGGCCTATTGGTAGATTTATTGTTTCACCCTCTTGGCTATGCTGTTTTAGATAGACACTGGCAGAAATGTTCTGACAATGGGTCGATCAAGATAATACAGTAACTAAGAAATCCAATGGGGAATTCAGAAAAAAAGCCTCTTTACTCAGAGTGGTGAGAATGTGGAACTTGTTACCACAGGAAGTGGTTGAAGAGATTAGTGTAGAAGTACTTAAGGAGTGGCTGAACAAATATTTGAGTGGGAAGGGAATAGAGGGTGACAGCACTCGACTGAGATGAGGAAAACTGGGAGGTGGCTCGAGTGGAGCATAAACACAGGCGTGGATTTGTTCATCAATGGCCTGTCTCTGCGTTGTACAACATACATATATTAATGGCTGAATAAACAGAACCTCCACTGAGGGGATGATTAACATTTGAGGGCTCGGGTAAGTTCTACACAAAAAATATTAACAATTTCAGAGGTAAGTTCTGTACCTGAAACAGATGGAGAAGGGGAACTTGGTGTTCCATATCCATAATCATTTACCGCTATTACTCGGAAATCATAGCTCACACCTTGTTTCAGGATGTCCATGCTGAAGGTGTATGATGTCACTTCTTTAGGAACATCCTTAATTAGAATATCCCACAGACCTTCATCTGGAAAACATAAAATTAATACTGTTAAAATATTACCTATCTATTTATTTAACCGTGTCCCTGGCCATACTTTAGAGAGAAGATCAATTTTGTAACTTAGGCAATGTATAGGCAAACTTTTCTCTGTTTAGTAGATTTTTGCAATACAATTATCCTTTTTATATTCACCATTAGTTGCAAAAGAAATATATTCTTATATATTCCAAATTCTTCATGGCATGAACACATTTTTACGGTTGAGATTACAGTTGTCACTTGGAATAAGTACTCTTTACACATTTTTTGGAAAGATTGTGGCCAAAAAATTGTTTCTCATCAGCTTCTTTTTCCCCCTTCTTATTTCCCTGTATGCCTTAACTTTATTCTCTTTTGTGCACAACCACTAACTCCTTACAATGAGGACTGACTTACAGTAGCCATTTAACCTGTCAGAATGTCTTAGGGGTGTGAGAGATAACTAAAGCATCTGGAGGAAACCCACACAATCACAGAGAGAATGCACAAACTCTGCACAAAGGAACCTGAGGTCAGGATTGAACCTGGGTCCCAAAAGCTGTGAGGCAGTCGCACTTGTTGCTGCACCTGAGTGTTATAATAGTATCTGAGTTCAAACTACAAAGGTGTGCACTTTGAGGAAGCCTGCAAGATGGCAAATGCTCTTGTCCACACTGTCTGCTCCTCCAATTTAAGGAAGAGCTAGATGAAATCTTTGATCCTGGAGAATGGAGCTTGGGTGAACTCCTTAAAGCAATAGAGAGTCTGCAGAGATCAACAGCAGCGGATCCTGAGGCTGGGAAGCTGAGTGACTGTGCCTTGACCTCCATGGGCAAAGGAGCTCAGGCACACGTGAGCTATTTTTAAGGAGACAGGAAGTCACAGATCTCAGGAAACAAGACCTGTATGTAAATAAGAATGGTTATTTTTCAGACAAGTGAGGATGGAAATCATGTATCAGATAGATTTTGGGATTGCACTATTGCTGATGTCATTTGGGAGAGCTCTATGCTGAAAGCATAATAGAAAACCCTGCTAAAAAATCAATGGTCAAGTTTCCCCGTGGGCTCTAAATACTACTGTAGTCTGGATTCAATCAATTTTCAGCACCACGTCACCCTTTGTTTTGGAGTTGTGCAAAGGATTTTCTAGGTGTATGTGTCAGGTGTAGCTCTTGGCTCTGAGTCAGAACATCAGGGTACAAGTCCCACAGTAAGGAACTAAGCCAAAAATATAGAGTGGCAATCCAGTGCAGCACTGAAGAAAATCAAAACTGCTGGAGACATGACAGTAAACCAAGGTCCTCTCTAACCCCTTGCGAAAATAAAAGATACCATTGTACTATTTTGTAAAAAAAAGCAAGTATGCCATCCTTATGTCCTGGCCAATATCTATTCCTTACGAAACATCAATTAATCAGATTATTACTGCATTGCTGTATGTGGGTGCTTCCTGTGTGTAAACTGATGAATCCTACACAGTGGTGACAACACTTCAGAAGTATTTAATTGTGTGTAAAATGCATTGGGACATCCTGGAAGATGTATATACGTCATTAAAATAATGGAGGGAGGAATCTGGTGTGGATGCATTAGACATTCATATTTTGCCAATAGTAGTTCCTGCCCTTTTGTTTCATCAACTAGCTGTGAAATGGAAAAAAAATGAATGATTGCCATATGCCTTTAAGATCAATCTACACTCTCGCTGGGCAGTTGAAAGCACTAAACGGCAGTCAATTGATGCATTAGAAAACTAATCAACAGAAACAGTTCTTGGTAAAAGACTCCAGAAAATTGTGAAAAAACAAAATTTATGAATCACAAGTCACATAAAAACAAATGGCCCTAACTTTTGAAGAAAGACAGAACAAAAGTTTGTTATTTTCTCATGACCTTTACCACACGTTCACTTGGATAGGAAAACGATGCAAAATCAATACTTTAAGAACTGTTGATTAGTTTCTGTAAGTGTTATGCATCAACCAATAGCCAGAATTGATCCCTGATGTGTGTTGAGGTCTCCAATCTCAGATCTGGCATAGGCAACATGGCTACAGTTGATCTCACTGGATCTTGCCTGGGAAGGAAAAGATACTCCTGGAATCACAGTCCAGAAATCTATCTGGAGGCCCAATGATGCTGTGCTTCTGCTTTGTTCTGTTCTGTAATCCTCTTGTCTTTCTAAGGGCTTGGGGTTGTTCTCTTGCAGCAGAAGAAAATCAGACATTCTGTTTTCTGAGAAGGAGGCCAATTTATTACCATTATTCGGCTGTTTTATGGTCAAGAAGCCACTCAATATTATCATCAGCTCATGTGATGGTGGTGTAGTTGCTCACTAAAATGGGCTAACTATCTGACTCCAAATCTGAAATTCCAAATTTTAACCATGGCTGAAGCATTAATGCTGCTACTTCACTGGCAGAGATGGCAATTGCTGTCTCCAGACTTGTAAGTGAAGAAAGGCCATTTGCGTTCGGTTTAGCCCCTTGCAGCTCCAGATGTGGATACAAAAAACAGACTAACTTATATGCATTTAAACCATCCATATTCTTATCATGCAAACTGATATGAAAGGAAGCACCAAGAAGAAGAGCAGTCTACCTCTTGGCAACGTTTGTCCAAAGTCATAAGAAGCAGCAGACATATTTCTGTGAAAAAAATTATGAACCCAAGGGCTGACGTATTTTTTGAATGTTCAAAACAAAATTAGTCCTGACATTTCCAGAACATTTTAACTTAATATATTTGTAGGGCATGGAAGAAACATTTTGCACAATGTTGATGCCTTAGGCACCCAGATCACATAGTCAAAGGCATTTTTTTGGGAGGGAGCAGAATAAGTGATTCAATCCATCCCAATGAAATGCTTCTTTGCAGTACCAGAGGGTGAAAAGTACAGGGGAGAACTGTGGACTTCAAAATCTCATGGTCTCGATCTTGATGGATTTAATTTCAATAGTTATTGTACAAAATTGTTCTTCATCCTGGGATAATTTTAATTTGTTGGGCAAAAAACTGACAGGACTGGTTTCAGCATGAATTTCACAATTTGCGTGATTTATTTTCCACTGCTATATATAGGTGTGCAATCAGACCCTTGTAACTTCCCAGCTGTTTAAAATTAGCCACATTATTTCTTTGCGATTGAATGTAATCTTGGATGACCAACTAACTTTATTTGGTTGGGACAGTATTGACCTACAAATATAATGAGTCTTCCTTTCCCCTGAGCCCCAACTGACACTTCTCTTGAGTGGCTCACTGGAGGAAATGGTAACATTGGATGAGATATGGGCCAATGGTGATAGCAGGAGTAGAAGAGAACGCTTCAGTGTTGGAGACACAGGAGACTGCAGATACTGGAAATCTGGAGCAACACACAAAGGCACTGGAGGAACTCAGTGGGTCAGGCAGCATCTATGGAGGGAAATGGACAGCTGATGTTTCGGGTTGAGACCCTTCATCTGAACCCTAGTCTCGACCTGAAACACTGGCTGTCCATTTCCCTCCATAAATGCAGTCTGACCCGCTGAGTTCTTCCAGCACGTTTGGGTGTAACTTGGTTGGGTCCTCCACATCCTAACTCAAAGTATAATCATAGCATTCTATAAGGGAGGGCATGTCATGGCGGGGAACAGTGAGTAAACCTGGAATCTCATTGTGTTATGACATGATGTACTTACTGAACTAATAGGGAAGCTTACACCTGCCCAGTCAGGCAGCTCAGGCAATAACATGTAATTACATTATTATTATTTTAAAAACAAAATTAAACAGCTTCGATAAAAATGCCATTCTGCTGGTTTTCTGCTGCTGCAAAAGTACATTTCAACAGGAATCAGCTTTTTTTCTACACATACTTCTACTTGGGTTGACCTGTGATCATTTCCTGTGATAAGTCACTCAACTCTGTGGTGTAGCCCCTCTGTATTCCGTATTGACATAAAGCACTGAATGAACAGAGCTAACAGTGGATACCAAGCAGGAAGGGCTACCTACTTCCCCAAATTATAAAGATCCAGTTCCCACCCTCATGCTGAATGACTGTGGGACAGCATTTTCCCTGCAATGCCAAGGAGCCTTGGTGGTCAACTCAAACGTCCTTTCAAGGCTTGCCAGCAGATGTAGCACTAAAGGATGGTGGATGGGTGGGGAGGTGGTGAGCAGAGACAGCAGCAGCATCGATGGAGCCACAGGGTTCATCTTTTCTTGAGAGTCAATGCCCCCTTGCTTTAATTGTATGCTGCCATCCCAAGTCAGCCACTCAATGTAAACAGCATGCTGCCCAACCTGTAGGAAAGCAATTTCTCACCATCAGCATCAGGAACCTGGCCATGGCACAACATGAGAACCCATTTCATCCTGCTGGCTTTAAACAGCTTCACCAGTACTTAGTAGAACTTATGGTCAGGAACTGGCTTGATCCCAGCATGATGACAGTGCTCTGGTGCATTAAAACCATCATATTGGCAAGGCCAAAGCAAACCTCATCAGTAACAGTGACTAGCCCAATATTCCCAATTTTGTAATTGTATGTGTCCATTTATTATTTTGAAAAGTTAGTCAGCTAAAGAAACAACATCCCAGGATACACAGAATAATGCTCTAATGGTAAATACTTTTTCATATGTTCCTTACACTGCTGGGGCCAGAATAAAAAGATTGTTTAATCCGTCTTGCTTTTAGCCAAATGGTGACTGCTCTGCCCCATGTTGTACTGTGCAAACTTTGGAGGTTTCCAGTATTCAATGTTTTGTTCATCCTGATATAGCTGATTCAAACAGCAGTGAAGTGTATGTATCTCCCTCTGTAACTGGATCCTCAACTTTCACAGTCAGTGCGTATCGGCAGTAACATCTCCTCCTCACTGACAATCAACACAGGCGCACAGCAAGGATGCATGCTTAGCCCACTGCTCTACTCTCTACACTTATGACTGTGTGGCTAGGTACAGCTCAATCGCCATCCATAAATTCGCCAATGACACCACTGTTGTTGGCAGAATCTCAGATGACGATGAAGAGGCGTACAGGAGTGAGGTCGATCGGCTGGATGAGTGGTGTCACAAAAACAACCTCGCACTCAACGTCAGCAAGACCAAGGAATTGATTGTGGACTTCAGGAAGGGAAAGTTGGGAGAACACACACCAGTCCTCATTGAGGGGTTAGTGGTGGAAAGGGTGAGCAGCTTCAAGCTCCTGGGTGTCAACATCTCAGAGGCCCAACACATTGATGCTATTACAAAGAAGGCACACCTGCAGCTCTACTTTGTTAGGAGATTGAGGAGATTTGGTATGTCACCAAAGACTTTTGTAACGGTAGCATAGCGGTTAGTGTAACGTTATTATAGTGCCAGCAATCCGGGTTCAATTCCGGCTGCTGTCTCTAAGGAGTTTGTATGTTCTCCCTGTGTCTGCGTGGCTTTCCTCTGGGTGCTCCGGTTTCCTCCCACATTCCAAAGATGTACGGGTTAGGAGCTTGGGCATGCTATATTGGTGCCGGAAGCATGGTGACACTTGCGGGCTGCCCCCAGAACATTCTACGCAAAAAAGATGCATTTCACTGTGTGTTTCAATGTACCTATGACTAATAAAGAAATCTTATCTTAAATTTCTACAGATGTTTGGATGAGAGCATTCTGACTGGTTATTTCACCGCCTGGTATGGAGGCTCCAATGCACAGGATCAAGAGGCTGCAGAGGTTGTAGGCTCAGCCAGCTCCATCATGGGCACAACCCTCTCCCACTAACGAGAACATCTTTAAGAGGCGGTGCCTCAAGAAGACGGCATCCATCATTAAAGACCCTCACCATCCAGGACATGCCCTCTTCACGTTACTACCATCAGGGAGGAGGTACAGGAGCTTGAAGACCCACACTCAATATTTTAGAAACAGCTTTTTCTCCTCCACCATCAGATTTCTGAACGGTCCATGAACCCATGGATACTACCTCGTTATTCCTCTCTTGCACTATTTATTTATTTTTGTAATTTATAGTCATTTTTATGTCTTTGTGTCTTGCACTGTACTGCAGACATAAAACAACAAATTTCACAACATATGCCAGTGATAATAAATCTGATTCTGCAATGCCTCACTGACCCGAATTTAACTAAAATTTCTTTCTGTATGGCTTGTTGCAGATTAACCTCCATGTATCTTCTCAAAACACATAAATCAAGCAAAGGATAGATACCTCCAGAACAATGAAGTTCAATGGTTTTATTGTGCAAAGAATGCAAAAAATGCTTTCTTTCACAACTGCATCTCCTCCTAGCTCCTGTCACCATTTACTTGTAAGTCAGGTTGTTTGTAACCTGGGGAGTCCCTGTACAGTATTAATTCATCAGAAGCAGGGCAGTGATAAATATATTTGAATATATTTCACAACAAGCATATCATTCAAGTAGCAGCATTTGTAATTTTAAAATGAAACCAGAAATTACAACAGGAGGGTCAGGATCAGCAAGAGGCACTTGCATTGACACAATGGCACACTGGTAAGGACACACAGAAGTCAGAATTGGCAGAGAGATACTTTGGGATGAAGAAGCACAGTTGGCACTAGAACAGCCTTGGGATGGTGTATCAATGAAACAAAATGTCAGTCACCAAGAAAGGGCAACTTCAGAAGGCAGTTTTGCTGGAACATACCACAGTAATCAAAAAATTCACTAAACTATTATTTCTAATTTCATTGCAATAGTTAATACATCAAGTTCACTGGCTAGTGGGTTATCTGTCAAATGCCAAATCCAAGTTCCACTAATAAACTGCTGGAAAAATAATGGGGTGTAAGGTTATTAATTGGGGAGCATGTTCAGGGGATTAATGTGAGCTGCTGATCTCCAGAATTTTTGGGTGAATGACAATGCACTGGGGTTTTCTTCAAATAAACTGCATCTTAACCATTGTTTTAAGTATCTGCTGCATTTGTACATTAATTGCTTATTAAACACATCAAGAGAGGTAATAATTCAGTGATAATATTTTAAATATAATTGAAAAGCAATGACAACCTCTCTCCCCATAATGACAATTTACATGGCTCCTCTAATTCGTGTATGTAGTCATTTTGTTTAGAAAAGATCAGATTTATCATTTTTATGCCTTATATTCCATCTCTTTTTTTTATATTGCTCTTAATTCACTCTTTCAATCTTTGCTTCCCTCTGCTGACTTATTTTCTTTGATAGTAAGTTAGATTTAACCATAAATTATACTCCTTCCCTGTTGTTTCATGTGCTTACCTGTCATTAATTTTCATTATTTAGGGAGACTGATTGTCAGAGGGACATTAACTAATCTACTGTTGCCCATGTTTCTCTGTTATCTGCTAATGTTTCTATTAGGTTATGGCACAAATGTTTATGAGTCAAAGGATGCAGAAAGAAATCTAACTAATGGGGCTTTTCATGAGTTGCCCTCTGCCAACAATGTCTGACAATGAGTCCCATACAGTTGCTTACAGGAAGAGTAAAACTAATTCCACATGCTGCAAAGAAGGCTGAAGCTGTTTCTTCAAAACTGGTATTTCCACATCATGTCCTACTTTCTGAACGCATCACAATGTGCCTTTATCTTTGTTTACAGCAGCTGTGATCTTTGGGCCATATGGCAAGCAGCAAATCAGTTGTACAACAGGAATTTGACAGTTTAATGCTGCTGATGCAACTCCCAACATTTTGACCTTGGTGTCAAAGATATGACCTTCACAGCATTATCAGCTGGACTTCATGATCATGGGAGATCAGAGCACAATTCTTAATGTCCTAAAAGGCAACCTAGAACGTCCCACAATGGATTAAATCTGGAAGGTGTGGCTAATTTTCTTAATTGAGTGATTTGCAGACTCCAGATAGCCCAAAGGCGACAGTGTTGTCCCCACGTGACACACATCCACACAATAAGGATGATCTCAGTCTTTTAAAAGCTTTTTTAAAAAGTGTTTTGTTTCTCTACTTTTTTTTCATCAACCTTCCTAAAGCCATTGATCATTATTGGAAACTTAAGAGCATCGGACCCAAGTAATAATTATGTGATAGCTGATGGTATGTGCAGAAAGCATAATTAGCAAGGCACAGTGGAAAGATATTAATTGGGAACAGCCATTTCAGGAGTGGTGGCAACTGAAACCAAGCCATGAACAAGTGAATAAAAAGGAACACAGAAACAAAATGCAAATTCCTGCAACAAATAGAAATAAAATAATGCAAATGCTGGAAATCTGAAATAAAAACAGTTAATGTTTCAGAACCGACAAACGTTTTTTGATCTGAAGCATTAGCTCTGTTTCTTTTTTCACAGATGCTGTCTAACCTGCTGAGTGTTTTCAGGATTTACCCATTTTACTATAACAATTCTAGCTTACCATGTCCGTCCAAAAGCCACAGAGTTCCAGGTGATAAGACTTGGTGACAGCATAATGCTGCTTTTTTTCAGTGTTGCACAATTGAGGAACAATTTTTTTCACAGTGGAAAAACAGTAACAACCACTTTTGGATCATTTAAATTGACTTGGGAAATTTGACAGGGGACTTTCCAATCTGAATCAATGTTGTGTACCTCAAGTGATATAGCAATGGAATGGCATAGTTCCCCATATGACATTCCTTTCTTTGCATTTTGTGAGAAACTAGACTAAGTTTTCCTGTCAGCAATCTTCATTGGACATTCCTGGGACAACGATGCTTTACTACAACAATGCTGAATGAGGATTCTGCAAAGTGTCACCTTGTTTTGATCCTTTTGGCCCTCATCCAACATATGGCATTGACCCATCCCATCCCATCCATCAAACTTACTGCTGACCCCATGAGGTCCGACTTCAACCAGGATCCTGGTCCTGATCAATGGTAAACATTTCCTTTCTGATTTCTAACCCTTGGGCCCAAGTGTTCCCACACCACCAACCTACCTCTGACTCAGTTACATACCTTCCCCAGATACCTAACCTCAGGCCCAGATCCCGATCATCTGGCTCTCTCCCCAATGACTTCCCTCTCCACCAGACCTAACCTCAGCCTCAGGTGGCACATTTTCCTTTGGCATCAGCCGCTGGTGAAATTTACACTGAATTGGTCATTAGCATTCCACTTAATGCATGTCTAACACATCCATGTTGGAGCATTAGAATTTCTAGACTCGTATCAACGGCTTGAAAGGTGATGTAGGAAGAGTTCCTACTATTCCAAAAAAAGCATGAGATGCAGTGTTCCAGATTCCAAGGGGAACAGCAGTGAGCTGAATGTTTTTAGTGCCACGTTTCTGCATGGATGTATCTTATCCACAACTTGGAAGGTCATCAATTTCCTTTTGACAAACAGCTGCCACTTACATTGGGAACGTCCAAGGAATCGGAGAATGGATCTGTGTAATGTTGATCATTAGTAACAAATCAACAGGAAGATATCAAATTCTGTCACTCTGCATTTTGTTTGCAAACTGCAGCAGACCATCAAGCAAATAAATGCTTTCTTCCTCCTACCAGCTGCCATGATGTCTTCAGTTCGAGGAACTCAATCATGCCAGTCCTCTTTACAACAGAAAAACAAGACTATGTATAATCTTGGAGATGAAAGCATCTTTTACAATCTTGGCTTCTGACATCTGTATGTTTTCCCAGTATAACAGCTGAATTCCATCGCAATGATAAATGTACAACCCCAAGCAATAGAGCATATTATTTGGATTTTGATGACATGTTTTATGTTCCTGCCTCAATCTGTGGGCTTTCAACCACCATGAGCGCAGTCTTATACATTGCACAACTTTAGTCGAGAGGGAGGCTTTTGCAGGGAAGCCTCAGAGACAAACAGGTTTCTATTCTGAGCAAATGCATTATCAAACAAAGCAACTTTCAGCAGATAATGCAGAAGATAACACAGTTAACATTGCTAATCATACCGATGAGACCACACCCAACCCAAGCCTCAGTAAACAGGCTAGAATGGTGTTGACGATGTCCACACACAGTGAAGTTGTATTTCATGGGGAATGTGCATATATAGTGAAAGAATGCCTCCAAGTGGAATAGGAAATGGCATAACCTGCAAACTTAAAGCACTTTCACACAAATAGGAAAAGACTGAATGTGTCTGTCACATACGCTACAGTGACTTGTTAAGATATGGCTAGATGCCCAAAATAAAGGCAGACTACAAAGGCACTGTACCAAACATGCCAGGCTCTTTGGCTCTTTTTCCCCAGATGATTTACCTGATGATTACACTTTTTTGTTTGATTGAATTGGCCTGTATAAGCTGGCTGTGACTGCGTTGGCTGGCACCAGCAACTGGAGTCATGTTGTTCTCCATTTCAGTCTGTAGTGTTACGTTTTAAACTCACTGGGTGATATAGTCGTATTGCACAGAAACAGGCTCTTCTCTCACAATGGCTATGCAGACCATTGAGTAATGATCCCATTTTACAGTACTTGGCTGGTTGCCTTCTATCTCTTGGCAATTCAAGTGCTCGTCTAGATGTGAAAGTGAGGAAACCTGTTTTCATCTCTCCCTCAGACAGAGCATTTCAGATTCCAGTCACCCTCTAAGTGAAAAATTTCCTCCTCAGAACCTCTCAAAACCTCCAATCGCTTATTTTAAATCTTTGCCCTTTGTGTTACACACCTCTGCTATGAGGAAAAGTTTCTTACAATCTACCTGATCCATGCCCCTCATAGCTTTGAATAACTCAGTTAGGTCCCCCAATGAACTATCTCCAAAGGAAACAAACCCAACATATCCAGTCTCTTTTCATAACTGAAACACTGCATGCCAGGCAACATTCTAGTGAATCTCCTTTGCATCCTCTCCAGTGCAATCATGTCCTTCCTATTTTGTGGCAACCAGAACTGCACAAAGTATATCACCTGTGGTCTAACCACAGTTTTATTAAGTTGTACCGTAACCTCCCTGCACTTTTGTGCTATACCCTGGCTAATGATGGCAAGTATCTCACATGCCTTCTTCATCACCTTATCTACCTGTGCTGCCAACTGCAGCAATCCTTGGACTTGTACACCTCTGTTCCTTAATACTCCCTAGGGCTCTACTAATCATTGTTTATGTCCTAGCTTAATTAATTGTCCCAAAATACACCACCTCACATTTACCAGGATTAAATTCCACCTGCCATTGCTCTGTCCATTTTATATTCAACAATATAAGGGCAACGGAGGACATAGCTTTAAGGCGAGAGGTAGGAGATTAAAAGGGGATCTAAGGGGTAAGTTTTTTTTTACATGGAGGGTGGCTGGAACCTGGAACACACTGCCAGAGGAGGTGCTTACATCAGATAAAATTACAATGTTTAAGAGGCATTTAGACAGACACTTAAATATGCAAGGCATAGAAGGAAATGGTGCTAATGCTGGCAAATGGGATTACTGTAGATGGGCAAGAAGATAGGCAAGGATATAGTGGGCCGAAGGGCCCGTTTCTGTTCTGCACAACTCTATGACTCTATATCATCCTGTAGCCCATGCATACCCTTCTCACTATCAACTGTATCACCTTACTCTACTTGACTCATGCAAAAACTGTCCAGATACTCTTAGTTTAAGACCAAAGCCACCCTTTTAGCTGCTGGAGTCCTTTAAATCCTGCAGGAACAAACTTGTTTTTGACCTTCATTTGGTAATCTCTCAATGACTAGCCTATCTATGCCTGTCTTTTTGTGGGCTATGTGGAACAGTCCTTGTTCCAAACATTCTCTGGTACCACTCCCCAGCTCTTTCTCCATTACATCAACAATGTGCGGAACTTGTCAATTTTAACACCTTTGCTATCAACTTTCACTCTGCTTTCAAATACACTTCGACCATTTCTGACACCCCTTTCCCTTTTCTGGATCTCTCTGTCTCTATCTCAGGAGACAATCTATGAACTGGCACTTACTATAAACCCACTGACTCCCACAGCTTACCAGATGACACCTCTTTCCACCCCGCCTCTTGTAAGGATGCCATCCCTTTCTTCCAGTTTGTCCATCTCTGCTACACACGCTCTCAAGATAAGGATTTCTATTCCAAGCCATCTGAAACGTCCTCCTGTTTCATGAAGTATGGGTTCCCCTCTATTGTGGTTGATGGAGCCCTCTCCTCGCATCTAGTCCATTTCCCAGTATTCTGCTCTCACCCACCATCCCTCCAAAAAGAGCAAAGATAGAGTTCCCCAGTCCTCACCTTTCACCCTACTAGCCTCTGCATCCAGCACATCATCCTTTGTCATTTCCGCCAGCTCCAACAGGGTCCCACCACCAGCTGCATCTTCTCCTCCCCATCCTTTTCCACCTTCCAGAGGGACCACCTCTCTGTGGCTCCCTGGTCCGCTCATCCCTTCCCACCAATCCCACCTTGACCCCTGGCACTTTCCTCTGCAACTGCAGGAGATGCAACACTTGTTCTTACACCTAAACAGCCCTTCCAGGTGAGGCAAAGATTCAAATGCACCTCCTCCAACCTCATCCACTGCATTTGGTGCTCCTGATGTGGCCTCCTCTACATCCGTGAGACCAAGTGCAGACTAGGCGACTGGTTTTCAGAGTACCCGTGCTCTGTCTGCAATGGGCACTGTCTCACCCATCCCCCTCTCCTCTTTATACAGACTGTCTTCCTTCTCTACTCTCAGTCCTGATGCAGGGTCTCGATCCAAAAAGTAAATAATTCCCTACTCCCCACAGATGCTGCTTGACCCTCCGAGTTCCTCCAGCAGTTTGTTTTTGCTCCAGATTCCATCATCCTGCAGTCTCACGTGTCTCCACTTGCAATCAATGCCAGAAACACAGAAGTTTAAAAGCTGAGCCCAAAAATTTCATAAAAAATTGAGCCATGGAGTATTGGCAAACTATTCAACTGTGGGAAATGTTGTAGCCAAACCTAATCTTGTTTCACCCTATGTTATCATGGACACACTTAATGACAATGAGTAATCAGAACCATGTTTGATCATTTTCTTTCCAGTTCAAGAACAGTGGGGTTAAAAGTGGGATCTTTACAGTTGCTCTGGTTTAGATCAGCTAACTCGGAACAGAGCAACATTGAACCTAAGTCCTTTCCATTCTTCAAGCCTCTGAGCAGAACATTTATTGACTGAGTCATCAGCTACAGCATCTGGATACATTTCAATTTAATGGAATAGTATTTTCAGATGCATTGAAGTAAAATGTTAACACATGACACAAAATTCCAGAAAAAAAAATGGTCATGTAAAAAGCTGCAAGATTAACTACTTTACTTAACAAGCCCAGCAATGGTCACACCTTGCTACAGCCTGAGGACTGAACACAGTTCTGGTCACCACATTGCACTGGTGAGGACACAGGGGAGAGTTACAAATACATTGCTGGGGTGGAAAACCTTAGCCATCAGCAATGACTGGATAAGTTCAGGGAGTTTCCTTTGGAACTGAGGACCCTGAGAGGAAATCTAATGGAGATGCATAAAATTATGAGGGCACAATATAGAGTAAATGAGGAGCTATTCCCTTTAGCAAACATCATAAATATCAAGGGCATAGATTTAAAATGATTGGTAGAAGGATTAGAAGGGAGATGAGGGAAGAAAGATTTGTTCATCCAGTGAGTGGTGGGTGTCTGGACTCACTGCTTGAAAGGGTAGTAAAGGCAGAAACCCTCATCACCTTAAAACTGTACTTGGATTTGTATTTGAAGAGTTATGACCTTTAGGGCAATGGACCAAGTGCTGGAAGGTGGGATTAAGCGAGACAGCTCATTTTGACCGGGATGGACACGAAGGGCTGATTGGTGCCTTTCTGTGTTGTAAATCTTCAATGATTCAGATCCAGAGGAATGATATCCCTCACTGGAATGTGAAACTATGACTCACGTTTCCCTCTGAACCCAAAACAATCAGGTCAAACAAATACTCCAACTATTGCAGAGCCTGAGGTCAGTCAGCCAGCCGGGATTCAACTCCTGCAACTTCAGATTCATTTACTTTAGTATTGTGCCAAGGGATGCAATAACTCATTCGTTTTCCAAGAAGCAGGGAGTAAGGAAAGCTATTGTGTCATAACATCTACCAACCGTGGAACGCTTTATAATATCAATCAATTTAAGTTTTCACAAACAATAAAGCTCAAAGTTTCATCAACTTTGAATGACCAATTAAAAAAAATAGAACATGTCTCAATAGCAGTTATGGTCAATAAGTCACACCTCAGTGTTCTCTCGACAAGTTAACACATCATTATATTTCTAGAAAGCTTTTCCAGTCTCATTATTCATAGGTAATATAACGAAACAAAAGAAAATTGTTTGCAGTTCAATGTTCACATTCACCTTTTTTCTGGATAGGAGTATCCAAAGAATTCCTCCCTCACCCCCAATACCCTGCCACCAGTACTGTTCCAGTCAGGAGACCACAGTCAGGAGAAATTTCCCTTTGGTTATTTGAAGTAAGTGCACAACATTTTGTGCAAAAAAAAACCCAAACTGCTGGAGGAACTCAGCAGGTCAGGCAGCATCTGTGGAGGCAAAAGGACAGTCGATGTTTTGGGTCAATACCCTTCACCTGGACTGGACCCGCTGGCTTTCTCCAGCAGTTTGCTTTTCGCTCCAGATTCCAGCATCTGTAGTCTCTTGTGTTTGCACAACATTTAGTGTCTGCACAACATTTTTTGTCTGCTATCAACCAATAATGACTTCAATGAAGTGAATCTCAAAGTGAAGGGCAATGTGCAGCTGATTCCAGCTGCTGAAAATGAACCGTACTTGTAAATCAGGTGTGATTAGCCATTACCAGGAAAATGCATGGCAGGATTGGTCAGAGGTTTGGGTTGGAAAAAAACTACTGAAATAGGAATACCGAGACAGACCATCCAGATATTCAACGAAAAGCGACGCCTTTGTCAATTTCTTCAAAGAAAATGACATAGAAGGCAGTTACAATGATTCAATCAACTCTCATCCAGAAAAATCTTTTTGCCCATTTGACAAATTCACTTTCATTTGTTTTTCTTGCTCAAACCCCATATAAATGCTTGGCAATAGTCCACATACAGCTTACATAATTGATAAATAGCAAACATCAGCCACCCTTCCATTCAAGTCCCTTTGAAGACCGAAAACGGTCATGTGGTTAATAATGGGAAGGAAAGTTATATGGCTCCAAGAACTTAACATTGCATTGCAACAAACAATCTGCTGGAGGAACTCAGCAGTTCCAGCAGCATCTGTGGGAGGAAAGGAATTGCTGATGTTTTGAGTTGAAACCCTGCATCAGGACTGATGCAGGTATTTGACCCAAAACATCGATGATTCCTTTCCTCCCACAGATGCTGCTCAACCCATTAAGTTCCCCCAGCAGATTGTTTGTTGCTTCACATTTCAGCATCTGCAGTCTCGTGTCTCTGTATCATTACATTACTAAAGCAGGCAAAAAAGTAGCAAATAGAATTCTATCCAGAGGAGTATAAGACAATACATTTGGGAATAAGAAACAAGGCATCCAGGGATATCTTGCAACAAATGTCCACAGATGCCTGAAGATAATAGGGCAGACAGGCAAAATGATTCACAAGTTGTACAGGATTCTTACCTTCACTAGCCAAGCTGTAGAATATAAGAACACAAAAGTTAAAGTAAAATGGTGTAAAAACTTGACTGGAATATTGTGCACAGTTCTGGTCACCAATTTCTACAAGGATGTGACAGCACTAGAGGGGGTGGAGTAAAGATTCACAAGCTTGTTTCTGTGAGTGAGGAATTTTTAGTTCGGCTGGGGGTTGTTTTCATTGAAGTAACAAAAGCCAAGAAAAGAATTAAAGTGTAAAAAATTATAAGGAGTCCAGAGGGTTTGATGGAAATATTTTGCATTGCAGAAAGCTCAAAAACAGTCACATTGACTTAAGGTAGAAGGTTTAGAAGGGAATTGAGGGAAATGATTTTGTGCCACATTATGTGTACATATTTGGTTATGCTTCATGCATTTAATGTTTGTAGGCATCACTATGAAGAAGGTGTGTTACGTGGCTAACATAGCAGCAATGTATATAGCATGCTTCAGTTTGGAATTAGGGAAGCACAGACAGTTCAGGGGTTATGGAACTGAAGGAGATTACAGAGATAGGGAAGTGTGAAACCATGGTGAAACCACGAAGGGATGTGAAAAAAATCGATGAGAACTTTAAAATTGAGGTTTTGATATACTAGGACTCAAGTACAAGGGTGATCCCAGCAAGCTCTTTTGCACTCCTCATTGAACCCTTGCCCTCTTATTGTGTTGTGTGGCACTGCAAGGTGCTAAATGGGATAGGCTCAGAACAGATCTGGCATCTTAAAACAGGGCATCCATGTGTGGACCATCATCAGTAGCAGAAATGTATGAGACCACACTTTGCAACCTCCTGCTTGGTAGATCCCTCACTCTATCAATAGTATCAACCCTGGTTTCATGAGACCTTGCTGGGAACAGCACACATTGACAGAGCTATGTGATCTCACTACCAAGTGATCAGATCAAGAATCTACAGTCCTGCCATATCTGGTCATGAATGGTGGTGGACACCTAACAGGAGGAGGAGGCTCCAAGAACATCCCCATCCTCAACAACAGTGGGGTCCAGCATGTGAGTGCCGAAGACAAGACTGACATTCAGCCAGAAATGCCATATCCATGATCCAATTAACTTCCTCCTAAGATTCCCACTATTATAGAACCCAATCTCTAGCCTCCACCTAATATCAAAAATGGTTAAGAGCAGCAGATACAGCAGAGACAATGGGACTAGACAATATCCTGGATGTAGTGCTGAAGACCTGTACTCCAGGACTAGCTGAGCCTCAAGCTGAGTTGTTCCAGTGGAACACTGGCATCTATCAGACAATATGGAAAATGGCCAAAGTATGTTCTATTCACAAAAAAAACAGGTCAAATGCAATCTGGCTAATAACCACCCAATCAATTTACTTTCAATCATCAGCAAAGTGATGTCAAGTAGTCATTGACTGTGCTATCAAGAGGCATTTACTCAGCAACAGCCTGCTCACTGATGCCCAGTTTGGGTTTCACCAGGTCCATTTGACTCATTAGAGTTTTTGGTCACTCATGGACTAAAGGGCTAGATGAGAGGTGAGTTTGTCTGCTCTTGACATCAAGGCACTGAGTGTGGCATCAAAGCACTTTGGTAAAACTAAAGTCAATGGGCATCAATGGGAAAACACTCTGAAGGCTAGCATCATAACTCAGACAAGGAAAATGGCCATGCTTGTCAGAGCACAATCATTCCAGCCCAGAATTTAACTACTGGGGTTCTGGATATCCAGCAGTAAATGACTCACCTTCTGACACCACAAAGCCTTTCTGGCATCTTCAAGGCACAAATCATGAGCACGATGGTATGCTCTTCATGTGCCCAGTTAAGTACAGAGCCAATAATTCTCCAATTTTCAAGAAACTCAATACCATCCACATTACTTTACATCAGAGAAGGACAAAGCAGCCCTCTTGATTGGTAGCCCATCAATCTCTATAAATATTTGTTCCATCCACTACCAGTGCAGGAGGCTACAGTGTTAACCATCTGCAAAATGGTTACTCGCTCAGATTACTCAGCAGTACCTCCCAAACCCATGACCTCCAGCAACAAGGAGAACAAGGGCAGCAAATGCATGGGAACACCATCACCTGCAGGTTCCCTTCCAATCACACACTATCCTGAAGTTGACCACCAGTGCATGCACCATATCACAACCATCTTCTTCAAAATCCTATGATGCAAGTTATCAGTGTTAAGTTTTCCAATGCTTGTTTGTTTTTACTAATGCTAATTTCTTTGAGCTACTCAATCATTCTAGACCTGTAGTTCTCCATTATTTCTGTGAGGTTTTCTGTGTCTTCATCTATAAAAACTGATAGGAAGTAATTGTTTAATTTCTTGCACCTTTCCTTATTTCCCAATATAATTTCTGTCTCAGTCAGTCAGGGACTTGTACTAATTTTAGCTTTTTACATGTTTATAGTAGCTTTTATGGCCAATCTTTCTCCTTTTTTTCGCAAGACTACTCTTGTTTTTCATTTTCCTTATCGATGGCTAGGTTCTCCTTTGCTGAATTCTGAATTTTTTTCCATTTGTCTGAGTTATTGATTTTTTGGACATATTATAAACCTTTTTCTTTGATTTGTCTTTAACTCTTACTGATAGCCCTGGCTGGATAATCTCTATTTTTGTCTTAAAATTATATATATTACATGTAAACTATACATTAATTGTTTATATTTTAGACACTGCTTGTTCACTGCCATGCCTTTTCCCAGTTTACTATTGTCAACTCACACCTCATGCCTTCATAACTTGCTTTATTCAGATTTAAGATCCTGATTTCAGATCAAACTAAATGACTTACAACTTTTACATAAAATTCTATCATATTATGATCACTATTCCTTAAAGGCCTCTTAATTACCGGATCATCAATTAACTCTTTCACATCACTGGATCTAAAATAGCCCGTTCCTTCATTAGTTCCACAACATATTAATCTGGAAAGCCATCTGTTTTATACCCCATGAATTCATTCTAATTTGGCTAAACACAGGTTAAAGTCCCCTATGATTTCTGTATCACCTTTGTTACATTCACATCTAATTTCCTGATTAATTCTATGCCTACCATCTGGTGCCTATGTACAACTCCCTCCAATGTTTCCTGTTCCTTGCTGTTTCTTAGCTTCATTCTTAGCTTTATTTGATTTCCTGTACTATGATCCTTCCTCTCTACTGCCTTTAACCCAGTCCTGAACATCAGGGCTACTTCACCCTTTTTTTTGTTTTGCTTATCTCTTCTAAAAAAAATAAGTATTCTGAAAGATTTAGTTCCCATTCCTGTTCACTTCACAACCTTGCCTCTGTTTGTATGCATTTATTTCTAATTATGTTTTTGCTTTACATATTTTTGTGAATGCTACATTCATTCAGATATAGAGCCTTCAATTTTGTCTTTTTACCATTTTTCCTTGCTCTGACTTGAATTAAAGGTAGAATTATACTTGGATTGCACTTTCATTTTCAGACAGACTCCACTCGTCATTATTCATTTTGTACCTTCTATCATTGTTTTGTCCGTTTTCTTTAATTTTCTAAATTTACCTTTACCAGAACCCACCCTTTTCCCCATTCCCTGCAACATTTTAGTTTGAAGTCTTATCTCTGGTTAATCAACTTGCATTATCACTAATCCCAGCCTGATTCAAGTGATGCTTGTCCTAACAGAACATCTCTCTCTTTGCCCTTGCTGGTGCCTGTAACCATAAATTGACATCTATTTCTGCTTTACCATTCTCTGAGCTATGCATTCAACTCTTATTAATCCCATGCCAATTTATACATAGCTCAAGGCATAATCCAGGCATTTTCATCTTTGTGGCTTTGGCTTTTAACTTGGAGCCTTGCTGCTCACATTCTTTCAGCAGGACTTCCTTCTTTGTGTTGTCTCTGTCACTGATTGCTCCATGAACCAAACAACTGGATCTTTCCCCTCCCACTGCAATTTCCTCTCCAGCCCCAAGGAAATGTCCTTAACCCCGGCACTTGGCAGGCAACACAGCTTTCAGGATTACGTCTGCAGCTACAGAGAATAGTATTTATCCTGTTAACTATACTGACGCCTGCTACCACCTCAATCCTTCACTTTGAATAGCTCCCCACACCAGTGGTGTGGCCAATTTGCTCATCCACTCTGCAGTCTCGGTCTCATCCTCACAGAACCTGACAGGGGGTCCACCAGTGTTACCCTCTGGACCTTGACTGCTGCCTCATTTGTTGCCCTTCATCCCAATTGTTTCCATCAATTCCTGCATATGACACAACACCTCACTTGCCTTGTCATGTCTAACTTAAAATCATCTCTTTATTTAATTTAGTAAGTTGAAGTGGAATCAAGAAGTGGATATGACACTGACAAAGTCACTTTGATAAAATCAGAACACACAAAGGGAGGTAAACAGTGAGAGTGTGTAAATCATTCTTTCATTTTAAAGATAAAAAAAACTGTGAGGTGTATGAAAATATGTGAGGCATGCAGTGTGGATGGAGAGAGTGGAATAAACAAGATGCATGTGACTTAGCAGTTCTCCATGCCTCCTAGTGTTTCAATATAATACCAGCACTTCATGCAGTTAAAATAAGAACCCACACATACATTATAATTATACCTACAGCTACACAGGAGGAGGCCATTTGGCTCATTGGTTTCATGCCAGTTCCCAGTGAAGCAATCCCATTGGTCCCATTCCGCCTCTCCTTATTTCCACTTACCCCCTGCAACTTATTCTCTCTCACAGCTGTCCATTAACTCACCTTTGTCATTAACCTACGCTAAGGACAATGTACAGTGGCCGATTAACTGAGCAGCATGTTGTGGGAGGGAACCGGAGCACCCAGAAGAAACCCGCACAGTGACAGGGTGAAAGTGCAAACACCTCATGGACAGCACCCAAGGTTAGGATGAATCCAGGTCCCTGATGCTGTAATGACCTGCTCTGATTAAAGGTCCTCGGACATGAAACATTTACTCAGTTTTTCTTTCCACAGACGATGCCTAAGAAGCTAATTATTTCTTGCATTTTCTGTATTTATTTCATATGTATCAGCAATTACAGAGTGTGTCCTCTTCTGAAATTTGGTTCTATTGAGTATAACTTATGGCCCCAGCCACAGTTCTATGTTTAGTGCGTGACATGGAGGATAAATTTCTATGCACCTTTTAAGGATTTTGTTAAGCAGCACTCAAGGCAATTCTTCCCTATGATGTAAACATACTTGGTCCCAGTCCTAATCTGTGAAGGATTTAAATGGTGAAAAGGTTTTGAAAACTATTTAGGGTGAGTTTTCTCAGCTTGTTTACCATATCTAAAGCAAGAAAAATTATTTAAGTTAATTTATGGGATTTCTGACAAAGTTTAGATTAATGTTGCTCATGGTAAGATTAGATTCAAGATATAAACTCTTTCCATGTCCAGTTATTTTATCAGCATTACGGATCTGTACTTTATTTGTAATATGTTTTTTAAAAATCTTTTTAACATTTGTTTTTGATTGCTCTGTTTAATACTGCCCCAGTGTAATAACAATATTGAAAAATTAAGTGGTAGGGGTAATTTATGTAACTGAAAGATTGAAAAAAAACAACATAGAAACAAGATGGAAACATTCCTGGAAAATTTAATTAAACAAGTACTTAAAAACAGATGTTGGCTTAGTTAGTGCAACACTGTTAACCCTTTAAAAACTTTAATACTCTTTCTATAAAATAAAGAATCTTGCATCCATAAATGTACTTAATATTGAGATTTGTATGTCATTGATAACCTTTTGTTTGATTTTTCTGGATTTATTTAAAACCATTTGCTGTAACACTTTGCCTGGATGCTAAATTGGTCACAAGGAATTAAAATATGGAACTCTGGAAATGTAGAGTAATAAATCTTATACATGTACCTCAATGCTAACTCTTTTAGACATGAAATCAGAAACATTATTTCCGAAATATTTAGTTGCAGATCTCAATCATGTCATTGAGGTGAATGGCTGTAAATGTTTTGATCAGTCATACTTCTCACCTGATGGTCTGGCCTCAATGACATATCGACTGATGGGTGCCTTTCCAGAGTCTCCACTGGACCAATGAATAGTAATGACGGATCCATACCTGTAGATCAATGGCTCACCTGGGGGGCCTGGAGAACCTGAGAGAAAGGAAACACTTGCATGAAGAAACACATTGCATGTAATAATGCCTCTCCCAAACTCCAGACACCCCAAAGAAGTCAAGCATTTTTTTTAAAGTGTGGCCACTGTTACAATGTGGGAAAAAATGTGGCAACCAAGTTATATTTGGTAAGGTCGCATATGTGGCACTGAGCTTGACATTTGTTTTTGAAGGATGTCAGTTGAGTGATAAATGTTGGCTATTCAATTGTACAATTCAACTTATGTTGTGGGTTTTCATATGTCAACTCACTTTCTTTGGGAAAAGGCGACAATAGGACAAAATGAGCAACTTAGGAAGAAAAGCATGTCCTCCTCGAAGCCCACAAAGTTCTCCATCTCTCTTTATATGAAGCTTTGTGATCCAGTTCAGCTTAATCAATTGCGGCAAGATTATTTCAAATATCCTCACAACAGGAAGGATGTGGAAGCCATAGGAAGGGTGCAGAGGAGATTTACAAGGATGTTGCCTGGATTAGGGAGCATGCCTTATGAAAACAGGTTGAGTGAACTTGGCCTTTTCTCCTTGGAACAATGGAGGATGAGGGATGACCTGACAGAGGTGTAGAAGATGATGAGAGGTATTGATCATGTGGATAGTCAGAGGCTTTTTCCCAGGGCTGAAATGGTTGCCACAAGAGGACACAGGTTTAAGGTACTGGGGAGTAGGTATAGACGAGATGTCAGGGGTAAGTTTTTTACTCAGAGAGTGGTGACTGCGTGGAATGGTCTGCTGGCAACGATGGTGGAGGTGGCTACGATAGGGTCTTTTAAGAGACTTTTGGATAGGTACATGGAGCTTAGAAAAATAGAGGGCTATGGGTAAGCTTAGTAATTTCTAAGGTCAGGACATATTTGGCACAGCTTTTTGGGCTGAAGGGCCTGAATTGTGCTGTAGGTTTTCTATGTTTCTAAACAGGTACACTGCAAATCTTGAAGGCAGTGCATTGTTCCTCCTTATTCAGTAAGGCCTCTGCATAAAAGTGAACCGCTCCATTCTACCTCTGCCCTCTGGTCCACTTCCTATCCCTTGTTCCAATTTAGCTAATTTCAATGCAATTGACACATATCCATTAAAGATCCACCTCCACTCATACTTCATCTTAGATGTTCCTCAAAGTTGCAATATTAGATCTATTCCCACTAAATATTATCAATTGGTGGCATTATTTACATGCATGCTGACAACACCAAGATGAACATTTCTGTAGCCAGGCTTATCTGTTCATCAGCTATATATTTATTCAAGTCTTATCATCAAGTTTTGATAAGTTGCTTCTTTCAAATTTGCATTGCAAATAGATTTCCAATAAAATTCTAGACTTTAATCTCTGATTGTATCCACCTCTCTAGCTGCGCTTTTATACTCAGCATCTTTATGTGTTGAGATTCACATTCACAGTTCTTGGAAACTGCTAATTTTCACCTCTCCAACAAATTTAATTCAATACCATCTCACTCCTACAGGTGTTGACACTTCTATGATTTTTCCATTGCCACTTGGACATGATAAATCCAAATTGTTTTCAGAAGCTTCCAAGACTCTAGAAACTTTTAGAAACGTCCGAAACTCCATTGCCAAAATCCTCTCCTTCAGTGTCCTATGCCCTTTCATTAAAGAAAAACCTGAGCTAATTGACCCTCTGAAGGCCATATTTAATGTTTTTGTCCTTCTCAGGAATTCTTTTGATACATGGCAACCATTGTTGCTGTAAACATTGCAAACTCAGGGGATAAACAGCAAATTGCTTTTCACGCTGCTATTTTTCCAGACACAGGGCATCAATTTATAGCTGTTTTTAACAAGGCACTAAAGAAATATATATTATGTTAAGTCACAGGAGTCCCCTTTGAGCAGACTTGCCTGAGGAACTATAAGCTCCAAAAGAAGAATTCAGTTGAGTTTGCTTTATCATTTGGTGTTGAGGTGTCATGGAAAACTGGGCTCATGACAGAAACTGAGCAAGAAATGCTTCATACGTAATGTAACAGATGCAACTGAAAACATTTTAAATGGTAAAAACAAAGGTGAGAAATTTGTTTTTGATCACCAGCATTAAACAGATGTGAGAAGCTGCTGCTTGTATCCACTTCCTGATACTTGGTTCCACCATAATCGATGGAAGGGAATGTCAAGAGGTGAGAATCACTGACAACCAATACCCTCACATCTGTTTATCATTTGCAACCAAGGAGGAATTTCTCCCCCTCAGATTTAGAAAGAAACAGATCTAATTACCTTCCCCTGGTCCAGTGGTGATATTTGCCTCAATTTCTGGTCCATATGTGAAAGTTTTAGCTTTGATTCGGTAAGCATAAGTCACACCGTCTGACAGGTCTTTTATTTTCATCCATCGGGGACTGTTTCCCTTCACATCCACAGTCACAATCTTACTCACACCTGTATAGTGAGAGAATTACTGAAACTGACTCAGCCAGCCAACAACACAGTGAGGACAGCGAACACAGATTTCAGATTAATTATAATAAAAGATGAACAATTAAATTAGGCAAAATCACTTTGAAATAAAAATCAATAAATCTGAAAACAGTGGCATGCAGCATTTTGTGTCATTCTTGTTGATTCTTTTCCCTCTTCTTTTGAAGATGGACTTTTTGATTGGGAGTACCAATGGATAAGGGCGCCCTGTGGAATCCTTGTTAAATGACCATTCATCACAATTAACTCCGCGTTAATATAGAGGTGCAAATCACCCCACTGGATTCCTAAGTCTATCTGTTTACCTCTTTCAATTTTCTCTTTCTTTGTAATTACTGTTTTTATCAGTTTTGTTTACTTCTGCATCTTTTTCTTCTTTCCTTGTTTTTCATACTTAAATGTCTTTAATACCAAGGATTCTGTTTTTCCTATAATATTTCTATTGTTCATTGTTGATGAATTTGCTGCTCTAATTCCCCACAGCAAGACTAAATAGATGTAAAAGACAGCTTGGTAGCGTCTTCAGATATTCATTGATTTTGTTTTCCACAAGGTAGGTTTGTTTTACAGTAACTTAGCTTTCTACATAATTCTGTAGGAGTAAAATAATTCAGTTCAGAATACCTCAAAGCTCCATTAACCTTGGTTCAATTCTAAACTCCAGTCCTGTCTGTCTAGATTTTGCACATTCTCCCTGTGACCACATGGGTTTCCTCTGGGTGCTCTGGGTTCCTCCCGTATCCCAGAACCAGATTGGTAGGTTAATTGGCCACTGTAAATTTCCTCTAGTGTGCAGATGAGTGGTAGAATCTGTGGGGAAATGATGGGAGTGTGGGGAATGTAAAATAGGTTCAGATAGCATTAGTGTAAAAATAGATGTTTGATGGTTGGTACAGACTTGGTGGGCTGAAGGGCCTGTTTCCCCGTTGTATCGATGATTCCATGGGAAGTGAAAACTTTAAATGCTTACCATCAACAGGTGTGCAGGGCTCATAAACTAGTTGATATCCTTCAATTATTCCATTTGGAAATTTTGGTGCTCCCCAGGACACATTCACAGAGGTTGTTGTCAGTTCACTGAATCGGATGTAGCTTGGAGCACTTGGAGCTGTTTGTGGAAAAATGAAACTGCTGATCAGTTATGATCTGTATTCACAATGAGATGCTGGGTAAATGAGACCTTTTAAGATTACACTGTTAGTGTTTAATTTTTAATACTTTCTATTCTTATTTGTGACCCTTCAAGGCACTGCCACATCCCAACAGAAAGTCAAGAATAAGTGCAGCAATCAGGTGAAACACAAGAGAAGCTGGAATGACATTGAGGAGAGGAGGGAAAGGGAAAACACTGAGAATATATGTGCAAATCTTACTTCCTGTTGTTTTGTTTTTGTCCTACATTTGTGCAAATGCAAACTCCATATTTATCACAGAAACTGGCCATGTAAACTTGGCATGCTGCAATTACATTTGCCAGCCAGTATGCAGAGAAACACTTCAGCTTTAATTAACTTATCTTCCCTTCTGTCACTGCAGCAGCTTGGGCACATAATCCAGTCTTACATTGAGGAATTACTGTATATCAAATGGGAGCAAGGAACTGCTTGCTTGGTCAAATATACATATTGAATCCCTTGTACCATAGACATCATTTACCCTCGACCGATGACATAAAACATAGATTATTTTCTCATTGTTATTTTTGAGATCTTGCGATACATAAATTAACTGCTAAACTTCCAACATTACAACAGTTCCTAAAGCATCTCCGTGATATCCCATGATGTGAAAGTTGCAAAGTAAGTGAATTTCTGATTACTTTTAATTTTGTAATTTCTAAAATCTCATTTCTCTGCTTTTCTGGCAAATATTTTCCATAACTACAAAGGATCCTTTAGCCAGCTGGTCTGTATGAACTCTTGCAGTTTGTAGAGAAGAGCAGACACTTCAGAGCACCAGAAGACAAAGAAGATTTGTCTTGAAAAATTATCATTCTGAAACTTTTGCCAGCACTTTATATTATTAAATACCAAGTGAATTTTATTATGTGCCAAATAATATCTGAGACACAGCTAGCTTTTTTCTTGAAAGGGTTGTAGACTCTAAACCACACAACACATGCTCTATCTGCAGAGCAATATCTAAGTAATGATGTACAGATTTTGCCAGTAAAATTCTGAATGCTTTCACTCTGTGGTTTCTTTTGAGCACACCATTATATTTAATAAAAGTGAAAATATAGTGTTGCTGTAGTTTCAATATAATTCAAGCTTCCAATTTCACCTTGACACCAATTATTCAATTAAATAAATATTTGACAGGAAATAAGCACTGCAATAAAGGAGCCCTGAGTTCTCCTCCGTATTCTTTCTCTTGAGTTGGAGAAAGACTTGATATCGACCTATCCACCTCTTTTGCTCACACAACAATGTTGCAGTACATTTCAAAAAAATCTATACTGTAATGGCATGTAGTTTGCAGGACAAACTTCACATACTCTACAAATACATGTTGTCTCACTGTTTTGTGATGAGATTGTGCTGGTTGGCAGTTTGTAGAGAATCACAGGTCTAGATGCACTATGTTTGTGTCAACTCATTGCAGACTTCTTGTCTACTCACTGCAATGTAGAAGTATGGAGAGCACTAATGGTCAGATGTGAGAACATCTGGCCACTCCTTGTGCCCCTAAGCTCTGTAGTAGAGTCATGGGTGGTTCCATAGGGTACTGAATCAAGAGCCGCATACATTTGTACACAGCTCCTTTAACTTTATGCCAGCTGTAGCTGGCACTTCAAGCATGGTCCCATTCATTTTAGTGAGGCCACTGACCTTCATTAAAGAAAAGCAGATGAAGAAAAGTGATAGTTTTTTTTCTTTATCTTGATTAATATCAATGTTTTCAAATAATTTACCTATCAAATATGCCTAAACAAACGTATTATTTATTAAGTCTTATAATTTCTTAAACATTTTTCAACTGTTCTAAATGTCTCTGATTATCATAGGACAAAAGGCAAAAGTGAGGGGTGAATCAGGTTGAGCACGATGTGGCTCACTGTTTACATGGGGCACCAAAGAGGGTGCAACATTCATCATCAAAGGACTAAGAAAGAATGCCATTCACTATGAAGTCTACTTGGTTATTGAAGTTGAACCTATCATTTTTTTCCCCACACAAAGGCCCTTTTTATGAGGTTCACTTCTGCGCCAGGCCTCTGATAAAACCTGTTTTTTATGGTTTGCTTGCTAATAGCAAGCTCATAAAGATACTTTTACAATCGTATTATTATATGGATCTTCAAAGTACCTTCATATAAGACAGAGGTTGACAGTAATATTATACATTATTAATATAACAACCAGAATACCCTGAAAGCTCAGGTTGTGTTTTTCCTGTTGCTGAACAACAAAGATGAGAAATGTCCAAACATTGATCCCTGTTCTGTGTTTACTTAACAGAAACGAAGATGATTTCTAACTTTGGATTCCATTGAGGAGACTGGAATTTCACAGGCTGTGAAAAATGATAGCATGTTGGATGCTACACAACCGTCCAGCGGAGCTCAACATTCTTAGATTCCCTGCATTGACAAAAATGATTTTAGGAAAAACAATTGAGATGCAACAGAAACCATGACAGAGTTGAAGTTGATGAAGGGATTTCTGGCAGTCTGAGTGAAGAGTTCGATTGTTTGTTTTGGCGGATGATGATACTGACATCTGCTCAGAGGTCAATGCAGAAACTTTTCTTAACCTTAAGGACTTGACAACATAAGCTGCAGTGGGTGTAGATGAAAACGTGCCAGAACAGGAAAGTCAGAGAAGACGATTCTGCACTCTGCATTGTGTGTGAATTTGTTGAGTCAAAGTAGAACAAAAATGTGAAAATTTTCTGTGTAGAAATAATGGAGGCTGAATCCTTCTGATATCCACCAAAAAGGCTCACACTTCTTCACAGAAATTACAAAGTTCTGGACATGTGAACGTTTCCTTTAATTGTTATTATAGTCCATCCACTTTTATTAGAAGACACTGCATAACATTCAGGCAAAGAATGGCTGTTACAATGCAGATCAGCCTTCATTATGTTGCTTTTGATACTTCCTGCTTGGAAGAAATTTTCCCCATGTCTAAGTTTGAGAGTTTGTCTCCAGCAGTAAAAAAAAGCTGGTTTATTTCCAGCAAAGAAACTAGATTCTAAATGCTAGGAAATATCTGCTAATATTCACTGGGCACAAGAAAAGAAAAAGTAGACAGGAGCACAAATTTATCTGGCGACTTCAGGAAGACTTCCATTGTTCAATAAATGATAGGCGGAACTACCATGAAGATAAACCTAAAGCTGAATATTGGCTCCTGAGCGATGCTGATTTAAAAACAGAAACTGCTGGAATTACTTACTAGGTCAGGCAGCATCAGCAGAGAAATTTCATCAGTCAGAAGCATTAACTCTTTCTTTCTCCATGGATGCTGCCTAACCTCTAGAGTATTCATGTCCTTCCATTTCACCTCTCCTGCATCTGCAGTATTTTGCTCTCGGTCTATGCTGGAATTTTCTTGATGTTCTTGTAAGGAGTAGCACAAGAGATGGACTCCAATCCTACAACCTTGGATTCAGCATAGGCATAAACTAGTTTATCCAATGAGATGGGAATGCTCGTCTGTATTCAATTGTGGGCCAAAGGGTTAATGCAGGACTACCTCCACCATTTTGATGGGGTCATGGAAATGGGTGATGCTGCACCTGCTGATAATGAGTGGGAGATTCATTACCCAAACAAACTGGGATCTAAAAACATTAGACTTTGATATTTTTTTAAAGTACAAAAGTGGCTGAGAAGGCTGAACAAAATAAGTTTGAAAGAAAATTTTAAAATATTTCTTGTGGTGTGAGGAAATTTACAGCTGCTCCTGGTCTGACAAAAATCACCTCCCCATCCTAATGCTTAAATTTCCAGGGCCCTTCTTCAGCACCATTTCTCTCCTTCTGTGCATCTGCTCCACTGGCATCTTTTATGGAGCTGCTGGATTTCCTGCCTCTTTTAATTGGCAGGATGCTCCAGTGCTGTGGATAAATGCATTCAAAAAATATATGTAATTTACTTGTTAATTAACTCAGGTCCTGGCTGTTTCTGAGCAAGCCATATTCGCTGCTAATAAGATTAGCAAACAGCCATTCCTCCCCTGCTGGATGAGTTGATGACTTCACTGCTTAACACTAATATAATCTTAACTTGTATGTCGATGCTGTTTAATCCTCTGTTAGTGCTTTGTTAGTTCATTACTGTTGCTGTTGTTGTTCACAGCCCAAATGTGTCTGAACCAGTTCTTAAATTTTGCAGTGCTGTACTTGGCTTACTTGTCCTGGGAGCGGTCCAGGGCTTGAATCTGTCACTCAGCAGATTGTGCAATATCAACCAAGAAGCCAACTCCTGGAGTCCAAATTGAAGCACTACCAGATTAATCCTACTTAGTATGTTGCAAATTTTAGTTCCATTTCCAAAAGCTCTGAAATTTTTGGGTGATTTTCACAAAAATATTGCACTTTCAAGTGAGTAAACTTTGTGATTTAAAAGCTTCAGTTTTTGCAGGAACCCTGTACTGTTAGTTTGGCAACAGTCTCAATTGATTGTACAGAGAGATTGCTGTCCTGTGAAGCTGAAGTTTTTGAAGACTGCATGAAAAGGCTAAGGCAGTGTCCTTAGATACAACTCTTCCTTTGCTAAATGAGTTGACTTGGGTACCGGTCCAAGATGCAGGCATACAAACCTCTTTGTTTCCTGTCTATCCTGAGGAATGACTAGATGGTTATTTATCTGGGAGAGTAAGAGGATGATGTTAAGGCCATTCCTGAACAAACCCTTGCCAGGTGAACTTGGCAAGGATCATTGATCAGGAACCACTGCTTATATTTGCACTTTCCCCAATTAGTTAAGATCAGTTAATGTAAGGATTTCAGGTGTGTAGCACTCAGCTCTACTTAAGGAAGGAAGGCAGAGTTTTTATTTCTTTTTCCATGCATGTGTACAGGATTGAATGGTTCCCAGAAAATCCCTGTTCATTGTTTTGGTGAAAAGCAGTCAAATCAAATAAATATAAACAGGATACCTGCAATTTTATACCATTTACTTCAGTAAATTGAATAGGAGCTGCAACTCATTTCAGTGAGAATAATAAGTAACTTTTGCATGAGGACATTTGTTCCGTTATGAACCAGTATTAAGATGCATAAATCATCTTTGTTTAAAAATCAGATTTATAAGGGGTAATTACATTTCCAACTTTCTTCTTCAACTAACTTCCTTCTGTTGTTTGATAATGAGTGCATTTATTTTGTGCAGAGATGCCCTTGAAGTGAACTTAAATGTTGGTCCAGAGTATATTTACCATTTATACTTAAATCTGGTTTGTTTTAACCCAATTTTCCACAGTCCTGGCAATGAGTAAAATTTTCAGTAGTTTTTCACCCAGATTAAGCAAAAATCAACAATGTACTCATGCAATAAATTCTGCCGAAGTTTACCAGGATAATTCCAGGGACAGAGACCACATTTGTGAGGGGGGACTTGAGATACTAAGATTGAGTGCAGAATCTAAAAGATCAAATGGCCATTTTTAAATGGTGACAACTTTTCACAAAATTGATGTGGAATTACTCTTTCTTCCAAAATGTGAGTTGGTGTTGAAGAGTTATTAATTTAAAATTATTACTGTGAGAAAGAAACAAAGTAAGAATAACTTTCTTTGCAGGGTGCATGAAATGTTTTGTCACTTAGGTAGAGATTGCTGCATATTTGAAATGAAAAGGAAGGGTAACACTTAAGCAGCAAATGATGCAAGGATCGCAAGAGAACAGAATGATGGGATTGTTCTCACAAAGAGGTAGTACAGATAGGATGGACTAACCCCTTCCTTTGTGCAGGGAATAATTTTGTTACTGAAAAATGACTTCAGAGACAGGTACAAATAGAAGAAAATAAATCAATGATGACTCGTAAAATTTGTAACTACAAATCCACATTTAAACCTTACAAATAAAAGAAAGATTTGCTTTTACATACTCACTTTCATTACCTCAATATTTTCCAAAAGACCTTTTGGTCAACAAAGTATGTTTGAAGTATAATCACTGCCATAATATAGGAAATTCAGTGGACAATCTGTGGGCAGAAAACTCCTACAAACACGAATGTATTAATTCCTGAGTAATTTGTTCAAGTAATACTGCTTGTGGCATAGATCTTGGTATAACAACCAAACTCTTCTTCAGAAATTGCTATGGGATCTTTACATCCAGCTGAGAGATGTCACCTTGATTCCCTCAGCCCTGTCCTAATGTGTCCACTAAGACATGTGCTCAAGTGTCTGGAATGGGACTTGAATGTACAACCTTTTGGCACAGAAGCAAGAACTTTGCCTGTGAATCTGAAAACCAATTACTTTGGATTGCGGACATAATCTGAACAGTTTAGGTTCTCCGTCAATTAACCAGTGCCTGTGGATCAGTGACCATTAGTAGACCTTTGTACGAGACTTTCAAACTATATTAATTTAAACATAATGTATACTTTAAAACAAAAACATAACATATCCTTTTATCTCCCAGACTATCCTATGAGTATTTCTTCAGCCATTGTACTACTCTCACCTGCCTGTTGTGTCCGACTCCTGATTGGTGTACTTCTAGGACCATCACCAGCAGCATTAAAGGCACTCACACTGATCAGGTAGGTGGTGTACCCGGTAAGGTTCTTCAGTTTAACATTGGTTTCAGGGAGGAAAAGTGTCTTCAATTTTTCTGTCTCATTCTGTCGCTGGAACTCCCAGTAATAAATCTGAAAGAAAACCCATAACTTTCAACTCTTTCAAATAGCTGTCTCCAAAATCATTATCCATGTGGAATTTAAACATTAAATTCAGATGTGTAATATAATAAACTAAACTGAAGATTGCTAAGCTTCCAGCCTGCATTAATATATTCTTGCCACGTGTTGCCTGGTAATCCTTTGAAAGCCGGTTCATATGACCAGTGGCCAGAGGTCAAGTGGACACTACTGTGGCACCCGAGCCTGGTATTTTGGATGGTTGGGAGGGAAGGTAGGGGTAGGGGTCAGTGGAATAACCAGGACTGGCAGTTTGGATGTTGGGGTGAGGGGAAATGAATTGGGACATTTCAATTTGGATGCACTTGAAATGAATACTGAATACTGTAATCCTCTAATCAAGAAAATGTGTGTGTAAGCCAGGGACAAGAGAATGAATGGAAACAACATCTCTGAGTACTTCTGTACTCCGACAGACATGAAACTCCAGATCAAAAAGTCTGAATATTTCACATGAATCACTCACCAAATGGAACACTGAAAACATCTTGTTAAAGAACCCGAGGCAAAATACACCAATGCTCGACTTTCATGAACACATCTTTCAGACATAATTAAATAAGTTCTGGTCATGAGACTTTAATACTTGTAAAAGAGCCAGTGTTTTTCAGCCATCTCACGAGTTATCATTGGATCCTGCACTGACCCTACAATTTAAAATTCTTTGTATTTCTCTTCCAGTGATTGTGAAGGCTGAGGACTGTGATGAACTTTGTAATTTGATTAAATGAGTTTCGAAAGGTGAAGGAATTGTTAGTATTTTGCTTTTTAAATATTCATTACACTATTTTAATGACTTAACCAAAATTCAGACATTTTGAATGTGCATTTACTTCTGGTTTACCTTTGCTGCTTCAGGAAATCTATCCACTGAGTTACTGAGGGATTAAGATCCATGATTTGATTTTCAGACTGTGAGTAACTTGACCTCATTCTCATGAGTGACAGAAGCACTACAATTTTCCTCAGTGGTTTCAGATTAAGGGAAGGAAAAATCACCTCTCATTATTTGTTAAGCACTGTGAAAATAAATTGACAGCATCAATGTGAAGCCTTTGCAACAAAATGACTCAGTGACACTTCCAATGCCTCCAGTAGTGCAATAATGAGGAACTGCTGCACTTCTGGTAAAGTGATGTTTTGGTTTGGGCTATAAGTTGTCTCCGAGTGTTAACTCTGAGGAGAGTGTCCTGATCAGCACAGATCCTGCATTCAACATCACTGAAACAGAATAACTGATCATTTATCTTAATTCTATCTGTGAAAATATTTTCTATGTTACAATATAAGAACATAAGAAATAGGAACAGGTGCAGGCCATTTGGCTCTTCAAACTTGCTCCACATTCAACAAGACTATGGCTGATCTTTTATCTCAAGCACCACATGCCTGCCCTTTGATTTCTCTAATACCCGGAAACCCACCAATCTGTTTTTACTGAGCCTCCACACGCCTCTAGGCTAGAGAATTTCAAAGATTTATTACTCTGAGTGAAGAAACTTTTTATTTCAGACTTAAATGATCTATCTGCTGGTTGGAATTACACCTAGCATATAGGAAGATGGTTGTAGTGGCTGGAGGTTCTTTATGTCAACCACAGGACATCTCTGCAGGAGTTCCTCAGGGTAGTATCCAAGGCTCAACCACCTTCAGCATTTAAAAAGGAACAGAACTAAGGGATGAGAGGAGAAAACATAAAAGATGCCAGAAAAAAGACAATTATTTGGGTGCTTCAGTGGAACAGAGGAGATGGTTAAATGGCAAATGGCAAAGTAAATTCTGCTTGAGATTCTTGGGATCATAATGAGAGAATTCAATGGAATTAAATACTTTGTGAGAGAGAACATGTCAACAACTTGGGCAGTGGAAGATACGGATTTAGAACTAAAAGAATCAAAAATTGGAGAAATGCCCTCATTAATATTATCTGGTTCAGCATGGACATGAGGATTGAAACTATAAACTTCCCATTAGTTTCCTGCTGATTAAGATCACTGAGCTATCAGAACACTATTTGTTCAAACCAATAATCACACCGAACACAACACAAAAAATAAAACTTTCTTTAATCATTCAATTGCTCAAGTTTAAATATTCAACCACTGGAGTCTTTGCTGACCAAAAATTAACCCACTTTATAACATACTCAAAAAGTGAATAAAATTCTGGAGATGCTGAAATCTGTGATATAAACAGAAAGTGCTGGAGATATACCCAGGAGGTTAGGCAGCATCTACGGAAAGAGAGAAGAGTTAATGTTTCAAATCAATGACCTGCCATCAGAACTGAAAGCGTGCAGAGCAGTTTTAACTTGCAAAGAGAGGGAGGAGTGAACAAAAGAAAGGGAATGTCCTGGATAAGGTGGAGACCATGGTTGTCAAGTTGACAATTATTTTCAGTGAAGAGTGAGGGCAGTTAGAGAAAACACAACAACAACAATGCTGACACTGTGAGGAGAACCCAACAGTTACTGGAAATTTGAAATAAAAGAGAATGCTGGAACTACTCAGCAGATCAGGTAGCACCTGTGGAGAGATAAAAATTGAGTTGTATTAAATGACATACTGCACAGTTTGAGTACTTTAAATGTCCTTTGATCAGCTGATGACACCATAATAAGGCAATTTAATAATAACATGGAGACATTTTAAACATATTATTCAATTTATCTAGCAATCCAGTACAATGGCAATTAATTGATTAGTCTGGATGGCCCTCTGTGCAAGATCAATGGATTCCTCAGCCCATGTGGTTCTATATGCATGGTGTTTATAAGATTTTTTTTAATGTATTGCCATTGCCTGAGTATCTTTTCCTCTCTCAGATATGACAGAAGTCAACTGTACCTTATAGCCTTGCATGTCACCATTCTGCGTTTCTGGTGGGGGTGGATCCCAGGTCACATCCAGCTGCGTTGCTGTTGAGCCCTGCACCTGCACGTTTTGGGCTGGTGCAGTGGGAACTAAATGAAAGAAGTAGCATGTTAATAAAAGTACAATATTGTGGTAGAAATTAAAACAAACGGTTATGGGATGGGTTGTAAATATAGTTTAAAGTGTTGCAACCTTCCAAATGATTGAGATAGAAAAACAAAATATGAAATAATCCAAATCAATTTGACACCCTGTTCATGTTATCTCTGTGAAATTAATTGCCCAATTGCTTCTGTCCCAGCCGTGCTCAGTTCTACTTCGGCAACTCCACCCTTGATTCTATGAACAAAACAAAATACCTTCTTCAAAGTCAAGCTGTGATTGAGTAAATCATTTTGTAGATGAACACTAGCAAGGCTGAAGCTATCTTGCTCAATGCCCTTCAGAAGCTTCAGATCCAAGCTGTCTTATGGATGTCAACTTAAATTCAACCTAACAGTGTGCACTTTGGTGCTCTTACCATCAGCCCATCACTAAGTAACCTATTTTCACCTCAAAATATTACCCAAGACTCTGCTCATTCCTGGTGAGGACCTCAGTTTTGGATTTTCCAATGACTTTTTTGGCAGCCTTCTAAAGCCCACACAATCTAACTTCCAAGTAAGTTCAAACTTTTATTCTGCATGTACTATCCTGTACCAAGACCATCCACCTATCAATTGCAAAATTCATTGACTTGTCCCCTGATTTTAAAACTATCATCTGCAATTCTTTCAATGACCTGGCTCCTCCTGCTTGTATGCTCCGACCTGTTGAGCTCTGATGCAGTGTATGTTCCTTCCTGCTTGGTGTGTTCCTCCAAAAGCCATCTTGATACTTTTTTCTAACTCCTTCTCCCCCATATTTGTCCACGTATTCAAATATCTCCTCACCCTGCTTGGGTCCAGCTCCAAATTTGACACGAGTGCTAATGTAGAGGTGCTGCAGAAATTCAAACTATTGTTTTATCCTAAACATTAACAAACTATTGTTAATGTTACTATATTAATCTCAGATAAAATATTTTATTCTAATTCTTGTCCAATAGATGGCCATGTGTCTTACAAGATTTGAGATCATAATCTCACACAAACTCTAGGGGACTATGTTGAATGATGAAAAGATTCTCCATCACGAGGGAGACAAAATAGGAGACAAATTTAACAAATTAACAAGCAACTTAACAAATCTTCCTTGATCTTCAAATATTCAATTAAAAGCACAAGTATTTCCTGAACTATTTTTGCACTATCATAATGCTAACAAAGAGTTTTGTTATTGTGTTTAATGTTCTCTGCCAGATTTTTCTCTAGTGAACTTCCTATTTTGATGTCTTATGTCCTTTCCAAGGTTCATCCTGTTTTTCTCTGAAATCTTACATGCTTTTCTTTGTTATCTATGTTGATTCTTCTATTTTACAGATGCTCATTTGCTTTACACTGATTTCTCTGTTTTCTATTTGTCCTGTACATTTAATACTAGTTTAATATGTTTCTTTCTTTAACAAATGCCTGAATTTAATTTTTTTTTAACCCACTTCTCATTCTGGTAAAGTCTGTTGTCTTAGAATTGCATACTTAGTTCTAAGTCCTTGTTGGCAAATGATCTCAGCTTTCATTATGTACTTGCTTATCTTCCCACAGTTCCATTCCTCCTAAATTACTGATGTCACCCCAAGTACTTTGAAGAATTGCACCAAAGTGATAGGTCTCTCCAGTGGGACCAAGGCACATTAATAAAGTGCCCCCTGGTATCACAGTTACCTGTACAGATTCTATTCCATTTGCACATTCCTGATAATATTGCTTAGTTGAATTCACCTTTTATAAACAGTTTATCCTTCTAATCCAGTCAGATATGTTGCTATCATTTTCCTTAACATTGACAGAGTGGTGACAGTGGATCTATTAGTCAATGATCAGCTGCACCATTCACTCAAAGACGATTCAGGAAATCTAAAACAGATTTGGGTTCAAATCTCATTTGAAAATGTAGAGTGGGCACCAAGAAATAGCTCTCTGTTCATGCAGAGCAGCCAGGTCACAGCTGTACTTTTGGAGGTAGGAGGAGGAAAATGAAGTAACCCAATGAGGTTCCAAATAGAGCCAGTAGCAGTCAAAATGTTTTCTGTAGGTTCTGGTGGAGCATTCCTCTTGCAATTATTAATTGGTTGTAGGCCATTTCAGAAGAAGCTCCAAAGAGACTTGATTATGGATCAACTCTGAACTAAAGGATGGTGTAGGTCATAAACAAGAGATAAAAATACAAAATGGGGCAATGTTGTATTATTCCTCCATAATTATCCATTTCTCAGAAGAATCCAGGAGGGCAGGGATCACTGCTTCTCGGTAGGCTATGAGCCTTGTGCCAGTTTTGAGGTGATCACATTCTCTTTTCCTCAGGCGGCTAAAGGCCATGCTACTGCACTGAAGGCAATGACAAGTTTCAACATCCATCTTCATTGACAGCTTATATGGGAAGCAGTTCAAGTTTTCCATGATCTTCTTGTGGATTTTTATTGTCGGACGACAATGTTGTACAGTGGAGGACTTTAGTGGATGTTAAGCGAGAGGCTCATTCTCTCTTATGTTTCAGCGAAAGAATGCCAGCAAGCTGACAGGATAAGCAAACCGTTATTAGAGTTTTCTCCCAGGCCAATATCCCATCATTAAGGCCCTGATTACACTCATTTGGTTCCGATAAGCAGGCTAAATCTTCCTGTGCCTGATGCCAAATTCTTGAAGCAGACATTCCATCATGACAAGAGATTACCAGGTAGACAGAAGAAATAATTTAAGAACATTTTCAAAATATCCTTGAAAAACTGTAACATTCCAAATGGCTTCTAATAATTTCTGGTCCATGACTGCTTAAGATGGAGAAGGAGTGTTTGGAATTGCATTGAGAACCTCAAGTCCAGATGGTGGAGCTCAGCATAAGCAGCAGAAGGATTGCACCATCTCCCAAACTATCCACCCACCTGCCCCATCAAGCATTTCCTGCCCCACCATGGCAGGGTCTGCAGGTCCCACATTGACCACAGAACCCACAGAACTTGAGTGGGAGCAAGTCTTCCTTGACCTAGAAAGACTCCCTAAGATTATATTGAGGAAACTCTACCTGGATGTTCCTTATCCTGCCGCTTGGCAGCATATATCACAGCAACAGATATTTTGACCCGCGTTTCACTCTCACTGTTGATTTGGTAAAGGTCATCTTGATAATTCAGTAATTTACAATCTGTTTTGGCAATGCATCTTTCAGAGAGGATCTGTGTATTTCATGTAAACAAGACAAGCCATAGCATGCCTCTTCAAGTAAAAACTGTAATGCGATATGCAGAGTCTAAACCAGGAAGCAGAAGTTAGCATATTTAAATCAAATCAATGTAAAATCATGTATAGAAATTGAAAGAGCAAAAAGGCAGAAATAAAGTTGCAAGTAAAAAAGCAAGCAGGAAAGAGAAATAAAAAGAGTCAGAAGGTTAAAGAAAATTCTCCATCAACAATTAACATTTGCAGGAATGTGCACACTAGGACCAGAGGAATTATTTGTTCATCATTAATTCTTAATATGGCAACAAATATTTGCCTACGGTTGAGAAGCAGGAAAAATCGATGATTTCCTGATTTCCATTTTTAAATGGTCATGTGTAAATGAAGAAAATTACTTTTTGATTTATTTTGTAAAAGTGGATGTTGAGAGCCTTGGAATTATTCCTGCCCTCACAATGCAGGCCATGAGTGTTTGTATGAAATCTGTTGCATTTCAATTATAATCAGGATTGAGGAAAGTGGTACAAAATTGATTGGGTGCATGCTCATAGTTATTAAAATATAATAGTTTATGTTATATTGTATCAGTGCATACTAAGTAACCACAGGGATTATTACAATTAAATTTCAAAAGCATCTTAGCCAGTTTGTTCAGGCACAGGCCCACTGCCTGTAATCGGCATTGCAGTCAGCCCATGTTCATTTGCTCCCCCTCCAGATGCAGAGGGCCTAGCTTGCTGATGTGAACCATCCTGGACTCAAGTGGCAAGGCCTGAGCAGCAGTAGGGCCTCAGGTGGCAGGCTATTGGCTTTGACAAACGGCAAACTTCTGTTTCCAGCTTTGTCAGCTGTTGAAAATTTAAGGGTTACAAATATTTTTGAATGTTTATTTTCAAAGAAAATAATTGAAAGCACTTAAACAGTTAAAATGTAAAGCAAAACACAACTTAAAAAAATGAACTTACCTATTTACCTCTTTTCCCCAAAGCCTTACAACTCCCATTTAAATCAATGGAGCCACAGAACTTGCACCAGATCTAACCTGGTCTAGGATAAGGGAGTGAATGTTTCAGTTTAGGGACTGGGGAATCTCAGCAAGACTGAACGTTGCCACTGGTGGCAGGCATCAAGGTATGCCAAGTAAGTCTGTTTGACCATGTGAGTGTGGAAGTCCTTGACTTGCTGACATTTCAACAGGTGAGGGCCTATAGTTGCGTTTAACAGCAAAATCTTGGCTATCAATACGTTAATGTGAAAATTATGTATTAAACATGATTTAACAAATCAAGGCCTTTTACTCTAAATAATGTTGTCACTTGAAGTTATATTTCAAACTGCAATCTACCAGGTAGTCGAACTGGATTGGTTGTGAGAAAACACAGAGTCTGAATTGTGTTTTCAACTGCTTTAAATTTACATAAAGTAAGGTTTTACCCCTAAATGAAACTTGGAATCTGGAGATTATTTTGTCTATTTATCAGGCATCAAAGTATTAAAACAATGGCAGTGTTCTGCCAAATGTTTAGGCTAAATGAGATCTGTAATAACAAGTAGAAATAGGAGAGTTCCCTGGAGCAAACTATTGTACTTCTAATGGAGACTTTTCTGGTTTTTAAGGTCTGTCTATGGCATTGTGCTTACCTGCCTCACCCACAAATACTTCTTGAGGAGGGCTGGTTGGCCCTTCCCCAACTGCATTGTACACGCTCATTCTGATTTCGTAGCGCTTGTGCTTGCTCAGTTCTGTGTGGATTAAGAAAGAAAGTTGTTACAATTAACATAACTATCGAGATATTATGTACAATCAGATATCCTAATTAGTTATTAAGTAAAATGAGAAGATTAGCCTGACTAACTGCTGGTGATATTGTGTGGCTGACGCTTGGTTTCTGGATCGTAGTCTAGGCAGTGACCTGTTGTGGACTCTATTCAGCAGCCACCCACCTCCCCACCACCACCCCACCCCCAGCTCTCCCTCATTCCCAACAGTCTGGACTCATGCATTTCAGAAGTACTCCTTGTCTCCTTTTTCAAAAGCTAATTCTAATCCAGCCCCACTTTCTACCAAGGATTTTCATGAGTTGAGCTCAATTACTGGTATTTCCTGTGGGATTTTGTAAGAGGCCCTCTGGAAAACCAAATGAACTGTATCACAGCAAGCTGAAGTCAGAGATGCTTGATTTGTTCCAAAATCTGTGATGATTGTTACTTTTGAAACTATCCAGATGCTGCCCCAATCTAATTCCTGGTATAGCTTTCCTTTTATTAAGAACATTACTGTAATCTGTGTCAAAGCTCAAAATCAGAAAGCTTAACACATAACCAGATCACATACCATGGCCCCACTTTTTGGGTGGGATGAGAAACTGAGATGGAGTCACAGGTTTACAGAAAATTTTTGTCACCAAAGGAGACTATTCAGCCCATCATATCTGTGTGGGTTGTAAAAGAACTATCCAGCCTATTTGCATCTTGCTGCAATTGGAATGTAGCCCTGCAAGTCGATGATCTTCAAGAGCACATCGAAGTACTTGTTTTTAATGTGATGAGTGTCTCTAAGGCAGTGAGTTCCAGATCCCTGCCAACCTCTGAGTGAAGATTCTTCCTCGTCTTCTCTTTAACTCTTCTCCCAATTATTTCTTAATCTATGGTCCCTAACTTTTGACCCTTCTGCTCAGGGAGAAAGGTCCTTCCTATTTACTTGAATTTAGAATCTCATAATTTTATGCATCTTAATTAAATTTACCCCCAGATTCCACTTTCATCAAAGAAAATAATCCTGGTTCAACTGATTTTACCTCATGGAAAAAAGCTTCTAGTCATGCAACAGCTTTGAAACTTTCCTCTGCACCTTGTCTAGAGCTATGTGGTGACTGGAACTGTAAGTGCCATTCAAGCTGTGGCCTACCGAGTGTGTCCAATTATAGCATAATGCTTTGTTCTTGTATTCTGTTTTGACTGATAAAGGAAAGCATTCCACATGCACTTTAATCATTTTACTGACATGTCCTGCTATCTTTAAGAATCTGTAGACATAACTCCATGGCCCCCCTGTTTCTCCACAGAACTTAACATCTTCCCAGTTAGTGTGTAGCCTCTTGTCTTGTTGCACCTCCTTAAATGCATTACCTCATACTTCTCTGGCTTAAGTTCCATTTGCCATTTTTCTGCCACACTGACCAAACCACCTCTGTTCTCCTGAAGTCAAAATCTTTCCTCTTCACCATCAACACCCTACCTATTTTGCATCATCTGCAAACTTCTTCTTGAGCATGCCTTCTACATTTAGGTGTAGGTCATGAACATTTATTACAAAAAGCCAAGGATTAATTATTGAGCCCTGTGGAACACGACTGGTAATAACCGCCCACTCACACATATGGTCCATAAGCCAAGAGCATTTGCTTCCTGACGCTCAACCAATTTTGGGTCTAGTTTGGCACTCACTTGAATCCTGCAGGCTTTTATTTTTTTGACCAGCTTGCCATGTGAGATATTGCTAAACACTTGCTAAATTCATGTAGACAACATCAAATGCATTGGCCTTATCATCCCTACACATTACATCCTCAAAAATGCAATCAAATTAGGCAGAAGCTGACTACTCTTGCGGTTTAAGTGGATGTTATGTTTTCCAGAAAGGAACAGGAGTTAGGTTCAATTTCTAACAAATGCTGTTTCATAAAAAGAAAATAACTAACTAGTCATCTGTCCTACTGTTAGTAGGACCCTGCTAGGAGCAAACTGGCTGTTGTAGTTATTGGCAACATGGTGGTGCAGAGTAATTGATGCTGGCTCACAGCTCCAAGGATACAGGTTTGATCCTGCCTTCAGGTGCTGTCTGTGTGGAGTTTGTATGTTCTCCCTGTGATTGAATGAGTTTCTGCCAGGCGCTCTGATTTCCTTTCACAACTGCAAGTTGTGCTGGTAGGTTTAATTGTGTATTATAATTTTGTGTAGGTAATGGCAAAATGATCAAGGGGAAGTTGACAGGGCAGAAAAGAGAAAATGAATTTGAGGGAAATGAGATTGCTCTTCTGGGAGCCAGCATGGACCCAATTGTCCAAACAGCCTGCTTGTGTTTCATAATAATTAAGTAATGATAATTTACCCACAAAACAAGTCATGCCAAAAAGGAAGTAATTGTGTCTTTAAGGTACTTTTGCCCACAATGAGACACAGACATAGGATAATCTTTTTATCATGGCCACATCTTGGCACATTTAAAAATATTCCATTCCAAGTTACAGAATCAAAGTAGAAAAAGCAAGCCAATACCTTTATCCTTAATGAATTTCCACAAACTAACCAGCAAGTAATTTAACCACTTTCCCTTTTTCTTCAGTCATTCCATGTTGTGATTTTTTTTAAAGAAACATAGCTTGCCTGGTTATTACACTCATTTCACCCTTATAATGCTGAATAGAAGTTATTATTGTGATTAATATCCTTTGCTATATTTCTCTCCAGTGGCCTTTGTCCAACCTACTTTGATATGTGCCTTCCAAGGTTATTCTGTCTTCTTTCTAAAGGTTTCACATAGCATGTTTTCTATGTCCTATCTGTATTGAATTTCCTAATATTGCATCTTATTTTATTCACCTTTCGTTGATGGAAGCCAGAACTTAATTTTTTTTAAAATCACTCCCCAATCTATTAACATCTTGAAATCTCACACTTAGTTCCTGGTCTTTGCTGGCACAACCTGGCAGATGATCTCAATTTGATCACAGTTCCATTATTCCTAAATTGTTGATGCCACCCTAAGTGTTTTAAGAAGCACATTTAACATCTCGATGTGAGTTCCCCCTAGAGGGGCCATGACATATTGCATCAATCTGTATTCTGGATTTAGCTTTAGGTAGAGATTTTGTCATTGCTCTTCTGCTAACATATTCCTGGTAAAAATGGTTGGTTGAAAAAGGGACTCTTGTCCTGCCAGACTGATCAGAGCATCTATATTCTCCTGCAGTCAAAATCTTCCCTGCTCGTTGTCACCACACTGCCAATTTTTCATAGATTTAGATGAGAAAAGACAGGAGAAGGCCTGAGTGAAGATTAAACACTTGGGGAAGTTAGTTTGTTTCTTTGGTGTTTATCCCATGTAATTAACTATTAATTCATTGTTCACCTATTTAATCCAGTCATACTTAATGCTGTCATTTTCTTTCATTTGAAATTGCTGGTGTGGGGGAAGGAAAAGGTATGTAATTTTATGATGGGCTGTCCGACTCACTCAAAGCCAGTTTCGTGAAACCCAAAACAGATTTAGGCAATAAAAGGCAGTGAATTTAGGGCACTGATGAGCTCTCTGCTACAGTGGAGCAGGAAAGGCCTGTGCTGTGGTTGTAGGGTCGGTGGGGACAAATTGGGATGATCATGTGATAGGGCTGGCAATGGACTCAAATTCATTTGAGGGTCCTGGTACACTAATTCTGTTTCTCCCATTTGTCGCTGAATTTTGCATTGGTGATTGGTTGTAGGAACATGATTTGAACACTTAAGCAGCCTTGCACTTATTTTAGGCTGACAGAATCCCTGATTCATTTAAAAGTCCAACTAAAATATGCTTCTAGTGAGTGTTGGGCATCAATGAGGTGATTTAGGTTCTCCCCAAATCAGCACATTAATATCCAAAACTTACCCTCCACCTTGTGTTCTGAAGAAGGGTCCTGGATGTAAAATGTTAACCGTTTCTCTTTTCACAGATGCTGCCTGACCTGAATTTTCTGTTTTTATTTTACCCATCGCCTAACTTTAGCACCTAATTTTTGACTAGTGGTTGCTCTCTTTGCACACAATGAACAAACAACTGGCTGTTGAAAAGCTAGCCCAGAATATGTAGCAGGTAAACTTGCTTCACTCTTTTCCCCTCCCCAGAGAGCAGCTTTAAATTCCTCTACCTTCAGATTATTCTGGACATATAAGAACTCCACCCTCCACTTTTTTTTTGCCTTAGAATCCACCATTCTGCAGGTTGAAATTATTTCCAGCTTTCATTGCTGGACTAAATTTCCACAATTCCTATATTTTTCATCACACATGCTTCCAATTCTAGCATTTTATTCAAAAGGTTCAAATATTGAAATGGAAGCTTCTTAATTGTGTTCCCTTTTTCAGTTTTATATTGCATTTCATATTTCCCAAATTTATTTTCAGTACTGTTTTAAAATTTTTCAATTTGGTTAGTTGCAGAGTGCACACTGGTCAATCTGGAAACCACAATGATTTAAACCCCATATCTGCTAAGCCATTCAAACAGGACCACCTTGGTGACCCTCAGTGCATGCTGAGTGATGCAAAGTAATCAAGTCAATGGCTGACAAAATTGACACCTTTAGCTACTGTCACTGCCAACTACTGTCAAGCTAATACTAATACTTGACATTTGTTCCAAACAAATTTGTTTATATGGTGTCATTTACAGCGAGAATGGAATGGATTTATTGTATTGAGCTTTGTTTCTTCAGTGTGTACATTTCTACAATCTTGGGTTAGATACTAGTTATTAGATATTGGTAAATAATAAAAAAGTGTTTCCCAGCATACAGCTAGCCACAAAACAGGTAAGAGTCAGTATAACATAGTTCTCCATGTCTGAGGTCAAAAGATTGTGTAAGGTAAAGATTAAGATGGATTAAAATTTGTCAAGTACTGCTTAAAATAGATTAAAAGTTGTCAAGTGCCACTCTAATCCCCTATTAAAATATCTTCCTGCTTGTGCAAGGCAAAATCTCACTTCATCCAGATATCAATGCACATGTGATTGACATTTACCTAATTTTAGCATTATTTCTGCATGCTTGGGGAGAAATAACATGTATCCAAATAACTTAAACCAGGAATGGTCTGGGGCTAACATTTGATGTGTACAGGGTTAGCTGCTGCAGGCAGCAGTGCTGGATTGAAAGAAAAGGACAAATGGGCAAGGCTTCCACTTCAGAATATTAACTTGTGATCTCCACTGGAAGTGCAGATTTTTGAACAAAGGTGAGTCCAGAATCAAACTCAGCCATGACAACCTCACTTTTACATGACATGCTGATAGTCATTGTTAAGTCTCACATATAAATAGTGACCATTTGAGCAAGGTATGGTACCTGTGGAAATGCATTATCAACAAAGAGCAATTGGTTTCAGGCAGGAAGGCAGAAGGATCTGGATGAAGTTTCTCAGATGTTCAGGTTTAATGCTCAGCAATTAATCGTGATCTTTGCAGGATTTAATTGACGCCCTCTAAAGAAATACAAATGTTCATGTCTGGTGATGGATAAACAGATCAGATCAGCAGGGGATTAAGATCTAGTTTGGATTTGTCCTGCAAACTACTAAAAGTTCTTCTGATCTTTTGAGCAACTTGAATTTTTCAAATGAGGCCAAGTTTTTTTAATGGTCCTTTTAATATTTTTTATTCTAATGCACTTCAGTGACAGCATCCTTGTGTTCTCAATTGTGCTTTATGTCCAGAGTCCTCTGAAGTGATACAAGGCAGAAAAGAAGCCAATTTTAAATAGGAATCAAGGCTAATTTTCCTCCTATTCCTGTCCAGGTACAATATGCCTAAGAACCTGTTTAAAAATGAAGATCAAGGATGATAATTAGCCAGAGGTCAGAGTCAATCCTGGTATTCTTACACTCAGTATTGATAACCTAAACCTATTAAAAATATGTTGTTGTTAGGTGAACGACTGCTTACAAATGGTTTCACTCCTTCACATGAGGACACAATATCCTCACAAATACTTTTTGTATAAGGAATCATGCACTACTTTGTTAAAGTAATTTCTTGCTCACGAGAAGTAGAAACTCACTCTGTTTCTTGGTCATCATCCATAACTGACAAGGTATGAAGACAATCTATCCTTTGGCTTGCTTTTGTTCAATTTCATCCATTCCACTGTGAGGTGTGAGAGAATGACATGACAGCTCTATCTGCTGACCAAAAATGAACATGTGCGTAGTCCAGCAACTGCAACATGTGGGTGACTTATGGCCAGTTGATCTAACAACCGCAAGGAATTAAGCCAGTTCTCAGCTAGAAATTTGCACGTGGGGGTGGGGGGGGTGGTGAGTGAAGAAGCACACAAATTATATTCAAGCTTTGTTCAGTGGCCAGTGGTGAGGGTGAATGACTCTTCGCTGATGTCAATTTCTGTGCCATTGACTTAACTGTTCTCACTACAGATGCCAACTGATCTGCTGTTTTGCTTTCAGCATTCCCTTTAATTGTATTTAATATAACTTAGCATTCGGTATGGTAGCATAGCGGTTAGTGCGATGCTATTACAGCGCCAGCGATCGGGGTTCGATTCCCGTCGCTGTCTGTAAGGAGTTTGTGCGTTCTCCTGTGTCTGCGTGGGTTTCCTCCGGGTGCTCCGGTTTCCTCCCACATTCTAAAGATGTACGGGTAGGTTAATTTGGGTTTAAAATGGGCGGCGCGGACTCGTTGGGCCGGAAGGGCCTCTTACCACGCTGTAAATAAAAAAAATATAAAAAAAATTTAAACTATCCCATTGTGACTTAAAAGTTGTGTTGAATTCATTTGTGTGAAGGACCCCAAACCAAAACCCAAATCCAATCATTTTAACTTGTGCAACAGAACCTCAAAATGCACCTTACATCTCCTGCCTATAAAATGCAAAATGGAATTTATAGGCCTTGAAAAAGGCTGGTAATATGATACCAAAGAATGATATTCAAGCATTTGCTGGCCAATTAAACAGGCAAATCTCAACCTGCTCCTTCACAAAACAAGTCCCCGATGACTTTGTAGATAAATGTACCACACAGTGTGAAGCTGAGCCATGAAGATCAGGAGGGTGCGGAGATGCAGTTAGCTAATTTAAGTTGGTTGCATCCCTCACAGTTAGGGAGAGATGATATTTGCCAAGGTTTGTAACCCTCCTCACTATCCATTGTGCTTGTATGCCAGAGTGGAGCATAAGCAAATCATGTGCTGTTTAACTTCAAGCTTCAGGAATATTTATTTGCAGGAGATATTAAATGGTTGCAAGCACTCATGGAACTCTATTCCTGCTTATAGATTCATTGAGTGATACAGCTCCGAAACTAATCCATGCCAACAAGATGCCTATCTACACTAATCCCATTTGCTGTGTATGGCCCATTTCCCTCTGAACCTTCCCTATCTTGGGCCACTGGCATCTGGAAATGAGGAAGGAGAGATAACACAGTGAAACAGTACACATTATAAAAAGAGTAATAAAGTTGACTTACTGTCCAGCTCATATTGTGCTAGTGAAGAATCACTCAGGTTCCGAACATGATACACTGCTACAGGAGATGTGATGCATGAAGATATAGGTTACAACGAACAGTGAATATTAGTAAACACAAACATCACTCATGTAACGTTCATTTAAGTAGCTGCAGGTGTAATTGAATAACACATTAAAAGCACTGTGCTGGTTATTGCCAATTACTCCAGTTATTATTGGAATAATGGCCAGATGTGGTTAAAAGCAAAAAGAAGCAACAGATTAATAGCTACAAAATAATGAGCAACATGATAAACTGGTGTCGATGCTCTAAGCAATGAATCTTTTCAGTAAAAATAATATGCAAAACCAATACAAATTTCTGTTTTTTTGCAGCCATGACTGTCGACTATAAGGTCTACATTAGGTGGTATCTGTAGTAGGGTTTGCAAAATTATAGAATTCAGTTTTATATCAGGGTGTTCAATAAGACTTATTAAGCTGCTCCAGTTCCTCTGTGTATTTCTCAAATCATTTATATATCGTGTTAAAGAAGGTAATATTCAGGTGCAACCATCTCAATTAATACAAAAAACTTACAGTGCAGTTAACTGTACTGAGACACTGACGATCTGAAGAATTTATAAGTTACTAAAGATTTGCTACACAGCACACACGGTTAGGGCAAAAATATTGGACAATTCCAGATTTGAAAAAGCAACAAGAACGTTAGCAGAAGCAAGGCATTGTTATATTCATCATTTTCTCATTTTGGATTAAAGTGGATTGATTTGATTATTTATTCCAACAGTGCAGATTCCATAAATGGGATTATAACATGGATGTCAGAAAGCATTTTTGTGTATTTACCTAAATTGTGGTGTGTAGTCACATTCGTGAGTGCCTTTGAGCACAAATATTGACAAATAACATACTGAAGTATGACTGTAGCAAAACAAGATTTACAATTTTACTTTGAATTCATCAAAGTAAGAATGTTCACTCCTGGGAAATAACTTTTCATGTTGATTTCAATCATGTTGTTAACATCCACTGCATGGATCAGATGAAACAATGCTTCCTTCAATGTTTCTTGTCGTGGTTATATTCCTCTGTACAAGAATGCCAACTTAGTCCTAATTTATGTACACTATTGCACATTTTAACATTGCTTCCCCTTCTTGCTTGTCTTAAACTTTAAGCACACTGGGATGCATTCTCAGTTGTCTCCCCTTATCATTATGGCATTGAAATTAATGTTTAAATTACATTTCTCCATGAGCTAATTCTTTCCTAGAATCTCAAAACTGGCTTCCTTCATTTGTCCTTCTTTCCACACTCTTCATCATTTGAAATCCCAACTTGGGTATCGTCAACTCATTATTTTTTTTGGACTTGTTTATTTTTTCATCCTTCATGATTTCCTATATTAAGAATCTTTTGTTTTCATCAATGCTTCATCAATTTAAAAATACTCGGGCAGCTCTTTTCTTGTCAATACATTCTTACTCAAAACCAGTTGTGTATTTTTTCATTCGCAGAATGTGGATGTCACTGGCAAGACTGCTGAAGCTCACTTCATATTTCAGCCAATAGAATCATGATGGAGGAGGAACCTGTCATCTCTCTGATCTATTTAAAAATCTAATAAACTGCACCTGCTTCTGTAGAATTAGAATGAAAGTGCCAAGCTAAACCTGTGCAAAATCCTGAGTTTTGCTGAACTGTACTCATCCAGGTTAGTGGAGATCTTTCCATCACACTTGAGGAGTCAAGGGATGAGTCTCATTGCAAGATACATGCCCTCCTCTGACCTTCTTTCATGGCCACATTATTAAGTGACTGGTCCATTCAGTTTCTGATCTATAATAACTATCAGGATGTCGATGGTGAAGAGCTCAATGGTCATAATGCCACTGACTGTCAAGAGTAGGTGGTTAGGCTCGCTCTTGTTGCTGGTGATCATAGCATGGCACTAAGTGTCTTAAATATTGCTCACCAAAAACAGCTGATGCCTGAATGTTATCCAGATCTTTCTGTTTTCAGGTACGGGTGGCTTTATTTGCCAAGGAGGAGCTGTTCATGCAACAAGTATTCCTTTGGGAATTCCTTTGATGGTGATGGCTAAGCCTAGGATATTGCCCTGAGGAACTTATTCCATTAGGAAATGGGAAGACATTTCAGTTGAGTTGAGTTGCTGGTAATTAGCAAATCAAGGAAGCTGATAGTTAGGGACTGGATGATGGTATGGAGGCTGTAGATCACAGGGAGGTGGTCAGACTCTTCCTTGTTGGAGCAAAAAAATCACAGCCTAGTTGTTAAGTGGAGTAAATATTATTTTATTGTTCAAAAAAAATAAGAATGGATCAGTACATTGTACACTCAATGAGCAGCCCCAGTTCTGACCATGAAATGGACAGGAAATCATTGATGTAACAGCTAAGGTATTGGGTCTAGAATTATCCTGATGAACATCTAAAGTTGAGATGATGGAGCTCAAACAACCATGATTATTTTCCTTTGTGTTAGGTATGACTCCAAACAATGTTGAGATCCCCCCGACCCCCGCCAATTCCCAATTATATTAGTTTTCCTGATAGTTTACGAATCTTTGTTTCATTTTCAGAATTCATCCAATTTTAATAATATGATTTCATAGGTCAATTTATTCTAAATGTAAACTCAAATCTTAATTACTTCTTTTGAATTTTCAGAACAACTAAAATGCCAATAATCTGAACAGAATTAGAACTGCATCCATGTCTGATGTTCATCACAATGTTCTCTCTTTCATGTTCTATTCTAAATTAACTCTGTGGCTCAAACGACTGGTTTCCAAAAAAACAGAAGCATGATAAAAATCAATTTGAATATTTTGGGATGGCAAGTAATGAACACAAGAGCTGTGTTTCCTGTACAATATAGGTCATCCAACAAGATAATTTTCATTGATTGAAAGATTGCTTAAACTCAGTTAATTTACCAGCCATTACTATCATGATGGAAGAGGAGGAGGAGGAGGTTAATCATCTTGGTTCCACTTAAAATCGGATGTATGCTCCAGGACTGAATGGAATTGTATTTATTGCAAGATGCCATGGTGCTAATTACCCTGGAATGAGCTAGCGAACTGTAACAAACTATATTTGCTTCTGTAGAATTAGAAATGAAAATCCATGCAAACTAATAAAGTAACACCACATTGTATGGAGACAGACAAGTAATCTACATGCCCATATTATTACACTATAAAAACAAAACAGACTTACGTGTAAGTTCAGACCATTTAGCACTGGGACTACCCACATTGCGAAGGGTAAAGCTTCTGTAGTTGTCGTAAACTAGTTCTCGGTATCGAATCCGGTATCCTAAAAGTATTCCATTGATCTTCTCTTCTGCTGGTGGCTTTGCAGAAAGGAAATAGAGTCAGTGATCAATTTCTTTGGCAAGAAGAGGGGACAAGCCACCAAAAGCTCTTGTACTTTGGTGCAGTGCAGCAGCACAAGATAGCCCAGTTTAAATATTATGCTTCATTAATTTCATAAAATATCCTGTGGCTTCGCTTCACAATAAGTCACAGGAATTAACACTCAACTGGCCATGTACTATTGATGGAATCAAACTATATTGTGGAATGGGGGCAGTTTTCCTGAAGTTTCTTTAACTTACCTGCCAACGAATCATTACGGAGGTTGTAGTGTGTGGCGTCACAGACAGAATTTCAGGTGCCTCATCTGGAGCTGCAATATGAGACTTATATCAGCATTACTGTGATAATAATCCCAGATCTATGCAGAAACATTGCCAGTAACACTTCAGATTTTTTTGTAATACACATCTCTTCTGCAGAAAGATTTGAGGTCCATAAAATTACACTGCCCTAGGTCACCATAACATTACCACTATTCCTGTGTGCACCTTTTCTCCTGAAGGCAATGTCTATCACTGCAGCCTCATTTTTTTCAGTGCTGGTCACTTTGTCTAAGCACCCACTCTCTGGATGTGAGGAGAAATAGGGGATGTTGACAGGTGTTACAGATGACCACAATTTTGCCCTATCGCAGCAAATGAGACTAGCTTTGATAGGCATCTTGGTTGGCATGGATGAGTTGGGCCAAAGGGCCTGTTTCTGTGCTGTTTTACTCTATGCCTCTCTCTCTGATGTCTGCATACATGTACCACCAAGCATGCATCACTGGAAGGTGAATCAGAGCTACGTTTGGCTTAATTTCCCATTTTTAATCTCAGGATCGCCAGGACGAACTAACTGCTACTCTAGCTAAGGTAAGCCATCTCAGATGCTGAATGAAACATAGGATCTTCTTGTCCATGTGGTTCAGGTTTTATCAAAAGAGTTACAGGTGGTTTTTATTTTCACCTAAACAAGCCTCACACCAGTCACAACAGTACATCCTGAACTGTGCAAGGGAAGTCCTGACAGCCCCCAATACCACTGAACCCATGGTCACTGTCGAGGACGTAAGATCAGTCTTGCGGAGAGTGAATCCAGGGAAAGCATCTGGCCCAGATGGTGTCCCTGGCCATGTGCTCAGATCTTGTGCTAATCAGCTGGCAGGAGTATTTGCAGACATATTTAACCTCTCCCTGCTTCAATCTCAGGTTCCCACCTGTTTTAAGAAGACCACTATCATCCCGGTACTGAAGAAAGGCAAGGTAAGATGCCTTAATGACTACCGACCAGTGGCTTTGACATCCACCATCATGAAGTGCTTTGAGACACTGGTCATGGCACGCATCAGCACCAGCCTCCCAGACAACCTCGACCCACTGCAATTCACCTACTGCCGTAACAGGTCTACAGCGGACACCATCTCCCTGGCCCTACATTCAGCTCTGGAGCATCTGGACAGTAAAGACACCTACGTTAGACTATTGTTTAATGACTACAGCTCTGCCTTCAATACTATAAATCCAAGCAAAGTCATCACCAAACTCTGAGACCTAGGAGTCAACACCTCCCTTGTAACTGGATCCTTGACTTTCTGACCAACAGACCATAATCAGTGAGGATAGGCAGCAATACCTCCAGCACGATTATTCTCAACACTGGTGCCCCACAGGGCTGCGTCCTCAGCCCCCTACTCTACTCCCTATACACTCATGACTGTGTGGCCAGATTCTGCTCTAACTCCATCTACAAGTTTGCAGATGATACCACCATAGTAGGCCATATCTCAACTAACAATGAGTCGGAGTACAGGAAGGAGATAGAGAGCTTAGTGATATGGTGTCATGACAACAACCTTTCCCTCAATTTCAGCAAAACAAAAGAGCTGGTCATTGACTTCAGGAAAGGGGGCGATGTACGTGTGCCTGTCTACATCAATGGTGCTGAGGTTGAGAGGGTTGAGAGCTTCAAGTTTCTGGGAGACGCCACAGCCAAGAAAGCTCACCAGTGCCTCTACTTCCTCAGGAGGCTAAAGAAATTTGGCATGTCCCCTTTGACACTCATCAACTTTTTATTGATGCACCATAGAAAGCATCCTATCTGGATGCATCATGGCTTGGTATGGCAACTGCTCTGCCCAGGACCACAAGAAACTGCAGAGAGTTGTGGACACAGTCCAGTGCATCACGGAAACCAGCCTCCCCTCCATGGACTCTTGTCTATACCTCTCATTGCCTTGGTGAAGCAGCCAGCATAATCAAAGATCCCACCCACCCAGGTCATTCTCTCTTCTCTCCTCTCCCATCAGGCAGAAGATACAGGAGCCTGAGGGCACATACCACCAGGCTCAAGGACAGGTTCTATCCCACTGTGATAAGACTATTGAACGGTTCCCTTATACATTGAGATAGACTCTTGACCTCACAATCTACTCTGTTGTGACCTTGCACCTTATTGTCTGCTTGCACTGCACTTTCCTGTAGCTGTGACACTTTACTCTATACTCTGTTATTGTTTTTTTTACCTGTACTACCTCAACGCACTCTGTACTAACTCAATGTATCTGCACTGTGTAATGAATTGACCTGTACGAGCGGTATGCAAGACAAGTTGTTCACTGTACCTCGGTACAAGTGACAATAATAAACCAATACCAATACCAATATATATGACCTATTTAACAGAGCTTACTTCATTCATGTTTTGCTGGGTCTTAAATTTAGTAACCTCCAGTGTGGAGATAAAACATTGTTCCTCCTTTCCCTTTTTCTAGTATAGTAACAAAATACCAAACACAGCTAAATTAAACAGAATTTGCACAATGCTTGAGTGAACAATTCCTGTTTCCTATTTCTTTTTTTCTCTTCCTCTTTAGGTTCTTTTGCATGTTACACTGTTCTTTGATTGACAGGATAAGCAGCCAAACTGCTCTCCAGTTTCTGCCAGAAGAGCTGCAAGAATCTGTGCAAGGAGAACAGGATACTGCCTCACCTCTGCTCCCCTGAAAATGGAACTCACACCTCTGATCAGGGACAGTTATCAACATTACCGAAGAAAGAAACTTTGCTTTATCAAATACATTGGGCAATACTAGAACTCCTTTTACAAATGCCTTGATGAAAAAAGTTCACCCCAAATAAATGAAAGAGACTGTCACTTGTCAAATAAATAATAGTAACTGAATATTTGAAATGTGTAGGAAGTTTTAAAAATATTTCATGGTAACACTTATTTGAATCTTGCATCTGATCTTAAATCTTTGAATTCCTCTGCAATTCATTTTTTGGGCCAGATTATGCATTTTTATCACAGTTTACGCAGTCATGGCCTGAAACATTTCCTGCATGAATGCCAAAACACATTTGTATTTCAGTCCAAAGTACTACTAACTTTTCACCCTTTTTCACCCATATTCAAACTGCAGCAGTAAATTCCATTATCTTCTAAAACTGTATCCTACAACTCCACAAGAATTCATATTTTGAAAAAGCATTCTGACTGCATTTTCTAAATAAAGGCTTATGCAGATAACTGCACAGTTAAATACAGCAACAAAGGCTGCTTTTCAATATCTGATTTTGCTCAGCTTGTGCTGGAATGTTAACTATTCAATAACCATGAAAATAAAGTGTTTGAATTATGCCCTTTCACCATTATTGTTGAATACTTCCTCCAGGGAGCAAAATAAAAATGAAATTCAACAAACTGGTCCTAGGAATACTGCAGCACAAGTTTAAATAATGTACTTTGAGCCACAGCTAATGATTCCACTTTGTCAACTGGCTGCACGTTTGCAAATTCTAATCTGGTTAAAAAACAACAAAAGTGGTAAAAAGACCAACTGTGCTTCAACTGAATGTGCTGTGAGAAGTAACAGGAGCAGTAAACAGAGAATGTGGAATCTTACTGATGACCAATTAAACCAAGGTCTTATCCCTATCCAGGGTTGGCAAAGAAGAAAAATAGGATCAAATTTGACTTTTTCATCCAGTGTAATCTAATTTAAATTTAATAAATATGCTTGCTGAGAGTTCGCTCCCTGATCTATCTGTGACTCGTGGAAACAGACCCACCACAAACAAGAGTGCACCAACAAAGATTCCTCCCTATGATGCTAATGATGAGTCATTTGAAACTATTTTCAAATGCATTTCGCTCACTACTATGGGTACCTTATTCCAATGTAACACCGTGTCATTTGCACAATACTTGGAAAAGTAACAGCTTGCCCAATCAAAAAAAACTCTTTATCTTCTTCTTTGTCTGAGATCAGAATAAATTCATCCGTCCCCTGCAGAGGCACTGTGCCAAGAGCATTGAAGTACTTTCATTGTGCTTCCTTCAATGCAGATGTGCATAATTCATGAGCACTGTCTTTCTCATGAGTAAGTCCCCTTCAACCAGAAGGGCTACGGAATATTGTAAAATGATCAACATCAGTAACTGGGGATGCAAATATAATTGTACCAATTGTATAAAAGCTATTTATCACCTTTTTTAAAATCTCTGATCACAGAACACCCTGAAAGAAGGAATACAAGGCACAGATATTATTGCTTGCATTGATCAGTTATGTGGTCAACCTCGTTGCTGCCAGAGGATATAGCTGGCAGTATGGCTGATAACAGGTTTATAGGTTTACCAACAGTTTACAGCTACCTTTTTGCAAGACATGCTACGTAACTACAATAACTTGCATTCATTCTGAACAGGATGACATCTCAAACAGACTTCACGTCAACACAATCAGGTGCAAATCAACATCAATTCTGAGGTGCACTCAGAAAGATTTTTCAAATGTGGGAGGTTGATGTGAGTAGTGGGCCTTTTCAAGGTCAAAACTTATTTCATGACATGAATTTAAATACCTCTGTTGTCCTGGCTAGATTTAAATTTGTACCTTGGATTATTGGCCAAGGTCTCTACAGACTAGTAATTTATCATTACGCCATTGTACCTACACATTTGTGAATGAGACAGTGGGAATAGAGAAGTCCTGCGTGGTTGCAAGATTGAGGGAGTAGCCATGAATACACATGAGATGTTTACAGAGAGGAACAGGTCAAGGGAGGCCAGTTGAATAAGAAAGTGGGAAGGAAGGCAAAATAAATTGAGATGGCAAGTGGTAGCTGAAGTCGTTAAACAGATTTAATGCCAAGTTTAAGGAAGTCCCTGGCTGCAGAGCTCTAATGTAAAGACAGCTAGGAAGTTCAAAAAGTAAAGCTAGATTTTGCAGCTGGGGCTAGGAGGTGTGAGTAAACATTATTTTGGAAACGTGATTGCATTTTCAAGTGAAATGTAGTAACATAGTGTTGCAATGGAGTAGGTAGCAGCACTGTTAAATGAAATACATTTGAAAGTAGCTTCCGATGACTCATCATGGGGGGGGGAGGTGGTGGTGTGGTGTGGGGGGATTTTTGCTGGTGGATTCTTTGTGGATCTGCTGCTCAGACTCACAAGCATGTAAATCAGTGAACTCTGAGCAGGCATACTCATTAAACGTTAAATAGATTACAATAATGGAAGAAATTAAATTTGTTTCCACCTTTCCCACGGACAAACCCAAAAGCTACATTAGACCTTGGATTAATAGATAATTGGTAAAATGCAACATTCTCTGTTCTCTACTGGAATACCATCTTAGATTAAGCATGAGGTGGTATTCAAACAATGTCTGATTCAGAGATTGAGGGAATCTTCTTCAGCACCAGTTGTTGGTGCAGAGGAAACAGAAATTTCAGAGCGCATTCCAGTAAAGGACCTATTTGAAAACATTAAGAATCAGTTGCAATCTGGGGACACTCGATTACTATCCAATACTAACTCAGGAATTACATTCATTTGGCATTTCACTGAAAACATTTCCTTGAATAACCCCCCTTTGAAATAGTTGGACAAAAAAAAATCACCAGAAACATAAAACTCTTTGTATTTCCTGCCCTGACCTTTTGGTTTAACCCGAAACTCACCTGCCTGCAGCGTTGTGACAGAATCAGACTCCTCACTATATTCACTGTCACCAATGTCATTAGTTGCTTTCACACGGAACTTGTAAGAAGTGAAAGGTTTTAGTCTGCAAAACATGACCAGATGTGATGTCACTAGGGTTCGATTAGTTAAATTAAAATTCTTTTGGAGTGACAACAGTAACTATACTTGAAAAATATTGTATTGGTTGTAATATGCTTTGGGAAGTCCTGAAAGGTTTGTGACAAAATGCTATATAAAGCTTTTTTCCCTTCAATAATGAAAACTTCACCCAAAATTTCTTGTCCATAGAAATTGTTAATTATGTATCTTCCCCTTTCAAAAATAATATAAATATAAATTTTGGCTGTCTTACTTGTCAACAGATGTTGATACTCTTTTAGACCTTTTACTTACTTTGTTGCTTTTTTTTGTACATTCTCTGAACAGCATACTTTAATGAAGATCCACGACGTAGATCTTGGTGAGTACTGAACCCACATTGTTTTCTGTGCAAGGATATTCCCAGCTTCTCATTGGCTGAACATTATTTGAAATTCATGGAGTTTGCTGCATGTTAATCTGCTCAGAGCATGATCTACCTTTACACAAACTTGCTTGATTTTTTTTCCAGTTTTGGTCTTAGAAAACTAGTTCTCCCATATTGATAATACTCAACAGCTCAGACTCAATGGGCCAAATGGCCCCTGTCCATGTCATAAGGAAATATGGAAATACATGTATTGTGTCCTGTGCTGACAGTATGAATGTGATTGGCTTACATCTGATTTTGGAATGCAAGAGTTATGAAGGATTTATCACTCATCTCTTTTTTCCCCCACACGTGCCTGATCCTTTTAGTTCTGTTTATATAACTGATGTGGCAATTCAAGTGCTTCTGTTTGTTTTAGTTACAACCAGAAGGGCTTAGTTTCCATTACATATTATTAACCGGCTGACTTCTGCAGGACTGCCACCACCAGCCTCTGTGCATCTAGCTTGGGAACACATTAATCAGGCTTTCCACTCCTAATTCTATTAACTATTATCCACTGAAAGTGTATCCATGTCAACTGGAATGAAAAGATTGTGCTTGGCTCTGCTGCCCCAGATACTTGAATAGACTCCAACTGACTTCTCACTATTCAGAGCCACGAATAACGAGTGGTCACTGCTGAGGTACCAGGTGGTAGCCAGGGGTTGTGGAAGCTGATCAAAATGACTTCTGGGGGAAGGGAGCAGAGAAAGTTGAAAAAAAGAAAAATAGCAACTCAGCCCTTTTATTTATCTTTAGCAACCATTCTGATTATTTTTTAAAATTATCATTTCATATCATGGGTACTTAAAGAAAGTAGCTTTCATGTACTCAAATGTCATATCTACCTTTCAGCTACTCAGTCTGAATCAGACATATTTTTGACTTCTAAGTAATGCTTAATTTAATGCAGTACTGATTAAATCATGATTTGAATGCAAACATAAACATTAAAATAAACAGATTTACACATCAACAATGCATCTTCTTTTCTGTAGTCTGCAAATTTGCTTTTATTTTCAGTCCTGCTATTTGATTTATTTCAAATGTGTCACATATGTCCAGATATATTAAATGCAAACAGCTGGGCAAGGTGCTGATGATTTTGAATCTTTTAAATCTTAACATTTCTTTCTAGTTAAAACCTGTTTAATTTGTATTTTTCTTGTGAATGCTGCTTACGTGATGCTTTGTTCCTGTGATGCTGCTCCAAGTAAGTTTTTCATTGCACTTGTGCATACATGTATTTGTACCTATGACAATAAACTCGACTTTGACTTTAGCTGCTATTGATTCTAATTGTTTTAATCTTTTTCTATCCTTTTCTGTTCCTTATAATAGTAACTGTTCTTCTTATCCTTTCCTTATCCTTATTTTAAAAGTTTATGTAGAAGGAATTTGCTTTGGGTGTTTGTGCTAAGGGAACAATATAATAGCATGTAAGTGTTGAACTCTGCTCCTGATAGCCAGTTCCATTGAACCACTACATGCTTATGCACTTCACTGCATGCTTAGAACATCCAACTAAAGACAAATATTTACTTCTACATAGTTTAGATGTACAAAGTGTTAAGTTGTCTTGGGGAAAGTTACAATGGTAGGGAAATCAACAAGATTGCCAAACAATGACATTTTAAACAAGTTGATTATCCGGTACATTATTTGGTCTCAGATCATGGTTAGAGATAAGGGTGCAATTTGTGTAATGGATTTGGAATGAACCAGCTGCTCTGAAGCAATCTTGCAGCCATGCTTGAAGCCTAACAATTCCTTACATGTCATTGCAGAACCAGGCTGAAAGCTACCATTAATAAGGAAAAGGATTATTCCTTTCAAACCAGAATTTAGAACGGCATTAGGATGCAATAGTAATGAGCAGAATGGAAGGAGAAGTTGAATGTGTGCATCTGTGACTAGAAATATTTAGAGGAGCAGGTCACATTTGTTAATAAGTGTCAGTAATTACAACAAAATAACCCCTGACTGCAGCTTTCCTGATTTAGTCACTTAGGGCAAACCTAGGTTTACATCCATGTCAGGAAGGTGCAACATTAAAAACATTAGTATAATTAACACAACGGGTGATATTTTATGGCTCTCTTCGCGGGTGGTCTGAGGTTAGCACAATAAGTAATGCTGTGCTTAATGTGGTCTGTCCCTAAGATCACGTCTTCCGGGTCTGGTTGTGAGAGAGTGTCTTAAATTGTCCTCATGTAAGGCCAATTAGTCACTAATTGCTGAGGAAGGTCTTGGTAGTTAAAAGTCTGCTGTTTTAAATAGGACGGGTTCTCTTCTCTGTTGCTTGTATTTCTATGCTTGGGAGTTCAAGATAATTTAGGCCTGGAAATTTTCCTGTCGGGAGTGTTTTGGTCAGTTGCTTTCTTACTTTTTCAAGTGGGGCAGATCTTCCAGACGTTTATCCCTGCTGGTAGGATGGTACGATTACTCCCACACAGTTCACTATCTGCTCATGAACTCGGAAGGGGGTTGGGAATAGGTCTGGGGAGGTTATGAGTGCTGATGCAGTAGGGTGGAGGGGGGGAATAGAGTGGAAGAGAATAAAGGAAGGCGAGTGTGGGGTTTGGGAGTTCATGGGAGAGAGGGTGAGGGTGGAGATGGGTGGGTTGAAGAATTGAGGACAACTGGGGGGGTCGTGGGAAAATGTAGGGAGGAAATCGGTGCAATGTAAGGCCAATTAGAAGCTAATTGCTGAGGAAGGTTTCAGTAAGTGTAAAGTTTTTATGAAAAGGGCAGGTTATCAAGATGAGAGAAACCAGCAGATAAAGGAATGACGATGTGTGAGATCTAAAGTTTGGTAGATACATGCAGAATACAGGTACTTCTTTTTATCTGCAGATATGTTTTCCAACAGAAGAAAATTTAACTCCAGCTTCATAAACAAAAACCAAATGATCACTTACCTGTCCACAAGATACGTGATAGACTCATGGCTCACAGAAGCTGAGTGAAGTGACCAGTTTCCATTGGGTAACTCCAGAGTTTGGATGGTGTAGTATCGAACTGGAGACAGCCCATCACTGCCTGGTTCCCAAGACAACAGCACGCTGCGCGACTGTACATCCTGCTGTTGTATGGCAGGTTTGCTGGGAGGTTGTGGGTGAGCTGAGGATGAAATTAAATTGTTGATCAAAAAATATTGTAGCATGGAGGAGCCCCTTCAGCCCATTTTATCTGTGCTGGCTCCTTGAAAGGGATCCCTATCCTCTGCTCTTTTTCCACAGCCTTTCAAATCTCTCCATCGTAGGTTTCTATCAAATTCCCTTTTTAAAGTTATGTTTGTATGTGCTTTCACCACAATTTTAGATGGTGCATTTCAAACCCAAAGAATCCCTCCAAACTTTCATAAATTTGCAGAAATTTTAGGAAATTAAATCAATGAAAAATTCCCTGGGGCATTGGCAGAAGTAAAATCTAATATAATTTTCTTTCAAAGAGTTGGAGACTGAAATATATTTTATCTACTCTGTTGTTTGTACTTTCATGTTCCCATTTGTTTTGAGCTCAGAATAGTTTAGGGCATTGTGTTTTTCTCCATGGAGTGTGCCACTCAGTTGCTGTCTCGTTTTTTGTTAGTTGCTACTTGTTTACCATTAGGGCAGATCTTCAAGATAATAATCCCTGCTGGTAGAATTAATCCTGCATGTTCTACCATCCAGGCAAGAACTTCCCTCGGAAGAGCAATATGCAAATTGAGTTCACATGGAGATGCAAGAGACGGCAGATGCTAGAGTCTGGAGCAACAAACAATTGTTATCCCATTATCAGCTTCCTTACTTATCAGATTACAACCCTGATAGTCTTTGTGTTCCTGCTTGTCACCCTCCAGCAGCTGTCTCCACCTTCTCCCTCCCCATCCTGGCTCCATCTTCCTCTTTCTTTGTCTGCCTCCATCTATCACTCCTCGCAATTCCACCCCTCCCCTGCCTGACTCGATCTGCCCATTATCCTTCAGCACCATGACTCCCCCTAAGTCTGCTAATCACTTCTGGCCTCTGTCTCATCACTCCCCCTCTCCTCTTCATACTGGCTATTTCCCCTCTCCACTCTCAGTCCTGATGCAGGGTTTCGACCTGAAATGTCAACAGTTCCTTTATCCCTCACAGATACTGCTTGACCTGCTGAGTTCCTCCAATGTGACTTCAACTGGAACTTTGAGAACAAAAGATGCTGTCCAACCCATTAGTCTACGACGAATTGAAATTCAATTTAAAGAGTTAGAGTATCAATGTTTTACTTGGGAATCAATAAACCAGCATTAATATTTGTGATATTGTGACCACAAATTAACACATCATCATTTCAATATGTTAGTTCTGCATTAATATAATTAAATAAAGATCTTAACTTTGGTTTGTGAGGCACTTTTGGCTCAACACAATATCTTGCAGCATGGTCATCCCCAACGCTGTCTCCCTGATATCAGAAAGATTGTGGGGAGAGAGTAGGGGGAGATTGGAGGACAGAGTGAAGAAGAGTTGAGAGGAAAATAGAGGGGTATAGGGGAGAGAGTGTCAGGAGAGAGGGTGTCAGGGGAAGGGGTTTGTGCTGAGGAAGTGGGGAGAGAGCTGGGGGATTGGTGAGAGAGTGAAAGAGCTGGCAGAGGTGGCAGGAGAGCCAGGGTGAGAGAATCAGAGGAGAGCATTGGGGTGAGTGTGGGAGAAAGGGGTGTGAACAGGAGACTGGAGAGGGGGAGACAGAAGAAGTGGAGGGGAGTGAGAGAGGATAAAAGATTGGGGGAGCAGCAGAGGGTGCAAGAAAGAAAAAGCCTGGAAAAGTTGGTGGGTGGGTGGGTGGGAGAGAGGAAGGGAGAGGGAGAAAGATATTATGGGAGAGAGAGTGCAATGAACTCCAGCAACTCTTTTGCCCCTTTGTTCCCCTCTCCCCTTGCTCTCTAACATTTCTGTCTCCTTCCCTGTCCATCCCTCACCTGCCCCTCTCTCCCCAACTCCGTCTCTCTCACCTTTCTCCATCTCTTGTTCTCTCCAACTAAAGCGCAACCTGTTTACCCGGCTCTTTGCTCCCTTCCTAATCGATATCCAAACTGATAAAAGGACATATTCTTACTGTGCAATTATAAATGTATTTGACAAGTAGTTATCATTAGCACAGTAAAAAGAATCAGTGCTACCAACAGAACAGAATTAGATTCATCCAGGGGTGTGAGGGTTATGGGACAGCTGGAAGTTAGTGGTAGAGAAAAACTCTTATTTTAAATTATACTGTTGGAAGTTGTTCAGGCAAAACAACTTCCAAAAGTTATTCCAAAAGTTCCACTATTGTATGATTAAAACCTTGATTACCTCATGATTAATTACCTGCATTTTTCTTAAATAGGACAACACCTCTGATTTTAACCAATCATTATGTCATATAAAGGCTACACGTTGTAGATTATAAAGCATAAGTGTTTCTTTCGTGCATTTTGATCTTTGAGGTCTCCAAATTTGTCCTTTTTAAGTTTATATCCAAATTCATATTGTTTAATATGAAATTTATTACAAAATGATAAGAAGGCACATGTTTTGAACCGCAGTAGATTCCAGAGATTGATACTGACAAAGGATTCCACATTTCTTTTCATCACTTGTACAATATAAACCCTTCATTGTATGGCTGGTTCAGAATAGACTTTAAGGACGTGAACCCATTGTAGAAAATATATTCTTTAGAGGCTAGAACTTGGATTTCCTTCTTATTCAGTGCACTAAATCGTTACTGCATTTAGTACAAACACTCAGTCAGGGGATTACTAATAGGATTGTGAAAATGGGAAGACTTACCTTTAAAAATAAATGGTCAGAGTGGTTTATACCTGGACTGCTGCATTAAAATGCAACCGGTGCAGTTCCAGATGGCAGCTGCCTGCTGAGATTACAGCTGAGAATTATGGGAAGAGGGTCACAGCCTTAAAGAACTCTCCACAGCGGCATTAAAGGGTTGCCACCGAGGTGAACATAAATTCACAGGAGGGGAGTAAATCTTTTTTATTTTCAAAAATAAACTTTATTCATAATAAAAAATATACACAAAGGAAGAACACAGTGCAAAATACAAAAGCTTAACATTCATGGTTGTTACATTCAGTAGTGTAAAGTGTAAGGAGAGAAAAAAAAACACACAAACATCGCACTACTGCCACTTATGTGGCTCCTTGGGGTGATACCTCTTTCATTGTTCGAGGGGCTTCCCCACCCTACTCAGCCCCTCCATGTGCGGTAACGGAAGGAGCCTGGACTGTGGTCCTTCCCCACAGAGCCTTAGCATTGGCTGCACCAAGCTTCAGTGCATCCCTCAGCACGTACTCCTGCAGCCTGGACTGTGCCAGTCTGCAGCATTCCCTTACAGACATCTCACCGTGCTGCAAGACCAACAAGTTTCGGGCAGACCAAAGGGCGTCCTTCACCGAGTTGATGACCTTCCAGCAGCACTTGATGTCTGTCTCAGTGTGTGTCCCCGGGAACAGCCCGTAGATCAGAGAGTCCTCCATCACACAGCTGCTGGGGACGAAGCGAGACACGGACCCTTGCATCCTTCTCCACCACCTCTTAGCAAATCTGCAGTCTGCAAAGAGGTGGGTGACTGTTTCTTCCCCACTGCAGGCATCCCGCGGACAGCGTACATTGGGGGTGATATGTCATCTGTAGAGGAAGGCTCTGACTGGGAGGGCACCTCTCACCGCCAGCCAAGTGAGGTCTTTGTGCTTGTTGGTCAGATCTGGCAATGAGGCGTTCTGCCATACGGTTTGGACTGTTTGTTCCGGGAACAAACCCACAGAATCCATAGTGTCCCTGTCCCGCATTCCACGCTGACCACTGCCTGATGGACTTGTGGTCAAAGATGTTTACCTGGAAGAACTCTTCCACAAAGGACAGGTGGTGTGGCAACGTCCAGCTGATTGGGGCGTTGCGTGGTAGAGGGGCCAGGCCTGTCTTCTGCAGCACCAGGGATACATAGAATCTCAGCACGTAGTGACACTTGGTGCTCACGTACTTGGGGTCCACACACCAACTGATACAACCATACACGAAGGTGGTCATCAGGATGAGGGCAACATTGTGTAAACTTTTGCCCCCATTCTCAGGGGATTTGTGCAGCGCGCAGCCACACCATCCCACCCCGAATCCTCCTCACAGATCAAGTCCTGTATTGTGAATGGCCCTGCACCACTTCAAGGTCTTGGTTCACTACTCATGCAGGGATTACAGTTGAACTGCCCTGTGCATGAACTAGAAAACCTGCAATATGCACCGTGAGATCCAGCAATAATATAATATGCACAGCACTGAAAACTCAGGCAGACTCTCGCTGATAATGGCATATTGGGATCATTAATTCACATATCTTTGTCGAGTTGTATGGAGTTTGCTCCTTATCTTACTGAGAGTTAATAACAGTTTGCAGGTTGCACATTTTTGTTTCAATTTCAGCAAAGTAGAAATGCATGCCACACATATTGATGACATCATCATGTGTGCAAATGGCACTCGTAAAACATTCATAAAAACTGCTGTAGTGCAGTTATAGTTTTCCTACTTACCTCTCTTTTCTGTTGTTACCACCAAGGCTTCTGCTGCTTCACCCCACCCTTTACGAGTCTGAGCTGTAATGCGGAAAACGTAACTGCATTCTGGCTTTAGTCCAGTAGCTGTATACTGCCGAGCACTTGGATTCAACACATCCACTGTGGCGGTGTTTGTGCTGCTTGTGTTTAACCGATAAGTCACTTGGTAAGCTGAGAAAAAAGTTGATTAAGTATCAGTTAATGCTAAAACAAACAGTTCCTGTGCTCTGCAACAATCTTCCTAAAATGATACTTACAATCTATAGTTTTCCAACTAGGTCTAAAAGTGAACCCATGGATGATGAAAAGGCAATAATTTTTCCTTCTCTGGATTCAATTTATAATGACGATAATACGGTGGAAATTTGTCTTGTGTTCGAGTATAGAGCAGGCATTTTCATATTGGCCGCTAGCGTATTGCCCCATTCGTTTCATTGACTGCTGCACAAGGCCTATGGGGGGGGGTTACTGAACTAATATTTGTTTTATGTTCGCAATCCTGAGAAATTTCTCTCCAATGTCTCTGCATTCATTTGTATTTGTTGAATTTATAGCATTTTAGTTCTTGCACTCAGTAAAATAATTATGCAATTATAACATTATTTTCATGTGGGCAGCTGAGACTTTGAGAAAATTATTATTTCATATAGATTCATATCAATACTTTCTTGCAGTTTTCTGGAATTGCAAAAGCATTTCATTTGGTCTGTGATACATTTAAAACATGAAAACTAATGTCATACATGTTTATTTGTCCACAGTGTGAGTTAATACAATATGGTTTTATGAATGTTAGTCTTATAGCTGTCATGGTTAGAGGGTTACAATTGTTATATTCAACATAGATATAACTCATGCTGCCCAGCAGTCTTTTAAATAGAATGTATTTTCTTGCAACACACATTCAGATATAGCATACTGCAGCACTTTATGAAGAGAGAAATAAGAGAAAAACATGCCGCTATTATCACATTTCTTTGTTTGGCTTAATGCTATATTTTCTCCACATGTTTTGCACATTGTGAGATAACTAAAGATTTTTGTAATTTTATGTTCTGTCATCACTTTCCCCACCCTACTCTCTTCCTATCATATCTATTAAAAAGGTTATTGCAAGTGTATGCATTACATTTACTCCAAGTTTCAGGAGTTCCATTGTACTTACCTAGGATGATGCCATTAGGTTCTGCTGGAGGCTGCCAAACTAGACGCACAGATGTTGTTCGAACCTCTGGAAACAGAATCCCTACAGGAGGTCCAGGCACTGAGAAATTAAAATGATTACAAAATTATTTTTGAATCTTAATTTTTTCACACGATAGTTGTATTGATTCAGGAGCTCTGATTGTGAATAAGGCTCTGCTTGGGCTATACATTGCCCTTAAAAACCACCTTACAGTCATTTCTTCAATCAGCTCTTTGCCTTGTTGCTAATTTTCTCTGATTTGCTTTCTGCAACCAACAGGAAATAATTAGCTGTCATATTCTTGCACCAGAATAAAATGTCAGGTAACAGGATAAGACTGGTCAATGGATCAATGAACCTGTGCTTTATCCTGTCAGATCAGGGCTTACAAGTAAAATCATGTTGTCTTTTAAGGAGTCACTCCTAACACGAGAAGAGAGAGTAAAATACTTACAATGTGAAATTAATACTTGTTTGAAAAAAGTGTGTAACTAAAATGATACAACTGAATGTAGCAGGCATCAAAAAAAGAGTACTATAAGGCAGTAAAGGATTAAACTACATCTATTAAATTTTCTTCAAAACAACAAATTTCACGTCATATAAGTCAGTGACAACAAACCTGAGGAACAAAGGATGCAGATGCTGGAATTGAGATGAAAAACATTATGATGCTGGAGGAACTCAGCAGGCCAGGCAGCATCCGTGGAGAAAAGCAGGTGGTCCACGATTTGGGTTAGGACCCTTCTTTAGGACTGAAGATTGGAAAAGGGGTAGCCCAATATATAGGAGGGAAAAGCAGAGCAGTATGGGTAGGGTACGGGTTAGGAAGTTGTGGGCTGCCCCCAGAACACTCTACGCAAAAATGCATTTCACTGTGTGTTTCAATGTACACATGACTAATAAAGATATCTTACCTGATTCTGATTCATATCTCTACAACCTAAGTCATATGGTTTTTGATCTAAATGTCACCATGACACCATCCAATAACAGTTAGATCCAGCTACTAGCAACAAAACGCAAATTTAATTACTCCACCGATTCACTTCACACCATTTCTCTGTTAGATCAGTGCTGGCTCTGTCCACATTGCTTTTACAAATCAGATAATGCCCTATATTGATAAACGCATGGACATGAGTCCAATTGTAAAGTGATGGCAATTATAATTTTGTTGACAGCATTAGAAATAAAGGTTCATGTTGTCCCTTGACTTGCATTGCATAAGTTTAAACCTCAGGGGATGGATGTTAAGACAGTAACAGTAATCAAGAAAATTCCATCATCCCTGCCTAGAAATTGCTCCATTTTTGGGTGGCACAACAGCGCTGTGGGTAAGCTGAACATTGTTATTGAAGGTTGCAGGAAGAGCGAGATCTTCATCTTTGGTATTCACAGGAACAGCATTGTTGGGTTTCTTTAACACTACGTTGAAACTGATATTGCTGTATTGCAAATTCTCATAATCTTCAGCATGTGGCACAGGCAGAGTGATCCCTGAAGCCAGATCTCATGAATGTACCACAATGAAAGCAACATTTTCCTAGTCACTGGGGTGAGTTATTACTGAACAAATGGAGGCAACAATGATCGTTGGGGCTGGGAGAGCCCTCTTAGGGAGTCAAAAGGATCTGGATAGGTGTCCACTGGAGGCATGAACTCCATGCAAGGAGACCACAGAGACTTCCCTGGGCTACAGCCAGGCACTTGTGGCAGGAGGTTGCCAGGCAGGTCCCTGTAGGGGGACGAGTGCAGTCTTTGAATGCCCGCACTTTGGAGAAGTCACAACGCAAGCAAATAGGAATTGCCACTGTCCCTGCTCCTGTGGGTTGATATCTCTTTTCCTTGGAGCATGGAACTCAGGTTACTTCACAAATGCAGCAGTAGAGATCTGCAGCCAGGAAGGGTTCTGAGGCTAGGATACTGAAAATGGCCATGTTCCTGACCTCCATGGGTAAAGAAGTCTAGGCACATATGAGGTGGTACAAGATCATAGAGAGGGCAAAGTGTGCAGGTTGGATTTTGGCCCTTTAAATAGCATGGTTTCAGGGGAACTAGGTTAATGAATCCTGGTTATTCTGTGACTAAATAAAAACTTGTTTTCTTCAACCAGTGAGGTTGAAAGTTTTACTGTTAACAAACTTTGAGCATTACACTACTGTTGGCTGTTTACTTCTCTTTTTCGCATGGCAGAAAAAAAGAGAAAATGAAAATTCCACTGACAAGTGAGGAGATGAGTTTCCCAATATCTTTTCTGCAGGTAAATGCAATTTTCATTGGAAGAATTCTGCATTTGTGGAGTTGTGTGAATGAGATCATAGCCCGTGTTTGTCATCAGCAGCCCAGCTGACTGAAAATTTAAAATGGAGTTTATGATCATTTATCTACTTTATTTATCACTGCAAAAATACCAACCATCATCCAGGGTTCTCTCAAGAATAGGTGGGAAGCTTGGCATTCCATCTCCAATTCTGGTAAAAGCAAGGACTTGGATTTCATACAGCACATACTTCCCTAAGTCAACAAGTTGAACAGCATGTGTAGAGTTGCCTTCAATGGTCTTGAACTTCATAGGAGCTTCTAAGTCCTTCTCCTTGTAAAGGACCTACATTCAAACATAGTAAAGTGCACACACAGTATGAGAAGAATTCCAAAAAGAAATATTCCTGTTCATTTTTCATAAAGTGAATGACAGCGTCTTCCATTTTATCGTTTATAAAGCAAACCCAGCATTTTTATCTCTCCCGTGAGAAGGCTATGATAGTATATGAAGGTGTTTGCAGATTTTAAGTTGACTTCATTGTGAAAACAATATTAGTATCATTGTGCCTCGATGGATGAAAATTTCTGTGGTCATCAAGATAAAGTCATGTAGAACAGATAAAAGGATACAACGGTGCAGATTTGAACTCAGCATCAGTAAAATGCAACATGATTGGGTACATGTAAACTCAGACAGTTTCTAAAAAAAAATGTGACTTTGTTCAGACTTCTGTACAGGATATTCCTTTGTTTCTGTCAAAAATGCTCGCAATGTTTGTGGTCTCTCCATTTAATATTGCTGGTTTCTTTCTATGGAATCATGCCCACATGGTTGAGACAATTTACTTTGTTTCACAAGATTCTTGGAGGCAGAATCTAATCATGTCTGCACACCTTTTCTTAATGGAAGGCAAGAGGTTAAAAACAATTTTGCAAGGCTGTCCACATCATTCTAAGGTAACTTGAGAAACATGGAGACATAGAGAGATACAGCACTGAAACAGGCCCTTCAGGACCATCAGCCACCCATTTACACCAATCCTACATTAATCCCACTCTTTTCTTCCCCCACATGCTCATCAGCTCCCCCCAGATTTCATCGCTCACCTACATATTGAGGGCAATTTACAGTGACCAATTAACCTACCAACTCACACATCTTTGGGATGTGGGTGCAAACCACAATACCTGGAGGAAACCCACACAGTCACAGGGAGAATATGCAAACTCCAAACACACAGGTCAGGATTGAATCTGGTCTCTGGTACTGCGAGGAAGTGGCTCTACCAGCTGTGCCATTGATCTCCCAGGAACATTTGATACCATCCAGGGCTCAAAGGATTACCCAGCATCTGGGTTGGAGCCTAAAGCAAGCTGCATGTGCCTCTGAGGAGCTTAACACCTGGTATAGGTCCCTTCCAGGAGACTGGCTGCCCAGCATGGAACAACCATTGGGTGCATTATCAGATCTAATAAGATCTTATTTTATGGTTTGCTCTGGAGCCAGGAGGAGCAAGTGTACTTTGTACTACTCATGAAGGCCACTACCAATTGGGAAACCATGTCCTCTTTCTTCCCTTTCAAACTGGACTATCCCAAAATCCAACTGCCAATAAGCAGAACAGCCTGAAATTGGATGCAGTTCACAAGATGAAGGAGCAGAAGTAGGCCATTCGGCCCATCGAGTCTGCTCCGCCACTTCACCATGAGCTAAACTATTCTCCCATCTAGCCCCAATTCCAGGCCTTTTCCCCATATCCCTTGATACCCTGACTAATTAGATACCTATCAATCTCCACATTAAACACCCCCAATGATCAGGCCTCCACAGCTGTATGTGGCAACAAATTCCATAAATCCATGAGCCTCTGGCTAAAGAAATTTCTCCACATCTCTGTTCTAAATGGGTACCCTCTAATTCTAAGACTGTGCCCTCTTGTCCTGGACTCACCCACCATGGGAAACAACTTAGCCACATCTACTCTGTCCAGTCCTTTCAACATTCGAGATGTTTCTATGAGGTCCCCTCTCATTCTTCTGTACTCCAATGAATACAGCCCAAGGACTGACAAACACTCCTCGTATGTCAGTTGTCATATCAGCTGCTTCAAGAGGCAAATTCAGCAATGGCAGCTTGCCAACATTGAACAAATGGGAATGAAGAAGATTAGAGCTTCCTATAAGTACATCACCTTCAGGAACCTGTAAACAGGCTGCAAACAGTTTTCAGCCCATTTAATCCACAGAGATGGCCTGGTTTGCGGCCAGGGATTTTCTGTCATGGAATGTGGCCATAGCTGGCACTTAAAGTCCATTCATAATTAGTGGTTATCCACTTTGTTGAGCTGCCAAATTATTTATGATGAAGACACCCTCATAATGCTGTTAGATAATTCCAGGATTTAGGCCAGTGATGGAAAAGAGAAGACAAGACAGAAATGTATCCCAGTGAAGCATCTGGCCCCAAAACATCTCAGACCTCTGCCTCACTGAAACTTTCTCTTAGTGATTTGTGTTTATTCCAGAAAAAGATCAAAGAATCAAATCCTTAAATATATTATTACATTTATGCTCTTGTTTGTAAGCCAATTTAAAATGCTTCACTTGTATAAAGCTTTAACAATCAGGATTAATATCAGCTTGCCTTATAGCCAAGGACAAGTCCATTACGGTTCTGTTGCGGAACCTCATTCCACTTGACCAGGATGCTGTTTGAGTTGAGAGCAAGGGAAGAAACGTTTGTTGGTCCTGAGGAAGGCACTAAAAATATAAAGAAAATAATTATACATGGAACAAATATCATTATACAGCCCCAATGCCATCTCAACAATTCTAAAAGCACTGACAGAAGCTACGAAAATATCATTAGCTAAAATCACAATAATGTACTAAACCCAGGCAAGAACAAAAGAAATGCCATAAACGAAGGTTGTTCCCTGAGTTTTCCCATTCCTGCACCCAAATACATTTTGAAGCCTCCTCACTGTCTCTGTTTAATTCCCTCTCCAGTTATCAATTGGGCTTTTTGGAGCCTTTGATTTCATCTTTCCTTCTGAAGAATTCAGCTATCAACAATGCTATATAATATTGTTAAGGGAGAAAGATTGTAATTTCTGAATATATAGTTTGCTGATTTTTGCTTGTTTTCACTTGTTATGCTTGTTATAATCTAGAAGTAACATTCTGGTTCATCTCCTTTCTACTTCATATACTGTATATCAATCATTTCAACCCAACCACCTCCATACTATAAGCCAAAGTCAAAAATATTTACAAGGTCCTGCACTAATTACTAAAAATGTCTGGATATAATGGTGAACTCTGCCCATATTCCTGGAGCCATGACTGGCCTTTGCTTTGCAATCCTCTCCAATTATCAGTTGGGTTTCCTGGAAAATTAATTTCTTTAGAGATTAAATATTTAAAAGGAAAAAATAATATGCAATGCCACAAGTCAATAATAATTTTCCAGTTTTTGCTGAGCCATTGAAACTCATGCTGGTTTGCATCCTGACTCACTTCCACAGCTTTCACCATCCATCTCCATGCTTGCTGTAGACAGGAATTCCAGTCCTGATAGATTTGTAAGACCTGAAAAGCCAGCCCATGGTGTGAGGCAGGTTTGATTATCTGGAGCTGCTACAGTAACACCGATTAAATGACGGGACAGCAGTGTAAGGCAACTTAGAGAAGAAAGAGGGTACAGAGGTCAGAGAACTTTGTATAAGACAAGATCAATTGGGGTTATTTTCTTTAGCATAGAGAAAGCTGAGGGGAGACTTAACAGGGTGAGCGAAAATAATGAAGGGCCTGTACAGAGTGAATAGAAGGCATATATTTCCCAGAGCAGAGATATTAATAACCAGGGATAAAAAATTAGGGAAATATGTAGAAAGGTTCGAGGTAAGCCAAAGAAAATCACACTCACACAAGGGGCGATGAAGGTGAGAAATTCATTCTCTTAAAAGTATGGTGGAAGCAGAAACTCTCATCAGATTTAAAAGGTGCCTTTTAGTGCCAAGAAGTTCATGTGAACATTTTTGGAATCAGGGCAGTGGCAATATTGGGATGATGGTGAATTGGAATCAGGAGACCAGGAATACTCTGTTGATAATGGTGGGTGGGTGGGGTGGGAAGGTGGAGAGTACATTAGAAACTGGGAATGTTTGGGTTGATTATTGGGACACCAGCAATTTTGGATGGGAGGATTGTGGGGAACCAAATTAGGGTGTGGGGGGGGGAAGAGGTGGAGTCCAGGACTCAAGCAATGTGTGGGGTTGGGCTGAAGGGGTGAAAATTAGTGCAGAGTGGGCCAGTGGTTGATGGGATAAGAATGAAGGGAAGTCATTGATTTGCTATAAGGTGTCCCAGACCAACACTGAGCTGGAATAACCTGGTTGTACAGGGATTACCCAGTGAAAGGCCCCCTGGGACAATGTGGTCTAATTTCTTCAGCAGTGCTCCAGAAGTACATTTAAATCACATTAGAGTACAAGGGGGACTTATACCAAGGAGGTTCAGATCCAATTTCTGGAGGGACTTAAAGCAACCTGGAAATTGTTGTCATCATGTTTTACTCAAAGTAAATATTGATTTTCAATTATGCTAAAGATAGTGAGGTGGTGCTGAGCATTGAGCAATTAAATTTTTAGGCACTAAAATACCATAAAGTCAAGGCAATGGACAGAGAGGTTGGGAAGCAAGATCAGCCTAAATATCTCTTTGTCAGCTGAGATGAATAATCTTTTTCTTTGCCATAAGTTTTTATGATTCTATAAAGAACAGAAATGTTGGCTCATTCTCTTCGAGCACTGAGACCACTGTAATATCCATGCTGCTCAAGCCAGAGATCTAACCTGGGGCCTCTTTACTGCACATAGCTCAGCTAATTGCTGGTTTAAACAACCCAACTTTCAGCAAAACTTTGAGTATTTTGAAAGTGAATTTTACTAACACAGATAAGTTTCAGAGAAATTGGGTTGCAGGAAACCTGATAAAACAGGATTCCACTTGCAGAAGAGGACAAAGAGAGAATATTGTCCCTTGACGACCTCTGGTATGTGAGGTGCCCTTTCAAAGTGATAGCTGTTTCTTCCTCCACAAATGATAGACTTCCTCTATTGACAGCTTTCTTTTAAGAAATTTAGGAATTGCAGTTTTTTTTTTGTTTTTGTCTTACAAGATGTGGTCTGGGGAGCAGATTCATAATAGGTGTTACTTAAATAGCAACCATTTGCTTCATCTATTCAATATATTGCAGGCTACATGTGATTTGAGCTGCTCATAGTAAATAACTATTACAGATAAACCTAAAAAAAGGCAAATGGATAATATATTCAGCAGATTCCATGTTTTATTCTTCACAACAAATCATATCTTTCATACATACTTCAAAAATGCTGCCCAGAGAACTTGTATACCTGCTGATAGCGAAGATATAGCACCAATGAAGCAAACATATTTATGAGTAACTGCACACTAATATGTAATTTATATTATCTGAAGCTCTGAAACAGGAGCAGACTTAGTGCCTGCAACAAAATACTGTAAAGATGTCATTAGTGTCCCAGTGAAGGATATTCTACATGGCAGTAATCATTAAAAATGTAACACCATGTATCAACTGTCAACCTTTTAGCACATCAATAATACTGCTTGTTTTATTACTTTGTTGAAATAAAAAAGGCCTCCCTATTGTCCTCAGCTTTATTTGCATCTATAATGAGGTTCATATAAAGGAAAAAGTTGCCATCAGTTCAGCTTTAGATGGAAGAGAACAGGTAGATTTGCAATTGCAGTCAATATTCAACAATGAAGGAATGATTTGATCTTGCCGCATTGCTTATATTAGAAATAAGGAACTGCTTTTAGAATCCATACAATCAATGCTATTGATTTGCTTGGTTCTTGAAATTCATTTAACCATTTGCTGCAAAGGTATCAAAACTGCCGGTAAATGACTAAGAAATTCAATCTGTACAAAAACAAAACAGCGGGGGTGGGGGGGGGGGGGAAAGAGAGGTGAGTGGGGGTAAATATACTTGGGAGGGAGAGAAAGGTTTAGATCAAGAGGGACACCAAGGAAGATTTATAATGACAAGTAACTGCATTGTAAACTTCCCTTGTTTATCAATTATTCATTATATCTTAGGTTGAGGTAATCAGTTAAAAAAACAGTCATATGTATTTGGACATGTTTTCTTAAAAGTCCTTTTGGGACAATTTAAATTTTTCTCATGATTATTTTTTGGAATATTATAAGAACAGCATATGGTGATTTTCAGTTGTGGGGCCAAAGTTAAAGAACCTTTATGAAGGTTTTGGAGAAGGGGTGCTTAAGCTTTAGATTTTAGCAACTTGAATCCTGTTGTTGGCTGAATTGCCTCCAGTGACCAGCTGTGTCTTCTTGTGTCCCCCTCCTCCTGCGGCAGGGGCATTTAAGTGGGTGGTGGCTGGGCACTGAGTCATAAATCATGGAATCATAGAGAGAAACAGCATGGAAAGAGGCCCTTTGGCCCACTGAGTCCATGCCAGCCATCAACCACCCATTTACACTAACCCCTTCTTTTTCTTGTCACCACATTCTTATCACCTGTCCAGATTCTATCACTCACCTACACAATGGGGACAATTTACAGTGGCCAATTAACCTACCAACCCACACTTCTTTGGGATGTGGGAGGAAACCGGAGCACCTGGAGAACTCACAGAGTCACAGGAAGAACGTGCAAACTCCACACAGACAGCACCTGAGGTCAGGATTGAACCTAAGTCTCTGGTGCTGTGAGGCAGTGGCTCTTCCAGCAGTGCCATCTTGAAGGAATGGCAGGGAAAGCTGCAGGGAAGAGAATGAACTGGGAATTTGAGAAAGTCAACTGTTCCAGACCAAAGGCCGAGTGGTCAGATCTATAGGCTCAAGATGGGGCAGTTTTGATACCTTTGCTGCTAATGGTGGGATGATTTTTAAGAAACAAGCAAATTAACAGCATTAATTTTATGGATTCTGAAAAATTTTCCACAGTTCTAACTCTGGCAATACCATTAGTATTAAGAATGAAATTCTGATAGTAAGAATGAAACCCAACAGCTGAATTAGCTGATTTAAAACAATAATTATCTGGGCAACAGGATTGAATGACCTCCAGCACACCCCTGCTCCATTCTGCTTAGCTGCTGGTGAATGTTTCTAGAATGGAGATAGTACTTCCTTCCACCTTTCTGCAACCTAAAATGACCTTTATTATCTCTCTTTTCCAGTTCTGATGAATGGTCTCTGACCTGAAATATTAACTCTGTTCCTCTTTCCACAGATTCTACCTGACCTACTGAGTGTTTCCATCATTTTATGTTTTTATCCAAGATTTCCAGCACATGCAGTTATTTTGATTTTCATTTACTGGAGATGGTGATGGTTACATAGAAGAGTATAGCACAACAACAGGTCCTTCAGCCCACGACATCTGTGCTGACCAGAATGCCAATTCAAATTGCACATCTACCTACACATAGTTTATATCCCTCTATTCCCACGTGTCTGTCTAAATGCCTCTTAAATGTTGCTATTGTATCTGTTTCTTGATACTTCCCTGACAGCACATTCAAGGCACCTACCACTCTCTGTGTAAAAAACTTGCCTCATAAATCTCCTTTAAACTTTCCCCCTCTCACCTTAAATCTATGCCCTCTTGTATTTGACATTTCCACCCAGGGAAAAAGACACTGACCATCAACCCTATCTCTCTGCCTCTCATCATCTTCTATACTTCTATCAGATCGCCCCTCAGCTTTTGACGCACCAGAGAAAACAATCCAAGTTTGTCCAACACCTCCTTATAGTTCATATCCTCTAATCCAGGCAATATCCTAGTGAACCTTTCCTGCACCCTCTCCAAAGCCTTCACATCCTTTCTGTAATGCAGCGACCATAACTGCACACAATACTCAAAAAAATGTAGCCTAACCAAAGTTTTATACAGCTGCAACATGACTATCTACTTGTTTGCTGCTTTCAAGGAGCTATGGGCTTTCACCCCAAGATCTCTCTGTAGATCAATGCTCATAAGGATCCTGCCATTTACTGCATACTTCCCCCTTACATTTGACCTCCCAAAGTGCAGCTCTTCACACTTGTCTGGATTAAACACCATCTGATATTTCTCTGCCCTTATTTCCAGCTGGTCTATATTCTGCTGAATCCTTTGACAAACTTCATCACTATCCTCAACTCCACCAATTTTTGTGTTGTCTGCAAACTTACTAATCAGTCTACCTATACTTTCATCCAAATCATTCATATTATAAATAAGTAAATAAACAACCAATTGAACTATTTATTTATTTATTTGGTTGTTTATACACATTAAAAAACAGAAGTCCCAACACTGATCCTTGCAGAACACCAATGGTCACAGAGCTCCAGTCAGAATAATACCCCTCCACCACCACCCTCTGACTTCCAGGGCTCAGCTAATTTTGAATCCAACCTACCAAGTCATCATGTGCCTAAATCTTCTGGATCAGCATACCACGAGGGACCTTGTTCAAAGCTTTATTAATGTCAATGTACACAAATCCACTGCCCTATGCTCGTCAATCACCTTCGTCACCTCCTCAAAAATCTCAATCAAGTTTGTAAGACACAACCTCCCCCACACAAAGCCATACTGACTATCCATAATAAATCTATGCTTTTCCAGATGTAAGTACATCCTATCCCTCAGAATCTTCTCCAATAATTTCCCTTCCACTGATGTAAAGCTCACCACCCTACAACTTCCCAGTTTGTCTCAGTTGCCCTTCTTAAACAGAAGAATAACACTGGCTATTCTCCAGTCTACTGGGACCTCGCTTGTGGCTAAGGAAGATACAAAGGTCTCTGTCAGGGCCCCAACAATTTCCTCTCTTGCCTCTATCAATAACCTAGGATAGATCCCATCAGGTCCTGGGACTTATCTACCTTAATGCTCTTCAGGAGGCCAAACACCTCTTGATATCAACATGCCCTTGAATATCTGCAAACCCCCTCCCTGATCTCGCTATCCTGCAAGTCCTTCTCCTTTGCGAATACTGATGCGAAGTACTTGTTTAGTACCTTGCCCACTCCCCCCGTTCCAGACATAAATTCCCTCCTTTATCATTGAGTGATCCTACCCTTTCCCTGGTCACCCTCTCATTTTTAATGTAAGTGTACAATATGCGTAGATATAGATAAAGCAGCAGGATTCTCCAGTAAAACTGAAATTAATGAATTGAATGAAGATTGGTTGAATAAACCTCATCAAACACCTTACTGGATCTACATGGAACTTGGGACTCCCAGTTTGTAGACAGAGTACTCAAGAGCAGCAGTTCTAAAGGTTGGGATCAAAGTCTGTGCCAGTACTCCTTAAACTCTGTTCCAAGTTCTGGACTGCAACTTATAAAGGAATGCAAATGCCTCAAGCTGCATATTTGGGATCTAGTCTTGGACAAAGATGGACCTCTTGGCACATATCTGTAATAAATTTAAATTTTACGAGAAGGCAGGGTATCTAAGAACGTTCTGTCAAAACTGTAGTTTCTTGCTACTTGTGCAACTTTCAGCAATCTTGCCATAATGGGAAACGCTGCAGAATTTTCCTGGCTGTAACCTTCACAAACAGTGGCACATATGGCCACTGGAATTGTCAAGCTCCCATAGTTGAGACTTGGAATCAAGTGGATAATTACCTCATTTTGATGTAAGTATTTTGCAGTGGGAGCAAAGTCCTTTTGGCTGATGTTTACCAGTGACCACATAATGATTTCAATTTTGGCTACCAACCATACTGCTGAAAAATTTAATTAACTCTTCATCATTGTCCTGATTAGCAGTTGGCTTCCATGTAAAACGAGTCAGCAACAGTACTACTTTACAACTCCTCATGACTTCATCCAACTGATTTATTACCCAAACTGAGGATTGTCTGTTCAGAGTGGCATTAATTGGCTCTTCTGAATCGCCAGTACCCTGGACAGGCCAGTGTTTAGCAATGCTTGTCCTCTTCTTGATTGCACTTATGCTGCTTTCAACTACTTCTTTAAAATAACATGAAATACAAAGTTATGTTACCTAAAGTGTATAAAGCACTAAATTGCACTTGTAAACTATCACTTCTACCCCTGAAAGATCTTGACTTTATCTGGGCTCAAAGCAAATGGAGTTCCAAGAAAAATGGTTAAATATTAACACTTGCATCTGCTAAGAGGAAAGTAGAAAGATCATAAAGCTACCCTTTGAACTGTTCCTTTATGCCAAAAATCAAACAGAGTTACAGTCAACATAGAAAGTGGGAACTTGCTCACATACCATGATTTTTTTTACCATATACTCTGCATGAATTATGTGGCAATGATTAAAAAGTGGATAAAACTAACTTGTAATTTAAAGTATATTGATTTAAGTACTTCAGTAGTTTTTTTTATATTTTGCTTTTGTCCATATTTGTATCATCTCCATGGATATTAAAATGTTTTGCAGTGACACTGTGAAAAGTAAGGTGGATGATGAGTTGATTTCAGATTTATTTCCTCTATAATTACAGCTTGGTTTTATAGAAGGCAGATGCCTCCTAGTACCTTGTTCAATTGGCTTTCATTCAACTGAGAATCTGCTCAGTGAGTCCCAGAAAGACATCTCACCATGGAGGATGTTAAAGTTCTTATTATTCAAACAACAAAAATACATGCGTACTTCAAGAAAGAGACATGGTATACCTACCAGTACAGGAAACCAATGTCAATATTTCCTTCTTGAATGCAGGGGCAGACCAGAGATCAAGGCTTGGATTTTCCCTATCCATGAGACTCAAAGGCAGAAGCTTCACTTTTAATTTATCATGTTCAAGGCCCAATATTTTGAGACAATAACTAGTTTATACCTGACTCCATCTTAGCTTGACCAAAAGAATTAAACACACTGGTAATAGGACCAGTCCTAAAGAAACTAAGGACCATCTAACTGCTTAATGAGAATTATATTTAATTTAAATATTACTTCCTGCTATAAATCAATGAAATTCAATGATTCCTGCACTGTAAATCTAGATGTAATTCAACACTTAATAACACCACATTATAAGCCTTTTCTTCATGTCTTTTCTTAGAATATGCAATCACTGCTAATGGCTGCAAGCATTAGAAGATCAGCCATTAGGAAATTAAATTTCCAATATCTCTGGCACCATGATAATTCTATATATAGGCTTTAAAGACATAGCTCCAGGTTAAGATTAGCTTTTGATTATATTTTCAGCACTTTCCATGGTTTTTTTTGTATCTTCAATTGAAAATATATGTCATTACAGCATCATAATCAAATAATTAGCAAACTGATGTAGCATCATGTAGGCAACAATAAAATTATAACAGGATTTAAATGTGCTGGTCTTTTGCCAAATTGTAATGCGATTGGTCGCTAAGCTGATGGTGAGCTCCTCTCAAGCTAAACTACCCAAATCCTTACTCTTGCCGTCTCATTCACCCATGACCTCTGTGCTTGAAGATTTTAAAATTCACAGCCTTGTTCTCAAACTGGTCACCATGTCTGTAATCTCCTCCAACTGTCAGATCCTCTTCCGATTTTGGCTAACGGGGGGACTTGCCTTCAGGTACCAAGGTCCTAAGCTCTTGAGATTCCTTCCTTAGACTCCCTTCCTTCAAAGGTGATCCTAGGCCTTTGACCAAACTTTTTATCTTTTGCCCAAATATTTCCTTCTGAGGCTGTGTCAATATTTTATTCAATAATGCTCCAATGAAGCACCTTGGGATGTTTTACAGTGTTAAAGTCCTTATATGAGTTGTTATTGCTACTGCCGTTTTGAGAACAATTTCACCAGGCTCTATGTTTCAGGGCAATTCCTTGTTATTTTGTGGTGCAATCAATGGGTTCAAAATCAGTCTTTGTTTTCCATTGTCCTTAGTCTCGATTTTCCAGACTGGGATTGATCCTTTGGAACATGTAAAAGAAGTACCCCTATTCATATTAATTTCATATATCTCTTGACATAAAAAGACCAATCAGTCCATTAAGTCTGTGCCAGTTCTCAGAGCAAAGTCAACAATCCCATTCCCCCACCCATTTCCCAGTAACTTCTCTCATATGCCCTTCAACTGCACCCTGATTCTCCTACCACATACCCACACTGGGGACAATTAACACTCGCCCAGTTAGCCTGCAAACTGGCAGGGATTTGGGAGGAAACCCACAGGTTCATGGGGAGAAGGTGCACAGATAGCACCAGTGGTCAGAACTGAACCCAGGTCCCTGCAGTGTGAGGCTGCAGCACTGACTGTTGAACCACCTTTTTCTGCAAGTGAGATAATGTTCCTCACCCATGCTCCAACATGGTCAACAGCACCAAGTTTTTCACTATTTTATTTCATAACCCAACTCCGTGGAACTACACTCAGCGAGTTCCACTCTCACCTTACTAGACTTTGCCAAAGTAATTACTTCTCTTGTTGACCAGTCATCATTGCACTGAATCCATTAGAATCCATTCTTGCCCTCTTGGCTTCCATTTCCTGCCATTGGTTCCATCAATCTCCATAAAAATGGAATCAGCATCCACATTTATGTGGATGCATCCATCACTATAGTTTCATCACTTTTATTGGGCCCTTCACTGCCTCTTTGTTGTTAGTTCCCTTGTCCAATATCCAGCTACAGTGTCCTCCAGTTTAACAATGGACAAACCAAAGCTTCAGCATCCGCCAAAATATGTGCCCTCACCCTCTCCTAAAACTACAGACAGTTGCAACAAGAAGTTCTGACTTTACATGCTGAGATGACAGACCAGCTGTTTCCTCTTCTGTGATAAATCAGATAGTGGAACAGGAGATACGGTCCAGTTCACATCTTGTCCCCAACCCTCTCAGCTTCAGTTATTCTGTCTCTCTTCTCTGAAATCCCTCCAAAGATGCAATATTTTACTTCTCTCTCTCCCCTCAAAAAATCCTAATTAACTTTGTATTTAATTTCTTTAATTTCCCCCTCAATCCTTTACTTACTTTTGTGTGCCCCAGTCCTTACCGTTGAAATAATTAGCTGCAGTTCACCACTATTCCAGTGTATCAGTTTCCGACTTCTAGGCTTCACTTATGTCATTCATGGTCCCTTTATCTTCTCTGGCAATGGGGATGAAAAAGAAATCTACAAAAAGCAGCGATGTTGCTACCCAGGATTCATGAAGTGTTCCTGACCTTTCTCCTCCTATGCGTAGCACACTGACATCTTATATTCCTTTCTTTTTCTGCCCTCAGTCCACCTAATGAGCTTCTCAAGGGTCTGCCATTTATTTCAACAGAAATATGAAATGAGAAAAGGCGGTGGTGTCAAAAGACTCATAAATTACACCGAATTCTAGATGTGCAGTGCATGATACAGAAACCAAGCAAAGGTAAAGGAACACAATATTTTAGTTTTGTGTCCAGTCCTTCATTAAGACATAATCATTAAAAATCTGTAAAATAATCAAAGGGCTAGACAGAGCACCCATTGTGGCATTATTGCAATTTAACAAATTGGAAGAAGCATAGGAAATAAGATTAAAATAGGACTAATTATCTGGACTAAATTGCCAGCTGATGTGGTGGATGTTAAATCTCTGTACACTTTCAAGAAGGAACTGAACTGGTTCTTGCCTGGAGCAGAGGTTGCATCATATAGAAAGCAAATGCCTTCATGTAATCTCCTGAATCACCAGAGAAGGTCCAGAAAGAATTGTCTGAACCAGTGACCGCTTTATGGCTCCAAGATTTTTTCTCAGTTTGACTCTCAAGGAGATTACACAGTCAATGGGCTGTGGAGTGGTGAAGTTTGTGGTGGCGGGTGAGGTTGGAGAGGCAGTGGTGAGTGTGGGTTAGACCAGATTGTATTTTCCTTGCATTTGTCAATTGATCATTCATCAATGATCAACAACCTCTGAAACCTATTGTCTCTCTTCTGATGAACCTGTTTTGAACTTTTGATTTTCATTTACCTCTATTTTCATTTACCTAATGAGGAGGAATTTCTTTAGCCAAAGGGTGGTGAATCTGTGGAATTCATTGCCACAGACGGCTGTGGAGGTCAAGTCATTGGGTATATTTAAAGCGGAGTTTGATAGGTTCTTGATTAGTAAGGGCGTCAAAAGTTACGGGGAGAAGGCAGGACAATGAGGTTCAGAGGGAAAAATAAATCAGCAGTGATCGAATGGCAGTGCAGATTCAATGGGCTGAATGGCCTCATTCTGCTCCTGTGTCTTATGGTCTTTTCTCCCCCCAGTTTTGTTTGTTTATTGAATTTGGTTTCATTATTTTAAAATGTTTTTGCCACTAAAAAAAGAATCAAATCATTTCACGTGTGACAGACAGCTCAGGGTGAACAAAATGAGACATTGGGGAAAAGGAAAAGATAATTAACCATGTTACCTCATTAATCAATGGAGGGGTCATTTCCATTATGTTCCCTGCTCTGATCCATCCCAGTTCAGTCAAATTACTGCTCTGAAGGGAAATATTCAGTAAGAGTATTCTGCAATGATCTGATATTGCTAGTTCCATGCTTAAGTTCTTGATAACTGATTTGATGGTTTCAGATAAGAATGAAAGTTGCATGCCCAGTCTCTTTCTCAGTGTAATTCCAAAACAAAACATTAATTTACATTTCAGTATAGTGAGATTGCTATATTTAGAAACAAAACATTTGGCAAATTGGAGTCAATGAAATAAACTTTCAGTAAACTGAACTGGATTGCAAGACCAGCTTGTTTCCCAGCAAAGGCTCGGTTAGTCACCACCCATTGCAGTTACATGCCTTGGCTGCTCTGACAGCATCTCCTGAACCCGTGACCTCTAGTACGAAGAACAAGGGCTTCAGGCGTAAGAGTACAAACCCCACCTCCGTCAGGATCCCTTCCAAGTCAAACATCAACTCGACTTCAAAATAAATTGCCATTCCTTCATCATCATTGGCTGCAAACCCTGGAATTCCCTGGTAACAGCACTGTGGGAAAACCTTCATCAGAAAGACAACAATGGTTCGAGAAGGCAACTCACCACCACTTTCTCAAGAGCAATTAGGGGTGTGTAATGAATACCTGCTTTGCAAGCAACAATGAATCCCAAACAATGAACAAAGAAAAACAACTCTCTTCCTGGTTCTTTGCCATTTATTTCCAACGTATTCTCCTTCTGAATAACTCCCTGCAATTTAAGAACATGCTTACCTTAAATGCTTCAAGTAAGATCAGGCTCAATCCAACCTGCCAGACACACTCACCTCCAACAATCACCTTTACTATTTGCAGCTCTGCATTTCTAATCGATCCCAAGGCCTGGTTGCCACGGTCATCCTGCAAAGCAGAGTGGGTAACGGGTGGCACCACAGCCTCAGACAGCGGATCCTGTGGCCCCACCCTTGAATACCGGATGGTGTTTTGACAGCTTGCTGCGGCCAAATGCCTTTGAACTATATTTAATTATCTCTAATAATCAGAGATATTTAAAAATGGTTCAAATGATTTTGACAATTGTAAAATTTAACAAATATATTAAACTATCAGAAATGAGTTAAAACCAAAGAGTAAACAAAAACAGATGACTCTCCTGCCCTTGGCTTTTTAATTAAGCTTGCCAGCCCCATTCAAATGAATCGAGTCATGCCACATACGTCAGTCATCTGCAGTGTAAAGCTGAGGGGGTAAATGTGAAGTGCATTCAGCCTCAGCACAGGATGTTTGTGCTCTGTCTCTGCACACAGTGGCGAGTTCAATGGTGGAGCAGGAGGTCAATGAGCCGGCACCTGACCTTCGGCTTCTCTCTGACAGTCATGATGCAATACACAGCTGAAATCCCACAGGATTATTACTTCAGATTTTTTGCTCATTTCCCTAATTAGTTTGTACATTTCTCCCACCTTCCTTCCACTGTACAATGGTCTATAGATAACTCCATTAGTGGCATTGATCCTGTATTTCTTTTATCCACATGCCGTGCTCTTTGCTGCAGTATTAATTTTAACTGCTAGCACTAAGTTATCTTTGATAAGTACGGCTTCTCCATCCTCCTTATCTCTTTCCTTCCTGCAGACTATGAAATATTTAGAAAATAATGTTTAATCTGCAGTCCTGACTTTTTTGCAGCCATTTTAGAGCTCTATCATTATATTATGTATTATATAGTAATCCCTATAGTTTATCCTTCCTTTCATAAAATTATTTCCAGTTACCTTGTTTTATTCTGGACAGTGTGTTTCCATTGCCTGAGAACTAATTGTGTTTAAACTGTTCCACAATTAACCCATTGAAAGAACTACAGCTTTGTATTTAAGTGAAAAGACATACAAACTTGACTGAGGTCACTGGTTCATAATGTTCAAGACAACAGGGATAGGACTGCAGTTCCCATTCCCATATCATAACTGAAGAAGCTGACCTTTAGACACGGTTAAATGGTGGCCTCTTTCCTGCAACTCGAGCCATGTTGGGAAGCTGGCCGGGAGGAGTTATAAACTGAGCTGCATTAAGGATTTAAAATGACTGACATGAGTCCCTAATAGAATTAGTGTAGATGAGACTGTGTAGAGTGCGCAAGACCAAAATGCAAAGACTTCAATTATAACCTTTCGTAACCTCAAAAAGCAAGGCTTTTTGGATTAACTGTAGTAACAGACCACAGCAAATGCAGCAACTCTTACCCCATGATGAAATGTAGGATTTCAGAAATCACTTAAAAGGACAAAACAGATCTTCCTTTCCAAACTATTAAATCACCAATGAAGTTTCAATTACTACATTGATGATGCTAACTTTAAAGATTATTACTGAAAATATTATTAAACTACACAAACCTCCACATCTTGAATTAATATTTACAAAGCCGATGTTAAACAAGTTAAATTTCCTACTTTAAATGTTATTGTGAAGCTACCAAGCAAACATTTCCACTTCTCTGCAGAGCTATTTAATGCCACCTTGTGGGACAATTGAATACTGCAAGTTCACAGCGCTATCCAATGAGGATCCTCAACCACTTCAATACATGTTAGAAATCTGGCCATATTGAAACACCCTTCCAATCACTGAAAACATGCAGATTCTGGAAGTCTGAAATGAAAACTGGGGATACTAGAAACATTCAGCAAGTCAGACAGTGGGAAAAAAAACAGGGTTCATCTCAATGGCTTTTCATCAGAACTGTGTTTCATCTAATTCTGGTTAGACCACACTTGGAGTATTGTGTTCAGTTCTGGTCACCTCATTATAAGGATGTGGAAGGTTTAGAGAAGGTGCAGAGGAGATTTACCAGGATGTTGCCTGGATTGGAGAGCATGTCTTATGAAGATAGGTTGAGTGAGTTAGGGCTTTTCTCCTTGGAGAGGAGGAGGATAAGAGATGACTTGATAGAGGTTTACAGGATGATAAGAGGCATAGATCGAGTGGACAGTCAGAGACCTTTTCCCAGGGCGACAATGGCTAACACAATGGGACATAATTTTAAGATGACGGGAGAAAGGTATAAGGAGGATGTCAGGGGTAAGTTTTTTTACACAGAGAGTGGTGGGTGCATGGAATGCACTGCCAGCAGAGGTTGTGGGGGCAGATGAATTAGGGACATTTGAGAGACTCTTAGATAGACACATGAATGATAGAGAAATGGAGGGCTATGTGGGAGGGAAGGGTTAGATAGATCTTAGAGCAGGATAAAATGTCGGCACAGCATTGTGGGCCGAAGGGCCTGTACTGTGCTGTAATGTTCAATGTTCTATGTTAGAGATAAAACAAAGTTTAAGAGGTAGGAAAAAGGGAGGAGAAGGAAAGGTCAGAAGGGTAGAAAGTCAGAGAAGTTAAATGGTATGAGGGTTGATAAAAATGTTTGGAAATTGTACATACATTGTCCTTAAAATTCTACACAGTGAGCAAGGAATTGGAATGTTACCCATTTTATTTCTGACGATGGGATTTTGCAGCTTCTCTGGAGAGAATCAGATATAATATTTCAGGTCCATGGACTATCACCAGTACACGTCCTGATTCACTTTTGATGAAAGCCCAGTCCATTGAAACCTTGGGCCAGATTGTGCTTGCCATCTGCATTATTCCCATGACCCTACTTTTTGCGGCCCTTCAGATCTGATTCTTCTGGAGGCCTGGCTGCTGTTGTTGTACCATGAAGCGCAGTGGGCTGCAGTTGATGGATCCTGAAGACCACCCCATGATTGCCCTGATGGCTCTTTCACAGCTCACAAAACAACAAAAAAAAAGCATAAGTAGACTAGTTGGGGCCTTGTGCCTGTTCCATCATTCAATAAGATCTTGTCTGATCTTTTACCTCAGAGACAGCTTCTGCATTAATCCATCTCCTTTGATTCCCTTCACATGTAAACATCTATCGATCTCTGTTGTAAATATATTCAGCAACTGTGCTTTCACAAGCCTCTGGGGCACAGAGTTCCAAAAATTTACTACCTTCTTGGTGAAGAAATTCCTTCACATCTCTGTCCTGGATGACAGACTCCTTTATTTTGATGCTGTGACCTCTGGTTCTGTACACTCCAGCCAGTGGAAACATCATCTCTGCATCTATACACAAAAAGTGCTGGAGGAACTCAGCAGGTCAGGCAGCATCCGTGGAGGGAAATAAACAGTCGACGTTTCGGGCTGAGACCCTTCGTCAGGACTGGAAAGGAAGAGGGCAGAAGCCAGAATAAGAAGGCGGGGGGGGGGGGATGGGGGGGTGGGGGGGGGGGGGAGAAGCACACGATGGCAGGGGATAGGTGAGTTCAGGTGACAGTCGAGTCCAGGTGAGGGGTGAAGGTAGGTGGGTGGGGGAGGGGGAGAAGAAGGAATCCGGTAGGAGAGGGCAGTGGACCATGGAATAAAGGATGGGGGAGGGGAGGAGAGGAGATGGGCAGGTCATCAGGGTGGGGGAAGGGAGCCATAGAAATAAGGGAAGACAAAGGAATGGGGGGGGGCGGGAAGAAGGGGTGGAGTTACTGGAAGTTAGAGAAATCGATGTTGAGGCCATTAGGTTGGAGACTCCCAAGGTGGAATATGAGGTGTTGTCCTCCAACCTGCACCTGGCCTCAATGTGGCAGTAGAGGAGGCCATGGATGGACATGTCAGTATGGGAATGGGATGTGGAATTGAAGTGGGTCATCTCTGCATCTGCTCTGTTGAGCCCCATAAGAATTTTGTTTATTTCATTGAGATCACCTCTCATTCCTCCAAACACAACATGGAACAGATTGCTTAATCTCTCCTCATACAATAAGCCTGCTATCCAAGCAATCAATCTAATGAATTTTTTCTGCTTTCCCTCACAAAGATATTCTTTCTTAGGGAGGGAGATCAGGCTTACATACAATGTTCCAGATGTAGACCCATCACATTTCAGTATATTTGAAGCAAGGTGTTTCTATTCTTGTGTTCAACTCCTCTTGCAATAAAGACTATTTGCCTTTTTAATTGCTTACTGAATGTGCACTTTAATTTTCAGTGACTTGTGTACAAGGACTCTCTTGGTCCCTCTGGATATCAACACTTCTCAAATCCTCACCATTTAAAAAATACTCCACCTTTGTATTTTTTCCACTGAGGTAGCTGCCCTCACATTTTTCTACATTATTTTTCATCTGCCATGTCTTTGCCCCAATCAGTTAGCAGTTTATATCCTTTCAAAGCCTCTCAACAACCTTCTTACAGCTTTGTATCATCAACTGCTTTGGTATTATACTACACTTAATGCCCTTATCTGTATCGCTGAGCACTGGTGAGACCTGGAGTGCTGTGTTTTGATACCCTTTATCTAAGAAAAGCTGTACTTGCTATAGATGGAGTGCAGCAAAGATTCACTAGACTGGTGGTCCCAGGCCTGTATTCTCTGAAGTTCTGTAGAATGAGAGATCTTATAGAAACTTCCAAAATTCTTCCAGGGTTCAATAGGCTGGATGCAGAGATGATGTTTTCCCTGACTGAGGAGTCTAGAAGCAGGAATCACAATCTCTGAATGAAGGGGAGGCTGTTTAGGACAAAGATGAGGAGACATTTATTCACACATAGGGTGGTGAATGTTTGGAATTCTCCATTCTGGAGGGCCATGGAGACTCAGTTGTTGAGTTCATTCAAGACAGAAATCAATAAAATTCTCCAGGGACTCAGGGGAGATGGGGATATTGCAGGCACTGACATAAAAGATCAGTCATGATCTTGATGAATGGCATAGCAGAGCTGGTTGGCTTACTCCTGCTCCTATACATATGTTCTTATAGAGATTGTGAACAGCTGGAGCCCCAGTACTGAGTGTACAGGGCACTCCACTGGTCACAGAGTCCCTCCCTGGCCCTCACTGCTATCAAACACTTTGGGAATTCTTTTAAACATCTCCATTCTGAGGTGATGGTGCAAATGTTCACTTTTACTCCCTGGCCATCAGCTTTCACTCCAAATATGGATGACGGAGATATAACTTGTTTGTAGACATCACAGTGACTCCCAAAACCCTCTGAATGAGAGGCTTGGTAAAGTCTGCACCCCACCCCCTTGGCCATTCCTTTGAAGGAGCTGGGGATATGCTGAGGATCCCTGGAGACTGCTTGCGGAACCGTGGCCAAGGCAGCTAGTTTGCCAAACACATCGTTATTTATTTTTGTTCTCTTGTGAACTTTCCAACTAAATTTCTTATTATTAAAGCACAGTAAACTTTGACAACCCCTCAAATGGGTCATGCATCCCAGGTTGGAATGACTGAGGTAAACAGACTAGCAGCATGGTCAAAATATCTGGAACTGGAATCTGAAGATTTTGAGCCTGACAGTAGTGATTTTTTCCACTCCCCATGGCACAACATATGTCCATTTTAGAAACAGTCTCCTTTGTAGTGAGTTGCTCAATGCCAAGTTTTGACTATTTGTGGAGAAGCAGATAATTTTCTTCATGCTGTGTTATTTTCTGCCAAGGTGTTTGTAGAATTATCCCTGGCAATCCCTTGACATCAAGGAAGATTTACTTCCACTTTAGATTTGTGACTTCTGAAATGGTTAAAGAAGCCAATGCAGGAACCAGAGACTCTTCCACAGATGGGGAAGATGGAGGGTAGGTGGGTATTTTGTCATGTGATCTGCTCCTTCCATCACTCTGTCCACCTGTCAATCTCTTCCCCTGACAGACTTCAGAATAATGTCTGTTTTGGAAGTCTCGTGCAAACAATGTGGCCTGTCCAATGTAGCCAACTTGGTGTAATCTAGGGCTCAACACTGGGGATATTGACCTGGGAGAGGACACTAACATTGGTTAGTATGTCCTTCCAGTGAATTTATGAAGTCAGCATTGTTGTCACCAGTGCCTTGAGATGCCTGCTGTAAATAATCTAGCTATCAGAAGCGTAGAGGAGGGCAAGGATCACAACTGCCCAGTAGATTATGAATCTGTGCCAGACCTTAAGTTTTGATCTTTAAATATATTTCCCTCAATCAGCCAAAGGCTGCACTGTGCTGGCGTACTCGGGTGGTGGTGAATTTCATCATCGATCTCTGTCTCCTCTCACAACATCTACTTGACATGGACTAGTTCCTTGAATCACATCAGATGACTTAACCTTCAGATTGTTTTAAAATCTATTGACAAATCTGAAGTTCCAGTACTTGAGAAAAAATACTCATTATAATTAAACATTTAGTGTCAACTCAGGTTAACTTAATGAAAATAAATTAACTGAGAAAGTTTTTCTGCAAAGGACTATGTACTTTTTCATGTGACTTTTGTAAAACAAAGGTCTTGTTTAAAATTTAGTGACAGATAAAATTTTCTGCAATGCACACAGTTATTTCATGTAAATGTCACCTAACTTCAAAAATATGTCAGTACATTGTATGTTAAAATTATGACCACTTTTTGAGTGTCAGGTGATATGCTGAGAGGGACCAGTATCCACTGAAAATATTGTCAGTTCCTCATCATGACAGAACTAGGATGTTCCGACTTTAGGAGAGATAAACATAGATCAGACCATAAAAGAAGGTCACTTGGCCCCTTGAGCTTGCTGTGCCTTTTATGGCTGATCTGATTCTAACCTCATTCTGCATTCCTGTCCACCCATTGTAAGCATTCACCCTTTGATCATCAAGAATCTACCTTTGCCTTAAAAATATTCAAAGACGCTGTTTCCACTGTCCTTTGAGGAAAAAAATTCTAAAGGGTCATGACCTTCTGACACAAAAAAATCCTTATTTCTCTCTTATCTGCGTAACCACTTATTTTTAAACAGTGACCTCTTGTTCTAGGTAATCCCACAAGAGGGAAATACCCTCTCCACATCTAGCCTGTTAATACCCTTCAGAATCTTATGTTTCAGTCAAGTCACCTCTCATTTGTCTAAACACTAGTGGATACAAGCCCAACTCATTCCAGGTATGAGTCAAGTATCGAGCAACTGCACCAGTGAATTTATAATTGAAGTTATAATCACAGCATAGGTATCCACATGACAATATAACAAAGCACAAAAATGAAATCTGAAGCAATTAATGTATTAAAAGAAAGTTGGAATCTAGGTCCTTTATCTGCGTTTATTAACTAAAAATTAATTAAATTCAATTTAATTACTTCTTTTTACATTCACTTAATATATTGCTTGTTTTTTTTAAGGTATTTAGTTGTACTTAACGTTGACTCATTTATTTTGGAATCTGATTATTTTAGTTTGGTGTGAATGTAATACGAGCAATAACATACAAAAGCCAACAAACTGCAGATGCTGGAAATCCTCAACCATTTTCTTCTGCTACCAGAACTGTTCGTGGCACCCTTTTTGGTGTTTCAGAATTGGCCTGAACTAATTAATGAGCCAGTCTCATCTTTCTTAAGAACATGAGAAATAGGAGCAAGAATTGGCTATTCGGACCCTTTGACCTGCTCCACTATGGCTGATCTTTTACTTCAGTGGCATTTTCCTGCACTGACCAGATATCCCTCAATTCCCTTATTATCTAAAAAATTACTGATCAATATACAGAGTGACTAAGCCTCTGTAACACTTCTGAGTAGAGAATTTCAATGATTCACAGTCTTCTGAGTGAAGAACTCATCTCTGCCCTGGAAGGTCAACTCTGTAGTTCCAGATACTCCAGCCAGGGTAAACATCAATTCTGTGGCTCTCCTGTAAGCCCCTTATGAATTTTGTACTCTTCTAAACTCTCAAGTGTACAGGCTTAATCGTTCCTCGAAGGACAAACCTTCCTCCCCGGGAATCAATCCTACCATTTAGTGAATGATATGGAAGACAGCCGAGTGTCGGGTTCTGCAGATGATGGGACTGAACACCAGGCCTGCAGCCAGAATAGGGTGAAGAGATGTACCTGGCAGCTTGCTGTTGGCTGGGTTCTGCTACAGATGGCAGATGAAGACCTAGATGCACAAGACCACAAAAATATTCTGAAGGAACTCAGCGGGTCAGGCAGCATCTATGGAGAGAAATAGACAGTTGACATTTTGGGTCGAGACCAGAGTCTGGAAATGTCGACTGTCCATTTCTCTCCATAGATGCTACCTTGACCCACTGAGTTCCTCCAGCTTTTTGGTTATGCTTCCAGGTTCTAACATCTGCAGTCTCTTGTGTCTCCACAGAAATAGTCTGATGGCTATGCTCAGTGAGGTGCTGAGAATATTGGGAAGCCTGTCTTCACTGTACACATATGAGTGTTATTATCAATGTGGCAGCTGGCACACATCACTCCAAAAATGTGTGTGCATGTTATGGTCACTATTGTGGAGCTCTGGGAACATTCTCAGTGCCCAAAATACAGATATTAACAATCTCTATTTCCTCAGGAACATACCTACCACAACACTATTGGTACAACAGCATCACCTGCAGTTACTTAGGTTTTAATTCAGTATTTAATTTTTATGCAATCAGGCAATGATATGACTAATCTATTTGCACGAGTTGCTTACTTATTACTTGCTACATGTATTCAATAACACTGGATCATGTTTGCTTTCTTCGGAATATCTTTATTTTCTTGAAGATTTCTATTTGTTCTACTTGCCTCTGTAGTCCCCTTTCCCTTACTCAGAGTTACACAGCATGGAAACAGGCCCTATGTTTCACCAAGTCCACACTGACCATCATGCAGTCATTTATATCAACCCTATACCAATCCCATTTTATTCTCTCCACATTCCCATTGACTCCCCCCAGATTCGACCACTCATCTACACACTGGCAACAATTGATGGTGGCCAATTAACCTACCAAGCTGCATGTTGTGGGGATGTGGGATGAAACTGGAGTATTCCAAGGAAACTCAAGTGGTCACGGGGAAAATGTACAAACTCCACACATAGAGCAGCAGAGGTCAGGACTAAACCTGGGTCACTGGAACCATTAGGCAATGCTACTAGCTGTGCCACTGTGCCACCATGACATCAATATTATGTATGTAAGAACATATGAAAATAGGAGCAGGAGTAGGCCACTTGGCCCCTCAAGTCCATCTCACCATTCAATATGGCCATTGCCCATTTGTACCAGGCCCAATCTCCTCTTCTGTGCCAGTTCCCCATCGCTCTCAGTTCCTTGATCTTCCAAAAATGTACTTGCTTCCACTTTAAATACTCCCAATGATCTGGCCTTTGTCACCTCAGTGTACAGAATTCAATAAAACAGTGAACACTGGAATTAGACCTCAGAGAGATTTGAATTAACAATCTCTAGTTTATAAGATCAGTGTTTTAAACCACTGTGCTATGTGACCACAAGCTGCCCAGATTCACTCGTACCTGACAAGATTCTTACCTTGAAAGCTTCTCGTCTACATAGCTAAGCTCACAAGTACATACTGCATTACCTCAATGGGGCATTGGAGAGATGGCCATGGGAATTGATACAATGCTCCTTGTTATGCACAAGCTTACCAGATTCTCTCGTACGACCCTTGACCTCTTGACTCCATGGTCCAGAGCCTATGGCATTGAATGCTTGCACTTGCACTCTGTATTCAGTCCACTCCTCTAGATCCTCGATTGTGAATTCCCGCTCGATTCGGTCATGGATAATGTGTGTGAGTGTGGATCCATTTCCATCCGATTTCCCATATTTTATTTTGTATCCAACTGATTCCTGATTACCATTATACTCGGATTCAGGCAATGGCTGGGAAAAAAATAGCAAAGCACTCTGACTGCATCTTCTTTACCCTTTCATTTTAATTGGTCATTTTGCATACGCTTAACTTAACCAAACTAAACTAATTGAGCTTTTTCACAGACCTTTAACCAAATGAACTGCAGCCTTTGTTTTGATGCCCTTAGTATTAATTATAGTAAAAGTTCAGACTCATATTTCCCAATTTTTTCCCCACTATGTTAAAAAAATCTGCCATAGAGATTGGAAATTGAGCAAATTTAAAGACATCAGGTGTAAATTATCACATTAGTTTAATTGACACTGTCAGCATTATTTTTCAACTAATTATACCTGGATTTGTACACAACCACATTCAGCATACAATAAATGGTAAGAATCCTTGGCATTTTCCAGATTGGTGACATACCTTATCCATTTGTTTTTTCTTGTTGATTAAATTAACATTTTGTGGAATGCTATAATCTTACTTCCAGTTTACAAATGTAGTGTTCAGAAAATTAAAGCTGCAGAAAGCTCAGTATGTTAAAAGTTTCAAAATGAAGGTTTAAAACCTTCTAAACCAGTAGTGAATGGAAGGGCATGACAGATTTCCATTAATCCACACAAGAAGTAACTTTGATCTTGATTACAACAGAGTCAGAAAACTGGTGACATGGTCACAGTTATTTTAGTTCCACTACTAAAACCATTTATTTTTTTGTGTGGTGAAACCACTCTGTGGCACAAATAGTGCCATTTGACCAATAGTCAGAAGAAGCCCCAAATGTTCACAGCCAGCTTATTGTAATACCTATCCTTGCTGGTGATGCCAAATAGATACCCAGGTACACAACCTAGCATGATCACACAGAGTGCAGATCTGTATAGCTCTCTTAACCAGGGGTGGGAGAAAATGTTAACTGAAAAAAATAATTGGCCAATGAGAGCACATATATCATTGGCACTCAGCCAATGAGAGTACAGTACATAATTTGATCCTTGGCCAATGACAGCACAATGATCTGTTGGCCAAGGATCAAATTATACAAAATGCAATGATCTGTTTTGTGAAAGGATATTACAATCTAGGCTATTTTAATTAGAGGGTGTACAGGAGGAAGAAGTTTTACCCTTCAATCAGCACTTCACAACACTTCTCATTAGTTTTGGTCTGCACAATAAATCTGTGTCAAGAACAATAAAAAATTACAACAGAAGCCAATGCTGCTTGCCCTGCTGAGTTCCTCCAGCATTTTGTGTGTGTTGCTCCAGATTCCAGCATCTGTAGAATCTCTTGTGTCTTACAAAATTTTCAGTACTGATCGAAGTGCCTCCCATTAACCTAAGTGATGTTATCAGTGCTTAGAGAAAGGGGGACAGGTTGCAAGATAGTGATTTCTATGAAGAACTTATTAAGCATAAAGGGTGACAACCAGGAAAATGTGGGGTGAAAAGAAAGGGCTGAAGATAATCAAAACACTCAAAGATACAAGCTATTTGTATTGAACTGGTAATTGTTGCTCAACCAATGAGAATGCAGTAAGAAATGTTTTTGTTTTACTCGTGCTTCACTTGTTGCAGTTTTGTGAAAGGACTCCTCTTGTGACATTTGAACCCATAATATTTGTGAAAAAGTCAGAAAATTATTATGTGGGTAATGTGTTAGAAGTGTTGAAAAAGAGCATTACTTTGTGTGTCCAGAGTTGGAACAACAACATGTTCATATGCAGACTGACAAAACTGAAATAATAGACTCCCGTTGAAGGAGATCTGGAATTTTGATAAAAGGCGTCACAAAGACTGAAGAGGTGTGGAGCTACTTTCTGAGAATGACCCGGAGCGGTAGTGGAGGTCCCAAGTGAAAAAATTGGTGTTTAACACCATCTCTTGCTGCAAAGAAATGTTCCATGAGAGGAAGAGGCAAGCAAGACTGTTAAAGCCTGGATCTCTTCTTCAAAAAGGAAGAGTCACAATAAGGCCCATCTTCCCAGTAGGATGAGCCACAGCTTGACTTATCCCCAAGCTGTAGCCTCTTCTGCTTTATTTCCTACTGCTGCTCTGTTGTGTTCACGAGGTCATTTTTGTCAGCCTAGTTTGTATTCCTGATTGTCTCATTGCATGTTCACTGCTTAATAAATAATGCTGTAATATCTTATGTTTATCCTGAATGAAGCTCTCATTTATCACTTATAGGTAGAAAATAATGCTGCCAGTAATGCATCTCCATGGCATAATGACCCATTAAGAGCTGCATCAATCAGCACTCTTGTTCCCTGAAATGCTTTCTGAATGCTAAGTGAGGTACCAGTGTACTTGCACCAAAGGTAGACAGGCTTGTGCAAGTTTCTCCCTCTCCATCAAAGGAAAAAGGAGGTTGAGGCAGATGGTGGGGCGTGGGGGTACAATCACTGAAATAAGTTTCATGTAATTCTGCAATATACAAATTCATAGATTTTACAAACACTTAAACATGATAAAGGTAAAAGTTATATCGATGGTTAATCCTGAAATGATTGCCCTCATCTGTTACATACCACCCAACGGAGCCAGAGACTTGTCTCACTTGCTGTGCGCAGGGTCACATTGGCAGGAGCCATGTCAGGCGGTGCCTGGAGGGTTTGAATTTTGCGTGATAACTGACTTGGCGGACTTGTTCCAACAATGTTGACCTGGCGCATGCGAAATCTGTAGAAACACAAAGCTGAAACTGAATGGAAGGCCCCTCTGAATTATTTCAGATATTCAGAGACCTTAATGACAAATTCCATGTGAAATAATTTCAGTGAAGATTAAAATCAGTTTATTTTTATAATAGATGCCCATTTTAAAGTGCCAGCTTTATGTCTAGATGGCATTTTGGTAATTTTCTACAGTGTACTATCTTTGTCCTGGGCACTCTGTGGCTTCAGCAGCTCTGAAATCAGGTTTCTGCCACATTTTTCTGACATTTTCTTCAATTCCATTTTAGTTAATTTGATTTTTAGCCTTTTGTTATTTATCTTTCCCATCTATTCATTGTTTTCTTAAACCATTTGTACACTTTCTGTTCTTTAACTGCCTTTTTATCATCTGACTCAAACATTTGAGAAAAACTTGCAAGGCCAAGGACCCAGTAATGAGTGAAGATCAACACTCCAGGTATCTTAGAGAACCAAAGGACTGCAGATGCTGGAATCTGGATGAAAAACACTATCATGCTGGAGGAACTCAGCAGGCCAGGCAGCATTCACAGCATTTTTCTGTCCACCTATCACTGCTCTGCTTTTCCTTCCTATATACCGGGCTTCCCCTTTTCCTATCTTCAGTCCTGAAGAAGGGTCCTGACCCAAAATGTTGACCGCCTGCTTTTCTCCACAGATGCTGCCTGGCCTGCTGAGTTCCTCCAGCATCATAGTCTTTTTCATTCTAGGTATTTTAGCTTCTACTGCTTGTTTTCTTCATTTAACTTAGTCCAATAATGGAAATTGATCACCAGTTTCCACTTGTGACATATCATCCAGACCCAAAAGGTTATTCGTCCCTTTTAGTGAGATGTTCAGTTTTTATATTTTCAGTTTTTAAGGTAATTAGTTCTTTGACCCTGGTCGTAATTATAGGTTAAATTAGCTGAGGGGTGCATGTACCCTGAACCATATGGAACAGTTTAGAATGCCCAATTTTAGAAGACTAAAGTACTGTTTTAATGGTTGCAAATACATTTTTATTGGTACTTAAGAATCTGAACATATGTATTAAGGTTCCTCTAACCTTAGGCAGATTGGCTGCAGAACCTGGTTAGACATGGTGCATAAAATCACAGTGAAAAAGAGCCAATCTCACTGCAGGAAAATCAAGAAGAACTCATGACTTTTTTGTCCAACTAATAAGTAAATGAATAGATCAACATAAACAGACCTTGCACTTATTTTTACTCAGTTTATTCGTGCATTTATCGTGGGTGCATTATCAACACAAGGGTTGTAGCAGTTCATGGAGAAAGCCCTCAGAAGATCCTTTGGGTAACCACAGATGAGCAATAAATGCAACATCAACAACATTCCCCATGCTGAGAGAAAATGACAAAATTAGTTCCTAAATAGTGAGTCATTTTACTGTAATCTAGGTTTCAGTAAAATCCAGAAATTGATCCACTGATGAAGGAACAGAACACAGACGATACAAAGATTGGTGGCGTAGTGGGTAGTGTAGATTGCCAAAGGATACAGCAGGATATAGATTAGTTGCAGATATGAGCGGAGAAGTGGCAGATAGAGTTTAATCCAGCCAAATGTGAGGTGTTGCTCTTCAGAAGATCAAATGGCAAGACCTTTAACAGTGTTGATGTACAGAGGGATCTTTGGGTCCAAGTCCATAGCTCCCTAAAAGTGGCTGCACAGGTTGACAGGGTGGTTAAAAAAAGCATATGGCATGCTTGCTTTTATTAGTCGAGGCAGTGAGTTCAAGAGTCAAGAAGTTATGTTGCAGCTTCTTAAACTCTGGTTCAGCCGCATCTGGAGTATTGCATTCAGTTCTAGTCGCCCCATTACAGGAAGGATGTGAAGGCTTTGGAGAGGGTGCACAAGAGGTTTACCAGGATGCTGCCTGGATTAGAGGGCATGTGCTATAAGGAGTGGTTGGACAAACTTGGGTTATTTTCTCTGGAGCAGCAGAGGCTGAGGGGATACCTGATAGAAGTTTACAAGATTATCAGAGGTATACACAGAGTAGACAGCCAGTATCTTTTTCCTAAGGTCGAAATGTCTAATACTGGAGGTCATGCATTTAAGGTGAGGGTGGGGACGGGGGGGTGTAAGTTCAAAGGGGATGTGTGTGGAGCAAGTATTGTTTTTAACACAGAGAGTGGTGGGTGGCCTGGAATGTGGTGCCAGGGGTGGTAGTGGAGGCAAATATGACAGAAGCATTTAAAAAGCTCTTACATAGGCACATGAATGCGCAGAGAACAGAGAGTGGAGGGATATGGACATTGTGTAGGCAGAAGGAGCAGTAACCATTGACCACCTGCTTTTCTCCATGGATGCTGCCTGGCCTGCTGAGTTCCTCCAGCATCATCGTGTTTTTCATGCAGGCAGAAGGGACTAGTTTAGTTAGGCATTTAATTAGTGGTTTAATCAGTTTGGCGCAACATGCTGGGCTGATGGGCTTATACCTGTGCTGTACTGTTTTATATTCTATGTTCTTTGAAAAGGAATAAATATTCAAGGCAGGATCATAAGTGAAATGAAGGGAACTTGAAAGAAATGTTGCTGTTCCCATTTTCTCGACGTTAAGGGATGCCTGCTTAGGTGGTGTTGAATTAAATTTAATTTCCCAGAAATTCATCCTTGATTGACAATTCAAAATGTACAATGTATTGTGCTGTGCCTCCAAAATTATCTCCATTGATAATGGAGTTTCTGCAGTGCATTCTGCAGATCCTCCCTATTGCAGTCACAGTGTGTCAGCAGTTGATCAAGTCGCTACTAAGTTTAATGGTAGAGTGCCAATCAAATGGATTGTTTTGCCCTTAGTGGGGTCTAGTTTCACAAATGTTGTTATGAATGCATCTTGTTGCAGGTATAAAGTGGTTGAAGGTTCAGGAGATGAGCTACTTACTGCAAATTACTGGCATCTATTCTGCTTTTGCTGTTATTGCATTGAAATGGTTAACCTAGTAAAGTTTTTAGTCAATGTGAACACAATGATGTTGATGATGGAGAATAAGTATGCTGATGAAGGTCATTCGAAGATGACTTGTTCTCTTCTTGCTGTAAATTGTTTTTGCCTTGGGCTTGGACATCATGAATGTCACATCCTCCCAAGCCTGGATGAATTCCAAATGCTGCTGTGGACTGTCACAGGCTGCTTCATTAATGGAGCTTCTGCAGATGAACATTACGAAACCACCTGGCTAGGGTACTGATGAGGGAAAGTGGCAGTGACACCATGGAGGATGAATCAACTGCTTTTGCTTTAAGTTTACATTGCTTTCATAAAGCTGCTGTAATAAAGGCAGTGAATGGTACCTGTAATGTGTGAATGGATTGAGGTTGGGAACTTCCAGTGAGCGAGCATCAGGTTCATTAACCAGCTGATGAACAAGGTGCCACTCTTCATGCTCCCCTATTACACCAATCTAAGGAAGGAAATCAAAGGTCATATCAGTGGACGCTGCCAAACTGTCAAATATTCTGCTGAATTTCACGCTGTTGAAGAAATATGGAACTGATGCTGCTCACAGTAAATGAGATTAAAAAATCTAAAACACATCAAGGAGGTAGAAAATACTGCTAAAAATATTATTAATCAGTTAATCTCTTCTGCAAATCCCTTTTCCTCTAATGGAAGCATTAACCAAATTATAGTTAAGCATAAACTGACAACTGGATTAAAACAGCAGAGAAATCTTGTTGCATTATGTTCTGCAATATCCTTTCCAGTTCTTTTCACCAGAGTATAGAGCAAACCAGAAGCAATAACTGAACCACATCAAACTCTGTGCTGCCTCTGCTCTCCTTTATATAATATTCTTTGTTGGAATAACGACTTCATTACAACTTACATTTCAGTAACGTTCTCACATAGAAAGATTACACTGCATGGAGGGGAAATCAGCTTAATATCAAAAACAAGCTAAAGAAATTTATTATAATGAGGGATTACCAAAAGTTTGCTTGAAGAGGCAGCTGTTGGTTGGAGAGGCAACAAGATTCAAGGAGTGAATTCCAGAATGTGGAAAGCTAAAGACAGTGTCAGTGTTGGTTACAATGCAGACAAAAGACCACAAGCAAAAAAATGGAGCATCTTGGGAAGATTGTGGGTAGAGGGTGAAAGGTAGTCACAGAGAGCAGCAAGGATATGAAAAAGTTTGGTCCAGAAATTTAATGCAAGACACCAAGAATTGAGGCAGTGCACAAAAGGGATGGTGTGAAATAGAATATGGGAAGCAGAGTTTTTGAAGAACAAAAAGTGACAAAGACATGAAAGTGAAATTCTGCAGGCCTAAAATGAGGGAAAAGGCAGGGGATGTTATGGAGTTTAAAACAAGCAGTTATGGCAATTAAGAAGATAGAATGTCACAGTTCAGCTGGGCATTGTTCAACTAGTTTGATGGAGTCCCTGAAAATGACGGTGTCATTCCTAGGCTGTGATAATGGTTCTAAATAAGAAGTCATCTTGGCCACTTCCTTTCCTCCTAGCAAGGTAAATTCAGTTTATCAATAAAGATGTAAAATGCAATGAATCAGTATCTTAAAATAATTATTCATTGGATTATTCCAGGGATCAGTGACATCATAGTGTACTGCGGTTTACCAACTCTAAAATCTACATGGAAAAATCAAATGCAATTACTTACTGAATTGATTCCTAGAAGGCATTCAAACTGAGTGCAGCAAAGATTACAAATAATTACCCCAGAATTACTTTTGCAAGCTTGAGCTACATTCAGTTTATTAATTAGGTAAATGGATTTTAATATTAGGCAACTAGTCTAATTAAGTTGACACTTTGTCCAACAGGTATGTGTCCAACTTCCTGTAAATGCTCCATTGGATACTACACGAAGTGTCCAATGGAGCATTTATTCTTTTGCATTTTAGTTCCCTTCCTGTTAATTAAACTGTCCACAGACTAGGTCTTTTAACTGGGAATTTCAATGAAAACATAAGGCAAAATTGTAGGTCAAGAGACAAAACACAAACACTGCTGGCTCTGCAAATGAATCAAGGCCCACAAAATCGCTTTGGAATAAACAATATTTCTGGATTTATTTAGTGGTTGCAAAGTCAGAAGCATCTTGGGGTGGATCTAGCTGGGAAATGCTGACATTTACCCCACATATTTGGGGCTTTGGCACAGGCAGGAAAGTCATGGAATTTCCTGTCCAGAACCTGCTGATGGTTCCCTGGCTGTGATCTGACATTGGACTCCACAGCAGGACACAAACTTGCTGACTTCTTCAGCACTTAACACTGAGGAATCTACCTGCTGATCCTGTGCCAGGTGAGCTCAGGCCCTGGAACAGCATGCTTACTGGTTTCAACGTACCATGAATTTCTGCAAGGGAGAAGCAAAAACATTTTTTTCAGTTTTTAAACCGATTCTGTTTGCATTGATGATTTTCGTTATTTAAAAAGTGTTTTTCAGATGTTTTTAAGTAGTTGAATTGTTTCTTTTCTGAATTTTTAAAAAGATTCTTTAATTATGTTTGAATGGTTTTCAAACACTTCTGAATTTCAGGGACATTCAGAAGCATTTGAAGTCCTTGACAACCAACAAAGCCTGAGGGTGTGTCTTTACAGGTGCCAAAGTTTTTTTCAGCCATTTTATGCCTGAGGTTTGTTCTGGCCCACCCATGTGATAGCAATATCCTGCTGCCATCCAAGACCTTGCATTGGAGCCAGACCTTACTTAACAGCAAGTCACCACTGAGAGATCACTAAAAGGTAACTACAAAGCTTTCCCCCATGTTAGCAGTGGTTGAGGTCAAAACCAAAGTCTATCTAGTTGGAAAAAAATGACTATTCTTATTGTCTCAAACTGATAGACAGCAACAGTTTCTTAGTGACCCATTGTAGGTATGACAAAACAGGTAATATATTTTCAGCCTTGACTGAACAATTAACCTTTCTCAGTGTTCACCACCCACGACTGTAATTGCTTATGTGCACTCTACCTGAGCTTCCACCAACCATCGTGAAATGGAGGTTTTACCATCATAGCCAGGTCTAAACTGAAGAGTTACTGAACGAGGGCCAATGTTTGAGATGGCTATGTTTGTAGGGGAGCCAGGTAATTCTGTTGGAAGAAGCACAGAAAATGTGGAAATATTTTAACAGGAACTTTATAAAAAGGAATCATAACATAGCAATGCCATTGCATTATAGATTGACTATCATATGCAGAGATTGAACAATATTGTATACTGCCCTCACAGGCTTTCAGATAGTGATCCTCAAATTTGCTTTTATATTTGGAGGAAAATGATTAAAAATGATCAAAGTTCTAGTCTTATTATGCTTCCTGACAGTTATTTAAATAAATGGTGTGAACCGTGGGAGCTACCACTAACTGACTGTGTTAGCTAACACAGAATGGCTGGCTGGTGCTGGAAGTGGGGGAATATTTCAATCAATTGCTTGACACACTAATAATAACCACAAAAAAGAGCAAAACAACATCTTCTAGGTATACGGACAAATGCAGCAAGGGCACCTCATTATTTTATTCCTATCCCCTTGTTGTAAAGGTTAACATTCGTCATCTTAAATACATGCTCCACCCTGAACCTAACTTTCAGTGATTCACATACAACAAACCCAAATCACTTGGCAGATCCACACTTAAGAAACACCCTGTTTTTCTTATCTTTCTAACAATATGAATAATCTCACTTCTCCCTACAGTCTCTGCCAATTTGTCCACCAACTTAACCTGTTCGTATCCCTTTGCAAATTTTGTGCTGCCTTGTGGCTTCAATTGCCACCAACCTTTGTACCACCAGCAAACTCGGTCCCTTCATCTGAACCGTTAATACAAAGAGCTGAAGGCCGAGGATTGACCTTTGCACACCCCAAAGTATCAACATGCCAACTAAGATTGATTTACTTATCTCTACTTTCTGCTTTCTATCCTTTAAAACATCCTCACTTCATTCTAATTCATTATGCCAACACCATGGCCTCTGACTTTTCATTACAATCTTTTATCTGGCTCCTAATCATGTAGCTTTTGAAAGTACACTCCTTCAATTTTTTTTCCTTCAATTAAGGTTCGATATCAATGATTTATCTTCAGAACTGGATTAAATTCATACCTGGAGGAACCCCTGAGGAAATGGTGGATGAGGAGGTCTGGCCCTGACCCTTAGATGTCATGGCTGCTACCTCAATGGTATATGTAGTAAGAGCAGTCAGTCCAGTGACACGGTAGTCCAGCGTCACGTTTGGCAGGTAGTGTGTGACACGCGTGTTTGTGCGATTGTACTCCTCCCAGGATATGCGGTAGCCTAGGCAGAAATAACAGCACAGATACTTATGTTGCTTATTAAAAATGCTTTGTGATGAACTACTAAAAAAGAGATTTGTTCAACTGTCCTGAGGACAGGAATTAAATATACACTGTTTAGTACGGAGGGATTTTGCATAACATTTCCTCTTGTAAGAATAGGAAAAAACGTAGGACACAACATGTCTGTCACAGTGAAGTAATCTCCCTTTACCAAAATAAAAGAATTTCAGCTTCAGCTTTATTCACAAAACATTTTGAAAGAATTGTTTCTCAAGGGCTTTTAGACTTAATCAGATCAGTCTCAATTTGTTTGGAAGAGCAAACTGATATCAAACTTGTTAAAATGAAAACAAGCAGCTTCCAGCAGAATGGCAAAAAAAATCACACAGAGGATTTTACATGTGTGAAAGAGATTGTGAATGCTAAAAAGGATGAAGCATTTGTAGCTACGTCAACCAGAAATGCCAAATAGACCTCCTCCTGAGATCCTCACTATTACAGAAGCTGGTCTCCAGCCCATTTGATTCACTCCAGGTGATGTAAAGAAATGGTCGAGAGCACTGGATACAGCAAAGGTGAAGGGGCCAGACAACATCCCAACTGTAGTGTTGAAGGCCTGCACTCCAGAAGTGCCTGTACCCCTAGCCAAGCGTTCTAGTGCAGTTACAGTGCTGGCACCTACCAGACAATGTGGAAAATTGCCCAGGTATTCCTGTTCATAAAAAGCCAAACAAATCTAAACTGGCTAATGACTGCCCAAGCACTCTACCCTCAATCATCAGCAAAGTGACAGAAGCTACTGTCGACAGGGCTATCAAGCGACACTTACTCCCTCATAACCCACTCACTGATGCCGAGCTTGGACTTCACCAGGATCACTCAGCTTCAGATCTCATGGATCAAACAGCTGGATTCCAGAGATGAGGTGGGAGTGACTGCCTTAACGTCAAAGTGTGGCATCAAAGAGCCCTGGTAAAATTAAAGTTAATGGACATCAAAGGGGAAACTGTTCAATGGTTGGGTTCATACCTCACTCAAAGAAGTATTATCACTCAATTATCACAGCCCTAGGACATCACCACAGGAGTTCCTCAGGGTAGTGTCCTGGGCCCTATCATTTTCAGTTGCTTCATCAATGACCTTCTTTCCATCATAAGTTCTGAAATGCTGATAGTTGTATAATGCTCAATTCCACTTGCCAGTCCTCAGCAAATGAAGCAGCTCATGCCTGCATACAGTAAGAGCTGGACAACATTTTGATAAGTTTTCATCACCATTGACAGGAAGCTCAATTGGACCAGCAATTTAAATACCATGACAAGAGCAGGTCAGTGGCTGGGTACCCTGTGGTCAGTGACACATCTCCTGTCACCCTAAAGCCTTCCCATTGTCTACAAGGCACATGTCTGGAGCATGGTGGACTTCTAGAAAAGCAAGCTCATCTTGAGATAACTCCTGACCACTTATGGTCAGGTATCTGCTTCAAAAACGACGTCAGGTTAGACCTGCTTTCAATTAATATGTCAGGATTTATTTTTAATTATTTCACTTTTTATAAATGTTCGTGTGTTCTTCACCATTTCAAATGTTTCTTATATTTTATAAAAAATACAAGTTTGAAATATTTATCAGTTTTTGACAAAACATTTGACAGCTTTGACAGCTGGCTAAGCCAAGGGTCTGGCTAGCCTGCAATCAGAGCTTTGTCAGTTATTTTGCAGCAGGCTTGTTCTCCTTTCCCCACATGATATGCTGCAGAAGGCTTTGCTATAGCACCCAATCTTGCTGAGATGGACAGGATGGGCCTCCCTCTACAAGTTCCCACCAGATGGACATTAGCTATGATTCAAATTTCTTTATAGAGGTCAACAGTGAATGTGGATGGCTCATCATTAGCCGCAAACTCTAGGCCATGATGCACTATAATAACAAAACGCACAGATCTCATAACTACGATGACTGAAATGACTATTGTACGCAAGTCGAAATACAAATTCAGTGGCTTGTTAGTCTCCTCAAAAAGCAATTATCACAAGGTAGGTTCTTAATTCTTTTTCCACTATTTAATCCAGTTCTTTGTCTAATGCACCACAGAACTATCCCAAAATCCAATTTTCCGCACATACAACAGTGGGAGCAAAAATATCCATTTATATAATAAAAAATAATCCTAGAATATGATTTTACATTATTGATATGAACACACAATATTACCAATCTTCAAAAGGTCTGACCTGTGAGAATTCCATTCTTCTCATGTGGCTCTCTCCAGCTTACTTTCAAAGAAGTGTCCAGGATCTCCGTGAAACTGAGATGTCCGATTGGACCAGGGTCTGAAGAATGAGCAAATTTAGAGGCTGTTAAAGCTGATCCAGCAGGCACCACATGGTGTAACTGCTTTTTACTGCTGGGACCGTTGAAAAATCATGAGGTAGCATTAGCAGACGAAGAGCTACGCATTAACACAGGGGAGGACTGGTGTTGTATCAATTTCTTCTGGCTTGTATTCTACTGCTTTGGCAATGAAGTTTAACTTTCTATTGCTTTTATTTCTACAGGTTAAACTCTGTCTCTATTTGTTGATTGCATGCTCTACTTTTGTTGGCCAGAAATTCATTCAATGGCATTTGGATGGAAAGTACAATACTGAGCTGCTATTCTGTTACATTTAATTTTAGATTATTTGGCGCAAATTTGTTAACCTTGTTCTGTAGTTTCATGGCTATCTCTTCTAATTTTACTGTCTCCTAATTTTGTTTAGCCAACTTGTGTTGCATTTCAGAGTGCAATTGAATGGTAAACATTCAGAAAAGTAGTGATCCAAATATTAAATTTTGGGGTTTTCCCTTTGTTAGTTTTGTGATCTGTGCCTTCAGGTAATTTCTTATCCACACCCAAGGTTTAACCATGAATCACAAAGTTTTGATCTTAATCAATAACCCATGTGAAGTCATGAATGCATTAGGGTTGATCTGAGCCCTCAATTTTACAAATAAGCCAAAGACTCATCAAGAAAAATATCCCCCATTCAAAGCAGTACTGTTTGCTGTTCATTAAATTGCTGTACAGATTATCCTAAAATTTATTGCTGCTAATTGATTTCATTATTTAGATGGAATAGAGGTACATCTAAAGGGTTTGGAATTGGCTCAGTTTGATATGCCACCTTTTTATATGTTGGCATCATATTTACAAAATAGGGTTACTTTTCCTGTTCTCAGTATCTCTCAGAGTGATTATCAGTGTCTCACAAGTATCCTTACTAATGTGAATATTCTGAGATAAGTACCACTTAACTTGGGGATTTATTTGCCTTAAGCTCTTTCACCTTGTCTGTGCCCTCCAGTTAATTGCTAAAGTGGAACTTTTCCACTGGCAATTGTCAATGGGTTACTCTAAACTGGGAATAAACAAAATAACTCAATTTTCAGTCAGCATAGATGTGATGGACTGAATGGCTTTATTCTTTGCCTTAAATTTCTATAATGTTATAATTTAATTGTCAGTGACATTGCACCTGAATCCAATCCTGTCCACATATAAGAATAGGTTTTCTACTGGTGATCTTTTATCACAATTAGGAACAGGAAATCCTATTATTATGGCTGAGTTTGTTTAATCAGCAGTGTGTAAAATCATAGACACAGCACCTGGTGCAGATTCAATTTCTCATTCAGGAAATTCCTAATCTTACTTGCACAACATCACCAGGCAGAGACCAGAAGAACCCAGGAGCCTCTTATGCATAAAACACCAATACATCTTTAACATTTAAGAGTTTAGAACCTCTCTTGCTCAGTTACAAAGTCATCCATTTTCTGTGACCAACAGCCAAAGTAATCATCTGGTATATATTTACACATGAAGGACTCATGATGCTGACAAGATACTTACAATCTTCATGAGTGCGCACAAGTTTGGGTGGACTCCTGGGGCCATCACCTGGAGTAGTGAAGCACAGCACTGAGGTGTAATATTCTGCAAACTTCTTCAAGCCTCGGATGTAACCAACATGGACCATATCCTGGAAATTTGGCCGAACTGTTACCATGGTAAAGTCTTCAATCTGACCAGGTTCCCAAGCCAACAGCTGAAATGATAATAAAGATATCTGAGGAGAGGTAATGGGAAAGGGGACAAGTTTTATAAGGCACTGCAGCAAACCAACTTATTTTCAGCAACCGCAAGCTACTTTCTTGTTGATTTCTTGTTAACAGCAAGGCAAGCGCAATCAATTTCAGTCTTTAACACCCTCCCGCCGCCCCCCCCCCCCCCCGACAGAGGAAGCTACCTGCTTGTGAATTTTACATAAGGGACTTATTTCAATGCTATTATTGCAGAAATAGACATTTTAATGGGAAGCCAATCTTTGTCTTTTTAAGAAGTATCTTTCCTTATTATCAAGCTCTCAAAGGTACACTCATTTATATATTTATGAAATTACTGTACATTTTCAGCACATCAAAGTTTCATGGCAAAACTACTTGGGCTGCAAGCAATGTAGGTCAAATCATTTAGTCTTGGCTTCTAGGGATTAATTACAGCTTGGGAACCTTTTATATAATTGAGATTATAGTGACCTGACATCAAAATCTGCAATAATTTAAGTTTCCTACAGTCATTTTATAAAGCTCTTTGGAACAAAGAATGAACAGATTTTACTGGTTAAAAAAAATCTCTCATGTATTTTGCGGCAATCCTTGGTCAAGACTTCTCCAGAAAAGGTTGCAAGATGACTCTAGCATTTACAGTAAGATGAAACCACAGGGCTGACTGTCCTTGTGGTTTAGACAGTAATTTCAATGTCCAGTACATTTTAACGCAGGGGCTATTTAAGTTACATGGCTTTAGCGTTAATAGTTTGACCCAGATGTAGCAAGAATTTGGGTTTCTGATTTTGTTATAATTGCCCCAGAGTGTTTTCACTTGGCTTTTCCCCAGGACAACTTTATCACAGCAGGGTGCAATTTTTATTTTATCCTCTCATGAGATGTGGGTGTCAACATTTGACATGCATCTCTAATGGTCCTCAAGAAAACTGTGGTGAGTGCCTCTCTTTAGAAAACGGGACTGGAGAAATGGGCTGGGTGTACATTATAGGGGTAAAGGACTATTTTACCTATTTTTCTCTCACCAGTAATGGAATTTCTCATTACATATGGCCTACTGACTGGTGGGTAGCCTAAAGCCTTACTAGAAACAGTTTCATGTAGTTGAGAACAATGACCTAGGAAGCATCCCTCATTCAGTGACAATATCTGCTTAGCAGGAACAGTGGAAAAGTTAACATTTTTCTTCTGATCAGTTTCAGTTCAGAAGCAGTGTGGGATTGTAATACTTGTAAGCTTTTGGTTACCTGAAAATGACAGAATGCAGAGTTTTAAACAGTCACAGTCAATAGTGGTGGTAAGTGATCAATTTACAGGATTCAAAGACATGCATTTATATAGTTAATGCCCTTGAAAGTTCTCTGACATATTTACTTGCAACTGTGGTGAAAGAATTGATGAGCGTAATTAGTATTTGAATAATTTCTTAAACTAGAAGTTAATCAAATGTTCATCTCTGCAACTGGAAAGAAATGCAGCTCATCAGCTCAACACATGTTTCGTTTTGCCTTTAATCAGTGGGGAGTCAGGTCACACTGATGGCCAAGACATTCCAAGGAGAATTTCCACTTTTACCCTATTACTCTTTTGCCATTAGGAAGCGTTTGCTGTGGTTGTTTACAGTCGTCCTCCTCGTTCATTGTAGAGGTTTACAACAGAGAAGGTGGCTTTTGCAGGGCAGAGTGTCTGCATTGACTCTAACCTAGAAAAGATCCAAAACTAATTCTGTTACCCAAGCCTCTTCTCCAAATCCTTGCTTTAAATATCCATGCAATTTTCCTTGAAAAGAGGTAATGATCTTTCTCTGAAACTTTCCTTTTCCAAAAACACTCCATGCTTCAAAACCCAACCATGTAAAAATCATCTTAAGACCACAAGATATAAGAGCAGAATTAGGCCATTCTGCCCATCAAGTCTGCTCCGCCATTCAATCCTGGCTGATTTATTTTCAACCCCATCCTCCTGCCTTCTCCCCATAATCCTCAACCCCCTTAGCAGTCAAGAACCTATTGATCTCTACCTTAAATCCACCTAATCACTTGGCCTCCACAGCCCTCTGTGGCAATGCATTCCACAGATTAACCACCCACTGGCTGAAGAAAGGACATCCCTTTATTCTGAGGCTGTGCCCTTGGCTCCTAGATTCTCCCATAGGAAACATCCTCTCCAAGTCTACTCTATCCAGGCCTTTCAGTATCCAACCTGTCTTCCAACCAGTCTTCCAACCTGTCCCCCATTAATGAATTTAAATTGAGTACTCCTCAACAGCTATTCCCCAATTTGAGAAAGATCTTTCCCTCTTCATTCAATTAAAACTCTTCATAATTTTCAAAGCCACCATAAAATTTCAATTTTGCCCTATGAAAATAATTTCAATATATGACATATCTCCTTGTAACTATAATTACTCATCTCATTCTATCCTAGTGAATCAGTTTTATGTTGCCTTCATTGACTTTATTCTCCTATCCATAATCTGATGCAAAAAAAAATCAAGGGTTTGCCCTCTAACCAATGTTCAATTGACAGACACCATTACTTTTACAGTGTTCTGCTCTGGTATTTACAGAAACTAAAGTTCTTCTGGTGTTTTTACAAATCTGTCGACTTACATCTTCATAGATTGTGGTCCTCAACCAAGGTATGAACCTTGAGCATCCCTGTTCATACACAATCCCTCAGTACCTTTCCATCAAGTATATATTCCCACGAGACCTCATTTTCCTCGCAAAATACATAAACACATTTAGACTTTTCATCCTTGTATTTGTTACACTTGCTTTTTAAATTTTACTAGGTCACTTCCATTATTTTTAAATAGCACACAACTTGCCTTCAATAAATCTTTGCTGGTTGACCTTGATTAACCATTGTGTTTAAAAGCTTACTAATTTTAACTGAAATAATGGAGTTGAAGAATATCTTTGCTGTTGACATTGGACTATTTAGATAAGCTTATCCTATCTGTTCTTGAACAAGGTTACTGCATTGGCTGGTCTGGTACAAGTAACATACTTAAAATGGATTGGAAAAAACTCCCTCTATGACCTTTATTCTGACTCTATCAGCTGCTGAAGGCACATTCCAATAGGGTCTGCTGACTTATCTGCCTTGACTATTCAACACGTTTGTTTATGTTTACAGAGTTTTAGTAAGAACTTAGGCCTAACACCAAGCTTCCATTTGCCACTGATCCCTATGAGGAAAAATATTTAGTTCAGACACTGGTTCTGAGGTTGAATCTCTGGAATTAAACCAAAACAAACAATGCGACTCCTACAGGAATAAAGATGGCAACAGAATCTTAATAAATGTTACACTGCTCCTTACCAAATTTGCTTTGTACTTTGCTTGACAATTGCTTGTAGTCACCGGCTGTACTGCAGGTTGAGATTGGCTACCATGAAATAAACTATTTATTTTCTTCACAACTAATAATGAGCAAATATTCTTGATACTCTGACATCTTCAATAATTCTATTTGGTGGTTTTGTGAGTCAAGTATTGTGGTGAGACAGTTCCGCATCCTTGATTTTTAAGAATGATATCAGGGAGACTAATTGTTTTGCTAGTTCCAAAGGCATTGGATTGAATTCAGAATTTTACAACAGATCCCAGAATTATTAGCAAACAGAAACTGTAGATTTGTCACCCCAAGTCAATGGTAAAATTTGATGTGGGGAGAAAACTAAAAATGCAAAAGTAATTGTTGGACACAGTGAGAGGATGTGCATTGACATGCAGTAGCGCAGGACCCACCTGGAGCATGCAGTGGATATTAGTCGTAGCTGGAGGAAAAGCTACTCTCAACAAGCCATAAGATCAAATGGATAAATTGGACCATGTTTGGAAATGGGTTTGGGGAGACCACAATGCAATGTTAACTCAGTCCTGTTCACACTTACTATAATGACTTCAGCATTCAGCCAGTGCTAACTGAATTGCCTTGTTAATTTGCCAAAAATCAGATGGAACAAAAGAGAGAAAAGGATCCATAGTTTTTGAAAGCTGCTCTGGAGGTCTTAGTGCAGTGGGTGGAGAAGAGGATCTATGCTCTGCCACCTGTTGGAGGGGGAGAAGAATGCTTAGATGCCCTTCAGCTGTGGAGATCAAACCCCAACAACCTTGATGCAGGGCTACTGAAGTTCAAAGATTGCAGATACAGAACTAAATCAGTGAATGCACCTTCAATGCCAAAACCCACCAGATGGACCACTTATCTCACACACAAAACAATGCACTGTATCCTAGCAAACACTCACATACCAATAATCTCTATCAACCAGAATTCATAAGATCCACGGGGCAGCAAACAATCTGCTGGAGGAAGTCAGAGGGTCAAGCAGCGTCTGTGGGGGGGTGGGGGGGGGGTGGGGGGGGGTAGTGGAAAGTAAGTGTCGATGTTTTGGGTTGAAACCTTGCATCAAGACTCAACAGAATTCCTTTCCCCCCACAGATGTTGCTTAACTCACTGAGTCACTCCAGCAGATTGTTTGTTGCTCCAGATTCTAGTACCTGCAGTCTCTTGTGTCTTCATAAGATCTATTGTATCACAATAGAAATCGCACTAGTCTATCTCATAGTTTGCACTCACTGTTTAACCATGACACAGATTTGATGCTCACCAACATACATTCTTCTCTGACAACAAGATGGTGTGCAACTGAAAGCAGCGTTAGTTAACCAGAGGGGACATGAGCAAGTTTCTCTCCAACATGGAGATGACAGTGCTTGCCATCAATGGAACAAGTGTAAGGGAATCTATGTCCAGCAGCAGAGCTCAGACCAAACCTCATCGTCCTTCTTATGTTCCTCTTCACTCTCATCCCAAATTCATCCTCAGGTGGTGTCAGTATTTACCTCTTACTTCCTTACTCAAATTTAGTGAAACACTCTCCTTTCTACCTTCAGAAAGCCTGAGATTGCAAGTGCCCCAAGTTGGTAGAAGTACAAGAAATGAATGAAGATAAAGACACTCCAATGACTTGGAATCATAGAGTTGTACAGCACAGAAACAGGCCCTTTGGCCCATCACGTCCATGCCAACGCTTTTGCCCATCTACATTAATCCACATTAGGACCCTATCCTTCTATGCCCTGTCCATTTAAATGTCTGTCTAAATGCCTCTTAAACATAGTAAATGTATCTGATTCCACCACCTCCCTCTGGCAGCACATTCTAGATATCAATCACTGGAATTCACATTCCTTCCCTCCAGCTCAGAGAATGCCACTAGCTACCGGACAGACAGAAAGGATAATGCACGCAGCGCTGTGTGGAGGCCAGGATTTTGCATGCATCCTGCTGCAGAGGTTTCAGTGGAGGACATTGAGAGAAAGTCTACCAATGCAGGTTGATAAGTGTGTACAGGTGGAAGTGATGGGCAACTCTCTTAGCATACTTGTATCTTTTTTATCTAATGGCTGCTGTTCCAGCTTCCAGGGCAGTACTGCAGTAGCCACCCTCCTCTGCTTGTTGCTGGGGAAGCTTCGACTTTTGCTTACATCATAGCTCTTGATGCTGATGATCAGGGAGACTCGCAGGGTGTTACAGCATCCCAGCAATCAGTGCTCCAGCAGAATACTGGGATTGATGATGAGCCACCCCAGGGGAGTGTCAGAGGCACCACAGAGCATAGATCTCCAGGCCTCTCTCAAGATGAAGCACTGCCAATCCACCTGAGACCTTGACGTTGCCTGACAGCTAGTCAACTCAGACTGCTGCCTTGCAAATGAGAAAATGGGGCTGAAGCGAGGCCTTCTTGTCATTAACTACTCAAGGACATTTTTCAAGGCTAATCTGCAACATCAGCACCTTCCACCAGCTATATTGTAGCTGCCTGGGAAGTACTGCATGAGAAACAAGGAAATATGTGGGAATGAACAGGAATGATTAGTTGGTGCTTGTGTGATTCTTGGCATGTTTTGATTTATTAATTTGGTTTGGAATGGTTATTTGTTTTTACATTTGCTCTTCAACTGATGGTGGCTGGGAAATTGTGGTTGCATTTACTGGTAGTGCAGCTTCTCAAGTTACACATTGCCTTGCTGGAAAGGGACTATTTCAGATTGCCTCCCACTCTGCCCCCTCCACAGCTGTTTGCCACTTGGCTGTCGACAAAGACTGAACCTTCATCATGGTGTTGTTGTGCCGCTTTCAGGACTCAACACAAGTGCTGCAGAGCTCCAAAGGAGAGGCCAAGGAAGCAGAATTGTCAACGCTCTGCTCCTTGTGTTATACTTTATGGGGGACACCACGCTTGTAATTTTAGTTTTTAATCTATTTATTTTTTCAGGATCTGGCCACCAATAGTGAGGGCAGAGTTGATCTCTCATTCCTAATTACCCTGGAGACTGTGGTGGCGAGCCTGGTCCTCAAACTGCTGCACTGCTTTTGGTGAAGACACTCCATAGTACTGCTGGGGAGGGAGTTCCAGGATTTTGAACCAGTGATGATGAAGGTACGCTTGTATATTTAGTCAAGATGGTATGCAGGCAGCACTGTGTGGAGGGCAAGAATTTACATGCATTCTGCTGCAGAGGTTTCAAAGGAAGACTTCGAGAGGGAGTCTACCAATGCAGTGTGATGGCATTCCTATGCACTTGCTGCCTTTGTCTTTCTTGGCGGTTGAGATTGTAGGCTCAAGAGGTACTGTTGGAGCAGCCTTGGCAAATAACTACAGCGTGTTTTGCTGTTGGTACACACTGCAGCCAATGTGACATCAGGCTGATGTTTCACTGGTCCATGGGTCAGCTTTCCCAATTTATACACCAACCGCCAGATATTTTCTGGGAGAACTTCACAAGGCCAACTGGGCTGCATGTTACTTTGCTCTGTCTGAATTCTGTGCCAGTGTTATTGTTGAGTGTTCCACATAGCTTTATTCTTTTTCTGCTAAGCCATTTCAGAGAGAAATTAAGAATCAATTACATTCCTGGAGTCACATAAAGTCTAGACTGGGTAAGGATGGCAGATTTTCTCCCTTGAAGGGCATTAGTGAGCCAGATGGCTTTTAACAAAAATATAGTAGCTCTGAGATCATCATTGCAAAGACGAGTTTTTTTTTCTAAATTCCATATCGTGAATTGAATTTAAACTTTTCAGCTATTATAGTGGGATCTTAACTCACATTTCTGAATTGCTTGGTCAGGCCTCTGGGTTACTAATCCAGTGAGTTAAGCACTGAACTCCCACCGTACCCCTTGTGTTCCTTGATATGCCTGTTGCGCTTGTGCGTAGATTGTAGAAATTATATTATATTAGATATTATAGATTGTAGGTCACAAATCTGATAGGGCTTTTTGAGGAGGTAGTTAAGAAACTTGATGAAAGCACAGCAGTAGACATGGTTTACATGGACCTTAGCCAACACACCTTGGATCCCTTGTGCCCTAACCTTCTGGACCAGCCTTCCATGCAAGACTTTGACAAAGCCTTGCTAAAGTGCTATACAACTCTATGACTCTGTTATGCAGATGGTACAACAGACTGCTGCAGTATGAAGCCATTATGACTGTTGACAGGATAATAGGCATTTAGTAACACACTATCCTCACACATCAACTGGACAGTGAGGGATTGTAATCCCCTCCAGTAGTGGCATTTCTCCAGCCTGACATGTTGCCCCTGCAAGGCTATATTTATGCAGCCAAAAGTACTCTACATCATTGGGAAGCCTGCAATTTTGCAATCACACAAGATCATTCTGCCTACTGCTTGGCAAGATATATCAAAATACACTGAGCTGTCTTGGAATACAGAGCATCCATGCCCTCCCTTATGCAACGGAGTGTGAGAAACTGAAACGTATTCCAAATATCTCCAGCTGAAATCTCAACAGCCACTAACAAGGCATTTGTCACCCTGTTTTGTAGTTATCGTTGAATCAGAAGCATATTTTCAATGAGGACATTCCTTTGGAAATCCTGGCACCTTTATGCCTTGCTCCTCATTGAGGAAAATCGCTCCCTGACACTTTGGTTCTGTTGAGGGACCCTTACCACCTCCCCTCCTTTGGCAACTTGTCCCACCCTCTGCTCATTCTCACAATCATGTAGCACTGCAACAGGAATGCATTACCAATGTGCACTTGCATGAGGATAATTGGCATGTGCAGAAGTTTGAAGTTGAGGCAAAATCTTTGACCACCTAGCATACCGTTCCCTGTGGATGCTGACAGTCTTGCAGAACTTTGGAAAGTACCAACTCCCCCTTATAGAATTGTCACAACAACCAATTGAAAGCAACCAGCAAGTACATTGTAAATTGTCACTGATCCCTTTAAATTGAGCTGGCAGAGTCCATCCCACTGCTCTGTGCATGGTCAGATGTGCAAAATAAAGAGCGGCATTATCTGGAAGACTGATCTCCAGTTTAGCATTGCTTGTATCAAATCACCATAGCTTCCTCTGCATTCTGCAGTTTGTATTGGCAATGCATACACTAATACTTTTCCCATATGTTGACCAATACAATTCCACTGCAAAGTTAATCCACAGGACTCAAACAACAGCTGATAGATATTGAGATGAATTTTCCAGTTAAAGTGTTTGCCTCCTTTCTTTTGTTTAAAAATTCTTGTCTATGGAATGGAGTTCTTTATATCTCAAATAACCAGTGTCAGAATCAATGCTCTCAGGTGAGGTCAAACTCAGCTTGATATTATTTTTGTATTTGCCACCCTAACTGTCCAAAATCCCCTCTTACTACTGTTCCTTCAAGCTGAACTGGGTCAACTTTCTGCTGGAAATGATGCTCAACAGGAATTGGTCTGAGAATGATTCATAAATAACAGAGAATATGAAAAGTTTACAGACAGCGACGAGTTGCTTCCATCAATCATGGCAAGGTCTTCTGTATATAAGTTGTATCAAATGGGGAACCTGAACAAGACCCACAAACAAAAATGAGTAAAGAAAAATCTTTGATGGCTTGGGTAAGCTTAGATAGCTGTCAAAGTTCTCAAATACATTGCATGAATCTCACATAATTGAAAAATTCACAAGCTATTAAAAATGCTCAAGCTTTTAAAAGTTATTAAGATAAGTTAAAGAACCAATTGTTAAAAGTAACTTTTCCTCTCTATTCTAATGAATGGAGATGCATATTACTTGAGGAACTATGGCAGAATCATGGTCAGTCCCTCAGCTCTCCAACGGTTCAGTTTTGAAAGGCATTTGGAGATTCCCTGGTAAACAGCCATCAGGAAGCTCAAGATTTCCATGCTCACTGTGCATGCATGGGAATCTGGACTTACCACGCTAACTTGGGGAAAGACAGTAGTCATGTGCAGACTTTCCAGCATTTCCCTGAAAAATTTGGGCCACAGGAATAATTTCTTGTTAAAGGAAGAATAATTTAGAGTGAGAAGCTTGGATAAATTTATTGCTCTGAGAGTTCGTGTAATGAGCCCCTTTCCACGTCAACTGAGGATCATCCTGCCTGTCATGATCCAGTAGCATTAAACAAAATGGACCTAGCCAAAGGGAACAGCAAAATAATATGTCATCTGCAGAAATATAATTTACAGAGAATATTCTTGCCTGATGCGCAAGCAATCACTTTTGAAGAATTCAGAAGTCGTTAGAAGTTAGGGAGTAAATGTGGTTTTTGGTCTGAGATTATGATTAATATTACTGAATAAGATGATGAACCATCATATCAACTGGTTCGGTTTTAATTTGCTTCACACAATAGTCACTTTTCTTTACTTAGTGACTATTGTGTGAAGCAAATGAAAATTGAACCAGTTAATATGATGACTCATAATTTTAATCAGTAATATTAATCATAATCTTAGACCAAAAACTACATCTTTCAAAGTTACACTACATTTGTTTTATCCAAGAAAAAAGTGTTTCTCCAAGAGCTTCAGTGAAGCAGCCAGCATGATCGAAGGCTCCACCCACCCAGATCATTCTCTCTTCTCTCCTCTTCCACCATGTCGAAGATACAAGAGCCTGAGGGCACGTACCACCAGACTTGAGGACAGCTTCTATCCCCACTGTGATAAGACTGTTGAACCGTTCCCTTATACGATGAGATGGACTATGACTTCACGATCTACCTTGTTGTGACCTTGCACCTTATTGCACTGCACTTTCTCTGTAGCTGTGACACTTTACACTGTACTGTTATTGTTTTTGCCTGTACTACATCAATGAGCTGTGTACTAACCCAATGTAACTGCACTGTGTAATGAATTGACCTGTACGATCGGTATGCAAGACAAGTTTTTCACTGTATCTCGGTACAAGTGACAATAATAAACCAGTACCAATGCTTTGGATTGAAGCAGCAATACAGAATGCCAAAAATTGTTGTGATGATGGAGCTTGTACCTTGGTTCTCCATACAATAAAATCCAAATCTCAGAAAGGAAGAAGCCAAATGAATAGGAAAGAATTGCACATCTGTCACTGGTAAAGGGTGAGACAGGCTACCTGTTCCATATATGGAGGAGGTGCATGGTGCACCAAGAAATCCAAAGGAGATAAAATACATTAGAGAGAAAATCTCAACCGCAGAAAAGTTGGTGCTTAGATTAATTAGAAACATAGAAAAACTACAGCACAATTCAGGCCCTTCGGCCCACAAAGCTATGCCGAACATGTCCTACCCTAGAAATTACTAGGCTATAGAAACATAGAAAAACTACAGCACAATTGAACTCCCAATCCATTGTAAAATCCACATTGCATCAAATAGGGATTAGAGCACATGTTACAATTCAACTAGTTTTAATTGATTCTACTAATTCTAATTGATTCTAACTAGTTCTATCTTACTTTACATGCTATGCTTTGACTTTATATCAGTATTTACAGCAACAGTGGCAACATTTGCAGCAGCCTAGCTGAAAAGTACAACTGGAACAGGGGAATTGCTCTGAATTGTACACGGAGGAGCTGGACAGACAAAGTTGAAGCATTACAACACCTACACTGGCAGGAGACTGTAACTGTAGGACAAAAAATTTAGTATAGCTGTTTCTGTTACAAATGTGGACAAAAGATGGAAGTTCATGCATGAAAGACTGACAATATATTATTACTTCATCTTCCGTTCAGTGTTCAGGAAGAAAGAGTCTAGAGGCTGAGCAATATTTGGATTGTGACTGTATGTTTATCATTTATTCAGATACAAATCCAGCTAAAAAGCCAGCTGCTTGCCTGACCTGTCAAATGAAAAATGTGCAAAATGATTTTCACGCAAGTAGATTTTCCTCCAGTATTGCATTTCTTCATGATAAAGTAATCTGTAAGTAGGACAGCAATATCACTTCACAAGAAAGGTTAAGTGAATTCAAACAAATGCAGGACATGAGTTAGAACATAAAATAATGATTAAAACCATTGGCTGGGCAGTCACTGTCATAGCAGTTAATGTTTCTGTTTCATTGCGTTCCCAGGCAAGGAGCTAGAGTGGAGATAGTCAGATAAGACAGGATCAACAACAATTGAATCAGCTGAAACATTTGGCAAAGAGAGAAGATAACTTTGGTCATTTATCGTACGGTACGTGTGAACATGTCTCTAGGTTTCACAACTACTAATGTTGCTAGATGGATCAAGAAGCACTGCCTCTTTAGGACAGGATTTCTGCACTGGTTTCTATTTTTAGGTGCAACTGCCAGTATTTTCCCATAAGTGCAGGACACTGTATTAGTCATAGCAAGTTGGAGTACCACACTTTTACCATCCTTCATGTGAAGAAGTGTGTACAACCTTCTCTCCTGAATATCTTGGCTCTGATTTTTTTTAAGGTTATATGCCCTGGACTGGGCAAACAATTATTTAACAGTGAAGATATTTCATTGGATTTATTACAGAGATCTACTCTAAAGATCTATATAGAAAAGAAAGATGGGCATGGAATGGCCTTACAAGTTTATCCAATCTCAGCTCACTCCCATTACAGTGATAACACTGGCAGTGGCCCCAGTGATGTTAACACAACTGTATTATAATTGACATGGCAATGCTACCACTGGAGGTAGACAATCAACAGAAATGTGATTGGTCAAAAATCTAAATCTTGATATCACCACTCAAAAAATATATAATAGAGTTCTCTGTAGCTCTTTTACATCCAATAGGAAATGCAAATCATTAATTCCTAAAGTGCTGGAAAGTCAGTGTACAATCTTACAGTTAGCAAAACAAACAATGTTGTTCACATTTGAACAGTTCTTGAGGCTGTGAGTATTACCTTGTAACCTTGGTTAATTCCATTAATAAATTGAGGACTGGGTGGTGTCCATGTGAATCGAATGGTTGTGGAATTAATGGCTTCAGCATGCACATTTCCTGGAGGCACTGTAGGAACTGGAAAGAACCACAGATAAGTTCAAATTGGTTGCATGAGAAAAGAGAGCAATGGAAAGTAAATGTTGCTTGAAGACTATTCATTTTATCATATGTAAGAACAACTCCTTTATTAGTCACTTCTGATTTGTGTGTAATCCTGTCACAATCAGTGTGCTTCAAATGACATGTTCCTGTACTATATTTGTAAGTTAGAAGTGTTAATAGCTTCTACTGCTATCAAATTTTGCTGAAAGGACAAATTGAGTGGTTTCAATATCAGATAATTGGAATATAAATATTTTATATTTGCTCTTGGATATTGGAGTTGAGAGTGTGGATTGGCATTGCCTTACGTACGCATGTAATGACTTTTCTTCTATAGTGGTGCAAGCAGTCCATGCAATTATCAAGCTGAGCAGATGGAACGTGTTTTTCCTGAAGTCATCGGGGGACAGTATCTCCATCAGGCTATTTTCACATCACAATTCTTTTTCTCCTTGGTGTAAATTATCCACAGAGGACTTCCTTGAGACAATATTCATTAGACTGGGGAAGATTGAACCTGTATCCCGCTATTTTGCATTGCTTTGGCAAGAAATCATGAATCCACTGGCATTGGGAATATAAGATTTAGTTTCGGTTTCCCTGGATTTGTTAGATTTGTTCCTATTCCATACTCTAAGATTTTTTGCCATTGCATGATGTTCTCCATCAAGAAGAGTAAGAAAACATACATTTCTATCCCACCATACTCAGCATTAATCTATGATTACCAGCATTATATGAGAGGTTGATTCTGCCACTTCTCCTGATACCTGACCAATTAACTTACCCTCCCATGAGAAGTGAGTACCCACCCCCTTGCAGGGTCCACTCGGTGACTGTTGGGCTGTAGATTCCCAAACCAGCCCCATTATAGGATGCCACAGCAATCTCATAATTAGTCCAGATGATGAGGTCTTCCAGGAGGAAATTATTAACATCAGAACTGGTGATATTCTTGTACTGGTGCTCTACAGGTAAACCTGCTAAGCAGTACCTATAAAAAGAAGAAAGTTCATCATATATTTTACTAAATATTTGCCTTGGGTACTTTTGAACAGTACATTCATAAGGGAATGCACAGAGAACACCGAATGTCACTGGGAAAAGCCACCCAAATGTAGTTTAAAGATATTTTGGAATAGCAAATGTCAAAACATCCGCAAGAGTTTGGTATTAGCCACATTCTGCTAACTCTTGAAGAAGATTTTTAAGAGAATTAAGACTCAAGACAACATTTGCAAATATGTGAAAGTTTAACTTACAAGCCATTTGAGAATCCAAAGGTAGTAAAGAGAGCTTATGTTGAACACCAGATTAAAGGAACCATCGGGTAATAATACATTTGTAATTCATTTCTACAATATTTTAAAAAGGATAGCATCATTTCCTGTAGTTTTCTGTTTGCTGCAAGTTGCTTTTTACAATGGTAATAAAAAAGCAAACATATATACAAAAACAGAACACCATTATTATCTGATTTAGTTTTCATCCATGAAGGCAGAAGTGCAAAGATTCTGCTTAGAGGTACCTGATAATGTAACCCTTCAGAGCTCCATTCTGTTGGTTTTCTGGGGGTGGCTGCCATTGAATCATGATGGATTGATTTGTTCTTCCACTTGCAATGACATTTTGTGGGGATGCACTTGGCGGTTCTTCAGGTAGTGATAACCTGCAAGAATTTGTTACCATTTACTTATGAATAATGTGAAGATTGAGACAAAATTAATTATTAGAAAACAAAGTTAACACATCTCAAAAAAAGTCATACATCTGACATGATGTGCTGACTCCTCATGACTTCATTATAGTTTAAGAGTATGGTGATTGTAAAATGGTAGCTGATCAATCATAATGTACATGGAATCTTTGAGATTTCCTTTAAACAATTATAATTGTGAAATTTACAGTATAACCACAATTTAACTTTTAAATTAACAGTACAAAGTTGGAGACTATCCTTACCTCTCAGTCTCTCTACTGTACTGACCCTTTCCAACATCATTCACGGCACATATACGGAATTGATAGGACCTGGCTGGAATAAGTCCCCTGACAGTCAGTCCTACAGATTCAGGGTTTACACTCATCAGGTGAACAGTCCAAGGAGAATCTGTAGCAAAAAAGGTAAGCTTCTTTTGAAATGCTTATTTCACTTTAAGGCAACAGGCAAAAACATGATTAACTGAATGCTATAAAATTTTGAAAAATCTGAGAAAATGAGGAGCAAAAATTGGACAAGGGAAAAAAGGACTTGTAAATTTGCTGAGTCAACTAGTTTTCATTATTCTTTTAAAAGTTCCCCTCAACATCAAAGAAGAAGAAGATACTTCAACAGTATCTTCAATATCATAAATATCTCAGTAGACAGTATCTGCAGTAAATTATCAGAAAAGGTGATGAAAGCCTTGGTTGAAAGAATGAGGTTAGAAGACATATTGGTTGCAAAAGGGGTTCTAGCTCATCTTGTTCCATTTGGAATTGCTGATTAGTGTTTGTCAGTACACCAACACTGCTTCAATCACTTTGCCAATTCTCAAACAATACAGATAAAAGTATTTCATGTGCTTTTATTTACCACCTTTTTGTAATCAAGAATGCAACCCCCCTAAAAAATTCTTACTGCAATAATAACAATGCACAAAAGGATAAAGTCCACTTTGCATCTTGTGAATGAGTAATGAGATTACATTTCCAACAACTCCATTTTATTTGCTAATTGGAACTGCAATTAGTCACATCTCAATTCTTAATTGGGCACATGAGGCTGAAGCCTAATTTATTAGGCAATCCTGTTCTGGGAAGGAGAGCCCAAAGTTGAAGGTGACACCACCTAAGATAGAGGGGAAACTGCACAAGAGACTACAGTGAGAGGAACAAAGCGGATAGGATATAAACTGAGAGGAACTGGGAGTGGCAACAACATAAAAGGATGTAGAAGCAAGCAGGAATTTAATTCTGCTCCTTCTGTATTGAGGCTTAGATGAAGCATCAACCCCTAAGTGCAAGATTAGCCCCTGCAGAAGTGTAAATTCCCTTTACCCTGATAGAAATTAGATATGAAAAAAAATCTCACTAATTTGTGCTCTGAGCTGGAGCTCTGTCTACAGTTTGCTTACTTACAGATAAAAGGTTTGAGGAACAAATACAAAGCCTAGAAACATATTGATTACTGGCAGATACAACAATTTAGAGAAACTAAAATATGATGAAGCTAAATAAAAAAATGAATTATAATTTCCTGAAAAATATAACTCTCAAAATTACAAAACTCAATTGTCAAATTACTTGTGCAGGTTATCCCCTCATGCCATTCCAATTTATAGACTTTTTGACAACACTACATCTACAGTTTGGAACCATATTGACTTTAGCAACAACTGAATAGCATTCCAGGAAATAAATGCTGGGTTACTGCACTGAGTCTCCTGGCCTTGCTGCATCAGTACTGATTTCAGTAATCGTTACTAAATTGGCATCAACTCTGGCATCCACAAGTAAAGCATTACAGACCAGTAACCATGAGCACACCAGTATTCACTTCTAGACATAACAGATACATCAGAAATCGGAAAGTTAAATACAAATGGAATTTAAGGATCCTGATGACATAACTAAATCAGTTAAAAAATAGAAAAGAAAGGAAATGCAAAACAAGTCCATAAACATACTCTATAAATAATATTTCAGATGTATATCTTTTGCCAGAACAATTTTAATTTCAGATGTCTACCACCTGCATTTCTGAAGTTTTTATAACCAAGTTTTTATTACGTTATTCCATAATAACCAAGCAATTTACGGACATGTTTTAAAAATCCCACTGTCATTGTGACAGCTGGTTAGACCACCCTTGGAGAGTATGTGCTGTTCTGGTCACCACACTATAAGAAAGATGTGATGGTGCTGGAGAGAGTGTGGAGGAGAAGCCAGGACGTTGCCTGGATTGGAAGACTTTAGCTATGTGGAGAGATTGGCTAGGCTGGGCTTTTCCCTGGAGTGAAGGAAGCTGAGGGGTTACCTGACAGAGGTATATATAATTATAAGAGGCATTGAGAGGGTAGATAGTCAGAATCTTTTTTCCATGGTAGAAGTATGGAAAAACAAGAGGTCATAGGTTTAAGGTGAGAGGAAGAAGTTGTAATGGGGATTTGAGGGGGAAGTCTTTTTACACAGAGAGTGGTTGATATCTGGAACTTGCTGCCAGAGGAGGTGGTGGAGCCAGATACAATCACTACATATAACAGACATTTAGACATGTGCTTAAATAGCCAAGGTCCTTTTTGTGTCTGTTACTATACAGTAGTTCTCACTGCATCTCCCAATTACTCTGAGGCTGAATGTTGGCAGGCTGTTAACTTTTTCTGCTGATGATCACTCCACATTATATTCACCCATTCCCATAACCAAACATCTGCACTTCAGTGCTTATTTACTAGCTATGAAAACTCAAAAAATAAAAATGGGGTACACCCAACATGCTTTATCCACTGCTCATTACATTATTATAGCTCATGGCAGTGACAAAAGCTCTTCCACCCCATCTGATTTGATAGCTGAGATCTGTTAGGGTTTTTGTATTGATATCAAAATCTTGTCCTCCTCCTGGGCATTTATTTCTTCTCTAGCTGGCTTCCTCTTCTGCAACTCTTTGTGCTCTGCTGAGCATATTTCTTGTTCTTCTACTGTGGCCTTGTTTGTCTCCTATGGGTACATTTGTTGATGTCTGTCATTCAGCACTGATGAGATACATCATTTTATAGATGAGTCTTTTGCCAATCTGCTTATGGTGCTGGGTTATCACAGTATATTTGTTTGTCTGAATGTCCAAATGACCACGTGTGAACCTGATGATATGCTCTACCAGCAACCATCAGTGCTTCCAGCACGGAGATGAACAAAACCTGAAAAGCAATGATTGGAAATTCTGTCTAATAGTTCTCTTTCTAATCCAAGCTAAATATCACATTCTCACCACAGGCCCCGACTATATGAGCTGTTAGGCAGCATTCAAACATTGATTTTCTTTCTTTATTCACAACATTATCAAGGGATGGAAAGTCATTAACTGTTTCTCTCTGTACCGGTTCAATCCGACCACCTCCTGCACTCCTGTTTTCAATTTAAGGTATCGGGGAGCATTTTCCAGAAATGAACAGAAAGACTTTTGATCTGCCACAATACAGAATCCACAGCAAATATTTAAAGTGATGATTTTGAAGTAGTTCCATAACAGTATGCCAAAAAATTTTTTTTATCGTATTATCTTGTAATTTGTATTGAATCGCAGTATCTGAACTATAGCTCAGGTGCTCACAGGTGGTATAACTTATCTTCTAACAGAAGTCCCAATTTGACATTAACTTATTGTAAGAATGACATTTTAAGAGTACTAAATAATATTGCATTTATATTGCTCTTTTGATGCAGAAATGTTGGGGAAATATTTCATAAAGCAAAAGAGCAGAATGATCCAAATGAAAGGCAGAGGAGGTTTGGAGCTGTATGACCTGATCCACTTTTGGATAAATGTATGCAAGCAAACCCAGGGTTTTTGATTTAGCACAGTTGCTGAATTCTTTATTTTTTCAAGTCAATTTTTGGGATGTAAGCGATATTGCCTATTCCTAATTGCCCTTGAGTTGATGATTGTGAGCTGCAGTCCTGTACCACTGGCGTCCTTTGGGATGAAGGTGCTTTCAAATGTTGTTGGATAAAGAGTTCCAGGATTTTGACCCAATAATGAAGAAGCAGCTGTATAATTCCAAGTTAGGAGATGGAGGGGAACCTGCAGGCAGTGGTATTTCCGTGCTCCTGCTGTTCTTGCCTTTCTTGGCAGTAAAGATCACAGGTTTGGGAGGTACTGTTGGAGTAAATAAATGAAATACATTTTGGAGATGGCGCACTCTGCAGCCACACTGCAGGTGATGGAGGTATTGAATGTTTAGGATGGTGGATAGAGAACCAATCAAGTGGCTGCTTTCTCCTGGTTGGTATGGAACACCTTGAATGTTCTTGGAATTGTACTCATTCAGGCAGGTAGTGAGCATTCGATCATGCTCCTGATTTGTACTATTTAGATGGTGGAAAGGCTTTGGGCTGCAGAGGACACTTTGCCATAGGACACCCAGCCTCTGACCTGCTTTCATAGCTAGGTCATTTATGTTAATTAACTATTTCATGGTATCACATGGAGAAAATTGAATGAATCAAAGTCTTCACTAATGATGGGGATGTCAAGAGAAAGCCAAGTTCAGTCATCCACTCGGCACTACTGGTTACCAGAATTGTTCACTCCTTACATGCTGAACCCCACCATCATTGAGGATGGGGATGTTTGTGAAGCATCCTCCTCCCATTGGCTGTTTAATTGTCCACCACATCCATGACTGGAGGTGGCAGCATTCTAGATCTTTGATCGGATCTGTTGGTTGTGGGAGTGCTTAGCTCTATCTATTGCATGTTTCTTTTGCTGCTGGGCACACATGCTGTCCTGTGTTCAACTTCACCAGCCGGGCACCCCCTTTTCAGCCAGGCCTGGTGCTGCTCCTGATGTTCCCTTCTACATTTCTCATTAACCGAGGGCTGATCTCCTAGCTTGTTGTAATGGTAGAATGAGGGACATCCCAGGCCATGTAGTTACAGATCGTGGAGTGGAACATTTCTACTGCCTGTTGATAGCCCACATTTATGCATACTTGCCCAGTTGTGAGCTGCCAGATCTGTTCAGCACTATTACAACACAGCATCATACAATGGAAGGGGTCCTTGATGAAATGATGAAATTTTGTCTCCTCAAGGACTACGTGAAATTCACTTGAATACATTCCTTCATGGTCAGGTACACCTGAGAATGAAGTAAAGTAGGTTTATCCTTTATGTTGGTTCATTCACTACTTGCAACAGACCTAGTGTATCAGCTAAGTCCTCCAGGACTATGCCAGCTCAGTCAGTGGTGCTGCTCTTGGTGATGCATTTTGAACATGGACAGCCAGAGGATGTGCTGTCACCCTGCTACTTTCAGTGGTTCTTCAACATGAGGAGCATTGATTCATCAGCAGAGGGAGGACGGTGGGTAGTAATCACCATGTTTCATTGCCTATGTTTAATCTGATGTTGTGAGACTTCATGGGGACTGGGGTCAATGCTGAAGACTGGTTGCACTGAATACTGCTGTATGCCAACCTTGGGTAGGTTTACCCACTGGTAGGACATGGTGTACCCAGGGATTACAATGGAGGAGTACACCGTGTTGTCCATAATGATTCTCTGAGAACAACTATGTCAGGTGCTCCTTAAATGCTCTGTGAGGCATCTCTCCCAATTTATACGCCATTCCCCAGATGTTCCGAAGCAGCACTTTACAAGACTGACTGGACTGACAGCAATTTTACTGTGTCTGAATCTGATTCTAGTTTGATGTTGGATTGAGACTGTCTTCTGTCTTGATGTAGCAGTTATGATAAAAGCTACTCTTTTACAATTCCACTGTTTCTACAGCAGGATTTAATCTAGCATCTCTGGATTGTTAGTACAGGCCTCTCTCTGGGCTTCTAGTCCAGTAACTTAAACATTGTACACAGTACGCTGAATGAAATTCTGAGATACTTTTGTGAATCTCTTCATGTTTCTATGGAAATTGTAAATGAAAGGCTTTAATTAAAACAAATTTTTGACCAGACAATTGCAAATTACTTTGCAAAAGAATCAGTTTACTTGTCTGCATTATACTTCAAAAAGTTTGAATTTAATAACATCTATTTAGCCTCAAGAGATTGACAAAAGGCAAACTCAATGACACAACAAAAATAATTTAGATGAGTATTTTATGTTTACACTGGTATAACCATTTATGGCTTTCCCAAGGCAAAATTTATATCAGCAAAAGTCAACAGATATCTCTTCAAAGGCACTCCCTCAGGAACAAGAATGACTTGCTTTCACTCTGATTTTGTGGGTTACGGGGGTGGCTAGTGAAGCCAATGTGGAAACCACAGTATCCCCCACAGATGAGGAAGGAGGTGGTGGATAGAGTGGATGGGCAGGCAGTTTGTTAGGTGATGCGCTCCATCCACCACTTGTGTGGAGCATCTGAATGCTCCTGTTGCATGGTCTCATGGTTTTTAATACCATCCAAAATGCTCCTCATCTACTTTGAGCGATCATGGGCTGGAGGTTCCTCGGAGTCAGTGGGCGTGTTGCATTTCTTTGATTCTTTGAACACAATTTTGAATCTTCTTCTGCAGAGGCAGACACTGACAATGAAATTCACTACTGCCTTCAATGCACCAGCACAGCCTTTGGTCAAATGAGGAAACGGGTATTTGAAGATCAAGACAGACCTGGCACAAAACTCATGGTCTACTGGGCAGCAGTGATCCCTGCCATTCTATATGCTCCTGAGATCTGAAGTAGCTACAACAGGCATCTAAGCAAGGCACTAGAAAAATACCAACAATGCTGTTTCTGCAAAATCCTCCAAGTGAACCAATGTCAGCTTCCTCTTCGGAGGCTTCGTGGGTTTCACTTCGGAAGACGTCGGGACTTCGGAGCAGATAAGTTTTTTCTTTTTTTTTAATAGGGTTTTCATTATAAGGGTTAAATTTTATAAGCTTCTTTTTTAAGTTGTTTTATAAGTTTTTAATTGGGAATAGTGAGGGCTGGACTGCGCAGGCGCGTGACGTCGGCAGGTAAGGCGCGGGCAGTTTAAAAAGCGGGTAGAAAAAATCTTCGGAGGCTTCGTGGGTTTCACTTCGGAAGACGTCGGAACTTCGGAGCAGGTAAGGTTTTTCTTTTTTTTTTAATAGGGTTTTTATTATACGGGTTAAATTTTATGAGGTTCTTTTTAAAGTTGCTTTATAAGTTTTTAGTCGGGAATAGTGACGGCTGGACTGCGCAGGCGCGTGACGTCGGCAGGTAAGGCACAGGCAGTTTAGAAAGCAAACTGCCATATCCAGCGGGCAGCGTTGAAGCGGGCAGCTGAGTGAGAGGGAGCAGAGTGGTTGGGCTTTGGCTTCAGGGGCTTAGGCGTAAAGGGGCGAGGCAGGTGAGTAGCTAGTAGGTAGGTTATCTGTTATAAATTTTTAAGTAGAAAAACTAGGGGGAGAAAAGAATTAGTTCAGATGGAGGAATGGTGGTGTGCTGCAGCTGCTTGATGTGGGAGCTCGTGGACCATGCTAAGGTCCACGATGGCCATGTCTGCAGTAAGTGCTTGAAGCTGGAGGAACTTCGGCTCACAATCGATGAGCTGGAGTTGCAGCTTCAAACACTGTGCAGCATCAGGGAGGGGGAGAGTTTTGTAGATACTGTACATAACGAGACGGTCACCACCCTTACAGCAGGTACTACTGGAGACCAGGAAGTCAATAGAATGGTGACTGTCGGGGAGGGAAAAGGAAAAAGAAAACTAACAGGCAGATAGAGCAGAGGACCCCGGAGGCTGTTCCCCTCAATAATAGGTTTTCCGCTTTGGAAGCTGTTGAAGGAGATGACCTGTCGGGGCCTAGCAGCAGTAGCCAGGTCTATGGCACTGGGACCAGTCCTGCTGCTCAGAAGGGAAAGGAGGAGAAGAGGAAGGCAGTAGTGATAGGGGACTCAATAGTCAGGGAAACAGATAGGAGGTTCTGTGGCAGTGAGCATGAATCCCGGATTGTATGTTGCCTCCCAGGTGCTAGGGTCTGGGATGTCACTGATCGGGTCCACAAGATTCTAGAGCGGGAGGGAGAACAGCCAGAAGTCGTGGTTCATGTCGGTACCAACGACATAGGTGGGAAGAGGCATGAGGTCCTGAAAAGTGAGTTTAGTGAGCTAGGCAGAAGGCTGAAGAACAGGATCTCGAGGGTAGCGATCTCGGGATTGCTGCCAGTGCCACACGATAGTGAAGGTAGGAATAGGAGGAGATGGCAAATAAATGCATGGCTGAGAAGTTGGTGCAGGAGGGAAGGTTTTAGATTTTTGGATCATTGGGATCTCTTCTGGGGAAGGTGGGACCTGTACAGAGAGGACGGGTTACACCCGAACCTGAGGGGGGCCAATATCCTTGCGGCCAGGTTTGCTAGGGTGGTTCAGGAGGGTTTAAATTAGATTGCGATGGGGAAGGGAACCAGAGGATTAGGTCACAGGAAGAAGGGGATGGGGAAAAGTCAGATCTGACAGGTAGAGAGGCTTTGAGGAAGGAGAAGCAGGGTACAGGCTATAAAAGTAGTAAGGTGGATGGGCTAAAGTGCATTTACTTAAATGCGAGAAGCATCAGGAATAAGGGAGATGAACTGAGAACTTGGATAAGTACATGGGACTATGATATTGTGGCTATTACAGAGACATGGCTGACATTAGGGCAGGAATGGATATTGAATATTCCTGGTTTTCAGTGTTTTAAAAGGGATGGGGGGGAGAAGAGGAGGAGGGGTGGCAATACCGGTCAGGGACACTGTTACAGCTGCAGAAAGGGTAGATAATGTAGAAGGATCCTCTCTAGAGTCAATGTGGGTGGAAGTTAGGAACAAGAAAGGGGCAGTTATTCTATAGGCCCCCTGGTAGTAGTAGGGATACTGAGGAGCAGATTGGGAGACAGTTTTTGGAAAGATGTGAAAATAACAGGGTTATTATAATGGGAGACTTCAACTTTCCAAATATTGATCGGCACCTACTCAGTGCCAAGGGTTTAGAAGGGACGCAGTTTGTTAAGTGTGTCCAGGACGGATTCCTGACACAGTATGTTGACAGGCCAACTAGAGGGAATGCCATATTAGATCTAGTTTTAGGTAATGAACCGGGACAGATGACAGATCTATCGGTGGGTGAGCATTTGGGGGACAGTGACCATTGCTCCATAACCTTTAGAATTGTCATGGACAGGGATAGGAGCAAAGAGGACGGGAAGATATTTAATTGGGGAAAGGCGAATTATGAGGCTATAAGGCGAGAACTTGGGAGTGTTAATTGGGATGACTTTTTTGAAGGGAAATGTACTATGGAGATGTGGTCGATGTTCAGGGATCTCTTGCAGGATGTTAGGGATAAATTTGTCCCAGTGAGGCAGAGAAGGAATGGTAGGGTGAAGGAACCGTGGGTGGCAAGAGAGGTGGAACAACTAGTTAGGAAGAAGAAGGCAGCATACATAAGGTGTAAGCAGCAAGGACCGGACAGGGCTCATGAGGAACATGGAGTAGCAAGGAAGGAACTTAAGAAAGGGCTGAGGAAAGCGAGAAGTGGACATGAAAAGGCTTTGGCGAGGAGGGTTAAGGAGAATCCCAAGGCTTTTTTCTCATACATAAAGAGCAGAAGGATGGCTAGGGTAAAGGTAGGTCCAATTAAAGATAAAGGTGGGAGGATGTGCCTGGAAGCTGTGGAAGTGAGTGAGGTTCTCAATGAATACTTTTCAGTATTCACCAAGGAGAGGGGTCTTGATGATGCTGAGGACGGTGTTGGTGAGGGTAATGTTCTAGAGTATGTAGATATTAAGAGAGAGGATGTGTTGGAGCTGTTAGGAAATATTAGGACAGATAAGTCCCCGGGGCCTGACGGGATATTCCCCAGGCTGCTTCATGAGGCGAGGGAGGAGATTGCTGAGCCGTTGGTTAGGATCTTTGAGTCCTTGTTGTCCACGGGGATGGTACGGGAGGATTGGAGGGTGGTGAATGTTGTCCCCTTATTCAAAAAGGGTAGTAGGGATAGTCCAGGGAATTACAGGCCGGTGAGCCTTACATCTGTGGTGGCTAAGCTGTTAGAAAGGATTATAAGGGATAGGATCTATGAGCATTTAGAGAATCATGGACTGATTAGGGACAGCCAGCATTGTTTTGTGAAGGGAAGATCTTGCCTCACAAGTCTGATAGGGTTCTTTGAGGAAGTGACCAGGAAGGTTGATGAGGGTAGTACAGTGGATGTGGTCTACCTGGATTTTGGTAAGGCGTTTGACAAGGTTCCGCATGGTAGGCTTCTTCAGAAGGTCAAAGGCCAAGGGATCCAGGGAGGCTTGGCTGTGTGGATTCAGAATTGGCTTGCCTGTAGAAAGCAGAGGGTTGTGGTGGAGGGAGTGCATTCGGATTGAGGGCTGTGACTAGTGGTGTCCCGCAGGGATCGGTTCTGGGACCTCTACTTTTTGTGATATTTATTAACGACTTAGGTGAGGGGGTGGAAGGCTGGGTTAGCAAGTTTGCAGATGACACAAAGATTGGTGGTGTTGTGGATAGTGTGGAGGACTGTCGAAGCTTACAGAGGGATATTGATAGGATGCAGAGCTGGGCTGACTGATGGCAGATGCAGTTCAATCCAGAGAAGTGTGAGGTAGTACACTTTGGAAGGACAAACTCCAAGGCGGAGCACAAGGTAAATGGCAGGATTCTGGGCAGTGTGGAGGAGTAGAGGGATCTGGGGGTTCATATCCACAGGTCACTGAAAGTCGCCCCACAGGTAGGTAGGGTAGTTAAGAAAGCTTATGGGATGTTAGCTTTCACAAGTCAGGGGATCGAGTTTAAGAGCCATGAAGTGATGATACAGCTTTACAAAACTTTGGTTAGGCCACACTTAGAGTACTGTGTCCAGTTCTGGTTGCCTCATTATAGGAAGGATGTGGAGGCGTTGGAAAGGGTGCAGAGGAGATTTACCAGGATGCTGCCTGGAGTAGAGAGTATGGATTATGAGGAGAGACTAAAGGAGCTAGGGCTGTTCTCATTGGAGAGGAGGATGAGGGGAGACATGATAGAGGTATACAAGATATTGAGAGGAATAGATAGAGTGGACAGCCAGTGCCTCTTTCCTAGGGCACCAATGCTCAAAACAAGAGGACATAGCTTTAAGGTAATGGGTGGGAAGTTCAAGGGAGATGTCAGAGGGAGGTTTTTCACCCAGAGAGTGGTTGGTGCATGGAATGCGCTGCCTGGGGTGGTGGTGGAGGCTGATACATTGGACAAGTTCAAGAGATTGTTAGATAAGCATATGGAGGAATTTAAGTTAGAGGGATATGAGGGAGGAAGGGGTTAGATAGTCTTAGGTGTGGTTTGAAGCGCGGCACAACATGGTGGGCCAAAGGGCCTCTATTGTGCTGTATTGTTCTATGGTTCTATGGACATCAACACCCCCAGCTTTGATGACCTGATTACTCCCAGTCGGTTAAGTCGGGCAGGTCATGGCGGGCAGGTCATGTTGCTCACACGTCTAACACGCTATTTCAAGCTATGTTGTGGGAAAAGATTACCAAGTGGACAGTGAAAACAGATAACTTGCAATCAGATGTTACACTGAGTGAGGTAGAACCATAATTAACCAGGTTAACAGTCGTAATGGTGAGAATGGCATAATTAATCCACTGCTTAAATATGCTTTGTGACTAAGAATTGTCACTCACATTGGAACTTTTCACATTATGAATTTAATAAAACTAGTTCCTATAGAAATTAATGAAGAGACTGAAAATTAACATTAATTCTCATTTTTCAAAAAGAGAAATGCTTAATGATTACACGTTTTTTTGATAACAAATTTCAACACAGTATCCCTTTGGTATTACATATTCAATGTGCTAAGACTGTTACAGGAATTTAATCAGATTGCTGTAGAATTTACTTATTTCAAATTAGCTTCAGGTGACAAGAGACAATTAAGTTTATTATTGCCCTCTGATAAAGACTGACACTTTAGTTTGCAATATGTGGCACGAATGGCTGATCATTGATTTCTTTCTCCTATTATTCATAGGGTGTTCCCTCTCACTCATTATAATTACAACTTTGCAGCTACAATTATCTTCAATAACATGTGGCATTGGTCACATGAGGCTGACGTTCCAATAGTTCTGTATTGAGTTTGTAGTGAAAACTACAAACACCACCAATGTCCAGTCTGTGTGCATCCTGTGGTACAGATAGTCTGTCATCTGTTTCAACAGTCCAAATCTGATCAATGGGCAGTAGTTGAGAACACCCTGGCTGTTTCCCCATTTTTCATCAAGGCCCAACTGAACTGCCATTATTTCACTGGTTGGAGTTTATACTGCATTTCCCCACAGTAGGTATCTAAAAATGAGAAGACCGTGACAAAACTTAGAATGTATTTATATCCAAACTGAGTCAAGAGAACTTACTCATTTTTTCAACTGTGTGGCTTCCAGGAATTTTACTCTTAAAAATTTTGCCATTTTTGGCAAAGGCACCATGGGCTGAAGAGCCTGTTGCTGTGCTGCACTGTTCTAATTCACTACCAATGGTAAAATTGAGTTTTCATAGAATCATAGAGCACAGAAACCAGTCCACGCTGACCAAGATTTCCATCTAAGCTAGTCCCATTTGCCGTGTCTGGCCCATATCCTACTAAAACTTTCCTATCCATGGACCTGTCCAAGTACCTTTTATTTTTATTTTCATTTTATCCAGAAGGTCTGCAATGCATTACAATGAAAATGGTGTGTATTCTTAAGAATGTGTTGCTGTTAAGAACTCACTGTTTTCAGACACTTCCAAAATGTAGTGAAGCAGGGGGCTATTCCCATCAAAAGCTTTTGCCCACGTCAACGAAATGGCTCTCTTTTCACTCGTGCTCAACTGAGCAGCCAGGTTTTCTGGGGCATGTGGGAGCTGCCTGCAGCAAGAAAGTAAAGCAAGAAAAACTTAAATAAATCAAAGTACAACTTGGCCACCAGTTTTTCCCTCCAGATTTACTCTGATTGTCTCTGAATCTTACCATGCACTAGACCAATAAAATCCAAGTGAAACATATTATGAAACATTTATCCTAATGACAGCAATTAATAATTCTGATTGCTGCTGACTCTTGTGCACTGATACTTAATATAAATCTGTGTTCATGATTAATCATTAAGCTGCATGAAAGCATCCTTACAGCATGAGGTCTTTGCATGATAATTGGTGGTAGTTCCAGCCCATACTGTTACTCCATCTAGCCCAATGTAATCAATACATTAACATTTTCCTCAAGTCCTGAAATGTAATGGTACCTAATATCACCTTGCCATATATCTGCTGTAGAGTTACCACAGGTTATTTTTGTTTCAAAGGGAATATTGTTGCCTAAGAGCAGGATTCATGCATTTTAAGACTGCTTTAATACATCCTCATTTACCTGACTCTGACGTGAGCACTGCGAGAGTCATTCCCTCCTACTGACAGCACTTTACAGGTGTATAAGCCAATGTCGCCTGACCAGGTCTGAGAGATGTACAATGTTCCTACTTCATCAATTCGCATACGTGGAATGGCATCCACATCAATCGGAGACCCATCCTTCTGCCACACATGTCTGCACAAAAAAGCAGAGGATGCCACAGCAGTGAACATCATTGGATTAGTATTGGTATATCATAACTTGTCTTGCATACAATTCGTACAGATCAGTTCATTACACAGTGCATTGAGGTAGCACAGGGTAAAAATAATAATAGAATACAGAGTAAAGTGTCACAGCTACAGAGGAAGTGCAGTTCAGGTGGGCAATAAGGTGTAAGGTCATAACAAGGTAGATTGTGAGGTCAAGAGTCCAGCTCATCGTATAAGGGAACTGTTCAATAGTCTTATCACAGTGGGATAGAAGCTGTCCTTGTGCCTGGTGGTATGTGCCCTCAGGCTCCTGTATCTTCTGCCTGATGGGAGAGGAGAGAAGAGTGAATGACCCGGGTGGGTGGGTCTTTGATTATGTTGGCTGCTTCACTAAGGCAGCAAGAGGTATAGACAGAGTCCATGGAGGGGACGCTGGTTACCATGATGCACTGGGCTGTGTCCATGACTCTCTGCAATTTCTTGTGGTCATGTGCAGAGCAGTTGCCATACCAAGCCGTGATGCATCCAGATAGGATGCTTTCTATGGTGCATCGACAAAAGTTGGTGAGTGTCAAAGGGGACATGCCAAATTCTTTAGCCTCCTGAGGAAGTAGAGGCACTGGTGAGCTTTCTTGGATTGACACAGTGAAGGGGTTGTAGTGAAGAAAAAAAAATACAGTTTTCTATATTTTTCCCTATTAAAGATTTTGTTTCCAATAGCAGTCATCAGGAGGTGAACAGGCTGGTCTTGGCTATCCTACTTGAAGTATTTCTATACTCAGGTCCTGATAACTCGGAAAGTCAATGCTCTAATGGACTGTGTGCCTCCAGTCGTACCACCAATTGTAAGAAAATACAGCCTGGTTCAAATTCTGACAAAGAACGAACTGTTGGAGGAACTCAGCGGGTCAGACAGCATCCGTGGAGGCAGTCGACATTTTGGGTCGAGACCCTGCATCAGGACTCCAGATGTTTGCTCCAAGTTGCACCGTCCACAGTCTCTTATGTCTCAAACTCTGGGACAAACTTTTTTGACATCCTGAGGACAACTTTGCAGATTTGTTTGAGAATAGTGGACTTAGCAGTCATTAGCACCAGTGAAGTCAAATTAATTGAACAACAGAAAATGTTAGTCAACCAAAGAACAAATGAAGATTTTGTGATTTTGTTTTGTATTATACTTTTGCTGCAAATACAGTATGATCCATGCCTTTAATGGACCTCCTGGTCTTGCAACCTGTAGTGTTACCTGGGAATTCACAATCACTTCATGAAGGTTTTGAATACCTCTCTTTTTAAGACCCATTTAAACCCAAAGCCGCAACTATTCTTGTTATTTAGTGAATGAGCATCTGGCAAGCTTGAGTGATTTATTTATGACTTTAGTGGCAGAGGCAGGAAAACCTTTGTCACTATCATCTACCACTTTGTCGTCTCTACTGGCAGCCACACTGATCATACCCCAAGTCACGAATATTCTTCTTTTGGCCTTACCTAATCACTCAGAACACAGGTACTACAGGCACTCTGACTTAGTTGAACCTCCTCTCTAGCATCAGCCTAGAATTTAAATTTCCTGGCTCTACCCCTGCACTAAGGGTGATAGTAACCCCCTTCAGAAACACTTGGTATTAACCTCCGTCCCAATACAATAGAGAAGGGTCGTGCTCTGAAGTTTCCAACAACATTGGGCACCTTAATTGGAAAGTAAACCACATTCTTAACTCCACAATCAATTGCTACATCCTTCATGCCCCGACTGTGTCATTTATCAATGGCATTAAGAAGGCAGTGTCGCTCCAGGAGATTTTACATTGTTATGGTTTGAAACTGTCAGCTTTACAATAAGGGTTAATGGATAGGTAGATAACATTTCCACAAGCCTATCCCAAGTTGTATTTGAAACCTTAGAAAACGGACAGTGTCCAAGGGCGGCACAGTGGCACAGTTAGTACAGCTGCAGCCTCACGGTTCCAGCAACCCGGATTTAATCCTGACCTCTGGTGCCATCTGCGTGAGGTTTGTGCAGTCTGCCCGTGACCACGTGGCTCTCCTCTGGGTGCTGCGATTTCCTCCCACATCCCAAAAGATGTGCAGGTTAGTAGGTTAAGAGGTCATTGTAAATTGCCCTTGGTATGGGTGGTTACTTGAATTGCTGAGAATGTGGGGAGAATGGGATTGCTCTGTGAGTCAGCATAGATTTGATGGGCTGAATGGCCTCTTTCTACATCATGAGAAAATATGGAATATGCAGTTCCTGACAATAGTAGGTCCCACAATTTCATTACCAACTACTTATAGGGGTGAGGAGAGCACCAGACTCTCACCAAGTGGTCATACCTGATTGCAACATTAGGGTCATGGGTCACGCCACAGGTCAGTACTGCCATGGTCCCTTTGATTACACTCTGTTCCTGCGGGGGATTCGTGATACGAGTCCGAGCTGTAAAACAGTATAAAAAGTATGTCACGCTATTAAATATTAGTTTCCATTGGCAACAAGATGATCCACATTTGGATCAGGTGACAGGCTGGTACCAGAGCAGCAGAATCCTGGTGTAACTTTGACACTGGCAGTTCAAAGCAGTTATTATTAATGACTGTGATTAGGGATGCAGTCTTCAGCTCTGCTCAGGGAAGTAAGGGCAACTGTTCCACAGGATCTGTGCCAGTGGAGATGCTCAGCAGGATGGATATTAAATTGAGCATTTTTATCCCACTGTCCCCAGAAACAACTGAACTTCAGGCACAGAGATCCTGGTCTTGGTATTTTGTGTCTTGATTGACAGAAAGCACTGAATCCGAAAGGCCTGTAGGAGTGGTGCACAATACCTGGTGCATGGGATGATTCTGTCCAGCCTACAACACAACTCCCCTATCGGCACTCACTTGTTGCAAGTCCCCCGAACCAGCTCCTGGTTGATGTGGGGCCACCCCACTCTGGCCCTCGAGCTGCTCTGACAGCCATTTAAACCACACCTCAGGATCACAGGCTATCAAAACTACTACAGCAAGTGAACGTTTGAGAAATGCTCGAAGAGCAGTAAACATAAGTATACATGAAAAATGTATTAATATTATTAGCAATTTTTAAATGATCAAAACAAAAGCACAAGAAAACACAATTACCTGATATTTACCTTTGGCAATTGAACTAGTTCACTATAGAAAAGAATGGAAACATTGAACCAACACCAAGTATAACATGCTGCAGGTTCAGTGCCCAGATTCCCAGTGTTAAATGGTCCTCCATTTCTGGATACCATGAGGATACCACTGACAGAACACAAATGGAGCAGTATGGACTTCTGTGTAAGTTTATGACTTCCAAGAAATTTAAGTGTTGAGTCTGCGTATTACAGTACTCACACAGAAACAGCAGAGGGCACTCTTACATTACCTGTCAATTAACCTTCAACCAAAGTCACTTCTGCTGCTTTATAATGACATACAATATAATTAAATAGTTTGGAATTATATAGAAAATATCATATGGAATTGTGACTGCTTCTTCAAATTTACTGAAACCATAGGTATCACTGCTGTTATCATTAGCCTTTCTTTTCATGGATATTGTTGATATGGGATTCCATTATTAGCAAAGGCAAGAGACTACAAAGTTGAGGACAACTTTGTTACTACAGATTTGGAGGTAGGTGGCAGAGAGTAGTAATAAAGGGAGAATTTTTTGATAGGTATCCTTTGAAAAGAAGACCTATACTGGGAGCTCAGCTTTTTGTAATACATACAAATCATGTAGAATAAGAACAGAAAGCATCCACAGAGAGTGAAAGAAAGTTGATATTTCAGGTTGATGAATTTTCATCAGAATCAGGAAAAACAATCCAAAAGGTGGTGATGCCAGCTGAGAGAGGATGGTGAAGGCTTGTTTATTACAGCTGATTTTCTGGAGGAGATGTGAAAAGAGGGAGATGATTAAGGCAGAGGAGACAGAAAACACAGTGCTGGAGCTGAGAGATACAAATTATCTGAAGAATGCTGGAAATACCCAGCAGGTCAGGCAGCACCTGTGCAGAGAAAAGAACTGAATTAATGTTACAGGCTGATGACTTTTCATCAGGACTTGCTTGATCTCACACAAACCGGAAAGGCTGGTTATCTGAACATTCTGAACTATGTGTTAAGTTCTCAGGGCTATAATATGCCTCGTCAGAAGATGAGACGCTGTTTCTCATCCTGCGTAGGCCTTTGTTGGAACAGTAGGAGCGGAATTGAGAATTAATGTGACAGGCAACTGGAAGCTCAGGTCATCCATGGGGTCTAAACTGAGATGTTCTGCAAAGTGGTCATCCAACCTGTGTTTGGTATCTCCAATGTAGAGGAGATAACACTGCGAGCACTAAATGCAGTTCACTAATTTGGAAATACAAGGGAACTGCTACTTGGAAGGATTGTTTGGATCCCAGTGTGGTGAGAAGAAACAAGGAAAAAGGGCAGTGTTGCATCTCCTGATGTTGCATGGGAAGGTACTCTCAGTAGGGGAGTGGCATTAGTGGAGATGTTGGAGTGCCCCATAGATTTGTGGAAGGGATGGTCTCTTTGGAATGCTGAAGGGGGAGGAAAGGGGAAGATTTGTCTGGATGGAATCACGTTGAAGGTGGTAGTAACTTTTGATAAAAATACATATAATGTGCAGTGGTCATGCAAAGATACTAAGATACTAAGTTCAATGGCATAGTTGTATGGATGGAAGAAGAAAGCTACCAAAGGACAGAGACAGATTGAATGGGAGAGCTGTGCTATGGCTGATGACAAATGTGAGGAAGTGTGAGATCTGTCACTTTAATCTGAGTAAGAGAAGATAGAATCTTTTCCTAATAAATGCAGACTAGGAATTGTGGAAGAGCTAAGGGATTTAGATGTCCACACCAAAAAGCAAGCATAAGAACATTATAAATAGAAACACAAGTAGGTCACATGGACTCTTAAGCCAACTCTGCCACCCAGCAATTGATCTTAAAGCACCGGTACAAGATAATTAAAAACAGAAATGGATCTGGCAGGGAATTCAACAACAGCTGCACTAAACTTTGCTCAGATCCTGTGTTGAGAACAACAGTTAGTTTTGGGCCCAGGACCTTAGTACACTGGTCTTAGAGGGTACAATGTGGATTTTCTAGAACAGTCCAGAGAAGGAAACGCTACCTTATGAATTCAGGTTGCACAAATCTGGTTGCATTCCCTTTCAAAGGCAGTTAAGTGGATTTGGGGTACAAAACAGCTGTGATGTAATTGAATGGTAGAATGGACTCCCATTCATATATTTTAAGGTGTGCACTTCTCTGTGTCAAAACCATCCTTTACAATGGAGCACTGGGAAAAATCATTGTTGGTTCAAAACACGGTATGCTAAATAGAATACAACCCTTCTGTTTATACCATACCAGTTCATGTACTAAATCGTCCTAATCAGTTCATGTACTGAGTAGTCTTAATATGCAAGTCTGTCTAAACAGATTATTTATAAATGTGTCTGTTGTGTGAGCCTAAAACAGGAGAAGTGGAGAGATAAAAGAAATACACAAAACTCATTTTAACAGATCAATCCAGAATAAACCATGGCTTCTGAATTTAATTCCAAGGTTTCTGCCTTTCTGTTGGAAAACGATTCTACTTATTGGTCATTTGTTCCATGAATAAGTTCCCCAAATCTTGTCCTAAATCTTGCCATTCACCAGTTCAAAACCCTATTTCTGATCTTGCCATCTCAGTATAATTTGTAGCATTGTTTATTTATTCAATACATCTTATGAAGTGCTTCCTTAACTTTCTCATTTCAAGGCTGAATAATCCGAGTTGCCAAGTTTTCCCTTTAAACACCAGTGTGTAGAACGAGTCTTACAACCCTTTTCAATTACCCCCTCTGGCTTTGAATGTTTGTCTTATCTTGCAGTAGCCAAAAGCAGACACACTTTGTTCTAATACAGGTATCATGTCTTTCAAAGTCAGCTCTGGGCCCTGAGAGATGCCAAGTAATTCAATAATTTTGTGTGCCAAGCTGCAGGCTTTAGGCTAAGCGTTGGCATTGCAACACACCTGAATCTGTTTAGCGATGAGACAAAGCCAAGTGGTAAAACTTCAATCAGAAATGCAAAGTAAAACCCACAATGAATTAAATACCTCCCGAGTTCATTATTGGCATGAATATTTATTATTCAGTTTGGCTCATGAGGCTATGCTAACTGCATCTACTTTGCATATACAGAATAGACTGATTATAAAATAGACTTTCCCCTTGCTTAAATTCCACAGGTGGCCTGCACGGCAAAGTAAAATGAGATTGCTTTGTTCAAAATAATCTTCTTTTGGTCTCCATTGTGTTCCTATCACAGCTGCTGCTCTGGTACTAATGGACTAAACAGGGAGGTGGAAGAAATCTATGTTTTGAAGATGGGCTTAACAATTGCTTTGTTCCAGTTTCCAAGTTTCTGTCCGTTTTTAATTTAATATGGACCATCAGTAGTGGGAAAGAATTCAGATTTGCTAGCAACATCATCTCTTACCCCACACTATGAGATCTCCAGAAGCCTCGTCCACTCCTCGAGAATTTGTGGCCAGGCACGTGTAACTCCCAGCATCTGAGATGTGAGATGGGCTTATGAGGAGGCTGCCAGATTCCAGCAATGTGAAACGAGGGAACTGGACAGACCCACTTGCGAGCACCTTCTCTCCTGTTTGGAAAAGGGAACAGAGGCAAAGAGATCATTGGATTCTGGACCTCCAGATACCTAAGGATTTGAAATGTGAAAAAAAGACCTGACAATTTGCTCATGATGCTGAAACAACAGACCATGAAAAAAATAATTTGTCCAAACAAGGTAAATTTTTTTTCTCCAGTCAGTAAATAACGCTGTAAAAAAAAATCAGCTGCTGTGGGGAGGTAAGAAAGGGGTAAATGGAGTAGGTCTGTGTATAAGACACAGAAGGAACATTGGGTTAGCACATTGTCCAAGTTCAAAAGAAAGGGAGATCAAAAAATTAACAGTTATCAGACCACCTGGAGAGATCGAGCTCTGAATGAGAGGTGACCCAAGAGAAGTGGATGCTGGAAGTCCAGACTGAGTCGCGCGTGCTAATTCAAGAATCTGGACTGATGTATTTTAAACTTGAAGCAAAAGACAGCAACTTCTTTGAAAAGCAAGAAGAAATGCTCATGACCAGCATGTAAAACTGGTTGTTGCCAGAACTGGGGATAGGAACTGAAAAATACATCCTAAAATTTAGTCAGACAGTGAAAATGCAGCAATTTAAAAACGCATTTCAAAGGCATTGAATTTGTTATTGGATTTTAAAGAGTATCATGATGGAAAATCTCAAGATTTTCAGTGGATGGCTGGTGATTGAGGAAACATTCAACACACACTGAACTGAAATGAAGCTGCCGGCTGGAAATTGTAACTTTGAAGGTCTGATGGCCTCCTTGATTTGTAACAAGATTGAATGTGGAATTTGAGATGCAGAATTGAGGGAGAGTCTGCTGAGAGAAACTTAGATGTGGAAAATAGTGTCTCATCCTAGAAAACATTGCTAACAAATATAAAAATGACATAAGAGATGTATGCCATTTAGGACTATCTGACGACAAATGTGAGCACCAAGCATTTCCAGGTCAGAGGGTTATTCAGATGGAAGATGGCCACATGCAGGCTCGCAAATAGCTTTGAAACAAATTCATAACATGACTCACCATTAACTCACAGAATGTGAATTGTACATTATTTAAAGCATGATCAGCTACTGGGGGTAGCATGGTGCAGCAATGCTCTTTAAAGGAACATGCAACTCATTAGATCTTCTATATGATACACAGCCAGTCGACAGGTTTACACAATGGTTACATTCCTGAGAAACTGTCCGTAAGCTGAAGTGAGAAAATCTGTTTCCTTTAGCTACCCATATCGTATCATTCTACGTACACTTGCTAGAATTCTTTCATTTCATTGAATAATCACTCTAACAATACCCCTAATTAAACTAATGGAAAAATACTGTATCCAGACATTACTGAATACCATGAAACATATTATTATTACTAGTGTAGCGACTCACTGTCCGAGCAAGCGAACCGGCTCGGCGGTCGGGTCGTGCGTCGTCGGAGCAGCGAGGCCCAAGGTGGCGCTGGGCCTTCATCTTCCCCGAGCGACGGGGAGAACCCGCGTGTGGGAAAAGTTTGATGATGTAGTGCATATGTCATTTTCCGTTTTCGGTGGGCGGGAACCATTCTCTTAAAGAGGCCCGTGCAAGGTGGGAAAATAAATCAGTTCTTATTCTGCAGCCCATCGACTAGTGTCTTGCTTTCACATCGTGGTAGCAGCCGCTACACTAGCTTGAGAAATGCTTTAAAAAAATGTATAGGAGAAGATGCAATAAAGTCAGATTTCCATAAGTCAGGACATTCATAACTCGGGAAGTCCCTGTATCATGACAACAATTAAATACTGATTTTGAAATGCATCAGTGATGATTCACTTTGGAATGGAAATAAGCTATTTATTTTCGTCCAGTACTTTCATCACAGATCTAGTCGGAATCATCTAATTACTGCTGGCACTGTGTGTTAGATGTATCAGGCAAACAGGGCTACAGATGGTCTTTCATGTGACACCCACTTTACAAGCCAGAGTCAAACTCAAATGCTCAGTCTCATATTGATTGAAGCTGGAGTCAGCCACAGCTAATCACTTGAATGGACTGTGATTTTGTCACTTTAGCAGAATCTTCCTCACTGTTGCTCAAACCAAAAATGTCACCCATCCTTGAAAGGGAAATTAAGTGCTGAGGGCTGTTGGAACTGGGGTCCTTGGAGGCCTCAACACCCTATTTGAGAGGGGATTTCCTGGCTGCTTTCACTTCCAGGGTGCTACCATTTGTGGTTCTTGGGCTTGGAAAAGACAACTGTCAGAGTCTATCTACAGTGGCCAGGGCAAGTTTTTGCTCTGAACAAGGTAGATCCTCCTAAACTGCCTAATTCACGAACTAAATACATACATGTTCTTAAGTCCTGGGTAACTGGAAATTGCTAATGCGGCATCAATCATTATGAGGCCAAGCATGGACTACAGAAGTCAGCAGCAAAGAAAAATTGGAGTTCACCGACCCTCAAAGCTGGAAAGGGTGCAGAAAAGATTCGCAAGGGTGTTGCTGGAACTAGATGGCTTGAGTTATGAGGAGGCGCTGGATGGGATGGGACTGTTTTCCCTGGAGCAAAGGAGGTGGAGATGTTTATAAAATTATGAGGGGCATCGATAAGGTGGATGGTCACAGTCTTTTTCCCAGGGTTGGGGAGTCTAAAACTTGAGGGCCTAGGTTAAAGGTAAGAGAGGAAAGGTTTAAAGTGATCTGAGAGGCAAGTTTTTCACATGGAATGGGGAGGGTAGATGGAATGAGCTGCCCGAGGAAGTGGTAGAGGCGGGTAAAATAAGATATCTTTATTAGTCACATGTACATCGGAACACACAGTGAAATGCATCTTTGCATAGAGTGTTCTGGGGGCAGCCCGCAAGTGTCGCCACACTTCCAGCGCTAACATAGCATACCCACAACTTCCTAACCTGTATGTCTTTGGAATGTGGGAGGAAACCGGAGGAAACCCACACAGACACGAGGAGCACATACAAACTCCTTACAGACAGCGGCGGGAATTGAACCCGGGTCGCTGGCGCTATAATAGTGTTATGCTAACCGCTACACTACCGCTTAAAGGACATTGGACAGGTGCGCAATTAGGAAAGTTTAGAGGGATATGGGCCAAATGCTGGCAAATGGGACCAGCTTAGGTAGGCAACATGGACAGCATGGATGAGTTGGACTGAAGGGCCCGTCTCCATGCTGTATAACTGTGACTCATGAAAAATGTCACAAGCAATAGCAGTAATTTTTAATACTTACCCCTCTGCCAGGTGATAGCTGGCCGTGGTGCCCCCGACGTTTCACATGAGAGAATGACTGAGAGCCCATCAATCACCGTGCTGTCTGTTGGCCCCCTGGTAATATTGGGAGGAATACCTGTAACAACCAAACCCAATATTTTTCTCATGTTACTTAACTGAAATGTCACACAGTAATTTAGTTTCTGAGCATTAATTTTATTCATGGTAAATTTATCAAATGTATTCTGTTATTCTTTACAGAAGGGCCAATAATGGGAAAAATTAGATTCCTTTCACAAGACACTGGATTGGATTTCTATAAACTCATGCCACTGTTTTAAATGAAAATCTATAAACTGCATATGCTGAAAATCGGAAACATTACCTCTGTTCCTCTTTCCACAGGTTACTGACTGACCTACTGAGTGCCTCCAAATGTTATCATTTTAATCCACTGTTCTAAGTGTTAAGTATGGGATTGCTAGCTGGGGCATTGGAATGAGTCGTACACTAAAATGCAGCAGCAAGCGTAACATTGTGGCTCATGAAATATTGGGTGTGTGCCCTTTAAGAATGTAACATGAGACTAATATTCTTTGTACAGATTGCAACAAAGTTTAGGGAGAGGTTTCCTGAAATTCTGCCTCTCCGTTAACATAACATCGATTTTTACAAATAGACTATTAGTGGGTTATGAGGCAAATCAGAATATTCCACTTTTACAAGGACATTGTGCAATTTCTATTGACTGCTGGAATTAAGGTTGCTTCCTCCTCTGGATTCCCTTCTGACATCCTCCCCACTAATATTTGTTTCTCTGCTGCCCTCAGTTTGTCTTATTGCTTGCTCAGAGCTGGTCTCCTAGTTCATGAAGGCCAATTGTATATTGGGTAAGGCTTTATACAGCTGTTGGTGCAAGAGATAGTGAATGTAGATGGAAAAAGGCAATGAAAATCATCTTGTTTCTAAATGGGCAACCAATTTGTAAATGTCAGTTTTATTTACAAACTACAAATGAAAAACTTAAGCCATTAGGTTGTTTTCCACTGGTAGGATAGTTAGTAGTCTTTATATAGTTAGTTTGAAATCATTTAAAACCTCACATCAAAGACACATTCTGATATTTTCAACCAGGTGCTAACCTGTAAGATTGGCATTGGGAAATGGCAGTTCATTTCAGAAACCAATTGGTTTGCTTTACCTTTGAAATTCTATTCCTAATTGTGTAAGTTGTCGCAGAAATCTCTGAAATAAGGATAAGATCATAAAATTTTAATAAAACTCCCCCTGCCCTGTTATCTCATGCAAATAAAAAACACCTTGTAAGGAGTTAACCCTTGTTTTGCTTCAAAAAACAATGGAGAACACACTGCTTTTATTGTAATAGGATAAAATATTGCAAATCTTGTGATATAGGAAAAGAAATGAAATACATTGGAATTCATTGGAGTTATGGGAGGAGCACTAAAGAATCATTGTGCCCTGTGGTAATGCACGTGTTAGTTGTGTGGTTACTGCAGCAAAACAGAGAAGCACTTGAGGCCCAAATTATTGATGCAACTGAATGTTGCTTGCAAACTTTCCTTTGGAAAGTCTCAAATTATCTACAATCAGAATAGGGTCTGGGGTGGGTTGTGGATGGCAGGCAAGAGTACTTTGGTCGCAGGTCAGGTCAGCACCTTGGTCAAGGGTCGGGCTTGATCATGGCCTTGGCTAGGAGAACATTCAGGACTCAACTGGGGTAGTTTGACCAAAATTGGGCCAGTGTGTGGAGCTGGTATGTTTGCTGGGGACAACTGGGGAGTTGGAGATGATCAAGGTATGGGAGGGTAAGATTAATGGGTGGGAGGGAGATTTGGTACTGAAGGAGGTAATTAAAGGAATCTACCTGAATGGAATTCTGAGCACCAGGCTGTGACCAGCTCCAGTGGCAGCTATTAAAATATGGCTGTTCTGAGAGTACCCATCAAGTGCATCTCTAAACTATGTGACCTGATTTCCCAGTCAAGGCTCCAAAGGAATTTCCCTGTGTATATGATACAGTTGTAGTATCACCAATGCAAGCACAATTCATGATCATTGAATTTCTCAAGTGGAGTGATTCGATTGGAAATCAGAATCAGATTTATTATCACTGACATATGTCGTGAAATGTGTTGTTTTGCGACAGCAGTACAGTGCAATACATAAAATTACTATAAGTTACCAACAAAAATAAATAAGCAAAATAGTGCAAAAGAGGAATAACGAGGCAGTGTTCATGGTTCATGGACCGTTCAGAAATCTGATAGCGGAGAGGAAGAAGCTGTTCTTAAAATGCTGAGTATGGGTCTTCAGGCTTCTGTACCTCCTCCCTGATGGTAGTAACGAGAAGATGACATGTTCTGGATGATGAGGGTCCTTAATGATGGATGCCGCCTTCTTGAGGCACCACCTCTTCATGATGTTCTTGATGGTGGAGAGGGTGGTACCCATGATGGAGCTGGCTGAGTCTACAACCCTCTGCAGCCTCTTTCGATCCTGTGCATTGGAGCCTCCATACCAGGCGGTGATGCAACTAGTCAGAATGCTCTCCACTATACATCTATAGAAATTTGCAAGAGTTTTTGGTGACATACCAAATCTCCTCAAACTCCTAATGAAGTAGAGCCACTGGCGTGCCTTCTTCGTGATTGCATCAATGTGCTGGGCCCAGGATAGATCTACTGAGGTGTTGATGCTCAGGAACTTGAAGCTGCTCACCCTTTCCATTGCTGGCCCCTCAATGAGGACTGGTGTGTGTTCTCCTGACTTCCCCTTACTGAAGTCCACAATCAATTCCTTGGTCTTGCTGACGAGTCCAAGGTTGTTGTTGCGACACCACGCGACCAGCCAATCTATCTTACTCCTGTACATTTCCTCATCACCATCTGAGATTCTGACAACAGTGGTATCATCAGCGAATTTACAGATGGCGTTTGAGCTGTGCCTAGCCACACAGTCATGAGTGTAGAGACAGTAGAGCAGTGGGCTAAGCACGCATCCTTGGGGTGTGCCTGTGTTGATTGTCAGTGAGTAGGAGATGTTATTACTGATCCGCACTGACTGTTGCCTCCTGCTAAGGAAGTTGAGGATGCAGCTGCAGAGGGAGGTACAGAGCCCCAGGTTTTGAAGCTTGTTGATTAGTACTGAGGGGATGATGGTGTTGAACGCTGAGCAGTAATCAATAAACAGCAGCCTGACGTATGCATTGCTGTTGTCTAGGTGCTCCAAAGTTGAGTGAAGAGCCAGTGAGATTGCATCCGCTGTAGACCTGTTTTGGCAGTGGGCAAATTGCAGCAGGTATGGGTCCTTGCTCAGGCAGGAGTTAATTCTAGCCATGACCAACCTCTCAAAACACTTCATCACAGTTAATGTGAGTGCTATCAGGCAATAGTTGTTGAGGCAGTTCACCCGGCTCTTCTTGAGCACCAACATGATTTATGCTCCTTTGAAGCAGATGGGAAATCAATGTATCAGTGAGAGGTTGAAGATGTCCTTGAACACTCCAGCTAGTTGGTTGGCACAAATTTTCAGTACCCTGCCAGGTACATCGTTGGGGCCTGATGCCTTGCGAGGGTTCACCATCTTGAAGGATGTTCTGATGCTGGCCTCCGAGACAGAGGTCACAGGGTCGCCAGATGCCGTGGGGATTCGCACAGGTGTAGTGTTATTCTCCCTTTCAATGCGTGCATAAAAGGTGTTGAGCTCATCCGGGAGTGAAGCATCACTACCATTTATGAAATTATCATAATTGTGATACTTTTCAGAAATAATTAATTCTCATGTGCCTCTCCTGAAAAGGCTGTGCTGCAAATATGAAGTTTCAGGCTTTTGTATTTATACAATACCTTTCATGCAATTCAGATGCCCCAGAGCACTTCAATGATCAATGCAGTAGCGTATTCACTTTAGTTATGACTATAAACCCGGTGGTCCCACTAAAAGCAAATACTGATTGACTCTGCTTTGGTGGTGAGTGGTTGAGGAACAAGTGTTGAGGGATGCTGGAAGGACTCTCTGCTCTTTACCAAATAGAGCAATAGTGCCATTTACATCTGCTTAGATTAAAGGTTTCACTCTAAACAAGCAATTCCTTTCATCCCTTCAGAAAATAAATGCTCCACATTTACCGATGCATAAAAAATTATAATATTTCCATATCAAGCATTTCTCTTGTCTTGTGTGAGCACCCCGCTCTGTTTTATGATATTTGTAATTCCTAAAACTACAGCAAGTCTTTTGCCCTAAAAAGCTCCCTGAAAAGTTAAAGAAAAATTATGATTAGAAGATTAGGCTGGCCCAATTGAAACACAGCTCCTCAATTCACAAGTCTCACACACAATAGGACATGGAAGTGTAAATGAATGGAAATGGCAGATTAACCTGGAAGATACTTTACTTACTGGTAACAGCAAGATACGTGAATGTTTGCACCTCGCCAGCATCATTTCTAGCAAAGCATTGGAACATGCCAGTATCATCAGGGATCAGTCCATTGATCTGCAGGCTGCCATTGGACAGCACCTTGTATCTGGGGATGGTTAACCTTGTAATCAGTGTTGCATCTTTATACCAATACACCACTGGTGCTGGAACACCTGCAATGACATACATAAAACCATGAAACCTTCAATACATGCATGTTGAATAAAGTACTTCCAGAAGAGGTGGTTAGTATGCAAGAGGTGTTCAGAAGCCTTTATATTCACTGTGGCCTCTTTTCTATAAAATATCATTAAAGTAAAAATATAGAAACATTAAATCCATCAAGAATTTGAATTAATTCAAATCAAAATACTGACAATATTCAAAGCTGTAAAGTTGAACAAGTAATATTCAGAGGCTCGAATCATATTGCTGTCTTTTTTCAGTCTATTTTCTGTCTCACAAAATATCACTTTGACTGCTTTAGGAAAATTCCAGGTCTTAATCATTCAATGCAAATCTGAATCGGCCATATTTTATTCCTCCAAAGACATACCACTTTGCATTCCCTGCTCCTCCCAGATACAAATGTTGTGGAAGTCTCAGTGCATGCTTCACGGCAATAACACTTTGCAACAGAATACATTAAGGTGCAGCAGGTGGTGATTCGTCCTTGGGGACTGAAAATGGATTAGAAGGAAAGTAATAAATTGACCCTGCAGGCACTGACTCTAACTGGGAAATGGCTGCAGGAGTGCTGAAAGTTATCCACAGCTTTCATAAAGATACCATTCTTCATGAGTGTCAATGGGATGTTTAATCATGATAGATATCACACTGTAACCCATCTCAGCTCACATCCAATGACTTCACTGTGGGTAGCAATTGAAAATGATAACATTTGTGGATCATTTCCCTACTATCTCGAAGGGGTTGAGCTAATTCAATCATCCTAACTAGTTGGTGGAAACAAATCAAACCTGGTCTATATGGATCATTCCTATGTCACATTGGACATCTATATTTCAACCAACTGGGAAGCTCTACATGTATTACAAACTGCATTTGCTAATCTTGCTAATCTCAAATGCATTTGTTCACAACTTTACTGTAAATTGATACAGAAACCAACACTGAAATTTCTGTGATTCTAATTAATGACTCTAAGTCATGACTCTCAATCTTTGAATGAAAAATGTTGCCCAGTAACAGCTTTTTGGTTTTCAACAAGGCAAGGCATCTCACAAAACAGCTCAATAAAGTCACATAAACCTAGAAATCTGTGAAGTAAATCTAGAAAAAACACTGGAAATGCACAGCCAGGGAGAGAAACACAACAGGCCAGATTATGCAGGACCAGGCTTGCCACCCAGAACTGGGTTACAGACTCAGCCAGCTCCATCACGGACACAACCGTCCCCACCATCGAGGACATCTTCAGGAAGTGGTGCCTCAAGAAGGTGGCATCTTTCATTAAGGACCTTCACCATCCAGGACATGCCCTCTTCTCATTACTACCATCAGGGAGAAGGTACAGGAGCCTGAAGACCCACACCCAACATTTCAAGAACAGCTTCTTCCCCTCTGCCATCAGACTTCTGAATGGTCCATGAACCCATGAACACTAACTTGCTATTCCTCTTTTGCACTATTTATTTATTTTTGTAACATCGTAATTTTTACTTCTTTATGTCTTGCACTGGACTGCTGCCGCAAAACAACAAATTTCACAGCATGTGTTACTGATAATAAACAAGATTCTGATTCTGAGTGGAGCAATCAGTCAACATCATGGACTGTCGGCAGTCACCAGGACAAAGACCATTGGTCATATATAATGTTACTATACATCCAACCTCTCCTACATATAATCTTCCTCCTAAATCTAATAAAAGTAAATTGGCTGCTGACTTTACCTTGAGCCTGACAAGGAATTTCCACCACTTTCTCTATCTCAGCTGTGATGTGACGCTCAGGTTCCAGAACCAGCTGTGGGTGCTCTGAAGGAAGAGAAGAACTGAATAATAATCAGCCAAAGTACTCTCTGCCCAATGAAAACGATCGAAGATGAACTGTATAACACAATTGGAAGAGTGATCATTGGTAATTTGCTTTCAATTATTCTGAAGATTTATTTCTCTCCACTATTCTCCATTATGATACGACTTGTGTTGGGGAAGGGTAGAAAGACAATTTTCCAGCCTCCAAGGTAAAATGTCTTCTGTTGTTAGACCATTTACTAAAAAAAATACGAAGTGAATGTGGAGGTTTAAAGCATCTCTGAACACAAATATATATATTTCACATTGAGAAGTCAGTTTTCAAGCTACCTAATTAATCAGGCTATTGCCACTATAAACTCACACAGTTATGACCCCACTTGTCAAAATGTAATCTCCGCATCCTATCAGTCTAAAACATTTGTTTCCTACCAGCAGTATTTTGGGTTTAACAAGCCATTGGATAAAATTAACTGCATTCTAAATTTAATTTACACAAGTGATCAGTGCCACTGATGTATAGTTTCCAAAAAAATATGAATCGAAACAAAAATATGCATGAATTTATTTCCAGCTGTGATACAGCAGTAAAATTCAACTAACAACAGATCAGAAACCTTGATAACACATTGTGTTTTCACGTTATAATAGTGTACATCCTTTAATAGGTAATTAAATAAATGAGTTTGGTTCAGATTTGAGACACAAATGTTCCGCATCAGGGCCTGCAAAATGTTTCGTAGCCATATGTAAGTGCTCTTTACAGAACCAGACACTCACCCAACACAAACAAATAGGCCCCTGCGCTGACTGATGGAACACTGCTGCTTCGGAGAACAGCTTCGCATTCATAGTACCCAGCATCACGCGCTTTCAGGTTTAGAATCGTCAGTTTCCGGTGGTGGTCACTAAATCCACTTCTCAGTGGTACTCCATCCTTCTTCCAGCTAATATTTAGCTTAATTAGTGGCCTGAAAAAAAACCCACAAGACACAGGTGTTCCACACACTATTGATCTGCAGACATTATCAGTGTTCTCTTGTAGAAAGTTCATTGCAATTAAGCATAAATGATTAAAATTTCCAGTCAATATCGTTCATTAGATATCATTCTCAAATTCTGATATTGTGATCAATGTGCATCTCCAGCATGCTCCCATTTAAGGCATCTAGGTCTCTACACTGGATGAGTGATTTTTTTTCAATTGTTTATAAGAATTATTTGAGAGAAGAACTAATGACTTTACAAGACTTACTGTATTATTTTTATCTTTGCATATGTGCTTGGCAGGAGCTCTGTTTTTATTTTTGCACTTATTAAGATAGTAAATTTTTAAGTAGCAGGTAATGAAATGAGTAAGAAAATGTTCTGGTGTTATACTTGGTGCCAATTCAAGATCAACACTGGCTGAACTCTGGAAATGATGAATAACATAGAGACAACAAGGAAACAGAAGGAACACTTGACTGGAGGGGGTGGCAGTTGAGCTGAGAGAAAATTACTTTTAAACTAATTAATTAAAAATCTCATTAGCACTTCATCTGTATTACATGGATGCTCCAATGACACAAAAACTATTGAAGGCAATACCATACTAAAAGTAGTCTTGTACCGAAGGCATCAGAATTCATTTGGGAAGGGGTAGGACAAAATTAATGCAATGTGCATCAGAATGTTACAGCCTCAAGAGGTAGCAATATGCTTTGCCACTTTGATCCCAAGTAGAAGCCATTTTGTAACAGAAAAAATATGTGAGAATGTAAATTTTAATCTGAGCATCCCTTGAAGGCACCAGTTTACAACATATTGCACAAAGTATTAAATACAAATAGTGGAATATTTCTGAACATCCACTCTTTTAATGTTATATCTATTTTCTAATGAGGAAGGTGTATTATTAAAAGAGGAATTTGAATTTTGCATTTTCCTTTAATTGAAAAACTAATAACATTGTTTTGGGGTGGTGAAATTTATGTTGATGTTCACTGTTCCTGCCACTCTTTAATATGTGAACTTAGTGGACTCATAAAATGCAGAAATGACAGGACATGGCAATTAATAATTTTGCTCTTTATCCAAAGTGACAGCATAAAACAATATTATGTCAGGTTTATCAAAGTTTACTTGTGTTTAATGCTTTCCCTTTACCACCATGTTCTCAGGAGAACATTGTCTAACTGCACCAGTATGACCTTTCCATTTAATATTCTTACTAGTCTCTGATCAGCACTGTCTAGTACAACATCATCTGAAACCCTTGCGCTGTGAACTTCTGTTGTCTGTGAACTGAACACAGAATGTGTAAAGTGATTTTTTTCATGCTTCATTTAAATGACTTGTTTGATGCCTGTGTAGGACAATCTCTTGCATGGCACCCATACAAAGTTTTCAGTCCAAAATAACCAGTTGCTGGAAAATTAGTAATTTTAGATTGGTAGCAAGATTATTCAGAAGATCTGATCTCCTGTCTCTAATGCTGGGTACTGGCTGCATGGCAACAATACATTCTTCAGGAAGACTATTGAAAATGGGCTTCACCTGCCTGTTATATTAACTTTATATTTTCCTTTATGTCAAGAGACAAACAAAAAACCTGCATGAACATTTTAAACCTGGTGCAGATAACAATGTGTAGAGGTCAAATGTTTTGTTTGTGTGTACACTGTGTGCAAACAAATGAGACAGAATTAATATGAATAGAACAGAATCTCAGAGGATGAAAATAAATCTTTTTTAAGTACTTTGATAACGAGAGAAGTAACTTTAAAAGGGAATAGAAATATCACAAAAAACAGATCAATACTTGTCTATAGTTGTTATAGTGAGGTTTTATAATACAGGTCCTCCCCGGGTCATGAACGGCTGACTTATGGGCACTGCGTACATACGACTGAGCGTTTGGGAGACTAGTGGGATGGGTGGGGATGGATTTGCAGGCTGCTGTGGGGCTGCAGGCATCTTCTGCTGGGTGGGAACGGGGCTTATCCACTTGCTTTCTCTCTCCATCCCTGAGCTGCAACAATCGGGGGCTGGGTTGAGCCGAAGAGCTGGGAGCGCTGAACAGGTTCACTTTCTCACTCATTGAGTCAGTGAGGCTGGCTGGCGGCCAATCTTCCTGCGCTTGGTCGCTCTCTCATCACTGATGTGTCTGTAATCCCCTCCCACATACTGCTTTTGTTCATTTCAGACATACAAATAATTCAGGTTATGAACAGGAACAGAACCCTGTTGCACCCTGGGGACTGCCTGTACATGGCCAGGCTGTTTAGTATTGATTGTAACTTGCTGGGGAACTCTGGCAGTTTGGGTTGAACTGCCTACATTTACCTCCATTATGGTGTCTATAACTAGAGACTGAAAACATTCAATGGATTGCGAACAGTACATTAACACAGACAAGACTAAACAGCTCTGTGAAACATGGGAAGTTTAAGATTACAAGTTAGAGAAAGGTAAAATGTTGGGGTGGAGATAAAGATTCATAGAGTCAGGTAAAATGTCAAGTGTAAACCTCTTCTTATCTGCCAGCTGGTTCATACAGAGTCAGGAGGCTCTTATATAACCAAGAACTTCACTCTCTTATGTTGCCTTCAAATTGTTCCATCAGTTTTCTGCAGGGGAGGCACATGTGTGGGGAAGCTATGAAAACTAACATACTCTGCCTGTGTATCATATGCTGAGTCATATTTTTACTAGCTTCTGTAATCATAAATCACCACACTCTTATTAGGGTAAAGTACCCCTGTGATGTTATTGTGGCATCATTATCCCCAAATCATGCTTCTGTTGTGCAGCCTGAAGAACATTTGGACTGCTGGAAAACTGAGAATCTACGAAAAGAAAGCTTTTCTGAGGACCAACTGAACAAAACCCAGCAGTTTTAACTTCATCTGTCCATCAGCCGCAGGAAAACCAGGCTAATAGAGCAATATACAAGGGGCTTAAATATGCATGGAGTTCAATGCAAGATCAGTATTCACATGTAGTAGAACCACTTTGCTGAGCTGCATCTTTCCCTACATGTCCTAATACCCAACTACTTCCTACAGATCTCTTCATGAGATGAACCAGAGAAAGAAAACAGACAGACAGGCAGATGCATTCACACTGAAAGGAAAGAGCACCTTTATTATATATGGGCAGGAGTCAAGAACTGACACAAGTCAAAAGAAAGTGCACCACAAAATCTCCTTTGCCCTGTTGTTTTCCATATGAAGGTCTGACTGAGTTACCAATAGCATTATGAAACTAATAGCATCTAAAGTAAAACTGACCTTCATGTTTACAAGAGCTTTCAGAGTAAATTATCAACTATGCCTCACAACAAGCTGTAAAATGTAATCAGAACTCTCAATAAAATTATGTTACAAATTTCAAGGGATCTTTTCCTGATGTTTTTTAAACATTAGCTTATTCGTGTTTATCAGATTCTCAGTGCTTAGGGGACTGGATTAAAATACCAACAAGCTTCTTATGCAAACAGTGTAAGTCTATCACAGCAGTCATGAGTATTGTGAGATTGATATAACTCCACAGTGCTCAGTCTCTCAGGTTCCTCAGCTAATAATATTCATCACTTGTAATAAATAACTGCTATTCCTTTAATGCTAATTGGAAAACTTTATATCAACAGACTATTCTTGAAAGAACATCAATCATTGACTCTACACAGAATCAACAGAATAGGAGAAACATTAAAAAAAAGTACTTTTTGTCAATGTTACCTTCCTCTATGCTAACGATTTTTATCTTTTCTCAGTTTTTGCTATGATCTTTGAAGATTTTTAAATCAGTTCTTCTTCAAATAAAGGAACAGGCAGGTAGAATCCCACAGTCTTCAGACTATTTTTCATGAAGTACTTACAACTGGAAGAGGTTGAAATTCTATTATGCAATATATTATTGTAAGGCAAATGGATATGAATAATGGAGGTGAACATGATTTGAAATTTCCATTGATAATTGCCTCTGTAAGAGCTCCTGTCAGATTAGGAGAAGTAGTTGCTAGATTTGCTTTTTGCATGAGTCTTGACTTTTACTAAGTGTGACTCCACTGAAGATTTCATAGTGTTTAGAGCAACTATCCCTTCCACATCATGCACAGAAGGAAATCATTCTCCCTTGACCCTGTATGAGATTGGTGTTGGACCCCAGCAAAATGTTATTTTGGTACTGTTTTCAATGGACATTTGCATTTCCAGGTCTTAGTCCCATTACTTGATGAGACAACACAGCAATTTAGTGCAAATTAATGAGCTAATGTATTAATAATACAGCAGAGCAGAATTTCTCACCTATAAGGTGAAGTAATTTGTGCTCAGTAGATTAAGTAAGTCAAATCTCATGAGTATTAAATTAAACTTTCTTCATCATAAGACAGCCATCGCAGCAATTTTTTAATACACCATAAAGATGAATATTGTCATGAATTAACTATTGCCAGAAAATGTAATTAAAATTAAATTTAGCATTTTATTTTTGCTCATTGATTTTTCCCCTGAGGAAACCCCCTGCTGACTTCATTAGTTTAAAGATAGTGATGGAAAAGGATAGGACAGGTCTACAGGTTAGGATCCTAAACTGGAGCAGGGCTAATTTTGGGGGAGTTAGGCAGGATCTAGCAGAGATTGATTGGGTGAGCCTGTTTGAAGGAAAAGGAACGAATAGCAAGTGGGAGGCTTTTAAGACTGTGATATCAAGAGTCCAGGAGCAGCATGTTCCTGTTAGGGTGAAGGGTAAACCTGGCAAGTTTAGGGAACCTTGTTTACTGAGGAGAATTTCATGGTTGGAGATGTTTTGGAGGAAATTCATTTTACCAGGGAGGAGGTATTTACAGCCTTACAGCGCATTAAGGGTGGATAAATCCCCAGGGCCTGACTGAATGCATCCTCAGACTTTGTGGGAGGCTAGAGAAGAAATTGCAGAGGCCCTTGCGGAGATATTTGCTTTGTCGTTAGCCGCTGGTGAAGTTCCCAGAGACTGGAAGCTGGCTAATGTTGTTCCATTGTTTAAGAAGGGTAGCAAGGACAAGCCAGGGAACTACAGGCCAGTCAGCCTGACATCAGTAGTGGGAAAGTTAATGGAGGGAATTCTGAGGGAGCATTTGGATAGACAGAGTCTGATTAGGAGGAGTCAGCATGGTTTTGTGTGTGTGTGGAAAGTTATGCTTGACGAACTGTTTGGAGTTTTTTTGAAGAGGTAACCAAAAAGGTAGATGAGGGCAGGGTAGTGGATGTTGTCTATTTGGACTTTAGCAAGGCCTTCGACAAGGTCCTACATGGTAGGCTGGACTGGAAGGTTAGGTCCCACAGAATCCAGGAACAGCTAGTTAGGTGGATTCAAAATTGGCTCGGAGGTAGGAAGAAGGTGGTGGTGGCTGAAGGTTGTTTCTTGGAATGGAGGCCGGTTACTAGTGGTGTGCCGCAGGGGTCGGTGTTGGGACGTTTGTCATTCATTACTTATATAAACGATTTGAATGCGAAGGCACAAGGCTTGATCAGTAATTTTGTAGATGACACAAAATTAGGAGGTGTTGTTGATAGTGAAGAAGATTATTGTAGATTACAGGGGGATCTTGATCAGTTAGGGAAGTGGGCTGACAAGTGGCAAATGGATTTTAATACAGATGTAGGACTTATACAATGAAGGGTAGGGCACTAGGGAGTGTAATGGAACAGAGGAACCTAGGAGTACATGCATAGTTCATTGAAAGTGGTGTCACAGGTAGACAGGGTGCTGAAAAAGGTACTTAGCACACTGGCCTTCATCAGTCAGGGCACTGAGTGTAGGAGTTTGGACTTTATGTTGCAGTTGTATAAGTCATTGGTGAGGCTGAACTTGGAGTACAGTGTACAGTTTTGGTCACCCTGTTATAGGGAAGATGTGGTTAAACTGGAAAGAGTGCAGAAAAGATTTACAAGGATGTTGATCAGGACTAGAGGGCCTGAGTTATAGTGAGAAGTTGGCCAGGCTAGGTCTTTTATTCTTTGGAACGTAGGAGAATGAGGGGCGACCTTATAGAAACGTTTATAATTATGAGAGGCATAAATAAGGTGGATGGTAACAGTCTTTTCCCTAGGGTAGGGGAGTTCAAAACTAGGGGGCATAGATTTAGGATGAGAGAGGAAAGATTTAAAAGGGGCCCGACGGGCAACTTTTTCACGCAGAGGATGTTGAGTATATGGAATGAGCTGCCAGAGGAAGTAGTTGAGACAGGTACAACAGTACAATTTAAGTGGCACTTGGATAGGTACATGGAGGGGTGGGGCTTAGAGGGACATAGGCAGAATGCAGGAAATTGGGACTAGCTGGGTGGGAACTGTGGTTGGCATGGACTCGTTGGATCGAAGGGCCTGTATCCATGCTGTATTACTCTATGACTCCAATTGCAACACTTAATCCTCCAGTCAGGAGGTTCAGGTGCCATCTCTGCTCCTACCAAAGGCAGACACATTGGTGTCAGATCTACTGTGTCTGTACTGCAGTACTGGTTTTCCAGTGCATCCAGTTACAGCGATGGTTTTGACTGGTAAACCAAGTAGCTATCACAGTTGGTCGATCAGATTCGGGAATTACTTGCAGATTTTACAGCACCTTTTGTTTTAAAATGTATTGAAATTCATGTTCTCTCTCTGTCCTTCATTCGCACACCCTCTCATATACAATAAGATTAAATTTAAAACCAAAGAACATTTGAAATGTGCTAACAATGTTGAATATGGCTGCCACCAGCCCCCATCCATGCTCACACTGAAAGAATGGCCATTTGTGCTACTCATGGAGCAAAGGTGGGGGCTGAAGGAACTGTCCACTCCTCTCCTCCTGCTTTATGGAGGCACTTTCTTTAGAGACAGGGAAAAAACAGTCACAGGAAGAGCTTTCCTCAGGGGCTACTGGAAATGTCATTTGAGGAATATTTATCTTCTTGTAATAGCTCAATTTTTGCTTCCATTCAGTCATCGATTCTAAGAAAATCATAGATTATAAACAAATAGGTGAATTGTTTAAATTTTCATGTCATGATGTAATTTGTGGCACAAATGATTGATGATTGTGTACAGGCATACAGGTACTTGCACACAGATGTCTAGGTTGACTTGGTCAGCAGTCTGTGTCAATATTGCCTTCTGTTATAAATGCTATTCACATAGAGTCCTCTGAAAAGGTTAACAAAACTCTTGTAATTGTTTTTAAAACCCATGTGTGACTTTCACCTATCTGTTCAAACAAGGAGATATTAAAGCAGGAATTCTCGGTGGAATACATTTTTTGTCAGCCCATTCTAGCCAGAATTAACCTTCAATTGTTTGAAGATTCCAGATTAATAAAGTGTAGCACCAAAGAGAAAAGGCTTTTCTTCTGGGACCAAGAAGATTGCTTTGGTTCATCCTGGCTCCACAAAGAAAACAAGAAAGTTCATCATTCTTTGCCTCTTGTTTCTGGCAGGTTTGGACTGGTTTTTACTTGTAAGGAAATCCAGTCTGACCTCTTTAGATGGGTATTGGGTAAAATAACAGTGGGTCCCTGATCGTCTCATTGAGACTGAGAGAACCATGAGAAAAGGAGCCTTAAGAAAGCACACTTTCTGCATGCTTATTAGAATTAAAACTAATGGAAGATTTCAGACATTAAATACCCAGTCAAACAGCTTCCTCTGGGCAAATGGGGTTAAAATCAGCCAAGTATTCAGACAAGTCACAAAGAGATCACAGAAGCTGAGCAGTAAAATGTAAGGTATAGTGCAATCACACATGATCAGCGATTTTCCTTCAGGATCCGATGGATGCTATAGAGCCATCAAAGACGCCTTCCGAGCCACCCCTCATCCTCACTTTGGGAAATCAGACCACCAGACCATGCTCCTTCTCCCTGCATACAAACAGAAACTGAAACAGGAGAATCCGGTACGGAAAGTCGTGCAGTGCTGGTCTGAGGAAGCAGATGAGCTCCTACGTGACTGCATTGAGACAGTGGACTGGTCCATGTTCAAAGACTCAGCTGCCAGCCTAGATGAGTATGCCACCACCATCACAGACTTTATCAGCAAGTGTGTTGAGGACTGTGTACCAAAGAAGACAATCCGGGTGTTCCCAAACAGGAAACCATGGATGAACCGGGAGATCCACTCCCTACTGAAGTCGAGGATTGCTGCACACAAATCTGGTGATCCTGATCTGTACAAGAAATCGAGGTATGACCTTCAGAAAGATATCAGGGATGTCAAGAGGCAATACCGACTCAAAATAGATTCCCATCATAGACTCAAAATACATGCCATAACAGGCTACAAGACGAAGACGGGCTGTATAGTTAACAACAGCGCATCCCTTCCTGATGAGCTTATCGCATTCTATGTGCGTTTTGAACAGAAGGGAAGTGGATTGTCACCACCCACCCTGATAGCCTCCAATGCAACAGGACAGAAATCTAAAACATTCTGAGAGGGTTCCATTGTATAGGTAAAGAGAAATTATTTCCATTTGTGTATGGGGGGAAGTAAACCCATGGTCATAAATACAAGTATAATATTAAATATGCTGTAAATACCACAGGAGATTCTTCACTTAGATCAGTTGTCTTCATAGCAGTGTCCAGCGCCTGTGGCAGTTCCCACTGATCCCAAGTGTAGCTCCTGTGGGAAGTGAGGGTCACAGCATGGCTGGGAGTACGGGCAGGAGCGCAGGCGGAACGTGGCCGAGAACCGGACCAAGTGTGCAGATGGAGCACAGCCAGGAACAAGGCCAGGTGTGCGGATGGAGCAGAGGTAGCTACAGGGGCAACGTGCAGATGGAATGTCATGGGGAACATGGTCAGGTGTATGGCCAGGACTGAGACTGGCTTTGTGGACTGATGTGTGGCCAGGAGCTGGTGTGGTTGGGATTGGGAGCTGGAGACTGGAATTTGGCTGGGAATGTGGGCAGATGTGGAGCATACGAGCCAAAGGGAGGGAATCTGTGAGACGGAGGAGGAGGACAGAGAGAGGAGTGGGGAGGAAGGGAATGAAACTTTGTGAAAATTGAGACAAAAAGGACAGGTGCATTTCACAATCTGGCAAAACACATGGGGGAGATAGGATTAGAAGGCCACACAAGTCCCTTTGGAGAACTTCCAGAAGAGAGTCAGATGCAGCATGAACTCTGACGTAAACGAGGTGGGTAGAATGGCTAATTTTGTGTTTGACACTCCTGGTACATTGTTTTCAAAAGATTTTTATCTATGTTCTTTCATCTTCCTGAGAATTGTGACACTTTATTGCAGATGTCTGGATATGAAGTAAACAGTACAAATCCACCTGGTGTGATTTCTGTGGTTCATTTTTGGGAGGACCTCTCAGCAGCCAGCAGAGACGTTGGCTCATCATGTGATGGACCATATGAGATACACAATCACTCTGAATCAAGGACAGAAAATGCTGGAAATATTCAGCAGATCATAATTTGGTCGTGGAAATTCAGCCTTTCTATACTTCTCTGGCAGAAACAATGTGAAATCAAAAGAAAATCTCCAATCTCTGTAGGTACTAAAGCTGTGAAATGTTCAGTATTGCTGATTATTTTAAACTGCGTGATTAGATTTGCTGCCACTTCAGAAACACCCAAAATTGCAAATTTGTTTGTGTCAAGTTGGCAGTTTGTATTCTTTGGGAATAAAAAAAGATAGGAGCATACTAATTCTGTCGACCTGCCCGAAACTGATGTAAACAAAATATACTGGTGTCCCATCTGGGCTTAATCATGAGTGGAAGTGGGATTTGTAAAGCTTGGTCAAGCAGAACCAAATATTCCATTTTGGATGTTGTAGACTATAAAAATAATGAAGTCATTGATGTCCAAAATAATTCCAATAACAGCCCAAGGGCTTGGAAACCATGGTTTTGTGCCTAACAATCTTGGTGAGCATTAGTCCGCATTGATTCTCAACATAAAAACTTCCAATCATTGAGAGATATTTAATGTAGAACAGAACACAATTCAAGCAGCCACATCTCCTCCCTTGTCCTTTTTCCAACAGGAATGTGCTTCAGAACAAAATCAATTAACTGACCTTTCATCACCTGTGGACATGCGGACTTGGCTTTCCATTTTTCAGTCTGCTCCCAAAATTAATGGTTTTATTTTGTAAAGCAGCAAGAAACCAATCAAGCTGAGAGAGCAATTTTGATTTGTATAAAAGTACTGAGCTCCTGTTCTCATGCACTACAGAGACTTACAGTGCTTTCCAGTTCAGCTTTGACACTTGAAGCTCAAAGTGACACAGTAACAGTACACATGAAAGAGAGGTAATAAGAAAGATAGTGTTACTTTTCTATTAGTTATTCTAGAATTCAACCAATTGTGTCTGCTATGAAATTGCACCCACATGCCTTCCAAATAGAATCTATGTTTTGTTTCTTGAAGCTAGTTATTTATCAACCATTCAAAAAACAGTTCATATGATTTATGAAAACTATTTCAAAAGTTGATTGCATTAGTATTAAACCAATGAAATTTGTGACACTGTTGTCCAGGACTGATTATTTGAAACTCAACAAAAGCAATGTCTTCAGAATAAAAGATTTACTGCCATTCTGCTCATTAACCAAATCTATAAATCTTCCTTTTCATGATAAAGCAGCAGGTCCTGTTCTTTTGAAAGAAATTGATGGAAACACATTTTTACCAATTATTTTCATATGAAACAAAGAAAGGTGGAAATATGAAGTACTAACCTGGCATTGGCCACACATTCCATTGTAACCTCAGGAGATCCCAAGACTACACTTGTGTTCTTTGGTGAGATAATTATAACTGGAGCGATGGGGTCTGCTGGAGCACCTGTATCTTTAAAGACACAAAACGACAAAAATAACTTTTGAACGGAACCATTTTTAAAGGCTGTGTGCAATTGAGAATTTGTATTTTATAAACCACAGGTTTGTCTTGTAAACTAATAGATGTCTGGAGCAAAGGTTTTCAAGGAAGTAACATAACATGTACAACGATTCAACATTAAGCTTTAAACAGGAAGTCTTCAATTTTTATTAGATGTTTTCTTCTATTGCTAATGAAAACCAAGTGGGGCCAAGAAATCTGTCTGCATAATCCCAGCACTACACAGGCAAAAATTGCATTAATGTGGCATGAAGAAATTTAGTGTACGTTTCTGCAAGACAACACCATTCATTAATGCAATAGTTTTTCTGATGTGAGATTTTCCTGTGCTCTCCTTTTGGCATTCGACTCACCCAAATGACAACAGAGAAGTCCAATGCATGTGGGTCAAATAATGAATGGTGTTATTCACTCACAGAAGGGACAGCATTCACTAAAACTGAAAGCTCCGCAGCTGCATTATTTAAGATGGCAGACTCATTTCCCCTGCAGTTATAACCAATGCTATACTACAAAACAGAGTCAGTCCACCAAATAGTTACAGCAGGTTCCCTCAAAACATTTGGCCAGTAATGCCAGAAGAAATCCTGCAAAAACAGAAGGTGAACAATGAATTAAAAAAAAACATGAGAAAGATTGCTGACAAAAGAGATGGCACCAACACCTTCTCCACCCAACTTCACAGGGAGTCACCATCGAATTGACACTTCCCATGGCAGCGACATCTAGGCAGGCTGCTCTTCCACAAGTCAACCTCAATCACATCTGTGACCTCTGAAAACCTGCAATCCAAGCTTAAACAAGTGTCTCAGAATCAAAGTCAAGGTCATCCTCTCTTCGACTCCTTGCCTCAGGACCCTTCCAAGCTGTTTCTATGCTGCTTGCTGCTGTGTTGCTTTAATGCAACTTCAGGATTTAGAGCTGGCAGGGGCATTTGGCTGCACTGGAGAGGTCCCAAAAGTGCAGGCATTCAGAGAAGGAACTCCTACCCTTGAACACACTTCCCTGGCAATTTCCTGCCAAAAGTGCATGTGGAGAAGGAGGCTTCCTCCTCTGTTCACTGTTCTTCAGCAGCCTGTACCATCTCCTCTGGGGGCAATTTTGGAGATCTGCTATCTCCTTTGGGGACCACCTGCACTGGGGACAGTTTGCATCCAGCCAATTAATGTATCAGCATGTCTTTCTGAGTGGGAGGAAACTAGAGCACGTGACAAAAAGCCTTGCAGTGACAGGGAGAATATGCAAATCCACACAGACAGCACCAGTGTTCAAGATTGAACCTGGATCGCTGCGCCACTGTGCCACCTGGTGCCAGTAGCTGGTAGGGTGTTGCCTACATTGTGATATGACCTTTTAAGGACTGTGGGGATAAGTGCCGGCAGCCTAAGAAATTGAACTGGTAATACTTGCTCATCCTGAAACAGAGTAGAGTTATAGTGGAAGTCTGATAACACTATTCTGAATCAGGGCAAACCAACTGTGCCATCCTTGCAGAACTTTTTCAAACCATGTTACGGTGGTTCAAATACCTCTATAACACTGGCAAACTGGCACAAATAAATTCCTAAGCTGTGAATCCAGCAAACCTCCATGTCAATTTCAATCCTCATCATTAATTCATTTGACCCTCGTCGGCGACCCAGAACCATTATTGTAATTTTACCCACCAGGTTAAAATGGAGAAGTTGGGTTTGTTCTCCTTGGAGCAAAGGTGGCTGAAGGAAGATTTAATGGAGGTGTACAAGATCATGACTGTTCAGATTATATAAAGAAAGAAAAGCTGTTAGCTGATGGTAGAAGGAGTTGGGGACACAGGTTTAAGGTTCAAGAGATGTGAGGAAGAACTTTCTAATGCAGCAAGTGGTAATGACTTGGAACGTGCTGCCATTGAGAGAGGTAGAAGCAGAGATGTGATCTCACAAATGGCCTGTATAACTGAAGCATAGACTCCCTATCTTTGTATTCAATTTCCCTTACAATTAACAATAACATTTTATTAGCTTTCCAAATTATTTGCCATATCTACACACAGGCCTTTTGTGAATCATGCACTATGTCACCCAAACCCCTCTGCATCCCAGAGCTCTGACATGTGCTCATCGTGTGGTGCACATTAAGTCGGTGACTGTAATCTAGGAAGCTGACATGATTCTTCCAAGTGTAGCATTATTAAAAACAAAACTATTCAGTAAATGGCTTCTTGAAAGCCAAGCTGTCTTTTCTCCATTCCTGCTAACATTTCTGAAAAACCATCTCATAACAGTGGTACATTTGGGCTGGACATTTCCACATTTGTTTAGAGCACTAGAAAGTTGACCAGTGTCCTTTCATTCACTACACTAACACTTGCGCTTTGAAAGAACTATCTAATTTTCTCTACTTCTTATACTTAAATTGAGAACGGCAGTATTCTTAACAAAATACATTTTTAAGCAGGAGACAAAATCAAGGGCTGTTTTGCTTTCCAACATTATGCCAAAACAACACTGTATACTTTTATTGTTGGTAAAGATGGCATCTGGGAAAGAACATAAGAGGGTGTGAGGTAGATAGTTTTCTTCTACATAATGTTGAACAGTGAAAGTAAATACAGCTGCTTTTTGGATCATCACCACTGAATTACACAATTATACTTCTGCTGTGACTTCAAAAGGTTTTGTGCTGTTTGTAGATGTTAACTACAACACATGTATAAAAGCAGTGAATTGAATCGAAGAACCCTATCAACTTACACAACTACGCTGGTCCATAATTTGTAGTCAGCAGTGAGGCATCCACATTTTTGCTGATTAGTAACTAGTAGTAAATACTGAAACGTTTCAGCAGCATCCTTCGAGAGCACTAAATTGTTATGATCGTTACATGAGTTCCAAGCTTCTACCCGTTGAGACTTTAGTCACAAAATGCGAGCTATGATTTTCTTCCAGGTTTCAGCAGGTTGGCAACGCTGTAAATTTTTGGTGGTATCACTTAACATTTGATATAGTTCTCTGGAACCTGAATGCTAACTTGCTGGTTAATTTGCAAGACTGCAATCAGCACTAAAATTTGTAGTTTGTGCATTTAAGTAACTATTAAAATCATTTAATGTCACTGACACTATTGTTGCATTAATTTTACAACAATAAAATGAAGCAAATTTCACTACATTGGCAATGAAGGCCAATATTAAAGTGACATGTTAGTTTCATCCATGTGATATTTTACAGACAAAATGGAGAAAAACTTACATCATCATATCTCAACAAACTTGGGTCAATTTGAGCTGTACTTCAGATAAAGACAAATGATTATGTAAACACAGGCCCTCCCCGGACACCCATACATACGAACAAGCTGACTCACTAAAATTTTTCGATCAATTTTTAAACAATATTTGAAACAAGTTAAGCTTCCCTAACTTTACAGCAGAGCTTCACAGGTGAGTGTGAGGTGAATCGAGTGATTTGGAGTTAGGCAGTGTGGTCGGAGCCTGACCACGCAGCAGGTTGCTGTTGAGGTGGAGGCAAGATTTTTAGCGGGAAATAGTGGTTTGAGCTGCTGTGCCGGCTGTTTGCATTTGGATTTGCCTGCTGCTGCAGGGCTGCAGGCATCTTCTGCTGGGTGGGAATGAAGTATTTCCACGTGTCTTCTCTCCCCACCCCCCTCCAAGCCACAACAATGGGGGCTGGGTTGAACTGAGCAGAGCTGGGAGCGCTGAGCAGACTCAACTCACTCACTGAGTCAGTGAGGCCAGCTGGAGGCCGCTCTTCCCACGCCTGCTTGCTCTCCCATCACAGCTGTTTCTGTGATCTTCTGCCACGCAATGTTTTTGTTCATTTCTCACTTACGAAAAATTCAGATGACAAACAGCTTCCGGGAACAGAACCCTGTTGTAACCTAGGGACTGCCTGTAGCTTTAATTAGCAGCTCTGCATTTCCAATTTAAAATTAACTGTTGATTGCTCTGGTCCTGATACAAACAACTGCATATTTCTAACTTTAAAAAAAGGTGTTGGTGCCTATATGCATGTGGCTCATACAATGCTATTTAAACCTGTCATAACCATAAGTTAGAGTTTCCTTTTAATTATACCAGAGAAAAAAATTGTAAAATATAGATCTGCGTCAAGATAAGGATGGATTACAACCAAGACATGAAGTTCAATGGACTTGTTGACAGTGTGGAGGGTTGTCTGAGGTTACAGGGTGAATTGACGTGTTGGTGAAATGAGCTGAGAAATGGCAGATGGAGTTTAATCCTGATTAGTACAAGGTGATACATTTTGGGAGTACCATTGAGGCTCAGACATGCACAATGAACGGTAAGGTCCAAGGGGAAATTGACAAACAGAGGGACCTTGGCGTGCAAGTCCAAGGATCCTTGAAGGTGGCAGCGCAGGAACATGACGTGGTTACGACAGCCACTGGGATACTGGCTTTCATGAGTTGGGGTGTTGAATTAGGTTATGCTCTAACTTTATGAAACATTGGTCAGATCTCAGCTGGGGTACTGCGTGCAGTTCTGGTCACCACATGACAGGAAAGATGTGGTAGTAATGGAGATGGTGCAGAGGAGATTCACCAGGATGTTGCCAAGGATGGAGTATTTCAGTTATGAGGAGAAACTGGAATGGCTGGGTCTACTTTCCCTAGAGAGAAACTAGTTAAGCGGGGACATGATTGTGGTATATAAAATTGTGAGAGGTATAGATGGGGTTGACAGCAGGAAACTTTTCCCCTTATCAGAAATGAATAAAAGTAGAGGACATAGATCTAGATTTAGAAGGAATCTGAGGAGGATCTTTTTCACCCAGAGAGTGGTGAGTACCTCGAATACACTGGCTGAGAGAAAGGTGGAAGAAGAGTTGCTGACAGCAGTTAAGATATATCTCGGCGAGCACTTAAATTGCCTTGGCATAGAGACTACAGGCCAAGTACTGGAAGATGGGATTAACTGGGATGGTTTGCCACTGGTTGGCACGGATATGGTAGGCCGAATGGCCTGATTCCATGCTGCATGACTCAATGACCCTGCTATATTTGGGGAATGTAGCAACAACATTCAACATTTTGGCTGGATTCAGTATATCTTGTGCATTGTGATAAACTGTCTATTTTTCAATGCAATTACTACTATGACCTCACAGTGCAACGAGTGAATAAAATATTTGAAAAGATTTGCAGTAAATTTAGTACAATTAAACATCACCCTTTTCAATAACGGGACAACCCAACAACGTTTTAAAGGAATAACTCATTATTTCCCCCATATTTTCCCTATTACTGAAGCCTTTTATTTCATATTTTCCTTCAGAAAATGATTAAAAAGTTTATGCTGGGACTTTCCATTGCAATCCATAAGGATCATTATTAAACAACTGATCCCCAGTCCCTACTGGCTCTCAGCTGAAGATCTAACCAAAATAGCCAGTGGTAGGGGCAATTCTAGGAGGATTCAACTTAGCTCGTATCAACTGCCAACCAATGAAAGTATTGAAAATTGCAGGAATATTGTGGGCTAACTTAGAATTGAAAAAATAGCTTAACAAACCCAGTAATTCAGCACAATCCTGCATCGCAGAAGTGTTTGTCAATGTGGTTTGTTGTCATTATCTGAGATGCAAGATGTAAGCAAAACCAAAAAGAAAATTGGGGATAAGGGAGAATACATCCTAGCTTACTCCCAAACTAAATATTCCAATGATCTAGTCTCTCAGCTACAATCTGAGGTACCTAGCCTTGGAGGAAATTACAGAAAGAAAATGAATGTAATAAATTATATAACCTTCATCATGTAAACACCATGCAGTTAAAAGCTGCAGCCCTGAACAAATAGGAAGGTGCATTTTTACAGTCCTCTAACTGGCACATCAAGGACAGTGTTCGTAAATTAAAGCAAAACTGAAATTCCAACTATAATACAGTATCAAAAATAGAAATGAATTTAAGTTATAAGTAATAAATAAAAATGGACAAAAACTTGAACAGATATTTGAATATGAGATTGTACAAAGGGAAGATAGAACATTCATACAGCTGTTAAGAAATTAATGTAAGATTTTTTTTCCCAATCTGTTTTGCTTTAATGGTGCAACTTAACATTGATACATACTTCAGAGTTTTATAGAGCGGCAACATTACCTGACTGCTCTTGAACTCAATACCTCAACTAATGAAGGCCAACACACCATAAGCCTTCTTAACAAACCTGTCGACCTGCGTGGCAACCTTGAGGGATCTATGGACATGGACCCCAAGATCCCTCTGTTCCTCCACACTGCTGAGAGTCCTGCCATTAATCTTGTATTCTGCCTTCAAATCTGATCTTCCAAAGTGTATCACTTTACACTTACCCGGGTTGAACTCTATCTGCCACTTCTCAGCCCAGCTCTGCATCCTATCAATGTCCTGTTATAACCTACAGCAACCTTCTACACTATCCACAACACCACCAACCTTCATGTCATCTGCAAATTTACTAACCTACCCTTCCACATTCTCATCCACGTCATTTATAAAAATCACAAAGAGCAGGGGTCCCAGAACAGATTCCTGCGGAACACCAATGGTCACCGATCTCCAGTCAGAATACACTCCATCTACCACCACCCTCTGACTTCTATGGGTGAGCCAATTCTGAATCCACACAACCAAGTTTCCCTGGAACCCATGCCTCCTGACTTCCTGAATGAGCCTTCCATGAGGAACCTTATCAAACGCCTTAATGAAATCCATGTACACCACATCCACAGCTCGACCTGCTTTGTCACATCCTCAAAGAATTCAGTCAGGCTTGTGAGGCACGACCTGCCCCTCACAAAATCATGCACCTTAGCTGCTTTCTCAATCTCTTTCTGTAAGATTACCAAAATCAAATATCCTTCCTTTGCCCTTTGTAATTTCCTTCTCAAAGGCAATGGCTTGTATTTGGGGAAATTAGTCCATTATCTGAACAGTCCTTTATCCATCTGAACCACACCTTCAAGCTTCCAACAAGAACCACACCAAAATTCTAACTGTCGTGTGAATGTATGGCAATGATGGAAGAGGACATGGGGGGAACCTGAATTCACCCTGATCCTCTGCTTGCCATTTATTCCCTTCAACATGATCCCAGAATGTATCACTCAACAGTATATACTGTACACAGGGGGAAGCATGGCTAATGGTCCCTGAAGGTGTGGTATTTTGCTGGCTATAAGCTAACAAAATATGAATCGATAATAATTAAAGAAAATAATTTCATGTACATTATCAGACTAATTACAGAAATTAATTTATCATGTTCTTGATACAAATCTCCAGAACATGAGCATACAAAGCCATGTTGCTGCCCAAGGAAAGAAGTCCCAGGACAGGACAATTTGTTTTGTAAGAGTTCAAATAGCTGACTAAACTAGCTTCTCTTCAAGATGAGTGTTGAAGCAGTTTGTCTGTGTGTAGGAAAAATATTAGAATGGGGAAGATGGGAATGTTTTAAATAACAGAAACAATCTTACTGAATGAAGAAAACATGCCTTGACACAGCTCCTTTATAACTAATAAATGTCCAAGTTGTTTGAAAAAAGCATTGTAAGACTAAAATGGGCCTTCGCCAAAAGGAGATATGTGTGATAATGGAGAAATGATGAGATAGAATAGTTCACAGAATGAATTCTAAAATATGAGTCCTGCACAATGTGATGCACACTTGTCACATGTGGGGTAGAGTGGAAGGGCTTTGTACAAGAGGTGAGATTCAGAGCAATATGGTGTTCTGGTTGGAGATATGGGGAATTAATTGTAGATCTGGAGCAGGCTGCAGGCAAGGGGAAAATGAGAAAACATCAAGAATTTAAACACAATATTGAGAATCTTAAATTGATTTGTTGGAGTAACAGGAATCAATGTGATTAGTGAGTGGAACAAAGTATGGGAAATGGGTGGCAGTGTTTTGGATGAGCTGGGAGATGGGAAGCAGCCAGGAGACCATTGGGATAATCTAGTCTAAGGGTGATTTAAAAGAAAGAGAGTTTGAGTCACAGATGGGCAAAGGCACTAGGAGTAGCAGCAAGGTCAATTTAAAGGAGATGGCTTTCGTCATGGAGAATATTTGGGGCTAAGCTCACCTCAGAGTCATATACGCACTGAGATTTGAAGCAGTCTAGTTCAACCTATTTTATAGCAGAGCAAATAAGGGAAGCATGTATTGACACAATCTTTTCAGTAGGGGTTACCAGGCAACAAGACTAACCAAAATCCACAATGATTGTTTCCCCTTTCCTTGTCCAGGAATTCTGAAGCCAATTCAGGATGTACCTTGACTGTTTTGGTTGAACAATTCAGTTTGTCGCATGCCAGGGTTTAAAACTAGAATTTTCTCGTCTAAACTGGCTGTTGTATTTCCTACATTTTAATAGCAGTTTTACAACAAAAGAACACCACTGGTGGTGAAGCACTTTGGGATGGCTTGAAGTGCTGAAAGGTGCTATATAAAGGCAAGGGTTTGTTGCTCTGCATTTGCTCCAGCAAGATCATACATTCTGCACTAAACTAAAAAAAATTGTGTATTTTTCCTGCAAGAAATGCAAAAGAAAAAGGATATTGCATGCTTTTAAGGTGAGAGGGGGGAATTTTAAAGGCGACACGAGGGCCAGGTTTTTATGCAGAGAGTGGTAGGTGCCTGGAATGGGTTACCAGGGGTAATAGTGGAATTAGGCAGTTTGGTAGAGTTTAAGAGGCTTTTAGATAGACACATGAATATGAAATGAATGGATATTGATGATAAACAAGAGGAGGACATTTAGTATAAATCTACATCAAGATCGACACAAGATCGTGGGCCGAATGGCCTGTCCAATGCCATTCTATGTTTTAAGTGTTGTATAAAAATTGCTAGATCCTCATTTTTATTTGTCAAACCTTTATTTTAAATATATGTCAGGACTTTCTTAAGGACATTATAGAAAATTGTCTCAATTCAAATATAAAAATGATGTATGTATCTGGAACATAGAAACATGCAGCACTGGACAGGACATTCAGCCCACAATGTGGAGGGCTACGTTGTACAAACTACTTTAATGACAAAGCACTTTAACTACTTTGTAATTAAACTTCCAAAGGTAATGGACTGAACTGCTGATGGATTATGTTCAGAATTTTACTTTTTGTCTGGAGATGCAATTAGGAAAATAAGAAAAAGGAAACAGTCAAGGGAAGAATCAGAAAAGACAAGGAATGGACACATGCAGATAATGATAGTAAGAATGAAAAAACATTGCTGCAAGAAATTCTCAGGCCACAGACAGTGATCCTACTCAGCAGGATCTTACATCAGCCTGCGGGGAAATGTGTGAGAGAGAGAGAGAAGAGTGAGAGAGAGAGAGCGAGCGAGAGAGAGAGAGAGAGAGAGAAGAGGAGCCTGCAGCATCAATAACTTGATAAGTTAAACTTCCATCAATGCTACACATGGTATAAAGAAACCCCTAGGCTACTACTTTAACCAGTTTATTAAACCCATTGATTAAATTCCTCACCTAATTTCCATATATATGTTTTCAAGGATATAAATGTGCTTCTACTGAGGAAATCATTAAACTCATGTACACTGAGATCTAACTATAAATGAACAATATTAATTTGAGTTGTTGTTGTCTTTTTTGTCCGATGGTCAGTAACTAAGGTGCTACATATCAATCTTTCCTCATTATTGCCAAGGGCTGTAATTGAAATATGTTTTTCCAAAGTCATGGATGTCTTTGTCAGGCAAAGCATGATGAAAATACCTAACATGGCAATATTTTGAACATTTCTCAATTTACAGACAGTACAAAAATAAGTTAATTAAAACATCTAAAGCAGATCTGATAACAACAGATTGGAGACTTTAATTCATCCATGTCAAGATATTTTAATAGCTTTTATCAATAAAGCAAGCTGGAACATAATAAGAATTTTTTCAGCTCATCTACAATGAGTTTGCTCCATAAAACACAGGAAAATCTATTTGAGAGAGGAAATGATATATGCTTGAGCCTGTAAAGTGAGCTTATCTGGTATGTATCACCTAAAGGCAGTGCCACTGCTGGATAACAGCAGCTTTCACGCTCTTCCAAATCCATTCTGATATCTGGGTTACTAATCTCAGTTTACCCATGTTTTACTATACTGCTTGGCTTTCCCAGCTCTGCAGGATATCACCAATATCAATGGGTACAGAAACAACAGTTCATTTTGTAAAAATAAATCCCTTTTATGAAAGAGTTTGGAAGTTTTCTGAAGGCATTAATAAGTAACAGGCTAGCAGGCTGTACAGAAATTGATTGGTCAGAACCTGCGGAGAAGGTAGTGCAGAGTGAAAAGCAAAGTCAGCAGAACCCATCGTGCCTTTTCCCAATGTCCCAGTGCAAGTGTAGGGATAGGGGCTCTTGAGATGGAAGCTCCTTCATGTCTTTGTTTTGGAAGTATATTAAGGGACTATGTATTGAAAAAGAAATTGTTGCTTTGAGAAGTGATTTTCCACAAACTACATTGGGAAGTTCATAATTGGGAGAGAAACAGGCAAGGCAAAACCTGACCAATTCACAAAGGATTTGCATTAAGTTTTGTAGTAGTAAAAAAGATGACTCCAAAGCTTGTATTTTTTTTGGAAATAAGCAAACAGTATTTTGAAACAACTCCAATCCACACAATGAATGGTGGAACAAAATAACAAAAATATGCTCAAAAATGTTGAATGTTGGAGATTCTTCTAATTCTTCAGATGCTCCCTTGAGTAGCTCAACCATACACAACAGGAAAGGCACATGTTCACTGCTGGTCCATTTTGCACAAGATTAATTCAATGAATCCAGCAAAAGGCCCATTGCAATTGGCCTCAACATCACTGAATCAGCTGAAGGAAAAGTTAATCAGGGTTCCTTCAGGCTTTGCGAGAACAGGGTTGTGTTCAGCCCTCCTTCTCCACAATGTTCATTCTGAAGGCTTGTAACAATTTGTGACCATTTCGGTGAGGCACAGGAATATGAATTGCACTCAAGGAAGTTCACCGCAGTATCTTATGAGTGGCCTCAAGACCAATCCAAGGACTCAAGTCAAAAATTTCATTTATTAATTAGGTTAATGTAGTCTCAAATCTGCAGCCATTGAGTTTTGGTAATCAAATTCCAAAAGAACAGGCTGCTCCATCTTATTGGACAATTGTTACTTTGCTGACCTAGGGATTTAAAATGACCAGCTTAAAGCACAGTTCATATCAAGGGATATATCTGAAATCACAATACCAAGAACTGAAAGAATCAACAACTCAAGATATTTGCAAATTTCTGGGATCATGGATTAAGAATTTGATATAGAGCCCGAAATTCCATGGAATGCATCTGGTGTTTCAGACCCACAAAGTTAAAAACTAAATTTAAAACTAGCTGTCTCGGGGTTGAATTATATTCTGAGTCTACATTTATTGCACCAGAGAAATGGATTTCTTGATAAAGTACAAATTGCACATTAAAAATGAATTGCCTTTGCATGAATAAAAGGCATAAGTGCCAATTAATGGTAGAAAATAATATTTGAAATTTAGGTTTACTAAACACAATATTTGAAATTTAGGTTTACTAAACACATATCACTTAGATGGCTAACAACACTATTGTTGCATAAATAATTTTAAGCAAGCAGTAGTAAGCATCTGGTTGTCCATGCACTGTTTGTTGATTCAAGTTAACATGCCATAATTTTGCTTTACACATTTCTGCTGTGAATTATCTTGCCGAGTACGAATTGTTCAAATGAACACCATCAGAAATTGACATTAAGCTTTTCTGCCTTTAGCGGGGCCTTATTAAGTATTAATTGATTGCCTTTTGTGGCTTTTAAAAGCAAAATTTGCATAAAGTAAAATAATTCATTGGATGTGAAACATATTTAGGCATTCTAAGCACATATTAGCTCCTATATAGTTCTAAGATCCCTACATTTTATGAAGAGCACAGAAACACATTTTGAGAGGGGAGATAGATTGACACTTATTACATTTTATTTTGCTGCCCTGTCTCCAATCAACAGTTTGACAAACATTCTCTGGAAATTGAAGCGCATCTACTTTTGGTGCATTGGTTTCCCGAGTGTTAGTCCTGAATTGGGCTCCCATCAAAATATTGAGAAAGGAATTAAAAGCAAGTGTGCATCAGCATTAGGGTGCTGCACAGCCCAACATGAAACCTAACCCTAACCCCACACAAAATTCAGGGTCGCTGCCAATATTTACTGCACAATCAGAGAGGGGTACCAGCTGTAGAGAGTAAACTGGCTGCAAATTAATAGCAGCAAATGCAGACACTTCACGTGATTGGAAAACAGCAGCGTTGTGGAGGAGGCAGATGCTGCCAGGGAGTGGCAGAGAGCTCCCAGCTTCATAGAGAGTGATAATGAAATCTTGGTGAATTAGATACGTGCCAGGGGAAGGCTATGAGAATCAAGGGGCCAGGAGATATACCAGAGCCCCATAGGAGAAGCTAGACAAGAAATGGCTCAAATGATCTCCTCCAGGAGTGAGAATCTCTGGCTGACAAAGTAACATCATAAGATGTTTCATGATCTCAGAGGCTATCCAAAGGTGATCTGCACATCACTAAAAGTACCGCTCTCCCATCCAGAAGCACTTGTACTGCACATACATGCTTGTGCTAACTGTCTCTCCATTCACTTCCACCACCACCCCCACTGACCTTCTACCCCCTCTACTCCCCACACGTAGGTCAAGCCTCCAAAGTAGTATGATGAAAAGATGACTCAATATCATTCATCTTCTGAAACACTCAGGAATGAGGCCACCTGCAAGGAAATGGAGCCTCATCAAACTGGAGGAGACATGCAGAGGGAAAACAGAGCTCCAACCATCACTTTATTACATCTGCCAGGAATGCCTGTTAACAATGTTTCATGATGAGTACTACATCTCCTTTGAACTTTCCCACATATCTTTATGACCACGTGTTGCTTCATCACTATAAAGATACTGAGGGAACAGTTTATAAGTACAGCTATCTTCTGCCCTATCTTGTCATGGTTTGGGTGAAGCCCCCTGATTCCCTCTCACCAGAACACCAGGACACGGAGCTGGAGGAGCATGGCGATGGGCATGTCGCTGATCAAAGTGTGTCATTATGCTGATACTTGTGTTTCCCGTGGTAGGGGTATCTAAAACTAGAGGGCAAGGGTTTATGATGAAAGTGAGGAGGTTTAAAGGGGATCTGAGGGGTAAATTGTTCATGCAGAGTAGTTGGTGTTTGGAATGAGCTGCCAGACAAGGTGCTGGAGGCAGTATCAGTAACAACATTTAAGAGCCATTTGGACTTGAATGAGCAAGGTATAGAGGGATCCGGAATTAATGCAGCCAAGTGGGATTAGTGTAGATTGCCATGATAGTTGGCATAGACAAGGTGGGCCGAAGGGCCTGTTCCTATGCTGTACCACTCTACCATTTCATGGCACCGTCTCAGAGACTGGCAATATTGTCAAAATGGGGTGGATGGGAATGTGGAGGAAATATATTCGGCACAAGCAAGCTGCAGTCTGGTATCAGGTGAAGTGAACCTGGAGCCAGACTGCAGGGGTCCATGCTTTGGTACTGGCCCCGAGGACTCAAATCAAAACCAGGACTGGATTCCCTGATGACAAGGCTGATGTGGGATGCACACTTAGATGGTTCGTGCTTTGTCAGTCCTGCCTCATCAAATGCAGAGGATGACAAGGAGAGTGGTGAAGTCCATTGCCATGTTCTCCCATAGCCAGAGACTCCAGTCAAGAGGTGATTCACGCTTCTTTGCAGGCACTTGGTGACAGTCCCCTTATGTAGTCTTGAGCTGATCCAGCTTGTGATGTCCTCTTGCCACCCAGAGGTGGATGAAGCTCTATGGCACCAGGGAGCAGCTTGATGTCCTCACTGAGGATAAGCACCCAACCCTGTGCAGACTGCTGCCCCTATTGTGCAGCATGATGTCATTCCTGAGCAGATTAGTGTTCTCAGTGGACACTGGCATGGTACCTGGGAGCAGTCTGTGGTTGTCTTGGAGCAAAGCGAAGCAGCATGTGAGCAGACTGCTCTCCTGCACTAACAGAGTGATGCCACACATAAGCAGGCCTCCTTCCTACTTGAGCAGAAGTACGGTGTGCAAGAATTCCTCTTCTGCAGGAAGAGTTAAATCCCCTCACTCACACATCTCTTCATAATGAGTAGAGTCCAGCTAAGACTGTATAAACAGCTGACTCCAAGGAAAAGAATAAGGAGAGCGGAGACATGACGCCTATCAGCTGGGTCAGCTTTGGGACTGATGCTTGAAACAATGGGAGTTTGGTCTGAGTGCCAGCAGACTGCAGCACTATTGTCGATGCTACAAAGGTCATCTTGTGTGCAGGATCAGATCTTCTCTCTCCTTGCTCTCAAGGCCACCTATTCATCTCCCACCAGGTATCTCAGGCAGCACACTCAACTGTTCCCCACTGCTAACCAGCTCTGACTGCTCCTGGCGGTGGTCTCATGGGTCATTAAGGACATCTGTGCAAACCCAGTGAAAAGGAGCAGCCTCCCAGTAGCCAGAGAGCAGCCACAGAAGGAAATCTGCTTGGACAATGAAACCAATTAAAAGGTTGTAAAATAGGAATGACTAGGCTAGGGTGTTTACTGAAAAATATCATGATTTTCCACTTGTGCATTGTTTGATTTTAGTTTGTTTTAAATGATTCACAAGATATTAGCAAATATTCAAATGCATTAACACATAACAGCCTTCAGTGTGCAGAGATAAATCTTACTGGTGCAGCAGATGTTGACTTCGCTGCAGAATTAGCCTACAATCTCTTTGAAACATATACGACTCTGTGAAGCTTCAAAAGAAATTTCCCTGAGGACAGGTCCCTAGATCTTGGGTGCACATCTCAGTATTCAGAGACTGACCACAAGACTGGTAACCCTCCCCCTCTGGGATCTGAGAATCTTCAAACTGTTTACCTCAGTGAACTGTGGTGGATGTTAAATCATTAAGTATATAAAATTGGGGCAAATGCAAGGGTTTTAGAGATCAGGCAATCATTATCTTACTGAATGGTGGTACAGGCTCAAGGAACTGTATGACCTACTCATGTTTCTCATGTCCTTATACCTGTGAAGCTTCATTTAGCAGGGTTGCTAATGTTGTGCACTTCATGCTCAAGCCAAACCATTTTACTGCCATTAGACAGTAAGAGATGCTTTTTTCCTTTAGAAATGATTTCCTCACATCAGCAGAGCACACGATTGTGAAATGATTTGACTGTTGCCATAGCTGCCAAGTTATTCTACCAAAGATTGAGGATGGCCTTCAAAGTAAATTTGATTCCGTTCTCAGGATCCATCTTTCTTTCTTGGTCTGCTCTTATAATACATGTAATTATAATGACCACCTCTGTGGAAGGACGCTAATGAGAGATTAAGAAACATGACCAAAGTTGCATGGTGAAATGAAGCAGCTGCCCTATACTGCCTGTTCTCCAAGAACTTCTCTTTATTCATTGGTTTGATACCAGCAGCAGTTGCACTGGTGAAACACATTTCCTTGTGTTGGAAAATGAGCCGTCACATTTAAGTGAAACGTGGTGCTTGTGCAGCTTAGATTTCACCCCAGAGAAATGAAAATCCCAGTGCTCAACATGCCACTTTCTCCTCACCAAAATAAAAAAAATGAAGTCCTTCTCATGTGATTGGAGAGCTTGAGTGACCTCCCTGATACTGCAGTGAGCAGCAAGTTGAGAAATACATCACTGAACTATTGCGGCTGCTTAAAAAGATCGAGGAACTCTAGACTGGACTGCCACAGTGATATGGCTAAAGGTCATCCCAAAGATTTTCACACACCTCTGTGATGACCAGTTTTGAAAGCCGGGCACTGTGATGACATTACTCATCAGACAGCTTCAGGAAAGATGTCATGGATGAAGACTTTCTGGAATATGCCCTTGTAAGATGAACCTGTCTTTGTCACCTGCCCCAACCCTCTCCCAAGCAGCCTGCCATATGTATTTTGATGTCTCCAGTACTAAATTGACACCAGCGGTATCAACACTGAGGCATCCATTGAATGAGTGGCTCAATAGCCAAATTCTGAAAGAGGTATTTGCTAGTAATTTTAGCAGAGTCTGTGGACTTTAGGCATTGTTTCATTAAAACTTTACGTTTTGCTCAACTGGCATCCTTTCTCCAATTTTATTTAAGACGATTATTCAGAGAAGCAGTGAAACTGGCAAAGTGCCTGTTATCAGTGATTGGTAGTTCACTCTCATATACCAAGTTCAAACCTTGATGAGACAGCTTCAGAAGTAAATTTGTTAGAAATGTATTCAGAGAACATGGAACAAAGGAGAGTACTGCACAGAAACAGGCCCTTTGGCCCACAATGTTGTGCCGAGCTAAATAAATTAGTAATAAAATGCCCAACTAAACTAATCCCTTCTGCCTACACAATATACATATCCCTCCATTTCCTACACATCTTGAGCCTATCTAAGAGCCTCTTGAATGCCTCTGTTGTATTTGCCTCAACCACCACCTTGGCAGTGCATTCCAGGCACCCACCGCTCACTGTGTACAAAAACTTGTTCCCTCTCAGCTTAAATGCATGCCTTTTGGTATTAGACATTTCAATCCTGGGAAAAAGATACCAGTTGCCCACTCCATCTATGCCTCTCATAACCTTATAAACCTCTATCAGACCTCCCCTCAGCCTCCACCACTCCAGAGAAACCAACCCAAGTTTGTCCAACCTCTCCTTATAGTGCATGCCCTCTAATCCAGGTAGCATCCTGGTAAACCTCTTCTGCACTCTCTCCAAAGCCTCCACATCCTTCCTGTAATGGGGCGAGCAGATTTGAAGGCAATACTCCAGATGCGGCCTAACTTGAGTTTGGTAAAGCTGCAACATTACTTCCCAACTCTTGAACTCAACTCCTCGACTAATAAAGGCAAGCAAGCCATATGCCTTCTTTACCACCCTGTCAACCGGTGTAGCCACTTTCAGAGAGCAATGGACTTGGACCCCAAGATCCCTCTGCACATCAACACTGTTAAGGGTCTTACCATTAACAGTGTACTGTCTCTTTATATTTGATCTCCCAAAGTGCAACAGTTCACATTTTGCCAGGCTAAAATCCATTTGCCATTTCTCCACCCGCATCTGCAACTGATCTATATCCCGCCGTATCCTTTGCCAGTCTTCTATGCTATTCACGACACAACCAATCATCATATCATCTGCAAAATGCCTAACCACCTATCTAAGTTTTCATTCAGGTCACTTACATACATCACAAACAGCAGAGGTCCCAGTACGGATCCCTGAGGAACACCACTAGTCATAGACCTCCAGCTGGAATAAGTCCCATCAACCACAACCCTCTGTCTTCTATAAGCAAGCCAATTCTGAATCCAAACAGCCAATTCACCCTGGGCCCCATGCATCTTAATCTTCTGGATGAGCCTCCCATGAGAGACCTTGTCAAACACCTTACTACAATCCATGTAGACAACATCCACAGCTCTACCTTCATCAATCACTTTCGTCACCTCCTCAAAAAACTCAATCAATTTAGTAAGACATGACTTGTCCTGCGCAAAGCCATGCTGACTGTCCCTAATTAGGCCATGGTTTTCCAAATGCTCAGAAATCCTATTCCTAAGTATGCTCTCCAATAACTTCCCTACCACTGATGTGAGACTCACCAGTCTATAGTTTCCACGATTTTCTCTATTTGCTTTCTTGAATAATGGAACAACATTAGCTACTTGCCAGTCCTCTAGGACCTCACCCATGGCTAGAGAGGACGTAAAGATCTTGGTCATGGCCCCAGCAACCTCATCTCTTGCCTCTCTCAATAACCTGGGTTATATCCCATCAGGCCCTGGGGACTTACCACCCTAATGTTCTTTAAGAGACCCAACACTACGTCCTCCTTTATCTCAAAATGCTCTAGCATATCAGCACACTCCACACTGATCTCCCGATCCTCCACATCCTTCTCCTTGGCAAATACTGATGCAAAGTACTCATTTAGGACCTCTCCCACACCTTGCGCCTCCAAGCACATGTTCCCTCCTTTATCCTTAAGTAGTCTACCCGCTCTCTGGTTATCCTCTTGTTCTTGATGTAATGTATAGAATGCCTCGGGATTCGCTTTAATCTTACTTGCCAAGAACATTTCATGGCCCCTCCTGGCTTTCCTGATTCCCTTCTTGAATTCTTTTCTGGCTTCTTTATAATCCAAGGGCTCTGTTTGATTTTAGCTTCCTAAACCCTACATATGCTTCCTTTTTCTTCTTGACTAAATTTACCACCCCAAGCCATCATTGTCCTTTCTTCTCACTGTACTCTGTGCAGTAAATATCAGGACAGGATGATCTGACTAGTTCTCTTCTCTTGAAAAAGGAAGACTGAGGGATAACATAATTTCTTTAAAATTACAAAGGGTTTTGATGGAATGGATGCAGAGAGAATGTTTTAACTTATGGGAAAGAGCGTTACTAGTGGCCATCGACATTACATAGTCACTAATCTTGAGACACATAGTCTCGAAATGCCCCAGTATATTAAACACTCCACACTGATCTTCCTCTTCCACGTCATTCTCTTATTCCGTACTCATTCGGTTAAATGTTCTGTAAGGTTGTATCTGAGAATAAACTGTGCACATGACACAAGGGTTATTACTGCAGTTCAGGATTTTTTGTCCAATGTCATGGTTGTACCACACAGATTTAACTCTTTCTTATTTTCCAAAATATCTACCATGGTTCAGATTGTGCAATACACTTGGTTTTGCTACAAAAATTAAAAGGAGATACAAATGATTCTGAAATTGTGCAGGGAATGAAAGGTTACACAGGATTTAGTCAACAAATATTTGTGTTAATCTATAGTATCGGTGTGTGTGAAATGCAAAAAATATAATAGTGATGCAATTCCTGGTAGTCTTAAAAGGTATTGTAATAGATTTAACTGGTAAAAGACAAATGAAAATACAAAGCTGAACTGGTGGGAAAACAGTGTGCAGGAAGAATGGAAAAAAATTGCCAGGCAGAAAACTCTGGCAATGGACAGGAGATAGCCAATTCAATGAATCAGCCATCTGGATGTCTAAATCAGGATTGGATGTTTTCATGCCCGCTTGCTCCTTCTTATTTGGATATTGAACCTCGATGAAATATAATTTTAAAAGGACATATTGCACGGAGTTCTATATTTAGTACATTGCTCTCATTGAAAGCCTTTGTAAACATTAATTTAAGGGTGTTAAATTTCCACACCATGTGGCACCAAAGTCCTTGAAGCCCAATCCCATTCACACTTCAATTCACTGCACCCTTATCTGTCTTGTTGATATGTTGCCACCTTAAAGGATGGGAATGTCTTTTTTAAAATAAGCTCTGTTGCCTCACTGATAGTCAGATCCTAAAGCAAAATCTGTTATTACCAGCAACTTAAAAATGCATAAATTGATGGAGACAATTTATGTGCATTATGAAGCATCAATGCAGTCTGTAGAAACTTGGACGTCCAGCATGAAAAAAATGGAAATTGGACTTAAAATTACTCCAGTGCACTTGCTCACTGAAAGATGAAGCAGGGAGTTGTATCACAAAATTAGTTATCCACATTTGTAACAATTCCTTATTATGTAACTGACCAGGGGTTCTGCGAAAGCTGTCATCTGAGAACAGCTGATCAGTGAGGAAAGAGTTTATTTATGAGTTATCCAACTGTGACCCACAAAAATTATGCATAAACTTTCATAGATCTGGCAGAATTTAACCTTCAACCATCTTTAGTGCAGCACTAAAGTTAAGTCTTGGTGCAAACCAACACAAATTCAAATTTAAATGAATTTGAAATTGAACAAAATTTAATTTTCTCTAATTCTTTTATGCTTTCAATAAGGCAAATCTAAATTGACAGGCATTTAATAAAAAAATTAAGGATTTATTACATGTAATATGACAGTCACTTCATTTGTTATTTATGAAAGCCAGACGCAATGAAATTAAACTTTAATAATGGTTTTATAGATGAAAGGAGGCAGAGAATGTGAAGGACAAGAATACTGAGTCACACCACAACTGGAAGTCAAAATATGAATACCTTTCAATGGTCAAGGACAAAGAGTTGTTACAGATGAAGGACACGTGCTTTGTGCACTGGCTATCGATGTTTTCTTGTTATTCTGCAGCCAAGCAGCAGCTGGCATCCTTATTTCAACTCTGAATCAGTCAAGGTGAAGGCGGAGGGATGAACAACTGAAACTAATGAGGTTATGTCAAAGGTTCTCAGAGTTCTCTTAGTGAATAATATTTGGTCAGCATTTAAGTCTGAGAAAGAGATAAATTTTAACTCTACTTTTCACTAAATTGTGTGATCTCAGAAAATGAATTTTGCAAAATGGGAATATATTGCAGACTTAAACTTATTATTCCTCTGACTTACAGTGATACACTTGTGTCTGTTTGCTGAGCTTTCAGATATCTAAAAATTCCCTCCTTAAACCCTCAAGGCATTTATCTCCTCATTAAAGACTCTGGTTAAAACCCAACACATGATCAAGCACTGGAGTCTCTCTCTGTCTCTCTCTCTCTCTCTCTCTCAGAATCCCTCCATCTTTGGCTCATTGGCTGTTGTTTTTTTAAATAACTGTTTGCAATTCTGTTTCTATGTTAATGCATTTTGTAAATGCAAGTTGCTGAGTAAATTGGAAAAAAACTTGTATGAATAAAGATAGCTGTGATTAAAAAAAAACAGAAAATGGTAGAGAGGTCATTGGCCTGAAATGTTAATTTTGTTTCTCTCTCCATGGATGTTGACTGACCTGCTGAGTATTTCCAGCATCTTTGTTTTTTATTTCAGACTTCCAGCATCGGTAGTTCTTTTGCTATGATAATTTTGGTTGGGCCTTACTTTTTCTGCAGTCCTGAGTCTTCTATTAGCCATAGAACCATTAGTGTTTACAGCCAGCTAGTGTCTTTTCTATTACTATTTTTAAACTGCTCCCTTAATATTTCAATAGTTGATCTAATTTTCCCTTAAAAGTTGCAATGATGCTAACTTCAACCACGCCCTGTATTTCAATAAATCTAAGTTAAAGCTATCAAAATCTTTAATAACATTAAGGTACAACTATTTCATCCCATGTTGCCTTCTGTGCATAGTCTGAATATGTTAACTAATATTAAGTTATTCTCAAAACTTAAGAAAATTAAAGGAGGACATTTTGAACATCTTTTAAGAATAATAAGTGAGAGAAAATGGGAAAATAAAGAAGGCTTTAAAAACTAATCTCAAAAAAATAACGGAGTGAAATTTGTGATAGAAATGATGACTAAACTGTTAATATTCACCGACTTTGCTCTTTTACACTGACGGCAACTTCTGGCATCAGGACGTGTTGTTAAACATGAAAATACAGAGGTTGCTGCCAATGATACTCTATTCCTCTCCAAGATGCAATCTTTGCCAAGACAACCAGCAAAAAAAAACACTGATTTGTCACAAGCTTCAATTTTTCATGTACTATTGTTTCAATAAAAAAACTGAAATCGTTACGCCTTGTTGAATGATATATTCTTAATTGGTTAGTAAGCCATAATGACTAATGAACAACTTCTCTGGCTGAAAAACCAAATTTCTATGCGTGGCATATAATTTCCTCTTAATAATTATTCCATCGATTTTAAAATAATAACTTAATTTTGATTTTTCTCACTTGTTTATGATATTTAAACTTCTACATCAATTCATATGTAAGTGATTTTTAATGGTTCTACTTTTGAATTACTGCCAAACAATCTAATTGGCACTGAAAATTACTTTTTTCAAATGTGGTCTCACTCCTTCGGTGTTTAATTATTGTTAGAATTTTTTAAAACTGCTGCATATAGTAACAATTTCAGATATTAAATAATAAGAGGCATAACTAGGGTAGATAGTCAGAATCCTTTTCCCATCTGTCAAAAATATAGGTTTAAGGTGAAGGAGATTTAAGGGGGATTTGAGGCAAACTTTACACAGAGAGTGGTTGATATCTGGAACTTGCTGTCAGAGAAGTTGGTGGAATCAGTACAATCACTATGTTTCAGAGACATTCAGGCAAAAAGGTCGGCATGGACGTGATGGACTGAAGGACCCTTTTCTGTGCTGTACGACTCTATGACTCTAAGCCAGCCAGAGTGAAGGTGAATGGATACTCCTCTACAATCAAGACTGGTAATAACACAGTTAAAACTGAAATTGAGTTTTATGTAACTCTTCTCCACTGACTCCACTTTTCTGGAGAAATTGCCTTTTCCTGGCAGAAGCTACTGCTGTTTCTGTAAGAAGTTCTATTTCCTCCACTCTTCAAATTGCATTTTCTGACTAAATTGACTTTCTTTAGCACATAACAGACTATTTTCCCACTCATATGCTCATGGAAAAAAGATGTGTTTCACTGTGTGTTTCGATGTACATGTGACTAATAAAGATATCTTATCTTATGCCATCTCTAAGACATCAGCAATGTCAACAGGTATTATCATAACATTGTAAGAAATAGATATGAATAGTACAACTTCTTCATCTCTTGTGTCCTTCTTCCTAATCCTATTTTTCTATCCAACTCCATATGCACTTTGATATCAGAGCCACCAATCATTCATGGCTCAGAATCAGTGTTCCATATTGCCAATATTCCAGTCTGATAAAGAGACATAGAGTTCATACAGATCCTATGTCTTTGACACCAAAATGGCTTTCCATTTACAGTAAATTCCAGTGGAAGATCTCAGAGGAAATCTGTGGGCAAATGCTTGTCATGAATGGCAGCTACTGCTTTATTGCTATAGAGCAAACCCATCCATATGATCCCATCAAATTAAAAAAAAATCTAATCCAGTAGCTCCAAATACAGTTGCACAACATTTCTGAAATTAAATGCTAAGTAATAAACAATCATGAAAATAACACTTGGCATACCGCTCGGCATGACACAGATCCATCTGTATGTTTGTTTTCTAAAACTATACCGATGTAAGCTTCTGCCCATTATTGAATGTATTGTGTCTACTATGATCTTGTGCATTTTCATCTGAAAAAACTTTATACAGATTTGCCTCCGAAAAAATCTACATTTGCCTTGTACAATCAGAATAAGTAAATTTCTGGCAAATTACAGTGGCAAAATCTGAATTTGTCAATTGGTTTCTGTTAAAATCATTTCTGAAAGGAACTTATGCTGAAATACCACCAATACTTTCACCACAAGATTTATAACGTACTAGGGCTGTTTAAAAAAATGTGATTTCTGCTTCCTCATGTAATTTGAATGTTTCTGATATATTACATTAATACACGTAATGAACACATTACATGCATGTTAACTGAGTAATTTGATTTTTTAGGTAAGGTCAGATCACTTAAAAGTGGTAACCCAAAATGTTACAATTATTAAATTAGGAGTACTGATCCCACATGGGACGGTGTTGGGACCCTAACTGGTTGTAACATATGTGATGGACTTGGATGTGGATGTGGGAGGCATAATCGCTAATAACACAAGGATTGGCAGAGTTGTTGGAAATGTGGAAGATAGTCTTAGGCTGCAGAGAGATATCATTGTGTCAATGAGGTGGGTTAAAAAATAGTTGATGGAGTTTAATCAAGACAAATGTGAGGTGATGCATTTTGGGAGTACTAAATGAGGCTCAGACATACACCATGAATGGTAGTGTTTCAGGGAGTATTGAGGAACAGAGGGACCTTGGAGTACAAATCCACAGATCCTTGAAGGTGGAAACATAAGTTGATAATATGGTTAGGAAGGCATGTGGGATACTGCCCTTCATTGGTTGGGGCATTAAATACAGAAGTAGGGAGGTTATGTTCCAAATTTATAAAACATTGGTCAGACCTCAGCTGGAGTACTGCCTGCAGTTCTGGTTATCACACTGTAGGAAGGATGTGAAGGATGTGATCACACTGGAGAGGGTGCAGAGGAGATTCACCAGCATTTTGCTTGGAATGGAGTAATTCAGTTATGAGGAGAAAATGGAGAAGCTAGGTCTGTTTTTCCTGGAGTGGAGGAGATTAAGAGAGGATAGGATTGAGGTCTATAAAGCTATAAGGGTTAAAGTGCTGGAAACTTTTCCCATTATCAGAAGTAGATAAAACTAGAGGACATAGATTTAGGGTAAGGGTGAAGAGATTTGGAGGGGATCTGAGAGTACCTTCTTCACCTTGAGAATGGCAAGTTCCTAGAGTGCACTGTCTGAGAGAAAGGTTGAGGCTGGGCCACTGACAGTATTTAAAAAATATTTCTATGAGCAATTGAATTGCTGAGGCATGGAAGGCCATGGACAAAGTGCTGGGAGATGGCATCAATATGAAGGATGCCCATTGGGCGGCATGGATGAGTTGGGCCAAATAGCCTGTTTCTATGCTGTACGATTCTCTGACTATGAAGATAATCATTTATGCAACTGACAGTATCTTATATTGGTGACAATTTTCTCATAAATCTGACTAGATTTATACCTTGCTCAATTAAACCACACAGGAAAAAAATAAAAACAGCAGCAGATATTCTCCAATAGTGGAAGAGCTGGAGGTATCTATACCAGGCATAAAATAAGCAATTAAAGATATCTCCACTGACTCCAGGAGCTGATGAGTTAATTGCATATAAAATGCTCTGGATTAATTAAAATAAAAATATAATATGTATTTCTATTAAAAATAAACTGCAAAAGTAATTTGGCACTTTTGAAGTTCCAGTTTTTTGAATCTCACTCAAAGCACTTACACACCAATGCCGATAATCTCTATACGAAATTGGGTGTATATTTTAGGAATCTGAGTTTGGATATGAGCTTTTCTGAAAAAAAAATCTCTTCCCCGTGTTTTAGAATTTAGAAATAAAAGCAGAAAAATATTGCATAATTAGTGATTCTGATGCAAATTATGCCCAGAATTGTACTCAGTCCAAAAGAACAGTGTTTATTCCACCTGAGTTTCCACTGAAATTTATTTCCACATCATTGAACATGGTCTGCCATGAACCAGCACTTCTGGATTCATTTCCAAAATGTCACTTTTTTCCTAAAAAATGTTTCAGAAGATATTTGATAACTTTAACTATGGTAGTTTAATTAATAACTGAAAATGCTTTTATCACAAAAATGAACAGTGACTACAACCTCCATTAATCTACTGCATTAAGTATAGCAAAAAAAAACCCAAGGCGGTTCACAGGAGTTTTATCAAACTCACATTAATGCCAAGTAAAATATTAATGTAAATGAGCAAAAGCTTGGTCAAAGAGGTAGGTTTAAAAAAAACTGAAAGAAAGAGAGATGAACTTGTGAAGATGTTTTGTAGAAGAATTCTGGAGCATGGGACCTTGATAGTTGAAGGTAAGGGTGCCAAAACTGTAGCAATTAAATTCAGTGATGCTCAAGAGAGCAGAGCTGAAGTCACAGAGGTATTTTGGAATAGCGCTGGAGGACACTACAGAGAAAGCAAAATCAAATATCCCATCCACCTGGGACATTCTCTCTTCTTCCCTCTCCCATCAGGCAGAAGATACAAAAGCCTGAAAGCATGTACCACCAGGCTCAAGGACAGCTATCCCGCTGTTATAAGACTATTGAACGGTTCCCCAGTACAATAAAATGGACTCTTGTCCTTACAATCTACCTCGTTATGACTTTGCACCTTATTGTCTGCCTGCACTGCACCTTCTCTGTAGCTGTGACACTTTACTCTGCATTCTGTGTTGTTTTACCTTGTACGACCTCAATGCACTGTGTAATGAATTCATCTGTATGAATGGTATATAAGACAAGTTTTTTACAGTACCTCGGTACGGGTGACAATAATAAACTAATTCCAATTCCAAGAATGGCAACATTAAAATGAGGCATTGCTTTAAAGCAATTGGTTGGTATGTATGGGGAAAATGGGTGAACAGAAACCGAGCAGAGAGTTTTGGATGACCTCAGGTTTATGGAAAGTAGGACAGCCAGGAATAATTTGGAATAGTCAAGTCCAGAGGTAGCAAAGGTGCAGATGGGACATGAACAGAGAAGACGTTGTGGAAATGGAAATAGAATTAGGTGGTCTTGAGGAAATCAACTGTTTTTTAATCAATCCAACCCTGCAAGTAATGGTATTTTAAATGACTGAAAATGATTAAATATGTGCAAAAGCATTTTCTATTTAAACTGGAGTATGATAGCTATTACTGTCCTTGCACTCAAAAGACCCAATGAAAATTCTGGAGCATTCTTGAAGACCTGTAAAGTGCAACCAGTGCAAACTTCCAATGGTGAGTATTTCTCCATCAAGATGTGGCCAGTTTTGGAGATGCAGCCTGCTTTTAGTCTTTAAAACTGTCACAAAAGATTGTGGAATACAGGGTTGCAGTGTAATCTGAAGTTAAAGTTCTTCAGGTTTTTTGGCCAAATAGTCTGACATTGCATAAATGTTGTCAAAAATCTTCCTCCTGCTCCAGTTTATTCATTTATATTGTTATTGCTGATATGAAATCAATATGAATTATCTTTGACAAATAGAAAGAACTTACTTTCCTCCTTGTATCTTGTCTGCTACGTTCTCCATGTTGTCATTTCTTATTCTGTAACTGCCTGATTTAGTTGTATAAGACATCCTGTTTAATTACCCATCCCCTCATGTCTCCTCCCAAGGAACTGCTCTAGAGAAAGGCCATTGAGCTGAAACCTTAGAGATACCAAACAAAGAGTTTTTCTCTTCACAGATGCTGCCTGACCTGCTGAATGCTTTCCAATATTTTCTAATTTCAGGTTTCAGCATCCACTGTTTTTTCTTTCCCCTGAGGGTCCAGTTGCTAAGTAGGTCTCCGTAAGAATATACTTTGTTTCTGGGCTGAAGCAGGTCAGATGAAATCTGAACTGCATATGGAAGTTTGCTGGTGGTCTAATGCAGAACTGCCAGTTAAAGGTTGGTATTAATAGTCAGGTTATGTTTCATACTTTGAAATCTGTCCAAGCATACAGGAAGACCGTTACTGATGACACTCACAATCTCTGCAGCCACCTCTTCTGGACACAGGCTGTCAGTAATTAGGATTTTTCTGTTTTCAGTTCCCATTATTTTACTATTATTTTCTCTGTACTAAAGTTAATTAAATTTCTCATTGGTTCCCCGCTATTTCTATTGTATTCTACAGTGAAGATACAAAACATTTATTTAATGTCTCAGACATTCTTTTAATCCCCATTATAATATCTTCTGCCTCTGCCCCCAAAAGTCCAACATTTAATTTTCCCACTTCCTTTTTACATGTAAGCATTTTTAATAAGTTTCTGCTTGGTACTCGATAACAAATGAGAAAGATTATACCAGTTTCTGGTTCCTAAAGTGTGATCCTCAGGGTAAATACTTTTCTTGATAACAATACAATACAAGCTTTTTTTTTAATCTGCTGCTCTCCATAACTTTTTCAGTAAACTTTAGATTGAGCACCTGGCAGTGGAATTTCTCTTTCCCAATGGAATGTACATTTGTTCAGAATAATTAAATATTTCTTTAAATATTTACCTTTGTTTGTCTCCAGGCAAGCCTAAAAGTTTAATTCCCAATCCATTTTGGCTGACTCACACCTCCTACATAATGATTGATTTTATTTCAATTCAAGACCATATTCCTGATTAAACTGTGTCCCTCTAAAAAAACATAATGCCATTATAATGTGCTTATTTTTCCCACAAGGACCCCTTGTCATGGGGTTACTCATTACCATTACAAAAGGCTAGACCTAAACTAAAATGTACTCTGGTTCCCACAATGTAATGTCCATAGAATGACATCCTATAAACATGGCTTAGAAACTACTTACAACTCTTTATAATTATCATCAATAAATTATTGTTACTTGTTCATTGTTGGAAATGGTGCATTATAAAATAACAACACAAGAAACAGGGGAATTGGGGAAAGTGAAATATGGTCTTGATGCCAAAATTGGATCAGTCATGCCTTCAAGCCTGCACCATCATTTAATAAGGTCATGAATGATCCAATTTTGGCATCAAGACCACATTTCTTTTTCCCCAAACCCCCTGAATGCCTTCTTGATTAAAAGTCTGTCATTCTCTTCCTTGAATATACCCAATGACTCCATCTCTGGGACAGAGAATTCCAGAGGTTAATGATGCTCTGAGAGAATTAATTCCTTCTCATCTTCATCTGAAATGGGTGACCCCTTATTCTGAAACACACTTGACTGATGTACAGGTATAACACAGCTGAAGCATTAATTGGACAGTGACATGGAATTTTCAGGATTACAAGAACTAGGATAAAATGAACCAGGATTAAGGCCAATCTCCTCTCTTTTGCTTTATTTATTTGTTCATGGGATATGGGCATCACTGGCAAAACCAATATCTGTTACCCATCCATAATTGCCCTGAACCCAAAGTGCCATTGGGACATGGAAGAGTGGAGTTAAGAGCCGACATTATTGGGATGGATCAGAAGACCCATAAAAGCCAGACCAAGGAAGGGTGACAGATCTCCTCACTTAAAGGGAATCAGTGAACCAGATGAGTGTTTGCAACAATCCAGCAGAATTAACAATACCAGTTTTAATTCATTAATTGAATTTAAATGCTGGTCTCCAGATCAATACTCTAGACCTTTGGATACCTGTCCAGTAACTTAATCACTGCACGACTGCACCTAAACTGCACTTTCCAGTCAGATCCCCAGATCAATTGATTCTCCTGAATTCCAATGATTCGTCAGTCTCAGCCTTGAATACACATGACAGTGGAGCAGCCATGACCTCTGGGCTGTGGAACAAATATTGGACAGGGCACAGGAGAGCTAATCTTCATGGAGAAGAGCCACAGAGATATTTTAATCAACCCAAGAGATCAGAAGGGGTCTCATGTCTTTTCTCAAATATGGCACCTGAAATGGCAGCACTCATTGATTCACAGTAGAATTGGCGAAAGAATCTTGGGAGTGTGGCTTGAACCCAGAACCTTCTGATTCAGAGGAAACAATGAACCTAAATGATCTGCAGGTGAGATTTGAAGCAACATCACTTGAAGTTCTCTACTTCAGATAGTTCAAGATGGGGAGTGTATTCAAAGCTATGGTCAGTAGATTTTTCAACTCGAATGGAATCAAAGAATAAATGGGTTGGGTTGGGGGAGAAAGGTAGGAATTAAATCAAGCATATTTTGAATGGCACAGCAGCACTGAGTATCCATTAGATCTACTCTTGTTTCTTTTGTTGTGGGAGAAAGATGCCAGATATGGTTGCTGCAGAAGAAAGAGCAAAAGGCCAGGAGAATTTAGGGAGGAAAGCAGAAGTCAGCATCAACAACAATGAAGATGGACAAGCCAACCGCACTGCTGGGAAGAGTTGTGGAGTGGAAGGAGCAGCACTTTAAAGTGCTGCACTTTCAAGATAACTACCTGCTTCCAAATTATTTACTCAAGGCTGCTTCTAAGTTACTTGCATTTTGAGAGCTCTGACAATGTGGGCTGATTTTCTAGACCGACTTACTCAAGGCTTCATAAAAACTTTGCTCGGTTTGCAAGGAACACCCATGGCTGGCACTTCTGTGCATTATACTTAACAACAAGGAGCAAATGATTGTCTTTGGATGGGATAAACTTTGGCTGTTGGAAATTTGTCTGAACAACTCTTTAATACCATATTGTTATGTCAGTCTGCGGAGATTTACTGCAAATTAAATTCTGCAGGAAACTGACAGGATCATCTGAAACCTGGAGACTTGCTCAGAGCTCTTTAAAATTCATAACTTAGCGACGAGTATGAGGTCCAAAGAAAAGACATGAATTCTCCACTTCCTTTTGTGCTAAGAGATTAGTCAGCCAAGGGCTAAAGTGAATGTCACAGCTACTGAACTACAGCCAGCCTAGCTGGTTAAGAAGCCAAAATAAAACTGCATATCTTCAATCAACTTGAAATTCAATAGTAATAGGAACACTACACTAATAACATGTTAGTATTGATTACTACCTAGATCACTATTATTTTCATTTCCAAAGGATTTATTTCAAAAGGAAAATCATTAATTCTGAAGACAATTTCATTATAGATGTCAAGAAAAAAAACAAATATGTAAAAGAATCAACTGTGGAATATATTTATCTTTTTTTAACCACTCCATTTTCAAGAATATGACTCTATCCTCCATTAACGGGCAATTGCAAGTTGGTATTTACTCACCTTGAGAGAATGTCATTATGACATCTTGAGCCTCCAGAATAAATAAGGTGTTTCAGCTGACAACTGCAGAACAAGCTATAATCACATCTGTCCCAGTGTGAGAGAGGGGTTGGAGTGATGACTTTTCCATCCTCTACAGTTTTCCCTACCTTCTTGGTTTCCCACTCGCACAAGAACCTCACGGTTTTGTAATGAAAAGCATTTAAAAGAAAATGAGGACTAGATAACATTGGAATTGAGTCCAAGTAAATATGAAATGAAATAATCAAAGAATAAAGAATGTGTGAATGTGGCAAACTAAGTAATGCCTGTTCAGAATGTACTCCTTCACACTAATTTTCAGTTGGCTCAAGTATTACACTAACACCTCTCCTGCTGGAATTCCTAATAGGGATGGACCTTAATTCTGGATTATAAATCTGGAAAACACAGTTTCAGCCTGGTCATAGGAAGAATAAAACAGAACTTGTGGTCAATGAAAGAAGTTAAATCTGCAACACTCATATCTCCTGATTTCTTAATTTTAGAGCAGTTTTATGATACAAATTTAACCAATAAATATAATAGGTAGATAAGAAGAATTCTGGCATAAAAAATGATCTGAATATTATAACCCTAAATACCAAAAGTTCCATCTGTACTAATTTGTAAAAAGATTTAAGTTTGAAGACAAGAATAAGTTGAACTGTTGCATAGAAGATGATAGTTTTGGAGTATATATCTCAATTACAGCCTCTAATAATTACTTAGTATCCTATCTATGGAGTTCAGCTCTTGGCAAAGGATGAAATGATTACTTGTCATCAATGATTGTTGGGCCATTGCTAACCTCCTGCTTCTCACCTGTAACTTACTGATGAGAGCTGAGCACTTTGATTAACATACCTTGGGATTCTGAAGTGACTCAGTACACTAGTTATTGATTTATAGTAGAACCACCATTAGTAGGAGGACTCTGTTAAATTGGAGGCTATATGATACATTTGTTGAAGCAGAGGAGGAAAAAAAATAAAGTGTTTGGGGCAAACAGAAATTTCACTTAAATTATCAATTCTCTGACCCAGCCAGCATGAGGCTAAAAAGAAACTGGTTATTGAATGCAAATATGATTTATACAAAATAATTAAGAGATCAAGGAGGAAATCTAGTTGACTTATTGTACATCTAGATTGCTAAAATACAAACCATCAAGTTATTAAATAGTTATATATTAATCCATGAGTGGAATTCATTATTTAATTCACTACTTGAGAATTGCTATCTTGCTTATGTAGTGCAGGTAAACACATCCATTTGGCAATAACCATGGACATCTCCTGATAATAACAGTTTGATTCCATACTCTTGGTATAGTTGTAATATATTGCATTTAGCATTCTTTTTTGAAAACACAGCAAATAATCTTAAGATTTTATTGATTAAATGGTAAATGATTAGAACAGATGGGATAATGTACGATTTCATAATTCTTGATCTAGCTTCTGCATAGCATAATATGATTTTAGAATTTATTTAGTTCAGGTGTCTGCCTGTCTTTCAATTACTTGTCATTCATTGTTTACCTTATTAATGAAAGCTTACCATACATAATTTAATCTCAGTCTGGAGCACTTACTTTCTACAGTCAAGGTAATGGGCTGGCTGGTTTTGTTTTCTCCATTTCTGTCATTTACTGCTTGTACGTAGTACCTTCCTGCGTCAGGAGCGACTGTCGACAGGATGACAAGCGTGTTCTCCATTGTAATAGCTCTGTTGGGACAAAGTGGGGGGAAATGAGAAGTGGGAAGGGTTGAAAATTATGGAATCTGCCTGTGTTGTCTTTCAAGACAACAATATTCTCTATGTACATAATTACTTGGAGTCAAAAAGGCATTAACCCTATGGAAAGCACAAGTTTTACAACTGATGTCTATGATTCACAACCTCCAACAAGGTTTCTGGTAACTGCAAGTGAAACAGAATGAGAAGTAATGATGAAGATAAAAATATTTTCAACAACTTTACTATTTAACTTCATTTTTTAAAATCTGTTACGGAGTTGAATCTTAAGTACCAAACTACCACACCAGTATTTTCAGGGTTATCAGAATTTCTCCAAATGCAAAGAAAATTGTCAAATTTGCAAAATGTCTTACCATGACTTGTTTAATTATCCATTTGATATCTAAGCAGATTTGAATATATTTGAAATAAAATACTAAATAAAAACATTTGATTTCTAATGTAATTAGTTTTCTAATAATGCCACTGTGTCCAATTCACTTGAAAACAGATTCCCTACATGACATGCTCAGCATTGAAAGCTAGATTATTAGAGAAGCATTTCATCTTGCACCAGGACATATTATTTTAGTGGTACATTTATCATGCAGATCTTGTCACTGCAGTCAGGCTGACCATTGGCTGGACACAGCTTCTGTATACAAGATAAATGAAGTGATACTACAAAACCATCTTTATCTACATGAAGAAGTGATTTTCCCAGTTGCCTCCAGTGTTGGCGGTACTGGAATGGAGATACATCAGCTGCATAGATGGCTTAGTTTTATGTTTCTCATTTTTTTTTCTTTCATGTGATTTCCACTGAAGTGGACCTTCTTCAATCAGCAGAGATGGCCTGGTGTCCAGCAGAATAAAGTTTGTATTAAATTAAGCATTATATCCAGTTGAGCAATTCTCTATACTTGGTTTATATGTTGGTTTATAGTCTGAAACCAGACCATAGGGAGGTCTAATTGAGAAACTAATTTTGAAACACTGGGTCTATTATTTTGCTAATCTAATAAGATTTTGATCTAATTCTGCATTTGAGATATACATCTTGGAATACTTAAAAATTGATTTTGTTTTACTGAAACAAAAAACAAAATTGAATTATATGTGGATTCACATTCAATTGATCACTTTTCTAAATTGCACTCACATTACCAAGACATTGAATCAGATAAATTCTCTATATCTGGCAATATACCTGGCAACATTAGAATGCAGTGCTTCCCTCCACAGCTCACCTCATTCCTATAGTTGCAGTAATATATTGAGCTATGCTGTCCATTTTGTATGGTGATGTATACATCTTTTGAATTATACTGTAAATGAAATTGAAGTCCATTAACAACAAAGCAGTTGGGGTCAATCTTTAACAGTGGTTAAATAGGTCCTCTAAGTGTTTATAAAAAATGTAGTATGATTTGGATACAAAAAGGGTTTCACATTTGAAAAGCATGATGCGAAATTGTTAGATTGGAGTGGATGGTGGGCAGGAACATAGGCAATTATATGAGGACTAATTACCATTAAAAACATCAATTTAATAATCTTTAATTGCCCATTTAAGATCAGTAGAGAACCAGGCTCCTCAGAGAATTGCAGTGATGTGCTGTGATTATAATAAACAAGTGGTATGATGGAGTTTAAAATCAGACTATCAGGCACAGACTACACAAATTTAGCACGAAATATTATCTGCGTTTTTCATAAATGATCTAAACAAGAGGCACTTTCATGTTTGGAATGTGCAACTAATGCAACCTTTTTTTCCAGTATCAATGGGAGACTCATTTTTCAACAACCTGTAAATTATTTCTCAATTTACTGGATCCACTACTGCTCTGCATGAAACGAGGCTTGTATTGTGACAGCAGTAGCCTAATGTAATGCAGTTACTAAGGCCCATGGTCCAATTTAATTCTATGCATGGAAATGTGGTTCCCCATGTTTTCAATGCTGTGGGTTTACGGAAAGCAGAGCCAAGTGAATTAAGCGAAACAAGAAGAACAGATCAATGCAAAGTAAATAAATGTGGACTAATGCACTATGAAATCCTTCATGACACATCAGTACAGAGTATTGCAGGTTTCTCTGTACTGGTCTCTGGAGTGGAGTATCATTGTCACTCTTTTACTCACTAAGACATGGAGCTTCAAGTAAACACAATGAATCTGAGAGAGAGTCTATGTAATGTGGCAATGGTTAGCTACTCAAAATGTTTCTTAAGGTAACAGTAACACAATCAAACACTAATAAATAGTATACCACAAAATTCCCCACAGAGCATGTCAATGTACACACTCAACATATTTACATTCACAGATATTTCATGCATGAAAATATATTCATTGAACTGAAGGCTTGCAAACGACTCTATTCAACTCATACATATTGTATTGAACACATTTCCAAACATCAGCACCAAACAGTTAACATTTAACTTCTGTGCAGCCTAGATTAAACAGAACCCAATGGGCACAAACTGCTGAGTCCACGTGAACACTTGGACCATTTTTTGAAGAAACAAGGACTTCTTTCCTCTCCAGCCATGTCTTTACGTTTTTAACACTGCAGACCTTCTGTGCCTGTCTTGTGCGATGCACGCTGACTCTCCAGATGCTATGCCTTTCTCCTCCAGCTTCACTTCCTGGACCCTCGCTGTGCACTCACCCTCTTCTACTTTCTCTTTTTGGATTCCTGCTACGACCCACACAGTAATTAGAATGTTCCATATTCCGTCTCATCTTGCTCCAGCCACATTATACTGAGAAGATATTGTCAAATCTATTACCAATACTAAATATTCAAAGGGAGCTGACTCTAGCCTGCCATTTCAAAGTAAGTTTTGTGAAATTATATATTCTTCTCATCTTTCATCCAAAACTGGCTACTCCATTCTAGAGCTCCTTAAGCACCAAGAATCTTGTGGACAACAGGCCCTTTTTTAGATGTTGGTGTGGAGTCATTGGCTCTGTACTGACACCACCAAATTTCCCTAATTGATCTGCTGGACCTCTGTGTTCGACACGACTGCTGGGTTTCTGTTGTCTAACACATTTGTCAAGAACGCCACAGATTCCTAAGGATGATGGTCCTAATATCCTATAGTATTCCACCATACTGGAAAATGGTGGGATTAATATCAATAAGTGCTTGACAGCCAGTATGGACACAATTCTGATAGCTAGAACTGTGTCCTTTGCTTTAAAGGAATGCTCTCAACACTTCCTTTAGATCTCTGAATCTGCATGACTTTTTCTGGTTACCAATTCTCATGACAAAGCATATCCTGATTCTTCATAACAATAGAGCACGGAAACAGGCCCTTTGGCCCAACTGGTCCATGCCAACCACAGCATCCTCCTTAATGGTCCCAGTTGCCCGCATTTGGCCCACAACCCTCCAAGCCCCTCCCCTGCATGTACCTATCCAACTGCCTCTTAAATGTTGCAATTGTATCTGCCTCGACCACTTCCTCTAGCAGCTGATTCAGGTACTCACTACATAAAGAAGTTACCTCTCAGGTTTTTTTTAAATCTATCCCCTCTTGTCTTTTATCTGTGCCCTCTGGTTTTGTACTCCCCAACCCTGGGGAAAAGACTATGACTGTCCTCCTTATCCATACCCCTCATGATTTTATAAACTTCTCTGAGGTCACCCCTCATTCTCCTACACTCTAAGGAATGAAGATCCAGTGTGGCCAACCTCTCCCTGTACCTCAGGCCCTCTACTCTAGGTAGCATCCTCGTTAGTCTCTTCTGCACCCTCTCCAACTTGACAATGTCTTTCCTCTAACAGGGTGACCAAAATTGTACACAATACTCCAAGTTCGGCCTGACCAACGACCTATATAACTGCAACATAATGTCCCTACTCCTAAGCTCAATGCCCTGACTGAAGGCCAGCATGCTAAATGCCTTCTTCACCGTCCTGTCTTCTTGCCCAGCCACTTTCATCAACCTGTGCACTTGTACTCCCAGGTCCCTCTGTTCCACAACATTCGTCAGGGAAAAGAAAAGGAAAAATGGGTGAATGTTATTGGTTTATATCCAAATGCTTAGAAAGCAATGAATTCACAACTTCACTGAATTTCTCTAATCAATGTAATTGGTCTTGGTTTTCTATTACTGCCAGTACGTTATCAACTGCTCCACGTTCACCCATTGCCTTGGTGATTCAAGTGCTCATTCAGATAATTTTTTAAAATGTTATTACAGTACCTGCCTCCACCACCCTCAGGTAGTGTGTTCCACATAGCAGCCACCCACTGGATGAAAAAAAATCCTTAGGTCCCCTCTAATCTCCTTGCTTCTAACTTTAAAGTTATACTCTCTGGTTTTGGATGTATTCATTATGGAGAAAAGTTTCTCACTATCGACCCTATTATTGCCCCTCATAATTTAGTATGGCTCCATCAGGTCTTCCTTCAGTCTTCTCTTCTCCAAGGAAAACACACCCAACCTATTCAGTCTCTCCTCATAACTGAAACATTCCATTTCAGACAACATACTGGTAAATCTAGTCTGCACCCTCTCCAGTGCATTCACATCCTTCCTATAGTGTGATGACCAGAACTGTACCTGCGGCCTCACCAAAAATTTTTTTAAGAGTTGTTCCATGACGTCTATGCTCTTATATCCTGTGGCCTGGCTAACGAAGGCCACCATCCCATATCTCACCACTGTATCTACCTGTGCTGTCACCTTCAGAGATCTATGAACTTCTATATCAAGGTCCCTCTGCTCCTCAGTGTTCCCATTGGCCCTACCATTCAGGATGTGTGTCCTACCCTACTTCCCAGAATGCATCATCTCTCACTTAACATAATTAAATTTCATCTGCCATTGCTCTGCCCAATTTACCAGCTGATCAATATCATTCTGTAATGTAAGACCATTCTCTTCACTATCAACAACACCCCCTATTTGCAATTAGTTTTTTTTGTTAAACAGCTACTCTCTTTCTTTCCTTTGGCCAACAAATTGGGACAATTTTTGATTGTAATCCAGGATATCAAAATGCAAAAAAAAAATAGAACTTTTGAATAGAGAGAGGAAGAGAAAGCAAAATGTGCTTTTTGGAGATATGCCAGATCTGTACATTAACTGGTCAGTTTTGGCAGCTGATATAATCTTGGTCAATATTTGTATACTGCATTCTAAAACACACACAAATTAGTACAATGCTATAATTCTAAACAATGTACAGAATATTAGTTAATTTAGCCTGAATGCAACTGCTGACAGTGGCAAAAGCAATGTTCATCTCACTCTTTTCACAGAGTTCCACAAAGACAGATGGCTGCAACAACCTGATAATTTTAATATAAATCATTTTTGTGATGTTGTACCTTTTTTCTCTCTGTACAGAGTGCACTTCTGATAAGACTTAACAATCTCTGTTCAACTCAGCAAAAATTCAATTTGTCCAAAATCTGCCTGCCTTTATTAAAATTCTGTTTGTTGGGTATCATCAGAGTTTGACATCACATGTCAAAGGACAAACTGAATCTAGGTTATATTATGTCTTGATTCATTAAATAATTGTGAAAATTAACAAAATTCAATGTAATATTAAAGTATAAATGCATTAATTGCATTTGCGAGATATCTTCTCATAACATCAGGCACATTTTTCTTTGAATTAACTGTATGTACTTCAGATATAAGGGTAACACTTTATTACTATTAAGTTACTGTATTAAAATGATGGTGGTGGGATGATGGGTGCTGTATGGTCTTAAATTATCAGGAAAGATTTTTCAAGCTACAATGGACAAGATACAACAATATATGGATCATTAGCTAGGCAATTAATATAACAGCGAAAAGCACCAAAGAAGAAAATCTTTGAATATCAGAAATATTCAGGTGGCTACGTGAACATATTGTGAAGCTAACGACATAAGTATGTATTCCTACAGAAAGTAGTAGTTTATCTTAGGTTAAACAGAACTAGAAATAGATTGCAACTAGTCAAAGGAACAGTAGAAACAACAGTGAAAACAAGGAAACCTTACAAAATCTGCAGAATTTAAGTTAATCTTAGGATTAATACAGTAGATGTTTGCCAGATCTTGCAACACTATGGAGAGAATGTGTATGGTAGTTACTGAAGAAAGATGAAAAAATGCAATTGGGACAAAAAGCAGCAAATAACATACAAGTTATTTAATAGAAGTTAAGTGAAGTGAGTCTTTGTTACTTCACTGCGATACAACACATACGTTGAAACTTATGACTTCAAATTATGGATTGGGAGCTGAATTCACTCATGAACTGGATGATGGTCAAGAGAAACCAATTAGGTTTGCATCATATACACTGACAGAGAAAGAGAGAAATGATGCTCAAATTATGAAGGAATAATTAGGATTGAATTTAGGAGTGAAAAAGTCTCATCAATTCCTACGAGGCAGATCTTTTACCTTGGTCACAGATGACGTTGATGGTTGTAGGAAGGACATTGAATTCTTCTTAACATTGGAAATAGATTGAGGTAAAACATTCTGGATCCAGTACTACATTAGAACATACTATCAAAGAACAGGGCTCCATTTTTTCATGATATGGCTTTCCAGAAGAACTAGTCTGAGGTGTCATATTCAGTTTGATTTGTTTCTGTTTGAGTGCTTTATAAAACAAAATGCTATTAAGCACAAACTTCTTTTGCCACACCATCCAGCATCAAATGGTACAGCTGAAAAAACAGTGAGAGCTGTCAAAGAAGCATTGAAGTAACAAGTATTATGAGGATGATCACGTTAAACCTTTTAGCTAAACCAACAGAATGGCAGCACATTCCAGAGCAGGTCATACCCTTGCTGAATTACTAATGTGTAGAAGGCTCAGAACACAACCAAGCTCAATTCAGCCAAATCACAGGGAGACAGTGGAAGAGAGGTAGACTGTGGAAAAAAATTAATTCAACTCTAGTAGTGACACCTTCTTCATGTCCGCAAGGGAAGATCAAAATAACCTACAAAACATGTGAATGAGTTAATTTTGTAAATAATACAATATATAATTCACTCTTTCTTTTTAGAAAAGGAAATGTAATGTATATAAATGAATTACATAAATGTAAGGCACAATGTATGTGTGCACAGTTTAAGTAGGGTTGTGTGATAAACCAGTTGCACATATATTAGCAGTTTTTTATTTCCCTTTGTTCTTCTCCATTTATTCCACATTGTTTGGGTTCAAAGTAAGGAATGTGTTCGTGTACACATACATTATAATTCCAAGTACATCTTTGTTTCTATATCTAAATTTGGGAGCACCTCCACCCTGCCAAGAGACTTCCAGTACTGGGACAGAGGTAGCTGGTATTGTATCAAGGAATTCCAAGCATTAAGTTTTATTCAATCCCATCACCATTTGCTCTGGTTATGATGGTTCTCTGGTTGTGGATTTAACTCAATTTAGTATCATATCCAGCAAGCAGAATGTACCAACCATGTCATTTTAGTACATGGAAATGCATTCATACTTCCCTGCATGATATACAGATAAAATTACTGAAGCAGTTACCAAAAAGATCGATTAAAAAGTAGTTGTGATTACTGGAAAAATTTGTATAATTACCACAGAAGTGGAGCATTAGTTCTCCTTTCAGATATGATGAAAGAATCTAGATAATAAGGTATATGCAGAGTGCTATATTGTACCCAAGTTTATGCCTGTCATATAAACACATATTCCATGCACACAGTTTAGGATTTAAATGTACAGCTATTTTAAGATGATAAGTTTATACATATTCAAAAGCTAGTGGTGTTAAAATACATAATTCCCCATGATTAAAATCTGTTAATTTCTTACAATCCTAAATGTAAGGAACACAAAAAAGTCATACTATGAAAATAACTCATTAAACTGAGATATTGACAGAAAATACAGCAACCATCTGAGTGAAGATCAATAAAAATCGACATAATTCAAACACACAAGTGGGAAGGAATATATCAGATCAAATATTCAACACACATAGGAAACAAATAAAGCAGACCAGTCTTGGATAGTTATCAAACACTGCATTTGGAACTCTGCAAGTGATTTTCCTCCAAGTATTCAGCTCAGGTAATGATGATAACGAAAGAGCAAAAGACAGATGTAGCTCTTTCGTAGAAAAACAATTTTTGTATGCAATGAATTAGGGAGTAAGTGATAGTGCTTGTACTTAACACCACTCATTCTACCAAGTACTTTTACAGACTCAAAACCATCTCATCTCATCCACTGCACATATCAGTAACCATAATGTTGTTATATAATTGTTTTCTAAATAAAATCAACACAAATGCTTTGAGCTTGAATTGCCTTAATCAAAAATAACTTTATATTTAGTGATACACTGGCACTTTCTTCTCTTCTGAGTCTTTGGAGTGTGAGAAAGAGCAGCTGTTTTTAAGTAATTAAGTTGCAGTAATTAAGTAAAAAGTGTTCCACCATTAGTACTAATTTTAAAAACTAAACAAATACAAATTATCATTAACAAGCTTTCATGATTTGTCATGAGAGGGTGAGAGAGTTAAATTAACATAAACAATGGAAGATGAAGCATAGCCTGGTTAATAATTGCATCTTGCTGGTTATTACCCACCTACTGGCTTAACCACTTAGCTTAAAAATGCCCCCAGCATTTCAAACACAAGAAAACATGAATTTAAAGAACAAAAGACTGAAAATTAAGTGAAAACTTCCCCCTCCTTCTTAAAAAAAATTAATGACATTATTTAGTATAAACATTAATGTATATTTAATTTAAAAATGCAAGATAAAGACATCTTTTAAAAACTTACATTCGACTGCTGGGTGATATTTTCCGTCCATCTCTGAACCATGTAACTTGGGGCTGGGGGAAGCTGGAAAATTCTCGGTGCCTTGATAACTGCAGCATTTCCTTGGGAGACACTTAGATGTTTCTCACCACTCTCAAAGTTTGCCATATCTAAGAAACAACATTTATAACCAGTCAGATTGAGATGTGCTACTTTTATTCAAGAAGAGCAGCAGGGATAAGTCAAGTAATTACAGGTCAGTGAGTCCAATGTCAGTGTTAGGCAAGTTAATGAAAAAAAATTCTGAGGGACCGGATTAACCTAAAATTGTAAAGGCAGGGATTAATCAAAGAGAGTGTTGTTTTGTTAGGTGGAGATCCTGTCTGACCAATCTGATTAAATTTTTTAAAGGGTAACCAAGTGTGTTGAAGAGGGCAATGCGGTGATGTAGACTGCATGGAACAAAAAACAGAAGGCTAGAAGAACTCAGTAGGTGAAACCAGCATCTGTGGAGGCAAAAAATGTAAGCTGATATTTTGGGTTGAGACTCTGTATCAGGATCTCAACCTGAAACATCGACTTGCACTTTTTGCCTCCACAGAAACGGCTTGACTTACTGAGCTCTTCCAGTGTCCTGTTTCTTTGTTCCAGACTCAAGCATCTGCAGTCTCCTTTGTCCTCTCTAGTCTTCATGGACCTTAAGTGAGGCCTTTGACAAGATGCCACATGGGAGATTGGTCCAAAAAATTACAGCCGATGGGATCCAGGGCAAGTTGGCAAATTGGATCCAAAACTGGCTTGATAATAGGAGACAGAGAAGGTGGCAGAGGGTTGCTCTTGCTTTTAGATGCTTGTGACCAGTGGCGTACCACAGGGATTGTATGGTGCTGGAAAGCTGTTTGTTATATATATTAATGTGGATGTGAATGTAGAAGGAAGGATTAATAAATTTACGGATGACATAAAAATTGATGGTGTTATTGACAGTGAGAAGGGTAGCCTCAGGCTACAGGACATAAATTAATGAGTTGGTTAAATGGGCAGAGCAATGGAAAGTGGAATTTAATCCTGAGAAATGCATTTTAGAAGAACTGGTAAGATTAGAACATACACAAAGAATGGTAGGGCCTGGGGCATATTGGGGACGAGTAGGTCCTTGGTGTACCTGTCCAAAGATTCCTGAAGGTGGCAACATGGGTAAATAAGGTCATTAAGAAAACAAATTGGATTCTTATGGTATAACTTTATAAAATAATAGTTAGACCACAGTTAGAATACTGCACGCATTTCTGGTCACCAGACAATAGCAGTGATGCACAATGGAGAAGATGCAGAGGAAGGAGTGTTTCAGTTATGATGAGAAACTGGAGCAACAAACAAGCTGCTGGAGTAACTCAGCGGGTCGAGCAGCATCTGTGGGAGAAAAGGAATTGTCAACATTTCGTGTCAGGTTGCAGGGTTTCTACCTGTAACATCAACAATTCCTTTCCTCCACAGATGCTACTTGACCTGCTGAGTTTGTTGCTCCAGATTCCGGCACCTCAGTCTCTTGTGTCTCCAGAGGAGAGGCTGAATAAGCTGGATTTGTTTTCCTTGGAGCAGACAAGGCCGAGGGCAAGACCTGATTGAGGTAAAGCAAAATACTCCAGGGCATAGACAGGGTAAGTAGCAGGAAACTTTTCCCCAAAGCAGAGGTGTCTAAAACTGGACATCATAGGTGTAGGGTAAGAGGTTTAGAGGAAATTTATCGAAGAATTTTGTTCACCGAGAGAATGATTGAAGCCTGGAACACAATACCTGAGGAGGTGGTGGAGACAGACTGTCTTACATTTACCTTGTGTTCAGAGGAGCATTCTAAGGCAGAGAAAGCTACAGACAAAAGGGATTAGTGGAGGTGGTCACTTGATGGTTACTGTGGACATGGTGGGCTGAAGGTCTTATTTCTGTGCTGCATGACTCTCTGACTATAAAACTGAATGTCTCTTAACATGGAGGGTTTATTCACAAATGTAATTCACAACTGATTGGCAGAGTGGATTTCCAACTGCCCTTACCACTTTGGTGTTTGAACCCAAAGACTCTACAGAATAACAAGATGAAAGCAAACTGTCTTTGCTGCTTATGGGAGACAGCTGTGAGATGATTAAAGGTAATCACAAAATAATTTCAGATGCTTAGAGTATAAAACTGTCACTAATAAGCTACTAAATTGTTTGATGATTTGTAGCAAGGTGGAAGGAACAAAGACACTGGTGAGCTGAGTGAGCTGTTTCTGCACTGTAAATGCTTTGTTGATTGCAAATTGTTGATTTCACTTGTGGGCCACAAGAATCCCTTGAAAGGAACAAGAAGTCAGTGATTTTGGGCCATTGCTGGTTCACAATAGGGGAAAGTTACTCTGCATCTAATCTGTTGTCAGCCTGACCAGAGGGTGCACTCTAGTATTATAGATACTCAAACCAAGGGAATGCTCCATCCTCCTTTACATGTATCTCTTCTCTCTCAGGAACTTAAAAGGAAAGAAACTAAAACTATTTGCTCCTCAGAGTAGTAAAACTACTCGTTCCTAAAAGGATAGAAATTGATACAACTTTTGTCAGTTTCTAATTAATCTTATTGATTTTGGAGGGAATCATCCCTTTGTGATGTTGTACCTCGCTTAATTGTGTGAGGATATCTGCAACTGTCAACACCTGCCCTACAGAGCACATTCACTGTCACCTCCAATGCCAGATAAGGAGAGCCTGCATTATGTTTAATCTATTAATTCCAAATGTTTCCTGTTGCAAACAGTCAATTTTGGGTCAATTTCACATTATACATTCAGAATCAACTACTCACTAATCACATGGCATTCAAGGTCCTTCAGAAATGGCATCCTCAATGAGATTACGGTAGTAATTAGGGTGACAAAACTCGCATAGAGAATGAAGAGTAGATGTTAAAGATATTTATTTTCTTACTGTTTTGGAATGTCAGGTAACACTGTTTTTAAATTAGGTCTGTCTGTTCATCTTTTTGTGTACTACTATCTGTAGTGATTTTCCACAAACTGTGAATTAACTAAAGAATTCACTGAAAATTAGTCTTCTTCACTGTTAATAATAAGAAACAACATTATGGGATCAATTTTGATACCCGATAATCATTTTGAACATAAAGCCTATGGTTTAAATTCTATCTAAAATGGCAGCACCAATAGCTGCAGAAATTAAATTTTTCGTGTTAAGGTAAAGGTTGGGTGGGGTGAATAAAAGAAAATCAAATCAGCAACATTAATTAAACTGAATGGACATCAGGAAGGTGTATGGAAATACAGGGGTTAGCTATCCCAAGGAAAAGAAAGAAGAATCTAAAATATGTTGTGTGTAAAATTTCATGAAATAAAATGCAACAGCAAAAAAAAGGGGGTATTTCTCACACAAGGCCTTTGTGTTTGACATTTGCTGTTTTTACTTTAATTCATCTTCAGGACAAATGTGGGTAATTCCAGGGGTCAAAAAGCATAATACTGTACCAAATCACTCTTACTGAATTATTACTATTCTAACTACTATTCTAAGTTGCTCAATGATGTGAGATAAGCTTTCTGAAACCTTCTTCCCACCTGAACTTTTCTACAGAAGATAAATTAATGGTAAATGCATTTTAAAAGAGCCATTTATGTATATGGTTGTAATTTTAATTTGGCCACATAAAATATCCTGAGGGCGATGTGCCCACCAAACATGTGGAAAAATAGCTGATGATCAGAAAAGGGCATGACAGAAAAACTCACTAGAAGCGATTAACTATAGAACTTCCTTCAGAGTGTTGAGGTCATATATTCAAATGATTGGTCTGATGCAAAGGTGGCCCTGGAAAGGTGACCTGACTGGCTTGGAGAAGGGATGAATCGAAGAATATTTTCTCAGAAAACCAAAGTGCCTCCCAGCAGGAGTTTTAAAACATTAATGATAGTTAAAATATCCTCAGTTTAAAATGGGAAAGAATAAAGGCACTTGATCAAGATGAGTTGCAGAAACAATTTCATGTCTGAAAGAGGCATTTAGTTTTCATTCTTGCAATTAATATTGCAGGAAATTCACAGCAATAGTCACTAACCATCACCAAGATAGAAATGTGCATGCAGTGAATGCTTAACAGATAACAAATTAATTTTGCAAGTACAGTAATTTTACAATAATACAGAAATATTATTTACCAAATCAAAGTCATCCAAACATCAGCACTACATTTAAAAAACTGTGAGGTTGGGGGAGCAGTCACTATCAAAACGGGAGGCAAGAGAGTGGGTGGCATTTACCATTAAAGAAGACACCTACCTGGAAGAAGATGGCTATCTTGGACTCTCTGATAGCAGCTCAGATAAGGTTGGGTTCTATAAATAACACTGAAGGAGGTCTCATTAGACATTGAGGATGGTTATCAAGAATTACAGTGGGATCTTGATCAGCTGGGTAAATGGGGCCGAGTAATGGCAAATGGAATTTAATTCAGATAAGTACATGTGTTACATTTGGGGAAGTCAAATCAGGGTAGGACTTGCAAAGTGAATGGCAGGGCTCTGAGTAGTGCTGTAGAACAGAGGGATCTAGAATATAAGTATATAATTCCCTGAAAGTGGTGTCTCAGGTGAAGGAGGCTTTTGGCACGCTGTCCTTCATCAGGGCATTGAGTATAGAAGTTGGAATGTTACGTTGCAGTTGTACAAGAAATTGGTGAGGCTGCATTGGGAACATTGTGTTCAGTTTTGGTCACCCTGCTATAGGAAGGATGTCATTAACTGGAAAGAATGGAGAAAAGATTTACGAGGACATTTCTAGGACTCAATGGACTGAGTTATATAAAGAGTTTGAGCAGGCTAGGACTTTATTATTGGAGCGTAGGAGAATGAGGGTGACCTATAGAGGTGTATAAAAGCATGAGGGGCAAAATAGGGTGATGGAACACAGTCTTTTTCTTGGGGTTGGGGAATCAAGAACTAGAGGGCATAGGTTTTAAGGTGAGAGGGAGAGATTTAATAGGAACCCGAGGAGCAACTTTTCACCCAGAGAGTGGTCAGTATGTGGAATGAGCTGCCAGAGAAAGTGGTTGAGGCTGATACATTAACAACATTTAAGAGGTACTTGGAAAGGTACATGGATGGGAAAGGTTCAGAGGGATATGGGCCAACTCGGGCCAATGGGATGAGCTTAGATGGACATCTTGGTTGACTGGCTGAAGGGCCTGTTTCCATGCTGTATGGACTCTATGACCCTGTTGGAGACGCATGCCATTTGACAGATGGACAGAGGACCCATGATAAATTTCAGAAGGTGTGATACCAGCACATAATTTATATGAGCGGACCTTTCTGGGAAAAAAATCCACAGTGTAAAACACAGAAACAATGTGCTAAATAATATGTCGACAATGGTCTTCCTACAATTCTGCAGCTTGATGTAAATGTGCACAATTCTGCTTTAGCCAAATAGACTGTGGTTAATTAAGCTAATTAAAACAATGTACAAAATCTTCTGTGATTTTCACATTATCGTTATTCATTAATGCTGCTGCCTGATTAGGTTCTCATTACTTGGGTAATTAAGCAGCAGTGTAACATCCCTGATTTCCCTTCTCCCCACTCCAACATGCAGACTGTAAACATCTGTACTTTCTCTTGGTACTCAAGAACTCAGGGTTGTACCATACAATGTGGCTATAAATTTAAACTTATTTTTACTGCTCACAGTGGACTATTATTCTGATTCACTTTGATCTTCTTGCAATAAAAATATGACATAGTATTGCAGCACATTTAGATATACAAAGGAAGCAGTAGATAGAACTGAGGTGGAAATGGGAACTCTACACTCCAAAGGAAAGCATGGAGGCAGAGCTAGTGGAGTCACTGCTTAACAGCACCAAAGATCCAGGTTGAATCCTGACCTCAGGTGCTGTCTGTGTGGACGTTGCACATTCTCGCTGTGACTGCATGGATTTCCTCCCACATCCCAAAGACATGCAGATTGGTGGGTTAATTGTGCACAATCATTGTCCCCAGTGTGTAGGTGAGTGGTAGAGTCCTGGGGGCAGTTGATGAGAATGTGTGGAGAATAAAACATTGGATTAATATCGGCTGAGTGTAAATGGATGGTTAACTCAGTCGGGCCAAGGCCTTTTTCGCACGCTGTATCTCTCTGGAGCTCTGTGATTTAGATGGTTAAACATGCTGAAGTGTGACACATTTATTCTGCCTGTGGAAACTTTAGAGGAATAAAGTTTCACTCCCAGAAACATGCACCACAGTGCAACATGTGAGGTTTCTGGTGAATCCACCTCACCTTACAACAGCTACTAACAAGAGTATCAATAGAAGGGCACCAGCCCTTAGAGATGTATTCCCCCATGGAGAGAGAAGCAGCAACACACACTACAGCTCATTTGCGGGAGGGAGGGAGAAAGCACTTATTCATGAAAATGAAGCACTGGTACAGGAGACAGAGGTCAGGAAGGATGTACTCTGTGCCAGGGGTCCCTGGTGAGGGATTTGTGCATCTCTACTGCCCCAGAGGCCCCAGGTGAGGACCATGATTGGCACGCCAACATGACAAAGCTGACACGGTTGCATAGCAATGTGGTTAGTGGGCTAAGTGCAAGAGGTGACAAGGAGCGTGGAGGAGTCCTTCTCCCAGTTCTCATGGGAGGTTATGCAGAGCTAGAAGACATGGCCTCATCTCTAGAGGTAACATGTAGCTCTTTGCTGGGAATTAAAAACAATCCCATCAGACAGCAGCCACAGTTTCAGATGTCACAGACAGACCATGTCTTTCTGTTTCTATGTTGCCTGATCCTGATCTGGAGCAACAAACAATCTGCTGGAAGAACTCAACGGGTCAAGCAGCATCTGTGGTGGGCAGAAGAATTGTCCGATGTTTCGGGTCAAGACCCTGCATCAGGGATAGGGGTGGAGAGGGAAGACAGACAGGATAAAGAAGAGAGGGAGAGTAGGGAGACAGGGGCCTGTGTGTGATGCTGGACAAAGGGAGGGTGAAGGATGACGGGCAGATCGGGCCAAGTAGGGGAGTTGAGGAGTTGTGACGCAGGGGCACGTGGATGATAGATGGAGGGAGACAAAAGAAAAGCAGATAGAGCCAGGTGTGGGGAGGGAAAGGTGAAGGTGGAGAGAGTTAAGAGGGTGATAAGCAGATGATAAGAGGGTGATAAGCAGTTCCTCCAGCAGATTGTTTGTTGCTCCAGGTTCCAGCATCTGCAGTCTCTTGTATCCTCATCCAGATCTACCTTGAAGCCATGTTTCTGCTACACCAGAACAGGCTGATGTTCTCCAGGGTGGGGGATACGCCACCAGGGAGCCGCTTGATGAGCCGACCACAGTTCTCACTGAGCAGTATGCTTCTGTTTGTGAGCAGATTGTTGCTCTCAATGAACATGGGGATTGAATCCATGAGCAGTTTGCATTCATCCACAAGTAAGGAGATGCTGCAAGTGAGCAGATTGTTTTCCTTTATAAAGAGAGAGATGCCACATGTGAACAGATCACAATGCCATAGGAACAGAAATATTGCACATGTCATTTGCCTTTCTTCTGCAAGAGTAGAGATATTCACTCCACACTGACACTCCTCTTTATCATGAGCAGAACCTTGCTCAGGTTGTGAAGAGGGCTGATTCTGAGGAGGGTGAGGACAGCAAAGAGTAGATTGTGTTGGTTGGGTCAACTCAGAATTTGGAGACTGAAACCATGGCGGAGCAGTCTGAGTGCATTTGGTACCTTGCACTGTGATCTATCCAGTTCCTTGAGTTGTCGTCTGTTTTGCAGGTTAGGAATTGGCATTCCCCCTCATTAGGGCACAAAGGCACCTTCCACTGCAGCTCCTTGGGCAGTGCACTCACTAAAGTCCCACAGCTGGCTATCCAGACTGCTCCCTCAGTTGGTCTTTGGGTAGTAGTCTGAAGTTGGCCCATTTAAGGCAAATGCTTCTCATGTGTTATCAAGAATGTCCAAGTGGACTCACAGCAAAATGGAGTTGCCAGACATATAGCCAAAGTGGGAACATATAAATGCAAAATCGAATCCACATACAAGGTTGTGAAACAGGAATGGCATGAGCGCATTAAAGCTTAGCCTCAACTATCATGATTTTCAGTGTTTGGACTTGATTTTTTCATTGTTATTATAAATGCTTTGGACAAATTAGCACCGTTGAAGCATGCCCTCATTTATTGCAAGTCATATCCTTCATTGTGCAGAGAAAAGTGACACCTGTGTGGCAGCTGCTGTCAATTGCTGCAGATCCTGCTATTCCTTAGAAAGGCAGCTAAAGGTATGCACCAGTAGTGTCAACATGGAGGCAGACATCGAAAGAGTACACCACCCGCTAAATGTTGGGGAAGTGCTCGTTGTTAGCTTTAGCACATGCTATGGATTTTGCAAGGTGCCCTAGTTTCAAAGTTGCAGTTATGAATTGAATTATCACATGTACAGAGGGACAGTGAAAAACTTGTCTTGCGTACTGTTATACAGATCAATTCATTACACAGTGCATCGAGGTAGTACAAGGTAAAACAATAACAGAATGCAGAATAAAGTGTAACAGTTACAGAGAAAGTGCAGTGTAGGCAGACAATAAGGTGCAAGGTCATAATGAGGTAGATTGTGAGGTCAAGAGTCCATTTTATTGTATTAGGAAACCATTCAGTAGTCTTATAACAGTGGGATAGAAGCTGTCCTTGAACCTGCTGGTATGTGCTTTCAGGCTTTTGTATCTTCTGCCCGGTCAGGAGAGAGGGGAGAAGTGAGAATGTCCCAGGTTTGTGGGGTCTTTCTGGTCTTTAGGTCTCTTGATACCAATAAAATTCTCTTTAAAGAAGAATATAATCATCAATGTAGTGCAGTGTAATAGTAGTACCGAGACTGTTTCATGACAATCATAAGTTACATCTTTAACCTCCAACTTATGTTAGTAAGGGAGGAAATGGGCATTTTGTGAATGGTGATCTCATTAAGTGCACATCCGATACCAGGAAAACTTCAGGTATGCTAACCTAAACAACAGACACAGGGGTCTATTCCAATTTCATGATGGGCGTGATTTCACCAGGAGATGATTGTTAGGGTGACCTACACCAGGTTATATAGATTTTTGTCTGATTTGCTTAGAAAGTTGAGCACTAATTGATTCAATTTTTAGGATTTTATGTTCTATCATAGCATATAAATGTACAGAATCCATCTCAGATCAACCTGCTGTGTTCCATTAACTTTGGACATGAATAAAAATCTGCTGACTAAATAGAGGTGTGGGAAAAGAAGCACAGCAGTGTAAAAGGATATCCTGTGGCAACTGTCGCTCTCTTCACAAGTCTGCTGCTTTCTCATGTCTGCTAAATTCATGAAATTGTCTCCATGCCATCATTTCACAGTTCATGCTGTAAAGACATATTGACTTAGAATAATGAAGACTTTAAAATATATTAGTATGTTGATTTTAGGGCTGTAAAGCTATACTTAATATAATGCTACACCTCTTGTGGGGACCTGGTGTTGCAGATTTCTGGAGTATACATATATGGAAAGTCCACATACTATATTATTAAATGATTAGCATTAAAAGCAAACCAGAAGAATGAGAAGCTTCCAATTATAATAAGTCCTGGGTTACAGATAATTGGTTTGAAGAAAGGTACATCTGTCCATTTGAAGAAAGCATGTTACGTATTAATTGCACAGGTCATCTGTATCTCAGTTGGAAGTAGTCTCGTCTCTAAGTGAGAAGGCTGTGGGAACTTGCTGTGCGCAAATTGGCTGCTGCACATCTTAAATGAGAAGTATGAGGTCACTTCAAAAGTATGCCATTAGCTGTGGATTCCTTAGGAAAATGAAAACCATTACAAAAAGGCAAGGAATTATTTCACCTACTTTTTCTCTTTGCACATTTGCATTGATTTTCAACCCATTTTACCAGTCACATTGTTCATTTTTCATGCTACTGAATACTGAAGCAATAGAAAATAGTTTAGGTAAATCTATAAATGAAGCCCCACCATTAGGTTTATTTGAATGTGAAGGAGGTCTAAAGCAACCAGGTGTGTTATGTGGAAAAGTATGAGAAAAGAAGTAGCATGAAGAACAAAAACTTAGTAGGAAGGAATGGGCTGGAGAGATTTCTTTACATGAATGTACCTTTAAAAATAATGATTTGAATGAAAGATAGTGACATGTGTATGTTGAAAACTATTTCAAACCATTTTAAGTTGCTGTTTCCCTTGAGGTGGCTGAGATGACAAAAAGCCAAAGGAAAGACTATCCTATTCCAGAGGCGTTTCATTTAATCTGATAAATGGCAACATCCTGGAAGTCAGTTTGGAGATTACCCCACCAGAAACCTCTACCCCTTGACTTTCTTTTCCAGGTTCAAGCAGCTCTAGATTGAATAAAAGTGGAATGTGATATCTGCATAAATTTGGAACTAAACGGGCTTGTACTACAAAGTGACACTGCAAAACACTCAGATTAGATGACACTGATATATTAAAAACTGAGATTGAGAATATTAAATACATGCAGTGTTTATGAATTGTGCTGACATTTCCAATGCATTGCTAAATCTTGCTTCTGTGAGTGGCAGGATTCACAATGAGAAGTAGATGTCAATACAATTTGTAACATGACTCAACTGAATTCCATAAATGCTCTGGAAATTTTCAAATGCTTTGCATATATATTAACTGTGCTTCCAACATGACCCTGATTTGTTATTTAACCCAATTTTAATTTTGGGTTACTGTAGAATGAAGGGTTTTGGTACCAGGAAATTCCCTCACGGTTTCTCCAGTATAAGAAGGAAGCCACATGTGTAGAAAATGAAATTCAGGGCAGTAGTGTTCTAAATATAACTATTTGATGAGCAGTAGAAAAAGACTTGATATGTTGTAGCCTTAGCTGAGAAGACAAAAGAATTCCCCAAAGAGTCATTACATCTTTATTCTCTGCTTAATTATTTTTTAGATTTATATCTCCGCTAACATCAGCAAAATGGCTGTTTGCAAAGTTTTCTTCAAGCATTTACAGTTTCCCTCAGGTTCTCACAATCAAGCTGTCACTCTTCTCATTCCCAAAACTCACTCCACTGGCAGTAGCTAGCAGGGTGAACTTGGAGCAAATGTTTTTATATATGCTAATTTGGACACTTCATCTGTTGATATCAACGTCATCTACCAAGGACAATACAGCAGATGCCCCACTGCAACATTAGTCTCATCCATCCTGCTGGGCCAACTTACATGCCACCCTGCACTTCTGTTTTCCTTTGCATCAGTGCTCCAACACGATTCCTCACGATACAGCGGTAAAATCCAGCATGGGACCGATCCAGTGATGGGATCAGGTATCTAAAAGGAAGCACAAAATGACTCGGTTGGAGATCATGTAGAAGTTGGTTTTTTTTTTGCAAAGATGCTCTTTTTAAATTTCTAGTACTGTAATCTGCATATGCACAGCTGCTGAATCGTTGCCAACATGCAGCATTCTCTTCCTCCGAACGATCTGATCAAACCATGGCAAGCTGCCCAGTTTTATACTTTTGTGTCCTCTATCCGACTCACTCTGTTTGCCAGCTGCACTCTAAACCAGCAACAAGTGAAGAATCTCACAATGAATAAATTGATATTCTTCAAGGCTCCTTGTACAGCCATCCTTTAAAAATAAAACCTCATTGTAACAGATCTTTGATCTACTGCATTGTTTAAATAGCTCAGAATGGCCCAAGAAAGACAGCCAGATGCTCCAATGATAGATTGTTTTCAGAAGGTCTCAGTTCAAATCACCAATCTGCGGTGTTACGAGAACTCAATTCATCTCAAATGTGATCAATATTTTGTTCATTTTCAATGTACAAGGTAAGTTGTTCCGAGAGGATTAGATTTACTGCCATCAGTCAACAATAGCTCAGTTAGAAGCACTGGTTGAGGCAGGTTGTGGGCTCCAAAACCAGAACACAAAAATCTTAGCTAGCATTCCAGTGCAGTACTGAAGGAGTCCTGCATTTTTTGCCAGTGCCACCTTTAAGGTGAGCTGTTCCAACACCTGCTCTCTCTGTGGATGCGAAACATTAAATGACATTATTTGGATGAGAACTAGAAGAGTAACCCCTGGTGTCCTGGGTCAATATGTGTTCCTCACTCAGCATTACTAACAAACAACTTCTTTGGTCATTACCTTATTGCTGGTAGGGGTTTATTCTGCACAAACTGGCTGTCATTTTCTAACATAATAGAAGTGACTATGCCTCAAATGTTATTTATTGGCTGCCAAGTGCTTTGGGATGTCCTGAAAGGAATGTAAAGGGCAATATTTAAATGTAGGTTTTTATTACATTGCATCTCTGATTCTCAAGAAAGAAAACTTCATAGTTATTAAATTAAACTGCGAACAATAAAAAAGATCATGTCACTTTGTCGGTGTTGAGAACTGCAGTCAATAAGATGCCAGGTTTTAGAAGAATTAAGATGATTTGATCAACCACCATTACAGTCCTCATTTTAAATAAAAATGAACTTGTTGTAAGCTCTTGAGCAACATTAGAAGTTTTACCAGGAGTTGGACAAACCTCGATTATTTCTAACTGCAGAGTAGCAATGGGTGGGTAGGTGAACTCAAGATTCCCAAACTGTTATGGCTGCAACAATGGAAATGGTATCAAGATATACCACTGGTTTATTGGCAGTTTAAAGTATACCTTTATATATGAGTACTTCATGACATGGTAATTTGAATTACTTGTTCAACAGCTACTGGCAGGGCAATGCAGGGATGAATGTGCCCTCTAGCTTGGATAGCTGGAACCAGGATAAAGGGCTGGCGTTCAAGACAGGGATGCAAAATAAACTCTTCACCAAAAGGGGAGTAAATATTTGGAATTCTGTACCCAGTTTGCCTGTGGATCAAAGTTGCTGAGTACATTCAAGAAAATGATCCATGGATTTTTAGGTTTTAATCATTATGGGGTAAGCAGAGGAATGTGGCACTGAGGTAGAAGATCAGACATTGTCTCATTATTTGGAGGAGTAAGTATGAGGGGCCAACTGACCAAACCCCTGCTTCCATTTCTAATGTTAAGTTCTAATGGTCACTATCACCACTAAATAGAACATACTGCAACCTCTATACTGGAGTCACATATTCATTCACTTCCCAATTCCAAGTCATCACATTATGGCTTCCCTCACATCCCTGAAATCCAGCAGCCTTTTGAATGACCTAGAACATCACAATGGCCAAACTGTCAGCGTTTTAGTGTTTTAACTGACAGCACTTCAGTGAAAGGCATACTTTCATCACAATATTGGATGTTGTCAATAATAACTAACTAGTTTAGTTAGTGGCACTAAACATGTTCAAATCAATCTGATTACCTGGAGGATAGAACTGGAGTTGTTCAGAATGGATTAAATGCCACCCTATTGTTTCTTTACTGAAAGCAGAAAAAAAAAGGATTTGATAGATTCTAGGAGTTACATTATATTTATTTGATTTTTTTGCAAAGAAATTATTAATAAAAATAACTGGTCAAATGCTGATTTCTATTTTATTTGCACAACAGTGTCCTGAGAGATGTTCAGCTTTAATTCTGTGTGAAGACACATTTTCTTTCAGCATTAGCAACAATTCATTTACTGAGGTGAATGAATAACTGAACATTATCTAACCAATATGCAAATGAATCTATCAGAGGTGTGGAAATGCAGAATGATGCTGGACTATTATTTCATTAAAAAAAAATCCACTGATATTCCCACAGGTTTAGGATTTCACTAAAAATTCCTTAGGTCTGACCTTCCAACCCCCTTTGCAGCACTAAAGGCAGCTGTCACTTGTGTTTCTCCCAGGAGTATTGGCTTCCAGTGCTGGTAGTGGTGTCACGCTCTGCCCTGTTGTCTGTGGGGCTGCTGGCTGCCCAGTGCTGTGCTGGTGGACCCTTCTGGAGTCAAACAGGGAAGCAGGAACTTCCACTGGCCAGGCAGCCTACTCACTGATTCTGTACCTGCTAGCTTGCAGGAAGTTCAGTGATCTGGAATGAAAGGGTGGAATCAGCTACCAGAGAAAGGTAAATGGAGCTTATTTTATCATTGAATTAAATGAGTTTCAATGTTTATAATTATCTTGTGTGTATGTGCACACATGCGTGCCTTGCGTGTTTTTAGCTTTTAGAAGTAAAATAAAAAAAAATGTTGTTAAAATAATTTTAACACCACTCAAATAAGAGTGACAGGTTTGAGAGCTGGTGGGCCTGAGAACAAGACCTCACTGGCAGTCACAGCTCTTCTGTGAGCACAGTTGGCTGAGCCAGTCGCTTCACTACATTCTCGCTATGCTAAAATTGCTGTGCGTCTCCCAGTAGAAAACTGTAACTCGGGCACGCTAGAAAAAAACAGTGGTCCAGAAGAAGGTGGACAGGACCTTAGGACATTAGAAGGTCTTCCCTGTTACAATGCCTGTTACAGATAGCTGGCATGTTTGCAAGAGAGTAATTTTCATCAATAATATGAGATGCAAACTCCTGAATAGAGATGGTCATAATGACTAGCAAATTATAGAATGTACCTTCCACCAATCAGATTCTTTTGCCTTTCCCTAATCATCACCCCCATCCTTTCCCTCCTAAATGCCACAGGGTATGCTTACTTTCATTTTTCAACACAGGGCAATAAATCTGTTTAGTAGGGTCAAAAGATTAACTTGGGTTTGAAATTACTATAAGTGGTAATTGATTAAGTGGGACACCTGATGACATATCGGTTAAACAATCTATTAGTGTCAGCTCAAATATTTCTGTGCTAAAACTTACTGGAAGAACATGATTTGACCCTGATCTAAACTATTCCCTTTTCCATCATTCCTGTTCTTTCATCAAAACTTAAATCTCTTGGTTGTGGAAGTGAAGTGTTGGGCCCATCATTCACTGGGGTCTCAGGTGTTCTCTCTTGTCCTCAGTGCTCCAGGAGCAGTTTGCATCTTTAGAAAACTCGAGCTTGTGAGGAACGAAAGCTTTAAATGAAAACAGCAATATGCCTATAATGGCACATATAGGCTAGTAAAAAGTTTCAAGGCAGCATGCAGGTGAATCCTCTAAACAAAATTTGATGTCAAGTCACATGTGGGTGGTGCAGTGGTGCAGCTCACAGAGCTGCAGCCTCACAGTCCGGTGACTTATGCCAATCCTCTCCACTGGCCAAGTGCTGGAAGAGGGGATTAAAACAAATGGGTGCCTACTGGTCGGCCATTTTCACACTGTATGACTTAACGGCCCAAGTTTAATCCTGATCTCCGGTGAGTTTGCGTGTTCTCATCTGTGATTGTGTGGGTTTCCTCCAGGTGCTCCAGTTTCCTCCCACATCCCAGAGACAAGAGGGTTGGTAGGTTAATTGCCACTGTAAATTGCCCCAAGTGTGCAGGTGAGTGTAGAATCTGGGGGAGGAGTTGATGGGAACGTGGGGGAAATAAAATGGGATTAGTGCAAATAGATGCCTTATAGTTGGTGCTTGGAATCAGTATGTCGAAGGTCCTGTTTCCGTGCTGTATGACACTATGGCAGGAAGAGAGAAGAGGACTGGTAAACCATAAGCTTGGTTGAAGAGGTGGGTTTAAGGAGTGTTTTATAAGAGGGAAGATGGTAAAACATGGGGATGTTTGGACAGAATTCCAGAGCTAGCATAACTAAAGGAATGGTTGCCAATGTTGGAATGCCAAAAATAAAGGATGGAAGAACACAGAACTGGAGGATCACAGAGATCTTAGAGGGTTGGGATGCTATGGGTGGATACAGGGATAAGATAGAGCAAGACTATGGAGAAGGCCAAAACGGGAATAACTGAACAACTGAGGCATTGCTGAAGAGGGAACTAATGCAGGTCAGCAAGGATAGGGTGATGGCTGAAAACAACTTGGTATGAGTTACAAAATGGAGAGAAGAGTTTTGGAGAAGCTTAAGTTTATGGGAGGTGGAAGAGAGGAAGCTTGAGCTGGAATGGTCAAGAATGGAGGTGGCAGTGGCATGGCTGAAAGCTTCAGGAACAGATGAGCTGAGGCTGGGATGGTTTGGGGCAATACTCTGGATATTGGTGATAGAGTGGATATGTGGTCAAATACAACATCAAGGTTGCAAGTATATTGGTTTAGCTTCAGGAGATGAATGAAGTCAAAAGATTATAGAACTAATAGCATACCTTCCCAATATTTAACTGTAAGAAATTTTAACTCAGCCAATAGTGGATATTTAAAGATTGGAGTAGGATCAAATTTTCAGGTGAATAGAGCTGTGTTTCAATCATTAGCCTACACGTTGCTAGTGTACATCGCACCAGTACATGGCTGCACTAAGTGGGCGTATAGTCCTATGACTGGTGCTCAAAATCAGAAAATATTTTAAATGTACAGAACACTAATCGGCATCTTAAAGAAGCCAGAAGTTAAACGTTTCAGCTTTATACAGCTGCAGATTTCAGTCCTAAGGTTTGGTTCTGACAATTTTAGCTTTATGGAAATACAGCTTTACGGAAATAAAAGTACTTAAAGCTTTATGGAAATAAAAGTAGTTTTTTCTGAATTTATTGAAGCAGAATACCCTCAATTCACTGCATTCCCCTGACTGCCTCCGTGTGTTCCTGAGTGACAATTCAGATTATGGGATGTGCTTGTTGTAAAAGGCATCCATTCGTGAATTAAAATGATAAATTTTATTCTCAGAGAAAGGAATTAGACCATGTAAAATTAGTGTTCCCGATTTTTTTTTCATATTTGGAATACTTTTAATCCTTTCAGGACAAATTATTTTTCGCCTTGACAGGTAGAATTACAATAGGTTCCAAAATAACAGAAACTGTGCCAAGCAAAATGCAAAATGAGGATCATATCCCCATCCAGCCATTCCTAAATCTAACATTTCTACAGAATGCATTTTTGCATAATTTGGGATTTTTCCATGCAATGGAATGGCAGTATACAGGCAGTTATTCAGGAACTGATCTGCAATGTAACTCTTTGCTGAATAGATGACTGACATGTAAGCTTTTTTGAATGGTCAGCAATTTTACAGACATTGATTAAATTTTGCCACATTCCCTGCACTAGAATTTATGGAAAAGACCTTAAGGACCAAACAATCCCAGTGACTAAATCGATGAGGACATGATAGTGAAATATTAACAGCCTCCAGCCCGGTAGATTTGGAGAATTGTGACCAGTGTCTCCCATTGCCTAAATGCAAAGCAGCAAGTCCTACAGAACATCACATTGCATCAGTCACAGTCCATGCAAGTAACTGCAGGCACATGCTACCATTAGGAAAGAAGAATGCACTGCTTTGATGAGATAGCAAATTAAAGGGGCAAATATTTACCAGTTATTTACATAACATTATCATGTTTTGGCTTGTTTAAGAGTACCACTGTTTACATGCACAGTAGTACAATCTCTCAGACCTTTACTGTTCAGTGCTGCAACATGCAATGCTAGTTTACAGTAACACTCCAATGGAATAGCTGACAGACAGCTTGTTTTGCATTTGTGATATACAGGAGCTCCTCAGGTTATGAATGACCTGACTTAGGGAAATCCGACTTTACGCAAATTCTTCCACATATTTGCAAAGCATTTTTCAAACTAGTAATAATAAAAGAATGACTGAATACAGTATATATAACATTATTTTAATTATGCATAGTGTTAGGGTGATTATTCAATGAAATGAAAAAATTACGGCACGTATATGTAGAGTGATAAGATATGTGTAGCTATGGACAACGAATGCTTCTGACACGGAGAAATCGGTTACAGACAGTTCTCAGGAGAAGAACCCATATGTAACCCAGGGACTGCCTGTACTCTGATTTCATGATCCTTCCCAGAGACTTACCCTTACAAAAAGCTGCACAGAATAACTTAAAATCCAACTTAGCTCATGTTATTCTTAAAAGAAATGTCTTGAAAACTTGCACTTTCAGAATCATTCTTATTGCCACAGTAGAGTGCTGATCTGTATTTATGTTTTTTCAGCAATACCATATTATTAACTTAAGATCCCAGATTCCTTTCTGTATTAAATGGAGCGGAGCCAGGCCTTATTCTGAATGTTGATGGCTCTTATTAATAAAACAGGTGAGAAAGAACTGCATGATTTCCAGAGAGGTCTGTGCTAGGAAGCAGTCTCTGTATCATATGACTTAATTGCACAACTTCTTTAATTATATTAAAATCTTGCTGATACCAAGATAATTCAATTATGCACAAGCAGCAGGCATTAGTTCCATCGCAATACATTTATAACCATTAAATTATTAATTATTTCTCTTCCAAGGATCTCATTGGCTCCATAATATAGTATTTTAGTTGCATGAGAATTAGGCCCCAGCAACATAAATAATCATTTTTCATTAAAAATAAACACATTCCTTTGAAATTTTAAAATTGTTTCTCTGCATCAATCTACCTTTGCTATGACAGTGGATTTAATGACCATCTGAGTGATACAAAGATAATTGAGTTGGACGTCAGAATTTCCATTCATTCACCACAGAATTGCAACCCCCTTTTGACATACAGAGCTTCATCCCCATTCATCGGTGGCTACCCCCTGGCCAAGATGCTAATGAACCGCCCATCAAAGCAAGTTAAAGTGTGATGAGCCAAACACAGAGGGGAGAGTAGAGGAGAGAAAGTAGAGCCAAAGAAGACATTTCTAGCCAAGACAAAATGAGTGGATGCCAAGGTTCAAGTACTTACTACTGGCCAGGCACAGACATCAGGTGGAATCCAGAAGAAGTCATTGAGGTGTACAGGGCCAGTGTTAATGTCAACAGAAAGGTTCAAATTGATCACAAAAGAATGTCATAGTGGAATATGAGGAAGCTACAGTCAGATTGGTGACAGAGAGATCATAGTGAACCATGAAGTTGATGGTCAATCCACATCTTCAGTGGACACTAGAAAAAGATCAGTCACACCAACGCTGCTGAGAGAAACCTGGAGAGCCTTACAATTAACCTGCAAATCTATAAATGTACCAAGAAAAAATGTGTAGCCATTCCTCCTTTTAATATTGAAGTGAAGCAGTGAATTATATGCAGTGTTGATAATTCTTTGGATATTGAGGTATTCAAGGGAGATGGGATTAATGCAGGCAAGTAGGACCGAGGTAGAAGATCAGCCATGACTTATTGAATGTGGATCAGGTACAAAGAGCTGAATGGCCTTCCTAGGCTTATATTTCTAATGCTCTTATGTTCTTATTAGTTGTAAAAGGGTATCTGTTACTTTAAAGCTGCAAACTCTTTAAATAGAGGGTCAGGTGGTTGACTGAACTGGATTGCAATCATGTTTGTTGAAGCTTCCAGAGTTATTCTGGAGGAGTCACTGAAATAAAGAGTCCTGTTTGTTGGTGCTCTTGAATCTCAGTAACTTTGTTCAACAGAGAATATAGATATTTTGTAAAGATCAATGTGGTTGAAAGAAATTGTTATGCATATTTGAAGGTCAAAATTCTATGCAGAAGGATGTGCTTAACACGATGAAATCCATTTAAGTATTTCACCAGGAGTGAAGCATTACTGCTGCCAATACACATTTAGGAGAAATCAATCTTCACTCAGTTTTCAGCATAAGCTTCCTGCAGTGGTGGATCTACTTACCTTGTTGCGTGGACTAACTCTCCTATAAGAAAGTTGCAGGAAGACAAAAAGTACAGAATTTCTGAACTTGTTCCCCAGATACCTATTCTGCCTAAAAATGTTATAACTTCTGAGAAAATTATTCTATGCATCGACATAAACAGGAATTTGCAGCTGGTGGAACACCAGTTGTGTGATGTAGATCAAGAGGTCAAAATATAATGCAAATGAAACTTAAGTGTACCCACTCTCCTTAATGATGGCTGAATTGACTGAGATGAACTAAAATTATGCATTTCATGGTTTCTATTTAATACAACGACTGGATAATGATGTTAACATGGAATTAGGAATTATGAGGTCAGATAAAATATCTTTATAAGTCACATGTACATTGAAACACATAGTGAAATGCATCTTTTGCGTAGAGTGTTCTGGGGGCAGCCCACAAGTGTCGCCAAGCTTCCGGCACTAACATAGCATGCCTACAATGTTCTAACCAGGACATCTTTGGAATGTGGGAGAAAACCAGAGCACCCGGAGGAAACCCATGCAGTCATGGGGAGAACGTACAAACTCCTTACAGATAGCAGCCAGAATTGAACCCGAGTTGCGTAATAGCATTACGCTAACTGCTACACTAAATCAAGCATATCTTTCTATTAGACATTAGCTTGAACAGAACTGCAGCAACGACTATTTCTTGGGAGGTACTTTGTGCAGTTGTGATGCCAAAATTCAGATTGACGTCCCTCTGTTATGCAGATCCAGAAGCAGACACATGATGGTGCTAAAACACTAAGTCAGCACATGTGGTTGCCAGTCTGCACTTGGAGTGAGGACGAGGAGATGACCTTTACTGCCTGACTGAGTTGTTAGCTGCTTCAAAATGAGTGATTTCATTGAAACCTGCTGCCATCCTCCCACTTGCAACAAGAAATTAGCTCTATAATTGATTCTTTAGATCACAATAAGGGAAGATTTTTTTTGTGGGTGCCAGGATGACAGAACTGCTGGTTGTAACCATCTCTGTACATTTGGTTCCTTTGACATCGATAGAATCAAAACTTGGGAGACAGGGACAGCAGACAGCAATACTATCACATACTTGAAGTGCCAATGACCAAGGATCAATTCCTCCACATTATAATTTCACAGAATTTTGTTTGTTTGGATTTGTTTTGCTCTCAACTTCAGAATTATTAAAAAGAAAATCACCAAGACAGAATGCAAGCTCTCTTCTTGGCAAGAAAATCATGATAAGCAGAGTAAGTGCCCTTGGCTCAGACCATCAAAGAACCTTGACATCATTAGTCGAGCAGAGAGCATGGGTAGAACTCAACAAAGAGCAAACACATTGGATACTGACAGACCCAATTAGAATTTTAAGGAATATGAACATAAAATAAGCATTCACTCTTAACAGCTTTTTGTTAAACCAGATAGATTTTATACATATATTTGAGATGTTAATTAAACTACCAAAAATGTAAAATTACAGGCAAGATAATAGCCTGATTATCCAAATAAGATTTTAAAAAAAGGCCTCTATTTCTGGATCTATTCTGAACTTTCAAATATTATGGGGACCTTTTTTGAACTACTTTCAAAACCACTGATTTGGTGCTAAATGTACAGATATTGGCCAATACTACTATGTCTCTAGGATGTTACTAAACAGCTTTGGTTTTGGTAGTGGGGTTAGATTTTTTTATAATAAAATTATTCCAACTTATCAATATCAATTGATTTTTTTGTTTATCAATATGAAGCATTGTGATTTCTTGTGTGATTCAATACAATCCATTTTGTAACATTTTCTTTTTTTCCTTTGTTTCATGCATTTTGTACTTCTTAGACCAATTGGGCTTCAACAATGAGAATCACATTCAGATGGTTGATATGATTACTGTTAAGAGCCTTTCACATTGAACAGAGTATTTAATATAAGTGACAAGATTTATTCAAATCTGCTGTGATTTTTAGATTAAACATTATTTGTTCCAACTTTAAAGTTGAGTCTCACAGAAACATATTTATGTTTTCTGGTCTGTCAGCAGTTGTGTTGGTAAAAACACAGTTTTCCCCTCTGGGAACAAAATCAGGAACTCACTACAACTGAGAAACTAATGCTGTAAACTATCCAGGGTGGTATAGTACTCCCATCTGGTGCATAATTGTAACTGCATTTTTATATCACCTCAACCTCTCAATACACCTAATCAAAGAAAAACATTTACAGCAGATGAATTCTTTTTTTCCAAAATATAGCGCACAGAGTGATGGGCTGAACAACTGTAACCAAAGCCCAAAACCCTTTATTTTTATTTATAACTAAATCACGTTGAATACATGTAACTGGAATATTTTGTAAGTTAATGGAGGACATATGCTTGAATCTAACATCAATCAAACTGTGTTTCAATATAATGCCCTGAACGATTGAGGCAAAAGTTGATGAAATAGGCATGACCTTAATCACTACAAAATCAGAACCTAATCAATATTCACCCAAGCTCATCAAAGGAAATAAAACGGTGAGTGAATAAAGAGATAAAACATTGCTCTCTTCAGGTCATTGGTTTCCCTTGCAGTGTAGTCAAATCACTGAGAGGTATTTCACAATGTTTATCTTAGTACTTTATTGGTGATTGCACTATTTGTTATGCAGCTAAATAGGGCATCTAATTAGTATTTTGTTTAAAACCCCCCTTGCAAAGAAACGCAATTGCACAAGTCATTGTTGAACAATTGAACATTGATTTTCTTCCAGAGTGAGACATGATAATCATCATTTCCGGGTGGATTTGCATCACTCAGCAAATTCAACCTGGCAATTCTGGATCTCAATCTTCCTGTCACCCTCAATGTGATTTCCATGTCAGGGATGCACACAACGATAGTCCTTTTGGAGCACTGCAGGCTAGCTGGAACCAGGCTGGGATGGGGTCATTCTTGGATATTCTCAGAAGAACATGGTGTTCACACCAGAGTACTGAACTGGGAGACCTATATCCTTGGGTCCCCCTCTCACCACCATTCCCTGATCTCACCCCACCTCCCCCACCCCCCCCAACCCCCCCAACCACATAGCTCCCATGAATCTGCACTCCTGCTCCTCCTAATCTCTGGATTCCCCAACAGCCTCCCTGTCCTCTAAATTGCCACATTTCCCAAATGTCTCCTGATTCCTTCCTTATCTCTGGATTCTCCAACTGTTTCCTGTGTCCTCCTAGTCCCCAGATTTACCCAACAGTCTCCTGCTCCTAATCCCCTGAACTCCCAAAGTTTTGCCTGTAGCTTTTACTTCCAAAGCTTGCAAACTGAAACTACTAGCACAAATGCTCCCTCACATTCCACCAACAACCCCCACCCCACCACTGCTAGGCTCCAATGTTCAGTCCTTACTGAGCCCAACCTCAGAAAAGGAGGACTAGGGTTGTGTAATGCCTGGTTTGTTGTGCTCAAATCCACAGAATTTCTCACCTGACATCTCTATTTTTCCCAAGACACTATTGGTTCCCAAAAATGTATTGGTGGAGCTGGGCATGTCTAGCAAATAGAATTAGCTGGAATTTTTCTGCACCCTTCAGTTCATCACTTTATTGCTGGAAGTTAATTCCAAATTTAACTTTCAATGGGAAGTTTAATGGTCAATAAATGTCCAAGCATATCTTAGAATTAAGAACAGGGAGGCTAACGGGAAGTTGTGTCTGCAAGAGCTAGACAGATAAGTGACATAAAATGATGAGCAATCTTTAGGTATTTGTAACTCACAACAAATCCCTAATCTCCTGAACCTGCAGGCTAATTTGCATAATAATTCACAATTACCAAACCATACTTTTTCAGCAATACCACACCAATGTGTTATTGTGGAGGTTTCAGGTTCAGTAAATCTGTTGGGAGTGTTGAACAGCCAGCCAATTGAAGTCAAAGTAATGCAATTGGTTAACCTCAAAGAGAGCTCAGAAAAGACTGGCTAACATTCAAAGGTTTATATATTGAAATGTCATTTTATCTTTGTATCCATGCCAGCATTTATCTATCACTGACATAACTCAAACATTGTCAGGTTTTTTAATTCATTGCTGTTTGTTTGATCTTGCTCTGTGCAAACTGGCTGCTATATTTCCATATATTTCAGTAACTGTGGTTCATAAAGTGCTTTATTGGATGATGAATTGCTTAAGGATGACTTGAGGTTGTGAAAAGCATCATGCACATACAAGTTCATTCTCTCTTGGTTACAGTTGTTTTATTCTTTCGATACTTGAGAAATTAAATATTCATGGAAGATCATTTCAGGGCTGCAGGGAAATGAGACTGATGGAATGCTCTACAATGGGCATCGTGGACTTGATGGCCTCGACGAGCTGAATGGCTTCCTTTTAAGTGGTAATGATCCATCCTGGGCCCATTCACTGTAACACGTACCAAAACATTACTACATAATCATCTGCTTGTTATTTATTTGTGATGAGTTTACTTCATATTATTATCTATAAGAATGAGGTTTGCTCTGATATTCTAAAGTACAGTAAAACTCTAATAATCTGGCACACTCAGGACTTTGGTGGTACTGGACTATCAGATATTCTGTACCATTGGATCTTATTTCTATTAATACCTCAACACCCTTCTGATTCTCTTGAACACCTTTCCACACTCCTTTAAGGTGAGAGGGGAAAGATTTAAAAGAGACCTGGGGGGCAACTTCCGCACTCAGATAGTGGTGCATATATGGAAAAAGCTGCCAGAGGAAGTGGTTGAGGTACAATAACAACATTTTAAAGACATTTGGACAAGTAAATGGACAGGAAGGGTTTAGAGAGAAATGGGCCAAATGCGGGCAAATGGGACTAGCTTAGATGGGCATCTTAGTCGGCATGGATGAGTTGGGCTGAAGGGCCTGTTTCATTTTAATACCACTTCCACTGAACCAAAAAGTTTAAAGGGAGCGTGGGAACCAGGTTCTGTTTGGTGGGCAGGGAGTGTGGGAGTTGAGACCCACTGCCTCCTTCCCCAGTGAATGGACAGAGGGTGCAGGAACCACAGCTCCACTGCGTGGGAAGGCAGTACCAAATGTTCAGGCAAGTCAGGAGTCATCATCTTGGGCTGGTTATTTAAATCTGAGGTATGCAGAAATTTCTGCATGCAGAGAGTAGCGAATCTGTGTAATTCTCTACCTCAGATAATTGTGGAAGCTTGCTCATTATAAGTGTTTAAAGTGGAAGAAGATAAAGGTTTAAACGATTGGGGAAATGAAGGCTCTGGGGATCTGGCACAATGGAGAGGTTGAGGCCTGGGGTATATCACCCATGATCATATTGAATGGTGGGGTTGGCTTGTATAATTTTGTATAGTTTATGCTTTTCTTGTGAACATTTTGTCTCTAATGCTAAGTGCCTGTGATGCTGCTGCAAGTAACTTTTCACTTCACCTGTGCATACATGTACTTGTGCATAAGACAATAAACTTGACTTTGACTTTGGCTTGAGGGGTGAGGTGGCCTAGTGCTGCTCCTGAGTTGGAGACACAAGAGACTGCAAATCCTGGAATTTGGAACAAAACAAGCAAACTGCTGGAGGAACTCAGTAGGTCGAGCAGTATCTGTGGGGGGAAAAGGAATTCTGGGGGGAAAAGGAATTCTGGGTGGAGTGCTGATGCAGGGTCTTGACCCAAAACGTTGACAATTCCCTTCCCCTCCACAGATGCTTCTTGACCCACTGGCTTCCTCCAGCAGTTTGTTTTTTGTTCCTGCTCCATAGTTCTTGTGGGAGTTGACTTTCTTTTCTGGCAAACAGCAATGAACTGTGATTAGAAAAAGTCCCAAATACAAATCTTCAGATGTAAGTGTTGATGAACTGTGCAGTTGGCAATGTGTGGAAAAAGTCATAGTTTCCTCAACTGTAAGAACTTTACAACCAATATTCAAATGAACCTACTCCAAATGAGACCAAATGAATGCCAGATGACTTTTGTCATATTTTCTGCAAATATAATTAATTGAGAATATAACTTATTCATAAACAAATCATATTTTTTCTGTTAAAATTTCTTATTGTAGTTTCTTCCTGAGAATTAGCATGGTATTCTCTATAATTCAATTGCAAAACATGATTACAAACCAGCTTCATTCATTGAAAATGTTCCATTACCTTCTGTTAAAATAATTAAAAGATTTGTCTAAAATCAAGTGTTAAGGGAGATGCTCAGGCATCATCTTGTCTGTTTGACTGGAAGTGCATTATGAAATGAATAGGTAGTTGTTGGAGACTGCTGGTTGGAAGCTATCGATTCAAAGCCTATCTGGAGTTTTCAAAGGGAATTAATCAAGGAGGGACTCCAAAAGAACATGGCAGAACGAGCTACCGCCAGCACACTGACAAAGGCATATTGATCATTAGCTCATCACATTATGAACTTTTCTCAGGATGGCAAGACAGGTGAGGGCTTGGGTTCACTGAATAAAGTAGCCTGAAGCATGGAGGACAAAAAGAGTGGAGAAATAATAAAAATAAAATAACCCTGAAAATGTAACAATGTTTTTTGTCATATTGATCACCAGAAGACATAATCACAATATCCTGACATGGGCCAGCAAGCTGATAGATGGGGATTTCTGGAAGCTCTGTGCTATGAACAAAGCACAGTACATCAGGGAAGTGAGGTTCTGTCACATAAGTCATTAATAGCCAAGTGGACAAGGAGTTTAGTCACTAAAGGTTTAAACTAAATACAGATGTTACATTACTGGTGAGTTTAGTCCATGGATAATTTGCAGAGGTATTCTCCAGTGATACAAGGCTGTGATTGGGTTCAAGTTCTACTTTAGCTTTAGTTGAAGCAGAATACAAAATCCACAATTTCCTTTGGTGATTTAGAGTAAATTCATCATGTGATACGGTATTAAGCCACACAAAAACAGCTGGTAAAAAGTTTGATTCCTCGTCTGTGCTAAATTAGTGATCTTACCCAGGACATCAGCTGGTAGTTCAGGTTGGAATAAATTAGTTACTACGTTCTTACAAGGGAAGTACACTGCTCACCTTCAGTGTCAACTATCAAAGAACAAAGCTTAACATATTGGTCTTGAAACACAAATCTGCCATTGCTCCTAGGTTCAGCAAGAGTCTGTTTTCTTCCCAGGCGAAGAGGGAGCAGGAAATTCACAACACCTTTTGCATCTTTGCAATTGACAGCATCAATCATGCTTAAATTAAGTTCTCCAAAAGACTTGCATATTAGAATTAAATGTCCTGAAAAGTGAACAAAATAAAATGGTAAAGGAATATAAATTATGGGAAATTGAACATACCAGACAAAAATAAATGAGAGTGCAGGTGGAAAACAAAGCTTTTCATGGAGCTGCTTTAAAATAGTCTCCATTAGCTTCCACTTCAGGAGTTGTTGAGGACAGCTTTTACTATTACATAAGATGTTTTAGCAGATCTTACAAATTGAGTTCTTTCTAATTTCAACAATAATTAATTATGCTAAAAATGGGGCAGTGAGGTGAACCTCTTTGCAATGTGCAAATAATTGTTTTTTTTAATCATGAATCCTATTTCCAGTAATGGTAGAGCTGTCCCTTGCTAATACCAGAAGACACTTTCTTCTAGTATGTACTAGTTAGATTTATAGATATTTTGAGCACATCTTATCAGTCTGAGTTGCCTTATGTTAGATACAAACACTTTGAATCTGTTGTGAATCCAACTCTAAGCATCCAATTAGGCTGTGTTGTGAGAAATCCACATGGCTGTCATGTGACAGTAACGACAATGACCCCCGCTGACCGGAGGACAGCATTGGTCCTCTGATCGGAAGTGATACTACTGTCAATCAAGGTCCGGCTCCACCCACCCCTCAGGTGTAAGAGTACCTTTGCATCTGAACCTGCCTGACCAGTATCCTTTGTCTCTGAACCTGCTTGACCATTGGCTGTGGCAGGAACCTTTGTCTCTGACTTCCACACCATTGGCTCGTTCAAATCATAACAGTGAGGCTCCACCTAGCCTCCTAGCACCATAAAAAGGGCTGCCTCCCCTAGCCCTGCCACTTTCAATGACTCCAGGAGTAGTGAGACAATGCTGCAAAGATCATTGGTAAGAGTGCATCACCACATGGTCAGGGAGCATTTCACTCAGACTCGGGTAGCGTTGAGGGTCAATGCTAGTGTGGGACGGGCATTGAAGTGTTAAATCCTGAAGTTGTACATTGTTATTGTGTGCTTGTTTGTATCAGTGTGTGTGTGTGTGTGTGTGTGTGAGTGTATTTTACCCCAGTTGCGATTTCCCTCTCGTGTTCATGGTATCCTGTGCGTGAGTGTGTGTCTGTTCCCATCTATTCTGTCCCACGTTTGCCTTTGTGATTAAACTAGTTTTGGTCTACAAAGCTCGAGTCCAGAGTCCTTGATCCTTAAGATAGTTAAAAGAATGATTTCACACAACAGGCTGCAGATGCAATAAAAATCCTTCCATCATTTCAGCAAACAAGTGGCTTAACCAGTTTAAATATTGTGGAGACCTTTAAAAGGGCTATACTGGTGTGAATGAAGGAAATCTTGAACAAAATAATAACACTGCAGGCAGAAGATGCATTTTGCTGATGGAAATTTTGAAGATTTACTAGCTGCAAAGGGTTAGAGGAGGCAGATACACTGCCATATGGACAACGGTAATGGACAATACTACAATAAGTGCCTGGAACACAATACAGAAAGAGTTATAATTCTTCAGAGTCACTGAATATTAAAAATGAGTGTTCACGGACTGAGGAGCGACAGATATACACATTCACAGTAAAGAAGTACACATGGAAATTAAAGCAAGACGTCCAGCAATATTGAAATTTAAAGACAAGTATTCATTAAATCATAGAAAATCTCTCACACAGGTGACCTTTTGCCCCTGTCCCTGAGCTAGTCCTATATAAATCCAAGCAATAAATCATGGAGCAAGCGAAGACTATACTCATGTTCATTGCATATACATGGTATGATAGTATATCAGTGAAGGTTAGCAGTAATGTGGCTGAACTGAATTTACCCAGCAAGCAATTAATTTCTAATGGAGGTCCACAATTATTAGTTTCTTACAAGGACAAGTGCTGGCATCCACAACATGCAGAAGATTAACAGAAAGGGGCAGCTGAGTTCACAAGTCCACAGGAGTATGAAGATGTGCACGGGAAAGGACATACAAGAACATGTCAAAATGCCTTTGGAATTATTAGATTACAATGAAATGCTGATAAAGTCTACTGCACAGGTAAAAGGCACGAAGAAGTGTTCCATTCATCTTCATTTGTAGGAAAATGCTGATGAGATTAAAAGTTCAACAGACTGATACTTGGTGTGAACAAAACACATAATGGTTTCCTTTAAGATGAGAGGGTCATGGTATAACCAGGTGTTTGGTGGACAGTATGCTAGCTCTGAACAGGAAGAGGCAGCACTGCATCCTGAGGTAGCAGCCAGGTGGAAGGGTGGCTCGGTGAATGTTCATTTGACAATTAAGGCAGCTTTCCAAATCACAATGGCACAGGACTTGGAGCATATGGAAAAATTCAACCATAGTGCTTCAAATGGAGTCTGTCACACATGAAGGAGCAGATGGTTTGGCAACTGCAGTCCACAGTTTCTTTGGGGAGCATCAGGAAACAGCTAATTGAAAAGAATTCAGTGATTTCGTGCTCACATGAACCCAAGGACATGGAGAGAGAAAGAAACGTTGTGAGTGCAGAGGTGTGAGCATGTAGTAAACACCACACACAAATGCTTCTAGAATTCACTTATGACTTTAGCATTAACTTGTAAAATAAAGAAACATGCTGCATTTATGCAGCAACCTCAGTGTGCATGAAAATGCCTTAAAAACAATTGCCAGGGGTTATCACCCTTGGTGAAATTTCAGGAACTTCAGGATTTTTGAGTATACAAGGTTTGACAAAGTTATACAAAGCTGAAATCCCAAACTGACTCAGCACATCTCCATGGGTTTGTGCTGTTTACAAGAGGCTTTTCCATGATCATGGCATGCCATCAGAAATACCGTGAGTTTATGAACTAGTCCATCCATAAAATTCCCTGGGAATCTCATTACATGAGGTGCAAATGAACTTTTCATTGGAATATTGCTTAGCATCTTAACTGACCCTATCAACTAATTTTATGGGTAATTTCCTTACATGAATATTTCAAAGAGAAGAGATTTTAAAATTAAACTTTTTTGATGTCTTGGCTTCTACTTCAATCATGTGGGTATTCCAATCTTACTTAGCACCATATAATATTGACAAAAACTTCATTAAAATTGCCTCTGGGTGTGCTGCCTAGGAAGATTTTTTAATGTGATTGGCTGATTGGCAAGTTTGATGATGTTCCAGCTGCTTTATACCTGAAATATTTTTAAATTAATTTATGTGAGCAGCAGGCGTCTGCTTGGGGCAGGTTTTCACCTCGTAGGTCACTGGATCTTTACAGGGAGTTTTTGTCAAGGTAGGCAATGATTCCACTGACCTGTGAGGTAAGTACAAATGTACCTTTTCTGAATCTGTTTACATCAACTCACAGACTAAAGGTGTTCCAATCCTAATTAGTGAGCATCAGTGTGTGTAATGTAATATAATTACATGGACAGACCAGCTCTGCCCACAAACAGCTCAAAAAGACTTCGGCAGCCGACTAAAAAATATCCTCAAGCTGTCAGACCTGTCAAAGATATTGAATATTTCTGAATGTCCCTGAGATTCAAGATCTATTCAAACAGAATGATTAAATTAAGATATTTTAAAATTATTGAAGATTTAAAAAGAACAAAAATATTTAAAACTCTTGGAAACAGTAATGAAACTCAATTAATTAAAAATACCTAATTTATATGTTTCTTATATCATAAGTTGGTAAGACCACACTTGGAGTATTGTGTGTAGTTCTGATCATCCAGCTATAGGAAGGATGTCATTAAATTAGAAAGGGTGCAGAAAAAAGGATGTTACCAGGACTGGAGGGCTTGAGTCATAAGGAAAGGCTTGATGGCTGCGACTTTTCCCCTGGAGCTTAGGAGGCTGACGGGTCATCTTACAGTGGTGTATAAAATCACGAGGGGCATAGATGAGGTGAATAGCCATACTCTTTTTCCCAGGATGGGGGAGTCTAAGACTAGAGGGCATAGGTTTAAGGTGAGAGAGGAAAGATGTAAAAGGGACCTGAGGGAGAACTTTTCACACAGAGGGTGGTGGATATGTGGAATGAGCAGCCAGTGGAAGCAGTAGAGGCAGGTACAATTACAATGTTTCAAAAGACATTTGGATAGGTACATGGGTAGAAAAGGCTTAGAGGGGTGTGGGCCAAAGGCAGGCAAATGGGACGAGCTCAGAAAGATATCTTGGTCAGCATGGACGAGTTGGGCTGAAGGGCCTATTTCCGTGCTGTATAACTCTATGACTGTAAGAAAATTAAATAACTTCATTTTCATCCACCTTCACAGATATTTCTCTCCAATGAAATGATTGGGCTCATTGTTCCCCGCACCAGTTCTTATCTACTACAGGCTTAGTAGGCAGATTCCCCAATATAAATGCTGGAGAATTGCAACAAATTCTCACTGCATCTCTGAGATCAACTGTTCTCACATGTAACTTGCATCTCACTCAGTTAATGGAGGACAGGTGAAAGTGCTCAATAACATTTCACACAAGCAATTTTTACAATATTTCTGAGGGAATAATTTGAACAAAGACAACCTTAAGATAACAAAGCCAATAACACAAATTTGATTCAATGGTTGCACACGTCTCTCCAACAATCCACTGGAACTGGTGTCCTCTTTTTAGTTTATCAGTAAAACTCAAGTTGCTTTGGATGAAATTCATATTTGCTCATTCTTAATATTACTTCTAAGAATGTAATGCTACCCAGTTTTTTACCTTCTTTAAAATATAAATTTACATGGAGATAACTGGGAATGAGAACAAGAGTGTCACTATCTATCCAGTTGTAATATTAAGGGGTAACATTGCCAAGAATTTTAAGACAGAATTTTACATGCTATCTGCACACAACAATCATTCAATACAGGATTGCTAGAGATGATATTTGAAGTAATCAAATTTTGCAATTCTGATGTCTATGGATAAGTTAAAAGATACAGCTATAAAAAAAAAGCTAGTACAGACTTGAGCTATCAAAAGATGCATTTTAAAGCCACCGCTGCCATTAACGATGACATATTTGCTGCTCATAAACTATTCACCATCTGTGCATAATATTAGCATCTTGAACATTTGAGAGAGCAGGATACATGAAAAAATAAGTAGATGGCGACATATACAAAGAGACAGACTGGGATAAAGAGGCAGATGTCAGAAGAGAGATTTTTTTTAACTTCAAAGCAAAATTGATCTTGCACTGACAATTTTGCTTTCTACCAATTCCTGTCTCTCTCTGAGGAGAGCCAAGGACATTTCAGGAAACAGAAACATCAATGAAGTCAACTTGATAGAAATCACATTCCACATTCATGTCTAAGTGTTTGAAAATTCACACAGAGAAAGTGAAATTATATTTCTATTATTCTATATTTGATAGAAAATTTAATCCCTTTCAAGAATGCTTCAAGAAATCCTTCAATGATCCAAAAAATTATCCAGGAATCAACTAAGCCATGCAATCCATAGTCTGAACCCTGTTTTGTGCTGAGTTAGCCAAACCTAGCTAGGGTGTCTCAGTGCCTGGTTACAAGAAATGAAACAATATTCTTCATTTGAATGAGTGCTTCCTGTCAGAAGATTATGCGTAGATTGAATGAAGACAAATTCAAGCCTTATGGAAATGTCTCCAGCGGTTGAACAGTTTACCAACATGGCATGTAAATGAATGAAGAGTATTTGCTTGAAGTACAGGATTGGCTGTGGAATCATGGCTCTGGAAGGAATTGATGCCTTGGACAGAGAAGGGAGAAAGTGATGTGAAAAGAGAAAAAACATAGTGTGTTCAAAAGGTCAGGCGAGGAAAAAGGCAGAAATTCTGTATCTTTGCCTGGCTCAATAACATTAAAAATGGATTCAGTTATTTGTAACTTGTTATAGCTGTCAGTTATCAAAGTAGATGCTCATTAGTGGAGATTATGCTCTTTTCATCAAATGCCATTAAAAGTATTCTCACGTCCATGCTCAGACACACAAAAAATAATAGACCCCAGCATATCGTTGCATTGTCCTACCTAATAAATCACCTCTACTCTAGGTTAAACAAGTCTGCCAAGTGGGTAATTAACACATCATTTAGGTAGTCATTTAAAATGTAGAATTACTAATCCACTCGTTCATCAAAGTTGTGTCCTGATCATTTTCCTTTCCCACTTCCAAACCAATGACTAATTTGAAAAGCTCGTGTTTGACTTTTCATTAGAAATGTTCAGGTATACGTGATGAACTTTTCATTTTTAAATTAACAGATTTCTTTTGCATTTAAAGTAATTTAGTCATGACTTATGAACAAAGAAGGATTGCAGCAGCATCATTAAAATGATGTGTTTTGTCAAAGCTTAAAAACATACTAAAACCATTGATAACTGATGAAAGCCTACCATTTGTTGATGTGATCAAACTTTCCAGTTCAATATATATCAAGCTCTGAAAACAGCCACAGCTGGGCAGCAATTTCAAAGAAAATGATCGTGTCAAAAGACCAGCAATTCAGAAAAGACCTCAAAATAAACCTGCGACATGCAGTGGCTTGAAGTGCTTTGGGGTACAGATTCATCATTACTTAAGTGGCAGATGTAATACCCAACAAATATATGGCTCACAATTGCAACAGAGCTTACAGAAAATTTCTGAATGTGCATTGGTTTGATCTTAGGTTGTTTCGGCAGGGTATTGTGAAACTCATTGAAGGTTGATGGGATCTCATCAGAATCTTGGTGATGAATGGCAAAGGCCGTTGCATGCCATAAATGAGCATGGCAGCTGTACTGGTGGAATGGCCAGGACGAGAAGTAATGAAGGTTTTGTTTGGAAAATGTGAATCAAAAGAAATTTGCCAAACAAATTGACAACTGCAGATTATCAAGATAGTTTGTGCGAATCTCAGTCATCCTCTCATGACCACAAGCAAGAAGATCTGTTGACAAAACTAGCTAGAGAGATTGCTTTAAACAAATCATTTATTGAGCTTAGGAGCTCAAAAATAAATTGTGCTTGGGGAGAATATTTCTCTGGGATGGGCTGGGGAAAGGGGAAATGGAGTAAAGAATGGACATATTGACATTAGTGATGGAGAACTGGAGGAAATGGTCAAAAACGGGCCTGTTATTGATCAAGACTACGGGTATAGAGGGACTGATTTTGAGAATGTGGTCATGCAAATGACCGGGAGGTCTATTTTGGAAAGAAGACTTCAGAAAGGTTCATGAATTCAATGAAGCACAAGGAAGGGACTTTGAGTTGGAAATTGAAATCAGTGCAAACACCAAAGAAAAGGGTAAGTGCATTGGAGAGAAAATTGGTAGATTCAGCAGAAATTTCAGACGGTGGCATAGGATGTGTTGAGAGGAGTGAGGGCTGAGGCTAACATGACATGGTACCATTAGCACCATGGTAGTTTTGATTAGTTGGAAGTTATCACTGAGCTTTAGTGAGTGGCAAGACATCGTCAGGTGACGAATACTGACGAAACCAAAGAGGGACAGCAGTGTATGAGGTGAGGAGTTTGGTGGATAAGTAGAAGTTTAGTAAGGTAGCAAACACTCTGATTAAAGAAGCCAGTAGCCAGACTTCTTGTTTGCATTGTGGTTTGATTGGCAATTCACAAAACTTTAAGAGAGAAGCAATGGGAGGTCAAAAACATTTCAAGGTAGGATGGCAACATATGTGTCGGAAGCCAGAGGGCATAGGCAGGTGTAATAAAAGTTATGGAAGCAAATACATGAGAGGACTGAAGTGGAAAGTGATATATCTGGGTGACAAGATGAGGAGGAAATAGGAGAGTAATACTAATAATAGACAACAAAAAAAGAAATAGTGTTAGAATTAATTGCTTTGTTCAAATATGCTTTTTTTTTATCCCATCAACTGGAATTGTGTAACACCTTTTAGATCTCCTTCAACGTTTCAAATCTTTTTCACACTGCTTTAATATCTGACCAAGCAATCTTTGAGAATCCTTGATCTTGAAACTTCTTACTTTGCTCACCATTCCTTGATTGTTTACTCTCCTTATTTCTGACGCTGTAGCCCTAGTGTTAGGATTAATTGAGACACCTATTTTCTTGTTCCCTCTCTATCACATTCAAAAGCTCTTGACTCTTTTTACTATCTCATCAGCAAACCTTCATTTATATGTGGGTAGATCAACTCACCCATTGCTGTGACGTTTTTTTAATGAACCTTTTCCTTAATTTGCTGTGAAATAACTGGGTGACCTCCGTTGTTTATTCTGACAATCTATAGCAAGTCCCTACTAATGGCTTTTTCTCAATTTTATCTGATAGCTCAAGCTCAGATGATTTAATTCCCCAACTCCTCTGAGGACTACTTTCCTGTAACCTTGTTTTCCTTCATAAATAATTCACCACCTCTCCGACTTGCCTATACCAATCTTTCCCAAACAATTTATACCCTTCAACCTTTGTCTCATTTGCATTTCCTTGTTAACCTGGTTTCTTACCTGAATCACATGCAGTATTAAACAAATGGAACAAAAGCGGCTGGACCGAATGGATTAGTATATGATGACAGCAAGATAGTTTGTGCAGATCTCACAGTCATCCTCTCATGACCACAAGCAAGAGGATCTGTTGGCAAATCTAGCTGGAGAGATTGCTTTAAACAAATCATTTTCTGTTCAGTTCTCCAATTTGAGGAAAGACAACTTCTTCAGAAATTTGATGAAAAGGGAAATATCTACAAACTGTCAAAAAGACATTGCAAATCTTCAAAGGGACCTCACAGTGCTGGCACTCACTGTTGTCACACAAGCAAAGTTTCCTTTCTTTAGTGCTGATCTGACCTTCTAGTAACTAAATCTATCAATTTCACAAATATATATTTATCTTTCTTCTATATGTAATAAGACTAGACAGCTTGTTATTTCTCTGCACCCACTGCGGAACTTACCCGCACACTTTGGGATGCTGAGCAGGTATAGTTTGGCAAATACCCAAGCATAAAGCTGAGCAAGAGGCATGATTTTTAGCTTATATATGGCAAACTCAATTTGCACAGAAGAAAGACATGAGGACAATACGTTGGTGCTGCCTCGTTAAGTGAGCAATGAATACTAGACAATAATATGAAAGTGGGTAGACCTGGGGTTGATCACCTGCAAAAATTCTAAGAGCAGGTCTCCCACAGCATTTGCATCATCATTAGTATCTTCTAAGAGTATACTGTTTTCGAGAGTATAATGTATGTGATTGATTTTATATTTAAGAGTTTTCATACCTCACTAAGAGGAAACAGACAGAAGTTCGATCCTGTGGTGCACAACACAAAGACTTTTATCTTAGATGCAATTGCTAAATATGCTTGGGTCTGATTGCATAGGACATGAAGTCTGGTGAGTTGCTTCCTCTTCCTCTGTGCACACATCATGCTTACTGTATGTGTGATGAAAATGGCGGAAGTGGTGGAGAATGATGTGTTGGATACATAGGCTGGTAGGATGAAATGTGAGGACAAGGGGGACCCTATGCCTGTTGGGTCTGGGAGGGGTGGGGGTGGGAGCGAGAGCAGAGGTGTGGGAAATGGCAGAGATGTGGGTGCAAGATCTCTCGACCACAGTAAGGGGGAAGCCACGATTAGTAAAGAAGTTGGGAAGTTGGACATCTTGGATGTCCTGGAGTGGAAAGCCTCATCATGGGAGCAGATGCAGCAGAGGCGGAGAAATTGAGAAAAAGAGATAGCGTCCTTGGAAGAGACAGAGTGGGAGGAGTTGTAATCAAGGTAGTTGTGGGCATCAATGGGTTTGCAGAAGATGTTGGTGGATAAGCAATCTCCTGAGATGGAGATGGAAAGATCGAGGAAGGGGAGAGGTGTCAGAGATAGTCCGAGTGAATTGGAGAGCAGGATGAAAATTTGTGGTGAAATTTATGAAATTGTCGAGTTCCAGACGGGTGCAAGAGGTGGTACCAAAGCAGTCATCGATATAGCGGAGAAAGAGTTGAAGAATGGAGCTGGCGTAGGCTTGGAACAGAGACTGTTCAACATTGCCAACGAAGAGGCAGGCATAGCTGGGGCCCATGGGAGTGCCCATGGCTATGTCCTTGGTCTGTAGTAAGTGAGAGGAATTGAAAGTGAAGTTGTTTAGGCCGAGGACAAGTTCAGCCAGGTGAAGGAAACAGTTAGTGGAAGGGGACTGGTTCTGTCTCTGGTCAAGAAAGGAGGGCAGTGAGGCCGTCATGATGAAGAATGGAGGTATATAGGGACTGGACGCCCATGGTGAAGATGAGGTTGTGCATGCCAGAGAACTTAAAGCTATGGAAGAGTTGGAGAGCATGTGATATGTCATGGATGTAGGTGGGAAGGGAATGAACCAGAGGGGTACGAGGACATGAGCTCAGTGGGGCAAGAGCATGCGGAGACAATAGGTCTGCTGGGACAGTCCATCTTGTGTATTTTGGGAAGGAGATAGAAGTGGGCAGTGCCGAGTTGCGGGACTATCATGTTGGTAGCTGTGGGGGGGGGGGGGGGGGGGGGGGGGGGGGGGGGGGGGGGGGGGGGGGGGGGGGGGGGGGGGGGGGGGGGGCTCTCCCGAGGTGATGAGGTCAGTGATGGTGCGGGATATAATGCCCTGGTGGTCCGTGGTGGGGTCATGGTTCTTGGGTAGGTACAAGGAAGTGTCTGAGAGTTGGTGTCTGGCCTCAGCAAGGTGGAGGTTAATACGCCAGACTACCAAGGCACCACTGTTGTCACTGGTTTGATGACAATGTCAGGGTTGGTGTGGAGGGAGTGGAGAGCAGAGCGTTCAGAAGGGTTGAGATTGGAGTGGGTGAGGGGAGCAGAAAAATCAAGACGGCTGATGTTGCGGTGACAGTTGGCTATGAATTGGTCCAGGGAAGGTAACAGGCCTGGTGGCCGAGTCCGGGTGGAAGAAGAGGGCTGGAGGCAGGAGAATGGGTCATAAGAAGGGGGAGAGGACTTCTTACCGAAGAAGAACTTGGAATCGTGCTGGGCTCGAAATTCGTTGAGGTGGGGACGTAGAGGTATGAAGATGAGGCCTTTGCTGAGAACAGACCGCTCAGCCTCGGGGTGGGGGGGGAGTCAGGGGGATGCTATGGGGTGATATCCAACAGTGTACATCATACCTTAGCAGTTCTTCTGACCATGCAAATGACACAGAAATGAAGCAGAGCCAGGGGTGGGGAAAAAGCTGGCATGAGAGACCAGTTTCATTGAAGCTGAGAGGGACCAGCCTGGTCAGTTGTTTGGATCCAGTTACAGGTGGGACCCCTTTAGGTTATCTACTTACCTCTCTGTCCCACTCCTATACTATTCTCAACAACCCTGCTTTACATGGGCTCTCCTTCGGGACCCTCGCTACCCTGAACCTGGCCCAATCACACATCTGACTGCACCCCTGACAGCCAATTACAAATATGATCCTTTGACACTGAAGGTCCATCTTCAAGGTTTTAATCCCCTAGCCGATCCTGAGTGAAGTGTTGATTCTCACTAACAATCTCACTGCCACCACTCCAGGTTGAGAGGTTTGGGATGTTACAGAGACAAGCAGAGGCAAAGATCTGAAAACAAAAAAATTAAAATTGAAGCATTGCTGATCTTTTGAGTGACCCTGCACAAGTTAACATTTAAAGTTTTCAAGTTTCAGTATTTTAATGCAGTATATAGTTGACTGGTGCAATACAACTTAATGTAAGTAGGGGTGTTATTAAAAATAATGGGATTAGGACTTGTAAAAATCATTTTCATGATAAAAACTTCAAATCATCCTGAGGTTCAAAACTGCAGTGCTTTTAAATTCAAGATGGTATTTTTAATTTAGTAACAGAATTATAATATGCTAAACATTTATCCATGCAGATGTCCAATTGGACAATTGCAACTGTTCAGAAAATAATGTAATCTATACCTGACTGCAACAACAGCAAGACAGCATTCAGGCATAGGCTGATAAGTGGCAAGTAACATTCGGGCCACATATATTTCAGGCAATGATAGTTTCCGACATGAGAGGATCAAACTCAGCAATGGTGATGCCATTGGATGGTCCCCCACCAGCGATGCCTTGTGGGTCACCACTTGCGACAAACTTCAGTTCCTAAGAATTGTAGGTTGGGCATTCCATGGTGAGTGACTTCCCTCCTGACTCTCCAAAGCCTTCCCACCTATAATAAAGCACTAGTCAGAAGTGTGATGGTCAAGTCTCCACTTGTGTTGATGAGTCACTTCCAACAACTAGCTTGTCAGCATCCAGGACAAAGCAGCCCACTTGACTAGTTCCCCACCAGCCTACCTAATTTCTGCATTCCCCATTGCTGCACTATGTACAAAAGACTTTGGACTGACTCAACTGGTTTACACCAATGACATCTCCAAACTTGCAAACTCTACCACCACTGAGAACGACAGGTGCATGGGGACACCACCAACTGCAGATTCCCCTCCAGGTCACACACCATCCTAAATTAGAAATTTATTGCTATTCCTTCATTGTCACTGCATCTAAATCTTGGAATTCTCTACCCTATAGCCTTGTGCAACCATTTCCACCAGAATAAATGTATTTTCACCACTTTCTCAAGCACATCAGGAATGGGCAATAAATGCTGGCCATGTCAGCAAAGCCCTCACCCCATAAATGAATAATTTAAAAAAAAATGAAAACAGAACACCATATTACTTTAACAGATACAATTTAAGGAAAATGATTCAACTTGACAATTGCCACTACCTTTCTCATTCCTTTTATCTAGGATGAAGTCAAACTTGCCAGTTTTAAACAATTCTGTTTTACAGGGAATAATTGCCAATTTATATCAGATGGGGTACAATTTACAGAAAGGACTTTCCCTGGCTTTTATACTCCCTCAGCTGGGCAAGATATCAGTATGATTTATTTGACAGGCATCTTTTCAGAATGTATTTCCTTCTGTTCAATGAGGCAACGTTGAGCCCATCATTTCTGTAGTATGAATGTGTTAGTTGCCTCATGACTTTGTCCATTACTGAATTGCAGGTGTTGCAGAACGATGAAATACTATGTTCAAATTGGATTGGAACAAAATAATGTCACTGATTGCAACAGAGAATTTTGTCTGTAAATACCCTAACTTACATTTTCTTTTTACATTAAACCTCAGATATGTTCATTGCTTCCAATTGAAAAGTACATTCAACTAAATATGATGAAATTTAAAAATCCTCAACTGCACAATCATTTTATGCTTTCCAAAGGCAAGAGAAAGTAACAGCAAATGTGTTTCCACTGATGATAAAGCTGAAATTTGTAAAAACTTTGATGGTTTAAAACTGATCAAATTCATTGTGCTTTGCCTATTTGAGCTGTGCAATCATAAAAATAAATTTTCATCATCTCATACAGACACTGTACAAAATTCTTCAGAGTAGTATGGTCTGATGCAGCATTGTGTAGCACACTATGCACCAATGGTATCATGTTAAACTATGACATGAACCATTGGAGAACATGAGAGTCAATTGGAGATTTACAAACTTTTTCTTGTAACAATGTAGTTTTGACTGAATAAGTATCTTTTGAAAACAAACACAACAGACAACAATGATGGCTGAACGTTCAATAAATTTCAAAAAATATCCAAGTGGCTTAAAGTATTCAATAAAAGGAAATTGAAAAATCGTGTTGGAGGTCTGCGCCGAATACCAGAAGCCACCATCCTTAACGTTTGGTTAGATGCACTTGACAGTTTGATTACTCAACAGTTAACATAGTTGACAGATTTTCTCAAGTGCAAGAAAGCCTTCATTGGGAGGCTTTAAGCCCAAATTAGTTTTTAGTCACAGTCATGCTGAACTGATGGTCTTCACAAGAAGAATTGTTCTTCTCCAGTTTAAACCTTATTGTTGGGACTATAGACAGGTGCTCTCTTCATACAGTTAAGTTTCAGTGAACTTTGAAATGCTTCCAAATTCCGGCCTTCGCCTGAAAGACTTGAAATTATTGATTAAAGCCTCTGGGTTTTATGTTGGTCTGAATTTCAATGTATCCCATGCTAATGTTGGTAGGATTTAACCTCAAAGGCAAGAGTACATTTAGATTCAGAAGCTTTTGATCCAAGCTGCAAGTGTCATTCTCTGCACTAACCCACAACCCACTCACCCCTATATTTTACACAGGTTTGAGTTCCTGGTGAACATGTTTTATTTTTTATGATATCATATTTAATTGTCTAAATCCCTTGGAAAACAAATCAAATATTTATTTGTGCAAAAAAAAAATATTAATTATTTTATTGAAGCAAATTGCTTTGCATCCATTGCACGATAATTCTTTTTCACATCAGTTAGCAATATTCAAAATTATATTTGCAATAGATGTTTACTAACAACTACAAGGAACAAGAGAATTTTAAGAGATTGCATCACATAGTCTCCAATATTAATCATTAATGAAAAGAATAGAAGAGTCGAATGCCAATCATTAGTAGGCCTGTGCACTTTGAGTGACACTTGGCTTTAGGCTCATGGTCCTTGGTGTAGGAAAAGGCATGAAATCCACAAACAATGCACAGATTTGAAGAAACATGCAGTTGTTCAAACCTCTGGATGCACTTTTTTTTTCAATAGCAGCATGGCTCATTTGGTAATAATCAGAAGGTTAGAGCACCTGCAGCACAGGAATACCTGGCCAGAACAGTAATGAATAGCAGAGGAGGTGTATTTTGGATAAGATATTCAATCAATAGAATTGTCTATTCATTCAAATGAACTCGCATGGATTAACTACACAACTTGACTAAAAGTAGGAAATCTTCTCTGTTCTCACTAACCAACATTGTCCAGTACAGATTAAAAGCCTTTTTAGTCATATTGTTTTATGTGAAAGAAAATTGACTGAGAGTTTAATAACATATTTTAGAAATTCATTTTTGTGATGCTTTCATTGGGACAGTTTGTCCCATTGTGTGATGATCCAGTTGACTATACATGCTTGGTTTCTGAACCCTTCTGAGTTTTGTCCTGCTGTGGAAAGTAGCCCAGTGCAAGATTTTGCAGTGTATATCTGGGTCCTGATTCCAACAGCACTGTAAAGGGTTAGTTTGGATTTCAACAAATCACTTTTTTTTTGGAAGAATTTCCCAACACAGTATTTGATCCATATTGTTCCTCTAAATTTGGTCATGAGTTTTCTGCAATCTTTTCTTTGGCATATTGATTTTACATGAACTTCCAGGCTCCACAGGATTGATGTAGCCCACACAACAAAGACAAATTACAGCCCTAATTATTGCAAATACACTAAAGTAACATGTCAATTAAATGATTTGCTCATTAACAGATATATAATGAATCATTCTATTGAAATTAGTGCTGGCAATTTGTGACATGGAACCCACTGCAAGCAGGCAAAATTTCCCCTGTTCTGAGAAGCAAGCAAATTATCTGTTTTTCTAAAAATTAATGATTTAATTAATTAAATCTGATTTAATCTGATTTCTGAGAATACAAAATTGGGAAAGAAGAATATAATCACTTCAATAATGATCCTTAACAATCATCCATCAGTTTTCAGGACATTTTACTGAAATACATGCTTTAAGACTCTCTGATTCAATTCTGAAAGGAAAGAGAACCCGCGGTTTAGGAAACAATTTTAACAGTCTCCTGGATACTGAGAAGGCTGGGTTATGTCAGCAGGGAATGGGTAAGGTAGAGGGAGGCAAACATAGTGAAATGTGAGCTTTCCTAAATGCTGTGGAACTCTTCTCCTTATCCTCCATCTGCACCCCACACTTTTGGAAGACAACTTCATTGAAAGGGTTGGAGTCCAGAAGAGCACTTCTGAACACTGTGTATGACCAGGTATATTATGTTCACTTTCCTCAGGGTTAGGAGGTTTGACGTTCAATTTTGGAGGTAAGGGAAGGGTCTTTTTATGGGGATGGTCAGATCGAAACTGAGAGAGGTGCTCATGCTGCTCCTACACTTCAAGCAGTCTTGTGAAGGTACTTGGTTAAGAAATTGCTTTACTACTTTTTAATGAACTTAATAAAGCATCGTTAAAATAAAGCATTGTGGATCATCCACACATTGTCTGTGGAAATCTCAAAGATAGAGATCATCAAGTGTGAGGCTCATAGCTCATTGTTGTCAGGTTTCCCCACACAACACCACGCTGAAACTAACCATGCCATTATCAGCACAGTGTTCTCCATTCATCTGTTGTATATCCTCACAGCTGGCAGCATTTAGATGTGACCTCTGTAGCCAGCTCTTAAAAGGGATATACTGCAATACGTGCAACATTCTTCCAGCTACAAGGGAGTAAGTGGGTGCGACAGTGATTGGAAGAGGCAGAATGAGTGCTTCCAGTGGCCAGGTAGGCTCAGACAGCTTGGTGAAGAACAGTGCCTTCAAGGGAAATGTTTTTCGTGCTAAGAGGCTATGGAACCCCTCTAAGGCCACAGTTTGGCATTTCTTGCAGGAGGCTGCTAGGGAGTAGATCTCTATAAGAATATGAATGTCACCTATGAATGCCTGGAACATAGTGAAATGTCCGCGGCCATTCTCTCTGCACTTGTGAGCTGAAGGAGGTGAAGTCTTCAGTCCTTGAGCATGGAGTTTGGGCGATCTCACTAATGCAGCAGTGAGGAGCAAACTCCAAGATGTGACAGAGATTAGCAGTAGCCGAGAAAGATTCCAAGTCTACAAAGCTGAAAGTGACCATGATCTTGACCTCCACAGGCAGTGTTCTGCATGCACATGTGAAGACATTTTTGAGGTCCAGGAGCAGAAAGAATGCAAATTGAATATTTTTTAAATAGCATGGTTTCATGGTAAAAAGGGTTACTAAAACTTGCTTGTTCTGTAAGTCAATGCCATTTTTTTCATACCAGTGGAGCCAGAATTCAGATTGGAGATGAATTTTGGATGTTGTGCTACTGTTAATGTTATTTCAGGGTGTTTTATATCACAAAACAGCTGCAATTATAAACAAAAATTCTGCAGAAAAGTTAAGAGGCAAATGTCCTGATAGGAACAAAGACACCCAGAATTGTGCACAATATTGCTCTACTCCCAGTTAAGAATTGAGTCTTTGTGGAATTTTACAAAGGAAATTCTAGATTTTACCTTCCCCCAAATATGCCCTCATCTTGCGACAGATGTTGGGTTTTCCGAATCTTAGATAACCTACTACTCATACTAAATATTAAAAAGTAGTTTAAATTCACACATTTATGGCCTCATTCACATATTTGAAATGCCAACCAAACTCCAAGTGCTGTCTGGCAGCCTGCTTCAATAAAACCCAGAAGTGTTCATGTTGAAAGCAATTTCTCAATGGACATGCAGTTTTCCCTGATTTCATTCCCAGCTGGTCACAAACCCACTTGCTCATCCCTGTTAAAATTCCCATTATGTTCCAATGCCTGCTGTTCTGACATTTAAAGATGAATTTGACAAATGGGGGAAAGGGGAAATAGGTGTTTAACTTTCAGATTTTGATCCTGTGATCTAATACGAAGTGAATGCAAATCTATTCAGGAGAGGAAGTGTGGAAGATTTAGAAGTTACAGAAGATGGAGGACAGCAATGAACTGATGCCACTTATTATATTCTCTCGTCTGCAGAGAATGATTCAAGAATACAGCCTACAAGCCTCATCGTCTCTCAGATTATTAGATGGTGTTTAGGTGTAAGCATGGAATGGGAGCTGAGCATTGGTGATTCATTGACGGTCCGGTGCCTAGAAGGATCAGTTCAACTATAACAGAGGCTTAGCATTTGATGTGCCTTTATAAAGATATAACCCTTTGAAGACTTGCTTTGAAATGTCAATGTTATTTCAGAAAGACTGTATTGAGGAACTGTTCATCTCCTCGTAGATGATAGTGGAAGGTGCTCTGGATGCTGTGGAGAAGTCCAATCTACATATTTGCATTTCCACATCGGATAAATGAAATGAACGAAGGACAGCGATGTGCACTTCAGTCTATCACTTTACTGAGTTCCACAGTTGCACGACCTATCACCACAATGGCACCATCACCTGTCAGTGTTCCTTCTGTAATAATACTGCAAATAGCAGTGATTAAAATTCACTTTCCCCACGGTTCTAGCTGACGTGTAAGCTTGTGGATATTGAATATTCTGCACTCAAATGTATCAGCAGGCCCAGTTTTGACAAAACACCAGCAGTAGCATGTGTGGCTGGCACTGTGGCAGGAGTCATCACTCATCTCAGTGGGAGCTGAATGGCATTCGCTGACTTTGCTCAAGTGGCACCCTGCTCTCTGAAAATAATGAACTGGCAACATCACAGATTTCTCACTAACAGAAGTTCATCAGGGTTCACCACAAATGTAAGTGGCGGCCTCTTGTTAATCCTGCAAATCAAAGAAGCACGCCAGATGTGAACTCATTTTAAAAAGCAACCCACAAGGTGTGAATGCATCAGCAAAGCATGTGTCACAATCAGAATCAGAATCAGGTTTATTATCACTGACTGAAATGTTGTGAAAGTTGTTGTTTTGTGGCAGCAGTACAGTGCAAAGACATGAAATTACTATAAATTACAAAATAAATAAATAGTGCAAAAAAAAACAAAGTAGTGTTCCTGGACCATTCGGAAATCTGATGGTGGAGGGGAAGAAGCTGTTGAGCAGTATGTAATAAAGTTAATTCAGTTTATGTGATTCTTTATTTCTGTGGAAAAGAAGGTTCAGAATGAAAAGTGGTTAACTCCTAAGATATCCCATGTGGGTCCCTTTGAAGAACCTGCAGCATGTAAGACAGGATTGAAAAGCAGAACATTAACTATCCCTCAGTCCTTCAAGAATCGGATGCCACACTTGAGTTACGGTTTCATGGTATGCCGCTGCTTCCATTAATGTTCTCTGCTACACCTGACTGACTTTGTTTCAATGTACCTGCTTATTGAGTAATAAAGTATGCTTCAGACCAGGAAGGCACTATATTCAATCCCTCGCTTATTCAAAATTGGCAACATCAGAGGCACTGCGAATGACCTCGGAACACTGGCAGGAAGGGAAAAAAATTGCTTGCCTCTCACACACCAGCCGGTGCTTGTTATTGATTCCCGTCTCAAAGATAAATAGGCTGTTGACAGCTACTGTCAAGCTTCAAATATAAATAATGCTTATTTGGGTTGAGTTGTTGATGGAACTGCAGGAAGTGAATATCAACGGGAATAAAAGTGAGAGATGAGAGAAATGATGAAAGAGGGAAAATAGGTCTGGAAAATTCTTTGCTTTAAATTGGTCATGAGAAAGTGACAGAATTTCAGGGAAGGGGTTGAACATTCGTAAACAGTCAAAATAAAATGTCATATTTGATAGCTGGTGCACCTTGGGAAGATGTGTGCAGGGTACTTTCTGGATACCCAGGCCATTCTGGGAGTGCACCTGATCACCTGTGCTGGGAGAGGTCCCACGTCACTCTTGTCAGTGTGGCCTCGTCTCCCACGTGCACCCAGGATGTTGCCAAAAGTAATGGCACAGTCCGGGGCACAGGTGACCATCCAGCTTTGGACAGCAAAAGGTCTATCACACTGCAATTCACATTTTTCCTCAGGTGGTAAAAATATAAGTGAAGAACACTTCTAAGCATAGCAGCTATCCAAACGATGATTATGAAAGGAAGGTTATGGGAATAAATACATATCCAAACTGGAAAACTCATTAAAGCTGCCTAATAGCTTCAAAAAACTGATACATCATCTCCACCCCATCCCTCTGCAAAATAAAAAAGTGCCAGTTTAAAAAGTTACTGAGTAATAATTGGTATTTGATTTTTAATAGGGGTGTACATGGTAAGTTTGCCTTTAAAATATGAACAGAGCTATAAAACCTCAAATACTCAAGTTGAGTTTTTTTTACTAACAGCAGAGGTATTATTATAAATGTTTGGCACATTTTAAAACTCTAAAACATTATTTCAGTTAAGCTTTAAAATACAAAATGATAACCAAATATTTAATTGCATTCTCTGGCTGTATCGTCTTTATTGACTCCAGCTAATTAGTTTAAATGATGGTATGCTACTTTACTATTAATAGTCTGGAAGGCTCCAACTTATCATAATATAACAAGGTTGAGAACTAGTTGATTTACAAGCTTTCAAATGATTCAAACATAATGTTAACAGAATCAACTGACAACTGCAACTGTAAGGTGAACAAAATCACAATTATATACAGATCTAACTTTCAGCCATGGCTAAGGTAGACAAAGGTGGATGTTTACAAGAAGAACATGATAAACAAAATCCAAGGTCTGAACTTTAAAGACATTTATGGTTACAATCAGCAGAAATTAGAATAAATTTAAGTTTTCTGCTATGTACCACAATACTGTGCACATGGGAAGGGAAGACTCATTGAGACAACATCCAGGATATTGGAAGGTCGCATGAGATCCAGGGGGGGGATAGCAGATTGGATTTATAATTGGCTAGGTGATAGGAAGCAGAGGGTAATGGTTGAAAGTTGCTTCTTGGACTGAAGGCCTGTGTCTGGTGGTGTGCCACAAGGGTCTGTGCTGGGACCTTTGTTGTTTGTAATTTATATAAGTGATTTGGATGTGAATGTACAAGGCATGGTTAGAAATTTTGCGGATAATAGCGTAGAAGGTTATGAAAAATTACAGGGGGATCTTGATCAGCTAGGTATCTGGTTGGAGGATTGGCAAATGGCTTTCAATCCAGATAAATGTGAGGTATTGCATTTTTGGAGATCAAACCAGGGTAGGACTTATACAGTGAATGGTAGGGCCCTGGGGAGTGTTATGGAGTGTGGAGTTGCACCCTGGGGAGTGACCTTGGAGTGCAAGTGCATAGTTCGCTGAAAGCAGCATCACAGGTAGGTAAAGTGGTGAAGAAGACGTAATCACACCAGTCTTCATCAGTCAGGACACTGAGACTAGGAGTCGGGAAGTTATGCTGCAGTTATATAAGATGCTGGTGAGGCTGCCCTTGCAGTATTATGTACAGTTTTGGTCACCCTGTTACAGGAAACATGTTATTAAACAAGAAAGAGTACAGAAAAGATTTACCAGGATGTTGCCTGGACTTGGGGGCCTGAGTTACAAGGAGGGGTTGCGTAGACAAGGACTTTATTCCCTGGAACATAGGAGTTTGAGGGGTGACCTGATGAAGGTGTATAAGATCACGAGGTCATAGAAAGGGTGAAAGAACATGGTCTTATTCTCAGGTAGGGGCTGCTAAAAACGAGAAGCATAGGTTTAAGATCAGAGGCAAGAGACTTAAAAGGGACATCAGGGGCAGCTTCTTCATGCAAAGGGTGGCCCACGTTTGGAATGAACTGCCAGGAATCGTGGTTGAGGCGGGAACATTAGCAACATTTAAAAGCCACCCAGATAAGTACATGGATAGGAGAGGTTTAGAGGGCTTTGGGCCAAATGCGGGCAGATGGGACTAGCTCGCTGGGCAACACAGTCGGCATGGATCGAGTTGGGCCGAAGGGCCTGTTTCCATGCTGTATGACTCTTTCACTCCAAGGTGGGGGAATAACAAAGTTGCTATCTATTTTGTACATTTAAACAGTATAGTCTACAGCAAAGCAGAAAATGAAAAACACTCAGAGGAATATGAATGCAAGATAAATTCATTTCTTGCCTTCAGATTTCTATTTCATTCTTAGTACGACATCCTGTTTATTTTCTACCACTGTGTGACTTTACCCTCCCAATAGGTTGAATTGACATGGAAAGTTCAAAATAAGCTTGTTTCGGCAGAAAAAGCTGAGATTCCTACTGTCTGAGACTGAAGATTTGATCAATTCATTAGTTTATTCAATATTGTTAAGTTTCATAACAGTGGAACCAGGGATTTTGACATATTTTTCTCATTCTTGTATCCAATCCTGACCTTTGTATTACCCGTGTATTATTCCAGGTAACAATGCCATTAGAACAACTACTGCATTCTTTTGCAAGAGACAAATACTCATAAGTGTTTCCTTTTATCTATACCTCTTTGAGATCACATATCAAATATAAATCCAGATGTAAATTCATTCACTTATGTTGCCAGGCTCCAGTGTATGCTACTCTAAGTCTGGAAGGTTGTACATTTCAAGGTTCAATGTTGGATTGATTTCCTTTGGAGAAAACTTCATTGGCATAAATGCCAGACAAACAGGCCATCTTAATACAAGTTTCTGGTGGCGCAAGCTATGTAGAAGTAAACATATGAAGAAAATCTTGGTTTAAGAACTGTTTTGTATCAGAGAATTGGTGAAGCTTTCTGATAACTTTGACCGAACTAATGATGATCCATTTATTTTTGTTCACAAACTTTCATCCACTGGAATTAACAGAATATAACTTCAAATTTGTCAGATACAGAAAGAAAAATAGCCCAGATTGTCCCAAAATAAAGCCAGTGTTATTATCAAATCTTTGGGGTTGTACTCTATCTGCATTCTCCAGTTCAGCATCAGTGATCACAGACCTATGTGAACCACACATTCTCTTCGACCTTGAGTAGACCTTTCATATTCAGACCAGATTAGTAAAATTATAAAGTAAGGGAATAGTGACAATAACATAATATGCTTTAGGAAATTACAAAAGGCACTAAATATGATGAAAACCAGTTTAATTGATTAAAGGAAAAGCTGACTTTTGAGGGCTGAGTTGATGTAGATAAAATGGGTAACAATATTGACATGTGCCCACATAGAATGGCAATAGGAAACATTTCAAGTATGTCACAGTGCACAGGAAAAATATTGTGCTGAAAAGAAAGAACAGAAGATAATCATTCCTGAGACTCTATGGATGAATGCAGACATAAAGGGGCAACTGATATTTTGGAAAAAGACATACACAGACAGCTGAAGAGTGCATGATAAGGGAGATTATGAAAGGATTAGGAAAGAAGATAATAAAAACAATTCAGAAGACAAAGAAGAACAATGATATCTTTTAAATGAATATCATAAAATATTTTACTGACATGCCAATGAAAAGGATGTTTGAGATGGGAATTATACCTTTAAGGGACAGAAGGCCAATATCACAGGTAGGTGGCATGTCTCAGAACTTCTATTAAAGGTTTGACTATGGAATCAAAACCATAATTTCCAGATTTGTGGCTGATACTAAATTGGGGATTGGTCATTCTTGGGAAGAACTGTGACAAATGACAAGAGGGCATTAATAAACTTGCAGAATGGGCCAATAAATGGCAAGTGAAGCTTAACATAGATAAATCCAGGCTTTGTATCCTGGTCAGCCTTAACACTGAAAACAGGCCAAAATATCTGAGAAACAGCAGAGGTAGAAGCATAGTGGGAGGAAAGCATTGAGGTTCAGACTACATCAATATTTTTTACCAGAATAGAGGAAATGAAACACTGATGGATTGAGAACCAAATAGGGGAGAAATTGGAACTCAATCAACCCTGATGAAGTTGTGTCTGTATTGGCTGCAGGTGGTATGCACTTATGTACATTTGGCAATTTTTTGGTAGGATTGGAGGGAGGTCACCAATTAATTGGAAGGTGCAAGTCCAAGTGATTTACAAAGTGATCTTGGAGTATAAATACACCAATCACTAAAAATTGTGATTGGTGTAGCAAGGTCATGCAAAAAAGCAAATAAGCACTTAGGTTTATTCCTAGAAGGATAGAATTGAAAAATAGGGAAGTTATGCCAAACCACCATCAAAACTTGGTTAGAACACACAGAGCAATGCATATTGTTCATGTTACCTTATTATAGAAAGAATGTTGAGGCACTAAAAAAGGTGCAGAACTGATTTACAAGGAAGACATGAGAAATGCAAGGGAATTTATATCATGGAACATAGAACAGTACAGTACAGGAACAGGCCCTTCAGCCTATGATGTTGTGCCGAACTAATTAAATTAATAATCAAATGCCCGACTCAACTAATCCCTTCTGCCTACACAATGTCTATATCCCTCCATTTCCTAAATATTCATGTGCTTATCTCAGAGCCTCTTGAACACCTCTATTGCATTTGCCTCCACCACCACCCCTAGCAATGCATTCCAGGCACCCATCACTCTCTGTGTTAAAAAAAACTTGCCCAGCACATCTCTTCTGAAATTACCCATCTGGTATTAGACATTTCAACCCTGGGAAAAAGATAATGGCTGTCTACTCTATTTATGCCTCTCATAATCTTATAAAGCACTATCAGATCTCCCCTCAGCCTCCAGCGCTCCAGAGAAGGCAACCCAAATTTGTCCAACCTCTCCCTATAGCGCATTCTCTCTAATCCAGGCAGCATCCTAGTAAACATCTGCACCCTCTGCAAAGCTTCCACATCCTTCCTGTAATGGGGCGACCAGAAATGAATGCAATATTCCAGATGCAGCCTAACTAGAGCTTCATAAAGCAGCAACATAACTTCCTGACTCTTGAACTCTGTTCCTCGACTAATAAAGGCAAGCATGCTATATGCCTTCTTTACCACCCTATCAACCTGCATAGTCACTTTCAGGGAGCTGTGGACTTGGACCCCAAGATCCCTCTGCACATCAACACTGTTAATAGTCTTGTCATTAACAGTGCACTGTCCCTTTATATTTGATCTCCCAAAGTGCAACACTTCACATTTGGCCAGGTTAAACTCCATCTGCCATTCCTCCGCTCACATCTGCAACTGATCTATATCTCGCTGTTTCCTTTGCCAGTCTTCTATGCTATCCACAACACTACCAAACTTCCAATCATCTGCAAACTCACTAACCCACCTATCTACATTTTCATCAAGGTCATTTATATACATCACAAACAGCAGAGGTCCCAGTACAGATCCCTGCAAAACACCACTGGTCACAGACCTCCAGCCAGAATAAGTCCCATTGACCACTACCCTCTGTCTTCAATGGGCAAGCCAATTCTGAATCCAAATGGCCAATTCAACATGAATCCCATGCATCTTAATCTTCTGGATGAGCCTCCCATGAGGGATCTTGTCAAATGCCAGACTACAATCCATGTAGGCAACATCCACAGCTCTACCTTCATCAATCACTTTCATCGCCTCCTCAAAATACTCAGTCAAGTTAGTAAGACATGACTTGTCCTGCACAAAGCGATGCTGACTGTCCCTAATTAGGCCATGGTTTTCCAGATGCTCATAAATCCTATCCCTAAGAATCCTCTCCAGTGACTTCCCTAACCACTGACGTGAGACTCACCAGTCTATAATTTCCAGGATTATCCCTATTCCCCTTCTTGAATAATGGAATAACATTAGCTCCTCGCCAGTCCTCTGGAGCCTCGCCTGTGGCTAGAGAGGACATGAAGATCTTGGTCAAGGCCCCAGCAATCTCATCCCTTGCCTCTCTCAATAACCTGGGGTATATCCCATCAGGCCCTGGGGACATCCACCTTTTATGTTCTTTAAGAGACCCTCCACTACCTCCTTTGTTATCTCAAAACATCCTAGTATATTAGCACGCTCCACACTGATCTCCCCATCCTCAACGTCCTTCTCCTCGGTAAATACTGATGCAAAGTACTCACTTAGGACCTCACCCACATCTTCTGCCTCCAAGCACATGTTCCATCCTTTATCCTTAAGTAGTCCTACCCACTCTCTCGTTATCCTTTTGCTCTTGAAGTAATGTATAGAATGCCTTGGGATTCTCTTTAATCCTACTTGCCAAGGACTTTTCATGGCCCATCCTGGCTCTCTTAATCCCCTTCTTGAGTTCTTTTCTGGCTTCTTTATAATCCTCAAGGGCTCTGTTTGATTTTAGCTATCTAAACCTTACATACGCTTCCTTTTTCTTCTTGATTAAATTCACCACCTCTCTCGTCATCTAAGGTTCTGTTACCAAGCCATCCTTGTTCTTCCTTCTTACTGGAACATACCTGTCCTGTACTCTGTGCAGTAAATATCAGGACAGTATGATCTAACTAGTTCTCTTCTCTTGAAAAAGGAAGACTGAGGGATAACATAATATCTTTAAAATTACAAAGGGTTTTGATGGAATGGATACAGAGAGAATATAACCATAGAACAATACAGCACAATACAGGCCCTTTGGCCCACAATGTTGTGCCGCCCTTCAAACCACACCTAAGACTATCTAACCCCTTCCTCTCATGTATCCCTCTATCTTAAATTCCTCCATATGCTTATCTAAACAATCTCTTGAACTTGACCAACGTATCAGCCTCCACCACCACCCCAGGCAGCACATTCTGTGCACCAACCACTCTCTGGGTGAAAAACCTCCCTCTGACATCTCCCTTGAACTTCCCACCCATTACCTTAAAGTCATGTCCTCTTGCACTGAGCATTGGTGCCCTGGGAAAGAGGCGCTGGCTGTCCACTCTATCTACTCCTCTTAATACCTTGTATACATCTATCATGTCTCTCTTCACCCTCCTTCTCTCCAATGAGAACAGCCCTAGCTCCTTCAGTCTCTCCTCATAATCCATACTCTCTAATCCAGGCAGCATCCTGGTAAATCTCCTCTGCATCCTTTCCAATGCCTCCACATCCTTCCTATAATGAGGCGACCAGAACTGGACACAGTACTCTAAGTATGGCCTAACCAGAGTTTTGTAAAGCTGCATCATTACTTCGCGGCTCTTAAACTTGATCCCACAACTTATGAAAGCTAACATCCCATAAACTTACTTAACTACCCTATCTACCTGTGAGGCGACTTTCAGTGATCTGTGGATATGAACCCCCAGATCCCTCTGCTCCTCTACACTGCCCAGAATCCTGCCATTTACCTTGTACTCTGCCTTGGAGTTTGTCCTTCCAAAGTGTACTACCTCACACTTCTCTGGATTGAACTCCATCTGCCACTTGTCAGCTCAGCTCTGCATCCTATCAATATCTCTCTGTAAGCTTCGACAGCCCTCCACACTATCCACAACACCACCGATCTTTGTGTCATCTGCAAACCTGCTAACCCAGCCTTCCACCCCCTCATCTAAGTCATTAATAAATATCACAAAAAGTAGAGGTCTCAGAACCGATCCCTGTGGGACACCACTAGTCACAGCCCTCCAATCCAAATGCACTCCCTCCACCACAACCCTCTGCTTTCTACAGGCAAGCCAATTCTGAATCCACACGGCCAAGCCTCCCTGGGTCCCTTGGCCTCTGACCTTCTGAAGAAGCGGAACCTTATCAAACATCTTACTAAAATCCATGTAGACCACACCCACTGCACTACCCTCATCAATCTTCCTGGTCACCTCTTCAAAGAACCCTATCAGGCTTGTGAGGCAAGATCTTCCCTTCACAAAGCCATGCTCGCTGTCCCTAATCAGTCCATGATTCTCTAAATGCTCATAGATCCTATCTCTTAGAATCCTTTCTAACAGCTTACCCACCACAGATGTAAGGCTCACTGGTCTGTAATTCCCTGGACTATCCCTTTTTTGAATAAGGGGACAACATTCGCTACCCTCCAATCCTCCAGTATCATCCCCGTGGACAATGAGGACTCAAAGATCCTAACCGACGGTTCAGCAATCTCCTCCCTCACCTCATGAAGCAGCCTGGGGAATATTCCAACAGGCCCCTTGGACTTATCTGTTCTAATATTTTCTAACAACTCTAACACATCCTCTCTCTTGATATCTACATACTCTAGAACATTACCCTTACCAACGCTGTCCTCAGCATCATCAAGACCTTTCTCCTTGGTGAATACTGAAGAGAAGTATTCATTGAGAACCTCACCCACTTCCACAGCTTCCAGGCACATCCTCCCACCTTTGTCTTTAATTGGACCTACCTTTACTCTAGCCATCCTTCTGCTCTTCACGTACGAATGTTTTAACTTATGGGAAAGAGCATTACTAGTGGCCATCAGCATTACCTAGTCACTAATTAATCCAATGGGAAATTCAAAAGAAACTTATTTACCCAAGGGTTGGTGAGAATATAGAACTCGCCACCATAAGGAGTGGATGAAGTGAATAGTACAAATATTTCAAAGAAGGCTGAGCAGACATGTGAGAACCATCACAGAATAGAAGAATGGACAACGTGCTCAGTTTTAACTAACATCTAGAGATGATGACACACAGGGGTAGTTAATGGTCTGTGAAGTTCTCTGAGAATGTTAAGTACAAGCAAGGAGATTGGTAATGACTTAATCGTAGGAGTGAATCTTCAGGATTGATTGATCACTGTATTCTGAATAGGAATTGATTTGAGAAGCCATTGGTGGTAATTTAGACCCAATGACCCAAGGGGATGTACATAACTCTAGGCTAGAACAAGACCAGTTTGAGTTAAGAGACAAAACCCAATGTAATATTCTTTCAGCTTTATGAAGCAACATCCATAAATTGGGGAATTAGCCTGATAAAATGGTCCGTGCCCAGTGGGTGCACTCTACACCATCTCTGACAGCATCTCGGGCTTCAAAGCAAGCAGAAGAGCCAGCCATTACTGTGGTAAATGGGATAATTAGAGGCCTAGATTACAACAGGGAAGTATCTAAGTAACCTTGTCATCAGATCCACATGGAAAGTGAAATCCATAAGTGAACTGTCAGGAACAATTATCTCCATGTTCCTCTCAGCTGATTAACTCAATACCAGTAACAAGGATGCTACATAATTGATGAAGTGGAAAATGGAGGTTATATGTAGCAACCAATAGTCCAATGCAAGGGGTGAAGATGGATGATATGGGTTGGACGTGGAGAGGACTATCGACATGGTACCTTCTCATTAAAGGAGAGCAAAAGGAATAGGAGGAAGGAAGGTGTTGGAAACAGAATTTAATTCCTTACCAAACCCTGGAACAGCTTGAAAACCTGGCATTGCAGAGAGGCCCTACCACCAATACTTGCAAGGAGAGGCTCTGAGTCTAGAACTCAGAACAAAGGGAAGTCACAAGTGTGACCAAGACTGATCACCTTGTGTCTTGATGGTGGTACATTGTGTAAGATGTGAATGCTTGTATGTTGTATTTGCAATCAAGTGTTTCAATAAAGCCAACAATAACCTCCACCAGTTGTCAGTGCTAAAATAAATTCAAATTCAGTACAACAAGAGTTATACGGACAGATTTAGGTGAGGATAGGTGGGAAGAAGCTTGGGTGGAACATAAACCCCAACAAGGATTGTATGGGCTAAATGCTGTGTTTTTATGCTATATGTTTTGCATAAACCCAAATAATACTTAGGTAAACAACCCTGAAAAGGATTGGTTATAACAAAGAATCTGCAGCTTATTCTGTCAGTTACAATTCATCATTGTTCCTGTGTGACTTGCCACTCATACTTAAATGGACTGAATGTACAGACCCATCAAATCAAGACACAGACTTTCAACAATGAGTTTAGAAGAGATGAAGAATAAGTTGTACGTGCCTCAGTGAAATATATATGTGTATACTTATGTTCAATATATGGAACAAGATGAAATACATTTTCTCTCCAAACATGAAACTTTAAACTGAATTTCATTGATCACTCACTCAAAATTCTATTTCCGCTGCTAGTTTAACCAATGATATAAAAAGCTCTGCTTTACAAAGTGGTGGCTGTGAGATTCATTCTAAACTGCCACCTGCCTGACGAGTGATGATCTGTTTAATTCTTTAAGGGCCATGAGCTGCTAACTGATAAGGAAGCACCACCCCCCCCCCCCCCCACCCCCACCAATGACGCTGCCAACCCCTTAAAGGTTGAAGAAAAGGTGTCAATCAGTCTCACTGGGGACTCAGGAACCAAAGTCAAACATGGCTGTCAATCTTTTAACTGCCTGAAATCACAGCTGATCAGGTTGTTTGATATGTTTCTGTGCAGAGTTTTACCGTGACTGTTTATAGACTGGCATTAAATGATGTTCGCCATTTGAAATTCGGCTTCCTGCTGTTGCAATAAGCTCACTGTGGTTAGTGTTGATACACACACTAATCACGTAACTAAGCATGCAATTGCCTGCATTGGAAGCAACAGGTGTAAATTAATTGAACATCGTGCTTCCCAGGAATATTTTTGAATTTAGCCCTGGAGACTTTCCAATATTGTGCAACACTGTAAGCTTGGATATAGGTCTGTACGTCTCCTCCATGAGTCCTCTCACAGTTTAGCACACCAGATTAGGATGAATCCATCACAAAGACCAGGAAGCTAATGAATGCCACCTCTTTTAGGATAACTCATATTGCAATCTTCTGTTGAGGCAATTACCTCGAGAATCTCAAAAATGCTTTGCAGACTTGAATAATAACCAACTCCTGGGAAATTTCCTTCACTCCCGACAGTCTGTGGCAGGCATATTTTTATGCTTTGTATTTTAATCAGCCTCAATACCAAAAACAGGCCAAAGTAGGTGTGAAGTAGCAGAGATGGAAGCATAGAGACAATTCCAACAGTGTCTTTAACAGAATGGAGGAAACTAAATATCGAAGGATGGAGACATACAAGGGGAGAAACTGGAATTCAATCAGCACTGTTGAACACGTGTGTATATTGGCTGCAGGTAGTATGCACTTCCACACACTTGGTCCTAATGTGCCAAGGTGAATGTAACTGGTGGTTGATACTCCACTGTGTGTTTAGCCCTGGTGACCAAAGATCCATTACTCCCCACTGCCCTTTAATGGTAATGCAGGAAAAAAAAGCCACATTAAAGGTAAATGTCATTCTGGCTGAGATGAATGAGAATGTTCAGTACAAAAGTAGGAAAGTGACATTGATTTTATTTTACAAAACACGGTTGATGCCACAGCTGGAGTAATGTGTGCAGTTCTGGGCACATTACATTTGAGCCATGAAATGGGCAGAGTGAAAATTCGGTTGTGATAAAGGATGTAAACAGGACTCATTTCATTAGGGAAAAGAAATCAAAGGAGAATGCTATAGAGATGTGTAAAATGATAAAAAGCTTGGAATGAAGTCATGCACCTTGGCAGGAAGAGTGAGAGACAATATAAACAAAATATCACAGCTTTAAATGCTGGGTAGGAACAGGGGGATTTGGGTGGACATGTCTATAAATCAGCTTGCTTGGAATGCGGCAAGACATGTCGAGAGAGTGATAAAGAGGAAAATGCGATCCAGTGATTTATAAACAGACAGAGAACAGAAATACACAAGTTCAACTGTTATCAAACACTAGTTAGACTCAGCTGGAGCCTTGTGTCTGATTCTGGTTACTGAATATAGGAAAGGTTTGAAGGTCCTGGAAGGGGAAAGAATAGATTCTGTAGGAGTACTGTGTTCAGTTCTGGTCGCCTCATTGTGGGAAGGATGTGAAAGTGTTGGAAAGGGTGCAGAGGAGATTTACCAGGATGCTGCCTGGATTGGAGAGAATGGATTATGAGAGACTAAGGGAGCTGGGGCTTTACTCTTTGGAGAGAAGGAGGATGAGGGGAGACATGATAGAGGTATACAAAATATTAAGAGGAATAGATAGAGTAGACAGCCAGCGCCTCTTTCCCAGGGCACCAATGCTCAATACAAGAGGGCGTGGCTTTAAAGTAATGGGTGGGAAGTTCAAGGGAGATATCAGAGGGAGATTTTTCACCCAGAGAGTGGTTGGTGCATGGAATGCGCTGCCTGGGGTGGTGGTGGAGGCAGATATGTTGGTCAAGTTCAAGAGATTGTTAGATAAGCATATGGAGGAATTTAAAATAGGGGGATATGTGGGAGGAAGGGGTTAGATAGTCTTAGGCATGGTTTAAAGTTCAGCATAACATGGTGGGCTGAAGGGCCTGTATTGTGCTGTATTGTTCTATGGTTCTAGAATGGTTCCTGGAATGAGGGATTTCAGCTATTAGGTTAGACTGCTGCACTGGTGGGTTTTCCTTGGAGCAAAGAAGGTTGAGAAGAGATATGATAATACTGCAAAAGGTCTTGTTTGGTTTACAGAGAAGATGCTCCCATTGCTGGACAGTTCAAGGGCACATAAATTAAGATTTCAGCAAAAGGATACAAGGGATGTGAGATGTGGCTGAGATCTGGAACTCACAGCCTGAAGGGTGATGGAAATAGGATCAATCTAGGGCTTTCAAAAGTGTTTTGGATGGGTTCTTAAGGGAGAGTAATTTTCAGGGCCACAGGGATAGGATGGGGCTGTTGGGATTGCTCTACTTGGAGCCAGTATGGACGATGGGCTGAATGGCCTCCGTTAGTGCCATAACAATTCAATGCTTCTATGAAAAATAGTTTTACTGATTGCTATAATATTAAATCCATTAATTCAGGAATATCATCAGTATAAGCAAGAAGGGAATTAAATAGATATTTATCAGTAAATGAAGCAAGACTGTTAGATGTAAATGGAACTGGTTAAATATTTAAAATAGAAATAATACTTAACAATGTAGGGAGAAAGCAGAAAAATTAAATCAGACTCAATAGGTCCATATTGAGTGCTGTGGCCTCTAGTGCTGTACTTTTTCTGACTTTATGATTCAAAGGTCAAATAAAAACCAGATAATTGCATAAAGATGTAATTAAGAGAGAGCAAACAACTAGATGTCACATTCTGTTTTTTCCTGGAAAGTTCCCTTGTTCCTTTATAACTTTCTTTCCAATGAGATGCTTGTGAGAGACAAGAATGTACGTTAGAAAAAAGGCGTTATCCTTATATAATATTCAGGCTCTACATGAATCTCATGAACACAATGTTCCCTCTATGATTTTTCTTCAAATCAGTCTTACACAGAAATTCACCAATTTTAATTCCGATATTGTTTGTTAATGATGTAGGAACTTCTAACCTAATTCTAACATGCAATACAACAAAATGTTTTCTAAATTATTTCAGTTTGTATGTCAGTGTGGTGGTAATGTTAGCCTTGGTAATTCTGAAACAAGGAAGGGAAAAGTGGCCATTTCTATGTCCTAATGACCACCTGGTGAACTCTGCCAGAAAAAGCTGCTCAAAAATTCAAATGTATCATGCTTTTTGATTCAGTTTTATGAGCCTAAAAATTGCATTCCTGGAATGGAATGTGGATGTGACCACTTCCAGGTTGAAATGTGCCACTCTGGCAATTCAACCAGGTTCTACTGGCCTTAAGTCACCCTTAGGCAGCCAATAAGATTTCTGCGTCAGTCGCCCAAGAGATGATGTCATTCCTTGTGGAACACTCCTCGGAGCATTGCCTGGAAAGTTAGGTCTTCTTGTTCCAAAGAGTGTATACCAAGAACAATAAGGTTTTCACCACCACCAATTAAAGGGGGGCAGGCCTTCTGAGCTGTGCAAACCTGTTCTAGATAGATTCTAACCAGGTAGGTCATCATGGTATAGAGAATGGCCATTGCAAACTCCCTATAAATGCAGTCAGTTCCACTTCTTCTCTCTGTTCCAGTAGCATTGAAAGTTTATTTTCCTTTCATGCCTTCCACTTTCCATGGAACATTACTGATCGTCTCTACTTTCTTTACCCTCACAGGCAGCAAGTTCCAGTTTGTTACCAGTTGCTGCATAGAGACATTTTTTCCTCAAATTCCCCCATATCTCTCTTCCTGGGACCCTGCTTCTTTTATCAGAAAGTAGGAACTGCTTTTCTTTGTCTATCTCATCGAAACAAGACATAATCCTGTATGTCTCTATCAAATGTCCTCTCATCCTCCTTTGCTCCAAAAAGAATACTCAACTTCTCCAGCCAATCCTAAATTCTCTTTACAATAGGAACCATTCTAGTAAATCTCCTCTGCATCTGCTCGAGGAGCTTCATATTCTGCCTAAAGTTTTGTGGCCAGAGTTCAATGCAATACTCAAACAACACTCAAAAAAAACATGTTGGAAATCTGAAACGAAAGAAGAAAAGGCTGGAAACACTTAGCAAACCTTTCTGAAGAAGGGTCTTCGAAATGAAATGTTAACTCTGTTTCTCTTTCCACAGATGCTGCCTGATCAGCTGAGTATCACCAGAATTTTCGGCATTACTGCAACTGGAGCTATGAATAGGTTCAGTACAACCTACCTTTTTTTGTACTTAATACCTCTGTTTATGAAGGCAGGTTCCTATTTGCTTTTGCTGACAACTCTCAGTTTGTCTTGTCACCTTCACAGTTCCCCTCTGTCCACACAAACTCTTTCAACTGTGTCATTGTTCAGATTGCCTCTCTCCAACACCATATGCCAAAATGCATCACCTCACATCCCTCTGCATTAAATTCCCATCTGCCACTTGTTTGCACATTCTGCAAGCCTATCCATGCCCTGTGGAAGTCAACTGGTATTATTCTCACTGTTTGCCACACCTCCAACCTGGGAATCATTGATAAATTGAGAAACTTTATTCTGTATTCCAATATCCAAATCAAAGAAAACATTGGTACTTGGACTGATTTTCAGGGAACACCACTGTCCACCGTCCCCCGGTAAGATAAACAACCATACATATGATTCACTGTTCACATCAATTATTTACCCAAGCTGACATTGACACCATCCACCCCCACCCCCCAAACCAGCATTCCTCAAGTTTGTTAAATGGTTTTTTTCTAATCAGCATTTTGAAAATGCTTTCTTAAAATTCATAATTTGGAGCTGGGCTGTTCATTTCACTTCAGCGGAATCTCCTTCCTAGTCTTAGAACACAGAACAGTACAGCATAGTACGGGCCCTTTGGCCCACGATGTTGTGCCGACCTATGTAAACACCAACTCCCTGATCAACCTAACCCTTCCCTCCTACACAGCCCATAACCCTCCATTTTACTTACATTCATGTGCCTACCTAAGAGTCTCTTAAATGTCCCTATTGTATCAATCTCTACCACCACCCCTGGCAGTGCGTTCCAGGCACCTACCACTCCCTGTGTAAAAACAAACTATCTCTGACATCTCCCCTAAACTTTCCTCCTCTGACCTTAAACTGATGTCCTCTGCTATTGGCCATTGCCACCCTGGGTAAAATATGCTGACTGGCCACTCTATCTATGACCCTCATAATCTTATACACCTCTATCAAGTCACCTCTCTCCTGTGTCACTCCAAAAAGGAAAGCCCTAACTCGCTCAACCTTTCCTTATAAGACATGTTCTCTAATCCAGGCAGCATCCTTGTAAACCTCCTCTGCACCTTCTCTAAAGTTTCCACATCCTTCTTATAATGAGGTGACCAGAACTGAACACAACACTCTAAGTGTAGTCTAACCAAAGGTTTATAGAGCTGCAACATTACCTCGCAGCTCTTGAACTCAATCCCCTGACTAATGAAGACCAGCACACCATACGCCTTCTTAATCACCCTATCAACTTGCGCAGCAACTTTGAGGGATCTATGGACTTGGACTGCAAGATTCCTCTGTTCCTCCACACTGCTAGGAATCCAGCCATTAACCTTGTACTCTGCCTTCCGGATCACACTTTTCTGGATCGAATTCCATCTGCCACTTCGCTGCCCAACTTTGCATGCTGTCTATATCCTGTTGTAACCTACGACAACCTTCTACACTATCCACAACACCTCCAACCTTCGTATCATCCACAAACTTACTAACCCATCCCTCCACTTTCTCATCCAAGTCATTTATAAAAATCACAAAGAGCAGGGGTCCCAGAGCAGATCCCTGCAGAACACAGCTAGTCACTGAACTCCAGGCAGAATAGTCTCCATCTACTACCACCCTCTGCCTTCTGTGGGCAAGCCAATTCCAAATCCATGCAGCCAAGTCTCTATTGATCCCATGCCTCATGACTTTCTGGATGAGCCTACCATGGGGAATCTTGTCAAATGCCTTACTAAAGTCAATATACACCACACCCACTGCTCTCCCTTCATCAATTTGTTTTGTCATTGGTTCCCATAAGGATCATGACATATGGATCGTTCCTCTCCTAGTTCCTTTCCAGCCTCGAGGAGATGTTCTTAACCCTGGCACTGGGCAGGTAACACAGTCTTCAGGACTGGCACATATTATATAATCTGCCAACAAGTTCTACTTCAGCTAAGAGAACTTCAGCTTTGACAGGTGAATACCTAAGGAAGATATCTCAACATGATGTACTCCTTTGACAGAAAGAACATAAGAAACAGGCTCAGGGGTAGGACCACTTAAGTCTTCTCCGCCATTCAACAAGAATATGCCTGATATGCTCTAGTCCTCAGGATCCCGGGAGGATATTTCTACAATTAACCAGGATCTAATTTATTGTTTATTGCTTCAATAATTGATGAAAATTGGATTAGTAAGAAAAAGACTCATTCAGTTGTTTTTCAGAAAATCTAAAAAAGTTAAATTTTCAGTGTTAACTGGCCATGATCGATCTAAGTCTTTTCATTTCAGATGGTAAGACACAGGGCGTAATCCATCACCTTAAAGTGAGTTACTTTCTTTGCACTGAAAATTTTCAGAGCTATTAAAATCCTTTAGTGGTAAACTAAACATAACCATGCTTGACATTTGATAAGAAGTGAAAGACATTCACAATTCACTGGCTTTTCTAGTTATGATATTTTCACAGAAGCCAGTAATGTATATAACTTCAACATTTTCCTTTTGATCAAATTTTCGTTTTTACTCTTTGTTTTCTAATTATTACCTCTGCTTTTTCTTTAAAATAAAACCAATTTCCTGGTCAAGATGGCAGACATACATTCTCTAACTGTTCTGTTAGTTGTTCAAATGCATTAATCTGAGGTTACTGACTCTCTTTCCTAACATAATTCTGTTGTAACTCTGCACTTCCTCTAATCTCTCAGTAAAATTGAGAACTGCCAGTTGAGTAGAATTTCTGACTGATTTCTGTCAAATTTCCTCTTAACCTCCATTGCTTCAAGGAAAACAACCCCAACTTTTCAGAGCTAACTTTGTAGTGAAAATCCCTCATCCCTGGAACCATTCTGTTAAGTATCCTTTCCACCTACTCAGGGACTTCTGTATCCTCTCTAAAGTTTGGGGACCAGAACTGGATACAATATGAATAGTCTAACCAGTTTATAAAGGTTTAGCATAACTTTCCAACGTTTATGAATTCCAAGTAATCTCCCTAGTAACCAGAATTCCTCTGTGGCAGGCAGCCAATTTCTCTATTTAAAGAGAAAAGAATTATAATCAAAACTGTCACAACTTAAACACCAAGCCAGGTTCATCAACAGTATGTTTTATTTCAACAGTAAGTTTTAGGTATTTTGTCAAAGACTATTAGTGAATATATAATAAAGCAATATTTTAAAATATTTTAGAATTTCTAATTAAGCTGTTGAGGAACTAGGTAAGTACTGAGATTCCAACTGATAGATGAGCAAATTCAAAACTCTCAATGGTCTTTATTATGGAGGATAAGTAAATAGATAGAATCGACATTTTCATAAAGTGAATAAAATGAATTTATTGGCAGACAGTTCCTATAGAAAATAGAAAACACTGGAAATACTCAGCAGGTCAGGTAGCATCTTGAAAAGAGAAACAGGGATAATGTTTCACGTTGAAGACCCTATGTTGGATCTTCATCTCAACCCTTCATTGTATCTGTTTCTTTCACATCTGACCCACAAGTGGTGTAAAGCTATGAATGAACTATTTTCTGATAAAGGGTCTTCAAACTGCAATGTTAATTCTGTTTATGTTTTCACAGATATTGCTTGACCTGCTGAATGTTTCCAACATTTCTTGAGTTCATTTCAGATTTCCAGCATGTGCAGTTCTTTGATTTTCAATTTCTGTTCCTGGTGAAGATGGAAGTGGATGGGGGTGGCCTTCTGACCCATTTAATGCCATCCTTTCAGAATTTCAACTGTATCATTACCCTATGATAAATGAGTGCTATTAATTTATTCCCCTTAACTCTGTTTACATTTCAGCTATGGATTACCACCTCTGATAATACAATATCCTTTTGCTACCGCACTGAGGTAAAATATAAAATTTGCCATCAAATCATGGCATGGTGCCTGAAGCAAAAGTGAAGCAGTCTGCAAATTGTTTAATCAAGAGTGGGGTAAATTAATGTCAATTTGCAACTAAAAAAAACAAAATGGCAGAAACCTTAAAATAAAACTATTTACAGTCATTGCAAACAATCTGCTTTCTTTCACCTGTGACTCACAAAGGGTGTAGCAGTTCAATAGAACTATTTTAAAGTGCACTGAACTGGGACAATTCAGATCAATCCAAACTGCAGGTGTCTTGTAGGTCTGTCAGACTCCAGCAGCAAAGCTTATGGGAAGCAAAGTTTTACCAGTAACGACTGCTGACAGAAAGTCACTAGAATCCTCTGCAGGAAATCCCTGGAAATCGAAGGCAGCTGCTTAGCCCCAGAAGGATACTTGCCATTGTTAGGGGAAAAAAACTGTAGTGTGATGTACCTGGTGTGATTTCCAGAATATTTCTTCTCAGAAGACAAATATTTCAAAAAATGAAACATTACTTTGTATTTTACAGCAGGTTACCAACTAAAACTAAAAGGTTTGGAAATATAATCTCTGAAAAAATGATTAGTCACAGTTAAACCCCATGTACACTCTCAGTTTGCTCAATTGAGACATAGAGCATGTCAGATTGAAATTACATTCCAGAGGAACTGTTTTTCTAAATATCATAGATAGATATGGTTCCAGCATACTTACGGCATGTAGGTTATGTTTAAACCTGTGAACAACAACTCTTTCAACACCACTCAGATTTACCTTCACCAAACTAAGTGTGCTCAGATACTTAATGAATTTGCACCACAATGTTTTCTTTCAATTATTATATTTTACAGATTATCATCTACAGTCAATTGAGTTAACCAGTTCCTATCAGGTAAAAAAAAAGGAATGCTACTGTTGGCCTTTAACTTGCTGAGCAAGAAAGGATCACATTGAATGTTATTTCCTTCTAATAGCAGTCCGGGAAGAGCTTTCAACTTTAACAGGCATGAACTTAAAGCTAAGTCTAAAGTATCATCAGTTATCTCCAGCTTTCAGCCATCAGTCTTCATATCTGTAATTCAAAACCCAGATGTCTATCAATCTACTTTGCTAAGTGTCTGGCCAGCTTGAAGGACTATGCTCCATTAAATTTCTTGCTTAAATTACTTCCTCTGCCAATGTTTCCGCAGAAGTCCATTAAAGACCCTGCTGTACATCATCTAGCTGGGCTCTGGGATGTCTACGTTAAGTATTCACCAACTTGGAGCTGCTCAGCAGCTTCCAATGGCAACAGATGCTTTTAGATGTAACAAATTGTCCTATAAAGTAAGTGATGCACAACAATATGTCATTTATTCAGATTAATAGGCCCAAAAATTTATCATTTCAATCCTTATCTATCTGGATCAACGTGGATAAAATGAAAATAGCTTTTATGCAGCATAGAAACTCTCAGAATGAGGGGATGGCAGCTTATCTCCCCTACATTTGTTATTTGGGGCAGAATTTGAAATTAGACAACTGCATTGATAAATATGGCAATTTAAGACCAAAACAAAAAAAAGCAAAAATAATGCTCTTATCATAAACGTTACGATTAAAAAGTACTCATATTTTACAACAGCGAAGTTGAAGGGAAAGGTGCATCATTCAGTGCTTTGTGAAGCTGGCCCCATCAAAATTATGGTAAATAATCTCAAGCACTGGGCAGCTCAGGGGACTTGACCACTGGCAATTTTGTAGGTTAGCAAACAAAAAAATACTGTTGTGCTTTGGACATCAGTGAAAGCATCACAGTCACTCCTTAGCCACTTTCTCAAAACACATGGAAAGTAAATGGAAGGGAAAGTGAGGTGTGATGGGGACCACCCACATTTGCAAAACTGAATAACCCAGCAATTTGTGCATTTTATAAATTACTTGGTTTTTTGTTGCCTTATTAAGGGCATTAAACTTGCCATCAGTCCCCCTGTAATTTGCAGGGCAATACTAACAGCATTGTCAAAACCAGCTATTGTGTCCCTTTCATAAAGCTGACTAGTGTTTGAACTGAAAACTGAAAGTTGAGTGATTGTATACCCTGTGGTGCAATTTCCTGCATATTAATTAAATATTACATTACATTAGGAAGTTGTTATGGTAATTTTTCTCAGTTATGTCCACAAAATCACTTCCCAGACAAACCACTTTAATCCCAATAGCATAATTAACAAAATAAATTATATAAAGAAACAATGGATTGCTGTGCTTCATATTACACAGGTGCTCTTTAAAGAAATGACATGCCTTCTAACAAATGCCTAGTTATATCTCAATGAATAAACTTGTCTACCTTTTAGGTTTCTTTACACTATCAATGACATTGATAAAATGATTCCTTCCATGTGGCTCACACAATGTAATCCTATCCTTTGCTAGTTAAATATTTTTTTTCCAGGGATGTCGCCAACTGAAACTATCAACAATCATGATATTAGTATACCAGGCCTCCTGCCACAGCAGATGAGTTTGGCAACAGGATTTAATTAACTGCAAGTGGCCACTCACAATGATAAGCTGGCACTTTCAAAGTGTTTGGCATTTTTCTCCTCAGAAGTCATTCAAGACCCAACGGTTTCACCAGCCTCAACTGACAAAGACAGTTCTAAACAAGATCTGAACAGGACACAGGTGATGTGAATACTTCATGGATAAAAATCAATTCAAACCCTCCTCGTTCTGTAAAATGTAGTAACCCAGATCAAACAAATGGACCTATTATCGCAACTTGCCTCCATACAAATTCAGTGGAGATAAACTTCCTCTCTGAAAAGGTCACAAAGTAGTTTGTGACCCACAAACTTTATTTATAAATGTTGCTTAGTTATAAGTGGTGAGTCCTGATGCAGGTTTTCAACCTGAAACGTCGCCAATTCATTTCTTCCACATACAGTAGATGCTGCTCGACCTGCTGAGTTCCTCCAGCAGATTGTTTGTTGCTTATGAACTGCAAACTTTATTTATAAATGTTGTTCCAGGCATAAGCAAGAAGAAGCTGAAATTCTGACTTGCTTGAAATTCTTGGGCAAGTGAATCTGCTTGGTTGGCCTAATTTACCTGTGAAATATGTCCAAATTTGTCCAAATCAGTGCAAAAGTCTTTGAAATTTCAAGCACAGATTATTTCCAGAGCAAATCAAATTTCCATAAAATGTGCTTTACATTGGGGATTGCGTCACATCAGATACATCCACTAAACAGGCCATGCAGCCAGATCACATTAGTCACCAGTGCGACTACATTATCAATTACACTTACTTGTAGCCCCTTGGGAGGGGTTTTAAGATTTTTTTAGGTGCTTATCTATAAATACTTGAATATTAAACATTACTTAACTTACAAAGGAACTGACTACTAAAACAACCTGGGGCAACTAGTAGAGCAGCTGCTCACAGTCTCAGCGATCCGTGACCTCAGTGCTGTCTTTGTGGAGTTTGCCAGTTCTCCCTGGAACCACATGGGATTCCCCTGGATGCTCTGTGTTTGTAAGTGGCAGAATCTGGGGAGAGTTGATGGGAATGTGGAGAGAATAAAATGGGATTAGTGCAGGATTAGTGTAAATGAGTGTTTGATGGTGGCATGGACTTGCTGGGTCAATGGCCGGTTTCTGTCCTCTATGATCACTATGACACCAGCAATAGGTTTGGTATAGTTTCTGATATCATTCCTAACTATTTAAAATCAGTTTACACACACAGAGTCTACTACAAACAAGAAATATATTCACAATAAACCTGCTTGAATGGGCTTACTCACAGAAGGCTTTGCGTTTGGCAGTATGGAAAAAAGCTAGACTGGACACTTGCAAAATAATTCAATTCAGAACTATAAATGCAAATTAACTCTTGACAATTATGTCCAAAATGAAAATGTAAGGGTTTTGTTTAAATATATTCAAAATGTATTTCACTTTTACACAAATTTTCCTCCCCACATTGTTGTAGTCATTTTTCTTGTTTAATGTGCTAAGCTGTACTCAAGTATTGTTCCAGAGACTTGCACTGCCCAAAATGCCATTGAGCTTAAGAACTGAGTGATATCCTTCAACTACAGATGAGGATATCCCATCCAGCTTCGGAGTTTCAGCTGGTCAGTGAACAGAACTCCCAGGCTGCAGCAACCTTAGAAACAGTAAAAGAAATCTTTTCACTCACATTCTAAAAGTGGGACTTCATCTTAAGCTGCTATGGCTTTTGGCCACCAATACTCAGGCAAGATGTTTGTTATAAACAGTCGAGACAAGTAACCAAGCGTTTCTATTCAAGGATCCTGCTGGAGGGCAGGAAAGAAATTCCCATGAAAGAAAGGCCAGTGCTGATTGAGAGAAATGCGCAAAACCCTTTCAAAATATCTTGCCCTTTGTCTCCTTAACTTCAGAAGGAATTGAATTTACTGACTCAGAATTAACAATTTCTTGAGTCTCCAAAGGGGAAAAGCTAGGTATTTTCACAGGAAAACACTGGATATGTCCTTTCATTCCTACCTGGTCTAAAATCCCAGTACCCACACTATGTTTAAGTCATGTTTGAACAATTCTCTTGAGATCATCTGCAGTGCTTTGACAAAAAGTGATTCTAAATGTCTGCTTCCCTCTCAAAACAATGTTATTTCAAATCAATCACATCTCTGTTCATTGGGAAGCTGTAAAACACTTCAAAATATCTTTAAAGTGTGATTTTTGCCAAAGTTACGAGAAGTTCCAAACAATGCAGAAGAATCTAATTCAGTTGAAGAGGACACCATTTTCAGAATCAAAATGAATCATAAAGCTACAACAAAAAATAGTTGCAGTTAAAAATGAGTCCAAAAGTGTACTAATCACAAGTTTAAAGAAGAATAAACTATTTCCCCGGGTGTTAGGGAGAATTAGATGAACTATTAAATTGTCATCATATTATGTTTCTTTGAGAAGGTTCAGGTAGAATAATCTTGATCCACATAATTAATGTTATTGCATCAGGATAACACTGTCACTAGATTTCAACCTTCTAAACAGTAAGCAAAAGATCATCAGATTTTGCTATAAAGTAACAACCTTCAGTAATATAAAGAATTAAATTAAGTACTTGATCAGAAAGAAACCACTTTTAAATGTCCAACTTTCAGAATAACTGTGTTTTGAATTTTAAAAAATAGGCTTTCATTGAAAGTAATGAAGCTTTGAACAATCTGGAATTTTAAATTTGTTCAAATGCAATTTTAATTTTGCAAAGTCAGTTGGAACTTATCCAGTCAAAATTAATTGGCTGAACTTGAGCAAAAGATCAGGCAATTTTCAGCAGGTTATGTCCAAAACTACTTACATTCTTGTTTCTATGATCTTTTATGCGGATTTCAGATTCAATTTGCCCATTCAGGGATACTGCAAGATTAGGGAAGGCTCTTCAGATGAGTCTCATTTTCTTAAACACACATTGACCAGTAGGCACATTTATGAGATTTTCATGTGAGTAAAGTATTTAATTTTCCAGGAAACTGACTTGTGCACACTAAACAGTTCAATATCGGTTTTTAAAGCAATTTCCAGTGATTTTTAATCAGGTTACTCACCAGTAGAGAACTGAACACCATTCTGTTGGTTAATTAAAAATCATTAATTAAAATCATGAATAACTAAAAATTGTAAACCCATTTTCAGCTCTGCTAATAAAACTGCACTAGGTTATTTCTATTAAATTTATCAAGGATTAAACGAACTTTTTCTTCTATTATTCCACCCAAATTTGCTTATTCACTGAAGATTTTACATTTGTAATTATAAATGTTTTCTTTTTAGTAATTGAACTGTATCTTAACAGTATAGTTTTTAATTGCAATTACATGATTGCCCCCAAAACAATAATCAGGTACGGAGGCATAATAAGTAAGCTACAGGACTGACATCCATAGGCTTACAGTACTGCATTCCACCACAGCAGTTGGAGAATATAAATTCAGAATAAATAAATCTGGAAAAAAAGTCAAGTGCCAGTAATAGGGACTGTGAGAGAACTGAATAGTTGTAAAATCTCAACTTGTTTTGTTCAGTAAAGGAAATCTGCCATCCTTACCCAGTTAGGCTAATATGTAATGCCAGGCACACAGCAATGTGGACCAATACATGTTGGCCACATTCTGTGAATGTCTTCCTCCTGAGGACGATCCGAGAACAGAAGCCAGAATTCAGCCAATTTGATTCACTCCTCATGATAAGTGGCTGAGAGCAGTGGATGGAGCAAAGTTTATGAGGCCAGACAACACAGCAGAACCAGCTAAGCTAATCCAGTACAGTTGCAACAAATAATTATGAGACAGATTCAATCTAACCAGATGCAGTGCTATCAGTCTACTCTCCTTCATTAGTGAAGTGAGGAAAGTTATAATCAACAGTGCTATCAAGTGGCATAACACACATAATGTGCTTACCGATAGCAATTTGGATTACACCAGAACCACTCTGCTCCAGATCGTATTACATCCTTGGTCCAAATATTGGCAAAAGAGCTGAAGTCCAGAAGTTAGGAGTCCCAAGGTATCATTTGATCAGCCACGTACACATGTGCAAATAAGGACAGGTCAGAGGTTGGGTATCTTGCAGCAAGCTGCTCACCTCCTGATGATCCTCAGTCCTACAAGGCACAAGGCAGCAGTGTGATGGAGTACTCTCTACCTGCCTGAATGAGTGCAGCTCCAACAACACTTAAGAAGCTTGTCACCATCTTGGACAAAGCAGCCCTCTAGACATTCATTCCCTCCACCACTAGAGCAATGGCTGCTGTGTATATCATCTATAACCTGCCTAGCTCCCCTGACAGCACCTCTATAATCTGCAACCTCCACCACCAAGAACGTGGGTGTCAGTCACATGGGAACATCATTACTGCAGGTTCCCCTTCAAGCTGCATTACATTCTGACTTGGAAATATATTCCTTCATCCTTGCTGGATCTAAATCCGGGAACTCCCTAACCAACAGCACAATAGGAGTACTTCCAGCAGTAGTTTCAGGTAGGCAGCTCACCGCCATCTTCTCACTGCCAATAGGGAATGGGAAATTAATGCTGGTCTTGGAGGCAAAACTAAGGTCCCAAAAAAATGAATCAATAACAAAAACTTTAACATAGCTATTTATTATTAAAAAGTTTTGTTTGTGATATTTCAGCTTCTTCGATAATCTTACATAAATATTCTTCAATTTTTATCTTTCTTACTGTAAAATGTTTTAAGCATTAACTAAAAATTGTGCTTTCCATTCCTAGTTTGCTGTCTGCAAGAAATCTCGAATTCAAGCTGTTCAATCTGCATGATGTCACCATTGTTGTTGGATGTCAGGAATCCTTTTGAACAAATGTTGACAGGAACCAATGTCAGAAAAAAGGCAGCTGCACAGAAATCTTTCTGAGCAGCTTTCCACACAGTCAGTGGCAAGCAGAGTGGGCTTCCACACTGACCACAACAAAAGGTCATAATCTAAAGTTATCTGATCCAAGAGACCAACAGGCACTGGTTTATGGTGACTGAATAACTTCACCAGAATTTTAGGGATGCTTTGCTTCTGACAGTCTGTCATTCTATTTTATTATGAAAACCACTTTCTTATTACATAGAAAGATTGCAAGTCCTATGATTTACTATGGCTACAGATTTACAAGGGTTTAATTTAATTGGGTCTGGAATCCTTACCGGGTGTTCGGAATTGTAAGCAGTCTTACCAGTAGATTGTGAAGTGCAGCTGACAATATTCAAGCTGCAGGAGTCCTCTGCCTGGTGTGAATTACACTGTTATCAATAAGACACAGGAGTGAGCACAAGTATGTGCAGAGGTCTGTTTACCAGCAGTTTTTTTTATATATTCATTAGCATTAGGTGAATGTGGTGGGAGAGGTTGTTTTCTTATAACGTTAAAATATCATCTTAATGTTTTGAAGATACAACAGCCTGGTTAGGCTGCTTTTTGAACCATACTTCACACTATACTGGAGTTTTCCTCAACATGCTGCCAAACTAAGTGATGTAAGAAACCTGTTATATTTTAGGTTTTCCATCAAATAACAATTTCCAATTTCAAACCAAATCTTTATTTCCTGCCATGTCTGGGTTATCACACTTCAGATCACAACATTGAACCCCACCACCGCACCCCCCCCCCCCATTGTATACACTGCTTATGAGAGAATGAGCCCATCACAATCTTCCTGTCACCTCAGATGATCGAAAGAACCAATCATCTTGCCATAGTTGATATGCTGAAGCCAAAGCAAAACTGAAATGTCTTCTGTTCTTTTTGGTAATCACATAAGACAAAATGGAAATGCAGCTATCAAGTGCTCGAATCCAGTGAACCTCAAATGAGATTGTTACAAATAACTTCCTCTGTGACCACATCGGTTTCTCCCAACGTCCTGGCTACTGTAAATTATCCCTTCGTACCAGATAACAGCTAAGATAACAGAAAGAGGAGTTGATGGGTATGTGTGAGAGAGAATAAGATGCAGAGGTTCATGGAGGTAAGTATGGGAATGAGACAAATGAGATTGTTCCCCTGGGAGCCAGCATGGGCCTGATAGGCCAAATAGCCTCCTTCTATGTCATCATAACCAATATTTTGATTCAGCATATGGTGGCATTCCCTTTGTCCTATCCATCCCTCCCCCACTTCTCTGCAGCTTAATACACACATTGTTTTCTCTCCTTCCCAGTTCTGAGAGTCTCTCTCTTACACAGATGCTGCCAGCCTTGCTGAGTGTTCCGGAATCTTCTGGTTTTTTTTATTTCAGATGTTCAGCATCTGCAGTTTTTTAAAAATTTTCAGGTGCACAGTCTGGTCCCCAAGTCAGCACCTTGCTTATGTAGTTGGATCATGTGACTCACTGGTTCTGATATTCACTGATGTTTGCTTTCAGGGTTACAGAGGTATTATGGTCAGGAGAGGCACAAGTGCAGGTTCTGAAATGTCTTGCAGGAGCATTTCACTGTGGAAGGAAAAGGACTGGGAATCTGGAGGGCAGGAGAGTGAAGGAGAAGAGCAGGGCTGTGGAGTGAAAATCAGAATCAGATTTATTATCACTGACATATGGCGTGAAATTTGTCATTTTGTGGCAGTAGTACAGTGCAAGACATAAAAATCTATAAATTACAAAAATAAATATAGTGCAAAAAAAAAGGAATAATGAAGTCATGTTCATGGATCATTCAGAAATCTGATGACAGAGGGGAAGAAGCTATTCCTGAATTGTTGAGTGTGGGTCTTCAGGCTCCTGTACCTCCTCCCTGATGATAGCAATGAGAAGAGGACATGTCTCAGATGGTGAGGGTCTTTAATAATGGATGTCACCTTCTGGAGTCCCCACCTCTTGAAGATGTCCTTGATGGCGGGGAGGGTTGTACCCATGATGGAGCCGGATGAGTCTACAAGCCTCTGCAGCCTTTTGCGATCCTGTGCATTGGTGGTTCCATATCAGGCTGTGATGCAACCAGTCAGAATGCTCTCCACCGTACATCTACAGAAATTTTCAAGAGTCTTTGGTGGCATACCAAATCTCCTCAAACTCCTAACCAAGTAGAGCCCCTGGTGTGCCTTCTTCATGATTGCATCATTGTGTTGGGCTCAGGATAGATCGTCTGAGATGTTGACGCCCAGGAACTTGAAGCTGCTCACCTTTTCCACCGTTGACCCGTCAATGAGGACTAGTGTGTGTTCTCCCGACTTCCCCTCCCTGAAGTTTCTTGGTCTTGCTGATGTTGAGTGTGAGGTTGTTGTTGTGACACCACTCAACCAACCGATCTATCTCACTCCTGTATGCCTCCACATCACCGTCTGGGATTCTACCAACAACAATAGTGTCATCAGCAAACTTATAGATGGTGTTTGAGCTGTGCTTAGCCACACAGTCGTGAGTGTAGAGAGAGTAGAGCAGTGGGGTGAGCACTCATTGTTGAGGTGTGCCTGTGTTGATTGTCAGTGAGGAGGAGAGGTCATTGCTGATCCGCACTGACTGTGGGCTCCCGATAAGGAAGCCAAGGATCGATTTGCAGAGTGAGAGACACAGGCCCAGATTTTGAAGTACAAAGGGTTGATCTTAAGGCAGAGGATGCAAGCTGTGGAGACATGGCCTCAGTAAATCACAGGAAAGAAGCTATTGGTGCTGGACATCTACAGGCTACCTTCTTGGGCCTAGTGGAAATACTCCTGCTCTTCTAATTTTTCAAGCAATTCTGCAAATCTCCTATCTAATGAACCTGGTCCTTCTCGTCAATGTACATCAGACAGGTCACCAAAGCCAATGTGAAAATAAAAATGGAACGTTTGTTAAAATGGAGACGTGCAACCTCTTTAGGTGCTTGAATGGCTTGTACACCTCCTAAGTGGGTACCAGTCAGCCACGGCCATCCACCCTATTCTGCCTCTGTTAAAATAAGTAGAAGCTGGACTGAAGGCAAGTTTGAAATTATTCATATTAACCTCATAAAGCACTCATTTTTGAGGACTAAGACGATCTGCATTATATTTTTCTGAGTTGTGATTAAGCCATTAAAAGAAGCAGGCCATTGTTGAATTTGAAGCAAAAGATAATGTCATTGGCTCAGAATTTGTCATGCTAATGGAAAACCTAATGGTGCTTTGCATTATTGTTGATTGAATTGTACAGCAGGGAAGAGATGCCACTCTGAAATGTACATTGACACAAGTTGTTGGACACTTTGCAATTATTAGTCATTAGCCTTGTGAAATTGTAGCTCTCCTTCTGTGTACTTCAATCACAAGGCGTTCCTGGGTGATGAACAGATTCCATTTTTACAGATGTCCATAAGTTGATTTTGTCTGTAAGTTGGAAAATGCACAATAATCACTTGATCTGGTACCCACACCTCCACAGTTTTGTAATGAATGGCATCAAAAGCACATAAAATTGATAAGAAAGAACAATTACTAAATGTGGAAAGAGGAAACTAGTTCTGCTGTTTGTAGGAATGAATGTACATACACAAGGTGGACTTTTGAATTTATGAAGGGGTGTCCATAGTCGGATATTCGTAACCCAGGGACAGACTGTAATTGTAATTACACATTGATTGTAACTGAACTTGTAACTTAAGGTTGGTTCTTAAAAGTGTTAAAAACTTGTTAAATCTAGTTTAATTCTAAATCACTTTGCTTCCTTCTCCATCAGATATTGGCAGTGTGGCAGTTAGCATAACGCTATTACAGCACCAGCGACCTGGGTTCAATTACAGCCACCGTCTGTAAGGAGTTTGTACGTTCCCCCCTTGTCTGTGTGGGTTTCCTCTGGGTGCTCTGGTTTCCTCCCACATTCCAAAGATGTATGGGTTAACAAGTTGTGGGCATGCTATGTTGGCACCGGAAGCGTGGCGACACTTGTGGGCTGCCCCCCGAACACTCTATGCAAAAGATGCATTTCACTGTGTGTTTCGATGTACATGTGACTAATAAAGAAATCACAGTCCTTAAATATGTATAGTTAAGGAGAGTGACCTTTGGTTCTATTGTTCACTAAAGCTCCAAATTCACCGGAAAATGGCAAACTTCTCACCAAGCTATTGAGAACTCAGGCTTCATATCTAACCACATAAGAAAGGATTCAAATGGAATTATTGCTGTTGGCATCTCTCTGATGAAAAGAGACTTTAAAACAGAGAAAAAGGGATAAAACTTAGGTGAAATGAGAAGTCAGGAAGCCGCTGAAGTGGAATAGAAGCTAAAAAGGCACTGGGGTGAGAACAAAATAAATAGTGCAGCAAGCTGGGATCAAATTAAATAAGCCTGTTAAAATGCAACTGAAAGTGAAGCATGAAATTAGGATGAGGAAGGAAAGCACAAAACTGGAACACGATCCTTCTCTTCTCCATTCTTTTGGATTCATTCTTTATGTTATGTACATATCTTGCAAGTTAGGGTCAAAATATCTTAGGCATATTGTGTCTTTATATTTTGTGAATGTGAAATAAAGCAAAATCAGTTATGCAGTAGCAATCTGTTGTCAGTAAAGGGTCTACAGTGAGATACATTGTTTTAACATGTGGATCTGTTTGAATACACTTACATACTGTATTAACGTAACTTCAAAATAACACATTGGTCTTCACCACTCCAACATGAACATCTTTTACCTTCTTAAAATCAAAAGACCAATTTCACTGAAGTTGGTTGATGATGTAATGCTTGATATTTTTAAGGTTATTAAGTTGCTACAGGTGAAAGCTTTATTTTAATAGTTCATTTCCCCATTTATGAAAGTTATTAAATAAATGCAAAATGAATAATTGATACACTCTGCAGAACAGCAATTTAGAGTGGCTTTATTCCCACACTTGGCAATCAACATTTGCGCATCCAGTGAAATAATTTGATGTTGTCACCTACTTTTTTCTAGACTTCATTTAACGCTAACTCTGAAGGTTAATGGTCTTTCTGGCTAGCCCTTACTTGAAGGAGTTTTGAATCTAGGGCAAGTTATGAATTGCAAAGCTTTTTTTCTATTTAATAAAAACAGTTGCTTATTCCTTCTTTTCCGGTGAGAACTGGAAGTTTCTTTGGGTGCTAGAATAATGACCCAATGTTGAGAACCACTAAATGATACGATTTATCAAATCCTTCCATTTGGTTTGTGCACAGGTTTTTGTTGCTCACCATATTTCCATTAAAAGCTTTGTGATATGGTACAGAAACTAAAGTATTCTTGCATTCATGCTTTGTGAATATTTTTTACCTGCATTGTTCTTTGTTTCATGCTTTTTTCATATAAATATACAATCATCGTGTCCAATAACACAAATTGTTTTGGAGGAATGATCAAGCACTAAGAAGAAAGCAACTAATCAAAGCAGACAACATTAATGTCAGAATCAATTCTGGACTTGTTGCATGATTTTACTTGGGGTGACAGGTAAAGACTGAATTGCTTTCCAAAGGAAATTAAAGGATGGTGTAGACTACATGATGGAGCAAGTTATGCAGAAATGAAAGGAGTGAATATGATAACCAAATCCACTTTCTTTTCCCCTCTTTATGGAAACCTGAAGTTCTTAGCATTTGAGAGGTCAGAGTTTATTGGAAGTTGTAGATATTCATCACCGCTATTCAAATATCTGTGATGAACAGACTTTCGCAGTTCCCACTTGTATCTTGTTCTATCCAAATGATACCTATCTGTCCCACAGATTATTAAAATAAAAGATATGTTATATATCTGCACCAATAACAAGTTATTAACTGGAAGAAAGAGGCAAACGATATAAATGATAATCAGAAAGTGAAACCAATTCACGAAGCTTCACCAAACTAAAAGCAAAGCAGCTTCTGGTAAGGTCAGACAGCCATGGAACACCGGACATAATTCTAATTTTTATCCAGTTTGTTATATTCTGAATCTGCACATGATTAAGACAATCAATATCTACAGGTTTAAAGCAACTTGGTGTTACCAATGGATTCAGATGATGGTTGTTGACACTCTGAATTGGTTCAAGTCAGACAAGGACAGGTATTGCAAAAATAAAAAGCAACACACAAAGTGTTGGAGAAAATCAGCGAGTCAGGCAGCGTCAATGGAGGGAAATGGACAGTCGACCTTTCGGGTCAAGACCCTTCATCAGGAATAGGAAGAAAAAGAGGAGATAGCCAGTATAAAAAGGTGGGGAGAAGGGGTAGAGCAAGAGCTGGCGGGTGATAGATGGATCCAGGTGGGGGGCAGGCAAGTGTGATAGGCAGGTAAGGGAGGGAGGAGTGTGGGAATGATGTAAGAAGCTGGGAGGTGACAGGTGGAAGTGACAAAGGCCTGAGGAAGATGGAATATGAAAGGAGAGGACAGTGGACCATGGAATAAAGGGAAGGAGCTGGAGAGGGGAACCAGTGGGAGGAAATTTGTGGGTGATGGGCAGATGGAGAGGGTGATGGGGGCCAGTGGGTTCAGGAGAAAAAAAAACTTCTGCAAACTTTGCAAAAATACAACGTGTTCTGAATTTCTGTTATAGCCAAGGTCACATTAGACACATATTCACGGTAATTCTCTCTAGAATCCTGTAACTGAAATATCAACACCATTATTTCATTTTTTAAACTTTGCAAGAAAGAATGTGGATACTTTGGAGAATAGGTGGTGTCATTAAAGTTTTTAATCTGTAGTGGTCACATTACATTTACCCCTAGATTTGTTTCAAGAGAAGAGCTCAGAACTGAATTTAAATTGATTGATTCTGATGGAAAACCTAATTATAACAATTCCAACATGACTGTTCACTTTTGAAACTGGAGCTGGATTCCGGCAGCACGCTGCATTAACAGTAATCTGCCAAAAGTTTGGAAACCTTCATTATATACTGGGAATGCTTTGCTCGGTTGTTTGAAGGCCAAAAGGAAACCTTTTTTTAAATACATTTTGTACTCTACACATTCAAGCAAGCTCATTTAACATGCACGATTTACAATGAATTTTGCTTCAGAGAAACAGCCATTCAATCAAATAGATCTGTGCCAAAGTTTCAGTCTCCAGAAGTCTCCTACTTCATTTCTAAGAACTCCTGGATCTCGAGCTCGATTTACTATTCTGAATTCATTCCCCTTCCATTGCTAATGTTTGATGAAGATATATTGGACAGGACGGCAATTTCACTTTTAAGCTAATCATCATTATCTTGAATTTGTTCAAGCTTCACATTTAATTCATCCTTAAAGTCACTCAAATGCTTGTTGCCAATTTAGGAAACAAATAATTTTTCAGAATAGCAAACTTTACAAACCATTTTATGGGTTGTTTACATTGTCTTGTTCTACCACTGCAGATGACAGCACCAGATTCTACAAATAGTGCATAAACAGAGCAAAATGTGAATGCTATTGTATGCATTAAAGTTGACACCTGTGTCATTGCATCCAGGTTGTCAGATTGAGCAGACTGTGGGCAAAGTCTGACCAGACATGTCTTGATTAAAAGTAGTGAGTGCATAATAGAAGAAAAATGAATGATTATCTTAAGTGGATCATTGGATGTTTCTTAAGAATGTAATCAATTTAAAATCTGTCAAGGCTGGAAAAGTACATAATCATTCAACCTTGAAACATAACCAAAATCATTCTTTTATTATAAAGATAGTTGATTATTTAAACAAGCTGTATCGTTTATAGGTTTCAAATCTGAATAGCTGTCTTTGAACTTTCAGTATAACAAATGTACCCTGCCTCTAGATGTCAGCAGTGTTGTGTGAAAATCTAATCTATTTTAATGACATCTAGTAGCAGAAAGCTGCGATATTGGAATATTTAGAAACCAGTCATTGTGATTTACACAAGTAGATCTTAAAAGTTGCATTCACAGCACATTCATTTTTGAACAACCTTTACAGTCTAGGTATTTACGTAGGTCAGTTAAGTATCTTTTTACTTCAAGAATAAACTTTATTCATAAAAAATATAAAATAGTGTATGGTTTTCACTATATTCATCGTGTCATCTAGTCTATGTACTCACTGTGTTGTCAAGTCAAAACATTGTAGTGTTTTCAAGTTAATAAATTCTATCCACAAAGAACCCTTGCCACTCAATAGAGGCTGATATACAGGGCCCTGCCACTCAATAGAGGCTGATATACAGGGCCCACCCCCTCAGTGTCCACTGGCGACAGGACATTAGGATGCAGTCCTTTTCTACAAAGCCTTTGTGCTGGTTGCACCAAGCCTCAGTGTGTCCCTTAGTACATAATCCTGCAGCCTGGAATGTGCCAGGAAGCAGCATTCCCTTACAGACATCTCATTGTACTGGAAGACCAACAAGTTTCAGCAGACCAGAAGTGCATCATTCACAGAGTTAATGATCTTTCAGCAGCATGTGATGTTTGTTGCAGTATCTGTCCCTGAGAACAACTTGTCATTTAAAAAAAATTATTCATAAAAAATATGTACAAGAAATACAAAAAACAGTACATGATTTTCTTTACATTCAGTGCTGTTCAGTCAAACATTCTTGGTATTTCCAGATCTATACAGTTATAGTGTTAGCACATTCTATGTACGAGGCAACATTTCCACTTGTGTGGACTCCTTGGATGATACAAACTTCAAATGTTTGAGAGGCTTTTACAAGGACCCAGCCCCTCAATGTCGACTGGCAGCAGGACCTTAGACTGTGGTTCTTCCCTTCAAAGTGTTTGCACAGGCTTGCACCTCGCACCTGATAACCAGGTTATTGCTCAGGGGCATAATTCCCACAGCCCCAATTATCTTTTAACCTTGGCGATCAGCCAGTTTTTGTCACACGCCTTGACCCCTCCGAACCAGATCCCCAGCACCTTCAGGTAATCAGACTTGATGGTGAAGGGGACGGTGGACCGGACAGGCCAGTTGCCAAAGAGCACGGCCTCGCTCTTCCTACGGCTAACTCTGGCCTCCCAAGACCAGCTCAAACTGGTCTCAGATGCTGATCAATCTGTGGACTGATCTTGGATCCGAGCAGAGACAGTGACGTCATCCATGTGCAGGGAGGCTTTGATCCGAGCGCTCCCATTACCTGGCATTGTCACTCCACATGCCTGTGTCCTTCCTGATGGATCAGGCAAAGGGTTCTATGCAGCAAGGGAGAGGTCTGCCTTCCTCCAGGCTTATATACAGGGCAGAGTTACCCTAAACTGCCCTCTGTATATCCCAATAACTGGTAAGATTTTGAAAGCATTGTTTGAATAGGACCCTTGCAGAGTCTGGGTTGATTAAGTGTGCTATTAAATGGAGGATATGTTAAAACTTTTGACGTTTGAGATGGTGCCTTTTGTTAGGAAGCTTCAGAACATTATCAATGCCTTTTTTTAACAAATTCAATTTCTGCCAGCTTGTCAGTTTAGTGTTCACTAAATTTGCATTTCATTGGGTCAGTCAAAAAAGGTGAAGGGCAAGCAATAGAATTATCATTTTCATTTAACTAGAGAAAAAAAATTAACTCAAGTAAATCATTTTTCAAAAGCTCACATTTCCCATTCATTCCAATGAAATCAGTTCTGAGAAGGAAAGTGAATTGGCAATTTTCATTCAAGTGCATCATTTTACCATCCAAACACACAATGCCTTGCAGCTGACTAATAGCCCCATTCATGCAGTACTGAATGGATTCATCTTGTTTCTCATTATTCATTGGTGATGATTAACCAAATACAAGCTCTTTGAGCCATCCTAGATGTGCTACAGAGTGCTTTATTTCTACTCCTTGTAAACACACCAGCTGTTTTTTTTACCAATTCTATATTATACAGTAGGCATTATCTCATTTTATATCAACAAAATGTTTTTTTTTAAAAACGTGAGATGGATGTTTCCAATATAATAGTTCATAGGAAAAATATTTCACATGCTTTATGTCATAACACTAGTTTGCTCTTTATATGCAGTCACATGACTAAGAATCACGCAAGATTTGCATTAGTATTCCTTCTCAAATTGCTAAATTCCATTAGAAAATGCAAATGAACCCTTTTCATTCTGTTTGCAGATGTAACAAGATAAGCTTTTCATATTGGTGGGCTCTAGTAAATCCCCTCTGGCCTTGTTCATGGTCACTGCTCTCACCTTCTGATGCTTTCTCTCCATCATGAAGTTGTGTTCCTTTGGTCTGTGTGTTCTTATCTCATCTGTCTCTCTCATGTGATGTCTTTATCTTTTAGTCTTTCACTTTTCTCCTATTTCAGAGCTCTTACTATCACTCTGCTGCGACTTTTCTCTGTCTATTTGCTTGCCTTTTGCCCACTGAACCTATATCCATACCTTGCTGGTGTACATTTTTACCTTAATCTGAATTCTTCATTTTAGTCTTTTTATAGACCTGATTACAAAACTCCCGATGATCCCACCCCACCCCCAATGATCAGTGCTGCAGCCTTGTCAGAATCTGTTGTTCCTGCATTAATCCTCTCTTTTATTTGGCTGTTATCGAGTTCTCTTTCAGATACAAGTGTTTTCAAAACAAATAAAGCAACTTTAATCATCTCTATTCAATTATAAAATATGTAAATACAATAACATAACTAGACTTTCCTGTGTCACATAGGTGTAGAGGCCTGAAAATCGTTGGAAAGAAAAGCAAACCAATGAAAGTAAACCAGAGAAAACAATGACACTCTATTCAAAGGCTTTAAGAAAAAAAGAACCTTTGCACAGATACCTGCAGGCAGAAATCCAGAGACCAAATTTCATTCCCATCCCCAACATGGCTAAAGTTTCCAGTTTGTTTATATCTACATGATAAGATGCTACACAACTCAATCATCTGTTCTATGAAAGAGGATCTGCTAATACTCAAAAAAGATGAATGCCACATGCACGAAATCTACCAACTAATTCCTGTAATAACAGATAGCAATGACCTTTAAATAAGTATTGGAAGGAGATGATTATACTAAATTTTGAGCACAGTAAGTTACGTGGAGTCTAGAAGTCTGCAGGCATTTTATCAAAACAACACATGATCTCTTTTGGTGTTGCTGAGGATTGGTCTACGGTCTTCCATTTGTCCATATCATTAAGCTGCTCAGATGCAACTATGTTCAGCCTAGCTCATCATTTCAATGCCACTGTTCATCTTCTTCCAATGGCATTATGACAAATCTTATGGTTAATAAGAAGCCAAATGTGAAGGATTGTTCATGTTGCATCGCATCCTCTTCAAAAAATATTCATATTTAAATTGACTAAAACATCCACTTGGTTAAAAATCACTTTCAAATTTGCACTTACTGCATCTTAAATGTTGTGTTTATTTTAGACCAAAACAGTTATCCTTACTTGCAGCTTGTTAAGATGCACTACTTCGTTTGAATGGTTCAGGCAAGCAAAGAAGAAAAGGGGCAGATTAATTAAAACTGAGTGACTGGCTAATGGGTTTGAACATAGAACATTGCAGCAGAGGCACAGGCCCTTCGGCCCATGATGCCTGAGCTGACCATGACGCCAATTCAAACTGCACAGCTGCCTACTCATGGTCTGCATCCCTCCATTCCCTCACTGTTCATGTGTCTATTGAAGTGCCTCTAAAACGTTGCTATTGTATTTGCTTCCACCACTTCCCCTGGCAGAGTGTTCCAGGCACCTACTGTGTAAAAAGCTTGCCTTGTAAATTTCCCTTAAATGCTTCCCCCCACCTCACCTTGGAGGTATTCCCTCTAGTATTTGGCATTTCCACGCTGGGAAAATGACTCTGACTATCTATCTATGCCTCCCGTAATTTTATATACTTCTATCAGGTCACCCCTCAACCTCCAATGCTCCAGAGAAAACAATCCAAGTTTGTCCAACCTCAATTTACAGCTAATAGTCTCTAATCCAGACAACATCCTGGTAAACCTCTCCTGCACGCTCTTCAAAGCCTCATTATCCTTCCTGTAATGTGACTATCAGAACTGAACACAATACTCAATCGTCTTCTAACCAAAGTTTTATACAACTGCAACATGACTTCCCAACTTTTATGCTCAGTGCTCCAACTGATGAAGGCAAGTATGCCCCGTGCCTTATTAACCATTCTACTTACTTCTGTTGCCACTTTCATGGAGCTGTAGACATCAATTCTCCTTTGGGGCCTGCCATTTACTTTATACTTTCCTGCTACATTTGACCTCCCAAGTGCAATGCCCACACTTGTTTGGATTGAACTCCATCTGCCATTTCTCTGTCCACACTTCCAACTGGTCTATTTCCTGCTGAATTCTTTGACAACTTTCCTCACTATCCACAACTCCACCAACTTTTGTGTTACCTGCAATCTTACTAATCAGCCCACCCACATTTTCATCCAAATTATTCATATAGATCACAAATAATAGAGGTAAGCACTGATCCCTGTGGAACACCACTGGCCACAGACCTCCAATCAGGTAACACCCTCCACCGCTACCCACTGACTTCTGTGGCCAAGCCAATTTTGAATCCAATCTAGCAAGTCAATTAATGAATACTTTGCTTCAGTATCCACCAGTGAGAGAGACCTTGACGTTTGTGAGGATGGCATACAACAGGCTGAAACGCTAGGGCATGTCGACGTCAGGAAAGAGAATGTGCTGGAGCTTTTGAAAAACAATGGGAAATATAAGTCACCGGGGCCGGATGGGATATATCCAAGGTTATTAAGGGAAGCGAGGGAAGAGATTGCTGCACCTTTGGCGATGATCTTTGCATCCTCGCTGGCCACAGAAGATGATTGGAGGGTGGCAAATATTGTTCCTTTGTTCAAGAAAGGGAGTAGGGGCAACCCTTGGAATTATAAGCCTGTGAGTCTTACTTCAATGGTGGGCAAATTACTGGAGAAGATTCTAAGAGTCAGGATTTATGAGCATTTGGAGAAGCACAGGCTGATTAGGGACAGTCAGCATGGCTTTGTGAGAGGCAGGTTGTGCCCCATGAGCCCGACTGAATTCTTTGAGGATGTGACAAAGCACAATGATGAAGGTCGAGCAGTGGATGTGGTGTACATGGATCTTAGTAAGGCATTTGATAAGGTTCCTCGTGAAAGGCTCATTCAGAAGGTCAGGAGACCTGGGATCCAGGGAAACTTGGCTGTGTGGATTCAGAATTTTGGTTAATGGCAGGACTCTTAGCAGTGTGGAGGAACAGAGGGATATTGAGGTTGCCGCACAGGTTGATAGGAATGTTAAGAAGGCGTCTTGTGCGTTGGCCTTCATTAGTCGGGGTGTTGAGTTCAAGAGCCGTGAAGTAATGCTGTAGCTCTATAAAACTCTGGTTGGAGTATTGTGTTCAGTTCTGGTCGCCTCATTATAGGAAGGATGTGGAAGCTATAGAGAGGGTGCAGAGCAGATTTACCAGGATGCTTTGTGGTTTGGAGAGCATGTCTTATGAGGATAGGTTGAGCGAGCTAGGGCTTTTCTCTTTGGAGCGAAGGAGGATGAGAGGTGACTTGACAGAGGTGAACAAGATGATAAGAGGCAGAGATCGAGTGGACAGTCAGTGACATTTTCCCAGGGTGAAAACGGCTAACACGAGGGGGCATAATTTTAAGGTGATTGGAGGAAGGTACAGGGGGTTGTCAGAGGTAAATTTTTTTACACAGAGAGTGATGGGTGTGTGGAACGCACTGCCGGCAGGGATGGTGGAGGAAGATACATTAGGGACATTTAAGAGACTCTTAGATAGCCACATGAAATATAGAAAAATGGAGGGCTAAATGGGAAGGAAGAGTTAGATAGATCTTAGATAAGGATAAAATGTCAGCACAACATCCTGGGCAGAAAGGCCTGTACTGTGCTGTAACGTTCTATGTTCTAAGTCTCCATGGGTCCCATCTGCCTTAATCTTCTGGATCAGCCTGGCATGAGGGTCCTTGTTGAAGGCTTTACTAAATTCCATGTATACAACATCCGCTGCCCTACTTTCATCAATGATCTTCATCACCTCCTCAAAAACCTCATTCAAGTTTGTAATACATGATCTTCCCTGCACAAAGCCATGCTGACTATCCCTAATAAGGGTTTGCTTTTCCAGATGTTAGTGGATCCTATCTCTCAGAATCTTCTCCAATAATTTCCCTACCATTGATGTAAAGCTTACTGGCCTGTAATTTCCTGGTTTGTCCCTATTGCCCTTCAGGTGAACAACAATGGCTGCCACAACAGAGACACAAGAGGTTCTGCAGATGCTGGAATCTGGAGCAATACACTCACAGTGATGGAGATGCTGCCTGACCTGCTGAATTCCTCCAGCATTTTGTGTGCATTGAACAACAATGGATATTCTCTAGTCCTCTGGGACCTCGTCTGTGGCTAAAGAGGACGCAGAGATCTTTGTCAAGGCCACAGAAATCTCCTCTCTTGCCTCTTTCCATAACCTGCGATAGATCCCATCAGAACCTTAATGTTCTTCTAGTGTCCTTTCACCTCCTCCTTCTTGATATCAACATGTCTCAGACTATCAGCATATCCTTCCCTGATCTCACTCTCCTCCATGTCTTTCTCCTTAGTTAATACCAATACTAATACGAAGTACTCATTTAGTATCTCGTCCACTTTCTCTGACTCCAGGCATAAATCCCCTCCTTTGTCTTTGAGTGGTCCTACCTTCTTACTCGTTACCCTCTTGTTTTTAATGTAGGTCTAAAAAGCATTGGGTTCTCTTAATCCTACTCTCCAAGGACATTTCATGGTCCCTTTCAGCCCTCCTGATTCCCTGTTTAAGTTCTTTCCTGCTTCATTTATATTCCTCAAAGACACTGTCCAATTTCATCTTCCTAAACCTTACATATGCTTTCTTTTTCTTTTGGCAATATCTTTCTTCATCCAAGTTTCCTGAACCTTGCCTTCCTTCCTCATGGGAACATCTTGGTCCTGAATTCTGATCAGCTGGCCTTTAAACAATTCCCACATCAAATGTAGACTTACCCAATAACCGCCGCTCCCTATCTACTCTCCCCAGCTTTTGTCTAATACAGTACTATTGTCATCAGCTTTTCCCATTGTGTTCCCATGTGCCTGCTGCCATCATCTATCCGGACCTTGGATTTGGGAGGTTCTGTCAAAGAAATCTTGGCAAATTTTTACAGGATATTTTGCTGAGGAGCTAATATTTTACTAAGGGAATCCTTACCAAAAACCTGCATGGATGAGAGATTTCCAATGTAATTAATTGACCAAAGCAAAGAAAGGACACTAGTTTTCCAAAGAATTTGTTTCTATAGTCTATCAGCTGTAATAAATGGCCTAAATTTGAAATCTGGTAAATATAGTTACGTTTCAATGTGAATTTTAATTGTCCTCTCATGTTTTCTCTTCATTAAATCTTCATTAGTTCTGATTCCCAATTCTACTTCACAGCCCTAAAGGTTTTATACTCCAGTCACTGGTACTGAAAAGGCCACTTTTTTTGTGCAAGTCTTTCCAGTCTCTTTCTTTTATTTGTTTTCCAAACCTGCTCCAGTGTGTTCTTTCAAAGTTGACATTTCCACATAGTCACTGTCACAGACATAATTTTTTTTTAAACAAACATATTTTCCACTTCATTGAAGAGGCTGGAAATCACGCAGCTCCTTGGAGAGAGTGGGGATGGTGGGGGGCATGCAAACATGAACCAATACATACCAGCCATCACTTATCCTGAACAAATTATCCTTGTAGGAATGAATCAGCTATAAATGATGGGGATTGCACCTGTAAATCTCCAGTTCTTGCCTTGAGGGAAAGGCCACGTTATTAAGATCACAAAAGCCAGCATGAAAATAGTGATTTTCAGAAAGCTTTTTCGACACACTGAAGGATGACAGGCATATACAAAACAACAATATCAATATATATGCAAGTAATTTCAAAGCAACAAAAGACAATTTGGCTCATCAAGCTGGATCCATCCAAACTCTGTGTTTGATTTTTCTTGAACAGAGTTCCCTCCTATCACCATATGTTGATTCAACTTAAAGGACAAAAAAGCCCTGAAATAACACAACTTTTAAAAGCTCATATGTGTGAAAAGACTTTACAGCAAATTGAGCAGTTTCTGAAGTGTAGTTACTGATGTAATGAAGAAAGCATAGTGGCCGAGTTGCACACAGCATGCATCTACAAACAGCTATGTAATGATAACAACATATTCTGTTTTAGTGATCTTGATTAAGAGATAAATGTTGCTAGGAAACTACAGATAACTGCCTGCCCTTAACTGAAATAGTGCCATGAGATTTTCTGCATTTACTGTAACTGAGAGAGCAGACAAGACCTTGGTTTCATATTTTATCCAAAAGAAGCAGTTCCGACAGAGCTCCCTCAATTCTGCTCTAGAATCTCTGCATGGATTTTTGGCTTAAATTTCTAGTTTGGGATTTGAAGCCAACAAAATCTGACTCAGAAATCAAAATGCTTCTCACTCATGACTGACTGCCTTGCACTGAAGACAGCTAAGTTGCTTATTACACCTTCTTCCAGCCTCCAAAGTTCAATGACATTACCAATATTTCCTGTCTATAGAAATTTATCCAGGTACACTTTAAAGGTGTTGATTCATTTTACATAAACAATTTGCTCTGAAAGATTGTTCCACTATATTATTAACAGAAATGATAAGGGACAGGTAGCAGTGTCAGTGGCAACATTCACCATTGTTGGGAGCAATGATGGAAGAAACCCCTATATTTGCAAACATTTTATATGTGAATCCCTGTGGCCTACTAAAATGGAGTAAATAGACTTCATACAGTCACTGGCAATTGCAAACTGATCACTCATCCTTGCCCAAGTCCATCTTTAATAGAGAATTTATAAAATATAATGGACTGGAGTTCTGACTTTTTTTTGTTATATTCATTCAAAGGATGTGGGCTTCGCAGGATGAGCCAGCATTTAATTGTCCATCCTTAATTGCCCATGAGAAGGTGACAGTGAATTTCCTTCTTGAACTGCTGCAGTCCTTGAGGTGTGGGTATACCCACAATGCTGTTAGAGAGAGAATTCCAGGATTTTGACCCAGCACCAATGAAGGAACAGTGATACATTTCCAAGTCAGGATGGTGCATGGCTTAGAGGGCAACATCCGGGTGGTGGTGCCCCCATGCTTTTGGTGCCCTTGTCCATCTAGCTGGTAAAGCTCATGGGTTTGGAAATTGTTAATTCAAGCCATGACTGAGTAATGCAGAAGCAGAGCTATGTTGAACAACTGGAAATGTGCAAATGATTAGATTAAATATATCAGTTATTAGAAACAATAATACCTGGCAAAACCTGATTCTAAAATGTCATTTTTATTTGGCAAAATAAAAATGACATTTTAGAATCAGGCTTTGGAATCTGGTTAGCTGCTTTGATCAGATGATGATAGAACCCTCAAAATATTGCAAGTGGATAAGAAATGAGTTGAAGAAAAGTACGAAAATAATCACAAAATTAGAGTGTTCTTATTTCCCATGTTGCCCTCTAAAAGATAAAGAGGATCCATGGGTTTGTGTTGCTTCTACACAAAAATGATTCTATACAAAAATGACCTGAACTTCCATTCAAGTGAAGAATATTGAGATGTGCCAATGACAGTAAACGGTTTGGGAGGACAGGCTGGGTTTCAGGAAAGGCAGAGAGGTGAAAGACACAGTTTCATAAAGATCAATGTCAGGCAATATGTTTTGGAACTGTAATAAGATTGTGTCTTGTTGGGAAATTGTCTTCTGGATTTGGCAGTGCTCACCACTCCCATTGCAGTCTGAGCATATTACATCCAGCAATATGTCTGTACAGTCTAATAAATAAAAGCACGACTGTACAACCAATGTGTAATGATATTACAGTATCACAGTGGTTAAATTACTGGATTAGCAATCCAGAGGCCTTGACTAATGATCTGTAATTGAGTTCAAATCCCACTGTGCTTTTTATTTAATTATTTAAATAATCTGGAACAGAAATAATACATAGAAGTCATGTTCACCATGAAAACATCAGTAGTTTGCAAAAACCCTTCAGCTTCACTAGTATCAATGAAGGTTGTCTATCACCCTTATCCACTCTGGCTTATGTGCAACTCCACATCTAAAGCAATTTGACTGACTCTTTACCTTTCTGTGAAATTGTAAAATAAAAAGTATAAGAAAGGGATATTCATGTCTTTTGTGTATTGTGGGCCTTGCTCACTTTTCCAGGGGCAAACTTACAAGACATTTAGTGAAAGATGCCAGTTTATTTTGTATCAATAGATACAAGCAAACACAATTAGTTTAACCAATGTCACTTGCTGTTGTCTAACAAAATAAGGAATACATTGCATTGTTTTATAACTTTCCTGAAACAGCACACTGAATACAATTTGTTAATTAACTCCAAAATAAAGTCTGTGTAAGATCATGGTTCTTCTTGCTTTTATATTATGTACCTCATGGTGGAAAAAAACACTATTTTCATGCTGATTCTGATGAAAAGTCATTGACCTGAAACAATAACTCTGTTTCTCTTTCCATTTATGCTACATTTTCTGCTGAATGTTTTCTGCATTTTAATTTTTTGTTTGATTCTATCATATTTTCTGAAATGAACTAATTCACCTTGCAAATCCGTCAGTTAAAAATTTTCATGGAACATAAAACTAAAATTTCAAGTGCAACTTCTGACCTGTACTCCAGAGAGAAATGCGTCAACTCCGTGTTGTTGTACAACCATTTGAACTCTAAAGGCCAGCTCCCTTCAGCCATGCATGTCAGGACCAACCGATTTCCCTCCAAGTGGATCTGTGAGCGAATGGGCTCCGTTTTGAAATAAGGTGGCACATCATCTGAAATACAGGCAGAAAATGTTTAAGGACAATGCATTTTTATGCTGATTTTATTAACAAAGGAATGTAATGATACCAGCTGTTTATTATATTCTAACTAGTCTCAGAAGCAATGTGCCCGACCTGCCATCGAGTTAATTTTGTGGTTCTTCTGAAATGTTATTTTACATCAATTAGCACAAAAATAATGAATGAGTTGTATAACATGAATTACATTAAAACTGATCCTTCTTCATCCGACACGGTGAAACACACTCAACAGATTTGTTCTTAGTTATTTAGCACTGATTTGCTTTGCTATAAGCCACATAAACAATGATGGCAGTTTTGCAATTGGTAATATAAAAAAAAACAAGTGTATTGTAAGGATCTTGAAATTAAACATATGTAACTAATTTGGAAATAATATTTTAATGGAAGTGTTTACCAATTTATGGATAAATTCAGCAACTCCACATTCCCAACAACAGGCTAAGTTCAACAAGAATGCAGAAGAGCAAGCAGCAAATTGTGATGTTCATGTTTTAGCCCCATCCGTGATCCATCCATGGCTTACCTGCTCAGAATGCAGGATTGTTAATTAACTTGTATAATTTTACTTCAAAAAGAATTGACACCACTTCTGTGAGAACCATTTCAATAAAGTCCTTTGAACAATTTTACTGCTATGTAGTTTCAAAGCCATGAGTTTTTTTTCCTATTGACCAAGGTGATCAATGATCTGAAAAGACCTGCCAAATGCATAATTCCTGAGGTGTTTCTCATGCCTTTGATTGATCTTATTCTTTCTACAAGATGCTGCTACAATGGGAATAATACCAATTTATTTTACCAATTTGGTGCAGGGAATCATACGCAGCCATGACATCTGCACCTCAGCTGCTATTAGGCTGCCATTTCTGGAAGTGCACATGTGGATGTCAAGTGAATAGATCCATTGCTACTGAATACAGTGGTGTCACAATCATAGTCCTAGAAGTTATAGAACTCAAGATTTTTCCTTGATTCTATTTTAATACTTTCTAATTGTAAGCAAACTGCAGCCATTTCAGAGAAGGTAATATAGAAACAATATGTAAACTATGAAATTAATGACTGACTAGAAGGGTGGCAATTACATGCTCTGGCCAGGTATAGCTCATTGATTCTTTATAAAGTCTAGCCTTGATTTGTCCTTCGATATGATGAAAAAAGGGAAGGCAAGTGGACCTCGGTTCCACTACTTTATTTTAAGAAGGACAATTTCTGAATAGCTTCTAATATGAAGACTGTTCTCCCATTAACTTCGCAAATTCTGCCTCTGGACTGGACTAAATGTTTACTATGAGAACACAAAAAAAAAGAAAATTCCCAAAGTCCTGTGTCTGTTTATATCACATTTAAGATTAAATATATACTTTTGCCATCATGTTTTATATATATAAGAAACAACTAATATTTCCCAGGTAAAAATGTTGCCTCACCAATAATTATGTGAAGCTTGACCAATAATGAAATGATGTGACGGCAGATTGTCAGTAATGATGAGCTGGATTAGCAAATTTGCATATTTCACTTGTGATTAAAATTACCATTGCATATAGTTCTATTTGCTGCTACAATGTTGGCAACATGAGTAAATATATAACTGCCCTTGCCTTAATAAGCCACAGTAACAGTGCAATTGACAAAGGTTGGTGTTGATGGGTTTTAAAGCCTGCAGCAATTCTCCTTACTTCCAAGACCCTATCAATCATTACAAATTGCTCTTCTCCCCTTATGGTTTATCTATTTTTTTTTCTGTGAATGCTGAAGCCATGCAGACCAGGAAAATTCCAGATTCAATCTCCTCATGCTAAGTTTATTGATCTTCTCTTAGGCTACTACAATGGGTAAAGTACAAATTTCTTGAGCTGATTTGACACGGGGAATCATGTGCAGTAATGATATCTGCTCCTAAGCTGCTATAAGGTTGCCATTTTCTGGAAGTGCATTAGTGGATGTCCAGTTAAGAGATCCACTGCTGTTGGACACAGTGGAGCCACAGTGGTGCAGCAAGAAGAGCTGTTGCCTAATGACTCCAGCAAGCCACATCTTGATCTCGAGTGCTATCTGTATGGAGTTTCCACATTCTCCCTGTCACTACATGGGTTTCCTCTGGCTGCTGAGGGGAGTTGATAGGAATGTGGAGAGAATAAAAATGGGATTTTTATTCTCTCCACATTCATGCATTTTCTCTCCACAAAAATGCAAATGGGTGCTTGATGGCCAGTGAGAACTCAGTGGGCCGAAGGGCCTGTTTCCATGCATATGACTCTTTAACTCTACCAATTCTTCACAAAATGACTGATGTCTATAGAGCTGTGGTTTATCAAGGAGTCCCTGCCTTGAACAAAATATTGATAGACAAAAACTATTGAGAAGAAGTGCTGTTCATGACATCAACATGACATGGCTACTCTTCTTTGAGCATTTTTTGATACTGCACAGAATAACATGCATCTTACACCAGTCAACAAATTTACAAGATATTGTCGCAAATGATGTGCAATTGTAGAATATTTCAGTATTATCCATCCTAACCCTTCCTTTGCTTTCACCTGTCAAGATATTTTAATTGTCACATAGCAGCCTTTTCAAACATCCCACAAACTTGCTGACCTGAGCTGATCAGGCGAAGAATGGAAATGCATAGAAATAAAAGCTTTCACTCTGCTGATTGAACTGTTTACAACTAAACCCCTCAGAAATAAAGCAATATTCCACTGGCTCCATGTAAAACAAACCAATGTTTGATTTCCATCAGTACATTTTCCAAGTATTGGAGTGTGGAATTAGTTCTTAATTTAAATACAGTATAGTCATTCTATTAGCCAATTATTTCCCCTTTCCCCCAAATGCTTTTTCGGAAAATGTCGGTAAATTCAGAAGATTGATAAAAACAGATTGAATGAAACTTCAAACATTCCTAAAAATGATACAGCACGCACCAGAGTGTCATCACTCTATTCCAAAATAGATCCAAGCTTGTTTCAAAATGGATTTGGTAGTGATCAATATGTTGAACTGAAGGATATTGTCGACATTTTTCAAGCACAGAAGTCAACAGCATTATAAGAGCTTATTATTTCTGAAGAGTTAGTCGGTGAAGGTGAAGTGTCCTGTACGGCACGTCGTATACAAGTAAAAAGAAGACATTATGACACCATTGATGTTTGTTTACTCACAGCAATTCAAGAGAAGGAAGACATTGAAACAAACTCATGCTTTTGTACATTCAATCATATGGAGATAATAATGACTTTTAAAATTAATTTCCAACAGTTATGAAACAAAGATCAGAACTAAAGTGGGTGTCTCTTTCTTACAATCCCAACTATTAGTCCTTCTATCTAAGCTATTGATATGGATTGTAAACAGCTGTGACACAGGGACTGATCCTTGCAGCATATCACTGGTATCATCCTGTCAACCAACAAATAACCATTTATTTCAACTCTCTGTTTTTCCATCTGCTAACCAATCCTCAGTCCTCGCTAATATATTATTGGCAATCTTTTGAGACCCAATTTCAGGTAATAACCTTTAGTGTGGCACCATATCATCTTGAAAATCCAAATATATCATATTCACTTTTTTCTCCTTTATTAACCTTGGTAACTACAACCTCAAAGATCTGAAAAACTGATTTGCCAAATAATTTGGTCCTTTAACCACACTGTGTTGACTCTGTTGAACCATTCTGGCCCAGAATCTCTGCCCTGATACCGGAGATAATTCTGGGATATAGCTGGGTTTTTCTGCAGAAATTCCATCCGCAGCATCATCTGACCTGCTGCTCATGCTGCTGGTGCTGTAGCCATGGGTCTTTCATGGAGTCCAACAGGGCATCCCAGTTCTCACCTGCTGAGCCTGCACTGGGTTATATCTCATGTAAACACTTACAACAGGCCCCATTGAAATGTATGGGAGAAATTGGCTGCTAAGAGAACAGGTAAGTAAGGTTTTTTAAAATTATTTAACTTAAGTTAGTTTCAATAATTTTAGTTAATTTTTTATGGGTATGCAAGTAGTTATTTAAGTGTAAAACATTTTTATTCAATAATATTATTTCTAACAGCTCTTATGTGTTACTCCTGAATGGCCTCCAATACCAGGCTACCGTGGTAAAGTTGCTCATTCAGCTTGCAGGATTTCTTCTCATCTGCACAAGTCACTAGAACCTTGGCACTGTTGGATAAGGGCAAAGGCTGAGGTTCCCACAGCACTGCATGCAGGGCCCGAACTTGCCCAACCAAGAGGGAATGACTGCCTCCTGGATCCATGTTTCCAGGTGGCCCTGCATCGCTCTGATCCTCTATGATTCAACTGGATTCCAGTTCAACATCTTGGAACTGAAGCTTCTTGAGATGAAGACATTCACTGCAGAGATGTCTTTTCCAGGATTGTGATGCTAATGCACACCAGCTGCATTACAGTTCGTAACCAACCATAATGAATGAATCCAAACTTTAATTAATTAATTAAGGTTTATGTATTTAATCAACTAAGCTTTTTCATTTTTTAAGCTAAATACTTAATTAAGTCTACCCCTAATTTAAAACCAAATTAAGTATTTACCTAGTGGTAAGTTATCACTGCCAACTCTCCTTGTGCTTCTTTTCCTCTGTGGCTCATGGATTGCCGTTATGTTTACTGCTCTGCCTTGCACTTTTCTGTCATTCTGCATTCATTCCCTTCTTCCACACTGCATCTATTCCTTTTATACCACTCCACTCTTAGTGTTGCTCCCTGGAATTGAAACTAAACTTCCTTTTCTGTTTATCACCAACCTTTGAACAAGTTTTTGATCTATTCTCTTTAAGTCTTTGAATTTGATGGGCAGCTTTTTTTAGCATCTTTAGAGCACTTTAGGATGGTTTTTGTGCTACATAAATACAAATTAACAATGTTGTTATTTAAAATCAAGTGGAAAAGCATCAGCAGGATGGCAGTGAAGTCAGATTGAATCCAAAAACTGAGGGAGTTCTCCCTTTATTCTCTCAAATGTTGAAGATAGTGCTCGAGAACAAAAGGTTGCATCAACAAAAGGCTGATGCTTTAAGCTAGTCAGGGTTATCTGCCACAGCTTTTAAAAGATGAACATCTGTGGGCACACAATTATTTTGCACCCATTTAAGAACATTTACAACACTTGCAAGGTCACTAGTAAACCCATCAATAGGTTCTCTCTGTGGGGGAAAAAAGACAATGCAACTTTTTTCTGCATCCTCCTCACTTCAAGCAAAGCCCTTCTGGAATAAAGTTGTTGCATTGCAGATATAAAGCACAGTGCTGAAACATTTACCAGAAGCCTCCAAGCTCCCAAGAGTCAAATTGGGCAGATTTGCTCACAGCTATGGATTCATATTTTATCATTCTCAATGCCCTGTGGGGGAACTCGCAGCTGAACACCATCAAAGTTGTAAAATAAAATGCTTGAAGGCTATGAAATACTCTGGGGCCAATTCCCTAATCTTTCTTCTTTTGCAGCATGCAAGAACTGGTTTTCTTGTGTCAGTGGTCAGTGGTTTAGGACTGAATGATTTTTTTAAACCCAGTTCTTCCATCACTTGAAACACCCACTAACTATTCCAGGACATTTAAAGCATTTTTAATGGAAATGAGCCCACAAAGTTAAACAAGTAGTACACTTCAATACTGTGGATCTACCAGCAATGATCCCCCTCTCCCCACCCAATCAACTGAAAATATTTATTGACCAAAAGAAGAAAGAATTAATTATAATTAGTCTTCCATAGCACCGATGCTGTGGATGAACGGAGCAAGCAGCCATTAAAGATTCTAAGGTTAAGTGAAACATGAGCCTACTTCCACAGTGTGGACTTGACGAGTCCATGGTCATCGCTATATCTGACCTGGCATCTGAGGGTGTTGGGAATAGAACTAATTGGGCAAGAGAGAAATTAGGAAGCACACCTCAGACTGAATGGACACACAAAAAAACTCCCAGATGATTTTATTTGAATTTTTTTTCTACTTCTGTTTTCTGGTTCCGACCAATACAAACTCAGTTCCCCAAATAACTGCACCACCACCGCTGATTAAAGAGAACAGCTTTAGTCCTTTTATTTAAGGAAAGATATATTATTGGAGGCAGTTCACAGGATGATCTTAGGCATAAAGACGTAGGAGGAAAGGCTGAACAGGCTGGGTCCATGCTAATTGAGAGGTGATCTTATTGAAAGATCATTCAGGGGCTGAACATTTGCTGGGATGGATGTTTCCCCTCATGAAAGAGTCAAGGACCAAAGGGCACAGTCTGAGAATAAGCAGGTGCTCATTTAAGACTAAGATGCAGAAGGATTTCTTCGTTTAAAAGGTTTTGAATGTTTGACATTCCTTGCTGTGGGGATGAATCCTGGAACATTTTAAGGGAATCAAGGGTTATGGGGAGAGTGCAATCATGTGGGTTTGATGAAAGTTGGATCAATCATGATCTTATGAAGGGTGGAGGAGGTTTGAGGGGCTGAATGGCCTACTCCTATTTCTTGTGGTCTTACAATTTTTCTCTTTGTCCAAGTATGTACAAAGATTATTATTTATATATTTAGCCTCAACCTCTCAGTAATTCAGAATCTGATCTACGAATTCATTTTGACAATCCACTCAGTTTGCAACATATCTCCCAAAATAAATACCAGATTTTCAGGTAGTGAAGCAAGTTGTAAGTGTTAACATTCCTATCTCCATTAACATTTTTTAATGGAGAGAAATTAAATACCTGGAAGTGCTAAAAGAAGTTTTATCTTTTCATTAACCATACAAGATTGCAAGATAAAAGGAAGGATTTGGATAAAGGGAAGTCTTCAGCTCATTTGATCTTGTTTCCCTGAATATCAATATTGTCAGCTACTCACTGCTTCATCCAGTTGATTCTTTAAGCACTTTCAACTCTCCATGCTTTGCCTGAATCAAGCCAAATTCTGGCAAGAAAATAATGGATCCAGAGTACAAGAGTTGGGACTTCACGTTACAGCTGTACTAGACGTTGATGAGACAGCATTTGGAGTATTATGTGCAGTTCTGATCGCCTAGTTAGAGGATGGATGTCATTCAGCTGACAAGGGTACAGAAAAAATTCACAATGATATTACTGGGACTGGAAGATTTGAGTTATAAGATAGGCTGGGACTTTTTTCTCTGGAGCGTAAGAGGCTGAGGGATACACTTATAAAGATATATAAAATCATGAGCACCATAGATTAAGGTGAATAGACAAAGCCTGTTTCCCACGGTAGGGGAGTCTAAAACTAGAGGGCATAGATTTAAGGTGAGAGAGGAAATATGTAAAGGGGACCCACGAGGCAACTTTTTCACACAGGTGTTGGCTATATGGAATAAGCTGCCAGAGGAAGTGGTAGAGGTGGGTGCAATAACAACATTTAAAAGACATTAGGACAGGTACATGTATAGGAAAGATTTAGAAGGATATGGACCAAATGCAGGCAAGTGGGACTAGCTTGGGTATGCAACCTGGTCAGCATGTATGAGTTGGGCTGAAAGACCTGTTTTCATGATGCTGTTATGTGAGTGGGACATCATTGTTTTCACAGTAAATACAAAGAGACGACATATGTTTATAGGCCAGTCTAAATGACAATGCAAAAGTACTTTCTTGGAGCAAATATTGTGGTCTGAACTGTGTTACAGAAGAGGTTACCAGCTTGATAAGAAAGAAGATGTTTAGTTATGTGGAGAGATCAGAGATTGTGATTGTTTTCCCAACAACAGGATGGCAACCAAAGATTATTCATTTGAATTAATTGGCAGAAGAACTGGAGGATTGTGGGGAAATTTCAGAAAGCATGATGGAACCAGATTCCGTCAGAACTTTTAAAAGGGAACTGGATATATTTGTCGAGGGCTAATTTGCTGGGTTGCAGAAGTGTAAAGTGGCTTGCCATCTATTGACCATAGTTTTTTTAAAAACCCTTAAGCACAAAATATTCAGTCTTCCATTGATCTAGATTGAAATTCATTTGCCACTGACCTGATACAAACCATGCAAGACTCTCATTTTCAAATATAAGAACAGAAAATGCTGGAAATGCTTAGCAAATCAGGCAGCATTCATAAGTAGAGAAACAGAATTCATGTCTCAGGTTGATGACCTTTTGTCAGAATTGTTCTAATGAAAGATCATTAGTCTGCAATGTTAATTCTATTTCTCTCAACATGGATGCTGTCCTATCTGCTGAATATCCTCAGCAATTTGATTTTATTTCCCACCTAGTTCTTTCTTTCCAATTTTTGGATTGTGGTTTGCAATCTTAAGTAGCTGCCTTCTCACTTGATAACTTGTCATCTTCAGTAGCATAAGAGGTATTCAAGAGTAATTCTGTGGCTCCATGGGCAGGTATTCAGGACTAAGGGTGAGTGAATTTTAGGAGTTCTTGACTGAATTGTGACTTTCTCCATCACCTCCCAAAAATGACATGTGATTGGCAGGGGACAGATAACTCCCTAATTACTTTACAGGAAATGCAAGTTGACCATTAATGTTAGAATCATACCACGGAATACTAAACCTGATGCCAAGTCTCAGAAGTGGAAGCAATGGAACTGCTCAGAGGAACAGAGCTGATGCTGAAGTTCAGAATGAGATAGTCCAGAAATAAGATCCAAAACATCCAGCACTGATGTCTCAGGATGTAAACTGTGATATGGTCAAGGAAGAGAGGGTTGAATTGCAGCAGTCTGATAAGATTTTAGGTGGATTACGAACAAACAGTCAGGAGAGGGGAAGTGATTAGCTGTATAGTTCTCGAAGGTGCATACCCTGAAGACAACAACATTCTGAACAACCAGACATATAGCTGCGAAGATGATACATTAAGGTGTACAGCAAGGCCTTTCACAATGTCAATACATCATAAGGTGCTTCACAATCAATGACATTGGATTATGTTCAGGTGGGGAACCAGTGAATGTGGAGAAGAAGGAATGCAATGAAATATGCAGTTATGGAGCAACAGGCAAGAGTAATCAAATTTAAACTAATTTTGTGATTTTATGTTCAGAATTGTTGCACATTTGACTGTTTATCATGGGATACATTACATTTTCAGGAGTAGATGGATGAGTGCGTGCTTGTTGTAAGTCTGGGACATTTTTGCTGACTGTATAATTCGTGCCTGTCTTAAGGAATGGTAAAACTTGAGCAGTTGTGAAATATAGCAGTTGTCTTGTCAAGGATGGAATCTGAGATAAGCAGCTTGCTTTTAAACTGTATCATTCTGTATTGCAGCCAATCAAATGCATTGTTCTGTAATACAGATGGATTCCTTCCTCAGGTCACTGCACAGATACATGCAAAACTCACGATCAACAAAGTATATAATAATGTGTAAGGCACACTATTGCGTGTGGTTTGATCAGCTGATTGATTTAGACGAAAAGAAAAAAATGGAGAAAATAATTGAAAAATGGAAGGGAAGAATATAATTCTTCATGAACAGTATGGACCATTTCTCATGCTGAGTATCCACTGCTAAACCTAGCTAATAAACTAACCATAAGTGAAAACTTGGCAGAGAGCCAAACAGAGAGCAAACACTTCAAGTGCTCTGATGTGGGCACCTCTGAGCAGTAAAATGAGCACTGAGTCTGAGCTCTAGCAAGAAGGCAGTAGCCCGGTCAAGCTCTGATGCACAAGTCTTATCTTAGATTTCAGAGTGATGAGCTCCGCTCTAGTGTGAAACAAGAAGACTGACTGCGACTCTGATCTCAAACTTGTTGGAAAAATCAAATAGCCCCTCTGCATGCACATTTCTTTTCCTGTTGAATTCCCTGCTTGCTGTGGAAAAGATGTTGCCTCCAGCAGTCAGTTAACTTCGGAGACCTCAAAAGTCATATTCCTGACAAAACCACTGCTGTAAGACAGAAAGGAAACTTGTAGCACTGCATCTATAGTGATGTATAAACTGTATTATTTTGAGACTGCAATAACTTCTATTGATGTCACACTTTTACCATGGCAAAATATGTTGCTATGCATTTTGCGGCAGGGGTTGCAAACAAAAACTGACACGTAAGAACAAAAGAACATTAAAAAAACAGGAGCAGGAGTTGACCGATCAGCCATTCACCAAGATCATAACTGATCCAAACTTAACCAAAACACCACATTCCTGATCCCTCCCAATACCCCTCATCTCTGCTGTAGTTCAAATGCCTGTCAATCCTCGCCTTGAATATATTCAATGAACATAGCTCTCAATGGTAGAGAAATTATATCTCAACTATGTCTTAAATGGGTGTCCCCTTATTCTGAAACTACACCCCCCTAGTTCTAGATTCCTCAGCGAGAAAATATTTCTTTTCAGCATCCATCCCATCAATCCTTCTCAGGATTTGCTTCACCAGGATCACCTCTAGTCTTCTAATCTCTAATATATAGAACCAACCTGCTAAATCTCTCTTCCTAAGTCAACCCTTCATCCCAAGAATCATCCTAATGAGCCTTCTCTGCCTCTGATGAAAATATATCCTTCCTTAAATATGAAGATCAAAACTGTATGCAACATGCTTGGTGTGATCCCTCCAGCACATTGTAAAGTTGTATCAAATCTTTGGACACTTATACTCAGCACCCCTTGCAACAAAGCCTTCCTAATTATTTGCTGTACCTGCATGCCAACCCTTTGTGTTTCATGCATTGGGACACCCTACCCCCTTAGGTCCACAACATTTGCAGCTCTCACACTATTTAAATAATAATTTGCTTTTTCATTCTCCTTCCAAGATCGATAATCCCACACTATACTCAAACTGCCAACCCCTTGCCCACTTGTGGCACAGTGGTTAAAATCGGGGATGAGTAAGAGGCCACTATAAGAAGAGTACTTTAAGCCAGAGACTTGTAGATCCAGAAATTACACTGATTGGGAAGAGCCTGCTATAACAGCTTCCAAGAGTGATTACTAGCCTAGCTGAGGAATCTATAACTAGGGGGGCATAGTTTCAGAATAAGGGGATACCCATTTAAGACATAGTTGAGATATAATTTCCCTTCATGAAGTCCACTCAATGGACGAGGAATTGGATTGTGCTTGGAATTCTGATATGTGATTGGCAGAAAACAAATAGGACATGTCATTAACTTCAATAATTAATTCCTCCAGCTCATGATATCGGGAAAATATAAATGAAAACCAAAAGGTAGTTGGACTATTTGGAATAGGTTTGCAATGGAAATTCTAACCCAATGAAGACTTTATGCATAGGTTCAACCATTCATCACCCTAAGAGTCACTAGGCTCTGCCTTTGACTCATGTTAACAGAATAACCTGGACTTGATCAACATGAATAGTCTTTTCTAATTATTGCAATGCCCCAATTAATTCACAAAAGCTACTAAATTAATCATATTTCATCAAGATTCTAAAGTTACATCCTTTATGATACACATAAACTTCATTCTAGTGCTTTGGATATAGGTTGGCTGCTCATTCTTTTGTTTGGGAAATGGCATTTATTGTGGTGGGGGTGGAGTGAGAACTCAAAAGCAACAAAGACAAGTAAAATATACGGATGGATTGGGAAGTTTAAAGAAAATACCTAATGCAAATTCCTAATGCAAAATACCTAATGTGTCAATTTTCCATTGTTGCACTGAACCATCCCTCTCCTTAGTCAATATTGGAAGTGCTTACCAGGTTAATTATCTTCAGAGAATCTCGAATTTCTTTTTGTAGCAGAACTCCATTAAAATCACAGGAATAACCTTCCTTTTTAGACTCAAATTCCATTAAACAAGTTATATTTCAGCCTCTTTTACCATATTACAAATTGACTCACCCAGGGTCCAATGCTCTTGGTCCAAATACTGATGTTTAGTGATACAAATAGAATACTGAATGTTGCAATTTTTTATTATTGTCTTAACAGTTCAAATGGGTTACTTACTTCAAGAGGACAAAGGAAGAGCATGGGTTACGTTAATGAACAAAGGCAAAATGCTGCAGATTCTGGAAATAAGTACTCATATGCCCACCATTCCAATGACATATTTGGGAATAGAATCTTTATGCATTTCCTATACATCTGATTTACCTAAATGGTCTTGACAATTCTTCCCATGGATGCTGTTTGAATTGCTGAAGTTAATAGAAAATTGGCTTAAAAGGAGAATGTAAACTGATGACAGAGCAGTTCAGTTAATTTATCCCTCATTCTACTTTAACTACCGAACAAAAAGATATTGGAAAAGTAACCACAAAATTGGTTTCCTTTGAAATCCATAGTATTTTATGTGTTACTTTTTAAAAACAACATGCTACCTCAATCACTTTTGTTACATTCTTACACTTTATGTTTGTTCTTAAACTGGTTCATACTCAATTTAAACACTCTTATGTCAAAACAACATAACATTATCACTTTGAGTGTTTCAATTGGCTCAGTTAATGAAAGGAAAATCAGCCATTTCTTATCTGGTGCACTGGAATTCTGATCTGAGTAGCTGTCTGAGATTGGGCAGTAATTTTGCAGAAAATAAATTATTTTGGAGGTAAAATAATCGCTGAAAATAAAACTATTTAAATTTGCACAAAATGTAGAAAAGCAGAGAAGTAAACAAGATGAGTAAAATTGTTTAAAAATTCATTGATAAGTGGATAATAGATCTCTGAAGAGCAAATGGACAGCACGAGGTCACTTTTCAGATGGTTGGCTGGAAGAATGGATCAATATTGATGAATTGACAGAAAAGGGAAAATAGATGGCGAAAGTCACCTTGAAGGTTTCAGATACTTCTCGGATTACAATTTAAGGGTTCAATGAATATGCACTTGGCAGGCAAAATTTACACTTAATTTCAACCGCAGAAAGAAGTTGCCCTACAAACATTAAAAAACAAGGTATTTTTATAATACTGAGCGGAGATTTGCACTCACTAGACAAACAGGATCAGAACTTTGTTTTCAATTTGAAACAAAACCAGAAAATGCCAAATATACTCAACAGGCCAGCCCGCATCTGTGGAAAGAGAAAAGGAGTTATTGTTTCAGGTCCGAGACCCTTCATCAGTTCCACATTGGAAAGTAATTTCTGACAAAGGATCTTCCACCTGAAACATTAACTGTTTCTTTTGACTGTGAGGTCTTCTGTTTTTGTTTCAGATTTCCAGTTTCTGCAGGCTTTTTTTTTACTTTTCTTTTTCTTAATGGGAGAAATATTCAGCACTACCTGTTATATATTTGATAATTTTTATGTCTGACAGAAAGAAAGGCTAGGATGAAAAGGAAAGTGAATAATTGGCAAAAGGATGGAGGGAAATAAGGTGAGAGGTAAGGAGAGACACTGAAGATGAAGGGAGGGGGAGAGGAATGGAAAGAGAAAGGGAATAGGGTGGAAAATAAAGGAACAGCAATAGAGATTTATGAAATTAAGAAAAACCACATGCAGAATCATAGAAATCTAAGCACAAGGAGGGAAGAGATATGCATGAAGGGAGTTAAGACAGCTCAGCATATAAACAAATAAACAATAAATAAATTGTAATCAAACAGCACAAATAATAGAATATAGGCAGTGGAGTTTGTTGGTCAACAATAAAGTGGTGATATGATCTGTTATGTACTTTGTAACTAATTTTTTTATGTTCATTGGTTGGGACTAGTACACACAGTGTTACAATTATGTTACCAAATGTAAAACAACTCGTCAGACTCGGTATTATTCCTCTTTGAGGAAAGGAAGTCATGTTTAAGTCTATACTGTCTTCACATCCACAGGACAACAAAATGCTGCATCAGCAATTGTCAAAGCATTTTAAGTTGTCCATTTTAACTCTTGTCATGAATTGTGAATAATCTCTGCAGTGTTATTTTGTGGATGAACAGGTCCTGCTTCATGTGCTAACTTCTAAGACAAGAAGTTAGAGACAACGTACGTAGTTGCATAGTTGCAGGAGTAAGCTATCAAACTTGCCCCTTGAATTTGATCTACCTTTCAATGAACTATTGGAGCTGGACATACTTGACAGTAGCTGCTGCCCAGATTTTCAGTCCATTGAGCCCACCCTCTTGGACTTGCCATTTCTAGATGCAGAGGGCTAAATGTGCTGATCCTCAACACCTGAAAGGTGTCCAATTAGGAGGAGGTGGTCTTCAAGAAGGGAGCACTCCTGTGGAGACTACAGCTGAGTCCCTGGAATGGCCTGACAGCCTTGGACAGTGTGTCTCTATGAAAGGCTTTTGAACAGTTTTTAAATGTCTGTAATTAACAGTTGTATCAGTTTGATCTCCAAGCACTAAGTCACACTGGGTGGACTGTTGTGTCCCAGTGTCTCCATTATGGGCAATGAGTTAGTATTTAAATCACTGACACTATATCACTACTACTGACTGGTAAACCTTTAAGCTAGTAAGTTATAGCTGTAACAGTTCAGAAAAGTAAGTTCCAGAGCCATAAAGTGTGAATAAAATTCTAAAATGGAATAACTTCCAGACACTCCACTACCCATTGCTAATTCAGGAAATGCCTGTCAGCAGAATGCAGATTGCATGCTTGATTAATGTCTGAAACATGCTCAGTTCCAATGTTTGCTGAGGTGATGAAGAGTTACTGAAAACCTATACAAGGGGTGCCTCCATGCCAAGAACAATGGCTTGTACAGAAAAGTCTCCCAAGGCATCTCACAGAAACATGAGGAGGAAGTAGGTAGAAAATCAAATTAAGAAAGATTAGGATGCACAATCAAAATGTGAGACAATTAGTGTGTTTTAGGTAAGTTGTTATATGAGATAAGGGTGGCTACACAGTGGAGTTTTATTTCAGAATTCCATTATCTGCAGTCCCCTCATATCTGCACTGCACCATATCACACTGTCAGTAACCATAAGACATAGGGGCAGAATTCAGCCACTCGGCCCTTCGAGTCTGCTCCACCATTCAATCATGGCTGATTCATTGGTGTTGCCTCACAGTTCGAGGGATTCAGGTTCGATCCTGACTTCCTGTGCTGTTTGTGTAGAGTTTGCACATTCTTTCCATGACTGTATGGGTTTCCTCTGAGTGCTCCGGTTTCCTCCCATATCCCAAGGATGTGCTGCCAGGTTAATTGACTATATGAACTACCTCGTGTTGTGGTATTAAAGTTTTAGACTAGGAAAGAACTCATGTCAACATTACACTAGCAGCCAATACACCCAAAATAATTGTTGTTTATTCAAATGGCATTCATTCATGAAACACTACATGCAGTTCAATATTATATTTGGAATTCATGATTCCTATTTAGTGTGAACCTTACACAAAAAAATGAAGAGTCACTATTTTTGATCAATCTTCAGAATGTATTCAATTGGGCAAACTATTGCAGGCAAACCTTGCCTGCATTCATTTGAATTTAATTACATATAGATAGATCAAAGAGGATCAGAGTGATTGTTTTTCTCCCCCCCCCCCCCCCACCCCCCGAGTTACATTGGTGGCTTCACTTCCAAACTGCTCAGAGAAAAGTGACAGCTAAAGACCAGCTGATTTATCAGGCAACAAGGAAGGCTGAAACATCATGACTCAATACTTACCATCATGTTCCCCCTCCCCTACCTATCACCTATGGACTTCCCTAGGAGAGGGGAAGAGTTGGATCAATAAGGGAAATGTACCTGTTCACATAATTAAAACCAGTCTGGGAGGGTACAGGAGCTTTGTGTTATTTATTTTAGTTATTCATTGGCTGTAAGGTACTTTGAAATGTTGAATTTATGAAAGGTACCACATAAATGCATTCTTGCCTTTCTTTCTTTATCTTGTGAAGACAATAATCTTCAGGCCATTTGCTGCCATATATCATCTAACAAAATGACCTCTCCTCTCAAAGTGCTGATGATGAGATTACCACTTCCAACTTCCAAGGTCGTTTTGCTTGTTACTTTTCAACAGCTTCCTTTTCAAGTGTTAATTACATACTTTATGAGCTCAGAAGTCCATTTAACTGGACTCCTCTTCACAAGCCTCAAATGGCTCTTCAGTGATCAGTCAAATCAGCACACTCTCAGCCTATAATCTAAATACACATCTTACTTGAAGCTACAGATCACCCTTCACAGATCAAAAATTTTCTACATTCTGTCAGAAATGCCAGATTACATTGCCATTGCTTCCATCACAATTACAGTTTACATCTTCAACGTTGCTGTCATACACATTTTAATTGCCGTGGGTGTATGACAGCAACTTTGCCTCAGCACAGGAGGCCATTGGTCCTACCAAATCCAGTTAGTTCCATTTTCCAACTCTTTCCCCACATCCCAGAAAATGCTGTTTCTTCAAGTGCACATCTAATTCCTTCTGAAAGCCTGGATAGAATCTTCCTTTACAATCACTTCACAATACATCTTCCAGGTTTCAGCAGATGTCCTCTTGCAGCACATCTTTTGAAGTCATTAAACCTCCTTCTGAACTGGATTGGACCCCTGTGGCATGACTCTTTGCACTTACTTCCACTGCAGTCACTGTTTAATAGTATGCTTTGATGGTGTACCTTTTTTTCCTGAGTGCAGAGAGCATCCTCTCTCTTAAACCACCGGTACAAGTAAAAGGGTTTAAATTTATTGTCATTAGCATATATAACCAGGGTATAAATGGCATAAAAGTGAGCTTTTTGCAGCATCAGCACAGTACATTATGAACATGACAAGCATAAATCAACATAAATTAACATAAATTATACATAACCTAAACAACAAAATAAACAAATAAAGTCAAGCTTATTGTCAAATGCACAAGAATTGGTATTGGTTTATTACTGTCACTTGTACTGAGGTACAGTGAAAAACTTGTCTTGCATACCGATCGTACAGGTCAATTCATTACACAGTGCAGTTACATTGAGATAGTACAGAGTACATTGAAGTAGTACAGGTAAAAACAATAACAGTACAAAGTGTCACAGCTACAGAGAAAGTGCAGTGCAATAAGGTACAAGGTCACAACAAGGTAGATTGTGAGGTCATAGTCCATCTCATTGTATAAGGGAACCGTTCAATAGTCTTATCACAGTGGGGTAGAAGCTGTCCTTAAGTCTGGTGGTACGTGTCCTCAGGCTCCTGTATCTTCTATCAGATAGGAGAGAAAAGAGAATGTCCTGGGTGGCGGGGTCTTTGATTATGCTGGCTGCTTCACCAAGACAACGAGAGGTAAAGACAAGAGTCCAAGGAGGGGAGGCTGGTGTCTGTGATGCGCTGGGCTATGTCCACAACTCTCTGCAGTTTCTTGTGGTCCTGGGCAGAGCAATTGCCGTATCAAGCCGTGATACATCCAGATAGGATGCTTTCTATGGTGCATCAGTAAAAGTTGGTGAGAGTCAAAGGGGACAAACCAATTTTCTTTAGCCTCCTGAGGAAGTAGAGGTGCTGGTGAGCTTTCTTGGCTATGGCATCTACGTGATTTGACCAGGACAGGCTGTTGGTGATGTTCACTCCCAGGAACCTGAAGCTCTCAATCTCAGCACCATTGATGTAGACAGGTGCATGTACACCGCCCCCTTTCCTGAAGTCAATGACCAGGTCTTTTGTTTTGTCGACATTGAGGGAAAGGTTGTTGAACATGTATGCAAAGGTGCAATGAAAAACATACTTGCAGCAGCATCAGAGGCACATAACATTACACAGAAGTATTCACAAGAAAAACATAAATTAAACATAAATTATACACTATTTTTGCAAGAAAGAACACAATTAGAAAAAAAAAGTCCAAAAACAAACATAATGACAGTAATTCAAGCAGAACGAAGAAAGAAATATAAAGTCCAAGTAATGTAGGGATTTTCAGATCGGTTCAAGATCCTGAAGACAGTGGGGAAGTAGTTGTTGTTGAACCGAGGTGTGGGTCTTCAGGCTTCTGTACCTCCTGACTGGTGGCAGCATTCAGAAGAGGGCTAGCCCAGATAGTGGGGGTTCCCGATGATGAATGTCGGCCTTCCTGGGATATCGCCTCTTGTAGATGTCCTTGATGGTGGGGAGAGCTGTACCCTTGATGGAACAGGCCAAGTCCACTACTCTCCGTAGCCTCTTGTATTCCTGTGCACTGGAGTTTCCATACCAGTCCACAGTGCAACCAGTCAGAATGCTTTCCACCATACATCTGTAGAAGTTTGTCAGAGTTTTTGATGACATGCCTAATCTCCTTAAACTTCTAAGCAGAGGTGCTAGCACACCTTCGTTATGGTTACGTCAATGTGCTGGGCCCAGGATAGATCCTCTGAGATGTTGACACCCAGGAACTTGAAGCTGCTCACCCTTTCCACTGCCGACTCTTTGATGCGGACTGGTGTTACTTCACCTGACTTCCCCTTCCTGAAGCCCACAATCAGTTCCTTAGTTTTGCAGACATTGAGCGCAAGCTTGTTATTATGGCACTACTCAACCAGCTGACCTACCTCACTCCTGTCTGCCTCCTCCTCACCATGTGTCAAGGTCCATATTGTGATTGAATATCATCAACTACAATCCTGTCTGACCAGTGGAATGAATTCCATCACCCTTTGAGGCAACTTCCTCAAGCTGGGGTTCAATTATTGTTGGCTAGCTCCAACTGGTGTTAGCTGTTCGTAACATTTATGTGCATATTAGTAGTGCAGATAACAACAGTGCTAATAAAATGCTGGCTGTTCGCTCTAATGATCTTTGTAAGGTCTATGCATGGACGTCTCCTGCAACCTCCATCAGTGAAATTGGTGCAGGTTAATTGCATAGTGCGAGCCCTGCACCATTTTTCAGCATCATCCAATTCCACCCCGCCGCCCCCAAGAATCAACAAATGCAGCAGAAGGCCACTTGTGCCTTTGCTGACTCTTTGAAAGAATATCCAATTACTCCCACTTCCTCCATCTTTTCTCAGCGTCTGCAATTTTTTTCCTTTCTCATGTATTCAGCGCCTTTCCCCAAGCTACTAATGAATCTGCTTCCACCAGCCTCACAGATGGTGTATTCCAGACCAAAACAACTCTCTGCACAAAACAATTTCTGCTCATCCTCCCACTCTGCTTATTTGGTTAATTATCTAAAATTCTGTGTCCTCTGATTACTAACCCATCCACCATTATAAACCATTCTCTTTTTTCAGTTTATCAACACTTTTCACAATTCTGAACACTTCTGTTTAATTTCACTATAATCCTTCTTGCTCTGGGAGAACAATCTCAGTTTGTCCAGTCGCTACATGAAGTAAATAAAAGAAAAAAGAACAGGCACCTGGTTGAAATAGCAGCATAATTGTTCCTGCACAAGCCACAGAAAGGAATCCTGTTGTGTTTTAACTAACCATAATTCATAATGAATGATGGTCTTTAACTCCTTGTCAGTGCTCTGCTAACATATCTGCAGTGGTTTAATTAATCCAGCTGGCCCATGGTTGCAAAAGTGAGGAAGTCAGCCATGCTTCCAAATCCTCACAGCCATACACTGGATGGTCTCCCACTTCGAAAGCCAACCATCAGTGCATTGGCATCAACCCTGTGGAAATAGCCACGTGCACCTGCCAAATGAGAATCTGAATAACTGTGATGCCCTCCATCGTAAACATGCTGTCAATGTTCACCATCTTGGCCTATTCATTAAGAGTAACCACTTGAATGAAGTATAGGAAGGTGCCTAGTATCCATGTAACAGCAGCAAAGAAAGAGAACTGCAGTAAGAAACTGATAAAAATGATATGATTGTTCATCACAGTTCATAATGAAACATTTCACTTGCATTATTCTTAAAAAATAAACATAGCTCCAAGCTTAAATGGTTTACATTCTGTTATATCACAAATCCCACTCCAAACAAATTGTTGTTCATGACAGCTCCAGTGAAAATAACCTTCTTCTTTCGTGGAAATGTGTAGCTTCAATTTTTACTGGTTGGTGCCATAGTTCTATGTATACATAGTTGGCTACCTGCTGTGCCTTAGCTCTCATCTGTACCTCGTTTGTCACAGCCACTCTCTGGAACAAAAATAATCACTGATCTGAGGGAAAACAGTCTTCTGGGAATGTGATAACTGTGAACAATGGCTTGATCATTGTAGAAAAAAATTCCCTAACCGAGGAATTAACTTTAGTATATTCAAAAATTGGTTGATGACATTTATGTTTCTGATGCAATTTATGTTCATAAAATCTATAATAACCATTTCCTTTCATGGAAATCTTTTACAATCATCCAAACAAGGGTTGCCAGTGCTGAGGAATGGTTCACCATTAGAACTGAGTAATCACACAGTAAGAACAGATGCAGAACATATCTCCTTTTACTCTGGCACAATAATGAAGCTACCTCAGAAAGGCAATCTCCACTACAGGTGTCCGATTTTTCCCACTTGCAAACCAGTTAATTAAGTGCTGCCTGAATGAAATTGTCAATTTATGCCTGATTGTATCCAGCTTTATGCTGGGATCTTGTAATCAATCAGAACTAGGTTTGAGTCTAGCTGTAGTCAGAGAATGTGCTCAGTTCTGCTCGCCTCACTACAGGAAAGATGTGGAAGCCATAGAGAGGGTGCAGAGGAGACTTACAAGGATGCTGCCTGGAATGCAGAGCATGCCTTATGAAAGCAGGTTGAGGGAACTCGGCCTTTTCTCCTTGGAGAGACGGAGGATGAGGGGGGACCTGATCGAGGTGTATAAGATGATGAGAGGTATTGATAGGGTAGATAGTAAGAGGCTTTTCCCCAGGGCTGAATTGGTGGCCACAAGAGGACATAGGTTTAAGGTGCTGGGGAGTAGATATAGAGGAAATGTCAGGGGTAAGTTTTTTACTCAGAGAGTGGTGAGTGCGTGGAATGGGCTGCCAGAGATGGTGGTGGAGGCTGATATGATAGAGTCTTTCAAGAGACTGTTAGATAGGTACATGGAGCTGAGTAAAATAGAGGGCTATGGGTAAGCCTAGTAATTTTCTAGGGTAGGGACATGTTCGGCACAGCTTTGTGGGCCAAAGGGCCTGAATTGTGCTGTAATTGTTCTATGTTCTATTATTTCCAGCTCTCTGAGGGAAGATATGCTTGTGTCATTGCTCCTGAATGGCTTTGAAGCTAAGCCCTCCACATTTATTGGACCAACCAATAAACGTCTTCAATCTGCGTCAAAGAAAAAGCTCATGTAGCCCCTAAAAAAGGCAACTCAAAAAAAAAACAAATCTCCAAAAAAGTTGTACAATCAAGACCATTGGCTGAAGATGACTGAATATGTTAAACACTAATTTGTCATCACATTAGATTTCAGGATTTATCATAGTGATAGTTTTGTATGAAAAGTGAAATTCAATGTTTTATATTGTACCTCTTACAAAAATCAGTTTGCTGGCAGTGAATTTTTGATACCTCACTATTTAGTATGACTTGCAACGTTAGTATTTCTCAACCAATACAGTTGAAAATAGTGTTCAGGTTAAACATCTGATTTGTTTTTAGAATCACTGCGTCATTCAGCACAGAAACAAGGCCACCGTGTCCATGCTGAAGATCACCTACCTATCCTGATCCTATTTTCCAGCACTTGGCCAGTAGCTTTCCATGGCATGGCATTTCGAGTACTCATCTAAAGACTTCTTAAATGTAGTGAGTACATGCTTCCACCACTCCCTTAGAGATGATGGAAACAGGTACTCAAAGGAGAATCACATTATTAGAAATAAGTACAAAATATATCATAAAGTTATATTTGCCAATCACCCTAGAAGTCTAGAAGAAACCAACAAAAATTATGGACCAGTTCAGTAGTTTGTGCAGCCACTCAAGAATGGTGCTGTTAAACAGCAATGAGCCAGTTAGCAACATCAGAAGGAAAAAGGACAATATTGCAAGTTATGCTTTGCTTTGCTCAGTTCAGCCCCTCTTATAATTTTCTTAAAGTCAGTGAATGCGTGGATCTGTACAACAGCAAACTGGTGAAAAAGTCAGAAAACTATTGCAAGGGGATAATTATAAAATCACCGATTTTGCCTCACAATCAAAAGCGCCGACAGACATCTGATTTGCAGTGAGCTTGCAGAAATCTTGCAGAATTACACGTATTACCTGTTTTCTGACTTTTGAAAGAACTTGCTTTTGATGGCCTCAGAATATCCAAAAGCTCTTCATGGTCATTAAAATACTTATCAAGTATGTTCACTGTTGTAATGTATAAAGACCACTTTGCATTCATCAAGGGTCTATTAAAAACAGAGTGATAAATGATAAAATATTCTCTTTTGGTGGTCTTGACTGAGGGATAAATGCTGGCTAGGACACCAGAAGAGCTCACCAAATAGTGTTGGGATCTTAAGGTACACTTGATGTAAGCAGGGCTTTGGTTAAGCTCCTATCTGAAAGACAATTTTTTCAACAATACAGCTTTCCTCAAAACTGCACAGCAAAGCCGCGTAAAACACTTGCTTTAATTGCTTGTACAATCACCCAAGTCAGTTGTGAGAGCATGCCTGCTGAGGCAAAATGGCCATCTGAATATAATTGTTGCTTGGAGTAGGCTCAAGCTGGATTGAAAAAGCCAATATATTGTTGCACATCTTGGGAAGGTGTTTGATTAGGAGACTGGTGCACAAATCAGTTGAAAAACTGGAATCCTGCACTGACAGCATATTCCAGTTCTAGGGCTGAGGTTTACTAAGGATTTCATTGCTTTCAAATTTGGTTGTTCACATGACTACCAGACACCTACCAAGTGCCTCCAGCAACTGATCCATATCCATGGCAACCACCTGCACGAAACCTGCAATCAGACATGGAATCACGTGCAGTTCACTCCTTGAGGTTTTTGTGATTTTTTTTACACATACATTAAATGATCTCTGGAATGTTCAGTTACTTTAGTAAGGAATATGCAAGCCTAGAAAAAAGAAAATATCTGCAGAGTAGATTGTTGTGCAGCATGTGTGTCTGTTTATTTCCTTTGGGACAATGCAACTTCAGCTGGAAAAGAGCAGGGAAATTCTCCCAGTGCTCTAGACAATATTTCCTTTGAGCTTGGAGTGGATATTTCACTTTCTTTGTTGTAGGTTGTGCTGGAGGTCGGAGACTCGTGTTGGACATTACCAGATACAGCTCATTAAAAAATAATTTATCTTATTGCTGTTGGAGAATTTGCCTGCATTATAACAGAGCTACAGAAGTATTCATCAGCTGTGAAATATCTTTGGACCTCCCATTGGGTATGAAAGCTGCTTTATAAATCTGTTTTTTTCTATCTTTTCCACTGGGACATGCCAAATAACCTTAAAATTGACAAGTCTTTCATTTTCCAATGTGTCCTGTTAGCAAAAAGATAGGAAAAAATATATTTATGCTAAAAGTATAAGGCTTTCCAGTAAGGTTTTACACAAGCAAAAAGAAGTCAAATAACTGAGCTTGATGAACTTCTGCACAACATAAAAATGTATATGGAATGTACAGTGATATCTAGTTCAAATGGAAACATCAACCTTATCAAAATGTCCACAATTGTGCACTTCAAATCAACACTAAATAAAATCAACATCAGCTTAAAAAACTCCCTTGGCTACCACACTGAATCCCCATAGTGGTGAAAAATCTTGAATCCCCATAGTTGTGCATCTCACCTAGTACAGACCACTCATTATCCATTACAGCACTGGCATTCCAAACAAAATGGCCCTCAGAAAAATACCGATATTGGAGAAAATACTAGAATTCAAGAAATTATATTTAAAAATCAGTAAATGTGTGATTAATATGATGATTGTTATGCATTCTCTGCAATTAAACTGTGTTTTGCAGATAAATTAGGAGGGGTGTCAATAGGGTGAATGGTATTAAGGAAAATAGTTTGTCTAATGATAAAACAAAGCATTTCACAAGTTACTGATGTAATTACATTACCATTGCCCTCTGCTCTGCTTTTACCATTACATTTTTATAAACTATTTTTAAAGGAAAATTTAGTTGATTTTACAATATAAATAAAACTGACATTTTAATCAGCATTCAATACCTGGTCACATCTCATTTGTTATGTGTTTCAGTATGAGAAAGTAAGAGGTCCAGAGTGCCCACTAAATTTCTCCATAGTATGTGGGGCACCAGCTCTCGAACTGTTGCTGACTTTCCCATCAACGTCTCCAAGCTACTGCCATTCTCCTTCTTGGCAAATTACTACTGCTTTGTGTATTTAAATCATAGTTGCTGAAACACTCACCCTTTACACAAATTGCTCATTTCTCCATAAACAGAATTGCTGTTGTTCTATCCAGCACAGGTTGCAGCCTTGGACCGAGAGGGTGACAGCATATTCACCAGGTATCCAGTTGTCAGGATCAGTCTACATACTACCCAGTTCATGCTATCACCCTGCACTCAAAATTGCTGCTAAATTTTCTTGCTCAGCTCCTTCAATGTGTTGCCTTTTCTTACCAGGCTGTTACTTATTGGCTCAGATTTGCAATCAGTGGCAAAGGGAAAGCAGTGCAGTGGCACAGCTAGTACAGCCACTGGCTCACAACGTCAAAGACCTGGGTTCAATCCTGACTTCGGGGGCTCTCTGTGTGGGGCATGAACTTTCTTCCTGTGTCTGCGTGTGTTTCTTCTGGATACTCCAGTTTCTTCTAACATCACAAAGAAGTGTGGGTTGGTAGGTTAATTGGCCACTGTAAATTGTTCCGAGTATGTAGGTGAGGGGTAGAATCTAGGTGATGTAGATTAGTGTAAATGGGTGTTTGATGGATGGTGTGAGCTCGGTCGGCTGAAAGGCCCATTTCCATCTCTACATGACTCCATACTCCAAGGTGCTCACTGCTAACTTTGAAGAAAGCAGCATGAAGTTTATGGAGCTCAACAGCGTTGATTTAATTTCTGCTGTTGTACCTTTTAATTCTGACATCATCTAGATATGATCTGCAGCATCCATGAACAATAAGGTCAAAAGGCTGAGCAGCCAATCAGAATGATGAACTTTCAGACATCATATCAGCAAGTAAAAAGTCCAATCTACAATGTTTTACTCATTTTACAAAGAGGATAATGAATATTAAGACAGACATTATTTGGGAAAAGGTACAAAATAAAAATACTCAATAGGTCAGGTAGCATCTATGTAAAGAGAAACAGGGTTAATGTTTCAGGTTGAAGGTTCTTTGTCAGAATTTCCATTGCAGAATAGACCAAGGGTCTTTGACTTAAAATGTTAACTCTGTTTCTCTTTCCACTGATGTTGCTTAACTTGCTGAGTGTTTTCAGCATTTCCCATTTTTACTTCAGATTTCCAGCATAGTTTTTTTGATTTCCATTTGAATAAACCATGTGGATTTTTATCTTGGAAGGGAGACATTGACCCTTCATCTCATAAAATTTGTTTCACAGAATCAAAGAGGTTGTTCAGTCAGAATTATGACTCAGAACGCCACTGAAGACAAATGTTTTCAATGGTTTTAAAGTGAAAATGGAGATCAAGAAGTTTAAGTTTACATTCAATTGCTTAATCTGCACTGATATTGTCTACTAAGACTCCAACAGTGTACCTTCTGAATGTCGAGGGTATAACTGACAGCAACTTCCAGAAGTCCTTTTTTTTTACTGTGTTTGGGTGGATGGGAGAAGTTGCTGTCAGCTTTATTCAGTAATGGCAGTGAATACTAATTGTTTTACCATAATTACAATTGGAAACTTTGAGCCAATGCATCCCTACATAGTAAACCAATGCTCAATGTTTTATTTACCCTTGGGTATTCTTTTGGTCTACTTTGTTGAAGAAAATTCTTTTTATATAAGTTCCCCCTCAGGCTGCTTCTGGGAACTAAAGTTTCAGGTTGAGACTGTGTTCAGCCCAGAACCTTGACCATCCCTCTGCCTCCACAAATGCTGCCTGACATGCTGAGTTCCTCCAGCATTTGTTTGTTGCTCCAGATTACAGCAAGTGGTCTCTTTGTCTCTATCTAAAGCTGTATGCTGTCTGAAGCTAAAGAACCATTCTGAACCATCAGCAATAGCAATCTTTGGACCAGAGAAATTGCTATTTACCTTGAGGGGAATTTCTTTTAAAAAGTGTTAAACTGCAATACAAATTTTAAATTTGGCCCACATCCTGTGATTTATACATGGGTTAAAATCAGCAAATGTCACTTTTCAGATAATAATGCAGGACCTCGAAAGCCCAGATGACCAGCCTCAAGAACAGCTTCTTTCCCACTGCTATCAGACTTCGGAACCAATCACCTCTTTCACATCCCCTTCCCAGTGGTGCTGTCACATTCTTGAACCCCTATTTCTACCTCTTCAGTTATTATCACTTTAGCATGTCTTTTTGCACTACTTCAATTTGCACCATTCTGTTGTTTTGCACTCTTCACTGTATTTATTACTAACATGTATACTATTTACTCTGTGAGCTTCATGCGAGCAAGGAATTTCATTGCACCCTGTTGTATATGACAATGAACTAATCTGAATCAGAACATAAAAACAAACCTGCAACAGCTTTTTAGGTTACACCGCTGAGGCACATCCATTTCTCATGCTGTGTCCCTCAATCCATGATCCAGCCTCTGAAGGACAGAGGCTCATTACACAAAATTTTGGGTTAAAAATCCATGCACAATAGAATTTGAGTTGTCAATGACATTCATGTGGTACTCTTAATCTGGGTTAAATTTGAAACTGTGGTCCTGAAATAAAAGCATGATTGACAGCAATAAAGCTTCAGGTAATCTCATCTTCCAATAAATATTATTGACATTTAAAGCCATAAGATTTTGGAATTAACATCCTCTTAACTTTTGATCTGATGAACACCAACGTTAAACGTTTAATGATGGACCTTGAATATTCTAAGCACTGCTTGTTATTTCAGATTTATATTCTGTGGTGGCAAGGCAAACAATTGAAATAAATGTGCATTGCTCACTCTTTAAGACATGCTCTAGCGATGAAGGAAATATGAAAAAGATAAATAAAATTTAGCAAGTTCTACCAGCACATTCTTTAAAAATGATGAACAGTGTAACCTTGGAGGGCCTGAATTACTGTTTATTATCCTCAAAAACGTAATTTCTGAGACAATCTATTTAATGATATGTACCATGTGATACAGTGCATTCTCTGTGCTGTTTTACTCTCTCTGCTCCTTAAAATGAACCTACTCAATTAAACTTTTAATTATCTGACCTAAGTATTTGTATAGAGCTTGATGTTAAATTTGTCTGGAAACACTCCTGAGAAATGCATTAGGATGTTTTACTATGTAGAAGATGTTGTATAAATACAAGTAGTCAAGAATGTATTGTACCAGAGCTTCCAATCCACCGCTCACTGGCTTCTTACCTGGCAGTTATCACTGTAATTCATGCTGTGCCCACCTTGTTGAGTTCCTACAGTTTGGCCAACTCTCCCTTTCACGGGGGTGTGTGAGAGGTCATGTGACCTGCCCGCAGGTGCACTTATGATGTTAGTGTTAAAAGCACCCCAAAACTTGTTTTTCAACTTGATATTTGGATTTCCTTTATTATTAAGAAACATTAAGGAACATGGAAATTAAAATTCCCTCAGTGAGTTCTACCATTGAACATCTCATGAACATTGCTAAATGTTTCATAATCTACACTGTCAATCTTAAAACATAGAATGCTGCTTAACATCACTAAACTAAATACATTCTTTTAATATATATTGTATCAACAAATCCCGTTTAATAAGTTTTGAATAGTTTTGCTTCAATGTTTTCAATTGCAGCTCCTGGTTTGTTGATGTTATTAATCCGTTCAATCTTACATTGGAGTTGATGGTTGTTTTTTTGTCAAGAACATGGCAACTATACACTTCAGTTGATGCTGCTGCTAGATCTGCAGATTTAAGATCCTTAAAGGCTTTCACTGCACAAACAAAAGGCCACCTCAGTGGAAATGCTGGGCAGAGGACGAACAAATCCTATTGACAATTAGGTACCTTCAGCATTGGTTGGTGGTAAGGTAGACTTTGATGCGTTGTGTCTCTGTGTAGGAGGTGATGTGCTTAGAGTTGTATTGACAGTAGAAATGGATAATACCCACACATTCAGAATCATTGGCCCTCCTGTTTGGACATCTCAGATCAGTAATTAAACTGAAAATTAGTCTCTGTTGTCCTCTCTTGATAAATAAGCAAGCAGACTTATTGCAGATTTCAAAAAGCTTTTTCGATCCATCACTAACTTATATATCAATAATAGGTTTCTGGACTGGCAGCTGTTTCTGCACACTGACCATCTGCACCCAATCACCACCAGAGGCCCAGATTGAGCCAAAGATCCTGTTCATTCTCATGGTATCACAGAGCCAGATCCATCACAAAACTCTGCCCAGCCTGGATGGCAGACAGGAGCAGACTCCACTGGTTTTGCCAACTGCCAATGGGAAAATAAGGGAAAAGTTGGCAGTTTTCAGATCATAAGATCTGCGGCTCAAACACTGTTTTTTTTAGAGATCACTGCATTGTCAGAGTTTCCTTCAGAAACATTAAACTGGGTTTCATCTACCATCTCATATGACGAAACTCTTCAGGGAGGACCAATGGATCTATTCTGACTGAATGATTAACATTTATTACTTGATCACTAATATCACTTAATTGGTTATTTATCCCAGTGAGGTTTGTGGAACTTTGCTATGTGTACATTCCCAACTTTACAAAGGAGAATACACTTCAAAAGTCCAGTATGAACAGTGAAATGTTTTGAGACATCTTGAAATGAGGAAAGGCAACACAAGTTCTTTGAGGTCCTCCTATTTCTACATTCCTATCTTTCTCAGTACATGGAGCAAGTCAGTAATTTACCTGTTTCACATTACCTGAGGAGATGAAGGGGTTACTGGAACAAGGAACCAAACTGAATCCAGAGAGATTAAAGTTTCCTGTCTTTCTCTCTCAATAATCACCTTAATTTCTCAAGGCGATTGTCCACAACAGAAAAAAATTGAACTCACTCTCTGGTCACAAGGATCATTGGAGAATATTAATGTGGCAGCTGATGATACTAAGGCTGTTCCTAAACCACAGCAGATGGAGTTTTAATCTGTGATCTACTGTGTCTAACCCAAGGGTATTTGATGAAGCTGGATACCAATGAGCATGTGTTCCATTCTCAAGCACCAACATCCATCATCTTGATCACCACAGAATTTTTAAAAAGTATATATTTGAAAGGGTGAATAACAAAAAATCTGTTCTTTTCCATCTGATGTGAAACTTAAACCTTCTTCCCCTTCCCCCACCCCTCATATATACCTCATAACAAATCAAGTTGGCAGGAACATCTGTTCCCTGATGTTCTAAATCATCTAATCAGAGTTTACAAAAAAACCTTGCAAGAGATTGTTAAAAATTTAAATGGGAAATTTCCTATGCAAACTTTGTTGCTAAACAGTTTAATGTGACAAAGGCACAAAACATTAATAATATTAAAATTCTGTTTTTAAGCGAAGGTGTTAAGTGAATGCTCTGTCACATCCCTGCTGAAGCATATTAACATATCTGATTATTTTGTTTGGGTTGGGTAAGTATACTATTCTTGAATAATGGAGCTGCCACAAACTTCTAATTCAGCCTTTAATTGTGCATTTGTAAATGGGTAATGCATTTATAATATATGAAACAAACTGAACCCCGAAGGATTGTTTAATTTTTTTTATTCAAAAGCAAATAAATGTGGGGACTTGCAGAATGCTGCTTTATGGGTAATCACTTCTTTTTGTTGTTAGCTTGTGACAGATCATGGAATTGTAGAAATTTGTGATCCATCTTATCCGTGTTGGCCAAGAAGAGCTACTTAAGCCAGTATTGACCCAGAGCTTTGTAAGTTATGGCACTTCAAATGCTTATCAGAGAATCCAGATACTTTTAAAATGTACTAAAGGTTTAGAACACAGAAGATAGAAGAGTACAGCACAGGAATAGGCCCTTCAGCCCACCATGTTGTGCCAAACTAATTAAGCTAACAATGCCTAATTAAATTAATCCCTTCTTCCTGCACATTGTCTGCATCCCTCCATTCTCTGCATATTCATGTGCCTATCTAAGAGCTCTTAAATGCCTCTATCATATCTGCCTCCACCACAGCAGCACATTCCAGGCACCCAGCATTCTCTATATAAAAAACTTGCTCTGCACATCTCCTTTGAATTTTCCCCCTCTCACTTTAAATGCACAACCTCTGGTATTAGACATTCTGACCCTGGGAAAGAGATACTGGCTGATTATCTATGTCTCTCATAACTTTATCAACTTCTATCAGGTCTCCCTTCAGCCTCTGCTGCTCCAGAGAAAACAATCCTAGTTTGTCCAACCTCTTTTCCAATCTGTTAAAATTACTTTTTCTACCTACTGTGGAGGGGAGGAGAGGTAAAATAAAACCAGTTGCAGATCCTCTTAGTTGCTATAACAAGTATTAAGGCAACAGCAATATTGCAGTAATTTGGGAAAATGATGTATTAAGCTGGTGGGGTTCATAATCCATGTGCACAGTCCACTGAAGGAGGATGGCAAGATTTACAGTAGGTTTAATAATATTGAGGTGATTTAGTTAAAGCCCATACAATAAAATGAAATAAGAATATACTCAGCAAACTGCCTAACTCAGCCACATGATTGCTGGCTGTCCCAGGAATCCCCAGAAAAGCCCCAAGCCCTTAAAATGAAAGGCTCAAAATGTTATCAAGTGCTTAAGGTGGTGGGAGGTAGTGCATATTTCACCAAGTGTGAACAGATGAGGCTTTAACTCAAGAAGGTGGTGAGCTCCTGCTCCAAGCCTCTAGGCTGCAGGATGTGGACAATGATACCACAATCAACTTCACCATGGTTATGCCTTAGAAATCCAGAATTAAAAAGCTAGAATTGCACATATAGGGAAAAGGTAACAACAAGTGGTAAAAGTACACATCAAATGCTTTCGCACACTTCACACGTTGACTAGTCAGAGCCATACTGGTGGAGATGAATAGGTTATACTCTCTCAGCTAAATAGAGGAGAGAATTAGAGGAAAATAGGAACAGATGTGGACTATTCAGCCTTCAGGCTTAATGTAGACCATTCAATGAGATCATAGCTGATCTATACGGTAGTTCTGGTTACCTGCTTAGATTTCATAGTCCTCACCACCATGGCCATTTATAATATGTCAATCACAGTTCTGAAATTTTTATTTGATCTAATCTAATATTTTGTTAGCTGAGAGTTCCTGATTTCTATTATGTTGTGAAAAGATTGAAGAAAAGAGAGAGCATTTGTATTTGGAGGTGTGTGCTTACATCACATATACGATCACATTATGTACTTGGATTTTATTTACATATTTGTATACAATGACACAGTGAAAATGAATAATGCAAGTGACAGCACTTGTGTTTTCCAGTAATTTTAGTTGTTAGATCACTTTGTACAAAAGATTGAGAAAGAAAAAAAATTGTAATAGATTGCAGGGGAAATAAAAAAGCAGCGCTAAGCTGGTTATCATTTAATGTCCTTAACATTCCAGAACGCATTCGCAAAGATACCTCTCCAATAATGTTATTACTCTGACATCGCATTAGAGAGACACTCCTGCATGTGAAAGATGAGTAACTTATCTGAGACGTCCTTGACTTATGGTTGCTTCAAATTTGCTCAACACATGGCCACCAGTGCAACAGAAAATCAAATCAAGCTGTTTACAGTACCATAAAAACGAGCTTGCATCATAAATCACTTGGAGGTCCTTAACTCACCAAAAGTAGAATAAATAACTTTGCATTGTTTATGCTGACAATTTAACTGCTAATGAATAACAAGTATGGATTTACAGCTAAAACAATTCAGAGGTGCAAGCTGTTTATTTCCAATAATTTCTTACTCCATCTCTTTCTCCTTTTGTGCACTGCCATCTCTCAATAGTTTGTTTGTCCTGCAAATTGAATTCCTCTGCTGTCACCACATGAATTTCTGTTGGTGGTGATGGTTACACTAATTTCACACTTCATTCATTTTCCATCTGAAGTCCACAGCTCTGGCCCCCCTGAAGACATGGGTTCATTCACCACTTTCGTAGTTTTAGAAACCTAACCTCATTTCTCACATTTAAACTTGTCCATGACCTTGTTTCAAATGCTCTCATAAAAACAAAGGATAAGATTGGAAAGTACAATCCCACAACAGTCACCTGTAAAATCTATCCATGATTTTGGAAACAACATATTCTACTGTAATCTGCATGTGAAGTGTAATATATTTATACATAGAACCTAACTGAGGCATCTCCAATTCTTTGCAATTTTGCAGTTCCTACTTCTCTTTTGGGAAAAATTTTACCTTTTCCTTTGCATTTTGATAAGGTGCAGGCCATCTCGATTAAATGCAAGAGTTAAATCAGAAGTAAATACAGCTGTTTGGAACTCAGTAAAGGTATTTGATTTCAACCAGTGTAAGGTTCAGTTTAAAATACCTTCTGTATTTTTTTGCCTCATCTATGAGCAACCTTTGCAGAATGATCTTTAATAGCTCTTTTAGTCATATAAAAGCAGAGCGTGTAATTATTATGTAATACCGTATTTTAACAACTCTGAACTTACAATGATAAATGAACTGAACTGCAGGGGATTAACCTGTTACATTAGCTTACCATGAAAAATAGTCATTAGCTTAAACAGTTACATAGTTATTTTACACCCTGTTCAAGATTTAACTCTTCTGGTTATTTTCTCAATGACTATTAACCTGCCAATAAAGTTATACAATCAACCACTCAGTTGTGTACTATGTACACTGCTGATTGCTGGCTGCATTTACTGTTTTTGATTCAGATTTCCAGCATTATTTCCTTCAGTTCATTCAAGTGCAAAAGGAGGCATGAAATAAGTCACTCAAAACAGAATGCTCAACCAAAGCCTGCCCATGACCCAGAGTATTAATGTAGCTGCTCCACCAGTGGTGATGCCAAAATGTTGGTCGGGGTCGGGGAGTAATTTGACACTGGTAATCGCCTGTGATGCTGCTGCAAGTAAGTTTTTCATTGCACCTGTGCATACATGTACTTGTGCATATGACAATAAACTCGACTTTGACTTTGTTATTGGATGTCAGCAGGTGGTGTTTAGACTCCCTCTTGTTGAAGACAATAATTGCCTGGCACCCATATGGTTTGAATGTTGCTTTTGATTTATCAATCCAAGCCTGAATATTGTCCAGATTTTGTGCCTTGCTGCATGTGGGTATGAGTATCATTATCTGTAAAGTTGTGAATGGAAACAAACAACGCAGTCAGTATTTGCATCCTTGAGATAGAGGAACTCACATAGATGAAACAGATGAAAAGATTTGAAACAGGCCCCACAGGAATTCCTGCAGCATTGTCCGAGGGCTTATATGGATGGTTTCCAACAACAACAATCATCTTTGTGTGAGGCATGAGGACAGACGGTGGAGAATTTCCCCCTGATCCCAAAGATACCAGTCCTTGGTTCAATGCTGCCTTGATGTCAAAGGCATTATTCTTGCCTGGCTGCAAAATTCATATCTGGACCTCGGCACAGATGCAGCTAGCTTTGTTTACTAGAACCAGGATATTACTGGTGGCTACAGCCTTTCCTGTATTCAGTGTTCTCTGCCTGGTATCAATAAGTGAATTAAATTGGCTGAAGGCCAGTATTTTAATGATGAGGATATCAGTTTAAAGCAGGGAAAGATTTGAAAACAGTTGGAAACGATCAGTAGGTATGATGTCCAAAGCTATGTGGTGGGTTGGATGTGATCCTGACTGATGCCCTAACGTACGGTTTGGGAACACTTACGTATATATACACCGAGTTGTACAAATCATTCAGCTCCAATATGATCTCTTCAAAAAATTCCTAAAAGATCAACACCCCCATTTACCCATAAAATTTGGTGCATTTCTGTGCTTTGAGCTGGAATATGTTTTCTCTCTTGTGTATTCTGAGTTCCAGAGATCCCTTCTGTAGTTCTAATGTCAGACCTCAGCTTGTGATTAGCAGTCAATGTACTTGCAATCAAAAACATTTGTTTTATCAAACAATTTAATTAATTAGGTTTCAGGTGTGTGGGGAACATTCAGTGTGTTGCCTGATAGATGACCACTTGGACTTTCATTCCAGCAGAGAGAGAAAACACTTAATATGCTAATAACATTTCATGTATGATCAGAGATGGAAATATAAACTAGCAACACATTCATGTCAGATACCATAATATCATATACAAAAACAAAAGCAAAACACTTATTTCTTATGCTTAGGACTGACGTGGATTTGAAATACAACTGCTTGTTTCAGCTATATGTTGTTTCTAAAAATAATAATAATAATGAATTATAGGCAAACAGAACAAAGGTTCGGTAACAATGTTAATTATCAGGAAAATAAAAAAAACTGCAAATGCTGGAAATCAGAAATTAAAATAGAAAATGCTGGAAAACTCAGCAGGTCAGACAGCATCTGTGGAAACAGATAACTTTTCAGAGACACAAGAGAATGCGGATGCTGGAACCCGGAGCAACAAACAATCTGCTGGACGAACTCAGCGGGTTGAGCAGCATCTGTGGGAGGAAAAGAATTGTCAACATTTTGGGTCCGAAATGTTGACAGCTCCTTTCCTCCCGCAGATGCTGCTCGACCCGCTGAGTTCCTCCAGTAGATTGTTTGATAATGTTTCGGAACTGGGACCTTCGATCAGACCTGAAATGTTAACCGTTTTTCCTTCCACAGATACTGCCCAACCTGCTGGGATTTTCCAGTATTTTCTGTGTTAATTATTTCATTTGATTAATTCTTATGTTGATTGTCTCTTGTTACTTTTGATCTAATAACACCTTTCAAGGACAGGGTACACATTTAGTTGCCTCAACACATTTATCAGAAGTTAATTAGTTATTTCTTTCATTGCTTATCATTCATTATCTCTGCCAGTGAAGCCAGGATATCACAGAGGCGGAGAAGTGAGAGAGGGACTCATGAAGCTCCCATCGAAGAGAGGAAGAAAACTTCTTCAAAGACAGAGGGACTCTCTTTGCCAGATATATTTTGATTTGCAGATCAAATTTCTGAATTGGAGATTGTAATGAAGTCTTCAGAGCACAAACATCTGTGGTTGCCTCCCCAAAATAAAATGCAACTCTACGCAACTGACAACAGTTCAGACTCATCAAAGGGCTCACTGTTCAAATGCTACACTAACTACCAAGAGGGTATTTCCAGTGAGGTGACCAGAAATGTGTGATCTAGTTCTCATCCATAACTTGCTGCTGTTAATTAATTTAAAACAATTGCCTGGATACAGATGCCCCATCAGTGGCACTAAATGCATTATACAGGAGAGGCAGTGCATTGTACTCTGCCTCCAAAATGCATTCCATTGAAGTCACTCTGAAGGCAGACAATTATCTGAATAAAGAAAGATTGCTCATGAGCAAAGCACAGATGGATTGAGGTGCCCTCAGAGCAAATCACGAAATGTTAGCAGGCAGGTGCATTGAGTGGTTAGGAAGATTGGTCTTTATTGGAAAGGGGTTGAGGATTAGAAATAGGAAGATATTGTTGCAAGTGTACAATAGACAATAGACAATAGGAGCAGAAGTAGACCATTCGGCCCTTCGAGTCTGCACCGCCATTTTGAGATCATGGCTGATCCTCAACAATCAATATCCTGTTCCTGCCTTGTCCCCATATCCCTTGATTCCCCTATCTATAAGAAACCTATCCAGCTCCTTCTTGAAAGTGCCCAGAGAATTGGCCTCCACTGCCCTCTGAGGCAGTGCATTCCACAAATTCACAACCCTCTGGGAGAAGAGGTTTTTCCTCACCTCTGTCCTAAATGGCCTAGCCCTTATTCTTAAATCATGCCCCCTGGTCCTGGACTTCCCCAACATCTGGAACATATTTCCTGTCTCTATCTTGTCCAATCCCTTAATAATCCTGTATGTTTCAATCAGATCCCCTCTCAATCTTCTCAATTCCAGCGTGTACAATCCCAGTCTCTCCAACCTCTCAGCATAAGACAGTCCCGACATCCCCGGAATTAACCTCGTAAACCTACGCTGCACGCCCTCTATAGCCAGGAGATCCTTCCTTAACCCTGGAGACCAAAACTGTACACAATACTCCAGGAGTGGTCTCACCAGGGCCCTGTACAAATGCAAAAGTATCTCTTTGCTTTTGTACTCAACTCCCCTTGTAATACAGGCCAACATTCCATTAGCCTTCATCACTGCCTGCTGCACTTGCTCATTCAAGGTAATGGTGAAGCCACAGCCAAGTACTATGCATTGTTTGGTCCCCTAAGTACTGCCCTCGAAGATAGACCAAAAGAGATTCACTAGGTTAATTCCTGGATGAAAGTGTTGTCCTATCATGAATGGCTAAAGAAATTAGATCTATATTCCTTGGTGTTCAGAAGAGTAAGGTGTGATCTTATTGAAATATATAAGATCCTCAGGGGGCATGACAGGGTTGACGGTTTGATGTTTCCAATGATGGAAAAATCTCCAACAAGGGAACATAGATAAAAGGGTGCGGTCATTTAAATGTGAGGTGCATATGAACTTCTCCTCACAGAGGGTGGAATTTACTGTACTGAGGATTGTGGAGGCTAAATTACTGAAGATACTTAAAGGAGAGAGAGATGAATTTTTGAAAGACAGATCAATGGAGGGCTTTGGGGAATCAGCATAGAAGGGGAGAAGAGGCTTGGGGCAGATCAGCCACAATCATATTGAATGGTGGGCAGACCTGAGGGGCTGAGTGGCCTATTCCTGCACTATTTAATTGCATTCTTAAAAGCAAAGCACGACTCTTGGAGTATGTTCAGCACTACTGCCAAGGGATGAATTTCTAGGCAATTGTCCACCCACACATTCTTAAAATTCCACCCAATACAAATGCTAATTCCACATTTATATTCAATGTGCCTCAATAGTGCCAAGTTCAGAACAGTTAATCTTTCTGATGGTTAGTACTTTGATGTTGCAGGTTGCATGTTTGGCTATCTGTCTTGCTTGTATTGACAGTAGACATGCATTAATTCATCCTTAAAGAACTTGTTAAAAAGGTTCACAGGTAACAGACGTGCCTAAAATAATAAAAACATCACATTATCAATTGCTTTGCGACCAACTGAATCAGCTTTGAACATTTTTCAACGAAGTAACTCAGATGCTTAAGGCATTAAGCCCTTAAACTCCATCTCAATCGCACAGTTTAACAGTTACTAGCAATCAGAAATGGTGTGGCAGCTTTCTGCTAAACAAATTAAAGACTAATTTATCTTCAACTCTTGCTTCATCATTAGGGTTTGTCAAGACTTCCCTGAGCCTAAGCATGCATAGAGGACCTGAAATGAATATAATGAGCACACATTAAGTATTAGATCAGGTTTTCAGTTAAACTCCTTTGTCCGGTGCACAAAATCATTGTTCTGCATAGATGAATTTCTTGCCCACTGAGTGTTGCCTATCCTTCCATTCTCAAAACAATCAGTTTCTACATGAATCTTTCTTCATCGTTTGCTTATACTGTGCGATGATAAAATCCTTCTTCCAACACTGAAGTGGTTCATTCCAATTCAGTGTAAAAAGGCACATTTATTTTAATAGCTAGTTGCTTCAGTCATACTCCAAAAATTCCACATGGGCTGAATAAAGAGGATGCCTTATACAGATGCTCTTGCTTAACAATCTGGGTCCTACAAAGAAACTTAACACTAATTAGCAGATCTACTGTAAAGTAGATGTTAGTTACATTACTGCTTGCCATGCAGTTTTTCTCCCATCTGTTCAAATTGTTTCCACATATCAGAAGTCTTGCAGCTTTCCTAACACTCAATACCTTGAGACATGAAAATTGTAACAGACAAATTTGGTGAAAGAACTTGGGCACATAGGAAGCAATGTGAAGTAGAAGTCAAATATTTTGCAAATAATACTCTTCCCTGAGGGGTGTCAAGTCTTTCAACCTTAGAATTGGAAGTTTAGGCTCTTTAACCTCAACCTATAGAGCATATAATTTCATCTTCCTGAATCATTCTTTCAAAGGAAGAATTCTTTTAAACAATAATTTAACTCCACCTTAATTTAAAATTAAACACAGATGAAACTGTTTTTTTTATTTCCTCACAAGCCACCATCGAATTTAATGTTCCAGGACGCTGAGAGTGCCATCAAGTCTCCATTAAGCAGCACTTACAGTTTGACTGCTCTGTCAATTGTGCTGGAAAATTGTGTCTAATCCCTAAACAGACAATAAAAATGGTACATTTACTCTGCTGTTAGTTTAGGTTAAAACCTTATTTGAATCATATGTTATCCGAATAGAGCTGTTCAGCAGGGAGATCGCATCAGTCGTTAAAATGACAAACATTAAGGCACCAAAGTTTCTGTAACAAACAATAAATAGTATATGTGTTGAATGGTGAGTGAAGTCTATAAAATGGAGAGCATTTAACTGGAGATGAGAATTATAAGTTGCTCCAATTTATGTTTCACATATTAGCTGCAGCGATCTCTGGTGCAAAAATGACCCATGGAGTCATAGTGTCATCCTGCACAGAACTAGGTCCTTCAGTCCATGCCAACTATCAAGCATGCATTTATACCCCTCCCATTTTATTATCCCCAAATTCCTATCAATTCCTCCCAGTTTCTGCCACTGACAGATACACTATGGGAAATTTACTGTGGCGAATTAACCATCAATTAACAATCTATCCAATATTTATTAAACCAAGCAAAAAGTAAACCTTGCAAGCTGAAGGAGGTCACTCAGGAAACACTCTTATTCACATTCACAACAGAAGCCATAGTCAAAGCTCCTTTGATCTGAAGCTTTCAAACTTACATGGGATGAATGGGATCGTAAACCACAGCGTTAATAATTAACATTTTTTAATATTACATCATAAGGGCTGTACCCACTGGATTCACCTATCCATTTCAAAATTTTATTACAATGGCAAATTATATTGTTTGAGCTGAAAAACAACAGATCAATTTATTTGACAGAGAGAATTTTTACCAATTGCCATATATCCATTCAAGTGCAAACTTTAAATAGCACAATACATAAAAAAAAACAAAAACCTAAGTTATTCCCAGAACTTCTAAAATGAAGGCTAGATTTTTCAAGATTTGTCCCGTATGTTGGGAAAGTAATAAATTATTCATGAAACAAGTTCATTTCTATTTATTCAATGTGAAACTGACAGCATAAACATGGAATTCCATTTCTCAGGAAAACTGTTTTCCCAGTATTCTTACCACTTTTTGAGGTGACCAAATCCCAAGACACAAACATAAAAACATTAGACAAGAGAAACTTGACAAAACAACTCAATGTTGACCCATGCATGTGAGGGTGTAGACAAGCTAACTGAAAATTTTGCAAGCATGGTGTTCAACCACTGGGCTAAATCATTTTTAACTTCTCTTGTTGCTCATAAACTTACATTGAGATACATTCATTGAAACTTATAAGCAGAAATATTATAATAGGAAAGGGACCAGTGTAAGCATGGATATCTTTTTTTTAAATCATGTGTTGTTTTACTTTCCAACATCAGGAAAACAAAACCTCCTGGATCGACAACAGACTGGGACATATGTGATTAATTATGTTGTTTCCTGTCCTGTTCTTCACATTGCAAAATTTGCTGGAAATATAAGAATTTGAAAATGAGCAACAAACATAATTACAAGACTTGGAGGGTTATACATCATGGAAGCAGATCTTCCAGCCCAACTCATCCATGCTGACCAAGGTGTCTATCTGAGCTAGTGTTTGGCCCATTTCCCTCGAAATCTTTTCCATCCACTACCTGTCTAAATGTCTTTTAAATATTATAATTGCACCCGCCTCTACAGCTTCCTCTGGTAGTTCGTTCCATATACCCACCACTCACTGTGGGAAAAAGATCCCCCTCAGGTCCCCTTTAAATCTTTCCTGTCTCACTTTAAATTGATGTGTTACAGTTTTAGACTCCCTTACCCTGAGAAAAAAAACCTGTGACTTATCTGTGCTCCCCATGATTTTATATAATTCTATAAGGTCACCTCTCAGCCTCCTATGCTCCAAGGAAAAAAGTCCCAGCTGATCCAGCCTCTCCTTATAACTCAAGCCCTCCAATCCCTGTAACATACTCATGAATCTTTTCTGCACTTTTTCCAGCTAACGACATCCTACCAGTAACAGGATGACCAGAACTGCGCACAATATTCCGTGTAGTCTCAGAAACGCCTTGTACAGTTGCAACCTGGGACATCAGGAATGCCACTGCCAATGGCCTACCAGAAAAAACTTCACAAAGTTCAACAAAAATTTCAAACAGATGTCATGCCTCACAGGAAGGCTTGCGAGGGAGGCAACACAGTTTCAATAAGCCTCTGAGCTCTTTTCTACTTAATCTTTAACTCGTGTAAAGCACCATTATGATCTTGACCTTGTTCTTTCCAACCCCATCACACTGAATTCAAAATACTAGTCTTCCTTGAAAACAATTTTTGAGATCCTGCCCTCACTAACTCTGGAAAGCCATTCAGCTTTATGTGCCAGTAGGTTTTCCATTCTTTCCCATTAGGTCTCCTATTAGAGTCCCACCTCACTGATTCACTGGGCTGAGCAACCTTTTATGTCTTAGTTCTAAAATCTCTCCTTTATTCAGTTGTCTCTCTGTCAAGGACCTTAGCAAGACCAATTCCAATTGTCAAAATCAATAAACGTGTGAATAACTGTTGGGTTTTCAGAATTGTTGAAATTAATTTTTATTGTCTTTAACATCACTGAGCAGCCGATTCTCCTAACAGTATTTGCTAAAATAAAGGTTAAACATCATTCATGAACTAGTAAGCGAAATATGTTTCATGCTTCAAGCACGAGCATGCATAATTCCATTATTACTAAACAGTTACCTGGAGTTTATCCCACTCATAATATGTAAGCTTGCCCTCTCTCAGTTGATAAAGGTTACCACAATATAACCTACCATTCCTAATACAAAATTATTTTTCTGCAGAATCAGAACAAATGAGATTATTTCATTCATAAAAAATGTTTTTAAATATTCTCATTAAGATACTCTGTCATAAATTCCTCCTGCACAGATGGCTTGAGGGAAGATATTAGGGCTTCATATGGTCTTCAAAGAAGTGCTTTTACTGCTTGCAAGCCATATTGAGATTGCTTAATTTTGCTTTTTATGGACTACTTTTGGCTAATGTGGTTTTGCTAGTAATTGAATACTTGGATTCTGCCAAAAGTTGCATTTTGCCAGTTGAAAGCTGAGACACATCTACAGTAATCCTGAAATGTTTGCATATTGGCTACACAGGAGATTAGGGAAAGGTTACAGGAGATGATGCGTCAATTTTTTTTCACTGAATCATGCTTTTCTCATTTCTTTATCAGGGAAATTATGAAAATTAAACTTTCCTTTGGTATGACCTGAAGTCTATTTTCTTTTAAAGTCTGACTTCGTTTTGATTCTGATAATTGTGATTATCACAAAATTCTTATCACTGTGCAACCACACCAATCCAGGAAGTGTATTCAGGCTATTTCATGACCACTATTAGTCCCACATTCCATCTTCTTCTAAGTCACAGCAGTTGGACTGTATAATTCCAATTTGACTCATTGTGGGACTTTGGACCCAATAGAAAAGTAATCAATTTCCATTCAGACATCAGTCTCTGCAGCTGAGCAGCACTGACAAGGTTCCAGCGACAGCTTGCCACCTGTCTCTTTGACTGAACAGTGAAAATGTGTGAGCAACCAGAAAACAACTATAATCATAAATGATTGCTTTAATTAGATTTTTCAATAACATCTATGCTTAGTAATATGTTTGAATACGTAATATGACTGGGTCACTTTTCTGAAGAGAAGGCCAAATGGGTGATCAAATAGAGGTCCTTAAAAGGAAGAAAGGTTTCAGAGTCATGGAGTCATAAAGACATACATGGTGACTGAGTGAATTTTCCATCTGTGGGGCAGAGCATAACAAGAGCCCAATCAATGCAAGATAGTCACGAAGTGATTCAGTAAGAAATTCAAAGAAAACTTTGAGTCAAACAGGCTCTTTGGCCCATTGAGTCCATGCCAACCATCAGGGATCCATTTACACTTATTCCATTTTTCTTCTACTTATATTCCCATCAAATCCCTCAATATTCTACCACTCACCTACACAGAAGAGGCAATTTACATGACCAATTAACTACCAACTCACACATCTTTGGGATGTGGAAGGAGACCGGAGGACCCAGAGGAAACCCAAAGCGAACATGGAGACTCCACACAGACAGCAGAGGGCAGGGTTGAACCCAATTCACTGGACCTATTAGCTCGACTCGTAGTGCCACAGTGCTGTCCCCTTCTTTACCCAAGGAATGAAGAATGTAACTCACTACCATAGGACGTAGTTGAAGGAAATAGTATACGAGCATTTCAGAGGAGGATGAATAATTGTAAGAGGGAGGGAAGAATAAAAGGTTATGCTTATAGATTCAGATGAGGAAATGTGGGAGGAGGATCAAGTTCTTGAGCGTGATTGCTGGCATGGATTGGTTGGTCAAAGTCTGCTTCTGTGCTGCGCAACCTGTGTAATCCACAGAATCTTGTGTTTATTGCCTTGTGGATGATGATCTGCACAGTCAAATCCAATTATTGTTTCATGGGATCCTCTTTTCAGTACTCTTAAATCAATAAATTGTGCTGTTGCTTCATTTGTACAAATGTGCACAAGGGACGTGCATGTACTCAGAAACACAATTATAAAACACATTTGGGCACTTAAGATTCTGAAAATCTTCCAGCGGTCATTCTCACATTGTGGAAAAGGGATAATACACAATTTACTTTGTTCATAGCTCACTTTTCTATTCACACAAATGATTATTCTGGAGGTAGTTCAGCTTCACAGCTGACTGATGCTGTGCAAGCCACGATCACAATTGTAGAAAGACTCACATACATAGTGACAATGGCTTTCTAAATAAGTTTAAATTTTCACCAGTGTTTGAGGTCCAGATACAGATACTGACAAAAAGCTCCAGTCCAAGCATTCAACCTCGAGAAACATTGTGTACAAAAAAGTCAGGTTGGTCCCTAGGAAGGAGAATTTCAGTCTGTCGAAAGGCCTGAAAAGGGCCTGAACCTCCATTTCCACACTACCATTCGTTGCAAAGCTATGTGCTATCTTGACTCCTAATTTTCCAATTCTCACTCTAATGTTCTGCTCTTTCTCTCCTTCCTGGAAAAACCTTATATTGGCAGTTTTGGGTTTCTCCACTTTGTCCTTTCATCTGTTCACATCTGGTGCCAGTTAAGTGATTAGAAACACATAAATGTATGGCAAGGTATCAAGTAGATCCAGAGATGTTAAATTAAACCATGATAATCCCAGGCCAGGAGAAATACATAGAAAGTGACAAAAAGTGAGTTGAGGAACAAAAAGATGAAGCACATTCATACAAGGAATAACCAATAAATGGAATGATTTTCAAGCTAGATTATTGGAACTGTAAAATTTTTAGGATCATTCAAGGGACAGATGAGGTACAATTGTCTTTTTTTTGTGGAGAAAAGGATGAACAGACTCCTTCATTTGTATTTATATTTCTGATCCTTCTAACACTCTCACACAAACCCTCAACTTTATTTGGAAGTAAAGCGATAGAGCCAATTTTTTTTTCTTACCAATGTCCCTTTTTTAAAATCAAGACTGAAATGCAATTAAACATTCTCAGTTTCTGCAGTATCTTTAACTCGATAAAGGCAACCCAAAGCTCCAAGAAAGAGAGAATGAGAAATGGAAGATACTTGTTGCTGTGTTCTATACTCTGGAAGAGTCATTTAGAACCAAACTAAATTCATTTCAGCCTATTTATCAGGATGGATATTGACCAGAAATGTGAAAAAGTAGATCTTATTGTGGCAATTTAGGCATTACTGACGGAACAATGGGAGTAATTAGCTCAAGTTTTGGTGACTGGTTCAGATAAACCAGATTAGAAGGGAGAAAAATAGTTGGGCAAGTGATGGTGGGGAGGGAGAAAGAGGGGTTTGTGGTCCTATCAAGCTAATTAAAACTGTTTTGCTCTATCCAATTCTAACCAAGTTAGACAGCTAGAGATTTGAGAATAGGAAAAAAGAATATGGCTGGAACAGAGTAAGTAGTTTCCAGAATCATTAGTAGATGATGATGTCATTGAAACTGTAAGGTTATTGCTGGCACATATAAAAGTTACCAAAATATTTATTTTTCAGAATGAAGCCAGATGTTAAGTTTGCAGGAAAATAAAGCATTCTTAAATTATGGAATGTTTCAAGAAATAAGGGCCCTAAAGTTGGCCAAGTAAAGCTAAAACAAAAATACTGCATTTGCTGGAAATCTGAAATAAAAACAGGAAATGGATATTTGGTCACTCAACAGAAAGGTTAACCCTGTTTTGCTGTCTACATATGCTGCCTGACCTGCTGAGTATTTCCCACAATTTTTGCTTTAATCATTTTTGTTTGGTTTGTGCTCAACCCTATTTTAAGTGGTGAAGTCTGAACTCAAGATGCCATGCAAGCTCTTTTTTGAGGAAGTGGAGCTAGGTGATAAAGTGTCAGAATTAAAATTGTATAATTGTAAACCTGAAATCAATGCAGGTTACAGAGAGAAAATGACTGTTAATATATCAACCTGTCAATATAATTAACAGTAACTTGTGAAATTTCACAAAAGAGAGAAGATATAGCCAGATAAATTGTAGAAAAGCAAAATCATGAAACTTATAAAACATTTTAAAAATTGCACATGCAAGAAATAAAAACAAAAAAATATTGTAAGCACTTTGAAAGTTAGGCAGCATCTGAGGAAAGAGCAATATATTTAAAATTTCTGGTCACAATGAAAAAGATTAGCTTGTAAGTTGCAGAGTGGGGGAAGGAAGGATAGGACAAAGGGAATCTCCCTGATTGGGCAAAGCCAGGGATATCATGGTGGTAAGTCTTTTGGATGATATTTAATGAGGGGGTTTGAGTGTGAGTGTGTATGTGAGTGTGAGTGTGTGTGTGAGTGTGAGAGTGTGTGTGTGTGTGTGAGGGTGTGTGAGTGTGTGAGGGTGTGTGAGTGTGTGAGAGAGAGAGAGAGTGTGTGTGTGTGTGTGAGAGAGAGAGCGAGTGAGAGCAAGAACACGAACAAAGGAACATGTAAAAGTTGTGAAATGTAGAGCAGTGGGAAATGCTGAGCAGCCAGGCCTTGCAAAACATAAAACTTATTTTCTATACTTATATACTTAGAAAAAACAGCCATTGGCACTCATGAAGTAGAACAAAGTATTTACAGAGGTTACTTGTGAAAATAATTATTCTATTTCTTTCAGCATTTCCTTAATATTTATTGACCACATGTTGGGTTCCATCATCCTGGACCCGACTGTGCTTTGAGATTGCTGCTGAAGTTAACCCCTGAGCTGCACTAACTTTATAGACTGGAGCTATTCCCTATGCACTACTGCTCATAGCCAGAGTCACCTTTGTGCTACTTTAAAATTAACCCTAAAACATTTAAATACTTAAAAGATTCAAAATAATCAGTTCATGGATTTGATTTGACATTTAACTGGTGTACGTTAATTAAACAACTTTATTACTTATATTAAAGTTAAAAAATACTTTCACGTAGATTCTTCATTAAAGTTGACAACCCCACGCGGCTGTGCTAGATTCACTAGATATGGCTGGTTTAAGACTGCTGTGCAGAAGTAAAGGGTATCTGGTCTTTTGGCACAAAACAAACCTGGATGTCCCTGGGCTTGGTGACAAGTCCAGGATAGGGTGAAGGGTCAGAGGTACCCACACCTGACCTCAAGCGTATTCCTTATCTCCAGATGTGAAAGCCAGGAATATGCTGTCACACACATTGCAGCAGTGGTTCTCCACGAACTTCCACCCAGCCATTAATGCAATCTGGCTCAATGTTTCCAAAAATTGATATTCTGATCCAGCCGTACTGCCAGCATAAAGATTTCCTCATGATACAAGTGAAGGTTTTCAAAAGAACTTCTTACACCACTGCCATTCTAAAAGGACATGTGCATCTCTGAAAAACATATTAGATGTCTTTGTGATGTGAAGTTAGTTGAATGAAGGGTTAAAATCTGTTTCTTTCCAAAAAATTCAAACGTAATATTTCATATTTTCTGTGCGAAGTTTAAAACAATAGCACCATAAGTCCGGTTGGTACTGATTTCCAGTAATTTGTTGCAAAATCATTCCAATCATAGTATATTAAAAAGTTTCTCTTTTAAAGTTTTGTGAATCTTACCTTTATACTCAGCTTCTCAAACTATCTGACTTGTCACACAGATGCTTTATGGAAACCAATTTGAGAAGCCTTTCTTTCTAAAAGCTTCATCTAGGGAAAGACTGATTCAATCTTCACACATACCGGGCTAAAAGTGGAGCCCTCGATTGAAACCATCCATTTGCCTGACAGCAATAACTGAAGAGAGTTTGGGGTCATTGACCTGTTTCTTACCAAATATCAAAACCTGTCTCCAATACTGATAGAAGTTTTCTATTTTCTATGCCATACAAAAAAAAACTGAATGTACTCTACTGTTAGCCTTTGCATTCTGCTCTTTTTTGTGTTAACAATTACCATCCAAGCCATTCAGTCCATATTCTTAATATACTTATTTGGATCACCGTGTGCATTTGCTTTCAATAAAGTACTCAAAATGTAATGCTTGTAACATGCATTGCATTCAGAAAGGCGTGTCTGTCTTAGGAATGTTTCAAAGCAGAAAGTGGGAAAAATTAGTTTATAAACGATGAAAAACACTATGATGCTGGAGGAACTCAGCAGGCCAGGCAGCATCTGTGGAGAAAAGCAGATGGTCAACGTTTTGAGTCAGGACCCTTCTTCAGGACTGAAGATAGGAAAAGGGGAAACCCAATATATAGGAGGGAAAAGCAGAGCAGTGATAGGTGGACAAAAGAGGGGAGGCAGGGTGGGCACAAGGTGGTGATAGGTAGTTTCATAAATTTCACCACAAATTTTCACCCTGCTCTCCAATACACTGGGACTATCTCTGACACCTCTCTCTCTTTCCTTGATCTTTCCGTCTCTATCTCAGGAGATTTCTTATTCACTGTCATCTTCTGCAAACCCATTGACACCCACAGGTACCTCGATTACAGCTCCTCCCATCTTATCTCTTGCAAGGACATGATCCGCTTTCCTCAATTTCTCCACCACATTGACCTGGCCTGCTGAGTTCCTCCAGCATCATTGTGTTTTTCATCTAGATTCCAGCATCTGCATAACTTTGGTTCTCTAAGGTTACAAACAATTTAACAATAAGAAGTAGAACTGCTTTTCTATCATGGGCATGCACGTCAAAAGAAATTTACTGAAAAGAAAGAAAGTTAAACCGGTAATCTGTCATCATCCATTGATCTACTTAATGACATCCAGGAACGAGAATACAAGCTATTTGTAGCTCACTGCCAGTGTAATGTCACTTGCTGCTATCTCCATCCAATCTACACAGCTGCAGTAAGTAGACCATCTGGCACCTTGCTACCATAAGGGACAGCCATAGCAAACATGCCAAATGGCAGTTTGAATTGCGAAATTTAGCTTGAGATAAAATGAGACATTGATGTTCAGCAGGTTCTCACTTCATACAGAAAGACAAAAGTTAAACAGACATATTTGCAAACAAATTTTTGAAAATACTCAAATTGGCATCTTCTTTGGAAGGCTTTTGACCTCTGTGAACTGCTCAACACCGCTTTGTGAATAATGTGAGCTTTGCAGTGTTCCTGTCAACATGACAAGTCCCTCCATCAGTTAATTCTGTCCCTCAGCAAATCCAGCCAGCCATCCACACAGAACTATCCAGAACAAATGGGGTGACAAGTTCAGCAAATGTAGTTTGTAAAGTCAACACACGATTATAAACACAGGCATCTTGTGAGTGATGGAAATCCATTAGTTGCCTGCGGAACAGTGTTCCTTTTAGCTCAGTAACGTTGTGTGAAGATGGAGCACATTTAATCATTCCCCAACAATTTTTGCATGAATTTGTCAGATGGTATTTTAGGCTACGTAAGAAAAACAGCAGTGCCTGCACCTTGCAATCCATTTTCCAGACAATTTTTGAAATATCTACATATTCTAAGTTATTTATATAAACTGGCTGGTCTTCTATGGGTTTTCACATGTCCCATGTTTAATGTCTGAGCTCCATTAACAAAAACTTCAAAGGTTCAGTAAGCAATTTGCAAAAAAAAAGCTACCGTTTCAGCTTCTGACTTTACTCTTTGGTCATATTTAACTGATACCTTTTAAGTATGATTAAATTAAAATCAACATTTTATGCACTGAACACAGAATCTTCAGAAGTTTATTTTTTTAAAGAAAAAAGCACCATTCTATTTTAGCCCAGTGCCTGTGAACTGCCTGTATTCAGTCCATAATCTTCGAATGCGAGAGACTGTAGTTTCAATAATGTGCATAATTTCCACCACAGCGCAGGAATGAACATGGAAGCTAGCTGTGCAAATGTTATAACAAACTTAGATTGTTCAAAGCAAGGTTCTTTGTTTTGAAGATTTTAATTGACGAACTTGGCTCTCTTTTAAAAGATCTTGACGGTTGAATTGGTCTGCCTGTGAATATGGACACAGGGATGTAACATCTATTAGCCCAAGGCGACAGGTGCCAATTCAGTAATGACTGTTTATTCCAATGATTTCTGTACACATACAGCACTCCTAGTGCTGCTCACTGAGTGCATTATTGAGTAAGAATCTAAAGTATCATTTCTAACTAATTACAGGGAGCCTGTATCTCTCAATCTGAGCTCTGAAAGAGGCCAGTCACCCAGTGAGTTGGCAGAAGAACTGATAGCATGAGGTCAACACCAGGTATGTATCACAAAGACATTGACACAGCACTGAAAGAAAAGGAATGGTCTCAGGCTCATGGTCGATGTCAGTCCTCCCATCTTCATGTCATCTATGACTTGTAATACATCAACAGCCTTTCTCCCTTTCTTTTTAGGCAGTCCCTTGGAATGGAAGAATACTTTCTTCCACACGTTCTGTGGGTTCTGAGGCTTGAATTTTGAAGTAGCAATTATTGTGAAACTACTGGTGTTCACTGTTGTTATTCTGTGAAAATGTCAGCAAGTTTAGGCTATTTCTGGTTGTGTGGCTTAATGTGGAAATCCCAAAGTTGCTGTCAGTGTCTCAAAGCTCCTCCATGGCTGGGTTGCTTGCAGCTTTCTCTGTTTCAACCAAGCTGAAATAACTTTCGTTGATATGAACTTAAGCTATTTAATAACTAGTCCTATTGTAAAACTAAGTAAAAATTTCCTGTTAATGAGGCCCAAATGAGTTTTTTTTTAATGATGTACTAAAGCCACAATTTCTTTTCAGCAAACTCCTTATCCTTGGGCAACATTTTGAGTTATAATTGTCTTGAATGAACATTTCAAAACAAAAGATTTATTGTGGATATTACTGCTTCTATTTTAATCATAAAAATATACTCCAATTTTTGCTTTGTAATTTGTATATTCTTATAAAATTATGAAAAATTGTTATTGGTTTCATCCTTGCAAAAATTCTTCGCAATCTGATTGGCTCATCAGGTAGTCTGATAATCTCCTTGAAATGACCCCCGACACAGCAGCTGTTGTGGGAGGAAGAAGAATGCAAGATGATAATGGGAAATATTTGAGGTCAGCAGGAAGTGCCATCACTTTGATGTAGTCTGCAAGTTCTGGACTATAATGGCCTTGCTGTGGCTTCACAGCATGCCCACATTGATGATAATTCAACCTCAGCATTCACTTCATCTAACCAGACTGCAAAAACCTCACAGACGAACCTCCCTCTCTCTTGCAGGAGAAGGTGGGTCACAACCAGAGACAACAGGGTTTACCAGAGGAAGAGTGCTTATAGAAAAAGGAAAATAGACAGATAAATGCGGGGCTGCTGAGATTGTGGAGGATTCCTGGGGCTTTGGGACCAGTACATGAGAAGGTCTGCAGCTCAACAGAGCAGGGACCAATGTCCTTGGAGGCTCACTCATGTTGTGGGGCAAAGCTGACAGTAATCTGGCAGGGGATGAGCACAGCAAGGTAACACTGAAAAGAAGAAAATGAGTGCAAGAATGATTGGGGGAAATAAATAGCATCAGAAAAAGAAATAAAAAAGTTTTTAGACAGGACTAGACGAAGAGAAGTTTGCTTTATACTGTATTTACATAGAGGCAAGAAGCATATTTGGCAGCAACCATTAAGTGAAAAGGGTTTGAAGAGAAATTGATTACAGACTGCGAAGGAAATTTCCTCACGGAGGCAGAAGGCAAGGCTGTCACATTGAAGAAAGAATTTACCAAGGAAGAAGATGCGGCTGGAACTCAGCAAAGGAAGACGTGGTTGAGATTCTGGATGAGCTGAGAATTGCTGAAGAACTAGAAAGGCTGGTTCTACTTAAAGCTGATAAATCATCTTGTCCAGATGGGATGCTGAGCGAAGTAAGGGAGGAAATTGCAGAGACCTAGTGGTAGGGTCTCTGGATTGAAAAATTTCAAATGCACAACACGGAGAGAAAGTTGGCATGGAAAGTTGTTTCTCGGGACTTGAAGGAAATGTGCAGTGGAGTTCCACTGCTTTTCCTTACATATATTAATGATTTGGATTTCAAGGAGAGATATGGACAGGCTAGTGAAATGGTCAGATAGGTAATAGATGAAATTTATTGCAGAGAAATATGAAGTGATAAACATTGGTACGAAGATATTGACGAGAGGGACCAATTTCATGCTGAACATAACATCTGGAAGTATATGTGCATAGTTTGTTGTAAGTGCCAGGGAAGGCTGAAAACTTTAGAAAGACTGAAAACTGAAGGCTTTAGAAAGGGTGTGGAAGAGACTTAATAAAATGATTCCGGGATGAGGGATTTTAGCTCTGTGGATGGAATGGAGAAGCTACCTCCTTCTCCCTCTACCAACAACCTATGGTAATCTGCATGGCCTAACTGCTTTCTCCCAGTTACACACAATTTAAAGAGAAAGAGCTACAAGGCCACCATTCTCTGTCTGTAATGGGTTTCAGCCCAGCCTCTAAGTCAACTAAATGGTTCTTAAAGGTCTGCCAGACCAACATTTTGTAGCTTGGATAAGTATGGAAAAGTTCCAATCTGCTTAAAATCACATCAATAGCCAGACAAAATAATCCAGTAACTAACCTGTAAGTAGTTCATGATCCCTTTAAATAACATTGGTAGGACTTCCTATATAACTTCACGTTTAACTGTGCAAAGTCAAGAGAGTATGGAGCTCTAAAGTATTGGTATCAAATTAATATTTCACACTTTTGCTCATTATACTCTGCCTGTTCTACTGCGCTGCAGAGCACGTTAGGTCCTACATGTAAGTCAGCTACAAATCAATTACGTAGCTTAAACATCACAGGATATTGGGTGCAAATTTATAGCTTCCACAGCTACAATACACCCAAACCCCTCATTCCAAATGAATTCCCAACCAAGAACACATCCCAACTCTCGAATACAAGTATTCTCTAATTATGCTTGGTCATCAATAGGAAAATTAATTACAATATTTTGAGTGTTTTAAATACTCTCACTGCAACCTGCTCCATAGCTTCTGTATACTTAATTGGATTTTTATGCCATAAGTACAAGTTCCATTAAAAATTGAAAAGCTTTCCTGAGCCCCTAAACATGCTGCTCCCAATGTGTGTGAATGATAGTTAAATGAGCTGAAACTTACATTTTCACAATCAAAATAAAATATATGTTGTAGCATTGATGCTCTCCTAAGGTTCCAGTTGACTATACTGCTCTGTGATTTTTAAGATTTGGCTGTGGCAAGATGAGCACATGTTCAGGTATAACAAGTGAGTTTTGCACAAAGGCTAGATTAGGGACATGCTGGTCTGATCACAAAGGTATTTCCCTATTCAGAGGCACTATCCAAGTTCTGTCGAGAAAAATAACCTCTGACATTGCAGTGCAGACCATGATTACTTTGAGAAAGAATCCCAGATCTCTTATGATCTAATTATGCTCTGCAAGATCGTTAATCAAGTGAAGAGTTTGCAATCGATCATTTTAAAAACAATTGCAAATAGGTAGTGATTTTGTTTTACATTGAACACGAAACTACAAGCACCTGTAAGGTCTTGGCTAGTAAATGTTCATCTCAATGTGGGACTGAGTAATCCAGACAAAGGTTTAGGGTTTGATATGGACTCTGCTGAAGAAACCAGTGTTACCTGAGACAACAAAGGCAATCAGCTTCCATTTTAAAACAAGACATCAAAGAAACAAAGGAAGTGGCAGAAACTATTTCTTAAAGTTAGCTCACTGGTTGAACAAGGAAAGTAATCATTGGTTAACATTATGAAGGAAAGCCAGTTTCTTTGATTTTCATGCATGGTGTAGCAATTCTATTTTAGATATAGACCAAAGTACTTTGTTGCCAAATACTTCATTTATACCTCACAGAAGAAGAGGATGTTGCCACTAACATTGTAATTTGGCTAATATCTCCCAAATGGAACCTCATAAATGCTACTACAAATACAACAATCAAGGAAGACTGTGTCTCCTTAATGCAACATTAACCAGGCAAATAAATTAGATGAATGTATTATGTGACTGCAGCAGTTCCAAACAATCTGGAATTAGTGTTGCAAGTAGCTGTTGTTCTGTAAGGCGGAAATAGGCTAAATCAACTCAGAGTGTTTAAAGTAGTCATAGGGGAAAACATAACTCAAAAATTGGCTTACTTTAAAGTGAACAAAGGCATTTCAATTCGCATTTTGAGATAGATATCTTTTTATAAAAGCCTAATTTCTTTTCTTCTTAATGAGGCTACATTCTTTGGAAAGCTCCAAGCATGTGAACGCAGGGTTGAGACCATTGCAGTAAACTGCCACAAAGCTGCAGTATAAAAAAAGGGAACTAAGGACCAGATTCTCTATTCAGCAGTAAAGCTGCTCTCAAAGGAAGTTCCACTGATCTCAGAGAGAGCTCGAGATCCCCATGGTACAGACTAACCCCTTTCTGACATCGATCACTGTCAGGCAACAGTTCAAAGAGATCCCTAACATACAGCAGCTTGTGTCATCAAACTGGCTAAGTCTGAAGAAATCTCACAGACAGCAAGCTGGGAAGGAAAAATACAACAGTAAGTAAATATTTTTCTGTTGAAACAAAACAATTGGAATATACATTGGAATATTAAGATATAAACTGGAATATCATTAAATAACCTTCAAATTTAACAACTATTTTGAAATCCAGTACATTTTGAGGGAATAACAAACCACATACACAAAATTAGATGCAGTGCTGGAGAGTCTGCTGGGCAAAAAATATGGTTACACCTTTAAAAACTCACTTAGATTAAACAGCAAAGCAGAACATTTATAGGGCATTTTGCAACTAGACCAGTTTGTCAGTAACACACTAAAAGCTGGAGGAACTCAGCGGGTCAAACAGCATCCATGGAGGGAAATAGATCGGCGACGTCAGTTTGTCAGTAATTTTATTTCTCGTCAATTCACTCGTGTCCCTTGAAAATGGTGGAAAAGGCTGTAGAACAACACAAGCTGTGAAGAAGGGCTGAATTACTGATGGCACCCTTGGAATTTCATGGTAAACTACACAGGCATGGAAATTCCAAAGTTGCTTTTGGCTTCACAATGGATGATTTCACTGTCATTACAACTGCAAAATCCAGGCCAAAGTCTCTGAGGTACTACTCTCTAACATCAGTTGCTCCAGTAAACAGCACAATTAGTCTCACATATTTGAGCTTACAACTGGATTCTGCTCCTCTTTTAAGGTGGTCAATTGAGATTCAAACAACAAGGCCGGTGTAAGGTTGGTTGGTTGTGTGTGTGTGTGTGTGTGTGTGTGTGTGTGTGTGTGTGTGTGTGTGTGTGTGTGTGTGTGTAAGGTTGGTTGTGTGTGTAAGGCTGAGAGAATGTGTGAGAGAGGATGTGTGGGGGTGGGGTTTGAAAGGCAGAAAGAGGAAGAGACTGCACAAGACAATGACCGATCCTGTGTGAAAGCAAATGATCATGAGGGAGAAAAAATTTGTCGATAATGACATATTTGAGTTAGAGGTATATGGGTTTGGGAGACATAAAGGCCTCGAAATAAAGTTTGAAACTGGTAGAATATCATACAGTAAAATACAATGAAAAAGATTGAAGTCATGATCATCACACTATAGGGAAGATGTTTGGAGAGTATAGAGGAAATTCATCAGGATGTTGCCAGAGATGGAGCATTTTAGTTAAGAGGAGAGACTGGAAAGGCTCTCCCTGAACCACAGGAGATCAAGGGGGGGGGGGGGGGACACGATTGAGGTATAAAAAATTATGAGGGGTATAGATTGGTAGATTGCAGGAAATTTTTCCTCATATCAGAGGTGATTTAAACTCAAGGACATAGATTTAGGGTAAAGGATAAGAGAGGGGATCTGAGAAGAACCTTTTTCACCCAGAGTGTAATGAGTACCTGGAATACACTGCCTGAGAGTGTAGTGGAAGCAGTCACTGACAACATTTAAAAAGTGTCTAGATGAGCACTTGAATTGCCTAGGCAGAGAAGGCTACAGGCCAAGTGCTGGAAGATGGGAATAATACAGATGGGCGCCCACTGGGTTGGATTGGATGTGGTGGACTGAATTGCCTGTTTCCATGCTGTACAATTTAGCAAAAGGTTTTGAAATGCAAAGACAGGATGAATTGGTAATTGGTTTATATTGTCATATGTATTGAGCTGCAGTGAAAAGCTTTGTTTTGCATGCCATCCAGACAGATCATTCCAAAGGTGGTACAAAAGGACAAAACAATTACAGAATACAGTGTTACAGCTGCAGAGAAAGTGCAGTGCAGGTAGAAAAATAAGGTGCAAAAGCCATGACAAGGTAGATTGAGTGATCAAGAGTTCATTCTTTATTGTAGAAGAGGTCCATTCAAGAGTCTTATAACAGCAGGATAGAATCTGTCTTTGAACCTGATGCTACGTGTTCTCAAGCTTTTGTATCTTTGGCCCAATGGAAAGGGGGAGTAGAGAGAATGACCGGGCTGGGAGGGGTCTTTGATTATGTTGGCAGCTTTCCTGAGGTAACGAGTAGTCTAGACAGAGTCAATGGAGGGAAGGCTAGTTTTTGTGATAGACTGGGCTGCATTCACAACTCTCTGTAATTTCTTGCAGTCTTGGGCAGAGCGGTTGCCATACCAAGCTGTGATGCTGCCGGATAGGATGCTTTCTATAGTGCATCTGTAAAAACTGGTGAAGGTCAATGGGGACATGCCAAATTTCCTTAACCTTCTGTGGAAGTAGAAGCACTGGTGTGCTTTCTTGGCCATAGCTTCTACGTGGTTGGACCAGGACAAGTTATTGGTGATATTTATACAAGAGGAAGAAATAAACAAAGCAAAGTTCCTTAACTCTCGGGAGCATTGAAAAACAGAACATGAAACCATAAAATCAATTGTTATTAAAATTCAGCTTTCTTGCTATAGCTCCTATAATTTCTAAACTGACTTATTATAACCCATGCTAACATTCACAAGCACACAAAAATTGTTTCATGCAGCACAAATGTTTCTGACTTCCACATCATGCCAATGTTTGTGGGAACTTCTAGATACATTTATATCAGATTGGTTGACATCATATTTTAATAAAAGCTTGTTAAATTACAGCTTTAGTGACTGTGTATGAAGCTGCTGTGAAGAGCATGGCTTGAAAAACAACAGTTGCTTCCCAGGACCTATCACCCAAAAGCAGACAGCAATTTACAATTAAAGGAAAGGAGAAGCTGAACCAATAAAGTGTTTCAGATATTTTCAAAGACTCCTTTCAAAATATGGTAAACATCCTCCACATATTAAAAAAATGATCAAACCTACAGGAAAATAACAGTAAACTCCACTTTACTGGCAAGCCAAATGCTTTTTTTTAAATAAGCAAAGCCACAGTTAGTGTTGGAGGTCAAAAAATCATGAACCTTGACTACAGGTAGGGTCTTATTGATTCAGATTTAGCAGGCACTTAAAAGTTTAAATGAATCTTCGCCCATGAGAGGTTTGAAGAGCATTACACCAGACTGACAGAAGTTACTCAATTGCACAAAATGTAGTTTATAAACATGATGAGTACCAGTAGATTTCTTCAAATGGTCAAAGTGGAAGGAAATTCATTATAATAGTTAATGCTCCTGGGCTTATCCTCAACCAGAAATATGGTAGGCTTGTCATTTTAATAGATCTGGCTACGCAGCAGTCTCTAAGGATCAGTTGAACTACGAGAGAATAAAAAATAAAACTTCCAAGCTTCTCCATACTAGTAAAGTGCAAAAGCTTGTAGGGAATCATATATTCCATTGACAGATGTGGGTAAAAGATATAATTAATTGAGCTTGGATAATAAATGACATGGTCAAGAATTACCAGTGATTCAATATGACAGTCTTCTCTTACAGTGGCCAAATGAAATATGAATTAGTATAGGGCCCCTCACTTAATGCAAACATCAATCCACAAACAAAAATGCTTGCTCATCAGCAGCAATAAACCAAGGACCATTAAAATCAATCTTAATTTGTTGATTTTTGGTAATTCCTGCCATTCATTTGGTAACCTCACTTAAAATTATCCATCGTCTTTTTCTGCTTGGGGTATTCACAAAGAAATGCAAGTCCTTTTCATCATCAACTGATCAAAACACTGAGTACTTTAATCAATGAGCTCTAGCACTCTGGAGGCAGCCTCAGGCAACTGACGTGACTATGCTCCAGCCAAGACCCCTTTACCTGAAATGCAATTGTCAGATACGTACAGAACAAAGACATGAGATGGGAAAAATTAGCAACCACACAGCACAGAACATAGGTCTGCAGAGAATTATGAAGCTTTTAGGACAATGTATTTCAAAGAGATAATGGATTTCTTGGTCTCTTTTTGTATTTATAGAGAGACATATACATCCTTCTTATAAGTGATATACTTTACAAAGAGACATCATCAGTCATTTCAGAGTTGCTCCGTAACAACCAAAAGTCTGGTTGAGCCAAAATGTTTGGCTGCATGACAATTATTATGAGTTCCTGTCCATGTGCCTTTACAAGTTCTCACAGCAATCTTCATGTTCCAAAACTGTACTTGACTTAACAGATTTTTCTTAAACTAAACAGTTGAATTTTTGCTTGTAAACTTAATTACTTAATATCTCAATAATTCAAAATATAACCCTGAAATTTTTTGCATACTAAATTATATGGTCATTTCCTGAGCAGCTGGAGTCACTGTTCTTAGCCCTCAAAGTAGCCACTACAGGAGCAGGAACTGTTAACGTTTCATCTTATGATGGTTAATTGCATTAGTGAACTCAAACATACTTAAATGGTTTGTCAAAATTCTGAATTGTTGCTCATGGAAAGCAATCTTTTCCTCTCAGGCACCTTGGAAAGAAATAAGCATCTTCCTGCCCCAGCCAATCTGATGCAGATTTTCCAATTAATCAAGCAGGAAGCATCAACATTTCCTCATTCTCTGCCAAAACATACAGGAACAGAAAAGAACCACTATGTTCTTCTTCTTTCATTTATTTTGCACACAAGTCTTGATTCTTAAAGTTTGCCCACTTTGTACAAAAACAGCCACTGTGAAGTCAGGTAATAGCAAGGTTTACATTCAAGGCATACACATATTAATAACAAAGCTTACTCAATGTCAATTCTAGTTTACCAAACACCCTCCTAGAATTTGGTTTTGATGAACACGAATTTCATAGTAAAAACAGGCAATAGCAATGCATTAATTTCAGCCACTGACAAAATTTCTATCCCCTCATCTCAGCTAAGACATGCAGTTTTACCTCCTCCTCAACCTTGGATTTCGAAGGTGCATTTTGAGATCTACAATCTACCCAGACTTAAGCTCCAAGGTTTGCTTCCCCTCAATAACCTAACTTAACCACTGCATGTAACTCTACTGCAACTCAGACTGAGATGAGACAGGTCATTTATTGCTGCCTTGTGTATGATCATGATGAAAATTACAGCAGCTCCCAACATCCCAGATTGCATGGGTCAAAATTGCATACAGTCCCTACTGGCCTGCACTCTAAATTTAGTGCACAGCAATCTTTTAAAAACTATGTTGTGTGTATTTGCATATTGGTTATGTAAAAAAAGTCATGTGCTCAGAGGACACCAGTGACATTTTCAAGCATGATGTCAGCATGACATGTAGGGAGTTCCCTGCTGTGGACTCAGAACAAGCAGCCTTGTTTGAATGCTCTTTGTTCTGTAACCCTTATTGTAAGGAGCTCCAGCAGTGCATGGGACCAACATTAGGATACATCACAGGAGCATGTGTATTCTTCATATCTATTGCTATTGTATCTGCAAAAGCACCTGGCAGGAAGATCTTTGACAGCCTCATGCTGCTCAGGGATACCATCGCCTACGTACAGGACAGAGGGGTAGACACCTGCCTGGTCAGCTTGGACCAGGAGAAGGACTTTGACAGGATATTCACACATGTACATGTTGGACGTGCTTTCCAAAATGGGCTTTGGGGAGGAAATCAGGAATTGGATCCGACTGCTGTACACAGACATCTGTAGCACAGTCCAAATCAATGGGTGGGAAACAGACAGCTTCCCCATCAAGTCTGGAGTCAGGCAGGGCTGTCCTCTCTCCCATCTCATTTGTGTGCTGTATAGAACCCTTTGCTGAATCCATCAGGAAGGACGAGAGCATCAGAGGGGTGACGTTGCCAGGCAGTGAGGTCACCAAGGTGAAAACCTCCCTGTACGTGGACGACGTTACCGTCTTCTGCTCGGACCCAAGGTCAGTTCGCAGATTGATCAGCATCTGCGACCAGTTTGAGTTGGCATCATGGGCCAGAGTTAACTGCATGAAGAGCGAGGCTATGCTCTTTGGCAACTGGCCCAACCGATCGAACGTCCCCTTCATTCGTCAGGCCTGACTACCCGAGATGCCAGGGATCTGGTTCAGAGGAGCTGGGATGTGCAACAAAAATTGGCGGAAGTGGATTGGGAAGGCAAAGCAGAAAATGGGACTGTGGGAACGGCGCTCCCTATCGATAACTGGGAAGAACTTGGTCATCAGGTGTGAGGTGCTCTCAGGGCTGCTGTATATGGCGCAGGTATGGCCTGTTCCTCGCTCCTCCGGCTTGGTAATCACCCGTGCCATCTTGCGGTTCATCTGGGGATCCAAGATGGAGCGGGTCCGATGGGTCACCATGCACAAATCCCTGGATAATGGGGTAAAGGTGTCCCCAATGTCGACCTTCATCCTGATGACCACCTTCGTCTGTGGCTGCATCAGGCTGTGCGTGGAACCCAAGTACATGGGCACCAAGTGTCACTACTTACCGAGGTTCTACCTGACCCGATGTTGCAAAGGATAAGCCTGGCCCCGTGCCCACACAACGTCCCAGTCAGCTGTACGTTGCCACACTACCTGTCCTTCATGGACAAGTTCTTCCAGACCAACACCTTTGACCACAAGTCCATCAGGCAGTGGTCAGCACGGAACATCCTGCAGACACTGCAGGGGAAGGGCTCGATGGATACTGTGGGGTGGTTCCCTGAGCAGACTGTCCAGATCATCTGGCGGAATGCCTCATCGCCAGAACTCACCAACAAGCACCAAGACCTCACTTGGCTGGTGGTGAGAGGGGCCCTCCCAGTCAGATCCTTCCTGCATGGTCGGAACATCAGTCCCAGCACGCGCTGCCCCTGGGAGGACTGCGCTGGGGATGAGACGGTCGCCCACCTCTTTGAGGGCTGTGGGTTTGCGAGGAGAGTGTGGCAAAAGATGCAAGGGTCCTTGTCACGGTTCATCCCCCGCAGCTGCGTAACAGAAGATTCTCTGATCTACGGGCTGTTCCCGGGGACACACACAGAGACGGACATCAACTGCTGCTGGAAGGTCATCAACTCGGTGAAAGATGCCTTTTGGGCTGCCCGAAACTTGTTGGTCTCCCAGCACTGTGAGACGTTTGTAGGGGAATGCTGCCAACTAGCACATTCCAGGCTGCAGGAGTACGTGCTGAGAGACGCACTGAAGCTGGGTGCAGCCAATGCAAGGGCTCGGTGGGGAAGGACAACAGTTTAGGGTTCTTCTGTCACTGGAGGAGGGGTGGGGTCAGGTGAGGAAGCCCCTTAAGTGGTGTGAATGTGGGACTGGGGTATCACCCCTGGGAGTCACACGAGTGGCATCAGTGTTGTGGTTTTTTATAAAAAGTTAACACTAATGATAGAGCTGTACACAAATGTAAAGGTTTGCACTATTTTACTATTGTATATAGTTTGTTTTTTATGATGAATAAAGTTTATTTTGGAATAAAAAAAAGCAACATCAGGAGTACGTGCTGAGGGACGCACTGAAGCTGGGTGCAGCCACCGCAAGGGCTCGGTGGGGAAGGACTACAGTTTAGGGTTCTTTGGCCACTGGAGAGGGAGGGGCGGGGTCAGGTGAGGAAGCCCCTTAAATATTGTAAATATGGGATTGGGGTATCACCCCAGGGAGCCACACAAGTGGCATTGGTGCTGTGTTTTTTTTTATAAAAAGGTAACACTAAGGATCAATCCGTACACGAATGTAAAGATTTGTACTGTTTTATTGTTGTATATAGTTTATTTTTTACGATGAATAAAGTTTATTTTGGAATAATAGTAAAAAAAAAGCAACATCAATCCAGAAAAGTAATCTAGCATTATTCACACAATGTTAACAACATGGGCCATGAGTAACCATGGAAGGGCAGAGTAATCTTGTGTACAACTGTAGCACTTAACAGGTGCAACTTTCTTGGGCTGCTCATAGGTAGTCAACTATTGCTGCAGCTGGTCTACTAACATGAGCTTGAATAAATGACAGAAATAAATATTGATTATCCACATATGCATTTGGAAAAAAAATCTGATGTTCTCTAAACTAAAAATCCTCTTCAGATTTAAAAAAGGAGATGGATGAAGATATTAATAGGATAAAATGGGTCAGGGGAAGCAAAGAATGAACAGTTGATTAAACAAAGTGACAGTACTGACTTGCAAGAACAAACTAGTGGAGGATCCCTTTATATAGGACAGGTAGAGCTGGTCTTCGGGTTAAGAAACACAGAAGCTGAAGCACTAAGGTCCAAAATACCATGCTACTTAGTGCAGTAATCTGTTTACTCTGAGTACTTTAGCTCCATGTGCTAACGCCCTAAATGATATGGCATAGTGTGATTTGCAAAACAAATATACACTTACAGATGGTCACTACATTTAGGAGATATGGAGGCATAGTGGTGAAGTTCCTAAACCAGCATCCTGTAGCCTGAAATATTGATCTTATTAAATTGACATCACAAAAATTCAAGTAATTAAGTAAATCTGGAATAAAGAAAACGAGTATCATTAAAGCAAGCCATGAAACTGCAAGCTTGTCATAAAAACTCATCTGGTCTACAAATATCCTTTGGGAGAGACAATCTGCCATCCTTATGTGGCTAGTTCTCTAATCACCAAAGTCGACTCTTAACTGTCCTCTGAAGTAGCCAAGCAAGATCCAAGTTCAGAAAATATGTAGGATTGAACAATAAATATTAGCCACACCACCAATATTCACATTTGTGAATGAATAAATTAAAAAATTGAAAGCAATATGCTAACAGTAGCAATCAATACTGAATTTTGTGACCAGAGGGTGAAACATGTGGAGTTTACCATCATGTCTTGTGTTTGAGGTGAACAGCAAATGTGTCTTTGAGGCGAAACTCGGTAAACAGGTAAACGAGAAAGGAGTGGAAGAATACGCAAATAAGGGAAGATTAAGGAGGAAGAAAGGAGCCTCTATGGAGCATTAACAAAAGTGCAGACTAATTGGGCTGATTAGCCTATTTCTGTGCTGTAACAACCAATAATTTGCTAAAACTGACTAACTCACAGCAAGTCGTGCTGGACTTCCTCATAGCATTAATGCATGGTGGTATTGGTGCAGATGAAGTGAGCTAAAGGGCGTATTCCGGTACTGCATTGCTCTATGTTCCATGTTATTGGAATTGCCGGTTTTATTGGCATATTTAGGTGAATGGGGTCTCTGGCACATTGATGAACATCTAAGAGTCTATCTCCTTGACCAATGGATCTTAGGTTTGGGAGAGTAATAGGGGACAGATGGAGAAGGAGCTCAGGTGTATGAAAATTCAATCAGGCATTCAGTGGGAAACAAAAGTGGGGAGATGAATGGAGACAAGGAAAAGGACTTAAAAACTTCTTTAAAAATCATAATTTAAAATATTGGTAGTTATATAAGAAAAATTTACTACCTGCAGAATGAGTCAGTCATCACATCTTAATGGTTCCCTTTCTGGGCAGAAGAGCTTCAATAACATTCCAAGGCATCACTTTTAAATGGCACTGATGCTGTTACGTACCAGCCCATTCTTAATATAACAAGTTTAATTGACAAGGACAGAAATTTCTTGAAGCTTCCAATCAGATGATACCACCGTTGTGGGCCGTATCTCAAACAGCGATGAGTCGGAGTACAGGAAGGAGATAGAGAGCTTAGTGGAATGGTGTCATGACAACAACATTGCCCTCAATGTCAACAAAACTAAAGAGCTGGTCATTGACTTCAGGAAAGGGGGTGGTGTACATGCACCTGTCTACATCAATGGTGCTGAGGTCGAGAGGGTTGAGAGCTTCAAGTTCCTGGGCGTGAACATCACCAACAGCCTGCCCTGGTCAAATCACATAGATGCCACGGCCAAGAAAGCTCACCTGTGCCTCTACTTCCTCAGGAGGCTAAAGAAATTTGGTTTGTCCCCTTTGACTCTCACCAACTTTTAACAATGCACCATAGAAACCATCCTATCTGGATGTATCACGGCTTGGTACGGCAACTGCTCTGCCCAAGACCACAAGAAGCTGCAGAGAGATGTGGACACAGCCCAGTGCATCACAGACACCAGCCTGCCCTCCTTGGACTCTGTCTTTACCTCTCGTTGTCTTGGTGTAGCAGCCAGCATAATCAAAGACCCCACCCACCTGGGACATTCTCTCTTCTCTCCTCTTCCATCGGGTAGAAGATACAGGAGCCTGAGGGCACATACCATCAGACTTAAGGACAGCTCCTACCCCACTGTGATAAGACTATTGAACGGTTCCCTTATACAATGAGTTGGTCTATGACCTCACGATCTACCTTGTTGTGACCTTGCACCTTATTGCACTGCACTTTCTCTGTAGCTGTGACACTTTACACTGTACTGTTATTGTTTTTACCTGTACTACATCAACGTACTCTGTATTAACTCAATGTAACTGCACTGTGTAGTGAATTGACCTGTATGATCGGTTTGTAAGACCAGCTTTTCACTGTACCTCAGTACGTGACAAAAATAAACCAATACCAATACAGAGCAACAGAGCAAATTGTCTGAAACTCTGCCTGTATACTGCTACCCTGCCAGGTTGCTGGGTGATTCATGCATTAACAATGCCAGAGCTCACAGTTACATTTCCAACATATTCAGAACCTTTATCTCAGCCTGCTAATGGAAAGACTAGAGATGATCTGAAGATTATGCAGAAATAATTCAACCATTACTTCTTCTCTAAGCTTGCTTGTCTATTTCCTTTTTCTTTTTCCTTTGCCACTCTGCCCTAGCTTCAACTAATTTGCCTTAATTGGTTCTTTTCAGTTGTGAAGAGGATATAAATGTGAAATGTAGACAGTCTGTCCTTGCACTGATGATGTGAAATCTGCTGAGTTTTCCAATAGCTTTCCACGACCATTTCAGTATTAAACAGTTCCTCCCACACATTTCAAGGATCTTATAGAATCACTCAGCGACACCATTTGAAGAACAGAAAAATTGGACACTGCTTGCTGTTAAACTTGGGACTGATTATATGAATACCAAAATAAGTTCAACAGTGAAATCCTGGGATAATAACATTAATGATCAGAAGGGATTGCACAGAATTTTAAACAAAAATTCCCTTTAATTCTTCAGTCAAGGTCTATAAAAAAAATGAGTTGTAGACAGTGATCAACTATCTCAATTGGCAGAGGATCATGATACAACAATGTATCATTTCCTTTGCTCTGTCCGTTTATTCCTTTAAGGCAGTGCTTAAAACCTACTGCTTTTTGACTTTTCTTTTGACTACCAATGTTAATAGACAGCTTGGTATCAAATACTGTTTGATAATACTGTATCAAATACTGTTTTCGTGAGTCCCTCTCTCACTGCTCCACCTCTGTGATCTCCCCTGCTCTCCAGCTCCTCGACCATGTGCTCACTCAGACCAGTCCTGAAGAAGGGTCCTGACCCGAAACGTTGACTGCCTAATTTCTCCATGGATGCTGCCTGGCCTGTTGAGTTCCTCCAGCATTATCGTGTTTTTCATCACTGTTTGATAATGTTCTGTGATGCATTTTGCATCATTTTACTACATATTTTCCAAAACAAAAACAGTACATGTTGTAAACACTCAGCAGGTCAAACAGCATCAGTGGGCAAAGAAACAGACTCAATGTTTCTTGTCAAGGACCTTCCAGCCACAAGTGTGGAGAGTGGGAGAAAGAGGGATGCTTACCTGAGATTGTTAAATTCAATGTTGAATCCTGAGGGCTGCAACATGCCCAGACAGTAGATGAGGTTCCTCAAGGTTATGTTGGGCATTATTGAAAAAATGTTAGAGGTTTGAGACAAAGAAGTCAGAGTGGGAGTTAGTTGGAGAATTAAAGTGGCAGGTAACTGGAAGCTCAGGGTCACTCCTACAAACTGAACAGAGGTGTTCTGAATTTGGTTTCTTCAACGTGCAGCAGACCATGTTGTGAGCACCAAAATGCTGTATACAAAACTGGATGAAGTGCAAGTGAAATGCTGCTTCATTTGGAAGGATTGTTTGGGTCCCTGGATGGTGGGAAGGGAAGAGGTAAGAGAAAAATAAAAGGCAGGTGTTGCATCTATTGCAGTTGCATGAAAACGTGTTGTAACAAGGGAAACAGTTGGTGGAGGTGGAAAAATGAACCACCCTTTTGGAATGGTAGAAGTGGAGGGGAGGAGATGTGTCTGGGGGTGGAATCCCACTGAAGGTGACTGAAGTTAGGGAGGATGATCTGCTGAATGCGCAGAGAGGTGGGGTGGAATTTGTTTCTTTTTTCTCTTCTGTCTCTAACAGCCAGTTTCTAAAGTAATTGTTACCTTGACAACTATGGTCTCCATCTTATCACAGGCATTCCCTGTTCTCTACATTCCTCCACCTTTCTGCAACTTCAAATGCATTGGTTTTCTCACTTTTCCATTTGATGAAGGGCCCTTGACCTGAAACATCAACTTTGTTTCTCTCCCCACTGATGCTGCTTGACTTGCCGAGAGCTTCCAACATCTGTTTACATTTATGATCTGCAGCATTTTTTTGCTCCAGTTATGGTATGGATACATTTACTAATGCATTCACTGCTGGGAATTTTAATACACATACATGCAGACTGAAAATTTGGTAATTATTTGTAAATTTACAACAACTAGGAAACACATCATTGCTACATAGACTCCAGAATCCAGAGAGTAAAATGCTCTATTTAGTTTAAAGTTTATTATTTGGTTGGTTCCAGCACAAAAACTTCCTTTAAATGAAACAGTCATTCTTAGCAACATTGAAGATTCTACTCCAGCCCTGGTACAAATCATATAGTAAATTCCTCGTCTGACCCCATGCCCCTTGCTAAGCGTGGTGATGTGATCTCTGTTTCACATGATGCAAAACCAATTTTCAGCTCTGTATACAAGGCTGTAAATCTCCAGCAAACTTTGACCTTGGTCTTGAGTTTGCACAAGAATACATTCCAATGGTTCAAATCTTCTTACAAATAAATTCATTCCAAACAGACCCTTGGAGATGAGTAGTGGAAGATGGTGCAAAATTGAGTTTTACCCTTACCATGAATTTATTTTTATATTCTAACAGATTAAAGACACAAAAAGAAAAAAATATATTTCTCTGAAGTCTATTTGCTTTGTCCCTACTCACTGGTCTAATACCATAGTTGTTTGGTAAACTGCCTCAGGAACACTTTATGGGGAATGAAAAATGTCTTATCCTATGAACATTGACATATTTGGCAATTCAAATTTGCAGTTAATGCTCCTTCAGCATTATACTTGTCATGAATCAGCCTCCATGAGTACAACTGCCAATCTTTCCCATGACCACTCTCAATCCCACAAGTCCACACCACTGGCATTAGTCAAGTTCTTTCCAGGAGATTCTTTCCCAATCAAAAGGTCATGCCATGCTTGCAATGCTGTTTCACGCTTATCTTAAACCAAACAGAATTTGTCTTGGGAGGTTCAGAGTGACAACTACAAAAATAACATAAGTTTGACAAAAGAAAGAACAGCATACATGTGAAGTGTCAGTGTTGTACATTAACTACTGGCAGTCTGGGGCTGATTTACTGAGGCAGACAAATGCAACCTCTCGTTGGGTCCAGCGAGGAGGCAACATGATGGTCATCAGGGTGAATCAGGAGGAAAGCACAGATGAATGCACAGGGAAAGGAATGGATGGCAATGAAGGAGATTGGGTTGGGAATGGCTGAGTGTGGAATATAGGAGGGAATGGTTGAAAATATATAAGATAAAGATCAGAGTGAAAGTTAATATTTCAGGTCAATGATGAAAGGTCATCTGTTTCCCTCTCCACTGATGCCGCTTGATCTGCTGAGAATTTCTGCTATTTCAGATTTTTAGTTTCTGCAGTATTTTGTTTTTGGTGGAATGGATGTAGATTCAGGGGTTAGGGTCTGAATGGCAGCAGTTTGAAAGGGGTGTGGTGGATTACCCTCAGTTTAATCAGGTTGCACCATTGAAAAATATTTATGTCGCATTGGCAAGGGAGAATAACAAAACCCACACTTGCTGAATAAGAGAGTCTCTGTGAAAGGGAGGATGTTGGATAGGTGTATTTAACTGTAACATTGGAATAGCAGGAATTGAAGGTTCACACGTTAAGTTGATGTACAAAAGAGGCAGAGATGCTTGGATTTTGGAGAGTGGCTCGAGGTAACGTGAGTAATCAATAGTTGAAAATTTAAAAATTGCTTTGTTTCATTTTTGAAAACGTAATCAATTAACTGTAAAATATGAATAATAACCAAAATCCATCTCCCTAGAATTAAAGTACTCTCCAATAAATTTCAGAGATATATCTCCATTCTTTGAGCCTCAGATGTTATAAAAGCCTGAAGTGTCTTCAGAAATAAGAAAATGCTGGAGATACTTGCTAGCTCAGGCAGCATTTATGGGGAAAGAAACAGAACTGCCAGATTCCAACAAGAACTTCATTACTTCTTCAGGACCTTACAGTATCACAAGGGCATGTTCTGTCACTAGATAAATACACGTTTTTTTCAGTGTGTAACTTTGTGAAGCAAAATAAAGAGGAAATCATATCCCTTTCACAGCAATTGTCATGTTACAGCCACGAGGAAGTTTCCTGAGAAGAACTTGTTCCTACTGAGAAACCACCATTACAGGCCATATAGCCATCTACCTGTGCGCATACTTGCACTTCAGTGGGTCCATCTAGACAGGGCTAGTCAGACACACCTCAGAAATGAGCATGAACAAACACTCATGGCAGGAACAACTGTGGAGGGTCCACACTGTGGCTGCAATCCTCCCCAAGCTTGCTCAGCTGAACACAGATCTTAAACTCAGGCTATACCAATGAGGAGATGCTAGAACTCTACAAGCTGTACAACTTAAACATTGTTGATAGATACTGGACCCATACCCTACATGGTAGCAGGGAAGATAGAGGAATCCAAAGTGACCTGAAGTGGATTGGTGCCACACCAACAATGCACCATAGAGAGAGCATCCAAATGAATCAAGGCAGACCATGATCAAGCCATGGATATTGATGGAAACCTGTCACCTCTTTCAAGCTTTACAAGGTGTCACTGATTTAGCAAACTGAGCTGCAGTAGGAATGTGACAATGGTCCAGTGGAGCGATGATGGCAAAGAATCACATTCAAGCAAAAATGGTCATAGCACGTCCACCTAACATTCATTCACCTCTTCCCTTCCTGTAATTCAGCCAGCACCTCTTCTGATGGTCTTGATAGGTGCAGGCTGATCAATCCTTGGTGGGCCCTTAGGTGCTCCAAAGCCTAAGAATGTGGACTAATAATATCCCAGCAGCTGAAGGTTGTAATTTGTATATAATGCCACATAAAACTTATTGGTTAGCATCATTTCCATGTCTTCATCATTACTGTGCTTTGAAGGCGAACTTACCTTTTCACTATGTTGATAGATGTTGTAAACCATTGAGTGGATGGGTGATGCATGGATCGGTGCCTGAAGGACCATGAAGTGCAAAGGACCATGAGTCGAACTTTTAGTTTACTGTTTTTACAACCAGGTCAAAATACTATTGACTTGATAATTGTTTCACAATTATTGGACATATGCAGCAAGGAGTCAACTACAACTCTCTGGTGTCAGTCAGCTTGATCTCTGTTTACTACATTAATTAGCACTGTAAATGCTGTAATTGGATTGCACAGTGTTCGTGGACCAAATCTATTTGACTTCAGAAGGTGTCATAAAGGACACAAAACTATGCATCACAGAAAGAGCTTAATTCAGATTTAGGGTGGTGTTAGCCTCTGTGCCGCATTTTAAATAAAAGCTATAGCCAATTATCATCTATTGATTGCAAATTATACACTTTGTTTCTTTGTACAATGTTGTTGCTGAGTATAATTGCAGAACGTTAGAATCTCTCTCAAAATTGCAGAACCTTTCTAAGAAGGTGCTTGGGAAGTATTTTTAGAAAAAGGATAACACAATGAACAAACACTTGTGTCATATATATGCGAGACTTTGACTCATAAAGAAGTAATATGCATGAGACTGGATAGAATGTAAAATATGATTTCCAAATGTATTCATCGTTCAAAGGGCTAAATTATTTTTAAGAGGTTATAGGCAAGACATGTAAAGTAAAATCTGCCTATACAAAGCACCCTGGGGTTTGAACAACCTCTTTATGAAAGATAATATTTAAGATTATTTTAATCATTCAATGAATTACATTAAAATCAGGAGTCATTTCCAAAGAAGAGGGTATGTAGCCTATTATTTTTCCCCTTAATGAACAAGTAAAAAGTGAATCATTTAGCATTTCACATATACCCATAATTTAGGAAATCACCACAAAGGCAGGTACAACGTTTAAGGATTATCTTCGATGATAACAGCGTGAAACTAATCTCCCTCCTAACATTAATCTCATGTTGGAAGCTGCTAACTGTGAGATAAGCCACAGAAGAACATTGGGAAAGAATTTAACTCCTTAGATCTGCCTCAGTTCCATAACCTTTAACTGCCTGCTCCATCAATCTAATTTTTGAAAGTTTCAGCCAAATTAACTTCCACACCTTTGACCACAAGTCAGTCAGGCAGTGATCTGCACAGAACATCTTCAAGGTCCTGCAAGAAAAGATTGTGGTGGATCATAACTGATGGTTCCCCAAACAGAAAGGCTCATGTCATTTGGCATTGCCAGAACTCTCAGACAATGCATGCTGCCCTCAAGGTAGCTGTGGTGTGAATGAGACTGTCATCCATTTCCTTCAGAAGTATGTGTTAGTCAAGGTTTATCCTAAGCAGCTGCATAAAACAGAACTCTTTGCTCCATGGACTGTTCCCAGGGATGCACACTGAGACTGATGTTGGAAAATCATCAACTTGGTTGGACCAAAACCAGCTGGTTGCCAAACTGCAAGGAGCTGCCCACAACTGAATGCAGCAGACTGGTGCACTCCAAGGTTCAGAACTGTGCGCTGAGGGATGGACTGAAGGTGAGTGCAGCCACAGGAATGGGTCAATAGGGAAAGGCCACAGCACAGAGCCCTCCTGCCACTGGACACTGAGGACTGTGTGATAATGTCTCAAACCAATTGCTAATGGAATGTTGGGGAAACAAATGTTGTCCCTTGTTGACATAAATGAATGTAGTGATATACTAGGTATAGCGAATGTTGACAAAGCAATACCCTGTATTACATAACTACATTTAATGAAAAAAAAACTTCTGGAAAATGAAAAAAAATGAACAGAAACAATCCTAGGTCTTTCAATCTGTGGTCATAATGACCTCTTTTAGCTCTGTGTTATGAGAAAGGTTCTTTTGGATCTTAAAGATAGAGGTATCTGGACACACAGTCTTTGTACTTTAAAAAGGAGGATTTTATTTACAAAGACTGACGCGGGAACAGAATGTGAAGGAACAAATGCACACTCGCACTCGGGTGATCGCGAAACGTGGGGGAAGTCGCAACGGGGTGAAGTGCACACACGCATGCACACACATCACGTACTATCTTTTATAGGGCTGGAACTGGGTGGAGCCCGTTCAGGTAATTCAAGCAAGCCAATGATTCAGGGTCAAGAACAAAGGTGTGTTACTAAGCCAATCCTTAGGTGTGCTCTCAATGGGTGGGGTGGAACCGAACCCTTAATTGACAGTGGTGTAGCTTCCGACCCAATGGGCAATGCTATCATCCGACCATGGGGGTCAGTAGTGTTGTCACTGTCATCTGACCCCTGGCCTTTCATACTACACTCTGGCACTGTTCTGGTGAATTTTAGGGTGCATCCATACCAAGGCCGATCTGTCCTCTCAGAGGGCCAGTGCTTAGAACTTGAAGCAGTACTGCAAACTGGGTTTTAGCAGAACTCTGTACTGCCCCAATTATGGTTATACACACTCAATAACTTCTATTGAATTTTATAGGTAGGCCCCTCAATCTCTCTGCTCATTCTGTTCCTTGATTCTCACATGGTCCTTTGATCTCTGAGGTTGAAAGCGAATGACCACATAATCTTTCCATATGGAAATCTACGAGATAATAGCAAGGCTTTATGAGCAATTTCTTTACTTGGCAGATAGGGAGAAGGGCCCTCCCTATCAGATCCTTCATGCCCAGTCACTTACCCTTATCAATGTCTCATTTCATTTTCTGCTTCTAGCTGCACAATTATTGTGCCATTAACAAATGCAGATGACGACTCTCTATTCTTTTATCTAACAATAATGACTGTCACTTGCATTCATGTATGATGATCACTGATACTGGAAAGCAGTTTCCACATGTAGAGTTCTGGAAATGTGCCATGGCAAGCTGGTGTGTCTTTATTCCCTTCTGCTGTTGGCCTAGGTGGGTGTGAAACTATCTGTTGCTTGCTCTGCTTCCTCAGTTGCAGATGCCAAGTTTGCCTTTCTGTTGCAAATTTGCAGGTTATTTGTGCTGCTTGATGCAGTCCTTTAAAGTCGATTTAGAACGGCCAAGTTTCTTGCTGCTTTCTGCAAATTCACTGCACAGGCCTTCCCGAGGCAATTAGTTGTTTATCCACACACATGAAAGACTGACCCGGTTCATTTGCTCCAACTTAGCATGGGTTCCATGCTTGACATGGCCTCTAATCACAGTACTTTGATGGCGGTGCTTTTGTCAAACCATTTAATTCTCATCATGCTGTGTTGGAGATAGTGTTGCAGGCACTTACTTTCTTATATGACAATGATAAAGGTGACAAGTCTCTTTCAGGTCTTTTTTTTTGTAGGTGACCAAAAGCTGAGACATTAAAGCTGCTGAAAGTTGTGCTCAAAGTTCCCTGCCAACATTGGCATTACTGGTCACAGTGTAACCGAGGTAGCAGAAAGATTTCTTGTCGTTTTATTTCTGCTGGTGATGAAGGTGCTGGATTTCAGCCAGGATGTGGTTGGGACTGGAACTTGGTTTTCTTTACATTAATACAGAGGCCGAAAGGGGATACAGCAGGCAAAGGAATTCAGTCAACATTATAGGTCATTCTCAGAATGAGTGACAGCATGGAAAGAGTATTTTGTAATCCTCTTCAATTGTGAATCAAGGACAAATGATCAAATAATCAACTGAGCAGAGACCAATTTGACAGGAACCATAATTTGAGCCATTATACCCACCAACTCTTGAGAAGATTGAGAAAACACTTATGGAATGACAAAGTAAAAGGCAGCTGGAGCTGTCAAAATCCCAGATGAAGACCTTAAACATAATGATCTCCTATTCACATAGGTTTACTAGCCCTATTTACTCTGCGAGGAAAACAAGACTATCCTAGGATTCAAAGATGCCAAACTCACAACGGCCTCTGAGTGCAAAGGAGGTGATTATCATGGCATTTCACTGCTTTCCACTGCTGATAAGACCCTCCATAAGACGTTGTTGAGAAGTCTCCAGGCTATTGTAGATGATGTACTCTATGAATGCCAGTGGGGTTTTCATGTATCACACAGCAGGAATATTTACCCTCCAGAGAAGTTCCAAATAACAAATGCACCTGTATGGTGCCTTTGTTGGCTTAAGGATGCTGTTCAACTCTGCTAAATAATCTGCTCTCTTCTACTGTCCTGCATATTTCAGCTGCCCAGGCAAAACAATCTGAAAAGCCATTTTTCATTGCAAGACTGTGTCATTACATCTCTTCCCTCTTTAGGGTCTGCACAGAATTTGTATGCCATCAAATGTTTCTTTGAACCTTTCTTCTGTTTGTCCATATGAATAGTTTTGTCCAGTCTTTGGTGGTCAATTCATCTCTCATCCCTCCAGTCAGTGTGACCTAAATTTATACCTTGCATTGTGACACATCCATCTTCCTCCTAATAGTAAATTCCATCCTATTTTAGTTACTGGTATCCAGGTATGCCCGAAAGGTTAGATTATTGACCCAATGTAAAACTCAGATTTTACTCTGTCAGAAATACATACCCCCAAAACTGAATGGATAATATACTCCTGACAGTAAACTTACTAAGAGTGAAAATCACAGTCCAACTTTGGCCAAATGTAACAAAGACGTGAATATTTTGAAAATATCGATTACTCTGGTCTGTAATAATCTCTGTGGTCTGATGATAGTAAATTAGATATAAATTTAAAATGTATTCATGCATTTGTTTCATGCATGTACATTTATGATAGTATCCAGGGGATTTTATATTAAAGTACTGTGAAGAACTTTAAAATTCTTGAATTCAGATTCATAGTTATACAGCACAGAAACAAACCCTTCAGCCCAACTCGTCCATGCCAACTAAGATGCCCATCTAAGTTAATCCCATTTGCCTCTGTTTGGCCCATATCCCTCTAAAATGTTCCTATACACATAGCTGTCCAAATGTCTATTAAACATTGTAACTGCACCTACTTCTACAATTTCCTCTGGCAGCATATCCTACAGGGCTGCCTCAAAGGGAAGGTAGGAGAAGGATGGACAGGTTAAGAGGAATATCTCTGATAGACTGAGGCTAATACTACTCAGGTGATCCCAACGTTTACAGCCGCTAGTTTACAGATTAATGAAGGCAGTTAGAGAGGCAAAAAAAAAATTCCTCTGCTCCCACTGTTGACAGAGCATTTGTCTCAGCTCTGCTCTCACCCATTCTCCTCCTGGTCCTTACTTTCCACTCCACCAGCCTCTATTCCCTTTGCAACTCCTTGGTCCACCCACCTATCTCCTCTTACAGCACCTTCCCATCCAATTCCAGAAGAAGCAACACCTGCACTTTTTCTCCTCCCTTCCCACCATCCAGGGACCTAACCAGCCTTTCTAGATAATGCAGCCACTTACTTGCTCTTTTTCCAATCTAGTGCATTGAATTGGGGTTCCTGATGTGGTCCACTCTGCTTTGGAGAAGCTGAACACAGACTGGTTGATAGCTTGTCCAAGAACCTCCGTCTAGTCAACAAGGGGTAACCTTGATCATCCAGTTAAGTCTCCCACTCCTTCTCTTACCTATTTATTTCTGGCCTCCTGCAATACTTAAACAAGGTCCAAATTTGAAGACCAGCAGTTTGTCTTCCATTGTGGCACGTTGCACCTTTTGGGACTCAATATCGAATTCAGTGATTTTGGGTAACTCACTTCTTCTGTTTGTATCAGAGCTAGCTAGTTCTACTGCAAGGTTATCCATCTGCAATATTAATCAGAGTTTCTTTCTCAAAGACACAATCCAATCTGCAAGGCATTTCAAGAATTTTCCTTTTGGTTTCACATTTAATAACTGCTCTGATCTGGACTTCATGGCTTTAACATGCCCTTTTGTCTGTTTCCCCTCTCTCTAACTGCCCTCATTAATCTCTGAACTGGATGGCTCTGAAAAGATTGTAATCACCTGGGCAACACCAGCCTCATTCTATCAGAGCTATTCTCCTCCTTGCACTTCCCCCAACCATTCTGCAACTTAAGCTAACTCCAAATTTTGGTGAAGGGACTTTGACCTAAAACTTTCACTCTGTTTCTCTTTCCACTGATGCTGATCTGCTAGTGTTTCCAGAATTTTCTATTTTTATTTCATATTTCCTGCATCTTCATTTTTTTGGTTTTCAATTACGTCAGAATAATTACATTGTAACTCTCCTTCACACACTGGCCTGGTTGACAGTTATGTTGAAAGTTGTGTAGGCTGATGGCTTCAGAACTGAAACAGAGAAGCCGTTAGTATCACTGAGTCTGCTCCATCAGGATAAGAGGTAATAGTTATAAAGAAAAGATTATATTGTGCCTTCCATACCGTCAGATTATGACAAAGCACTTTCCGGCCAATACTTCTGCAATTCCTATAGTATTGTAGGAAATATGGTGGCCAATATCTGCACAGCAAGCTCTCATAAACAGCAAAGTGGAGACACAAGAGACTGCAGATACTGGAATCTGGAGCAAAAAACAAACTGCTGGAGGAGCTTGGTGGGTCAGGCAGCATCTCTGAAGGCAGAGAGATGGTTGATGTTTCGGGTTGTAACGTCGACTATCCTTCATCCTCCACAGATGCTGCCTGACCTGCTGAGTTTGTTTTTTTGCTCTCATAAACAACATGTGTAATTGCCTAGATAATTTATTTCTGTGATGTTGATTGAAAGATATTGTTGGGGGCAGTAGAGGTAATTTCTCTGCTCCTCTGAACTCGTACCAGGGATCAGCTAAGTACATAAAAAGGCAAGGAGAGTAGTGTCATTTAAACGTGCAAACAGATCGAGACACGAGGAAAAATGCCAGCTGTCAACATGGAAAAGTTAAACATGATGAATAAAAACGGTGCAACTAAGCAAAGGAAAAATTTGTTTATTGATGTGAAACTGATAAGATTATTAAATATTTTTACTCAGTCTATATAACATTAGTTTTAAAAGCTTACGTCAATGCCATTGAAAGATGGTAAGACAAAGCTGATGTTTACTTCCACTGTTTCGGAGATGAAACACAGGAACAAAGTATTAATTAAACAGCAAAATCTGTGGGTAAAATGAAGCTGACAAATTTTTGTCAATCCATATCCTCATCTGAACTTACACCTGACCTATCCCCACCTACAAAATCCAGATCCAGAGTTATATTTCAGCTCTGGATCTTTACCTATTATATTTGGAACAAAGAACATAAAGGCATCCAGGATTGTATTGCATCCTCTGTAAAAATCTGCCATAAGTTCACTCAACCACAAACTGGCTGATTATACAATTGGTTTCATGCATATATTGTGGTAATTCCACAGGACAGCAATCTCTTTTCAATGACATGGTGTAATCAGTCAGAACATTACAGTTAATATCTGTTACTTAGCTTCAGGTTTTCTTGAAAAATGAAACAAAGTGTTGCTTCCCATTAAAATCGATATTCATCAGCTGCTCTTTATGTGCAAAGCCACACATCTCTGTAACATTGCTATTTTCATGCATGCTTTACCTTTTAAACATTTTTTAAACTGCTCGTTTACATTCTAGATTGGATGTACCAAATTTCTTCAGAATTTTTTGAGTTTAGACAGCCGATACTGGCTCTGAGGTCACATGTAAAGTTAAATTAATACCTTCAATAACTTAATCTATGAGCATATATTAATTTTGGCATTCTGAATTGGGATTTGGGATTCAGAAATACAATATACCAATAGTGTGGAGAGAAGTTTTTTCGAAACCTCAGACCAATGATATTCAAGGAGGTACCAAATTTAGCTCAGGAGCTGCGGGATGAACATTGCAGCCAAGGTTATTTTCTGATGCATCTTTCTGAAGGAGTGTAAACTTTTCTGAGGGAATTTCACAATCCATACTCAGAATATTTCCAATCATATGTTTTAAATAATGCAAGCACTAAATCAAATAAACCAAGATTTAAAAATATATATAATAATCAGTAAAAACTGGAGATGTTGGAAATATGAAGTTAAAAAAGAAATCAGGTCAGGTGCCACCTGCAACTCTGATGAAGAGTCTCAGACCTGAAACCTTAACTGTTTCTCTTTCCTCAGAAGCTGCATTATCTGCTGAATGTTTCCAGTATTTTCTGGTTTTAAACCTAATTAAACCTTTTGTCCAGATTTCAAAACAGTGATCTTGTCAATGTTAAAGAATCAGCATTTTATTGTTGATTAAAATATTCCACTGTAAATCCAAAACAAGTTGATCATGAAAGGTGTGCATGTGAATGTGTGAAGAAAATCCTTGGATGCCATTGGGAGTGAGCTAGTTAATACAAAGGCACACTGGCCTTTTTTTGCTTTAACTCAGTGTTTCAATCCGATTAACAAAAAACAAAATGCTATTCAAGTTTCTGTGCATTGATTTATGATCTATAATTCTGTCAAATAACAACTAAAATTGTAATTACTGATTAAATTAAATAGATCCAAAATAAAAAAGGTCCTTTGACAGGGTTTCCATCCACAATGAGGTCAAACCTGCTCACTGTGGTTACCTTGCAACAAATGCAGTTGCTTCTGAGAGGATTTGGCGAAAGAGAAAAAGGTCAGAAGAAAGATTCAAATCTGCAGGCCTTCAGAATATAATTCTGGGAAAAGAAAATTGTCTACATTGCCCATTAAAATTAAATAATCATCATTCAGTATATTCGACAATAATACTGATATCTGAGAAACAATGTCAAGCACAATGATTACTTAAAAGAGAGTTAAATATAGCTAGACCTGGATTCAAAGATTATTGACCTCCACTAGATTACCAAATTAGCACATTCTTCCTCCCAGAAGCGTAATAGATCCTCACTTGTGATACAGCTTTATGTCATCAGTCAGGTGTTTGTATACTCTTGTTCTGGAGGTGGAGGTGGCAGTCTCACACAGTTTGTGACAACCCAAGTGGATTTGCCAGCAGCAAGATCCAGTTTACAAGAAAATTAATGAAACACTGGTCAAGTGTCACATGTGAGGACTATTTCCTTTGAATGTACTGTATAGGACACAAGCATATTTAGACATTTGTAAAGGAAATTCTCTCCAAAGCTAAAATAGTATTTGGAAAGGAAGTGGACAGTATCACTTTCTTAATTCTCAGGTGCGTTGGCTGACATCTCTGTGTATACACTCAGTACTGTCAGAATTGAGCTATTTATCATATAACGCAAAGCAACACAGCAGTGGAGAGCTGGAGTGAAAACAAACCACTAAGACTGCCCTGATGAGATGAAAGGGTATTCTTTGAACGATACAGGATCAAAAGAACACATTTTGCAGTTAGTCCAAATTCATTTACTCCACAGAATCTATGTGAAATAAAATGAGCTTGAAAAAGAGCTTGTGATTAGAAACACCACAGAACAAACTTTTACATATCAGTAAAGGTCAGCACAGCAAAAGCTAATTCTGCGTCCATCAAATATAGAACTGTACCTTGAAAAAGGTTCTTAAGATTACTTTTGTTGGAAAGAGAATAATGCAGAGGTAGTGAATGGCTTGGAATGGTTCAGAAATGTTACAGTGGACTGCTGATGCAATGAATCAATTGTGTGATACATCAGGGACCAGATTTTACCTAAGACCTAATATAGAGAATTTTTGATCTTCGTGAGATACTTGCAAGTGAAAAGATTCCTCAGACAGGTTCCAGTGGCCAATTATAACATGGCATTGGCAGAATTCAGTGAACTGAGTCATTGCCACATTTATCAGTCGAAAGATGCTGGATTGAAAACCCATTGCAGAACTTAGGCACATAAACTAATTTCAGTACTTAAGTATTATATCGAGCTTTGCTAGAATTATCATTTTTGAATTAAATATTAAACTGACGTCATGTCAATCTGAAATAAAAAGAGAAAATACTGGCAATATTCAGTAGGTAAGGCAGCTTCTGGGGAGAGGGAAACAAAGTTAACATTCACAGCTGGGAGTGAATTCACAGTTTATTATTCTATTCTACCAAATTATCAGATTCTCAGTAATTAAATTAGCTTCTGCAGATGCTGTCTGACCTGCTGAATACTTCCAGTTTTTTTTTCTTTTTTTTTCAGATTTGTAGCACATTCAGTTTTTGCTTTTCACCTTGTCAATCTGTTAAATTTTACACAAAAAACTCATGACACTGAATAGTTCATCTCTTGGCATTCTGGTTAATATCCTTCTCTTCAATCCCGTCACCAAAATGGTATTACCTGATCATTAATCTCACTTGTTCTTTTCAGGTCCTATTTAAGACATATCTGAATGCAATGAAATGGATGTTAAACATCTTGAAACTCTAAAGTCTAAACAGCAAAATTTAAACCCAGGCCCATCATTATTCTTAATACAGGCAAGATCACTGGAGTTAAATAAATGTCACTGTCATCATGACCAACAAAATAGCAACAACATAATTGCTCCCAAGGCCATATTAAACTCAACTGTCTTGCTCTGGCTTGCAAACATTTGCTGTAGTTTTCTTCATTTTTTTCTGCTTGACCTTACAATAATATTGTCAGTGACTGGTGGCTCAATAAACTAGACAAGATAATAAGTGAAGATGGATCAAATCTGAAACTGTTGAAATATGTTCTCATTATGTAAATGTAACTGCTGCTGGAATTGTATGGCCCAAATGGCATTAGTCAGAAGCAAATCTAATCATTAACAATATGATTAAAGGTCATTTGTAACAACAAAACATTCTTAATAATTAGCAAATTATCCCTTTCCCAACTAGATGTCCACCACAGCAACATCTATAAAACATACAGAGCAAAGCAAAAATTGGGTATTCTGGCCAATGTGCATCTTTTTTTGTTCGCTGTTCTAATCAACTGGCAGTCATGGATTAATGAATGAGGAAGTTAAATCAACAGAATATTAATACACCAGTTGCCATATTATCAAGCCAATTGCTTAAGATTGGATAAATAATATTTCCATTACCCATATATGTGCCACTGTGTATACTTCATGCACCTACAAGACTGCACCTATCACAAGGTTAAGAAAAGAAATATGGAGGTGTGCTTATAGAGCTCAAACTTCACAAGGTGTGGAGGCAACCATTACTTAGAATGCAATTTTAACACAGTTCGGACTTGGTGGAGAAAGAAAACATATCTTTGTAGGTCACTCCAATGCTGTCTGTGAAACTTTCATGAAGATGGAGAACAGTGCAGTCTAATTTCTCTGTGTAACACTACTCTCAAAATGAAGTTGTTGGCCTCAGAACTGGTACCTTAAACAGTTCTTGGACAAGTACGTAGATAGGAAAGGTTTAGAGGGATATGGGCCAAATGGGACTAGGTTAGATGGGAATCTTAGTTGACATGGACCAGTTGGGCTGAAGGGCCCGCTTCCATGCTGTATAACTCTATGACTCTACTGCTTTCCCTATTATTTGTTGCAATTCCTTGCAGTTTTCAAGTTGTAACCTAGCAGGTATGATCTCTAGCCAGTTCTTAAAGGGGCATACACAACGAAAGCAAGCTCCAGGAGAGTTTTGCCACTGGAAGGATGAATGCTGCGATGAAGGAAAAGAGTGCTCTCAGGGAGCCCATGGCCACAACCAGAAGCTGCTACCAGGAGTTGCTGGCGTGATCTGTGTAAAAATATATAGTCTCTAAATGCCTGCAATTCGGGGAAATCTGCAATGCAGGCAATTGGCCAGACTCCCTCTGCCTGCTCCTATGGGCTGAAAGAGTAGACAAAGTCTCCCATCCTTGAGCATGGAGCTTGCACAACCTCTCTATGCAGCAGTGAGCAGCAAATTGTGAGGCATGGCAGAGATCAGCAGCAGCAGCCATCTTGAATTATGTAGAGTCGAGGAAGCCGAGAGCGCCCATGACCCTGACCTCCACGTACCCATGTATGAAGCTGCACTTCAGGTCATAGGAGGTCAGAGATCTCAGTGAGGACAAAGAATTGTGTTTGAATGCTGGATCTTTAAATAGAATGTTTTCAAGGGAAATGGGCTGTTAGTAAAAATCTGTATTTACTGAGAGAAAATAAAAGCTGCAATTTTTCAGACCAGGAAGATTGAATACCACAAGGCCGATCACCACAAGGCCGATCAATTGTGAGTGTTGCACAAGAATATGAGCTAAAGAAAATGGAAATACTGCCAGAAAATGAGGAGATGAGGCCACTAAGACCCAGATACCCAGAAAGGTACAGAAACTGCAATGTCTGAGATTAAACTGATTTCCAACATTGAAGTACCGGGTCTTTTTTTGTTGGAGTGATTGCATTTCTAGCCCATAAGCCTATGAATATTTTAGTTATCAACAATGGCAAGCCTACATACTATGGAATAATGCAGGTGGATCAAGGAAAACTAAAAGCAGTTAAAAATCACATCACCATAAACTTCTGCCCTGCAAGCCAAACAATTCGATTTATGAACGTCGCCAATTTGAAGAATCAAAGCAAATTTTCAATATTGCGTTTGTGTTAAAACAAAATGTTATTTTAACAGCAGCAATGATAGTTCTAAAGCTGCTACATTCATGCTGCTTCCCTCCATTATTCTGGATTATTATCTGCTATCTGATCTAATGCTTGTGTATTGATGCTACCCACCGTGTAAATTGTAATGTACTGGTAATGGTTATTGTGTATAAAGTAAAATAGCTTCCTGTAAACATACCACTATCTGCATGGTAATACTTTCTACAGAACTCTCTGGGACTAGCTGCTGTCTGGGTTTATCTCATGTTCTGGTGGGGGATCATTTAGGTTGATTAATTGAAATGGATGTGTCAGTGGGATCTGCCCCTTGTGATTTTCATCCTCTTATTTTACACCGCATTTATTTAATGAGAACAGGAATCACATTCTAAAAATTCCTCCATCAAGATTTACAGAAACAACTAATTCTTTGGGAATATATGATAATGATAAATGTTTTCTTCCATGTTGAAGACTGATAACTCATAGTTGCATCAACGAATAGTCCTGCACATTTATTGAGATTTTGCATTTTTAACAATCATGTTGGAATTTCACTTTCACAGAACAAAAGAAATCCCAAGTGAAATACTATTTTAATATCAAAATGCTGACAATTATTTTCTTCTAAATTATGTTCATAAAAATGTACAATTTCAACAAGCATAGTATTTGCTTATTCTTGGCACCAAATTGCATATGCACTGAAGTAGAACGCATGCTGAATTTCATGCCAACTTCAGGAAGTTAAATGTGCTTTCCAAGCGACTGATTTGCTCTACAACCCAGTTATTTGCTAAAATTGATCAGCATGCCTCCCCTTCCACATACCCATAAAGAATGACAATAACATGCTGTCCATACTAACTACAATGTAAAAGAAAGATAGGTGTGCATTTTGTAAAATAGTAACAAAAAAAAACAACCAATAGAACACATTCATTGTGCATCTTTGATTACTGCCACTTTGATTACCAATGTCTATCGTAAACATTCAGAATAGCTGTGCAGTTCAGTTCCTTCCTTCCATGGTGAAATCTGAGCACATGAGGCAAATCCAAAAGACACCGTGGAGGCAGTGAGGGAAGATATGTAGGTGAGCAAAGAAACTGAAGAATAGGGTGAGAATGTTTATGGAAGAGACGGAAAGGGAAGGGGGTACAGGGTGAGAGAGATAGAAAGAAGAGCTATTGCATTTTATATCATTATTCTAAGTTATTACTGGAAAAAAAATGGAGCCAGCATTTATCCAATGCCTGCTTAGGTCTTTATCTTAATGGATCTGGTGATTAGTGTATTCAGAAGGGCTGATTTGTAAAAGTGCTCCAAAGTGAATGGATGGATAGCACTGGATAGTTTCTCCACAGTTTCCAATGTGCACGGTTGTCAGAAGAAGTTAATCAACAGCAACACACATTCAATTGGATGCTAAACTATTTCACACTGATGCTGCAGATGCAATGTAAATGAAGTCTAAATGTTCTGGATGAAATGTGAGACCTTTCACATGTGGTTCTTAAATCCATTTAAAATGCCTTCTGATATTCTCTGCATCATTCAGAGTATTACCAAGTTGCCATAAAACAAGCAGTTTCTAAACACACCAAGTGGATTTTTTCCCCCAATCAGCAACTCATATGCTGCTTTAAAATTTGATTCAAGTCAGATATTGGTTTACTCCTTCCTCATTCAGTATCCTGAATGAGCTCTTATGAAATCAATACTCTTTTAAACTAGGTAATTCATATAAAAGTAAAACATCACTGAGTCTACACTTATTCCAAGTTCATGTAAATCAGTACGTTAGATGCCAATTGAGATGCTCTTCCAAATCAATAGTCTAGTTATTAGGGTTATTTCTGGCTGAAGCAAATAACAGAGCATTAATGTAAAGACGTCACTGAGTCTGCCACTGACAATTTTATTATTGATCAGGTTTATAGTAGTAAGGTCAACAATAGATGTCAATTACCGGTTGCAGAGGAGTATAGTCAACTTTTTTTCATTTTATAGAAATGGCTGGAAATTGGAACTTTTGGTGTATTAAGACAGTGCTAGTGTCAAATCACATTCCCCCTAAAAAAAACTGGTGAGGAAGTTAATGTCCTTTATTGCCTCCATTAGGCTAAAACTACAAGGAACAGAAGGGTTATCTCAAGTGCAATGCCACAGCAGGTTAAAGAAGAAGGGCCCCTCTCCATGTGCAGGTGGGCAGCAAGAGGCATCAAATTCCTCATGAGCAGAGTCTATGAAATTCACCAAGTATTCTCATTTCACTATGACTGGCCATCAAACTGTGCTGTCAAGCAGCATCTGTCCCACCTTCAGCAGCATTTGTAGACCCTGCAGAGGGCTCACCAGCCACATTGGCTGGACATCCTCCACCCTGGGGCACTGCCCTGGGAAGAAGAGAGTGAAACAAGTACATCCCCTTGTGTCCAAAAGCATGTCAGAATCAGATTTATTATCTCTGATTTAGATGAAGGGAAATTTGTTTTGCCGCAGCAGTACAGTGCAAAACTGTACCTCTATCATCATATGAGCTAGTGCATCACCATAAATATGGCTTGGGTGCAGCTTGCCTTTGCAAATTTCTTCCATTTTGTCTTTACAGGGAAAAAGAGAGAACCCCTTTTTCCTTCTCACCAAACACCATGAGGGGATGGAGGAACAAGAACCAAGAGGGGAGGCACAGGATGAGGCTGGTGATGCTGTTGATGCTAACATAGCATGTCAGAGATAGGCACTGCAAGGGATGAGCAAATTCGGTTAGATGGACACACATCACTATGGATTAGGAGGCCGCAGTCTGGCACAGTGGCAGGGAACCTGCACTTCTGCAATTAGCCATGACTGCAAAACATGAGAGTTCAGAAAGCTTTAACTTTCAGTGAAGTTCATTGAAGAATGTCGAGGTATATGCACTTAAAGAAAGCAAAGTTTCCCAGTCTCACATCATTCAAAAAATATTCTACTCTTGCTTTTTTTCCCCATGAAGCAGATAATGTCACATTTTTTCACATTGTATTCCAACTGGTATGATGTTGCTCACGCATTTAACTTGTTTATATGTGTTTGCAGACTCTTGCACCACTTCTCACATTTCCATTTCGTTTTGTGTCATCAGCAAACTTAAAATGTACCATTTGTCCCTCCTGGGTAAATGTCTCATCTCTCAATGATGACAGCCTTTGAAAATCTGTCCACATACTTGCTCCTTGGAGAATCTGGGGTTGGATCTTGTGTCTCTGAAAACTTGCTGTGGATAGACTTTTTGCAGGCGTCCATTTGTGTGCCTTCAGCCCCAAGGTTCCCAGGGGGCACAGTCTGAGAATAAGGGCCAGCTGCTCAGTACTGGAGGAGAAATTCCTTCATTCAGAGGAGAGTGAATCTTTGGAATTCTCTATCCTGGAGTGCTGTAAAGACTTTATTGTTGAGTTCATTCAAAATAGAGATTGATATTTTCCTGGATATTAAGGGAATCAATGGATATAGGAATAATGCCGGAAAATGGCACTGAGGTTGAAAATCAGTCATGATCTTGATAAATTGTGTAACAGTTGTGAAGGTCAGGGTCACCTAATCCTGCTCCTGTTTCTTAATGTTCTTATTTTGTGTTTCTCGTTGTATCCATGTTACTTGTTTAAGTAAACAGCACCAAAACATTTGTCAAAGCTTACGCGTGGCTGCCGTGCCTTGCAGTGATAACATTAACTTTTCACCTATACTTTTTCAAGTTGGCCGTCAAATATATTTCACTGAGAAATTTGAAGCAAACTGCTTAAAAATAATTTAAAAGAATGTTCACTGAAGACACACAACTTTATATCACTATTGCTTTTCTAGATCTCTTCCTTGTCTCTGATTTGTCAGAGAGCTTGGATGTCATCCAGTGCTGCAGGAGCAGAAATTTTCTCCAACTGAATACTTCAAAGACCAATACGTCACATTTTTTCACATTGTATTCCAACTGGTATGATGTTGCCCATGCATTTAACTTGTTTATATGAGTCTGAACGCTCTCGCACCACTTCTCACATTTCTACTTAGCTTTGTGTCATCAGCAAACTTAGAAATGTACCATTTGTTCCCCCCCGCCCCCCGGCCAAATGTCTCATCTCTCAATGATGCCAGCCTTTGAAAATCTGTCTACTTAGACCTGCTATTTGACAGGAAGCAAACACCAAAGTGTTTGCTTCCTGGCACTAACTTCATTCCCCAGTCTCTGACCCCATCTATCCCATACAATTGTAAGAATGAGCTAGTCTACTTTTAACCTTGTGACCCAGTGATGAGCCTCCAATGACATAATCACTTCAACAGAAAAACTATTTTCAACAGTGCAATACTGCCCATTTCCATTTGAGCCTCAGCTCATCAGTTGTGGGAACCCTCATTCTCTTATACACTTCTGGCTGTAGCTTCAGCTTCCACCTACCCTAAACTAAAATTCATTCAAAACTCTGCTGCATGGCATGCTAACTTGCACCGAGTGTGATCACCCATCACCTTCTTGCTGATTTATCAACACTGGCTCTTGCTTAAAACGATGCCTCAACTTTTAACTTTTTCATTGTTTTTGTAAATCCTTCATAACCATTCACCTTCCTTTCTTTCTGAATTTCCTGCAGTACAAAAAATCTTGGTGATATCTGTGTACCTCTAGTTAAGAACTCTTGTACCTTTCCAACCTTAATCATGACACCACAAACAGTGGTGCCTTTAACGCAGGTTACATAAATTCTGTTTGTTAACTGCCCAGGACATGCATCGACATTACAGCTATAATATAAATGCAAGTTGATAAAAATAAGTTAAAGATTTTTTTCAGTATTTGCTGTGGTGGATTATACACTTCTGGTTAGGAAGTGGAAACTTGACAAAAAATGCTCAAGTTAAAAGGGATTTACTTTTTAGGTGTTTTGTTTGTTGTATGTTGACTGGAGCTGAGCATGTGGCGGATGGTGCAGTGAGTGTTAACAGATTATAAAACTCACTTCACCAGTCACTTAACTTGGAAGGTAAAGCAAAAGATCAGGATGAGCTTGCTGAGCAACTTCAAGGAGCTTAGCTCCATGGATTATACTTTATTGATTTGGGGCCAGTTCACCACTCTTCCATATGGCTTTCTAAATCAACAAAAAATGAATAAAGGATAATTCTGTTTACTTGTCCAGACTCCATTTTTAGAAAATATTGAACTAAAGTAAAGAAAAAAAACAGCATTTTGTTCCTTTCACTCTTCAAAGAAGCCATTCAAATCAACATTTTGATACAGATTTAAATAAAACAATTCAAGTACAACAGTCAGGAACTAGATGAAGCATCTCGACCTGAAATGTCGACTGCCCATTTCCATCCATAGATGCTGCCTGACCCGCTGAGTTCCTCCAGCACCTTATGTTGCAATCAATTGGACTGCTTTGTTCCAGGTAGTATCAAACTTTCTGAGAGCTGTGGGGACTGCAGTCTTCCAGGCAAGAGTAGAATATTCCATCAGGTTTCCTGACGAACCATGTAGATGGTGAAAAGGCTTTGGGGTGTGATGGGGTGAGTTATGTCACAGAATAACCAGCCTCTAACCTGTGCTTTTAATCACTGTACTTAAGTGGTTGGTTTAAGCCCAATTTATTGCAGAAGGAATCACACCACCAATAATTTTAGGAAGTTCAATTTAAGTTAAAATTTATCAGTCTTCTAGCACTGGGCCACATCGTGTTTGCAAGAAGCTAATAAACAAATACATCAATTCTAACTCCATAAAGAGAATTGGGTACTGTTGGGACATATAAATCAATGACAAAAGGCCAGGTTTTATTTGCCCGTATGACAAATTGTAGGCAAACAGTTCCATCTGACTCTCAGGGGTTATGGTTGCTTTTACAGATCTCAGAGACACCTTTCAATCAGAAGTAGCACTAACTTCATCACAAATTTCAATCTTCATAATTATTTCCAAATCCCTCTCTCTATGCCTCAATACGCAACATCTCAACTACAACTTCATCAGAATCTAACTTGGTCCATGGTATACGTAAGAGAAAATCACCATTCCACATTCTTAATGCAGGTATAAAGCTGAAAATGAACATGAAAGGAAGTTCACAATTTATTTCATAGATAAATCACAATGTTGTTGGGTTAAAGTGCAAATTTCACACGAAATGTACCAGATAAAATTATTTACAGAGAACAACGATGATCTTTCCATTAGCATCATAGAAAGTGAACTCTCCGTGTGCTGTTTGTACCTACTCTTTCACTGGCTGTATTGAATGGTTCATATTAGGAGACAAGAATATCCTTTATTTTCTTACTAAGGAATGAAACACTACACTTGTCAAATTAATTTTTCAGTGCAGTGCCAAAGAGGTTGTTCAGCAGTAATTATACTTAACACACAATTAGAAACTCATGCCTTGAAATCCATCCTTCATTGGTCATGCTGGTGACAGCATTTTATATTCTGCCTTCAAAATGCATTCTGTTAAAATCTGTGGAATTAATTTTAGAGGCTGAGAACAATGTGCTGACATTATAGTGCATTTAGCACAGTAAGTGAGTGATGAATTTCTAGCATTTTACTCCTGACTGAACAAGCTCCAACTTTTTCAGCCATTTTTAAAGTAGATGGAGTTGGCATAAGTTCATGTGATTGCAATAAACTCTGTTCACATCAAGAGAAGCTTTGCAGCTATTGGTGGGTGGTTTCACTGTCAGTAAGTTCTGATTTCCTTGTTCAATTGTGCATTAAACCCAAAAATTGGTCTCGGTCTTACACAGAATAAAATGGCAAACACTGGCATATTCAGAATTAGCAGTCCAAAAAAATCCGAGCTAATTGACAGAAGTAACAAGAAGTGCAGGATCACAGTTTTTGAATACTTCAGAGCTCAGGAAAACCAACAGTGTTAATCTCTTCGAATCCATGGAATCCAGCAATATTCTAAGATTAAAACACAATTAAATTATGCTGTTTTGAAGTGCAATCTCCATTCAGGTAAAAACATCCAACAGGGATAACATTATCTGCAGCTAAGAATTAATATTCTATTGAAATATTTCTTGCAGTATGTGTGGGAAATGATCTGTGCTCATTTCATTTCACAGTAAATGGATCATTCATTTCTGAAGATTGCTCTCAGCATCACATTAATAATCTACTAAATACTTTTGTGTCTCGAGTACATTCAGAATTACTCCTCTGAAATGTGAAAAGCATTTTGAACTTATTCAAAATATCCATAATTCCTCTTTAAAATAAGTGTTCCTACATTTTATGTTATCTCATCACATCACCACAATCTTCAGGCAAGAACACTTCTGACTGTTGATCTTCTCCAAGAACTCCAAATTTCTCAAAAAATTGGATGTTTGAACTTCTGAATTCCTTTTAGTATTCCTTAACAATCCAACGTTGTTTCAGGATTATACAGAAAGTTTAAGTTGCCCCACAGTCACCATATCTAACAAGGACATAGGATGGCTGAACATGAGGCAATTTTTGTGGAATATTTATGTCAAGTAAATCATCTCTCACAACAACACGTCTCTCACAACAAACCAAGTGCAACGAAGACGCTATTCCTGATTTCTACAGTACGGTCTGCAATCTTCAGCTAAATTATTGATCATTTCAAAAAAGTGCAAATAAGCCAAAGCCTATATTTAATCACAACTTTTACGAGATGTTTCCCCTCAGGGGGTTCCTGGAACTAGTTTGTAAATAGAGGGGAGTAAGAGAGAGAAGGAGAATTTTTTTTTCTCTCCAAGGTTCATGAATCCTTGAAGTTCTCCACTCCACCTGTTGAATTATTGAAAATATTCAAGGCCGAGTCAAACAGAGTATCATATTGTTACGAAATGGCAGGAAACTGGAGGCCAAGATCAGAGCAGGTATGATTATCAGAGCAGGCTAAAGGGGCTTTGCGGCCTACTGCTCCTTATTGCTTACATTTCTTAACAGTTAATGTGGAAGATCTTTTACACCTACGAACTTTATTCCATAACGATGTAGAGAATAGACAGCAGTATAATGGGCTGGATTTTGTAAGATAATAGCAAAACGGTCATCGATTGGTGTCATTTCCCTGTGTAACTGGCAGTAACTTTGTGATTTCCGTGCTTGTGCATCCAAATCCAGAAATCACAAAGTTACTGTTATCGATTCATCACTGGCAGCAGATGGTCTGCTAAAGTTGGAGTTCAGAAAGTGAACAAGCTGCTGCAATTCCCCACCACAAATGGTGCAGAACTTGCTCAAAAGGTCCAGTGGCAGGTTGGACAGGTGCTAGGAGCATTCCCTCTTTTGATTGGGAGCCCACCACTGCAAGGTTCCGTATTGCCTGAGGCCTGCTCTTAAATGGGCAAGGGAATGATTGGCGGGTCCAGGTCAGGGTCAATCAAAGAGTCACGGGAGTGGTTGGCCAGTTGATATGGAGAACAAAAACCTTGGGGGGGTGGGGGGGCTGGGAGGTCACTCAGAGGGGAAAAGGTACATGTGGGGCAGTGGGCTTTCAGTCTGGTGGTGCTCCATTGAAGACCCAGTCATCTTCAGAGTGCTCAATGATGATTGTTCTCAGGACAACTTGGTTTAATTTCCTTGGCAATGCTCTTGGTGAGCAATATAATAAGGTGCATCTGACACTATTTAAATGCTCAGTTTTACAGTGGCACAAAATCATGATTAACTCTGATTGAAGCAGAGGTTGTTATGACATATTACTCCAGAGTTAAACATATTTTTGCTTACAATTTCTTGGCAGCTTTATTTTAAATAGATTATGATGTGACATAATAATATTAACACAGTTCCTGTTTACTAACTCTTTACTAAAACTAGATCATATTTATTCCAAATTATACTTCCTACAATTTATTTTATCTGAATATAGTACTGCAAACTTTCTCTCCACTTCTAAATGTACATTGAGTTAACTTTCAATGTACCTACCTAATCCAATATTAACTTTACACACAGCAATGGCTTTTTGTGGCAGAAGACTTCCATGGTAGGCATTTGATCAGGGTAAAGGATGTGTGACCAGATCATTTTTGAATTGACAATTACCATCTTGGACCATATAGTGGCACAACTACTGGAGCTACTAGTATGGTGTTTGTACATTCTCCTTGTGACGATGAGGGTTTTGTTCAGGACCACTGGTTGGCTACAGTAAATTGCTCCTAGCAGAGGTGAGTGGCAGAATCTGGGAAGGTTTTGATGGGAATGTGAGAAGACTAGGTTACAAGGAAAAAATAATGGGGTAATTAAACATTACCCAAGATGTTCAAAATTATTTGGTCATTAATGGAATTGTTTCAGTTACTACTCCTAAATGAGAAATAATTTTGATTGATTTATGACAAAAAGAATTAAGCATGAGATTTCCAAATAGAATTCTTATTGACAATTATTTCCAAAATATAACAAAATTCAAAATGGTTTCTTTAAGAAACTCTACAGTTATGTGTAAATTAAAATAAAATGTGGAGAACACCTTCAAAGCACTCCTGCAAATCCTTTTCTGCTGACTACTTTGAAAAGAAAACTAAGAAAAATCATTGAGCTCGGCATTTGAGAGCACACAGAAGTTCATTTCAAATTGACCAGTGGATTAAGATGACTTCTTTTATAATCACACCAACTTCAAACATCTAAGTTATAGAGTGTAACTCTTCAACTCAATTTTTCCACTGTAGAATATAGTTAATTATTGGACTTTCAGCAAGAGGGGAGAAGCTGGAAAAGACCAAGGAGGTTTCATTAATTACATGCCACTGCAGCACAGTAATTAACAAAGCAAACAACATTTTCAGCTTCCATACTAAATTCGCAGGGTATTAAGTCCAAGTCCACCATTCTGAAGCTGTATTACATGGTAGATAAAACTATGCTCTGGCGTTGTTACTTCATGGTCTGTATGCTGTCAAATAGGGCCCACTACCCTCACTCATTGCTCTGATTTCCCACCGCCTCACACCTACCTGGTTCAGATCAAGACCTTCAAACTTGCTACTTGAGAATCCCCTTGATCCAATCAGTAATAACTCCAGACAAAATAATCTGGTCATATTGATGGACCAGAACAAGCCGTGTCCAAAAAGCACCTTTGGAAAAAAAAATGCAAGGTCCCTTGGCCCAGACCATTCAAAGCAGAGAAGCAGCATTCAGGATGGTGTTGAGAACTTTGAATCCATACATTGGGAGCACATAGAACCCCTGTGTAACCAGCAGAAGGAATGCTCCTTCTCACAACCTACCCACCCACCTGTTTGTCAGACATCACTTACCCTATCTGCAGTTCCCACACCATTCACCTCAGAACTCACAAAACTGGTGTGGAAGCAAGTCACCTTGACCAAGGGACTGCCTAAGAACTAAATTCTATACTTGGTAAAAGAAAATGGAAAATAATGTATTTAAAACTCCACTAAAATTAATACCTTTTTACTCTTACAAGGTTGTTCCTTGGGTTGGAAAAGCCCCTATATTCCCATGATTCTCCATGGTGCCAAAACTGAAAAAGACAAATAAATCTTTAAGTATTGAATAATGTAAACAGAGTATCCTTTGACATGTACACTGACGATTTCAAAGTAGTTCATCAGTTGTTGTTTTGTTGGTCATCACTCCACAATGAAAGATGTGTTATTGACCAATTCGGCTTCCACTATTTTCAGACGGCCTTTGACAAGGTGCCGCACATGAGGCTGCTAAATAAGATAGGAGCCCATGGTATTACAGGAAAGGTACTAGCATGGATAGAAGATTAGCTGACTGGCAGAAGGTAAAGAGTGGGAATAAAGGGGGTCTTTTCTGGTTGGCTGCCGATGACTAGTGGTGTTCCGCAGGATTCAGTGTTGGGTCCGCTACTTTTCACGTTATACGTTAATGATCTGGATGATGGAATTGATGGCTTTGTAACCAAGTTTGCAGATGATACAAAGATAGGTGGAGGGGCAGGTAGTGTTGAGGAAACAGGGAGTCTGCAGAGGACTTGGACAGGTTGGGAGAATCGGCAAAGAAGTGGCAGCTGGAACACAGTGTAGGGATGTTTTCTAAGACTATTTTCTAAGTGGGTAGAAAATTCAGAGATCGGAGGTGCAAAGGTAGTTGGGAGCCCTAGTGCAGGATTCCCTAAAGGTTAACTTGCAGGTTGAGTTGGTAGCAAGGAAGGCAAGTGCAATGTTAGCATTCATTTCGAAAGGACTAGAATATAAAAGCTTGGATGTAATGCTAAGGCTTTATAAGGCATTGGTCAGACCACATTTGGAGTATTGTGAGCAGTTTTAGGCCCCATATCGAAGGAAGGATGTGCTGGCATTGGAGAGGGTCCAGAGGAGGTTTACAAGAATGATCCCAGGAATGAAAGGGTTAACAAATGAGGAGTGTTTGATGGCTCTGGGCCTGTACTCGCTGGAGTTTAGAAGGATGAGGGGGGATCTCATTGAAACCTACCGAATATTGAAAGGCCTGGATAGAGTGGATGTGGAGAGGATGTTTCCAGTAGTGGGACAGTCTAGGACCAGAGGGCACAGCCTCAGAATAGAAGGATGTCCCTTTAGAACTGAGATGAGGAGGTATTTCTTTAGTCAGAGGGTGGGGAATTTGTGGAATTCATTGCCACAGACGGCTGTGGAGGCCAAGTCATTGGGTATATTTAAAGCAGAGATTGATCAGTTCTTGATTAGTGAGGGCATCAAAAGTTACGGTGAGAAGGCAGGAGAATGGGGTTGAGAGGGAAAAATAAATCAGACATGATCGACTGGTGGAGCAGACTTGATGGGCCGAATGGCCTGATTCTGCTCCTATGTTTTATGGTCTTACTGAAATCTTAAGATCTCTTTCAACTTCATTTTAACCTTGTTAAACATCACTCTTCTGATGTTCATTACTTACACTACTAGCTGAAATAAAGTAGTGCTTGAAAACACAACATTTGTATTTTTGTTTCTGAATTGAGGTTAATTCTATAAAATAGAATTATTATCAAACCCAATCTCCAAGTAGCAGCAGTTGCTTACCTCTGCAGCTCTCTCTTTTCAAGATATCTCTTAATACTTACCCCTTTGATATGCTTTAATATCTCTACCATGCTTAGATTCAAAAATTTTCAAGGATGTAACTGTCAAGTGGCTGTTTCTCTAAGTTAAAGTTGCCGTAGAATTGCATTTTTTATTATATGCTTTGCTGTTACTCCTGTAACAAGCTTAATGACCATTCTTTAATGGTTGGGCTAAAAAAACATTGAACAAATGTAATTTGTTTGGGAAAATCTGGTTAACAGGCTTCCAGGGGAACATCTGAAAGTTTGCCACTGACGGAAAATTTAAAAAAGTTTTCTGTTCATTTTGACACCATCACAATGCGTAGATGATGAAGGCTCAGGTGCTCTGAATTAATCAACAGTCTGTTTACTTGCAAGTCAGAAAGTCATTGGTCAAAAGCCCAATCCAGAACACAAGTATGTAACCAGACTGCTACTTCAGTGCTGCAGTGATCATCACAGTATGGATATTTATGCTGCCTTTCAGATGAAATATTAAATCAATATGAGCATGAACAAAACATTAAGTAAAAGATTCAGCCTCAATTTATAAAATATGCCGGAGACCTGTGCAAGTCATAGAGCCAAGTTTAACTTCACATCTTCCACATGCTGTCCAAGTGGTATTCTATTTCTGACAAGATCTCATACTGTTGCATTCCAGAGTAAGACCTGAAATTGACTAGTGTTATTGTTGCCCTTTAGACAAGTTTAATCAAACTTTTTTGTTCTCAGGAAAGCTCACATTTTTCTTGGTATATAGTAGTAGTAATAATTGGGGAATTACTGTCAGCAGAGGGTGGATATATTGTGATGTAGAATGCACACCATTTGTGGGGCACAATGAAAAAAAGACCACATTTTAAATCATTCATGGCGAGTCTCACAAGAAAAGCCTCAAACATGGCTATTCAAAAATCACGGAGACACAAGAAACTGCCGATACTGGAAATCTGCAGCAATGCACAAAGGCGCTGGAGGAACTCAGCAGGTGGGGCAGCATCTATGGAGGGAAACGCACAGCCGGCATTTTGGTTTGAGACACTTCATCAGTCCAGATGAAGAGTTTTGACCCAAGTCAACTGTCCATTTCCCCCCACAGATGCTGCCCAACCTGCTGAGTTCCTCCAGCGCCTTTGTGTGTTATTCAAAAATCATTTTGACACTGCCTTCTACTTGCTGATAGAAACTGGTTGTTTGAGAAGCTGGGACAGTCAGACATTGTTTCTCAATATTAACTGATTAACATCCAAATGACCCCATAATGGAGAACATGCTGATCAACCTACAGTTGGTTCCCCAATTTTAAAACTTGACACTCTCATTAATATCAGTTCTATCTCTAATAATGAATATATGATTCATTTATATGTAATGACCTCACTGGACATGGTCCTGTTGTAGATTATACTGAAGAAAATAAGCAGCTCCATTTACACTGCAATCAATAAGTTACTCATTGTAATCAATAATGTTGGTCATGAACTATAACATGTAATAGCAAAGGTCTTGCTTTCAATATTATTATTGCACTGCTATTTATTAAGGACATTATATAAAATACTCTGAACAATTTTTGAATAATTCATGAACTCTAATTAAATGCACATCTCAACATTTCATTAGCATCCTAAATTACCAAAACATTTGACAGACTAACATTTTTATGGGAGTCTATGATGTCTGACAGATGATGCCAGAGGAAAGACAAAAGGTTTCGGTTTCAGCACCAATCCATTGCCCTTTGTGAATAAATCATTGGTTTACTTTCTGAAGTTCCAAACCTTTAGACTAGGCTTTGGTCAAATTGACTCTGTTTTTTCACTAAATAAAGAAGTGATGGCAGTTGAGGGAATGCTAGATCATGGCACTATCAGGCTAGCAGCCAGGTGGGCTCATATCATGACTCAGTTTCCAGCACAGATGGAGTTTTTAATCAGATAAGTATAAAAGGCTCTTGCATTCAAGAGCATCTTTAATTGAATCTCAAAACAGGCCAAATATGTTGAAATTATCGCAGCTGAATGAAAATGCAAACAGCTGACCGCTGTGCAGTGCTTCAAAACTACATACGAGATTTAGTGAAGGAAAATGGAAAAGAAATCTGGCTGTATGCATCTGTTCTGATTTACCTGGTATCCTCTGTGCATTCACAAAAGTGTTGCTCCAAACAGAAACTCAACCCTCTTTATCCAAACATTGCAGCTTGGATTGGATTTGGCTGAAACAAGCTTCAAGGCAGAAATCAGAGAGCACTGATAAATGGTTCTTTTTCAGACTGAAGGATGATAGATAGTAGTGTTCCCCAGGGACCTGTGCTGGGACCACTGCTTTTTTTTGATCAATGATTTGGACATGGATGTGCAGGATAAAATTTCCAAATCTGAAGATGAAATAAAGCCTGCGAGTATGGTTAAGAGTGAGAAAGACAGTAATATACTATAAAAAGACATAGATAGGCTGCCAGAATGAGCAGACAAGTGGCAGATGAAATTTAATACAGTCTGGCAGAAATAACATGGAGAGTCAATGTAGGCTAAGTGACACATTTTTAAAGGGTCTGCCAGAACAGAGGGATCTGGCTGTAGATGCGTGTAAATCTTCAAAAGTGGCAGTGCGTATTGAGATAGTTGTTAGAAAAGCATATGGGATTCTCAATTCATTAACAGAGGCAGAGAGTACAACAGCAGGGAAGGTGTGATAAACCTGGACAAAGCACTGGTTAGGTTGCAACTGGAACATGAATCCGTCACACAAACCAGCCTCCCCATCATTGACTCTGTCTACATTTCCTGCTGCCTTGGGAAAGTAGCCAGCATAATGAATGACCCCTCTCACACCAGCCATTCTCTCTTTTCCCCTCTCCCATTGGACAGAAGATGCAAAAGCTTGAAAGCACATACCACCAGACTCAAGAATGGACCTCTCTAACACTAAAGATGAATTCTTGATCTCTCAATCTACCTCGCCGTGGCCCTTGCACTTTATTTGTTTACCTGCACTGAACTTTCTCAGCAGCTGCTACGCTGTATTCTGCATTCTGCATTGTATTTTCTTTTTTATTACCTCAATATACTTATGGCATGATCTGCCTGGATGGACACAATTGCCAATTATCGCATCCAATTCCAGTCGGCTGATTTTAAGAAGGATGTGAAGATCTTAGACAGGATGCAGAAAAGATTTACTAGAATGGTTCCAGGGATGATGGGTTCCAGTTAGAAGGTTCAGCTGAAGAAGCTGACTTAGGTTTCCTTGGAGCAAAGAACATTGAGAGGACATTTGGTAAGGATCTACTAAATCATGACCAGTTTAGACAAGGTAAGTAGAGGGAAGATGTTCCCATTCGCAAATGGTTTACGAAAAGGGAACAGAGTTTTCAAGTGAAGTGTGAGGCAAAACTTTACTGACACACAGCTAAGTTATCATCTGGAACGCATTGCTTGCAAGGTTGGTGGAAGGAATCTTGACTACATGGCGGAAAGAACATTGACTGCAGCTCCGCCTTCAATACTATAATTCCAAGCAAACTCATCACCAAACTCTGAGACCTGGGTCTCAACACCTCCCTTTGCAACTGGGTCCTTGACTTCCTGACCAACAGACCACAATCAGTGAGGATAGGCAGCAACATCTCCAGCATGATTATTCTCAAAACTGGTGTCCCACAAGGCTGCATCCTCAGCCCTCTACTCTGCTCCCTATACACTCATGACTGTGTGGCCAGATTCTGCTCTAACTCCATCTACAAGTTTGCAGATGATACCACTATAGTGGGCCCTATCTCAAATAATGATGAGTCAGTGTACAGGAAGGAGATAGAGAGCTTAGTGACATGGTGTCATGACAACAAGCTTTCCCTCAATGTCAGCAAAACAAAACAGCTGGTCATTGACTTCAGGAAGAGGTGCGGTACACATGCTCCTGTCTACATCAATGGTGCTGAGGTCGAGAGGGCGAAAGCTTCAAGTTCCTTGGAGTGAACATCACCAATAGCCTGTCCTGGTCTAGCCACATAGACACCACAGCCAAGAAAGCTCACCAGTGCCTCTACTTCCTCAGGAGGCTAAAGAAGTTTGGCATGTCCCCTTTGACACTCACCAATTTTTACCGATGCACCACAGAAAGCATCATATCTGGATGCATCACGACTTGGTATGGCAACTGGTCTGCCCAGGACTGCAAGAAACTGCAGAGAGTTGTGGACACAGCTCAGCACATCACAGAAACCAGCCTCCCCTCCATGGACTCTGACTACACTTCTCGCTGCCTCTGTAAAGCAACCAGCATAATCAAAGACCCCACCCACCCAAGTCATTCTCTCTTCTCTCCTCTTCCATCGGGCAGAAGATACAAAGCCTGAAAGCACATACCATCAAGCTCAAGGTCAGTTTCTATCCCACTGTTATAAAAGTATTGAACGGTTCCCTTGTACGTTAAGATGGACTCTTGACCTCACAATATACCTCGTTATGACCTTGCACTTTATTGTCTACCTCACTGCACTTTCTCTGTAGCTGTGACACTTTACCCTGCATTCTGTATTGTTTTAGCTTGTACTACCTCAATGCATTATGTAATGAATTGATCTGTATGAACAGTATGCAAGACAAGTTTTTCACTGTACCTCAGTACAAGTGACAATAATAAACCAATTCCAAGGCTACAGGGAAAGAGCAGGTGAATGGGACTAATAGGATTTTCTGTGCAGAAATAATTCTGACTCTATGGGTGGTTGATCTTTAATTCTGAGAGACATAGCTGGGTTAGACAGTCAGAATCTTTAAACCAGGGTAGAAATGTCAAATACTAGAGGACATGCATTTAAGGTGAGAGGGGGAAGGTTTAAATGAGATGTGCACGTCTTTATTTTAAACCCAGTGAGTGGTAGATGCCTGGAACTGGCTGTCAGGGGTACTGGATGAAGCAGATACAATTGTGGTGTTTAAGAGGCTGTTAGACACACAAATATGCAGGGAATTGAGACATGTGGATCATGCATAGGCAGGAGAGATTTAGTTTAATTTGGCATTGTGTTTGGCACAAACATCGTGGGTTGAAGGGCTGTTCCTGTGCTGCACTGTTCTATGTTCTAAGACTGCATTGTGGCTCTGAATGAGAATTGGAACTGAAGCGCACATATTAAATGGTTTCCTATTGATGTTCTGTTGCCTCTTTTCCCAAAAACACTGAAGCCAGTAACTCTTAATACAAAAATATCAACTGTGGCTGAAAACATCAAACTCCAGTGTTACAAACACAAATTATTTATTCAACAAAAAACAAGAAATGAGGAGTGTGCTAATGTAATTCTGTATTCACAGAGAACAAGGTTCAGCAGTACTAATGGGTAAGATCAAGTGGCTTCATGAACTGTGATCTAACAACCCAAGCCTTTTGGGAAAATTAGAACAATAGGATGTTGAAATTATGAGTAGGTAATTAGTTGCTCAGGGGAGATTGAATCATCTGTCCTAAAGCAGAGACACCAACAGCACAGAACCAGTCTATTTGGTCCATCACACCTGTGCTTATTTTTTTTCAGAAGGGTATTCAATTAGTTCCACTCCTGCTTTTACCACAGAACCCTGCATATTTTTCTTTAGAACCGTTTATTTTTTTATTTTAATTAACTTTTTATCTCTTTCCATAATTACATTTCACTTTAAGTTCTTCTATGCTGTATGCCTGTTCCTAACTAAAACAATGGGCTTGTGACCCACTTCCTGCAATGGACCACTCAGAGGCACAAAAGAGTTTTTCAGATCTCTGACAGGCTCAGAGAAATTGCTGTCCTTTGCCATTTTCCCAACAAGAACATGGGGGTCCTCTGAGTATATTAAAGGTAGGGAGTCTGTATGAAAGTCAACTGATTTTATCCTGAAGAAATGGATGCATCTGAGAGGTTTATTCTTGGAAGGGGCAAGGCTACCAGGGGTACAAATGTTAATGACTGTTGAATGATTCCTGACTTCCTGTAAATTTGCTCCATTTTAAAATTCTGGCCATTTTACTTTAAGATAAGCTGCTGAGAGAAGGCTTTCATTAGTTCCCATATCAATTCAATGGGGGAAATGCAAATAAATTGTCTCAAATGTTTGACTTAACTCTGAATTTAATGTAAAGAAGCAATGCTGCTGGCAGCAACTTTCTTCAGATGTAACAACTTGCTTCATATGTTTTCCTATTTTACAAATTATCATCAACTGTATCCCTGAGATGAATGTTCTCTGCCTATAACCTTTTGCCAATTACCTTGAATATGTGTCCTTAGACAACCAACCACTCTGCCCCTTTTCCATATTTACTGCATCAAAAGCTTTCAAATACCTCTATTAATTCTTCCAAAACAGTCCATACACCAAGGAGAACAACCTCAGCTTCTCATGTCTCTCTATTTAATTTAGATCCTGCATCCCTGGTACCACTCTTGTAAATCTCTTCCACATTATCTCTAAGGCCTTGAAATCCTTCTGGCCCAAACTGAACACAATAGTCCAGCTGGAGCTTTGCCAGTGATTTATAAAAAGGTTTAGTGTAAAAGAGAGCTGAATCATGTCAACCTTGGCCCCTTGACTTTGATGTTGTTCAATTCCCAAGCAAATAAGTCCTGGACATTTTTTTGGCCTGCAGTAGGGACTTAGCGATTCCCTGAATCAGTCACTCTACTTCTTTAGTGGACACAACATGGACTTCAACAGCATCAGGTTATACCTGAATTCTTCAGCATTAGTCAGACTTGGCTTACAGTTGGAGACCCCATTCACTACAATGGGGATTCTCACCAAGAGAATGGAGGCCAGTAATTTTTTTAAACATTATTTCACTTCAACTTAATGTTTTTATGAATTAATGCTTTAAAATTAATTACTTATATTTTATTTTAAAAGATATTTACATTAGTCATGTCAATATTCAGTTTTGTAGCTTAATAGCAGAGATATTTAAAAACAGTGAAGGTAAAACCTCAAAAACTTTGATAGGAGGGGTAGTTCCACCCTCAGGTTTGTCTGCCATTAACAACTGTCAGTGTTGTCTGGGGGCAGAGTTTTAGGACTGTGCCACGAATCATCTCTCCAGAACTGGCCTTGATTAGGCAGGGAAGGTGGGGCAGGTTAAGTCTGATCTGGACCAATAACTGCTCCTTCTGGTCGACATAATTTGGGATATTTGCAGATAACTCTTCCATGATCAGTCCTCAGCAAACGAACCTGTCCATGTCTGTGTATTGCAAAACTTACAAAACATTCAGGCAAGGGCTGATATGTGGCAAGTAACATTCATGCTGCAAAGTCCCAGGCAATGACCTTCTCCAACAAGAGAGAGCCTCACCACCTACCCTTGATATTCAATGGTATTAACATTGAATCTCACTATTAATATCCTGGAGGTCACTATTGATCAGAGAAACTCATCTGGACCAGCCACATAAATACTATGGCTATGAACATGGGTCAAAAGATGGATATCCTTTGGTGAGAGACTCACCTCCTGACACCCCCAAAGTCTTTCCACCATCCACAAGACATGAGTAAGCAGTGCAATGCAATACTCTCCAATTGACTGGATGGGTGCAAGTACAGCTCCTCTCAAGAAGTTTGATACTATCCAGGAATAAACAGTCCACTTGAATGATACCTCCTCCACCATTAAACATTCATCCCATATACCAGTGGTACACAGTGCTGCATTTGCAACATTGACAAAATTCATTGCATTTACTTCCCTCTTCTCCTCCGACAGCACTTCCCAAAATTGTAAGCTTTACCAGCAATGGTAATGTTAGCAGTGCATGAGAACACCATCATCTGCAGGTTAACCTCCAATTTGTGCACCATCCTGACCTGGAAATATGTCAGTGGTTTCAACTCCTGGAACTCCCTACCTAACAGCACCATGGGAGTACCTTCCCCAGAAGGACAGTAGTTGTTCAAGGCAGCAACGCACTACTACCTTCTCAAGAGCATTTAGTTGTGGGCAATATATGCTGGCCATGACAGTGATGACCAGATCCTGAAAGGTGAATAAGCAAAACAAATTCATAAAATTTAAATAAACCCATTCTGGGTCAGTGAATAACTAATAGTTCTACAGATTCCATTTTCTTTATATTGACCCTGTGCTCCTGTAATACGTCATCATAACTCATGGGGCTCTCAGCCCTTGATGATTCGAATGAAACATGAATTCTGAACTGTAATTACACAAAACCAATGGCAACAAGAAAACAACAAAACAGAGCAGCAGCTATTTTTCCTAATTAGCTGTCTGAACTGGTTGGAATTAAAAGCAGGGCTTATTGATCTGCTCGGACAGGCACAAAGAGGGCACCCCTTCATACAGAATTGATTTCTGAAACCTGCACATTAGTTTGTCACTTTTGGTGGAGCTATTGGTGATGGTTTGCAGGACTGGTGAACATGGTTGGACTTGTCAAAGAATTTTAGTGAATGTTATATCAGTTAAGTGACACTTTGTATGCTTAAATTAGGAAAAATACTCAGCTTATAAAATCAAACAAACTAAATGTTCATGAATTGGTTCCGAAAACTTATTTTGGTTAATGTATTTTTGGATGTTAGCATTAAACGCCAGAGATTAGATTTCTTTGCTCACATAAATAAGTTTGGCAATAAACAGTAAGCAATGGCAATTTTAAAACTGACTGTTGTCAATTACTTCAAATTTCCTGAACTGGATATTAGTTCACAGGATCTTTTCTATTGATTGTTGGATGAGTGTTTTGCAAATGGATTTTGAAGTTTCCATGACTATGTCACAAACTCATTTATGCCAAATTCTTTTTAATCATGTTTTAAATTTCATTCTCAGTTCCTACAAATTTGCGATTTCAACACTTTCAGAGAAAATGCTAGGTGAAGCAAAATGCAATTCAGTCCCCTCAAATTTACATACCACTAAAACATTGATACAATTGTATTGCATTGAGCAGAAATTTACTTTTGATCTTATTCTCACAGCTTCCTGAAGACCAACTGTTTCAGACCTTGAATTCATGAGAAAGCCATTCAATTGATAATCAGCTGTAGACTCCATCAGTAAGCAGCTTTCTCCATTTTTCTATGATATGTATCCAGCAGCAAAAGGATGCCAAGCAAGAGGTGCTATCTACAAAAGACTAAGTGCTGACACAGAATCAGTAGCCTTGCTAATTACCAATGTCAAATTTTACTAACTGAAAAATATGTATTTTATACACCCAAACACAATAAATCTTTAATCTGTAGCTCCTCAATTTTTCTCCTACTCACTAATTTTGAAACGTAGTTTGGGAAATAATCCTTGTTCCCCAAGAATAGTGTTACAAATGGACGGATATAAAACCCATCTGCATTTTTAAAAAATTCTTTTGAAAGCAGATTCTATTACACAGAAGTGATTTGATATGATCCGAAGGAAATGATCAACTCTCTCATGTTGCACTGAATGGCTAACTCTTGAAATGAGATCTTTAGATTCATAGATATTTATTGTTGCTGTGTCTAATAGGGTAAAGTATTCTTTTCAGCAAATCATACTTCATAAAAACAATGAAATTTATAAATGAATTGTTTTTATAAAAAGTATTTTTTACAATCTATAAAATATTTTAAATAATTACCTTTACATTCAGACACTTGTCAGAAAGATGAATAGGTGGACATTTTGTCTGCCGCTGTATATTTTTCATCATAATCTTGCATTTGCTCTGGGACAACATGCAAGTCATGATACAAACCAATGGGACTAAAACAGAACCAATCTCAATGAAGACCAAGGTCAAACAAGGCTGTGTCATCACTCCAACACCTACTGCAATCCCTTTTGCCACAATGCTGCACTTCACCTCCAACAAACTACCGACGGGAGTGGAGCTAGATCTAATGGGAAATTGTTCAACCTATGGCAACTATACTCCAGAGCCCTATTAGCTGTTGTTGCAGTATGAAGAAAATGCTTGCATTTTCACACACTCAGAGACCAAGCTCCAAGACACTATCAGCACTGTCAGTGAAACATGCAAGAGGGTGGGTCTTATACTCAACATCCACAGGACCAAGGTTCTGTATCAACTCTTATTCTACTGCATCATAGTGCTTTCTGATAATAAAGGTACTCGAAAAGATCCTGGAAAACAAAAGACCACTTCCCATTTCTTGAGATTTACTTTTCCATGAAGCTAGACATCGAAGATGAAATCCACACTGCCTTTGGTTGACTGAGGAAAAGGGTACTTGAAGATCAGACCTGGATAAAACAGTAATCACTGCCCTCCAATATGCTTCCAAGACCTGGACTACATACAACAAGCATCTCAAGGCACTGAAAAAAATACCAGTGTCTCCACAGAAACCTCCAAAATCACTGGAAGATTAAGCAAACTAATGTCAGCTTCCTCTCCCAGGCAAAAATCCACAACACTGAGGCCCTAGTTTACCTAGTTGACTACATTGGGCTGGCTACATCATTCACATGCCCAACACCAGAACCCCTAAACATTCTATTTCAAGCTGTCATGGGAGAAGATTACCAGATGCACAGAGCAAAAGATTCAACGATATGCTTGAAGCTTCCATGAAGAACTGCAACTGACCTGGGAAACTCTATCAAAGTAGCAAAGGCAGATTCAGGGTGGTATTGGGAGGATTAGGGTCATGCATCAGGCGCACCCAGAAGCTGTGGCAGCAGCAAGAGGAGTGCAGTACCACACAAACTACTCATATGCAAACCTCATGCCGATCTGTGGAAGAACCTTGTGGTTCCCACATTAGCCACCTCAAAACCCACAGAACCAGAGTAGAAATAAGTCATCCATGATCATGAGGGGCTGCCTAAGAAGAAGTAGATGACTTTGTAAAGTTTAAAGCACTTTAGAATAACCAACAGGAATGTTCAATGAGATCTGAGGACAATCTTTTGTATCTCAGAGGATGCTCTCATCAATAAAACAGATGTACAATGCCCTGCTGATAATAATATTCAGCATAGCAATGAGCCACATGGAATTCAACAGCAGAGCCCAGTCTTTCTTGAATTCCCCAGCGTTATATTGGGGAGTTCACCTCAGTTAGAACTGGCACAGAATCCAAGAGCCTGTTAATTCCAATAGGGATTCCCACGTGGAAACTGGGGAGTCTTAGTGTTTCATGAACATCATTTTACTTTAGTTTGAAGTTTTTATTGATTTGTGCTTTATTAACTTTATTCTTAATGTATTTAAAAAATAAAAGAATACATAATACATAATTGTCACAGTAAGCAACCAGGAGACAGTTTAGCCATTGGTTTTGCAAGCAAACAAGAAAGGTTCATCAAGAAGACAAGCTATTCAAGCATTGATTTGTTCAAGTTAATTTAGAGTTGCATCCAGATATGCTGAAAACTTTTAACAATAATGCCAAGTAATGAGGTTCTGTTTATATCCACATCACCATGAACAAAATGCTATTATTTGGCAATATTGTTAAAAGCTGATCCATCAAAGGATTGCTTCAACTCGATACAAACTATAAAACAGATACGACCCATGACAAGCATGGTGTTACTTCTGCTTAATCATAATGGGCCTTCATTAGCCAAAACCTTTATTCTTTGTTTACCTTCCGACCTTTTCTTAGCTAATCTAGTTATGATCACGACCCCCAATTTGCTCTCCTACTGCTACCCATTCCATCTATTGTGGTGCAATTGAAACTGGATTTCTAATCCATCATTTTTTAATACATCTCACAATTGAATTTTCTGAACAAATAACACCTAGAGAAGTCCTCTGCCTGAATATGATGAGAGAAGACAGACAACATGACTTGGATACTTATTTCATATTTTGTTACAACATTGGAGGCAATTCAGCCCACTGAGTCTTTATCAGCTCTCAGAACAATCCCATCCCCCAAATACTTTATTTCCATGTAACCTATTCTCTCATACCTGCCCATCTTTGAGATGTGGGAGTAAAACCAGAGCAACTGGTGAAAACACAAGCAATTGCAGGGAAACATGAAAACTCCATGCTGACAGCACCAGGATTGAACCAGAGTTGCTGGAGTTGAGCAGCATCAGCACTACCTCCAGCACCACTGCGCTGCCCTCTCACTTTGTTGCACCGCACACGAATCATTTTGCAACAATTATTCAAACCACGTCATCGTTCCAATAAATTCTGTGTAAAAACGCCCCCAGACAACATCAAACATAGGGGAACACACTAAGTTAATTTGCAGTGGGATTATTAACATTACTGGTTTGAAAGAAGACAGTTGTTCTTAACTAACAGATTAATCAGGTTTTACATTAAACTAGATCCTTTATTCCCACTGTGACCTCCTGAAACCTCAAATACATTCTCATGTGTGCTTCACGTTATGTTCAGTCTCAGCTTCATAGCCCCAGGATAAATCCAGAGTACTGCTGCTGTTCTCTGCCACATCTCCCAAGTGAGGTTACCCAAGGTTCATACTCAACCAAGGAAGGCTTCATCTCTTGTTCCTTCAGCCTGCGGCAGTTGACAGATTGGGGATTTGCCTGCATTTCACACTTCCCCAAAAGTGCAGACGTTGATACAGGGCACTAACGTACTGACTGAGACCTCCCTGGTAACAACCTGCCAGGAATACCTGGTTGTACCCTTGGAGGTTCTCTGTGGCTCTCTTGCACAACAAATGTGCCTCACGTGAGTACTGTTCCACAGATCCCAAGAAGCACTCTCCCATCAACCTCCATCACCCCACTTCACTATCACCCTCATCCTCTCACTGCAATATCCATTTATTCACCAACGACACTCCCCCATACCTGGCAATGCGGCACACCCCTTTAAGGGCTGGCTGCAAAGATGGTGCAGGAGTGGGTGCTTCTCTCAGGTTGAGGCACAAAGTCAGGGTAAAGCAGTGGGAGCTTTGGCCTGCACACCGTTTGGCTACAACTACCTCAGATGACTCAGGGCCATAAACATCTATGTCCCAGCTCAAGCATCCCACCAACATTTAGAAAAATAATCCGGATAAAACACAAACCTTGTCTCCAAAGTCTTTGAATATGTCTACTCAATCGACTGCATTCAGACCAAGGCGATGAACGGTTAAAAACAAATATCGGATATGACAAACATATCATGAGAGCTTTTTTACTGATTATATAAAGAAACAATTATTTAAATTCCTTTATTTTCCTACTATTTTGCTTGGTACACAAAAACAATCCCTCTGAAGTCAGTGCCATCAAATAAAGGAATAAAGCTAAGTTCCAGTCTTACTGGAAAGCTATTTTTCATTTAATTGTATCTGAACGTCTATACTAGATTTGTTATTGACTAAAACAGGATTAGGTTTTATTCCCTCGCTCAATACAGTATTAGAATCATTTGAACAGATGTTGGAACGAAGAAGCAGGCTCAACTACTGGCATTTAATGCAATGATATCAATGTTGCACAGACCCCGTGAACAAAGACTGAAATTTAAGCTGAATCCTACAACTGTGTGGCACCAGTATCCTTGAATTTTAACTCTTGCAATAATTTAATGTCCTGAGAAACAAACTGAGATCTCTCTCTCTCATAGCCCAAACCTGTTCTAAACTGCCAACCTGATATAACACTAGCTGTTCAGAAAGAATACAACTTTTCTATTTCTAATATCATGAAACTTCCATTAGATTTATTTTTCCAGATTCTTCACTAAGTCAACAAAGTTTGTAAACATAGCAGTCAAAAGGCATGAGTCTGCAGTTTTGCACATAAAGAAACCTCATTAGGACAGGAGATCATTAGTTGTTTTTGTTTTTGAGGCACTTGAATTTGAATTTTCAAATATAATTAGAGCTGACATAATTAAAGGTAGTCCTGTCTCTGCAACCATGTCTACGTTCAAGCCTAACAGAGAAACAACTTTGCCCTCATACCCCAAATGTATGATCCCTTGGGCTGCTGAATTAGATACAATGGTGAATAAATGGTTGGTACTACATTACTGATCCCAACTGGGTGCACAGTTGTCTCTCTTCCAAGTGCAAAGGGGTTTTGAGTATGCAAATCATTTAAAACTCACAGGTGTCTGTAAAAGGTCATCAGATCAAGTTAGTGGGTTAAATCACATGAGAGAAGAAATATGCTCTGGAACCATAGTCAGAGTTCCATCTGGAATACTGGATTCAGGTTTAATTATTCATGGTTGTGATGGGCACAGCAACTTGCAATTCAGAATTGAGAGGACTATATTATGGCAACAGATTCATAATTGGCCTATCTTTCCTTGAATAAAGGAAACTCAGAGATGAACTGATCAATGTACTTAAAATGCTGAAGGTAATATATGGTGATAAGTAGATGCTTGGTTAATTCACCTGTCAATTAAGGTTGGTGCCCAGACTGCTGAAAGTGACTGAGGATAATTTACACTCAGAATTCTCTCCTACTTGCCACTCTTCTCTATTCACTGCACTTTTTGCTGGAGAAATTGCAACAACCTCTCTCCCAATAAAACCACAGTTTTTTTTCTGTTTCCTCCATTCTCGAGAAATTTTTTTCTGGGTAAATTGACTGTTTACTGAACAAAAGACAGTCTGCTACGGGTCATAGACCCACCCCACCTTCAACTCAATACTGTCAATAACCAAGCAAAAAAACAAGTTGCTGGAAGTGGAACTAGCTAAGGGAGGGATGCTCATCACCTTCCTTTCTTATCAGATTCCATAATCTGCAGCCCTTCGTCATCTCCACTAATGAGCTCCCAGCCTCCCTTCACTACCTGGCTCCATCTGCCCATCAACTACTCACCCCTCCCCCTCACCTCTTCATACTGCTGTCTCCCCTTTACACTTTCAGCCCTGGTGCAAGGTCTCGATCCAAAACATCAACTATCCCTTTGCCTCCACAGATGCTGCCTGACTCACTGAATTCTGCGAGCAGCTTGTTTTTTTTTGTTCTAGATCCCAGCATCTGCAGTCTCTTGTGTCTTCACATTATCAATAACGTCTGAATACTGAAAGGATTCAATATCATATTGTGAGGAAATCAAGAATTAGAAGCCAACCTGCAAACAGTTTATACATACATTAAGGGAAGTAAAAATCTGATATTCTCCCCCCTCTAAAAAAAAACACTGTGGATGCTGACAAAATCAAAGCTTTATAAATAATTACAGATTACCATGATCTACCTGAATGGCAGAGCAGGCTCACAGGTCTGAAAGGTGTACACTTTGTCTACCATTAAAATGTCCCCGGTCTAGGAAAGGGAAAGAAAAATCAAACGCGGCTCCTGATTTTGATTCCTATCAATTGATTCCTGACGGCAAGTGTGCAGGTATGGCATTAGAATTGATTGTTGTGTTGTCCACTGGGAAATAGCCTGCCAACAGTCACTGGACTTGTTCATTAAAAATGGTTCCCTATGTTGAGATACGAGACAGCAGGCAACATCTGTGGAATTGAACTCAGTCCAAGACCAATTTAAGCTCTGCAGTCAATATGAACAAATATATAAATCAGGAGTTATGGTATTATGATTGATTATAGTTGGGTGCAACCTTACCCGTAACTGAATAACCAAGAGAAGAAGGCAGCTAATGAAAATAAATGTGTTGAAATGTGATTTTACTGTACAAACTATTTTTTTGTTTGTTTATAATGCATATTTTACAGGGATATAATTCTAAATTGTTTAATACTAAATTGTCATGATTTAAATATTATTAGAAAATGAATACAAAACAGCAATAAAATTGAGTGATAAAACAAGTGTGTGAATCCACGGTAAATACTAGTGTTCCATGGCATTGTAATATAAAGGGGTTTCTTGTTCAATAATGCTATTCATGATCCTTTTGATCCCATATTAGATACAGTATGGAAAGGAAAAATAAAGGGTATGCATTTTATGGAAAAATGGAGAATGGAGGTACTTGCTGGACATTGATCTTGCAGCGTGAACCAGTGGCAAGTTTTACTAACATGTAGCATTTTATCACAATAGATGTGATAAAAACAGAGAAAAATGTCACATGCACAAAGAACATTGGAGCCTGAAAGTGAGTAGAATATTATTCATCACTAAACTAATTAGATGAACAAATGACAAAATTCTATAATTATTGCTTATTATTCAATATTAGTTGTATTAACATGAGGACTTTTAAAGATATTCGTTCAGGCTATATTTGTGCACCTGACACAAATTACCCATCCCTAATTGGCCGAGGGAACATAGTTGTGAGCCACCTTCTTAAATGCTGTCATTTTGGAGATGGTAGACAATATACTCAGTTCATTGGTGGTGGAAGATAGCGATGGGGTACCAGTAAAGCAAAATGCTTTGTCCTGGATAATACTGAGCTTCTTCAGTGCTATTGGAGCTCTATCATAGCAAGTGATTACTAGGTGAACAGAAAAAGACACTTCACTTCAGGAAACACCAGGCTCTGCTATGGGAAAATGTGAAGGCCAAGTGCAAGCAGATGAAGAAGTGCACAAAATCCCAAGCAACTCGACCAGTCAGTCAGGCACCTCCTGGCCCATCTGTGGTAGTGTCCACTAGTCCCAAATTGGCCTCAAACCCACAAAATCTCCAGGGACTAGCTAAAAATAAAGTATTAAATCAATCAAATTTGCTAAAGTACAGGTTATATAATTGGGGTTCTCAAGAGATGGTTGTGATAGATAATCCATTTGACGTCTCAAGCTGAAGATGATTACGAACTATTCAGCTTTGTCTGCTTCAGTTATATGATGATCTCCTGCATTTGATTCTCCTCTCTGCTTTTTGCTTAATTGTCCACCACCATTTATGACTGAATCTGGCAGGATCTGGTTGTTGCTTTCACTGTTTAGAGTGCATGCATTACAGCTTCACCAGGTTGGCACCTCAGTTTTAGTCATGCTGAGCATTGCTCAGGTCCAGGCCTGTATATTTTCATAGATCCAGGGTTGGTCCCCAATTGATGATGAAAGTAAAATCCAAGATATGCCAGGTATTAAAGTTGCAGATTACATTGGAATCAAATTTTGCCTGTGCCAGGGCCCTAACCCCCTACCCCACCCCAGACTGATCAGCTCTATCTGTCCTACATCCATCCCATTAAGCATGGTAAAGCTGTACAATGTATCTGAGTCTGCAGATGGGACCCTTGTTCCTGCAAGGTCTGTGAGGTGGTCACTTTTACCAGTGGACACATTCATCTGTGAAAGATTGATAAGAAAGAGGTTAAGAAGTTCTTTCAATCATTGTTCTTCCAGTAGTCTGGCAGCTATATGTTTTAGGGCTCTATCAGTAGTGGGACAATTATTAGCAAATTATTAGCTATTTTTGGCAAAGAACAATGAAATCTCCAAAGAAAATACCAATTTGTGCTCTTCCTTCACTCTGTGCTTCTTCTAAATAATGCTTAACATGGAGAAGCAATGATTCATCAGCTGAGTGTGGACGGCAGGTCACAATCTGTGGTATGCTTCCTTGGCCGTTTCTAACACAATGCCATATGACATTGCGTGATCAATTTTGAGGACTCCTTCAGGACTGAAAATCATCTCACTGTGCCCCCACATCTGGTGGGCCAGCACATCCTCAGCACTGGTGATGGACTCTTGGAGGTTGACTGACAGTCTTATTCTGTGGATACAACCATGTCAGGCTGCCTTCTTGACTAGACAAAGGAAGAGTTATCTCTCCCAATGTTGACACAAATTCCTGGAAATTACAGGGAGGATTTTGCTGGATTGACTGTGTTGGTTATGCCTTTCACATACTTAATGTCTGGGGCAACAGCTGGTGCCCTTCCAGTTCTCTTATTATTCCTCATAACGGCCTGATAAAATGTGGCTCGCTACACTATTTCAAAGGTGATTAAGATTCCCTCACATTGCTTTGAGTCTAGTGTCACATTTAGTGTCACATGAACAATACATTTCTTTTCCAAAGGACTTTAGAGAACTTGATCGGTTTTTATGGCACATTGGTAGTTTCATAACCAATACTAGCTATTTGTTTCACATTCACTCAATCCAATTTATTTCTCCAGATCATTAGTCCAATGATCTGGATTAGTTGTCCAATAGCATAATCACTCTGATTCTGTACCTGCGAGAGGTGAAGTGTAATGAAATTTACATCACTATCAAAAGAAGTCACATTGGAGTTGACAACAAAAATGCATGAGGGTCAGGCTAAGATCACAGGAAAGCTTCTTAGCAGAGAAAAGTCATAAGCCATTTTTATCTTGTGGCTGGAACAGAATTTAAAACAAAATCCACCAATATATCCTCTCCCAGAGTGTTCTTCATTACATCACTCCTACTTGCATTCTGATTAATGGTGTACATTCTCAATACTGAGAGAGAGTAGGAGGTGATTCATTACCACATTGATTCTAAGTTATTCATCAAAATATGTTAGACTGATTTATTGCAAATACTTTCAGAGGAGGCAAACATTAAAAAGAGAATTCCAGCACATTTCCTTCAGGTTGCCTTTCATGTCAAATATATCACAGAGCACTACAGTGAAGGGACTGGCCTACATTACACAACGTTGATCTGCTAGTTCACAGAATCATTATCTAACTGTGACAATGACCATTTGGACATTATTGCTAGATCTTTGAAACTGCTATCCAATTTATAGGAAAAATTAAAAATTGCAGATGTTAGACACATGAAATAAAAACAGAAAATGTTGCATGTGTCAGACAGCATTAGTGGAAAGAGAAAGAGTGAACATTGCAGGTCAATAACCTTTTATTTGAATTAGGAAAAGTTAGAAATTCAACAGGTTTTAAATTGCAGAGAATGGGAGAGGTGCAGAAAACACATGGAATGCCTGCAAAAGAGTGGAGATGTGGAGAGACTGAAAAACCCATGATGCTATTGAATGCTGAGAGAAGGTGGTGAGGGCTTGTTAATCAATGGCGAGAAATTAAGACATATGTAAATTCCTCTAGCTTCAAGAGTATTGAAGTCCAGATAATTTTGGGTTTCACTGTGAAGAGAACTTCAGCAATAAATTCAAAACCTGCATCTTTATGCAGGTAACTAATTTTACAGCCCTATTTTTCAGTGATTTCAGTTGTGTTAACATATATATACATCACACTGGAAGTAATACTAATTAGTAGCGACTATCTTACAGTGTTATTGAGGCAGGTGGTGGAAATAGCACCATATGCATAACATTTCCATTTTCTGGAAACAATGATGTTGAAGTAAATGGAGGCAAGGAGCAAAGATACAAAATTTTTTTTAAAAATTAGGAAATTATTCAACAGGTCATTAAACATGAAAAGGCACATTAGAGCCTGTTAGAATTGCATAGCACATATTCAACAATATCTAATATACTATTTTTTATTTATATATATATCTAATACAATATCTAATAACTGAGGATAGTGACACAAGGTCATGGAAGACATCTATATAGTTATGGAAAAAGCATTAAAAAGAAGCCAAATTTATTGGACTATTCTGCCTGCTTGTTCCAGTAGTCAATAAAGAATAAAGACCTGTACAAGAGGAATATGTAAACTCTGGGGAAACATGCAATCATCTGTTAATGCCAATATAGCTTCAATGATTGATGTTATAATTGCCTCTAGCTCTGTGGCTGAATTAAGTGCAAAGCTACCCAACTTCATGTAAACAGCAGATGCCAAGAAAATCATGACAATTTTCATCATTTGATAAACAACTGGGTTGGTCAAATGAATTGTACATTTTTTAACCAATCCTATTCATTCAATATGTACACAAACCAAATGAGTGCTTTATAAATACATGGTTCTAAACCAATATAAATAACTGTCAGAAGGCAGATTCAAATACAGGTCTGAAAATAACATACTCATAATATGGAAATACTGTTTGCACCTTTACATAAAATATGTTTCGGCTTTAACATCAATCATAATTGTCATAACTGTTCTAAGAAAACTATTTTGCTCTAATCTGTTATGGTTAAATCACATGACTTGTAAAGAAATTTGAGAAATTTTTATCAGAATAAACTATTGTAGTCTTGGCCTAATACACATTTTTCACCACATATCCTTCCCAAACCTTCAATATTACTGAAGAAGTATCTTAATAGATAAAAATCCTCCAAGTGGTATGTGAGATGTACACCCAGAGCAGCAGAATATAAGTCTTTCATGGTTGTATTACAATTTTACAATGCAAGATTCACTTACCCTATTAGTTTTGTATTGGTCTGAAATAGTTTTAAACACATTCAAAGCAAAATATTTGCAGTAAATTACTGACCAAATTCAAGATAACTCTGAACCAAAATTGAGAGTGAACACCTTCTCACAGGAAGTTCAGTCTTAAATCAGGTTGTACCGTTAACATAAATAGAGTGTCAATGCAAAGTGGAATTACCCAATATAAACAGCTTATTGTAGTGTGAAGTTGTTTTGTATTTTTGCAAAAGAAATTCATAAATTGATAAGAATATGAAGAAAATAAGTACTGATTTCAAGGTAAAAGACAATAAATTTCCAAGGCACAGCTCTATATTCTTAAAAGAATGTAGCGAAAGGGTCAGGATACACAGCATGCTTCAGAAAATTAATATCAAATGGTGTTTATAAAGAGAGAATTACTCCAAAGAAAAAGAAAAGATCAGATGAGAAAAATGTAAATAAGTGAAAAATATATATTTACCAATGCAGAAGAATAATTTAATCCAAAGAATTATAAAGACACGAGTTCAGGCACTGAATGGGTAGTTACATTGGTGATTGACAATTACTATCAACAAAGTGGTTTTAACTGGTTAATGTCATCTCATTCTACTTGATCCTTGTCAACAGTGACTGCAATCTCATCTCTAAATATGAAGTCCGTGGGTTCAAGTCCAAAGCAAGAGACTTGAGCATACTACTGGAAGTATCACTTTTTGAGTAAGATGCTAAACTGAAGCCCTGTCTGCCCTCTCAGAAAAATACCATGGCATCATTTTGAAGCCGAATAAGATTGCCATCCGTGTCCTGGCCAATATTTATCCTTCAGTCATTGTCACTTAAATAAATAATCTGGTCTTTATCACATTGCTATTCCTTGGACTTTGTTGTGCAGAAATTTTCTACCACTTCATTTACTGTGAAGCATGCTGGAGTGCCCCAAGAGCATGAAAGCCATCAGATAAATTGAAACACTTTTTTTTTGCACTGTGTCAGTTTGTACCAAGCTTCTTTACTGTTGTCTCAGCTGTACCTAGGCAGGTGATAAATATTTCATCATGACTGACTTGAGTCATGAAAATGGTTCAGAGAATTTGAAGGGTCAGGTGATCCATTTACCACAGAACACCCAGCCTCTAAGCTGCTTTTGGTATTGGTATTGGTTTATTATTGTCACTTGTACCGAGGTACAATGAAAAGCTTGTCTTACAAACCGATCGTACATGTCAATTCATTACACAGTGCAGTTACACTGAGTTAGTACAAAGTGCATTGATGTAGTACAGGTAAAACAATAACAGTACAAAGTAAAGTGTCACAGCTACAGAGAAAATGCAGTGTAATAAGGTGCAAGGTCACAACAAGGTAGATCGTGAGGTCATAGTCCATCTCATTGTATTAGGGAACTGTTCAATAGTCTTATCACAGTGGGGTAGAAGCTGTCCTTAAGTCTGGTGGTACGTGCCCTCAGGCACCTGTATCTCCTACCCGATGGAAGAGGAGAGAAGAGAGAATGTCCTGGGTGGGTTGGGTCTTTGATCATGCTGGCTGCTACACCAAGACAACGAGAGGTAAAAACAGAGTCCAAGGAGGGTAGGCTGGTGTCCGTGATGTGCTGGGCTGTGTCCACAACTCTCTGCAGCTTCTTGCGGTCCTGGGCAGAGCACTTGCCGTACCAAGCTGTGATACATCCAGATAGGATGCTTTCTATGGTGCATCGGTAAAAGTTGGTGAGAGTCAAAGGGGACAAACCAAATTTCTTTACCCTCCTGAGGAAGTAGAGGCGCTAGTGAGCTTTCTTGGCCATGGCATCTACGTGATTTGACCCGGACAGGCTGTTGGTGATGTTCACACCCGGGAACTTGAAGCTCTCAACCTTCTTGACCTCAGCACCATTGATGTAGACAGATGCATGTACACCACCCCCTTTTCTGAAGTCAATGACCAGCTCTTTAGTTTTGTTGACATTGAGGGAAAGGTTGTTGTCATGACACCATTCCACTAATCTCTCTATCTCCTTCCTGTACTCCAACTCATCGCTGTTTGAGATACGGCCTACAATGGTGGTATCATCTGCAAACTTGTAGATGGAGTTAGAGAAGAATCTGGCCACACAGTCATGAGTGTATAGGGAGTAGAGTAGAGGGCTGAGGACACAGCCTTGTGGGGCACCAGTGTTGAGAATAATTGTGCCAGAGGTATTGTTGCCTATCCTCACTGGTTGCAGTCTGTTTGTTAGAAAGTCAAGGATCCAGTTACAGAGGGAGGTGTTGAGTCCTTGGTCTCGGAGTTTGGTGACAAGCTTGCTTGGAATTATTGTATTGAAGGCAGAGCTGTAGTCAATAAACAATAGTCTAACGTATGTATCTTTACTGTCCAGATGTTCCAGAGCTGAGTGTAGGGCCAGGGAGATGGAATCCGCTGTAGACCTGTTTCGCTGATAGGCGAAATGCAATGGGTCCAGGTTGTCTGGTAGGCTGGAGTTGATGCGTGCCATGACCAACCTCTCAAAGCACTTCATGATGGTGGATGTCAGAGCCACTGGTCAGTAGTCATTGAGGCATATTACCTTGCTTTTCTTTGGTACCAGGATGATAGTGGTCTTCTTAAAACAGGAGGGAACCTGAGATTGAAGCAGGGAGAGGTTGAATATGTCCACAAATACTTCTGCCAGCTGATCAGCACAAGATCTGAGCACGCGGCCCGGGACACCATCTGGGCCAGGTGCTTTCCTCGTGTTCACTCTCCGGAAGACTGATCTTATGTCCTCCACTGTGATCACAGGTTCAGCTGCGTTGGTGGCTGTCTGGGTGGATGGTGACAATCTATTTCCCTTTTGTTCAAAGTGCGCATAGAATGCGTTAAGTTCATCAGGAAGGGATGTGCTGTTGTTAGCTATGCAGCCCGACTTCGTCTTGTAGCCTGTTATGGCATGTAAGCCCTGCCATAACTGGCGGCTGGTCAGAGACTCTATTTTGAGTTGGTATTGCCTCTTTGTAGTCAAGCAATGGATATGGATGGTCAACCATCTTAAAATAGCCAAACTGCTGATGGTCAGAATCTCTACAATTGTGCACTTATTGGAGTTAAAGGAATGTAATTTATCTTTTGTTATTGGACATGATCATTGCCTCACACTTTAGTGACATAAAAAAATGCCACCCACCACCTTCCCAATTAGTCATTATCCAGATCCCACTGTAGGTTGAACTGGATTACTTGATTATTAAATGAGCTATGAATAGAACTCAACACTGCTGAATGAGCAGTGAACAGACACTTCCTGATATTTTGGGCAGAGATGGTGATCAATGAAGCAAAGCCTGAGGATAATATTCTGCATAACTACTGCACTAATATTCTGGGATAACAATGAAAGACTTCCAACATTAAATACCATCTTCATTTCAGATACAGACACAGACTCTGGATGGTTTCTCTATGATCCTCAATGTGTTCAATTTTCCTTGGCCTTACCATGCTGAGATCAATGAAAAGCTTTCTTGTCATATGGGGCTTTAAACATTACCACACAACCAGAATACAAGTTGTGTCCATCCAATATGAAAGCCTGCAATCAAGTGTATTTGTCTGACAAGTGGCATCAATTAATATTTTAATCCTGTTCCCCATTAAGTGGAATTCTTTAATAGTTAACTCAGGTGCATAAAATGCAACTGGATTATGTCTTTAAACCATAATGTTGTATCCAGGTAAAAGGAACTATAACTACGATCTACTAAACTATAAGATAACCAAGATCAACTTCATATAAAACATAATCAGCTAAATGGAACATGGCATGACAGGAGTGGTGAAAAACACAGTTTTCATTGGAATTTGACATGCTTCCAAAAAGTTGGGCAAATATTTTTTTTGCAAGCATAGTATGCAAACATACAATCTTAAACAGGATTTCCATTTACAGGTCAGCAGTTTTCTGTCTAATTCCCAATAGGTTAGGGCCTCAGGTTCACACAATAGATGCTCCTGCCAATTTATTTAATAATGTGCAGCATGCTTTAAGCCACTGGGAAGATTTTTATTCTTGTATTTATCCATTCCAGAACAGCTAGTGGGTTTATGAAGGTTTTTACATCCAGACATCCTTGACCCTAGGCATGGTGTTACATCCCAAAACACTGGCATTCGTCCAGGAAACTATACTGACTGCAGGGTGAAAAAGAATCTGGATAACACTTAAAAAGCTCATAGTTTCAACAAGGTTTCCCCAGATTGCTCTTCATCCATTGCACATGCATGTTCCTCTGTCTTGTATGATTTTTCATGCAATGCTGAATTTAAAGGAGCAGTATAATAAAATTTGTCCTGACACTGCTCAATTTAACATTTCCTTTCTCTGTGATATTAAAGTACTGATTTGAGACCAGAATTACTGAGCCAGTGCTGAGCACAGGAGACAACCACTCTTCCCACCATCACAAGGGAAGTGGTATCAAACTACAGCAACTGCAGCAGATCAGTTCCCTCCCATGATAATATGTTGAATCGATCAAAACTTATGAAAACCAGAATCAGCAGGACTTGATCCATTGCCAATAGTTCCCATCTGCCCTCAATTTGGCTGGATGTGGAGGACCATGCATCCAGTAGCATGGCCTACATCTTGGCTGGGCTGCAATTAGTGCAAAGTGGGGACCCTGCCCCTGAAATACTCTGGACAGCCTTTCACAGTGGATAAAACTGGAGGTGGTGCAACTGTGAAAGCTGGAAATAATAGTTGTAGGTTTTAAATGTCCTACAATCAGGGACAATTAAAAATCATTACAATTGAAATAAAGAATTAAAAATATTGCAGCGAATAATTGAAAACTCACAAAGTACATCAATAATACTACATGGTAATGAGAAAAACCTCTTCCCCTTTGTCTCCATTCTGCAGGCCCATGATAACCATAGGAATCTGTGGGCTGTCCAAGGCCTGACCAAATGCTGGATCAGAGATGTGATTTGTCAGCGTAATACAAGACTGGGCTCCATCACTGGACTCTGTATGGACTTGATCAAATATGGCCTAAAGATCTGAATTCTAGAGGTGTGGTGAGAATAACTGCCCTTGAACAGTGTCCTGAAGTCAATAGGCATCAAAGAGATAACACTCCAGTGGCTGGGTTCACACCTCTACAAAGGAAGATGGTTGTGGTTATTAGAGGTTAATCAGTCCAACCCCCGAAACATTACCTCTTGAGTTCCTCAAGGCAGTATCCTGACCTTTCTACCATCTTCTGTTTCATGAATTACCTTTCTTCTCTCATAAGGTCAGAAGTAGGAATGCGTGCATTGATGATTGCACAATATTGAGTTCCATTTGCAACTCCTCAACAAATGAATCAGCCTATATCTATATGCAGCAAAATCTGGGTAAAATTCAGGCATCGACTGAGAAATGGTAAATAACATACCCGCTACAAAAGAGCCAACAATAATCACCTCCAACAAGAACGAGTCCAATTATCTGTCCCTGATATTTTCATACTTTCTTACAACATAGAAGGCAGCCAATTGACCCATCATGATTATGCCAGTGCTCAGAGAATTCCCATCAGCCCCATTCCCTCAATCATAATCCCCGGACTGTTCTTTCTTACACACCCACCCCCTGATGGTATAACAATTGCCAAGACCCCGCCATCAATATCCAGGGGGTCATCACTGACCAGAAATTCAACCAGACAAACCATAGTGGCGACTGGAGCAGGGCAGAGGCATAGTATTCTGCATTGAGTGACTCGTCTCCTGACACCCCAATGTATTGTCACTTTTTATAAGGCACAAGTCAGGAGTGTAATGGAATACTCTCTACTTTCCTGCAACGTCATCAACTTTCAGAGACCCAGTACGCTTTTGACTGGCACCCCATCAACCATCCAAACATTCATCCACTCTACCATCAGCACACAGTAGCTGTGATGTGTACCATCTATGAAACACATTGCATTGACTTGCTCAGGCTACTCTACCAGTACCACCCAAACCCACGACCTCCACCACCAAGGACAAAGGCAGCAGGCACATGGGATTACACCATCACCTGCAGGTTCCCCTTGAAGATGCACATCATCCTGACTTAGAAATAATTTACCATTCTTTCAATGCCAATGGGCCAAAATCCTGGAACTCCCTGCCCAATGGCATTGAGAACCCAACCTTCACCTGAATGGCTGCAGCAGTCCAAGGCAGTGATGCCTTACCAGTGATCTGGACATCACTGCTAACAATAAAGGCTGGTCTAACCAGAGATGTCCAGATCCTGTAAATAAATAGAGGACAACTATAGCAATGGAGCTGCATCAGTTAATCACAAAGTTCCAGTGTCTGTGCTTGTGGAAAAGTCCAGGTCTCTGGGCCATTCAGCCAATGGACTGAGATTCAGTAAAGCCCGCATATGTGAAATTCATGGCACAGCAACAAGCTATTCAGCCCATTCTGCCTGCACCAGACTTTTAAAAGAACTTCCCCATAGCTTTCACCATCCCAATCATTCTCCAAGGCATTACCAGTTTATCAAATATATATTCAATTGCCCTTTGAATGTCACCACTGAACCTGCTTCCATCATCCTTTTCAGCAGAGCGTTCCTGATCCCACATTAAAATGTTGTGCCACCTCCCCGTTCACTTCACTGTCAATTATCCACTACAGGTGACATTGCTCAATCATTTCTGCTGGCAACAACTCACTTGAATAGTTACTGCTTTTATTGATTTGACCATTCCACTTCTATTTATTTGCCTTCCAAATTACTTTTGTTGAATTATAAAGGGTTGCATAATTAATTGTTCTCTGTAAGATATAGAGCAAAGTGAGGCTGTGCTCCTGAAACATATCAGAACCCCCAATTACAGAACAGCACACTCAATTATATTTCACATTTGCATTTTCCACATGAGCTATCTTTGTGTTTGCTTCAATATGCTAAGTTTTCTGAATGCAGGATTCAGAACAATTTTATGTTAAATTATGGACTACTACCCAGTAGCATCTGCATTGAGATACTACACATTGCCCTTCCCCACCTTCTCTTCTACCAAAACTAACTCATTTTCTCAGTCCTGAGAGAAGGTCTTTGACCTTAAAACGTTAACTTTCTCTTTCCACAGATGCTGGCTGACCTGCAGGGTTTTTCCAGCATTTCCTGTTCTTATTTGATTTCCAGCACCTGCAGAATTTATGATTTTCATCTCTTTTTTATTCATTTACAGCACAAGGGCATTGCTGGCAGAGCCATGTTAATTTCTCAACTTCTACTGAACTCAAAAAGGTGGTGAGGAACTTGTTCTCCTTGTGGTCAAGTTGGTCTCACATTGCTGTTGGGGAGACTTCCAGGATCTAGACCCAATGATATAGATCCATGTCAGCCTGGTGTACCCTTTGTAGGGGAGCATGCAGCCGGTGGTGCTCCCCTACCCTTTGTGGCAAGGATCTTAGGCTGCGGAGCTGTTGTTACAGTAGCTTTGGAGAATAACCGCAGTGTATTGTCTAGATGATACACACTGCAGCCACTGTCCACTGGCAGTGGAGGGACTGTCAGAAATGTGACAGAGAATAAGTGGGGGAATGGGGATGACGGGAATGTTCTGGAGGTGGCATCAACCCAATGGGATGAATGGCCTCCTCTTATGTCATTTTAAAAAGTCTCAATGTTTTGGATTGGTGGATGGAAGATTAATCAAGCGATCTCACTTATACTGGATGACATCAACTTCCTTAAAGTTGCTGAAGCCGCACTGACTCACCCAGTATTGTGTCACACTCTTGACTTGTAATTAACAGATTGTAGATAGGCTTTGGAATATTAGGAAGTAAGTCACCAGCCACAGGATACCTAGCCTCTGACGTAGTCTTTCATCCACATTCTTTATGTGTCTGGTCTAGTTCAACTTCTGGTCAATGGAACAGTCCGGGAGGTTGATGATGGATAGATCAGTGAACGTAATGCTGTTGAACTTGCATTAGATGGTCATTGCCTTGCACTGTAAATTGTGAATGTTACTTCCTATGTATCAGGCTTGAATGTTGTCCAGACACTGCTGTAGGCAGGTATATGCAGCTGAAGAGTTGCAAATTGAACTGAACATGTTGAAATTAACAGTGAACAGTCCCCCTTCTGACCTTATGATGGAGAGGAAATCGTTGATGAAGCAGTTGAAGGTGATTAGGAGGAGTACACTGCCTTAAGGAGATCCTGCAGTGATATCCTGGGGTTGAGATAATTTATCTCCAGCAACCAGAATCATCCTGCCTTGAGCGAGCAATGACTCCAGACAGTAGAGATTTTTCTCCTTAATTCCCACCAGTGCTCAGAAGTCGATGAACAATGATTTAGACCATGCTAAATTTGATCTTCAATAATTGAATGTGAATCAATTTTATGCATTTTGTATTTTGATACATCTGCATCTTTGAATTAATTAAAAAATACATTCATAGGCTAATATTGAGTTCATTCGTATTCATGCAAATACATATAATTATGAATTAAGCTAAGTTTTTGGCATAGCTTTAAAAAGTTAGAGGACAGCTAAATCAACAGTGGAAGGGGACTGTGGTCATGGAGATTAGGATGTATCAGGAGTGACACCATTATTCATGTTACAGTCTCATAGCGTATTATGCTTCTTTCTTCACTCTGGAGAGCAGGACAGTCTGGTGTCCAGATGTCTCCAAGGTCATTCTACATTGCAATCTATAAATGGCTAACAGTAATTGAACTTCAGCAGCATGTAACTGGTCCTATTCATTTTTCTTTCAATGTTGGAGCATTCTAAATGCTGTGCAGAACATCATTAGGTGACTTGGTGAAGAACTGCCAGAACTTCCCAACTGGATATAAGAATATACATATGGCCCTGATAGAAATACATAGCTTTAAAACATTTTGAAAAATTCTTCCTTTACAAAGTAATCAAGTTTATTTGGGGAAAATCCAGGTCCAGATGTTGAATAATGGCAGAAAAGGCCTATTAATAGACAGACCGGTTAGCATATTGTTCAATGGTCTACAACTGCGCACCGTGCCAGTGATCTGTACATTTCCAACAGGTATCACACAAGGATTGGCCGTACCTTCATCGACTTTGCTACTGCTGAGTGCACCATTGAAATCAAATTAAGTTCGGGGCATACATTGGGGAGCTGAAAGGTGGGGGAAGAGAGGACCAGATTAGGATGGTCGGTCAGGAATCAGCAATGCGAGTTATTGGCAGCTGAGAAGGCCCACATTAATGACAATCCCTAATTGCCCTGAGGGTTAAAGAATACAATTCCACAAGAATGTGACAACTGTGGCACTGACACTTCTTTTGCCAGTTTAGTTGAATGGAGGCTGCCATTTGACACAATGATACCATACGAGCTCCACTCAAGCAACCAACCCGTACATAGAAGGAAACTGGAGCACCCAGAGGAAACCCATGCTGTCACAGGGAGAATGTGCAAACTCCACACATACAGCAACAGAACTCAATACTGGATCCAGATCGCTACAGCTGTGAGACACTCTATATTGTGCCTGACTGAAATGGTAAATATGGGGACATGGCCAACTTACAGGGAGTTCAGAAAGGAAAGCAAGTCCAGAAATTGGGGTCCAAGTGTGTTAGATGGAGAGCAGGAAACAGAGCCCCCACATGCTGAAGTGGGTGTAGCAGCTGGTGAGGCAGGTGCCAAATCATCAGGATTTCCAAACAATCAGATGTGGATTTTTGAAGTTTTATCCTAAGTTCTTTACCAACAGTGCAAAATTGCCTCTGCACCCTGCAAGTGCTTTGATTCATGACAAAGTCTTGGTAGCTGCCAATCAATCATTTAAATGATTTTTACTAAAGTGAAGAAGCTGGTCATGCATTCCCAAAACAAGTTCCACGCAGATGTTGCTAACTGAAGTAAAAAATACAAGCATTGAAGTTGCTTTTTAATCCACCTGATCTTTATAGTGAGCTGATGGTGAAATGTAATACCCACAGCTTTACATTTTTTTATTATTAAAAGTTGAGTTTAAAAATCAAATCATTGAACATTATGAGCAGTACAACAGGATTGAATAGCATGACAGGAGACCAGTAATTGCTTGATAAAGCATGGATGTGATTTCGGGCATCAACATTAAATACTCGCTATTACATTTCTGGGTCTGTTCATCTTTCTTGTAGCTTTTTATTACATATCTATGTCAAGTTCATTGGTGAGTCTTAGGCTTCTGTCAACTTCACTATCCCCACATCTAGAATCAGAATCAGATTTATTATCACTGACTTATATGTCGTGAAATTTGTTGTTTTCATGAAATTTGTTGTTATCTAAGCTTTCAGTTAGATGCCCACAAAAAGAAACAGAAAATTACACCTCTCAGTTACTTCAGCAAATGGAATATCCTGTCCTTCCACAGAATCCTTCTTTCATCTATGAAAAGTGCAGAGCATCATAACATCAAACATGTTCTGGATTTTAATTGTTGAAGATTCGTCGAATAAAAGCAAATATATAACATTAAGGTAAAATATATTTGCAACTGAGATTCTACAATCAAGCTTCTCAGAAGAAAAATTGTAATTTGCTACCTCTGAAGGTACCTTTCTGAAGGTTCCAAACTGGATATCAGCTTATTTAAAATTCTTGAAGCACTTGCTGAAACACCTTAGATTTACTTAACTGTCATCTAAAAGCAGCCAGTGAATCAAATATATAACTGAACCTATTATAGAATTGCCTAATGATCGTGACATAACCTTTTAGCATGCTTCATGATGGAATTTCTGAAAAAAATTATTGTGATAGTAGCTCATTACCATAAGCAACATGTAGCACCAGCCTGCTTGTTCATTATTCAGGTTTTTTTTAATGTAGTACTTAAATTGTTTAAAATAGGTTGAATAATTTAAATGTATTATTGATATTTCAAAATATCAGAAACATTCACAGGTTTTGATGGGGACATGGCTTAGTCAGCTGAGGAAGATTTTTACTCCCCCCAGCTGTTCTGTGGATGGAGCTTGCTCATGCCAATGTGAAGGCATTACGTTACAGAAGGCCATGTTGTTCAATGGGTGTAGCTAGATTCTCACCATAAGTTGTGACTCAGGAGGTCAGCAGTGAATGTAAATTTTTCACATGTGAATCAACATTTCAAGTGAAGGCATCCTATCTGGATGCATCACAGTATGGTGTGGCAACTGGTCTGCATAAGACTGCAAGAAATTGCAGAGTTGTGAGCACAGCCCAGTCTATCACAGAAATGACCCTCCCCTCCATTGACTCTGTTTACACCTCTCGCTGCCTCGGGAAAGCAGCCAACATAATCAACGACCCCTGCCACCCCACTCATTCTCCCTTCTTCCCCTTTCCATTGGGCAGAAGATATAAAAAGCTTGAGAACACTTACCACCAGGCTCAAGAACTGTTTCTACCTTGTTGTCACAAAACACTTGATTGGACCTCTGATACGATAAAGATGAACTCTTGATCTTTCAATCTACCTCATCATGGCCCTGGCACTTTATTTGTCTACCTGCACTGCACTTCCTCTGTAACTGTAACACTATATTCTGCATTCTATTTTTCTCCCCCCCCTTTTGTACTACCTGGAATGATCTGTCCGGATGGCATGCAAACAAAAGCTTTTCACTGTATCTCAGTATATTTGACAATATTAAACCAATTACCGATTGTATATTTCAGCATTTTGTACAAATACTATTTTACTTTATGAGAAAGCACAAATTCCAGCAACTTTGTACTCAAAATTCATTACTGCAGTTGAGTATGTATATTGGAAATAGAAACGGTTATTTACTGAGAATAAAATATAAATCCATTTATATTCAGCATTCTATCCAATATTTCTTTGGGTAGAACTGAGAACAAACAATTAGGTTAAATTGTCACATGCTTTCTCAATAATTGATGGGAGATTACTATACAAAAATAGGTTATGCTTATTTCAAAGCTACGAATCTGTAATTATGAATGCCACCTTGGATTAACAATAAGGAATGTCCTTTAACCCATCACAAACTGCCAGCGAAGAAAAAAAATTGAAACCAATGAAACTACACCCAAAATCTTCTTAAAAAACAAATGATTGAAAAGTATCTCAAGACAGACAAGATAAGATACAATGTAAAAGGAGCTCAAGTGTTCCGTCAAGTATTAAGAAGACTAAATCTAAAGCCTTGCAGGTTCAGCAGCAGAGCAGTGGGTGCCAATTTCACAATGTATGATTCAAATTCTCATCTCATCCAAACTGGAAGCTTTTTATGGAGACTAGATGTAACTCATCTCACCTTGTCTGGTACACATCCCTTCAGTTTCAATACACTGCATGTTAAGGAATTAATGTCAAAGCTAATTACAGTAAAGATATAATGCATAACACAAAACAATTGTCTAATTCAGTGCTCAATCATTTTTAATACATTTAAAAATGAGATTGTTTCAATGTCATCATAATGTGAGACAATCCAGAAGGCAGCAAATAATGAACTATACTCATTTAAATTTCAAGATTCTCAATAACACATCTGTGACTGAATGCCCTGAGACTGATTAAAGTGAGTTTTATGTATTCCAGATAACAACTTCCCATTATTTAGAAATATGTGAAAATGTGACTTTCTCACAGGTTGAACCCAAGCAACATTTAATTGTGGCACGGATTAGCAAATTCCAAGATCAAAATTACGTCCATTCCATCACTAAAAAGCCTGGTTAAAATTCAAAAGCTGTAATTATTCTCCTCCGTGGTGTCAAATAGCACAAGGTCATCAAATAATCGTGTTTTAACCCTAGTGCAGTTGCTGTAACATGGGAGTAGCAGTTGTTAAACATACGTTTGCAGAGGCATTGAGCTAACAATATGCAAGTTAGATATTTCATTTTGGTACAGTTTTTTTTATAATTGTTGCACATCTATTTTGATGTAACTTTGTACCTTATGTTTCTTTTAGTAAGAAACTTAAAGTGGAAACTGAAGCAGAATATTTGTATAAGACACAAAAACAGGTCAAAATATGAACTGCTCAGCTATTGATCAATATTGTGCCCCTTTATTTCGTTTCTTGCTTGCTTGGCTTTATTATTTTGGCACTTCAGGCTTTTTCTGAATTTTTTCCACTTTTCTATTGTTTGCATCCTATTGGTTTTTTTTTGCTTTTCTTTCAATGCTTTAAATGTTCACTTCCAAGTAAACATGGTATTTGATCTATTTTTAAAATATTAATTAAATCAATAACCTTTATATTTTTTCCTGATAATTACCAATAAGCTAAGGCAAAAATAAACTTAATTTTCAAAAAGGTTAAAGGGAACTTAATGTAGCATAAATTTTTACTTCTAAATGCAAGGATTTAAGCAGTAACAGGCTGAACCAGGATTAGTCATACCAAACCCCATTAATAATCAGACTGGAAAATATTTTTTCTTCAAAGTTAGCCAATCTAGAGCCTTGCAAATTCACAGTACATTTCTCTTGCTGTTTACTTAAGTTGCATTAAATCGAGCAGATTCAATTTAATCTTGCCAGAGTTTAGAAATGACTGAATGAAATGATGATACTGGAACGAAAGGAAACTGAATGAATAAATCTCAGAATTCACAGCAATAGCCCAGGGAAATAACAATCGAGTTATGTGGACGATGCACTAAATATTTTTTTTGTAAAAAGCATGGAGGTGAATGTCAACCTAAGTTGAAACTGCTGCAAAACCTAGCTCATCTGCTCACAAGACAGGTGCTTTAACTGGGGTGGCACAGAGGCACAAAAAGCTGCCTCCTCACAGTTCCACCAACTCAGGTTCATCTCTGGTCTTACAGTCATAGAGTTGGAAAGAGGCCCTTTTGCCCAGCTGGCCCATGCCGACCAAGATGCCCATACAAGCAAGTCCCATTTGCCAGTGTTTGGTCATTAACTTTCTAAACCATTCCTATCCATGTACCTGTGGAACTGTCTTTTAAATGTTGTTATTGAACTTGCCTCAACCACCTCCATTCCACATGCATACCACCCTTTGTGTAAAAAAAAGTTGCCCTTCAAGCTCCTATTAAATTTTTCCCCTCTCACTTTAAACCCATGCTCTTAGTTCTTGATTCTACAACCCTGGGGAAAAGACTCAGTGCATTCACCCTATTTATGCCCCTCGTGATTTGAAACACCTCTGGTGTTGTCTGCGTATTTTCTCCATCAACGTTTAGGTTCCTTCCGGGTGCTCCAGTTTGGGACCCAACATTGATTCGATGGGCTGAATGGAAAAAATGACAAAAGCTCAAACTATTTAGCCAAGGACAAAATTCAAAAAATGCTTCAGTCCAATGGTGTTGCCACAGGGCTATGACTGCCACGCATTATTGAAGGGGAATGGAACCATGGTTGGAAGGGAGGAAGGGGTTGAGAAGAAGAGAAGGAACAGTGAAAGCTGATATAAGAGAACCTGGAAGGAGGACAGGGAAAGAAGAGGATATGATGAGGCAGAGTGGAGGGAAAGAGGAAGAGGGAGGGGAGGAGGAAGTAGAGAGGAATGGATATTGAAGAAGGGAAGGGTTGGAGAGGAAGAAAGGAAGGGAAGGGCAATGGGAAGTGGGGGGGGGTGACAATTCAACAAGATTGCTGTA